>NC_051327.1:17878423-19347579 GCF_015220235.1 Choloepus didactylus
AGCCCCGTGGGAGAGCAGGGGGTCTGTGTGACCTCCTGCTGCTGGGCTTTCCTGCCTCCTCCCTTAGGGGGCCTGGGGTGGTGGCCATGCCATCTTCTCTGGCCCTTCTCCCTTGAATTCACCTTAACTGGCCCCACTACCCCCACCCCTGGAACATCTCAGGAACAGGGTCCAACTGGTACCTTAGAGTGGGTGCAGACCCTCTCCTCTCTCGTATTTTGGGCCTCTGTTTCAGCAAGGATGACAGCCTTCTGTGTCCGTTGCCTGTTTCTGGGCCCAGGTACCTGACCTGAGTGTTGAGTGTGTAAAGTGGCCTCTGGTGGCCGGCTGGGAGGGAGGGATGAGGTGAGGTGAGGCTGAAGTTTGGCTGGCTCTGGGTTCAAGTCCTAACTCCACCCTTGGGTCCACCCCTGACCCTTCCAAGGCACAAATCCTCTGAGGGAGCCAGGACGAATCTGCAGGTTTGGGGGTGATGCCTGGGGTTCACAGTCTTGCCGAGGGGAGGGATCTGCCTGGACGCCCCAGCTGATGGTAGTGATGCAGGGCTCTGCCCTAGCCTGAGCCTTACCCAGTCCCCCCCTTGGCTCCCGTTGGGGTGGGTGGGGGTCTGGCACTTAGTGTGAGCACAGCGAGGCTCCGGCCACAAGGGATGGAGACGTGGGGGCCGGATCTGGAGGCTCCTGACTGCTGACTTGGAGTCCTGCAGTGCGGCGGCAGCGGGAGGCTGGAGCAGTGCTGCCCCGGAGGCCGCCCCAGGGTGCTGGCAGCCCAAAAATGAGGAGCGGGCTGTGGGTGCCTCTATTGCGGTCCCAGGAGGTTTGGCTGTGGGAACCGGCTGGGTGTCCTGGGGGTGTGACATGCACATCTCAAGGGCACTCCTGGGCAGGGGGGTGCCGGGAGTCTGCCGCCCTGGGTGGGGGGCAGCGTTTGAACTGGGGGAGGTGGAAGTGGGCTTTGGCTCGGAGGAAACAGCCTTCCTACAGGGAGCACTGCCTGAGGGCGGCAGGGCCTGGGGACACAGGAGACACAGCTGGGCCCCCGCCCCCACGGGGAGGCCATGAGACAATCCTGACTGGCAAGTGCGGGTGGAGTAGGGGCGGAAGGGCCCTCCAAGTTTAAGTGCAGGTCAGAGCCGGGAAACCCAGCCTCTCCTACTGCAGAACCCCCCAGTGGGCTAATGTGGAGGCGTCCTGCCCTCCACTCTGTCTCCCCAAAGTCCGCAAGCCTCACTGACCTGCCCAAGGATACCCGGTGGGGATTTGGCCCCTCGTCCCGGCACTCAGGGCCCCCGTGCCTTGGGTGCTCTCCTCGTCTTTCCCTGTGTCCCCGGGTGACCCCTCCCCTCTCCTCCTTGTTGCCCCCAGGCCTCTGATCATGCCCCCACCCAAGATGTCTCAGGTCCGCCAAAGTCCCCTGGGGACCCCTGTGCTGTGTCGGTGAGCCTCAGGCAGGTTCTGCCAGTCGTGGGATAAGGAGCCCGGCCCCTCATCTGTTCCCCTAAGACCTAGCTGGCCGAGGGGGCCGGGGCAGGCGAAAGCACGACAGGCGAGCGGGGTGCAGTCCCTAAAACAGGCTCTTTAATAACATTTATGTCTTCACTGAAGAGCGTGGCTTCCCCGCGGCGGGCGGGCGGCCTAGTAGAAGGAGTACTGGTTCTCCACGGCCCGCGGGCGCCCGCGCGCGCCCTCAGCCGTCTCGGGGGCCTCGGCGGGGCCCGCGGGCTCCAGCAGGCGCTCGGCGCTGTCGCTGCGGCTGCGCGCGCTGGCCGGGGCCTCGGCGGGGCCTGGGGCTGGGGCTGGGGCCGGGGCCGGGGCGGCGGGCGCCTCCGCGGGCGAGGGCGAGGCCGGCGCCGGGGCGCCCGGGGCGAGGCTGGAGAAGTAGTGCTGGCCGGCGGGCTCGCTCCAGCAGGCGGGCGGCGCGGACGCGGAGCTGGCCGAAGGCCCCGGCTCTGCAGGGGGAGGGCGGAGGGCGTCAGGGGTCTCCCGTGGGCAGGAACGCCGCCCGGGGAGGAATGGGTGGCCCGGGAGGCTCCAGCCCGGGGCTGCTCCTTCGCCGGCCTCCTCTTTGGCTACCTAAGGGTCCCAGGTGGCGGCGGCCTTGCGCGCAAAAAGGGCGCCCAATCGCGTGGGCCGGGCAGCCGTACCCTGCACCCTCGCCCGCGGCTGCGGCCCAGAAATCCCTCAGGACTGGGATGGGGTGGCCTGGTCTTTCTCCTGTCCCGACAGCCACAATGGCGGGGCCAGGCCGGAGGGGTTGGGAGACCTGGAGCTCATCCCACTGGGTTCTCCCAGCCAGATGGCGCCCGACGGTGACCCTCCCACCTCCTGCCTGTCTCTTGGGCCACCGTGTGAGCCAGGTGGGGACCTCTTACCAGAGGGGGGGCCTTGGGCTTGCACGTAGCTGCGCAGGGTGATGTCGGCAGAGCCCCCTGACTCCAGCGGGATGGGGTGCGTGTGGAAGTGGCGCAGCATGTCAAGCACAGACTGGAACCACAGGTGCTGTACGTGGCACTGGCCGTGGCCATTCAGGGACAGGCGCAAGTGCTGTGGGCACAGGCAGGTGTGTCAGCAGTGGGGTCCTGGACCAACCACCTGCTTGGCAGGTGCCTTCAGAGAACCCTGCAGACTCTGAGTGCTAACTGGCCAGAAGGGCCAGGGCCCCGTACCCCTGAGCCCCATCTGGGGAGGGGCCACTCCTGTGGGGTGGGATAGGGAATAGTGGTGACGGAACCAGGTTGGGATTGAGGGGAGCAGGTGTTTGCCCCACTCTGGGAGCACTCAGTGCCTGGACCGAGGCCCATCCCTTCCCTATCTCTAGCCCCCCACCAACGGCAGAATGCAGGGATGATTATGGAGCTATCTGAGACCCAGGGAGACCCGAAGCACAGGGCTGGACAGAGCACCCATGTCTGTGTGACCTCTCCCCAGCCCCGCAGCAGGCCTCCATCCCCTGCAGAGCTAAAGCCCAGGGTAGCAGTGCCCGCCCTACCCCTGCTGGGGGGAGGTGGCTGCATGTGTTCATCAACGGCAGTGGAAGCACCTGGAGCAGGTGGAACAGGACTGTCCCTTCCTGGGTCTCCAGGGCCCACCTGGGAAGGAGCCTCAGGGTGAGCTGCCACAGGCCTGTGGTGTCTACTGGGGAGGCACAGGCCTCTGGCCTCAGCCAGCCCTGTATTGCTCAGCTTGCACCCACAAGGAAGAAGGGTGACTGCCTCCAGGGTGCACATGGCAAGAGGGGAGGCGGTAGGAGGGGCCACGGGGTATGCACATAAAGGACAGAGAAGTCCCTGGCAGGCGGTCGTTCCCTGTCTCCATGAATGAATTCTGCCACTCAGCAGGGCGAGGAGTTACCAGGAACAGTGTCTGCAAACCCAGGGAGCACTGAGGGAAGCCCAGGGCAGGCACTCAGCCGGAGAAGAGCAGCTGAGCAGCGCCCAGCACAGCCTCAAAGCTGGGCAGGCCCTTTGGGGGCAGAGGTCCAGGGCAGAGCTGGGCCCCAGGGGCAGGCCAAAGAAAGGCAAGTGCATCTCAGTCTACAGGAAGAGCTTTCAGACAATTATGGTCTGATAGTGGAAAGAGCCGACTTGGAAGGCAGTGACTCTCCTTGCCTAGAGTTGTGCAAGCAGGAGGCTCTACCCTGCCACTAACTTATCTGACCTCAGACTGTCACCTCTGCTCTCTAAGAGCACTCACCTGGGTGACAGAGGAGGGGCAGGGTCGAGGCAGCCCCCGCCCCCCCACCCTGGGAGAGGTGCCCCCCCGCCCCACTCTGCCATCCCTTCCTCGCAGCCCAGGGTGGCCTGGGCGCTACCCTAGCCTTGGGCTTGGGCATGAGTCAGATCTGGGTAGTCTGGGGAAGCAGCCTGGAGCCGTGCTGGTTGAGAAGTCAACTGTCATGGCCAGGGCCTCCTTTAAGCTTCTAGTTGTTGGAGGAACTGGTAAGGGCAGCTGCTTTCCAAGGAGGTGTCCTGGGGAGGTGACATCTCCTCCACAGTGGGGCCAAGAAGGGAGCCCCAGGCAGTCCCTGAAGGGCCAGCTGGGGTTGGGGCAGGTGGGGGTCCTGCAGACGGACACAGAACACCAACTGTGGCCTGGAGCAGGCATCTGGAGTGCCCCCTCCTCCACCAGGGTCTGCCGGGAACTGTGTTTTGGGAGGAGCCGGGCTGGCTCTGTTTGCTTATGGGAAACACAGGGAGGTGGGGAGGTTTGAGGTTCCTGCCCACTTTGGCCACACCAGACCCCAAACGATCACCTGACTTTTCTGTCTTCTCCTCCTCTGCTCCTAAGGCCATTGTTGGCATGTGACTCCCTTCCAGTCTGGGTGCCCTGTTGTACCTCTGCTCACGCAAAGGTGTCTGTCCTGCCAGGGTCATCCTCCCCACTTTGCCTTGCCTGAACAATTTTCCTCCACTTCATGCCTCAGGTTAGCGTCCCTCCTACTCTGACCGATGGGGTCAGGATCTCCTCCAGGCTCCCCAGACCTGTGTGGCTTCCCTTCCTGGGTCCCGGCCAGGCCCCAAGCTGGGTTCAGGAGGGGCTGGGGAACTGCCCTGAGCAGGGGCTTGTTTTGAAGGTGTGTGGAGCAGGAAGAGGGGGCACTGAGGGCCTCAGGTGACCCCAGCCCTGCCCCAAGGTGGCTCCACGTGGAGCCCCCCAAAAGCCCCAGTGCTCCATGGCTGCTGCACAGGGTCTAAAAAGACTTTCAAAGTTATAAAGCCCTAGAAGAGCCAGAGATGTGTGGGTGCGCGAGGTTGGTGGGGGATGACAAGTAGAGCACAGCCCAGGGAGGGCCTGGCCTGTGGGGGGTCGTGCCACACTGACACCCAACGGAGCCAGCCTCAGGACCACCTCAGCCCCTCCCCCACCTCCTCTGCAGGCCGTGCCCACTTCCCCCCACACACTTGCCTTGGCCTTGCCCTGGAAGTTGAAGGTCAGCACGTACTCCCCAGGCCGAGTCTCGCTCTGGCGGATCACAAAGAGGCCATGGTTCCGGGGCCCACCTGCCAGCACCAGCTGAGCTGCCTTGACCCGTGACAGTGTCCCGTGGAACCAGGGGTAGTCGGAGAGCTCCAGCTCAGACTCAGGCTCGGGATCCGGCTCAGTGTCTGCTCCCTCCTCCGCTGGGGACCATGACAGTGAGGGGTGGGGGTGGGAGGGACGTAAATAAATGAGATAATGGATGCAGCATCTCTTTTGGTTTTAAATTTGTAAAATGCAGTTTGAATAATTTAGAACTAGGCAGGGAGCTTGTCTAGCCCAACCCGCTAGTTACGCGTATGAGGTAAACTGAGGCACAGAGCGAGGACAGACTGTCCTGGGGTCACTCTGCAAGTCAGTGACTGTGCCAGTTTGGATGTATTATGTCCCCCAAAATGCCATTATCTTTGATGCAGTCTTGTGGGGGCAGACGTATTAGTGTCAATTACATTGGAATCCTTTGGATTAGGTTGTTTCCATGGAGATGTGCCCCACCCAACTGTGGGTGATAACTCTGATTGGATAATTTCCATGGAGGTGTGGCCCTGTCCATTCAGTGTGGGCCTTGATTAGTTCACTGGAGCCCTGTAAAAGCTCAGACAGAAGGAGCTCACTGCTAACTGCAGCTGAGAGACACATTTTGAAGACAGCCGTTGGAAGCTGACATTGACATTTTGGGGAACGCCATTCTGAAACATAACCTGGATGCCAGCCACTTGCCTTCCGAGCTAACAGAGATTTCCCAGTTGCCAACAGCCTTTCTCCAGTGAAGGTACCTGATTCTTGATGTCTTACCTTGGTCAGTTTTATGGCCTTAAGACTGTAACTTTGTAACCAAATAAACCACCTTTTATAAAAGCCAGTCCATTTCTGGTGTTTTGCATTTGGCAACATTAGCAAACCGGAACAGTGACCAACCCAGGAACAAATCCAGTCGCCTGTCTCCAAACCCTGGTTCTGTCCCTTTGCACCCCTGTGAGCAGTTTCTATTGAAACCAGATTCCCAGGCTAGCCCACAAAAGCTTCAACCCAGAACTACCGAGGAGCCATGAGGAAGACCCAGGGATGACACGGCACCCCTGCTGAGCTCAGGCAGGGCTTTGGAGGGAGCCCAGGGGGGCCCGTGGCCTGGGGTGGGGGCCCAGGAGGCGGGCAGGGAGGGGGGCTGCTCAGCTGGCACCTGTGTCATTGCTGTCCCCGCCGCTGCCGCCCGGGGAGTCCAGGGTCTGCAGGAAGGTCTCTAGCGGGACGTGGACCAGGGACTCGCCAACGGCCTCTCGAGCCCGGCTGTGTGGAGCCGTCACCACGGCACCCACTGCTGCTGCTGCCTCTGGGGGCTGGGCCAGGTCTGCTGTTGGAGAAGAGGCAGGTGAGAAGCACATCTGTCTGTCCGTCCATCCTGGAGTGTCGCTCCCTCCGACCCCAGCCCCCTCTCTGGCCAGCTTTGTCCCCACTTACCGTCCGTCAGGAGCTCACAGCTGCAGGAGGCCACATGGCTGGCCAGGCAGCCCCCCCGGGGGCAGGAGAGCTCGGCATCTTCCTCGCTGTCCCTGAGAAGCAAGAAAGCGCCATCGCATCCTGGGATTCGGACTGGGACCATGGGCTGCACTCAGGGTCAGCCTGTGGTTGACGGTCCCACGGCCGGCACCAGCCCTCTCCTGCCCTCCGCTCGCCAGGGGTCCCTCTCCCTCCATGTCCCTCTGTCCCCCACCCTCAGCTTGCTCCACAGCCACCACGTTGAGTGACTGGACCATGTGGCGAGGACTCCAAGTGGGCCCAGTCCTCCCTGAAGCCACAGGACCCCTGCCCACCAACGCCCAGAGGCGAGCCTCCTCCTGGGCATGGCCTGGTGTCACTGGGACAGTGGCAGGGCCCAGGGTGGGTGGGGCTCTTCTCTGGGTCTTTGCCACCACAGCTGTGCAACGAGGCATCTGGGGACCCTACCAGCTCGAAAATGCTGCAAAGTGAAGTTCACCTTCACTGGGCCGTGGAGAAAGAGCTGGCAGAGCCGATGGTGGGGAGGGCACAGGGGAGGGATTACAGCCACTTCGGGGCTAGTGGGAGGGGGGCCCTGGGCAGTGCTCAGGACTTTAATTGGGCTTCAAATGAGGCTGTTAATTAGAAAGCAGCAGCCCCTGCCCCTGGGGCCTGGCTCACCCCATTAGCCAGCAGAGCTGCTGCCAGAAGCCGAGCCCAGGCTGGCAGCCCCGCATGCCCCTCCCACCACTGGCCTCGGGATTTCTCCTGGACGGTGGGGCCAGCTTCCCTGCTGCTCCTCCTGGACTCGGCTGGTCATTGCTGCCCTCTGTTTATTACCAGCCATGGCTCCCTACTGCCCCAAGACCTGCCTGCCTCCTGGGCTCTCCACAAAATTCCGTCACTGGCTCGACCTTCTCTGGCGGACCTGAAGCTCCCTGCAAGCCTGCCTTTCGCTGTGCTGGACTCTCTGCCCTCCCCCACACCCAGGCCCTCTGCTTGGCTCAGACCTGCTCCTTCTGCCAGCCTGAGCTCAGGTGAGCGCCTCCACCAGGATGCCTTCTCTGAGCCCTGGGGCTGGGGTAAGGGGACTCCCCTGCAATCCCCCCACCCCAGCCCTGCCCATCTCCTAGTGGGGTGAGGCCAAGACTTGGTTTAACTTCTTTCTAGGTCCCCAGGCCTGGCCCCGCAGAGGGGGCCTCACAGAGCCTGCTGGGGGTGGGGGTGGGGGACAGGTGAAGAGGGGCTGCCTGTACCTAAGGCGGCCTGCAGCAACCCGGATAGGACTGCGACGGGCAAACCCTGTTTCTGGAGCTCAGCTCCTGCCCTGACCAGGCAGCTGCTCCCTGTGGGGGCTGCACCTAGGGCCCACCCCAGCCAGGCCCCTGCCCCATCCCCACATCCCGGGGCCACCTGAGCACTCACCCAGGGTCCACACAGCCCTGGATGTCGGCCACCCACGAGTGCTTCTGTAGCGAGTCGATGGTTTCCAGGATGTACTCAGCTCCATTCTCCACCTGGGAGGAGGTGTTCGGGAGTCCAGGCCGCGGTCAGAGCACCACCCCTCCTCCAGGGTGGCTGCAGACCCAGGATAAATGGCCACGGTGCTGGGGCTCACCCGTGTGAGCAGCAGGGGAGACCAGGGGCTAGGGTCCTGGGGGTGGAGCCCACGATCGACACTCTCAGCAGCGCCTCCATCCTGAGTCGACCACTGGGGGTGGCACCCAGCCCAGCTGACCTCACGCCCTGGCTGCTTGGAGATGGGGTGAGGGAGCCCACTGGCCCGGGCACCCACCCTGTTCACATGCCCTAGTGTCTGGAATCCCACCACTATGGCCACACCCTAGGATAAGCAGCATCCAAAGGGCTAGGAGAGCAGGAGAAAGATCCTGTTTCGCGCCAGACCCTGTGTGGGATCCTTCATGTACACTGATAAATTCCTCCCAGCTGCCCTGGGAGGGAGAGGATCTATTTTACAGATGTGAAGACCAAGGGATCAGAGGAGTCAAGTAACTTGTTCAAAGTCACACAGCAGTCAGTGGCAGTTTGGGGAGCTGAGCCCTGGTCTCTGTGATGCCAAGACCCGGTGTTATCTGTTCTCCAGGCTTCCTGTCACATGCCTCTGTTAAAATGCAGTCACCGGACTCCTGACATCTCAGAGCTGGGAAGTCTTCAACGTCTCCCTGAACAGATGGGGAAACTGAGGCCCAGAGCGGGGCTGGCAGATGAGCCCCTCTGTCTCTGGGGTCCTGAGCCCCTGCATAATCAGCCACCCGGTGGCCCAGCCCTGCTGTTAGTCTCACCCAGCAGTGAGGGTGCCAGGTGGGCAGGGGCTGCATTCCCAGCCCCCAGCCTGGGTGGCTCCAGGAGTGGGGTTGGCACCTGTTGGCTAAATAAGTAAGTGAGTTTTGTGACTAAATGAGTAGGGATTGGCAAAAACATAAACCCGAGCAAGAGCCTGGGGAGTCTGGGGGGGGGGGGGCCTCTGTGCAGCTCGGGGTGGGCGGAACTGGGCTTTCCTGGGGACTTCGCCTCCTTCCCTCCCACCCTGTGAGGAGGCCCAGGGACACAGCCCTGGCAGCCTGCAGCTGTGGCCTCAGCAACCCGAGCAGGCCGCCCGTGACGTGGTGCATGGGAGAAGGGCAGGCCGCCCCCAGACCCACTGGGGGACCTTCCTGCCCACCCCCAGCGCCTTTGTGCCCTCTGTGGACAGCCAGTTCCCACACTCCAGCACCCCTGTGACAAGGGCATTTGCATAACTGCTGCATTTCGGCCACGTCCTGCCTGGTGGGGGGGTGGAGGGGGTGTCTGTGGCACTGGCTCCAGCTGGGGAAGGGAGGGGAGGAAGTGAAACTCGAGGAGCTTCACCCAGACCCAGGAGGAAATGGGAACCAGGGGCTCTGGGTGGTGGGCAACATGGGGCACAGGGTCCCAGAGCACAGACCCACATTCAAGACCTGGGCACATGCTAGAGACCTGCTCCGGGTCCGGCGGACCCACCACCAGGCCCCCCTCACCCCCCACTATGGGGTCCAGCATCAGGCCCCTCACCCTCACCCACCCTACGGTGAGCTCATGTTCTGGGGTGGCCAGAGGATCACAGGGCCAGGACGGGGCCTCACCTTGAGCACAAATGTGTTGTCCTTCTCGGGCATCTCCAGGGGCATGGTGGTGCGGACCTCGATGATGGCCGAAAGGGGGATGCTGACCTTGGGCCTGGAGGCCTGGGAGGGCAGAGGAAGGGACTGAGAGCATCACCCCAGGGCCTCCGGAAACCCCTTGCCTTCCCCCTTCACCACCCCATTCCCTCCCAGGAGTCAGAGCAGCCTTCAGCTCTGAATGCCCTGGCAGCCCTGGCACAGAGGTGTCCCAGTGCCCATTTCACAGATGGGGAAGTTGAGGGAGTTTCGGAGAAACGCAGGGAGCCCCCCCACTTCCCCTAGGGTGACACAGCAAGTCAGGGACAGAGCTGGAATGCACACCCCAGTCTCCTCCCTCCTTGCCCTGGGGATGAACCCACCTGGGCCGCCCAGTGCACCCCCCAGACCTGCGGTTTTCATACTCCTTTGACCTTCATCCATAATAAGAAATGCACTTGACATTGTGACCCATTACACATATACATGGGTAAAAATACCCCTGAAACAAACGTCTCACCAGGCAATATCTACCCTTACTGTGTGTAATGAAGTGTGGGATTCTCGATTCTATTCTAGTTCATTGAAAATAAATAAGGCTGGTCTCCCCTTTCGGACTCGACTTTCCAGAGCAAGACTGTGCCCTCAACTCAGAACAGAGCTCCTGGAGCTGGGCAAGGCCATGCCACCCCTTCCCCCAGCTCTGGCTCTGCCTGCTCCCCAGGCAGCTGGGCATCTCGGTGCCTTGTCCTGCTGGCCCTGCCCCAGCCCTGGCCATGGCCCTGAGGTCCCCTGGGCTGGCCTGAGCCCGGGATTCCGGGCAGGACTTGGGCTCCGGGACAGGGACTTTCTTGGGAGGAAAGGGAAGGGCCACACGAGGGGGAGGGGGGAAGGCGGCCGGGAGTTCCTGGCAGCCCTGGCTGCCACCCTGCGGGCTTGGCTGAACATGGCGTAGGGCCACCACACCAACCGCTGGGGCTGGGGGCTGCGGTCCTGGGGTGGGAGGAGGGGATGGGGGTCTCTGGCTGGGGTGCCCACTGGCTGGGGGTGCTGTGATTCCTTGGTCCACCTGCCCTGGTCCCGGCTACCTTTCAGTGTGCTCTGGGACACCTCATGACTCCCACTTCCCCCAGCAATCAGGCTGTTTCACAAAAGCAGGGGTCTGAAGACTCTTCCCGCGGGGACAAGGAGCACAAAGTCAGAGGCCTGACTCGGGGCTGAGACATCAAGGGCCATGCAAGGGGGACATCTAAGGCTCCCAGGAAATGGCCCCTGCAGCCAGCTAGGCATCCACGGGGCAAGGGGGGATCTGGGCCATGGGTGAGTAAAGAGGACCAGAGGGCAGTGGTGGTGGAGGGGGGCAGTCTTCTGGGACCCAACATTTGCGGAACCCAACTCGAGCCCTTGCTATGGAATGATCCACCCTCCCACTGGGGCCGCTCCTGGATCCCCAAACATTTGGAGGCACAGAAAGAGGGACTGAGGCCAGAGCAGGGGAATGGGGACCAACCTGCCTTCCCCAGAGGTGGGGGAGGGCCTACGGGACCCCAGGAGCCCTGCCCCTGCCCACGGTGGAGGCTGCAGCCCTGGAAGGGACTAACAGGAGGCACCAGCTGCTGCGCCCCCTCCCCCCGTGGGCAGCAGACGCTGCTATTTACAGACGGGCAGCTGTGGCTGCCACCTGGGGCTGGAGGCGCTGAAGCCCTGGGCCTCTGTCCCTGTCCTTTGGGTGACCCTGGGCAAGCCCCACCCCACTCCCCAGCCCTCATGGGGCCTCAGTCTCCCTGTCTGGGGGAGCAGAGCTGGGTCTGTGATTTTTCTCAGGGGCCTAAGGGTAGAGGCCTGAGTAGGCAAAAAGCCTTTGGAAAGTCTGGGTGTCCTGGGACGTGGGGAAACAGCCTTCAGAGAGTGTGTCCCTGGGAAGTCACCTCTCCAGAGCTCCTTGAGTCCATGGGAACCCAGCCTTGGGAAGCCCACCCCCCTGTACCTGCAGTGGAGAGAAGTGCTGACAGACTGGGAGGGGGAGAAAGGCTTGGGGTGATTCAGAGGGCACTGGGCATCCAGTGGGCCCTGAGGTGGGCGAGGGGCCAGGTGGTGTTGGGGTGCTGCCAGCTGCTGCACCAGCTCAACCTCCCACCCTTCTGCAGCCTCCTGGTGCACAAGGAGCACCCTCCCCCCACCCCTTTCATTCTAGGGACCACCCGGGTGGTGGGGATATTAGCTGGGCTCTGCCCCCACCTGCTGTGTGCCTGTGGGTGGGCCACACCCCCTCTCTGAGTATGTTTGTCTTCTCTTCTGTGACTAGGGGACCTGGGTGCCCCCCCTTGGTTGGGTACTGGAAGGACAAGAGCTTGTCCGTTCAGAATGCCCCACCAGGCTGAGGGCTGGGCACCCACGGGCTCCAGGAACCACTGTTAGTTATTCCCACTCTCCAAAGGAGACAGGTTTGCCACCCTGGAGAAAACCCATCGTTGTCTGGAGGGCTCTGGTGGCCAGCCCCCCTGCTGGTGGTCGCCAAAAAGAGCCCCTAGGCAGGGGCTGGGCTGGAGCCCGGCAGCCAGGCTGGGGATGGGCAGATGCCTGCTGAGCCAGACAGACCTCCCTGTCACTTTCTGCCATCACCCCAACCCCACTTCCACCCCAGGCCTCAGTTCCGGGAGGTTCCGGCCGCCCCGGGGCCCAGGTGAGGAGGAGAGGAGGGCAGGGAGATGGGCTCTCCGTCAGCCTCAACAACAGCAGCCCCGAAGCCCTCTGGGTGGCCAGAAAGCCCTTCTCAGCAGACATCCTGCTTCCCCCACAGACGAAGAAACAGGCTTGACGGGGTGACTTGTCGGAGAGGCAGAGCTGGGCCCAGACCCCAGGCCCCCCACTCGTCAGCCCGGCAGGTGAGAGAGGTCCGCTGACACCCACCGCAGCCGGCCCGCGCTCCGCCCCGGGTCCCCAGCCCCGCGAGGCGGAGGCGCTCACCTTGGGCGGCACGAAGAACTCCAGGCGGAAGCGCTCGGCGGCCACGGCCCTGCGCAGCAGCAGGCGGCACTTCTGCCACTGGGCCGCGCCGCCCGGGCCCGCGGCCGCGTCGTCGGCCACCATGAAGCGCAGCGCGCCCTCCCGCTGGATGTCCACCAGCTCCACCTTGGCCGCCAGCGTCCGCGACAGCCGCAGGCGCCGCATCCACTTGTCGCGCGGCTCCGCCAGGGGCTCGGCGGCCCGCGGGGCGGCGTCGGGCTCAGGCGAGGCGCGCCGGTGCCACATGTCGCGCACGCCGTCCACCACGCACAGGCTCATGTTGCGCAGCGAGAAGCCCTTGCGGACGCGGGCCTTGGCCGCCGCCTGCGCCGACACGTCCTCCGAGCTCCGCGAGTGGCCGTAGGCCGCCGGCTTGAGGGCTGCGGGCGCCGCGGCCTCCGGCTCCATGGCGTCGGGGCGCTCGGCCACCAGCACGCGGCGCACCTCCTCGCCGAAGATGTCCAGGAAGCTGGCTGCGAAGTGGCGGGAGAAGGAGGCCCCGGCGTCGGGCGTGTCGTAGGCCGGGTTCTCCCGCAGGAAGCGGCAGAACTTGTGCGCGAAGTCCACGGCGGCCGCCTGGGCGTGCAGCTCGCAGAACTGCCGCCAGTCGGGGACCCGGGCGGCGGCGGCGGCTGGGCCGGGGGCGGCACCATTCATGGCTCTCGTCCCATCGCAGCCCCCGGCGGCTGCGGGCGACAAGGGCGAGGCGGTGGCTTGCAGGGCGCCCACCCAGCCCCCCTGCTCCCCCAGCCCCACGGGGTGGTCCAGCCCCCTGGCTCCCCCAGGCTCTCCGGGCAACAGCCTGCAGCTGCTGTGAGCCGCAGGGATGTGTGAAGAGACAAAGCCAACTGAGGAGGCAGGAGGGGGGTCTGCAGGAGGAGAGCCCTCTCCCCAACCCCCAGCGTTCAGTGTCTCCCTCAAACAGCAGTCTCAGGGAACCCCAGGGTCACTCGAGGAGGCCAGTATAAGAGGTGCCTTGAAGTGAAGGTCCCCACAAGCCTCCAGGGACCTCACTTATCTCGGTAACTTTCTCTGAGGGCCCCCAAAGCCCAGGCGACAGAAGTCACGTATCGTAGCTCAGTTTTACATTCAAGATATGCCCAGAAGCCAGTCACTCCTGGCCAGCTGGGCTGCTGTCCCGTGACCCACCTTAGCTTCTCCTCCTGCCTGAGGTTCCCCAGCAGCCTCTTCACTGGCCCCTGGATCCCTGACCTCAGCCCCAAGTGGTTCTCCATCATTTCACAAACTTGAGACAGAGCAGGTCTGCCCCAAATCCTGCAGTGGCTACCACCGCACTCTAAAAGCCAAAGCCCCTACCTATGTCCTCCGAGGCCTGGCATCATGTCTCCAATTACTTCTCTGAGCTTATCCCTTGCCGCTCTTCTTGCTCGCTCTGCACCAACCACATCTGCCTCCTTGCTTTCCAAAGGCATGCCAGTCACAGTCCCACCCCAGGGCCTTTGCACTTGCCATTCTCCTTGACACTTGCCGGGAGTGTCCTTCCCTCCATGCTCCCTCACCTCTCTCCAATCTCTGCTCGAGTGTCATTGTGTGTAAGCCTTCCCCGGCCACCCTACTGAGAACTGATACCCTGCTCCACCTGGCGCTGGCACTTCTGGTGCCTGTTCCCTGATGTTTTTTCTCTATAGTACTTGTCCCCATCTGACCCACCATATATTTACTTGCCTGGTTATGTTGTCCATCCCATCCCCTTCCCCTGAGAATGCGAGCTCCACAAAGGCAGGGGTTTTGACATCTTAGAAGTGGCTGTACCCCCCATGCTGGGTAGATGGCAAGCACTCAATAAACTCTGGCTGAATGAATGAACAAATGGATGTGCTCAGCAGACAGGGCATGCCAGCTGTGACTCCCTTAGCCCTCGTAGCAGGCCGAAAGACGTGGGACCCTGAGGACACAGCTTGTTAGTGGCAGGCTCAGGGTTCTCACCCAGGTCTGCCTGACTCGGGGTTTGGGGATCCACTCAGGGTGGATCAAGTATGACCAAGTCATAGTGCGGTGCTGAAGGCCCTGCTTCCTTTATGTGCACACCCTACGGAAATGCGGCCTCCTGGAATACCGGTCACCCCCTTGGTTCCCATGCCAACCTGACTTTTTTTAAGAGGCCCAGATCAGGGGCCACATCTCCAGGAACCCCAGCTGTCTCCTCAACACCTCCCTGCTTCCTCCTCATTCTCAAGCCTCTCCATCCCTTACCACCTTGGATCGCCAAACTACACGGGGTGTCTAGTCAGCCACTTGGGGGCCTCGTCTCCTCAACCCCAAGGTGGTCACAACCGCTGGGGGCACAGGTCCAGCCTGCCGTGTTTATGCACCCACATACCCCACCACCCTCTGCCCTCGGCATCCAGACCTGGGCGAAAATTGCTGATGGAGAGGAAGTGGGGTGATGTAGCCCTGCCTGTCTTGGGGTGTCCCTGTCTGAGGGTGCCAGGCCAGTGTGGGGGAAACGGGGCAGTCTTACCAAGGCACAGAGATGGTGCCTCAGGCCCCCACTGCTCCCAGGATCCCCCCTCTCCTGGCCTGCCCCTTCCCTCACAGCTGCTGGGAGCACCATCCCATCTCTCGCCTGGGATCCAAGCTGTGTAATTAAACGCCAGGTAAAAATAGCTGGCCCGCTTCTGTGAGATCATCTGCAGGGCCTCGGGGCCTCGGGGCCACCGTGGGAATTCCCTCTGTGTTGGGGCCATCGATCTGCAGCCCCAGCGAGGAAACAGAGCCACCTGCCCTGGTGGGGGTGGGGGGACGAGGCAGCAGGGAGTTAGTCGGAAAGGTTCCCTGGAGGAGCTGGGGCTCCGTGCCTGCAAAGGGCACCAAGGGGGCACTGCAGCTTAGAAGGGCCTGAGCAAGGCCTCGGAGGCAGGACTCAGCAGGGTCTGGGGTAGGGGCGGCATTCAGAGTCCACGAGGGTTGGGGGAACACAGGGAGCTGAGGCACCCAAAGGCTTGGCTCACGTGAGATCTTTTCCTACCATGCTCTTCTTCCTTTCTTCACCTGGCTAACACCTACTCCTCCTTTGATAATTAATCCAGGGACCACTCCCTCCAGGGAGCCTACCTTGATCTCCCTCCTAATTGCACAACCCTCCCCTGCTCAGGCTGGCACAAGTGCCTCCTCTGGGCTCCCACAGTCCCCTCCTGCACTTCTCTCCAGTAAAGGGACACTTACAGGGCACTCCAAGTGTCTACTTCCATGCCTGTCTCCCCAGCCTGCACGGGTGCTCCTCGGGGGAGAAGGCAGGCCTGAGTCTGATCCCAGGCTCCTGGCCTGTGCTCTTTCCCTGGCCTGTGCTCTTTCCCTGGGGGTGGAGGCGGCAATGCACCTGCCACCACCACCAAAGCCTGTGGAGAAGGTGGGAGCCGAGGCCTTGGCCTGACCTGGGGGTGGCCCAAGAGGCCTTGTCCGATCCATTTACCCAGCAGGACAGTGCTCCCACAGCAGCCACCTCTTCCCCTGTCCCTTTGGGGCCACCAGGGTTACAGCGGGTGATGTGGCAGCCTGGGAACAGCTCGGCTGGCACTGGAGCCAGCCGCAACTGTGAGGGGTGAATGCCTCTGTTTGAGGTAATGATGCCCATCGCTGGGCAGGTGGGGGCAGGGAGAAAGCCAGCCCCAGTGCCGGGCAATCCCTGTCCCTCCCCCCTCTCTTCCTGCTGGCTGGGAAAACCCTTGGCCAGGAAAAGGGGCAGGAGGGAGGGAGACCTCAGAGGCACCTGCCAAGGGCAGGGCGGGTGTGCCAGGTCCAGGGCCGGGAGGCACTGGGAGGACGGGGCTGCAGGGCAGGCCTCAGCGTCCCCTGGTCCAGCCCAGGTACACAGAAGACGCCGAGACAGGAGCCAGAGAGCCCCCATAGCAGAAACAGCAGCCAGTGGTGAGGGTCACCGAGCAGCAGGGCCGGCGGAGAACCCCAGGCCCAGTTACTGGGACATGGGCCTGGCACGGCTCCCTGTAAGGGGAGGCTGCAGGCCAGAAGGAAGAGGGCCCGGCCACGGCAGGGGCAAGCGTGTGGGTTGCTGCCCTAAGTACTGCCCCAGCTGTCCTTGGGGGCCAGACCTGGGAGAGACCAAGGGCAGGGACCTTGGCCGACCTGAGTTCCAGCCTGATCCCAGTGCTCTGTGGGCGAGTGACACTGACCACAACTCCAACCTCAGAGCCTCAGTTTCCTCACTTGAAAAATGGGGTTCGGGGGCTGCCACTCCCTGGAAGGGCCTGGAAGGAGCAGCATAGGAGAGGACCCCCTAGACACTGGGTGGGGGGCCAGGGGGCATTTCCAGCCCTCTCTGAGGGACCAGCCTGTGGACACCCTTTCAGTCAGACAAAGCCCTCTGCCCTGAGAGACGCCAATCTGCAGGTGACCTCAGCTCCAGACTTGGGTAAAGCAGGGCCAGAGGGAGCGGAACCCAGAGGTGCAAGCAGCAGGGCCCCTCTGCACCCAGACAAAAACCACGGATGGCCTCACCCTCACCCTGGCCCCCTCTCGGGCTGGCCTGGAAGGTGCACAGACTGAATCCAGATACGCATGCTCACCCGGCGCTCCTGCACTGGCCCCTTGGGAACTGTCGCCTCCCAGCCTGTGTCATTCTCCTGCCCCAGCTGCTGCGTCCCTCCTCTGACTATGCAGGCTCTCCTTGGCCTTTAGACTGCATAAACCCCTCTCCTTCCAGGAAGCCTCCCGCCCCCTGCCCTCTCACCCAGAGCACCCTCTTGTTGCAGCAGGCAGGGGCCCAGCTCCTCCTCCCATGGCCCCAGGGGGCCAGGCTGGGCAGGAAGGAGCTACCGGGGGGTGCAGAGGGGTGGGCAGCGCTGGACTGGGGCTCGGAGACCAGTGCTCTAGCTGGGGCCGGGTCCCATGTGTCTTTGTACCTCAGCTTCCCCATCAGTAAAACAGGGTGCTGGGCAGTGGCCTCTAGGGTCCCCTGAGCCTGATACAGAAATGCACAAGCACTGGCCCTTCGATGCTGAGGACTGGGGTACCCCGTCACCCCCCTGGGATGAGGGGCCGGCAGGGGGCTGCCTCTCACCCCCTCCTCAGGCTCTTCTCTGAGGACTGGGGCTGGAACAGAGGACACTACCCTGCCCCCAAAGGCCCAGGGCTCAGGTGCTGCCCCCCACGGGACACTGGCTGGGCAGACCCCCTCCCCCAACCTCTCACCCGCGGGAAACTCCAGGCTCAGCTGGGCTGTCCAGCTTCTCCTGGAAAAATGTTCCTTCTCATCCCACCAGGGAGGGCCAAGCGGGGTGAGATGGGGCTTTGGGGGGCAGGGGATGGAGAGGGGCAGAGGCGGCCTAATCGAGTCCTTGCCCATCACCTTTCCAAGCCATCAACCCCACCGCCAGGAAGAGACTGGGGACCCGGCTCCCCCTCCACCCAGTGAGATGGTGACACAGGGTTGGGGTGGGAGCCCGGCTGGGGGCCAGGGGAGGCGGTGGCTGGCCTTCCAGTGGTAAAAATATCGCCAACAATTGGGCCGGAGGAGGCCGGGTTCCGGACCCCAAGGCCCGGGTTGTTCCTTAAAATATTCATGAGGCAGCCTCGCTGCCCCCGCTAATGGGCCAAAGACCCATCGATCGATCACCGAGGGCAGTGGCCTCAGGTTTCCGGGGAGCCCCTGCCAAAGCCAGTGCCAGTGGGCTCTCCTCACAGCCTCCTGTCCCAGGGAAGGTAAGGATGGTCAGCTGCCAACGCACCACCCAGCACCCTGAAAGGCCAAGTTGCTCCCAGGCAGCACCCCTCGCCCAAGACCCACCCCCCCACTCCTGCTGCACCCTCACTCAGCTCTGAGCTCAGAGGAGCTCCCAACCAGCCTGCGTGAGAGGGTGCAGTGCCCCCCACCCCAATGGCTCTGAGCCGTTCAGGATGGGAAACCACGGCTGCTTCTTGGGCTGCCCCCTCCACGCCCCCTGGGAATCTGCTCCAGCTGGGCCCACTCCGGGCCTCTCCCCTGGGTGTCTCAGGACTTCGGGCCGGGCTCACACCTTACAGTGACAGCTCCACCCTGCGGTGGCTCCTGGTTCCCCAGGACAGTCCCCTCTAGCCGCCTCTCTGCCCCTCTGCCCACAGAGGACCCAGCCAACAGCACTCGCAGCTTTCCTGCCCCATGAAGCTGCTGCTGCAGCCCGGGGTGCCTTCTGCCTGCTCCAGCCTTTGCTGTGGGGGGATGGAGGGAGGCCTCCTACAGAGTTCACCCACTTTCATGGACACCCCCAGTCTCAACAAAGCCTGCTGGCCCTGGGGTCCCACAGAGCTGCATCGGAGAGCTGCTCCCCATTGCAGAGAGGGCCCCTCTACCTGGGCGTCACACTAGGTGACCCCCACTCCCTCTGTCCATGTGTGGCCACTTGACACTGGGACAGTGTTGTGGTTAAAAGCTCAGGACCTGGAGCCAGAGCACCTGGGTTCGAGTCTCGGCTGCCCTGCCCCCTCACCGTATGACCGTAAGTGACAGCCTCCAGGGCCTCAGTTTCCTCACCTGTTAAGATGGAGGGTTCTAACGGCACCAACCTCACGGGGCTGTTGTGAGGACTAAATTAGCCATTTGTTTAAAAAGCAAAGCTCCTCTGCCTCTACTTCCTAAATGTCCTTCTCCTATGCCCTCTCCTCCCACCGCTCCTGGCTGCATGGCTGCCAGTTCCCCTCCCCAGCCCTGTGTCCCCCTGGGCCCCACCAACCCAGGCTCCACAGTGGCCAAGGCTGTCTTTTCAGAAGCCACATCCAGTTGGGCCAGGCCCGTTTTCAATCCTTTTCCCTTCCCCTCTTCCCTGTAAGGAAGGGAGGAGGATGCCATTGATCAGATGAGGAAATGGGCTCTGGAGAGAGAGGAGACTGGCCCAGCGGCCACTTGGGGGTCCGCAGATTTGTACCATGCAGGTGGGAGGAGGGCCGCAGAATGAGTGAGAGTGTGGAGCCAAGGCCAGATCTGTGTCTTTTTGCGGCACATGCTACTCCCACTCCAAAGACACAGTAAGGGGGGCTGGGGCACTCACCCTCAGAGGAGGGTGCGCTCTGAGAGGCTGGGGGCAGGGGAATCCAGAGCTGGGCTGCAGGAGTGTGAGAGGAGCAAGGAGGGAGTGGGGCAGGCTAACAAGTGAAGCCAGGGCCCAGGGGCTTGGGAGGGAGGCCCATCCTCCTTCAGGAGCACCCCTTGCTGGACAGTTCTTGGACAGGCTCTGTGGGTGGAGAGCAGGCTGGGCTGGCTCCAGCTGCACTGGCCTTACCCTCTCCCACCCCACCTTCCCCTCCTGGGGTTGCAGAGGCAGAGACACCCCCTTCTCCAGCCTTGGCCCAAGCCTTGCAGCCTTCCCCCTCTTTTCCAGTGTCATGGACCTCACCTGGGCCTTGAATCATACCCCTCCCAGACCTCTCTGGCCCTGGCCCAGCTCCCCCACACCTACAATGCTCTCTCCCTTGACCATATGCCCTCCTCTACCCTTCCCTCTCGGCCCCCAGGCTGCCTCCTGGCCTTTGCACATACACATACCAGAGAATCCTAACCGAGACCTCAGGTTCGTCGGAACTCTGGGTACTGCAGGGGCTAAGAGAGGTTCCTGGGCTTTTCTCTAAGCTCCTGAACACCCAGCCTGGCAGACCTCCAGGCACCTCAAACTCACCACATCCAAGTTCTAATGCATCCTCTTCCTCCAACTGCTGCTTGTCCCTGCTCCGAGTCTCAGCGCTAGCCCCACCTCTTCCCACTCCTTGGCCCCAAAGGCTGGCAGGCCCCCAAGCCTGTGGAGGCCTTGCAAACGCCCCTTTATCCTGTCCCCGCCTCTACCCCAGCCTCCATGCCCCTCCAAAATACCACACAGCCTGTGACCTGTCTCCCCCATATGGGTGTTTTCTCCACCTCCAGGTGGGCCCTATACTCAGAGGGTTGGAAGTATCTGAGAATGGAGCCCCAACCTGCTTCACCCAGAGTTGCTGCAGGAGCCTGTCCTCCCACCCAGCCAGGTGGGCTGTGACTTCCTGTAGAGGCTGACGAGTCACACCTGCCCCTCACAACAGCTGTAAAAAGAGACCCAACCAGGTGTGGGGGAAGGGAAAACTTCCCAGGCCCCTGGGGCTCTGGGTGCCCCTTTGGCCCCTCAAGGACAGGGGAGCAGGAGGGGAGGCAGGCTCCAAGGCTGGTTCAGACCCCACAGGGAAGGCACCTAAATCCCTGACTCCCCAGGACCCAGGTGGAAGCATGGGAGGGCGGGGCTCTTATCAGAGAAAAGTGTTTTGGAGGCTTGGCTTGTTGGCTGAGTGACCTTGGGCAAGTCATTTCATCTCCCTGACTCTGTTTCCTCCTCAGTAAAATGGGGATAATAATAGCACCAACCCCCCAGGGTTGTTGTGACGCTCAAATGAGAAACAGCACTCACGCCCTGAGTCTGCACCAGTCAGCTTGAAACCAAACGCCCAGCCCTGGGAGGCCCCAGCACCATGCTCGGTGAGGTCCCACCCAACACACCCTCAAGGGGAGCTCACCTCTGGGTGTGTGTGTGTGGGGGGGGGGCTCCTCTTTAGGAGACCCCCACTAAGTAGGGAAGAAGGGTTCAGAAACTTTAGACTAGTTTTTCGCAATAAGAGTAAGAAGAAAACCATTAACCAGTCAATTAACTAGCATCAGAGAATCTTGCACACCACCATCCATGCCCTCCAGAGGGCTGGGATTTTCCCGGACTTTGGTGGGACAGACCTCTAGGGAAAAGCATAGAAGGAAACAGCAGCTTGTGGGAAACTGTCTCCCAGACTCTCAGAAACGCCGGGACCCACTCCATTGTGCTCACTGCCAGGCCTCTCCCAACGCTCCTAGAGTGGAAAGGTTCTAGGCCATTCCCCGGACCAGTGGCCTCCTGGATGGAGCCCCTGAGGCCAGGAGGGAAGAGATTTGTCCCAAGTGGAGCAGCCAAAGCCGCGCGGGAAGACCACCTCCCCTGGGCCCTCCTGGCTTCCCAGAGGGGCTCCCTCACCCCACGCTGGGTGCCCTGTGTTGGAGGGGTGCAACTCTCGCCACTCACCCAATTGCAAGGTGGGCAGCCCCAGCCCATTCTACAGGCAGGAAAACCGAGGCGCGAAGGCAGGCCGACTTGGGCTTGCCCAGGTTCCTGCTCCGAGGGGGTCTAGGTCAGCGCGGCCCTCTGCCCCTGGGGCGGGGCTCGGCCGGGCCCTGCCTCCGCCTGGCCTCGGCCCGCCGGGCTGGCGCGTTCGGGCTCGGCGCGGCCGGCAGGTTCATCAATGGCCGAGGCTGAAGGGCCTGAATGGAGGGCGCGAGCCCGCCCCTTCTTAAAGGCGCCCGCCCCGGGCACCCTCGGCGCCGCTCCACACCTTCCGGGGGCCGCTGGGGGCTCCCGGGTGGGCGGGTCGGGAATGGTGGCTGTGAAGCCGGGGGCCTGGGCCGCGCGGAGGGCGTGCCGCCCCCGCTCTCTTCCAGGCTGACCCCCGGCCGCCCCCCCGCCGCCCCAGCTGGAGACCCCCTCCTCCAGGTAGGGGGCGGGGGCGCAGCTGCTCCGGAGGCGACTCGGCCCCTCCGCGCCCCGCCCGGGACGGGGGTCCGGGAGCGGGTCCCAGCCGGGGGGCGCAGCCCCTGGCCCCCTCCGCGCTCCCACACGCGCACACAAAGACGACACGCGCGGACCAGGGCGCGAGCGGCCGTGCTCCCCGGGGCAGCCGTGCGCACACACACGCACGCCCTCGGCGACGGCCGGGGGACCGGGGGCGACGGGCTGGGGGACGGGGGCACTGAGGACGGGCAGGTCGTACCTACAGGCGCGCGGCGGTGGTCGGGCGGGCCGGGGCGCCGGCGGAGCGCTGCCCGGACCGCGGTCGGGGTCCTGGGGCCCGGCGGCTCATGGCCCGCGGCGGGCTGGGGCTCCCTCCGGGCGGGAGCGGGCGGCGACGGCGGCGGCTCCCTCCCTGTTCACCGCCTGGAAGGCTCGTGCGCTCCTCGCGGTCCCCGCGCGGCCCCGGCTCGGCTCCCCGGGCTGCCGTGGCCCCGCGCGCTCCGAGCCCAGCCCCCGCGCGGCGCGCGCCCCTCGCGCTCCTCCCTCGCGCCCCCCGCCCCGCGCGGCGCGCGCCTGCCCGGCCCCGCCCCCGGAGCGAGCCCCGCCCCCACCCGCCCACGCGCCGCGCCCGCTCCGCCCCCCGCCGCGCCCCCCCGCGGAGCCCGAGCGGCGCCCGCAGCCGGGGCTCGCTGCTGCCCGCAGGCGGCGGCGGCGGCAGCCGGACGGCAGACCCCGGGGCCCAATCTGGGTGGGGCGCCGCGCCCTCCTTGTCTTGCGGAGCCGGCCCGGGGCCCGGCGCCGAGTGCCCCTTGGCTGGTGCTGCCCGTGAAGGTGGCGAGGGGTAGGGGCGGTGGGCGAGCTGCCGGAGCCCTGGCGCGGAGGCCTCCCTTGGAGCCCGGGCTGGTGGCCCCGGGAGCTCGGCGCTGGGGGCCGGGTGCGGGGCCTGCGTGGTGGGGTGTGGGGGGCGTGGGCGCGCGCCTGCCGGGTGCAGCCGCTGTGGCCGGGCCCTCCGCCGCGAGGACAATGGGAGCCTCCAGAAGGCGCAGATGTCGCAACGGGGGAAGTCGACGCCTGCCTCTCATAGATCCCGGGGCCAGCAGCACGCCTCCCTCCTTCCAGCCCTCCCGGGGCCGGAAGTCGCCCCGGGGTCACGGGCGGGGAGGACCTCTTCAGCAGGGTCTCCACCTCCCAACCTTCCCTGTGTTGGGGGGACTTACGCTCCCTGGGGATGGAGGTGGGGAGGCGTCAGCTTCCTAATTCCTGGTGGGCTCCGGCCCCAGCCCCAGGGAGCACCTAGGTTAGGTCAGGGAGGGGTCCACCTAAGCAAACAGCATTGGGCTGGCCTTTGCGGCCTGGCCCCTGGCGCTGGGGCCTCCGGGAGACTCCCTAGAGGTGGGGAGCCTGGGCTCCTTCTCCTGCCTCTCCCTCCTTGCCCCCTACCCCAGACCCTCATTCCCGGACAGGGGCCCAGCTCCCTGCCCTCCCTGGCCCCTCTGGCAGCCTCACCTGGGGCCGTTCTGTGGTCTGAACTGGTCAACCTGCTGGCCTAGAGTGCTGCCATCTGCAGCCCTCCCCACCCACGGTGACCTCTGACCTTTGCTGAGCCCTTTAACCTTTCCCAAAGCCATTTCCCATCCCTGATTTCCCAGGAAGTAGGACAGGCAAAGGTGGGGCCTAGGGAGGGGCAGTGGCTGGGTGCAGTGGAGACGCCCCTCCGCTGCCCTCCGCGGGGCGCTGCAGTAAGGCCTGCCCCGTCTGGGGTCTGGTCCCCAGTCCCTCCCCTGCCACACACTCCCCTGCTGCTCCCCCGGCAGCACTGGCCAGCACACACTCAGTGAATCTCAGGCGGTGGCCCAGCCATCGATGGAGCTGCACATGGGCCTGGAACCGGGAGGGCTGTGAATGAGGCTGGGAGGGGCAGGGGCTCCAAACCCCGGGCCGGCCTGGCGTGGACCCCACCCTCGCCGGGGTGAGGAGGCCCTGGCCCACAGTGCACTAACCTGGTTCAAAGTGGTGGGCCCAGCTCCTCCGGTGGGCTGTCAGTGGCCAGGGAGGGTCCTGGGGGATGAGGCCTTGGCAGGACAATAGTCCTGGTCCCTGGGGAGGCGGAAGTGAGGAGGGGCTGGCTGCTGGGTGACTCTGACCCACAAGGAGGAACTGGTGGGAGATGTGGAAGTGGCTGCTGGGGAGGCTGGCGTCATTGGCCAAGGACAGCTCTGTCATGGGGGGACAGGAGTGACGGTCAGGGAAGACAGGCCCATCCAGGGTCCTTGAGGGAGGGAGACCTGATGGGCCAGACGAGGAGGGGTGCTGGGGTGGGACCTCAAAGGGTGACCCCTGGACGCACAAGCTCTAGACAGAGCTGGCTCAGGAGGCTCTGGCCTGGTGGGACTGCAGGGTGGGAGGCGGACAGAGGGGAGTGCTGACTCCCGCAGCCCAAGGGGAAGATCCCCTCAGCCTGGGGGCCTGGCTGGTAAGGGGTAGGGGAGGTCACCCAGAATCTATGGCCCAGGGAGTCCTGTTGCAAAGCTAGCACTCCGGGGCCTGGTGGGCCTGGGCTCTGCCACGCCCGGCAGGGGCTGAAGGGAACAGGGTACATGCCAGATGTGAGAGGATGGTTCTAGAACCTAGAGAAAGGGAAACAGAGACTCCCCAGGAGCCGATGGGGACTCAACCGACTCACGTCAGAAGCCTGACCACAGCCACTGGCCTGATGTATTGGTATTTCTCAAATAAAGGAGTGGATTTCCCTTTCTGTTTGGTTTTGCTTGTCTGCCCAAGAGGATGCAGACATGGAGGGTTTGGGTTTCTGCAAAGCTCTGGACCCACTCGTGGAATTCTTGGGGACAGCAAGAGGGGGACAGACCGCCTGTGTGCCGGGTCTGTGTCTCCCATCCACAGACCAGCTGCCAGGCCCAGCACCAGCTCCCAGGGTGGCACTGCAGGCACCCCCCAGCCCCCTAAACCCTGGTGCAGCCGCAAGTCACAGAGCTCGGGGCACCAGTGTGGCTGCAACCAAGTGTTTATTCTCAATATATTGCAAAGCGGAAAGAAACCACAACTCAAAACTCTAACTTGGGAAGATCTGCCAGTGGCCCCGGAGGTGGCCGTGCTAGGATGGCCCCTGGCCAGCTCCATGTTGGAGAGATGCTGGGCTGCTCCGACCCGTCCTCGGGGCTGAAGGGCCCCAGGCACAGGGGGCTCTCTGGGGACTCCTCCTTGCCAGAAGTCAGAATATCTTGCTAAAGAAGAAAGCAAAAATCACGGTGGGTCTGGGGGGGGTAGGGTAGGGAAAGGGACCAGAAACTGACCTGCCCTCTGGGGATCCCCCCCTTATTGAGGGTGATGAGCAGACCAGGGCTTGTCAAGCCTTGTTTTCTTGGGGGGAGAGGCTGGTGACAAACAGGCCAGGGGGCTGGATGCAACGCCTGCTGGCCTGCAAGGAAGACCCTCTGCCTCTTGGGGAAGAGGCCCCGGGATCCAAACTTGGTTAACTGCAGCCAGAATCAGTGGCAGCTGAATTGGAGCCACAGGTGGGGGGTCTCAGCCTGAGGTGGGGCTTGAGGCGGCCCCTTTGGCTCAGCCCGGCTGGGCCTCGGGGGCTCTCTGGATCTGGGGCCTGAGGTGCCTGAGATGTTCCTTCTAGGGGTCCAGGGGGACCTGGGCCTCTGGCAGCTCTTGGTGGGGAGGGTGGAGGCAGTTTCTGTGTAGGGGGGGGTGTCTCTCCAGGGAACCCTAAGTCATTCGAAACAGCAGAGCAAGCAGGGGCAGGGAATGCAGCCATCGCAGGCGTGAAGGGGGGAGGCCCCGGCCGTCACTGCCACAAGTCACCGGCCGCCCCGTTGTCATTCTCGTGGAACTTGTGCAGGTGGTCGGCAAACCTGTGGGGCCATGGAAACCTTTGCTGAGACCAATAGTAAAAAGGAGAGGTGTGCGTGTGTGTGTGCGTGTGTGTGTGTGTGTCAGGTATGGGGTGGGGCATGGAAATCTCCAGGGACCCTGTAAAGGGTGCCCATATGATAGGGTGAGGCTGGGGACAGTGGGCACAAGGGGGGAATGGGGGAGGGCTGGGGGAGCAGGGAGCACCACCGAGGAACTCAGGGGTGGTCCCAGGGTGGTGCTGGGGTGCACAATGAGGGGCTGTGGGGGGCTCAGGGCGGGCATCCTCACTTCTTGGCGCAGAAGGTGGTGCAGTCCCTCTCCACGCTCTCGCTCCATGCCAGCTTGTAGAGCACCTGGCCAGGTGGACACCATGAGCCATTTGCCCTGCCCTGCGGCCACTCCTGCCTGCCGTGACCTGCGGCCCTGGGGCCTGAGGGCCATCCCTGACATTGCTGGGTGGGCACTGGCAGGGCCTGGGGGCAGAGCTGGAGCCCAGGCGAGCCCTGGTTGGGGTGGGGTCCCGAGGCCCACCCTCTCTCTTGCTAGGGATGCAACCTGCTAACTGTAACCCCACACCTGGGGACATCCAGTTCCATCCAGTTCACGGTGTCCCTTCTCTGGACAGCCCACCTGGTCCTTCTCTGCCCTGAGCCCTTCCAGGACTGGCCTTCCACAGGGTCACAGGGCCACGGGGCATCCTGGTCCCCAGGGTGGGCTGAGACCCTTGATGGGACGAAGTGGCCAAGAGCTGAGAGTGCAGGCTGGGCAGGCCTGGTGCCAGGTCCTCGGGCCCTGTCTCAGTAGCAGGCACCGGGTCCGGGAACATGCTTGAGGGCCCCTCGCCTGCCCGCCCAGGCACTCACCAGGAAGACCAGGCAATGCAGGAAGAGCGTGTAGAAGAAGCCGATGGTGCGCGCCACCTTGTTGGAGAGAACCAGCCGCCCCTGGGGAGCAGTCAAGGCATGGGGTGAGGGGGAGCCGGCCCCTCCGTTCCTGCAGGGCTGCCCAGGGCCCAGGCAGAGGGGGCCCCGCGACAGCAAGGGGAAGGAACGAGCAGGCGGTTGGGGCCCCAACTCCACTTTTTCAGGTGGTGGACCTGGGCCCCAAGTTGTCCCTGTGGCTCAACTCCAGAACCCACTGTGGACAGAGCTCGGGGAGGCGCTGTCGGGGGTGGGAGAGGCTGCCCAGGGTCATGCGGCCCCTCTTGGCAGGGCTTGGGGGTCCCTGGGGCGTCTCCTGACTGGCTGGAGGCAGCGGCTCTGGCCTGGGCTGGATGGGGATGGACAGGGACTCACCATGCTGAGGGTGGCCTTGTCCCAGGGGCTCAGGCTCAGGTACTTCCTGTGCCGCTCCTGAAGTGGGGTGGGGGGCAGATAATGAGGGGAGACCCCAAAGGGCCCCACAGCCCTGGCTTGTCACAGATGGGGGCCTGGCTGTGCTGTGCCCCACAGAACCCTGGGGGGCTGCTGGGAGCCTCTCGGGGTGCCCAGACATCCACAGCATAACACCCTCGGCCCCCCAACATCTGTACAAGTGCCCGCGGAGATAAGCGCTCTCTCTTCCCCTATGCGGCTGCCATTCTACACTGACAGGTCGGGGGACGTTTTGCTGCGGGCAGGGCTTCCTGCCCTCTAGAAAGGTGGGGGAGAGGGTAGTTAGGGGGTGCCCCAGCCCAGGCCACTGGCTCTTGGCCTGCCAGCCTGTCCCCAGAACACGCCCTGAGGTAGCCTGCTCCCGGATGGAGGCATGGAGGCTGCCCTCGGGGAGCTGCTGGAAGGTGTGCAGAGCGGACAGGCTGAGTGGGATCCAGGGGCGGGGGCAGGCCGAGCGGGGTGGGGGGTTCAGGCCGAGTGGGCACTGAGGCTGTGCCTGAGCTCATGCCCAGGGCTGCTCTGGTGGAGACTGGTGGGGACGCCGATGCCCAAGGGTGAGGGGAACTGGGGTCCCCTGGGCTCCCTCGGGGCCCACACACCCGCCGGCTGAAGGAGGAGAAGGGATCCAGGCGCTCCTCGTACTGGGTCGAGTACCGCTGCTCCGTGTCGTCGCTGCTGCCGCCCTGCGGGCAGAGGGGGGCGCGGGGCCAGGGTCACAGGGCGGCACGGGGAGGGTCCGGGGCAGCAGTGCAGGGGAGGCCGGTGCCATGCACCAAGGGGATGTGGCTGGGGGTCCGAGGCCGCGGCACCCCCTGCACCCCTCGGGGCACGGTCCTGCCTCCCGGCTGGGGACACTAAAGCCCAGACGGGAGCCGAAGGCCCAGGTGCGGGGAGGGGGCTCTGAGGGCGTCTGCGGGGAGTCTGGGGGCAGCTGTGGGGAGACCCCGCCAGTCGCCTGCTGGGGCAGCAGTTTGCAGGGGTCTGGCGCCCTCTGGTGGCCCCAGAGCTCCCCAAATGGGTGGGGGTGGCGGTGGCCTCGTGGCCGAGGGTCTTGTACCCAGGAAGCCCCCCACCATGGGTGTTACTACCCCCACCCCGCCTCTTGCCCTGTCTCCCCACAGTGCACAGAAGCGCTTTCCTGGTCCAAGGGGGTCCCCTCTGAGGTCTGGGGCTGAGAGAAGCCAGGGCCGGGTGGGGAGGTTTCTGCCCCGTCGGACCAGATTCTGGTATCTTTAAAACGTAAACCAACAATATATGGATTCTCCAGGGCAGCCCTGGGGTTAAAGTCCCAGATCCTGGGTCAGCCAGTGGATCACCCACATTTCAGAGGGCTTCACTTGGGCGGGCGGGCCTGCGGTCTGTGACCCCTGCCTCTTGTACCTCCCCAGCAAGCAGGCAGGATGGGCAGGTTGGATGGCCTCTGGGGGCCCCCCAGGCCCAGCACCTCCCAACAGGTCCCTGCCCCCACCCTCCCACCTCAGAGCCCCCTGACCAGCCGCCCCCTGCCTGGCACGCCTGGCAGCACTGACCCGGCCGGGGTAGCTCTGCAGGAATTTGATCTTCTCGAAGAGCTTGATGTTGTCGGCGCGCAGGCTGTCCAGCTCACCCTGCAGGGCCTGGATGGTGCGCTGGGCCAGGCGGCTCTCCTGTGGGTGGGTGGGCGGGTGGGCTGGGCACGGGTAGAGGGAAAGGGGTGGGGGGCCTCCACGTGGCAGCCTGCACCCTCCCATCTCCCTCAGGCCCCTTCTTTGCCAGGGGCATCTCCTTGACCTGCCAGACGCTGCTCAAAGCTGCCCTCTCTGGGAAGCCCCCCATCCCCTCCTGTGACCCCACCCGGGCAGAAGCCACAGTTCTTGGTTCAGGTTTCTCCATGCCCTGTTTGATTTTGGTGCTGTCAGCCTTATTTTCAAAATTATTACTGAGATATAATTCTTATAACAGAAACGCCATCCTTTAAGATCATGCAATGCCGTGGCTTTTAGTATATTCACAATGTTACACACACACACACACTGCCTAGCTTCAGAACATTTCCATCACCTCAGCAAGAAGCCCCGGACCCCTTAGCAGTCACCCCTCATTCTCTCCTCCCTCACGCCTCTCCAGGGGCTCCCACTAATGTCCTTTCTGTCTCTACGGATTGACCTGTTCTGGGTGCTGCATATAAATGGGCACACCACGTAGTTTTAGGGGTTGCCGATCTAGGGGCAAGGTGAAGTGGGCTTTCATTTTCCAATGCATTCAGATGCTGGGACAGGTGTTTCCTTCACATGATTCAAAATTCCAGTGGTACCAAGAATGATGGGGTGAAAGCCTGTGTTTCTAGAGCCAAGGGTAGGACACGGTAAGCACAGCTCCATCTTGCAGGCCTCTGTTTAAGGGCGTGACTGGGCTGTCCCCACCCCCGCGGGGCTCACGGTGGTCCCTGCCCAGGCAGCACTGGGGGAGGCCCTTGTTTAAAGCCCCTCACGCTGGAGCCTGGATCACGGGGGTCCCTCGGCTCGGTCCTACGTCTGCTGCTGCCCAGCACGGAGCCTGCCTGCGGGCGGTGCTCAGAAGCCTCCCCTAGTCCTGAGCCTGGAAACCGCAGCTATCCCAGGTGGACGGAGAGGCAGGGTCTGGGAATTCCATCACTGGCTAAAGGTGCAACTCCGTGAGAACGATCAAAAGCTTCCAGGCTCCCGCCCCCCAAGGGCGAGCGATGAGGGGGCCCTTGGCAGGGCTCTGTGGTGCGGGGGGCAGCAGGGCACCCCATGGCCAGGAAGGTGCCCCCTCCAGGGGCTCCCTGGTCTCTCGCCCAGACCCTCCGCTGTCCACCCCCTCTGCCTTTGGGTCCTGGACACCCTCCTGCTTCTTCCATTCAATCCCTGATCCCCTCCTTCTGGTTTTCCTGTTTCTGGTTCCATCCGATTTGGGGAGCACATTCATCCCACTGGCTGCCCCATCTGTGTGTCAACAGCCCCACGTGGAGGTGCCTCCTTTGGGGTCCCCAGACCCCTCACAGTTCACAGTGCCCCTCCAGAAAGGCCACCAGCCTGGTGAGCGGTGGCTGGGCTCTTTGGGATCCTCCCTCTCTCTGACCCCACAGAGCAACTCAGGAGCTCTAGGCTGCTCATCTTTATGGGGCTCCAAAGACCCTCCTCTTTCCAAGCTGCCCCTGCCCCATTTCCCCTCTGACTTAGATGTTTCTTTCTGGACGATGGTGGCCACCTTCCCGGCGACTTCCCGGTCTAGCTTTCCAGCCCGAGTTGGCTGCCGGGTGACCCCTGTAAAGCTGCTCGGCCGCTCAAAGCCTCTGCGGTGCCCCCACCTGCAGAGTGGAGTCCCCGGGCCCCTGCCTGGCAGTGGGACACTCGCCGGGTGATTTGAGCCCTGTGCATTTTCTATCACTCCTTTCTGCGGCCCCGGAAGGACCCGTGCTCCCTTCTGGCTCTCTGGCCTCCACTTACGTCGTCTCCTCCCCCTCTAGCATCTGAGTTTTCTTTCAGAGCCTAGTGTGGCCCTGCCTCCTCCAGGAAGCCCTCCCTGACTGCACAGCACTCATCTCCCCCAAGGCTGTGTCTCCCCCGTGTGCCCCCCTGGTCTGCGGAGTGCGGGAGAGGAGGGATGTGACTCACAGCCTCCAGCTCCTGGTTCCGGGCTCGGAAGCGCTCCCTCTGGCTGGAGATGATGGACAGCAGCGAGTCCACCTGGCCCTCGGGGAGGGGGCTGCTGGCTGGGGCTCCTAAGAAGCGGACAGGGAGGAGAGTGGTTGGGGGTGGCAGAGCCCAGCAGTGGGACCCTTGGGTCACATGGCCCCAGTCCCAAGGGAATTCTGGCCACGGGCCATGGGGTGGAAGCTACAACGGGTATCTGACCACTGGTGCTAAGCAGGATGGGAAGGGACTGGGCTGGGGACGCCAGAAAGGGTATGAATGGGATGATGGGAAGTGGGGCCCCCAGGCAGGCTCCAGCACTGGCTCCAGCTCCCCTGCCGGCACTGCCTGAAAGGGCCAGCTCCCAAAGCCCCTCTCTCCGTTCCTCCCTGCTCGGATCTGACACCCCTGCATCTGTCGGACTTGGGCCCCGGCTCCTGGGGAAGCAAAGGGACAGTGTGGGGCTTGGGAGGCCGCTGGGACCCTCCCCCCATGTCCTGGCCCAGCAGCCCCAGGCTCTGGCCTCACCCTGGGGAGGCCCACCCACCACACCCCAGGCCTGTGGAGCTCTGTGGCTGCATTTTGGTGCTGAGCCCCTTCAGGGAGCAGCCCACCACCCTCCAGCCTTCGACAAGCCACAGACAGGGCCTAGGGGGTCAAGCCAGGACCCTGGTGGGGGGCGGGGTGTGTCACACAAAGGCCCAGAAGGGCAGGTGGGGGCTTGTCCCCCCCCACCTTAGCTTGCTGCCCAGGACCTGCAGTTGCTGTGGCATCACCACTGGGTGGGGGCCCTGTCTTTGATGGGGGGTCCTCCCTGGGGCTTAGGCTGCCCGGCTCCCCCCGACCCCTGCCCTGCCATCACTCCCCCAGGGGCTGTGCCTCCTCACCATAGAACAGGGCAGTGGCCTCCTTGATGGGCTCTGGAATCTTCTCTAGGCCATGCTCTGCTGCACCCTGCAGGGGAGAGGAGGCAGTGGGTGATGTCCCCATACAGGGGGTACCAAGCCCACCCTTTCAGGGTGCCCAGCAAATGGGGGGCAGGGAGCAGCTGGGGGCTGTCTGGTAGTGGGGTTCTGGGCACAGCAGTGGTCACAGGAGGGCGTGAAGCCGGATGCCCAGCGCAAGCTGGCAAAGGAGGCCAGGCTGGGCCCTGAGTCTCCCACCCGGGACAGTGCTGGGCGGTGGGCTCACACCTAGCCCCTCAGCTGGACATGCACCTGAGGCCCGGGTGGGCAGCCCGGCTTCTCTCCCTCAATCCCTGTTTCCTCATCCATAAAATGAGGGACGGGTCCACCCGATGCCTCCAAGGACCCCCCCACCCCCGGTGTTGTCCTCTGTGCTCTGGGCCTCGGTTCCTCTGGCTGCGAGATGGTGGATAATCGTGGCCAGGCCCCTGCCCAGGCTCCCATGGTGGGGGTCTTACCCAGCAGCAGGACACAGAGAGCTCGGGCCAGCCCTTTGCGTGGCCTGGCATCCTGAGCTGGGGGAGGGCGGCCTGCGGGAGGGCATGGGGGCAGAGCCCCAAGGAAGTCGCGGGCAGCCCTTCTCGGCCGTGGGGAGGGGCAGGTGGGCACCAGCTGCCTGAGTCACGGGCTGGCGTGCTGGGAAGTCGGCGTTTTGCGCGGCTGAAAGGGCACTGGGTGGGTGGCGAGCGGGTCAGGCGGAGGGCGGGGTCTCACCTCGGCATCAGGCCGCTGGATGGACTGGATGGTGCTGAGGTCCTGCTCCAAGCGGGCGATCAGCTCCCTCTGCTCGGCCGCCATGGCCACCGCCTCGGTGACGTGGACCTGCAGCTCTGCACAGCGAGCTGGGGGCAGAGGAAGATGTGGCCATCAGAGGGTGCCTGGTGGGGCAGCCGGGGCCACCCCTCCGCCTGCGTCTCCCACCTGCAGTCCGAAAGCTGGACGCCAGGTGCCCCTCCCTGGCCTGCCCCAAGGACCACCCTTGGATCTGGCCATCAGGGTCTCAGAGGCACTCTGGGCCCCAAGAACATTCTAGGCCCGTGAGAGACCTTGGGCAGGGGAAGGAGCCCATATCGGGGATGGGGGAGGCGGGGCCGAGTCCTGGCTGTACCCGGGACCAGCCAGGTGACCCTGGAAAGCCCTTTTCCCTTGAACAGGGCAAGCAGGTTGAACCCAGTGGTCTCCCTGAGGGCAGTGTGTGCGGGGGGGTAGCAGAGAAAGGGGCAGAAGACATGGGGTGCAGTGGGGGGTAGGCAGGCCTCCTTCAGACCCCACAGAACTGCTCGGCCCCTCTCCTGAGCCCTCCAGCTGCATTGGGGGAGACATTGGCAGTCGGGGACCCCGTGACCCACAGCCCTGCCCCCTACCCCAAGTGCCACGTTACATTTTCACAACAAAGCAAATCTAAAATCATTCTATTTGGAGACTTTCCTTCCCTTTCGGAGGGTGGAGGCTGCTGGGAAGTTCTCCAAATCCAGGAGCAAGCCCCTGGGGTGCCTTGAACCACTGTTGGCAGAGAGGATGGCAGTTTGGGGTCCACCTCAATTTTGGGTTTGCTGTGTGACTCCAGGAAGCTGACTCGCCTTGTCTGGGCCTCATTTGTAAAATGGTGACAACAGATCCTGCCCAGGAGGCAACAGCAGGACATGCTGCAGGGCTGAGGAGGGGGCAGATGGCACAGCACAGGGGGCACTGCGGCCTCAGAAACCCCTGGCTCCCATTTGCAGGTGGCCCCCGGGCTCCGCGCCCTGAGCAGGGTTGGAGTGGCCCAGCCTCATACCCCCCCAGCCCCCGTCTCCATCTCTTGGGGGCCCTGCTGACATTCTCTGGGCCCCTCTTTTGTAACTGGCAGGGAAGTGGTGTCGATGGGGGTGAGGGGTCCGGGGTGGGGTGGAGGGAGGAGGTGGGCATGATGATGCCTGGCTGTGGAGGGAGGCCTGTGGGTGGTGGGGTGGCCTTGGGCAGCCCACAGGGGCTTCAAGCAGACCCTGCACCCCCAGCCTCTGAGCTTCCCCCATGTGGGAGGGATTCTCAGGGAGAGATGCCAAATGCCAAACGCCACAAGTGCTGGCCTGGGGTGGGGTCCCCGGTCCAGGCCTGTGGCAAGAGGCTGTGGAGCCGCTTGGGAAGGGAGGTGGACGGACGTCTCGGCGTCGGGAGAGGAGCCCACGGCAGAGCTGCAGGGCCCCGGGTGACGTGAATAGAGGTGATGGGTCCGGACCCAGGAAGGGACCAAGGACAGTTCCGGGACGTCAGGAGGGACAGCCCCGGACTGCAGCATGGCCATGGGCGGTGCTGGGACTGATCCCTTGAGGGGGTGACGGGCAAACCCCGGGGCGAGTGGAGGGTGGTGAGCCCGGGATTGAGGGCCCAGGGGACAGACGGACAGAGCTGAGGGGGTTGTCTATGGGCCGCTGGCTCCTGGGGGTGTGCGTGCAGGAGGGTACAAGGGGAAGGCTTATTCCTTGTGGTCTCAGGCAGGCCCCAGGACTGTGCAGATCCCAGGGGTTCCTGGGCTGGGCTTCCTGTGCCTGCTGCTATGGGTTTGGGTGCCTGGTCTCCGCCTGCATGCACAGGTGACACTGACAGCAGACCCTGTGCCCCAAGTCGTCCTGGAAGGGCCACCTTTGAAGCCAGCCTGGAGGGCCTGCCCCTGCCCCTGGGGTAGCCACTGAGAGGATGCAAGGATAAGGGGTTGGGGGAGGCGGGCCTCCCGGGGAAACTGAGGGCTCGCTGATGTGGGCGCACAGCAGAAAAGGAATGAGGCTGCCCATGAGGCGCCGAGTTGGGGCTGGGCCAGGGCAGGGCAGGGGGTGATGGGGTAAGGCTGAAGTGAAGGCCTGGGTGCAGGGGAGGGGCTGAGGCCGCAGAGGCAGGGCCCGGGAGCCAGGAGGGCTGGACACTACTTGCTGCTGTCCGAGTGCCCTGCTGGGGTCCCTGCGGCCACCAGAGCAGTGCTTTGGGGCCATGACTGCAGGTTGGGGGGAGGGGGGAGGGCAGGAGGCCGAGGGCCGTTCCCGAGGGAGGGGTCTCCACTACAGGCCCTGCTCAGAGGGACGTGGGCCCCAGATACCACGATCTTGGAGCCACGTAATCCTGCCCTGTGAGGGTCCCCTGGCTGCCACCCCCCTGCTTCCCTCTGTCCCCTGTCACTGGAGGAAGGAACGTGCAGGTCATGAAGCTGGGCTCACAGCTCCGGGTGGCCACTTGGTGTTGAGAAAGGGGTCTGAGCTGGAGTCTTTTGGAGCTGGGTCTGAATTCTGGCCTTGTCCTTTAGGAACTCTGTGACCTGGGGCAAGTTGCTCAACCTCTCTGAGCCTGTCTGTAAAATGGAGGCAGAGAACCTCCAGCCCAGCCGTCTGACACCTGACAGTGGAGCTCTTGCCCAGGGTCCTGTGGGAAGTGTTGGCCGCCCCACTTCCCGCCCCTGCAGGGTGGAGAGGGGCCCGATGCCGAGCAGGGAACCCCCACCGCCGGGAAGCCCGGGCCACCCTCTGGGGCCACTGAGGGAAGCGGGTGCTGGGGGACCTGAACCCCTGAATGACGACACCTCAACAAAGACGCGGGGAATGTGGGTAGCCCCGGATGCAAAGATAGAGAACCTGGAGCAGAACGCAGGGCTCTGCTAAGGCGCCTGAGCTCGATCTGGGCAGAACTCGGCCACGAGACGTGGAACCCGAGGGCCACGCGTTCCCTGAGCCGGAGCCGAGGTCTCCCCGGGGCTGAGCGAGGAGAAGGGGTGGCAGAGCCCACCAGGCCCTTTCTGTTTTACAGTCCGGATGCCCGGAGGTAACGGTTCTGCCCAGCGGCAGGGGGCTGGCCCAGCAGAGCACCTCCCGGGGGTCAGGGCCGCTGCTGCACCCCAGCCCCGTGTCCACTCTGGCCTCAGGCCGGGCAGGCTGCTGCACTGTGCATGGCGTTGGCTCGGCCTGGCCACTCACCGGGAAGGGAGGAGCAGGGAAGGGACAAGGGCTTCAGAGCGGGCAGCAGAGCGGGAGGGAAGGAGAACGTGGGCCGAGGTGAGAACCCCAGAGCTCAGGAATCCAGCCCAAGGAGCAGCAAGGTGACAGCAGGCTGTGGCCCCCAGAATGCTTGCCAGTCCGGCCCAGAAATTGGGAAAAGCTTTGCAGCATGTCTGGGGGCCATTTGGAAGTCAGGAGGAGGCATTTGTTTAGCAAGGTGCCATGTGCACCAGACGCTGTACCAGGTATTGGACAGATGGCTGGAGGAATGCTGGCCATGGCCCCGGGGAAGTCGGGTCCAGAGACCCCCATGGGGTATGGAGGGACACAGGCGGCAGCTTCAGAAGTTTCACCCGAGAGGCAATTTTTGAGTTGGGCCCTGAGGGATGAGTAGGAGTTTGCCAAGCAGGGCGGGAGGTGGAGGGCAGGCTGTACAAAGGTAAGAGTGTGGGTAGGGACTTGGACCATTCAGGGAGTACAGCCAGCCTGCTGCCTCCTGCAAATTAACCCTGTGCTCTTCTCCAAGCCCTTCCCAGAAGGTTTTTTAATCTGCCTTTTCTCCCCAGGCCAAGCAAGGATGATGAAAGACAAGGGCAGGGCAGGGCAGGCACATGGCGGGGAGGGAGTGAGGAGGGGTGCGGCGCGGCCCCTTTCATTGGCCTGGCGAGGGCGGGGGTCCTGCCAAGATTTGTCGCGCTGAGAAAGCTTGTAACGCGGGAGAGTGCTTGTGACACAGCGGGAGCCTCCGCTCACCAACAGCCAGGGGCCCTGGGTGCATGGGGCGTTCTCAGGCACGATCCCGACCCCCGGGGTGAGCTTTCCTGATGGAGCCGGGGAGGGGAGGGCTGCCGAGTCCCACGCGGGCAGCCAGCCTGGGGCAGAGGCTGGGGTCCCTTCTGGCCGATGGTTCTGGATTCTGGACATGAGGAATGTGCTGGAACCCAGAGAGGAGGTGGACAAGGGCTGTTGGGAGGCTGTGTGGCCATGAGGTGAGGAAGGTGGGGTTTCAACACAGAGGAGAGAGGGGTGCAGGAGCTGAGGACACGGGGGGGAGGGGGTCGTGGTGGGTGAGAACAGTCCCCGGGGAGGGGATAGGGACCTGTGGACGGGGCACCTCCTGCTAAGGCAGGGTGGGATGGGCCTGGCACAGGTGCCAAGAAGCCCCTATGTGCGGGCAGGACAGGCCCTGGCAAGCTCGTCTGTGATGGGGGGGTGGGGAAGGGAGTGAGAGGGCTCGGGAGGCTGGGAGGGGCGGCGGGAGACCACCCTCTCTGGACGTGTGGTGCGGGACCCTCAGCACAGCAGAAGGTATGGTGAGAGGGTCGTGGACCCCACTGCTGAACGGAAGCCTCGGGGGACGCCCATGCCTGGAACTGGGTCCCAAATGGGGAAGGGGTAGCTCAGTTTGGCTCTGGGGAGCAAGAAAGGCTGGTGGAAAAGTTGGGGGGATGTGTGTGGTGGGAGCTGGAGCTGTGGGCCCGAGGCTGGGGAGACCTGGGCCCCGGGGCGGGGGGTGTGCAACCCCAGCAGTGGACGGGGAAGCCAGAGAGAACGCCTGAACGACATGGCCACATTTTCAGAGGTGTCGGCCAAAGAACTAGAGCAGAGGGGGCAGGAAGCAGGGGGCAGTCGGGAGGAAGGGGCTAAGGCTCTGTGTGGACAGCGGGCTGAGCGGGGGTTTGGCCCGGGAAGTGCTGGGGCTGGGGGCTGGTGAGGGGTGGGACCCGGGACAGGTGCACATGACAGAAGGTCTCCAGGGTCTTCAGGGGGTGAAGGCCAGAGCAGGGGGCGGGGGAGGCACGGATCCGGGGAGGGCCTGGCCTCGGAGGAAGAGCACCCCCGGCCCCTGCAGGGTGGCCCCTGTGAGAAGGGCCCCAATCGGCCCTCCTGCCCGTAAGAAAGTTGACAGTGATGCCATCCTTCAGGGAGGTTATGGGAAGGCCTCCTGGAGGGTGCCACGCACGGAGGGGAGAAAGAAATCAAAGAAATGTCGAGGTCCAGACTGAGGGGGACTGGCTTCTAGGACTTCGGGTCAAGGCACACTTGTCACAAAAGGAGTTGAACAGCAATGCCGGGGGGTGTCGCCCCACAGGACCCTGCGTTACTCAGCCAGCCACTGGGTGAGGGGGGCTGGGGGCGCCCAGCAGCCTGTTCCTCTGCTGGAGGGGTCAGAGGGCAGCCAGGCCGCGAGCACAGCCCCTCCTGCCCCTGCACCCACTTATGCCTATAGGTAACCAGGTGGGCGGGTGCCTGCCCACCCCACCCCTCGCACCTGCTCAAGGGAGCCCCCCACAGCCACACCCCCATCCCCACCTGCACCCCCCCACCCAGGCACCTCAGTACTCTTCTCCTTTCTGTGAGCATCCAGGCGTGAAATTTCTCTCATCTGAAATGCCGAGTGTGCACACACAGGCACACACAATTATTTTGACCCCACCGCCCCCTCCAACAAAACTCCCTGAAGCAGTTGTCTATGCACAGTCTTCAACACCTTCCCACCCCAATTCTCTAGACCCTTCTCGTGGGGCTTTCGCCACCGTCACACCAAAGACTGCCCCTGTCAAGGTCACCGGTGACCTCCACACACTGCTCAGCCCTTGTCAAGGTCAAGGTCACCAATGACCTCCTCACACCTGTCAAGGTCACCCATGACCTCCCCACACTGCTCACTTAGCCCTCATGTGAGCTGTCAGCAGCTGACTTCCAGGCCCCCCCACCCGTCTGGGCCTTGCCCCCCACCGGCTGCCCCTTCTCTGCTTCCATGCCGGGTCCCCTCCTCGCTAAGCTTGCCAAGGCTCGGGTCTTGGTTCGCTTCTCCCCTCCCAGTGTGGACTCAGCCGCTGAGCCACGCTTGCCACCTTGTAGGCCACTGATGAGCTGACGACTCCCCACCTCCCACCCACACCTCCCCCGGAGTCTCGATGGCATCCCAAACTCAACTGGTCCAACTCCCCGGATCTGCTTCGCCCAATCAGGGCACCCTGATGCAGGGCCCCAGGGGTGCCATTCTCAGGACTGGGAGGTGCCTGGCCAGGCCCGGCTGTCCCTGTGGCCGCGGCTCCTCTCCGTCACCCTTTACAGCCACTGTGCCCCAAGTCCTATTTCTGGCTCTCCCTTCAACACAGACCCAGAACCCAAGCCCTTCTCACCACGGCCGCCACCCGGGCCCAAGTCACCGTCACCTCTCACCCCGATTCCGCAGCAGCCTCCCTGCTCCCACCCTCACCCCGATGCAGCAGCCGAGGGAGCCCCTTAAGAAGTCAGGTCCGATCGCCTCCTGCTCAAACCCTCCAGCGGCTTCCGCTTCACTCAGAGCAAAAGCTGAAGGCCCCACAAGGGCCCACGAGGACCCGCGTGCTCCAACCTCCCCGTCCCTCCGCCCTCCTGGCCCTCCCTCCGCTCTTCCTGCATCTGGGCGCTCCAGCCACACTGGCTCCCGGGCGCCTTGGCACCCCAGGGCCTCTGCAGTCCCCTCTGCCCGGAGCGGCCCATTCTCTCACCTCTGTGGCACTGTTCAAGGTTACCGTGGCAGTGAGGCCTGCCCAGGACCCCCGATCCAAGACGTTACCCCTTCCATGTGCTCCCCCGATCCCCTGACCCTATTTTCCTCCCACAGCATTTCTCACCTTCCACACTACAACAGAATCCGCTCATCTATGACGTTAGCCGCTCATCTCCCCCCACTGTAAGCTCCGATGACCGTTCCCCGGTGTAACCCCAGTGCCAAGAGCAGGGGCACGATTCACGGGCTGAGGGGTTGGACCCAGCGGGGAGGCCCCAGCTTCCTCCAGGTGGGAGGAAGGGATTCCCAGCGCCCCAGGGCCCCCCAGGATGCTGGCACGGGCAGCGGGAGACCACCAGGCTGTTCCCTGCCAGCACAGAGGCCCAAGGGCGGCCCTGCACCCTCGCCGGTGGAGGCCCTCCTCCTGCCTGAGCGTGTCTGCAGCACGCTGTCAACTGCGGGTTCCACCTGGGGCAGCCGCCCTCCAGACCCAGCGGGGCGGGCTGGGCTTTGATCAGCAGCGTGGTGGGAACCAGCTTGAGCGACTGCACCCCTTCCTGTCCCCCAACCTGTCCCCAGCACACCTGCTGTCCCCTGGCTGGTCTGCCTGGTCCGCTGGCCCTACCTGTCCATGTTTCAAGGCTGCTCCCTGTGAAGTCCTCCCGCCCTGCCCCCCGTCAGTGCTCAGAAGCCCTCCACCCACATATTACAGGACCAGCTGCACTGAGCCACAGCTCTGCACCCCGGTCTGTGTCCCCTCTGGGCTGTGAGCCACTCGAGGCCACTGGACACCCAGCCTGGAGCCCATTGCCTGGCCCGGAGCGGTTCTCAGTAAACATCTGCTGAGGAGCTTGGTGTGGGAGCTCCGTGAGGAAGGTGGCCTTCACGGCCTGGGCGGCACTGCCTGGGCGCCAGGGGGCTGGTGGGTGGCGGACCCGGGCACTGTAGGATGTTTAGCAGCATCCCTGGCCTCTACTCGCTAGATGCCAGTAGCATCCCCAAGTAGTGACAGCCGAAAGTGTGTCCAGACACTGCCAATGTCCCCAGCTGAGAACCACTGCCCAGCCAAATCTCTTGGGGGCTCTGTGTCCCTCGAACATGGGAAGCTTCTGGGTTTGGCTGTAATGGGACACGGTTAGTCTTGACAGATGCTTAAGTCAGTCAAAGGAGATTGCCACCTTAAAAAGGAAACCACCTGCTCCTGACAAGGCACAGCCCCTTCTCCACAGGCGTGCCCATGGGTGTGTCCAGGGGTGGCAGAGACTTGAGTCTGCTGACCCGGGCCAGACCCCGGGGTGCTAGCACAAGGCGAGAGCGGCTGCAACTACCAGAAGATGCAGTGACCACACTCATCACCACCCACGACCACTGCTCTGTCTCAGGCCTGCTGTGGGCCCCGGACTGGCCCAGGCGGCTTCTAGGTGTGAGCTCACAGCTGCCCTGCACGCCCAGGGCACAGAGAAGAAAACCGAAGCTCAGAGAAGCTACACTCATGCACTCTCAGGAGACACTTCCGGAATGTGTACTAACTGCTGCCCGCAGCCCGGCGCCCGTCAGAGGAGACGCTGGGAATGAAATGCAGCTCTGCCCCGACGCCCCCATGTAAAATGAGGGGGACCCTGGAACCTCACTCCCTGCAGCCCTGCCACCACCCCACGCGGAGCAACCCCACTTTGACTTGTCCACAAACCATTCTGCTTGGAAGAAGTCCCCTGCCACGGACATTCGAGTATCCGAGTACCCTCTGAAACGTACTGACGCCAGGTCACTCCGCGCTGGGCCCTTACCCCAGGGCCCCCGCCACCTCACAGGCACTGACAGTGTGCCAAAGCTGAGACCCGCAAGCTGCATGCCCCCCAAAGCCAGCACCCCAGGACCGGAGGTAGGAAGAAGTAACTTGCCCCAGGGGAGCCACCCAGATCTCCTTCCACACACCACAAGGATCACAGCAGGGGACTCGTTTACACTAAAATTGCATCACCACGTGGCACACTCTGTTTATCTGCAATGGTGTTTCTTCAGAGCATCAAAGATGTCACTTGATTTTGTTCAGACCCACTTAACTGGGGAAGAGAGAAGGGCCAAGTGTGGGGGTGTTGAGTGATTTGCCTGGGATGGGGCACCACCCAATGCAGTTGGGGTGTAAAACCCTGCTCCCCTTCTCTGCCTCTGGAGCTGGCAGTTTACTTTATAGACAGAGTCGGCCCTGCAGAGCCATGGGCAGTGAGGTTTTGCTTAATTAAATCCCATCTTCCAAGCATGGGGGGAGACTTTCTGGGTAAAAAGACTGTGCATGAACTCATAAGCCTGTCCCCCGGCCACACGCACTACGGTAGGATGGCGGGTCCTTCCCGAGCTCACGCACCTGGGCCGGCTGGCGGCTAACTGCCGGGCTCTCCACCCGCGCCAACTGGAAAGAGGGCCCTTCTCAGGGACCCCATTGTTCCAGAAACCCACAAGATACCGTTCCTTCTTTCCTCTTCTCTCTCACCTGCCAACGTTAACAGGTGCCCTTGGCTTGTCCTTCTCTGCATCGGGGCTTGGGGACAAAGCGAGTGATCCCCACGGACCAGGCTGCTCAGACCAGAGCCCCCTTCCCGGGGGCCACCACCACCAGTCCGGGGCCACAGTTCCTCCCAACAACCCCGGAAACGGTGGCGGTGTCCCCAATGCACAGACAAGGACGCGACTGCCAGCAGGGGTGGGTGACAGGGTTGAGGGCGCACAAAAAGAAAGACGGACAGCAGCAAGTGGCGCGCATTTCAGACGACCAGGGCAGAGAAGTGGGGGCAGCCCCCCACCCCGGATTTCAGCCGGAGCCCTGCCTGGAAGTCATGAGCGCTTGAGGACGCGCCGGACGGCGGAGAGACGGAATGAAAAGTGTCTGCCACTGCTTCTCAGGCCGGAGCCCTTTAAATAAAAACGACCCACACGTGCTTGTGTTTGTATAAAAGATATTTACTTCAATTATCACACCTAGGGTGCTAGTGAATAATAATACATGGTGTGAGTTTCATACAGTGATATTGCTTCTCCATATCATATAGGGACCGTTGTACAGTGCTGAGAACAAACATCATATGGCTAACCGAGGACAGAAGGGACAAAGCCGAGGGGCCGGCGGGTGCCTCCCCCATCAAACCCCACACCAGCCAGGTCAACTTCGACTCTGAATGTTGAAACAAATAGCAAGAAATAAAATGTTACCAGAGATGAGTCACAGCAACACAACAGAGGCTTCTCAAAGCTATTTGTACAAAAAAATGACGCTTTTTTTTTTTTTTTTGGTCAATCGGGTCTCTGTGAGGATTAAAAAAAAAAAATCGGTGATTGTGAGTATTAACAAATGAGCTCTAGAAACATCTAAGACTTAGTGCGTTACAGAAAATATAAAATACTGCTAAAATGTAAGACACCACAATACACTGGGGGGAAACTGAGCTTATTAGAAAGAGTTCTCGGGAGGAAGCCCCTCGCTGCGAGCTGGGCTTGTGCTGCTAGTAGTCTGCTCAGGGCCCCGTGCCACGCTCAGGGCAAGTAGTTATTGCACAGACGCAAAGAGCCAGTCTCCTACCGCGTGGAAAGGACGTGGGGAACAAACCACCCTTTTCTTTTTCTTAACTTGCTTTTGATAATGCTCGATCTGCGAAGCTGTGAGAGTTTTGAGCTTGGCCTCACGTTTCCCCAGGGCCCAGCATTTTCTGAGGGGTCTAAGGTGGTGGGCAAGAGGCCCGTTTTCTTGAGAAGAGAGGCCGAAAACGGCTCAAGAGACAAATGCATAGACTAATTAGAGAAAAACGAAAACCCTTTGAGGGGACGGGCAGTTATTCTATTGGCGGGGTTTCTTTTCAAAGAGTCAAGCATAGAACCAGGACCCCACCCCCCCTGCCCCTCAACAATTTCAGAGAAGGGGAAAAGTGATGGCACAAAGGGAACCGCTTCAGCCAGGCGAGTGGGGTGGTGGTGGGGGGTGGCGCAGATCCCTGGGGAGCCAGGGGACGCAGCTTTCCCACCCCTCACCCTCACCCAGAAAGCAGCGCGGCCTCTTGCTGGCCGTGCTTCTAGCTGCCCCAAGCGCTCCTCCTCGTCTAACGTTCCTCCACGGGCCACACCGAAGGGGATGGGGCTCCCCTGGTGACCTCGGTGTGAGTCCTCGAGCCACAGCCGACACTAGGAAACGCTGGTGCTTCACAAGATGGTTTTGACCAACTTTGTGTGCAAGGAAAACAACGAAGACAGAATCCAACTAAAACCTGCCCCCCGCGCCGGAGTGCTGCCCTGGGCCCGGCCGCCAGGCCCTTGCTGATGAGGGTGCACGGGAACCTCATGACCCCAGAAGTCCTACCGGAGGCTCTAGGAGGCTTTGGGGAACTGAACTCTGCTTTTCTAAGTCCATCTGCGGCTTCTCACACACGCATTTTCGTCAACTCGGCACCTCCTCACATCAGCAGATTTTTGTTCATTAAACTCTCTCACTTAAGAAGTTAGGGGTAGAGAGCCAACCGCTTTTTGAGTGGCTACTCTGGAGAACCCCCTCCCCAGCTCCCCGTCAGTCCCCAGACTCTTCGGTTCTCTCAAGGGGTGGGGGACAGGAAGAAGGGGACAGCAACCACCGGAGTGATGGCAAACAGCATTTATAACAACAACAACACAAAATAATAATACACTCCTGATAAGTACTTTAAACGATTAACCTAGTAATAAATAGAAGAGGATAGAAATAATTTTTCTTTTTCTCAAGGAATCATCCTTTTATAATTATCCTCACGCACGCTGGCAGGTCAGTAGCAGTCAGTCCATCTCAACGAGAAAAGGTAAGTGCTAGGAGGGATGGCTGTGGGCTCGCGCGCTCGGGAGGGTTCTCAGCTGCTCAGTCAGCCCCCACCCCTGCTGCACGAGGCCGGCGGCTGGGGCCCGAGCCCACGGGTGCTCCCCCGCCTGGCTTGGTGGTCAGCGAGGGGCAGGCTGCGAGGTTGGGGGTGGGTGGGTGGGAGGTCTGTTTTCCCTCCGGTTCATAAACAAACGGAACTACAGTGAACATACTCATGCACGACCTGAATTGCCCTGGGTCTAAAGCTTAATTTGAGTTCATTTGGTGTGCAATACGTTATCTTTTAAAAATGAAGAAAGGTGATTTCTATTGCACAGAGCTTTTACACATAGTCATCTATTTAAGTGCTTTCTGTTTAAAGCAAACTCTAAAGGAAAAAAAAAAAAAAAAGGAATAAAAGAAAAAAGAGGAAAAAAAGGAAGATGGAACCAAAGCAGCCCCGAGCCACTTCAATGCATCTTGCTGAACGGTGTCGTTTCACCCATGGAAGTCCCAAAGCTTCCAACACTGTGCTTCTGCTCAAAAGGATGTAGTCGTGACATTGGGATATAAGGCACCTTTTCTTTCTGATCCCAGAAAGCTTGATACATAGCATATAGCGTACTTTGCGGTAGGAATGAAAGCTTCAACACTACAGAAACTGCAGTCAACACAGACTCTACTTTGTAGCGTTCTTGAATAAACCAAAATGACCCATGGAAAGCAACTCAAAAGTATCTTTAAAGTTTAATAACGGGGGAGCTGGGGAAGTGCACATTTCTGCATAGCCTACTGCCTTGCTCTCACTAGCCTTTTTTTTTTTTTTTTTAAAGGATTCTTCACCTACAATGCCCAACTTTTAAAGTTAGCGTTTTGGAGGAGACTAGGCGCTTTGGAAATGTCTTGTTAAAGCTAAATGTCACTTCATCCAAAAAATGAAAACTCGGGATGACGCCACTGGCAGCGTGGACGTGTTTTCTTTGGAAGGGGCGGGAGGTGTACAGGCTGGGGGGCCAGGAGGGCTCGGGTGGGCTCCACTCGCTGCTCCACGAGCCCCTTCCCGAGCGTCCAGATTTACGCCAAGGGGCTTGTCCTGGGCTCTTGGCACATCTCTAAGACTTCCACAGGCTGGATCTTTTTGGAACTTGAATTGGGAACTTGTTTTCTCTTCTGTTCCTGGTGGTTCTTATGTAGAGGCCGATGGCAATGGGCGTGATATTGTCAAACTGGACCATTCTCTCAGCACGTGAGTGTGCTAGTCAGACGGCTGTCAACACACCTGGAATTGGAACTAGGCGACGATGGAGAGTCCCACACCACCACATTGTCACTGGGTCACAGGCTCTACCTTGGGGCCACAAAGGCTTCCCTGCAGCCAGCAAGGCTCACCTGAAGCTGCAGAAGCATGGGGCGGGGGGGGGCGGGGGGGGAGTGTGTCTCTAAACGTGAGCTTTCCCGTGAAGACCCCAACCACTGGCCTTCACTGCCGAATTCCCTCCAGGAGATCACTTTGGCCACCAGGGTGGGTGGACCCACACCCAGCCAGCAGCCCTGGGAGCTGGTTTTCTTCGGCACTGGACACAAACAAACCTCCGGAAAGCAAGGCTCATGTGACGGAGGGCTTGGCATGTAGGCTGGAGAAAGCCACCTCGTCTTCCATCCGTGAGACGCTTCCGGAGGAGAGCTCCTGGTGGAGCTGCAATCGCACCCCCCTGGTGCCAGGTAGAGACGACACACACGGAGAAACTAGAGCTCACCCTCGCCAGGTAGGAGTCCCGAGGAGGTGCCCTCAGACAAGGACAGTGGCTGGGACGGATCTCAACAGCTGAGTGGCAGTGGGCAGAAAAGCAAAAGGCCGACGAGAGGCTGCCCCCAGGCTCTCCGAGGCCTGGCACGGCTCCTGCCTGCAAAGGAAGCAGCTGCTGGAGCTACAGGAACAGGTGGAAGCCAAGAGGCAAATCCAGCTGTCTTCCCATGTGGCACTCACAAAAGGGAGAGGAGGCCTGCCCAGGTCAAGATGGCCTCGCGTCTGCCAAGCTTCCCCCCCCTCAGCCAACCTGCCTCACAGTTCGGAGGGACGCGAGGAGTGGAGTGACTTCAAGTAGAGAACACAGGGTCTATGAGGTAGAAGGGAGTGGAGGAGGAGTGTGAAGACAAGGGGGGACGTCCAGGGGAGAACAGGGGCCCCTCCCCAGCAGGAGCCGACCCTCCAGCCTAGTGTCCCGCGGGTAGCAGCCCCGCGTACATTCCTGGAACCTGATATTGCCGCGTTTCCCCCACAGCCAGCTTCACGGCCTCAGAAAAGGCAGACTTGTGCTTTTCTAGGTCTGCCTGTAGCGGTGCCTGCCATACTGCATTTAAGGCAAAGACTGTCTTCTCCAGCTCAAAATTCGGAGTAAGTCATTACTCCCATTTTACTTTGTGCTACCCAGAAGGACACGCGCCTCTTCCCCCCGACTCCTCTGCTGTTTTCAGTGGGGCTGGTTTTTCTCAATGGAGAACATTGCATAGAGTGTCACAGGTTCCTAAGCCTGTGTGAAAGAACCAGTGGGAGTTCAGAAGGAACAAAGAAGCAAGCAGTGGCCCAGAGGCCAGCCCCTGTCCCAGCTCTGAGCTCCCCCGGGAACTTCCAGCACTTGAACTTAGGGTGGGTGGCCAGCCCAGGCCCACTGCTCCCTTCCGATTAAGAGTAGTCTGCCTTCGTGAGCAGTGGGACTGATGTGGCCCCACACAGGGCCTGGGGGTCTCTCCCGGTCACCAACAGGACACAGAGAGCTTTACCCGAAGCTTGGTAGTGCCCTGGGCCTGTGACACCAACCAGCAGACCTGACCGTCCACATGTGACAGGAGACTCCGAAGTGGGGAGAACACTAAGATGACAAGGAACTTCCCAGGAAGGTCGTCCACTGTATCTTCCACCTCAGGTATCCTCACCCTGCTCGCACAGACACAGCAGCCCTAGCTAGCTGTCACACGAGTCGCAGACCAGGTGTTTTCTGGTGCCGCCTCCCAAGCCTACATCCTGGGCAGTTTTGCCCCGATCCCGCTCCAGGCGATGACCACAAGCCACCTCGGTGTTGTGATGTCCCTCGGGCAGCCTCAGCAGAGCTTGGTGATGGGAATAACCGAGTCAGGCTAAGATGGCTGAGGTGTTCCTTTCTAAGAAGAGGGGTCTGGCCACTAGAAACCACAGACAGACATCATGACTGATCCAGCTCGAGAGAGGGGTTGCCTGGGAGCCAGGTGGGGGAGAGGGGGCTGCTTTTCTGAGGCGGAAGTGAGCGGGGTCACGTCTAGGACAGAAACCCCACGTTCCACCTCAGACACCTCCAGAGGACTTGGGCAGGCACCAAGGGTCAGGAGGCTGGACGCAAACACTGATTTTATGCCGGGCCTCCCTTCAGCCTGCAAGCGATGGCAAAAACCTCAACTCTAGAGTTATGAACACCGCCTCTGATTAACAAAAAAAAGCCATTTAAAACGGTATAATGGAGGTTGTAATTAAGTGTTAGTGTTTTATATGGAACCGTTTCTCCCGGGGGAGAGGTACAAATCAGCTTTCTAAACTGATAGAGCGGAAAGAAGGGGAGGGTCTGCTGCCTGCGGGAGCCCCTGCTTGGAACAACAGCGAGCTGAAGTAAACCACACTGCGAGGAAGCTTTTCAAGGCACTTGAATATTGCTTATCACGATGAAAGATCAACCCTTGGACGCAAACTGAGGGGCCCGATAGGGAGGGGACCATCCCCCTCCCCAGGTTTCTATGTGTTAGTGGCAGCTCTTAGAAGTATGACAGACAGTGATAGTGTGACACAGAAGAGATGGGGTTGGGATCTCAATTTAAAAAATAAATAAGACAGCAGAAATACAAACACAGAACTGCAAGCAAAATTTAACCGACTGATTGTATCAAGCACCCAGATGTAAGTCTGGCAAAAAAGATAGAATGGAAATCAACAACAACCAATTCTTCTAGTTAAAACAAATAAAAAATAAAGAAGAGCAAAAATGACTAAATCGTTTGGAAGAGCCAAAGTGGCTGTTTTAGACTGTTACTAGGTGGTCACCCGGATGGACAAGTCTATACTTTTCAATTTCCTCAGATTTAATACCTTTGTGAATAACAGTCATGCCTTTAAAACTAAACCACTACCCTCCTATTTCCTGTTAACTCCCCACTTTTCATTCTAAGGAGATTTAGAGCGTCATCCCCCGTGATGACAAAATCCCCTGGGGTTTCCGTGGTGGTTCTGCTCTCACTGTCCTTAGGGTCACTAACACGAACTCACTCTTCAGGACGCGCCTGAATCGAGCCCGATGGCCATCCCTTCGCCCTTCCGCTCCTCCATTTTGAATTCTGTTTGCACTGAACCAGATTTCAAGGTCAGAGATCATGCAACCATCAAAAGACAAATAAACGGCCTGCCTCCCAGCCTCCTAGAGCCTTCTGAAAACTTCTCAGTCATGAAAAGGCATCGTCTTTAGTGTAGTGACTCTTAACTTTGTGAAAACTTGAGCTAAGTGCTGCAGCTGCAGGTTAAAAGACTGTAAATGAAAATACGTAATTTCTAAAACATCATGCAAGAAATGTGGTTTCACATCTTACAGTCAAAGTCCTACAAGTTAATACCAGCACACTGAGGTGTAATAGCGGGAGCATACCTTTAAAATCATAACTCCCTCCCACCCCCCCCAAATCAACAAAGTAATATTAATTAAACTTAAGAAATAATGAATGCACCATTAAAATGTCATCCAAAGATGTTGACCTAAGACAAAGGTTTCGATGATACACAACACGGTCAAAAAGTTTTCAATCAGTAATATACAGTATGACAACTACATCTTGTAAATTATACCCAATACTGCCGGCAGTCTATCCCTCTAAAGAATATTTGCCCCTTTCATCCCTTCCTAACAATCAGATAATAAAATACAGCACCTATAAATAAGCAAAAAAAAATATATATATATACCGAAATCATCTATTGTTAGTTTAAAGATATGGCAATAAGGAGTCTAAATTAGCAAACTTGTAGAAGCCATAACTGAGAAAACAGCTTATTGAAAAAAGGTGGCAGTAATGCACTCTACTGTGTGCACAGGTACTTAAGAAAATACACAGACGTATAAAATTGCACACACGCACACGCGCACACTCTCACCCACCTCTATTCCCACGCATTTACACATAGAGAACGGGAGGGATCAGAGACAAGTTAGACTTCTGATTTGTACTTAGACTGTCCTAAACTGTGCATAAAAGAACTTTTTCCAGGAGGCAAAATGAGTGGAGGGCAAACGGTCTGGTCTGGAAGCAAAGAGCATCAACGTTTTGGTGTTAGGTTTGGGCCATTTCTAAGGGGGTGGGGGCAGAGCCCAGGCTGCCGGTTCTCTCTTCTGCAGGGAAGGAGGCTTCCCACGACTTCAACATAGTCATCAGTGCTCGAGGTGGGAAGGAAGGGAGAGCGTGCGGGCACACGCGAGCCCTGCCCGGGCCCGGGCCCGTCTGTCCCCTGGTGGGGCTCAGTCCATCAGGCGCCCAGGCGAGTTGGTGAGAGGTGAGGTGCCTTCGGTGCCAAGCAAAGGCTGCTGGCTACGAGGGGCGGGACCCTGTGGGGGGCCCCAGGTTCTAACTGGGGCCCCGGAACTGCCTGCCTTGACTTTACCGGCCTACTCTTTCCTCTTCTCTTTCAGTGCTCGCACATGTGCAGACGTACGAACACAGACGTAGACACCATAAATTAAACAGAATGAACAGGTACATGCTACAGTTCTAACTTGTCTCCTAAACCTCCGAGATATGAGGTCTGATCAGCGTGCTCTGCGGTTAGAGGTTAAAAAGCAGATTATAAAATACCTAGATTCGGATCTTTTCTTTTTGTCCTGATTTGGCCTAGAATGGAGTGTATTAAACAGACCCTGGTCAGCAAAAGCCCAGAATCAGTTAAAGCTATGGATCGATGTGCACTACATGTCAGGATTCTATTCACATACAAGAAAACACTACGTCAGCTACCACAAAATCAGATATTCTCCTGATGTGACTTTTCTTTTTGTTAAAAAATATGTGGAGTAAATGTGTTTTATTTTAATTCAAAGTTTCAAACGAGAAGATTCTTTTCTTGAAAATATTTAGGAATCCAAACTAGTGTGTTTAGAGTCGGTTTGACTGTGCAATCTCTTAGTGGCAACTGAACAGCTACAAAAACTTTCTTTTTTAATTTTTCTGAAAAATCCCCCCCCCCATTTTTTTCCTGGTTTAAGAAGATAATAGTGTATTATCGCTCTGAAGCCATTAGATGGCAGATAAAAAGCCCCCTTTTAATATGTGGGTTTGATTTTTTTTTTTTTTTTAAGCCCACACGAAAGAGGAGGGCACAAGGCAAAGCTGTAAGAGTTATTCCAGAACCTGTGGAAATCACTTAGGGCAATAAAAAAAACACTTCAGGGTACAAAAAAGCTCGACTACACATTTCCGTTTTCTTCCTTGAAAACACGACAGGGATTGGGCTTAATGCTCCTTTGTTTTCTATATGCACCTTGGCCTATGGCGATTTTGCCCTGTGGCCCGCAGGGCGGTAAGTGCGCAACACGGTCCGGGCCGTGGAGCCGGCGCCCGCCCCAACGCCCAGCCCGGCCCGGCCCGAGGCGACGCGGCCCGGCTCGCGGGACGGGCGGGCGGGCGGCGCCCTCTCAGAACTCCCATTCGATGGGCTCCTCCCGGCTGGCGGCCTTCTCCAGGCGGTGGATTATGCTGTTCAAGTTCGCGGCCTTCTTCTTCCTCAGCGGGTTGTCCCGCGAGTCCCGCGCGCCCGCGGCCTCCGGGAGGCCGAAGAGGCTCTGCAGCGAGCTGGGCCGGCGGGCGGCGGGCGGCGCGCTGGTGCTTGGCAAAGCGGAACTCCTCTCGGCTGCGATCGCGGGCATGGACCGGGCCCTCCCTCGGGCGCGGCGGACTGAGGTAGCGGCGTCCTCCCCGGCCGCGGGGGCGGCGGGGTTTGGCACGGGCCCCGGGCCGTCCGCGGGGCCCTCGGGCGGCGGTGGCACCCGGGGCCGGCCCTCGTCGTCGTCCGGGGCCGCGGGGCCCGAGGGCGGCGGCTCCGCCTTCTCCGACGGCCGCGGCGCCTCCTCCCGCTCCTCCGGGGCCGCGGCCGCCTCGGCCGGCCCTCCCTGAGACTTGGCGGCGGCCGCGGGGCCGCCCGACTCCTCGGCGTCGGCGGCACCCGGGCCCTCGGCGGCCTCCACGCCGTCGCAGCTGTCGCCCTCCGAGCTGGGCGCCGCCCGGCCGCTCCGGGCCGACGGGGAGTCGCTGGCCCCGGCCTGGCCCTGGCTTCCGGCCTGAATTTCCTCAATGAACAGTTCTCTGCGGATCCGAGACCTACGAGACAGAAGCAGCGAGAGCGCCGTCACCGGGGGGAGCTCCAGGCCTGTCCACACCCTTCTCCCCGCGGCCCTGCGGCCCCAGCCTCCAAGCAGGCCTGCCTTCCCCCGCGTCACCAGCTCGCTCCAGGGCCTGGGCAGAGGCATGCCTGCCCCTGAGCCTTCCTATAAGCTGTCCTTTAGCTAGAGGGCCATTGCCCTCATCTCCATGGAAGGTTACATATTTAATGGCACATTTCCTGGACTGTGAAAGGAGCTGTTCCATTTATTGCCCCCTCACCCCACCCTACACCATGGGGCTTGGTATACAGTAATAAATGCTGACTGAATTAATAAAACTGCAGGCGGAATGATAACTGTGACTTCCTCATCAGGGCTTCAGGAGAGAGGACCAATTATTAAATGGTGCCTAAAGGGAAAATCTTCAGCCTCCAGCCCTGAGTCCCAGGAGATCAGAGGCTTCTGGTCCGGGCTGGGGCGGGATGCTAACCAAACTGTGTATTTTCAACTCATTTCCATCTCTGGGAAAGGAGAAGCCCAGGAAGGGGTCTCTGTTTTTGATCAAGCAGAAAGGAGGCCAAATATGGGCTCCAACAAATCAGGCCGAGTTTGGGCTCCAGGAGAGAATGTGTTCCAGGCCCTTGGCTTGCCACTGCCGTCTCCTGCAGGCCTGCGGCTCCCTTCCCCTTCACGAAGGGAGACGGCCCCAGGAGTGCCCTGGCCTTCCCCGTTCAGGAGCCCTTGATCACGAGTGGGTTCTCCCAGTTTCTCCTCCCATCAGGCCCAATCAGACGCCTCGAGCTATTTCTTCCCAAGGGTTGGAGAAAGCCTTTGATGACCTGCAGACGACTGGCACAAAAGTGTCTCCAGGTGAAGGCACACCAAGCCCAGTGTCTTCCACGGAGGAGGCCCACAGAAAGCCCTTGGGCAGGTGTGTGTGAAAATGCTTTCTGCATCAGTAACATGTAACTCAGAAAAGGTAGGTTTTTTGTTTTTGTTTTTTGAGAGCCCACTATCTGCCAGGCTGTGCTAGATGTGGGGGGTGCTGGAGCAGGGAGAGGAGTCTAGTCAGGTTTATCTGTGCTCTGGTGGTGGCTGCTGTCTTCTGTTCTGTAGTTATTTGCTCTGTTTCAGGGGACCCCTGAACCTTGTCCTGAAGATTTCTGAGCTGGAGCTGCAGGGTGAGGTCCTGAGAAGCCCCCCAGAAGTTCCCTGGGTAACGGAGAATTCTCCTCTTTCCCAGGGGCTGCCTCGGGAGCCTGTGAAATGGCAGCCCCTGCACATAGGTTCCTGGGCCCTGAGTAGCAGGGGTCAACCTGCTCCTTGCTGGCTGGCATGCCCCTTGGCAGCTGAGAATGCCAGTCGGGGTATTGCCTGGTCCCTTCCCATTGTGGCAGGCTGGTCCTAGCCAGGCCACAGGCCCACGGAGGACTGACTGCAACGTCTCGGGGGGCAGCCTGCTCCAGAACAATGCACAGGCTTTTTGGAACCAGACAAACCCCAGTCTAAAATCTGGCTTTGCCACTTACTAGCTCTGCCACTTGAACAAGTCACTTAACTTTGTGGGCTTCAGTTTTCCTATCTGAAAAATGAATAGTATCTTCCTTTCAGAAATGTTACTGGTATTAAATATATAATAGAGGACACACACCAAAACAAGGAACTATTATTGTCCAGTAGCCTTCTGAATAGCAATTCTTGCTAAAAGCTCTAAGGTTGAAGAAAGGGCTGGGGACAGAGAAGGGATAAATTCAGGCCCGGGGCATGGGGTCTGGGCTGCCTGTTGGAATCTTGGCTTCTGCACTCACCAGAGAAACGTATAATAACCTTTCCCTATAAAATGGGGCTAATGGACACTTGATCGCTGATTTAATGAGGATTGAATCTGTAGAGCTTTTAGCTCAGTGCCTGGCATACACTGGGTACTCAATGGATGGGAGGTGTTGGCCCTCTTATTCTAGATTTGTCTCCACATTCATAATGAATATTATCTTCTGGTATGGACAGTCTGGGTCTCAGGGGCACGGCTGGTGTTCAGACACATCACACAGGGTTCACAGAAGGCCGTGTTTTTTAGGGCTTGGAAGGGTTTCTACTGGGTGGACCTGTTCTTCCAGGAGGAGACCCGGTGTCCCACGGTATGTTGTTTTGGCATTCCCGCCCCATTCCGGGGTAAATGGACACCCTGAGATACTTGAATTCTTTAGGGTGAAATAATAAAAGGGAGTAAGGCTTTAAGTTTTTGACAGAGGCAACCAGTAACCCCAGGCATTCCTCCCTGAGAGTTCAGTGGGGCTGGAAAGAATGACAAAATCAATTTTTCCTGTTTAACCCCTGTAAGAAAAATGTAAAACACCGCCTTCTCATCTGGGAATTTAATACATTGAGTGCATGCGTGCTAGTGCTGCTGTGTGCTGGCCCTTGTCTGAAGCTCTGTGGGGTACACCAGGGTAAGCTGTGCTAAGCCAAAGCCAGGGAGAGCGGGATGCGTTTGAACCTCAACCCTGCACGTTACCTGCTGGGTGACCCTATTAGGCAAGTGGTTTCAGTTCTCTGAGCTTTCTGACAGCTCTCAAAGACCTGGTACTCACTTCCCATTTGTGCCAGTTTGAATGTATTATGTACCCCCAAATGCCATTATCTTTGATGTAATCTTGTGTGGGCAGACCTATCAGTGTAGATTAGATTGTAATTCTTTGAGTGTTTCCATGGAGATGTGCCCCACCCAACTGTGGGTGATGACTGTGGTTGGATAATTTCCATGGAGGTGTTGCTCCACCCATTCAGGGTGGATCTAAATTAAATCACTGGAGCCATATAAATGAGCTGACAAACAGAATGAACTCAGTGCAGCTGAGAGTGACATTTTGAAGAGGAGCTAAAGCCAAGAGAGACACTTTGAAGAATGCACAGAAGCTGGGAGAGTAGCTGCAGATGAGAGACAGTTTGAAGATGGTCATTGAAAGCAGACTTTTGCTTTGGAGAAGCTAAGAGAGGACAAACGCCTCGAGAGCAACGAAGAATGACATTTTTGAGGAGCTGAAGCCTAGAGAGGAACGTCTTGGGAGAAAGTGATTTTGAAACCAGAACTCCAGAGCAGACACCGGCCACATGCCTTCCCAGCTAACAGAGGTTTTCCGGATGCCACTGGCCATCTTCCAGTGAAGGTACCCGATTATTGATGCATTACCTTGGACACTTTATGGCCTTAAGACTGTAACTGTGTAACCAAATAAACCCCCTTTTATAAAAGCTGATCCATTTTTGGTGTTTTGCATTCTGGCAGCATTAGCAAACTAGAACACCATTCCACCTGTCCTACTGCCTATACAATTCTGCTCTAGTTCTAACCTTCTTTCAAGATCCTGCTCATCTCCTATTTCTTCATGATAGTTTTCCAGATCTCTGCAACAGAAATGTATTTCTGCCCTTGGCTCTCCATTTACCTAGTCAAGCCTGCTTGGTTGTATACTTATTTGTGAAAGAGAACATTTAAAGAGCATCTATTCTGGATTGGACCTGTGTTCAGTCAATAAATTTTGAGCTCCTATGGCTATTCTTTCTCTCTCCCCCTTCACTCTTGAGTTTTGCCAGGGGTGTGCAGTCGAATCTGCTTCTATTAAATGCACAAATGAAGCATGTCCACAATGACCAGGTGACGGGCAAGACAAGCGACAGCTGCTGAGAAACCCAGAGCGTGCATGCTTTGGCCGGGAGGCAGTGAGACTGCCACTCGGCTGAGCCTGGGGGACCTGGGAGCAGGTGGTCCCAGTAGGACCAGGAGAAATGGTTTTAGAGATGTTTTGTGTAACTGGCAGAACCTCTGCCCAACTACTCAGTAAGCTCCAGCTTACTGTCTAGTGTGATAGTGCTTGTATTAAATGGATATATTCTAATGCACATTTGTGCCTATCAAGTGAAAATGGGATTGCATAACACCTGGCAAAAAGAGGCTCGAGAAACCTGTGCCCACACTGCCATCCCCTATCCTTCATTTCCCGTGGTGGGGAGGGGCATTACTCTCCTTGAAGAGCTCCTTCTGAGTGGTGGGAGTGTCATCATTGCAACACCTGGCCTTCCTCTGCCTCTGTTTTTATCTGTTTGGTAAATCTGGGATGAATAAGCTGGGTGTACTCAGCTCATCTACTTTCTTCGTTCTTGTGGGAGGAGCCCCTCAGAGGGCGGCCTGCCTAGGGCCGGTGCCATCACGATGGATGTGTTTGCCTGGGTCCACTCGGCTCTCACACTAAGCCATATCTGCCAACTCAGCCTTCATTGGCAATAAAGGAGTTATTTTGGCTCCCATCTAATATTTGTAAATAGTTCCAATTTGTTCAGAACTGGGGTGGTTTATCGGGCCCCTTCGGAGACTCCAGCAGAACCTGATAGGGGAGGCAGGGCCCAGGGAAGCCTGCCCCTTGGTTCAGGTGAGTAACTGTGAGTCTCCAACTGCCCTGGCCACACGTGTGTACCTGTCAGCTTGTAACCAGGAGCACCTACCCTACTTTCATGCAGCCTCAGAGAAAATGATGTTCTGATGCAAATTAGCAATCAAGATGGCCATTAAACAAGCAGGAATTTCTCTCAGGCCCTGGGAATTCTTGGTTTCTAGCAGTTGGGAGTCTTAGTCATAGTATCATCAATGGCTCGTTATCCTGCAGTGGATTTCCAGGATCTCTTCCAGTTGGTTCAGCCCAGCCTCCTCGGCTTGGCCAGGAGAGCACTGGGCCTTTCCACCTGCTTGGGTCAGTTACCCCTGCTGAGTGTTCTATTTTCCGGATGTAAGATGAAGATTATACTCTATCCCTGAGATAGTTGTGAGGCTCAAGTAATGGAATATTGGTTTAAACACCCGGCTCAGTGTCTGGAGAGCTGATAGATATTCAATATATCTTCCTTAACTCATGATCTTTCCCCAGAGAAAGGGTCTTAAATCACTTAATTTAATTAATTAGAAAACTAGACCAACTGATTTGGAAAAGAGAGCTGTAAAAGACCCCAAGAAAGCATCAACAGATCACTAAGAAATGCCTGTCTGCTGCTGTGGAGCCATGAATACCTACTATCTCCCTTCTTAAACCATAGAGCTCAGGGTGATTTTTTTTCTGGTCATGGCAGGTGTGGATGGTCTCTTACCACATGACGTTGACCAGAAGAACTTGGCTCTGCAGCTCTGGAGTTAAAAACTCAAAACCACACTCAAAAAACCAACCAACAGACCAAACCCCAAGTTTGCAGGCCCTGGTGTGCTGTGGCCAAGCGGCCGCTGCCCCCGATCGTCTTTCCTGTGCACCATGAGGGCCTCCCCAGGGCTGAAAGGGCCCTCGTAGAGCCGGGCTTCACTGGCTGATGGCAGGACCGTACCTGTAATTGTGGAACCAGTTGATGACAGTGCTGGTTTTCAAGTTGAGCTGGGTGGCGAGTTCTTCGATGGTTTTTGGTGACGGGTATGGCTTTTGCTGATACGCTCGTTTCAGAGCTTCTTTCTCTTCGGGGGCCAGCACCACGCGGGGTTTCTTCAGCTGGTGCTGGGGCTGGGGGCTGGCGCCCTGGCTGTAGTCGATGCCAACGGATGGAGGCTCGCAGGGCTGGCTGTCGCTGACTGAGCTGTGCCGTCGCTTCATGTAGGCTGAGGGGGAAAGAGATGGGAGACTGAGATGCAGGGGCCGGCCGTGACACCAGACTGAGCGAGCCCTTAGGCCCGCCACGTGACGGGCACCAGCACTACTTCTGTGCAGCTGGCTCTTCTGCCACGTTCTTTCTAAGAGCATCATGGGACACCTGGACTAGAACCATTCTATAGCTGTATTCATGCATGCTGGGGACCTGCTCTGTTGTGACAGTGTCGTGGGGACACAGAGACATAAATGGGTAGATGACAGGAGTCAAGAGTGGTAGGGGAGGCCAGCACAGGGCACCATGGTGGGGTTCAGCTTAGTCTGGGCAGACGTCAGGGGAGGCTTCCCAGAAGAGGTGATGTTCAAAGTGAGTCCTGAAGGACAAGGAAGGAATGAGACAGAAAAAATGGGAGCTGAGGTAAAAGATGGTAAGAGGCTATTCCAGAAAATGGAAACAGCACGTGCAAAGACCCAGCAGTGTGGAACAGCACAGCTAACGTGTGTGTATTTGCGTGCTTGTGTTGAGTGCACACACAGGTGGTGGTGGCAGGAAGAGTTGTAGGAGATGAAGACGGAGTGAGGCAGGCCAGGGGAGGCCAAAAGTTTGGACTCTGCCTTGAAGACAATGGGAAAAATGAGAAGATTTTAACCAAGGGAACGATAATAATCAGACATATGTTTCTGAAAGGCTGCTCGGGCTGTAGGAGAAAGACTGGAAGGAAAGCAATTCACTTAGAAGGGAAGAATGATAAAGAGATGAACTGAGGCAGTGGTGATGGAGTTGGCGAGAAGCAGATGGACTTTGGAGACTGTGCCAGTTTGGATGTATTATGTCCCCCAAAATGCCATTATCTTTGATGCAGTTTTGTGGGGGCAGATGTGTTAGTGTTGAGTAGGTTGGGATATTGGGTTTAGGTTGTTTCCAAGGAGATGTGACCCACCCAACTGTGAGTGACACCTTTGGTTAGGGTGTGACCTCTGATTGAATGTTTCCATGGAGGTGTGACCCCTCCCATTCAGTGTGGACCTTGACTGGTTCACTGGAGTCTTATAAAGGGGCTCACGAACAGAAGGACTTCAGAGCAACAACTGAGAGTGACATTTTGGAGATGAGCTGCAGCCACAAGGGATGCTTTGAAGAACACACAGAAGCTGAGAGAGGAGCTGAAACGCAACCTAAGAGCAAGCAGACGCCAGCCACGTGCCTTCCCAGCTAACAGAGGTTTTCCAGATGCCAATGGGCCTTCTCCAGTGAAGGTACCCAACTGTTGAGCCCTTACCTTGTACACTTTATGGCCTTAAGACTGTAGCTTTGTAACCAAATAAACCCCCTTTATAAAAGCCAATCCATTTCTGGTGTTTTACATAATGGCAGCATTAGCAAACCGGAACAGAGATGTTCAGGGCAGCCCTGCCAGGACTCAGGGGCTGATGAAATGAGGGAACCCAGAGGAGGGGGCTGAGGAGGGCTCTCTGGTTTCAGGCTCGGGAGAGGGGGAGAGAGGTGGTGACTCTGGGCTGGGCGCCACAGAAGGAGTAGGTTACAGGGGAGGACCAAGGTCCAGTCTTGGATATGCTGAGTTTGAGGGGTGTCTGGGTCATCCTCGAGTGTCTAGTTGGCAGCAGGGTATCAGGTATTCAGCTCATTAGGTACGGTCTGGGCGTGCGCAAGAAACTTGGGGGCCATGAGAACGGAAACTGCAGTTGAAGTCGGTGACGTAGAGGAGAAAGCAGAGCTAAGAACGGAACCCTGGGAAGTCCAGGAGACCTGGCTTTCCGGAGGGAAGGACGAGTCCCAGAGAGGGGGGAGGGGGTGACAGCATAAAGTGCTGCAGAAAGGACAGTCTGATGGGGGACAGGCTGCCCTTGGATCTAGGGGTGATGAGACACTTGGTGAGAGGAGTGGAGCTGCAGGAGCCGAAACCAGACTGCAGTGGGTGGAGTAGGGAATGGGATGCGGGGAGGTGAAGGTAGTGAATACAAATTACTATTTTCAGAAGCCTACAATGTAAAAGAAAAGTGAGAGGCAGGATGGCTTCTGGAAGGGAAATCCAGGGTTGAGGGTAGGTGTTTATAGATGAGCACGAGCTGAGGGGAGAGAGGTGACAGAGGCAGAGGGCTGGTGACATAGTGCGAGGGGAAAATCCTTGGAGGTGTGTGGGACCCCCGGGCATGGCGGGGCGGTGGGGGAGGGAGCAGGGGAGAGGCAGGTAAGTTAACAGGGGCCGGTGGGGCAGGGCGATGGCCTCGGCTTCCTTTAAAAAGCAGGAAAGTTGGAGGAACAGTGATGTGATGAGAGAATGAAGGAGGCGGGGAGAGGAGAGACAGGAATTGAAGAAACTGGGGGAGCAGCCTGCCTGGTGGTGGGGCTGAGGAGAGGAGTGGCTAGGGATGGGGGCATGCAGAGGACCCCCGGGGGTAGAGGCCATTGATCTGAGATGGCAGCAACCCACGTGGTCATGGGATATTCTCCAGCAGGGACTCGGCAGCCAAGGAGGATGGGTGGAGAAAACCGGCAGGAGCCCTCGGCCATGGGTGGAGGGGGAGGAATGGGATGGCATACTGGCCAAATCCCGAAGCCTCTGATCCATGGAGTCTGGGAAGACGGGGAAGGAGACAAAGGCAGCAGAGGGACAATGGTTGGGGGAAAGCTTGGGAGGGGATATCAGGGGTTTAGAGGCCATCTTGTGATAGAGGACAGGTAAGGTGTAAGGAAAAGAGAAAGATGGAAAGATGGTAGCAGGTGGTCAGTGAGTGGGGTCCCTGAATTTAGGATTTGAGAAGTAGAGTAGTTCTGGGTGATAATGAGATTTGGAGAACAGCCAAGGGTAGAGACGGTTGAAGAACTTGTGCCCTGGGTGCAGGGAGGGTAGATGGGTCTTCTGGGGGAGCAGTGAAACCCCTGGAGGAAGGAGGTGGTGGGGGATGGAGGAAGGCAGCGCTCCGGGGACCACAGTCTTGAGAGATAGCCAAGCATGAGCAGGGAAGTGCCTGGAAGAAAAGCCTGGGGGAGAAGTGAGAACTGGAGAGGGGAGATGCGGCTGGAGCCGAACCTGGGGCTGGGGAACACTTGGGGCCTGCCCCAGCAGGGGCTGCGGGGAAGACAGGAGAGTGGCAAAGTCCCCAGGGGCCTGGGGGAGCACCTGCTGCTGCTGTTTGCCTTTTTCCTGTGGAACAGGGGCTCGAGCAGAGGAGGGGGCAGGCTGGGAGAGGGCCAGGGGCCGCTGGGGGATGTGGCCGAGTGGACCGCCTGGTCAACAGGACAGGTTCCTGGAGTATGTCCTGGGACGCTGGCTGTGCTGTCCTGCATCACTAGCTGCTGACGAGGCCTCAGGTTACAAACATCTGGACTTCTTTAGCAAATGCATCGCCTATACTGACCTTTTGGGAATCCAGTCTGAATAATTCTTTAAAAGTTCCACAAACTGATGGAAGATGGGAAATGACACTGGCTTCAAATGGCAGCAGCAGTGGCAGTGCAGTACCCCAGCGGCATGCAGCCCTCACAGCCGTGCCCCGGCAGAGACCCCAGCCTCGTCCCTTCCTACAGACCCAGGAGCAGATGCCTAGCAGGGTCAAGCAACGCGCCTGAGGTTGCACAGCTGGTAGGTGGCGGAACTGGATGTGGCCTCAGTCTGTTTTGGGCAGTGGCCAGGCCCCCCCAGTCGGGCTGCAGCACGTGAGCAGGCGCCCAAGGCAGTGTCCCCGCAACCCACAGCAAGTCAGTGAGACATGCTTCAGAGGCCACCCTGAAATTTAGGTCTCAAACAAATGCCAAGGGAGACGAACACTGATTGTGGGGGTCCGTCCAGACCACCAGGGAGAAGAGTCCCCTGAGACAGCCAAGCTCCGTGTGTTCACTGTGTGAACAGGTTGGTTCAGGGGCCGTCTGTGAAGGGGACAGGGAGGCAGGGGGCAGAGCGGGGCAGAGCAGGAAGGAGAGGAATGACAGCTGAGAGCTGAGGGGTGAAGCAGGCACGGTGTACGCAGGGATCAGAGTCGCATTCCCTGGTGCAGGACTTCCCATCCAGTCTAGAGCACAGTGTTTTAATACTTTTAGAGACATAGAAATTGCTGTAATAACTACCGTTTACTGAGCTCTGCACTGTGCTGGCTCTATGAGGTCCATTCTTTCTAACCCTCACGACCTGAAAAAGCTTTTTGGTCCTCATTTTACAGATCTGGAAACCTAGCCAGGGAGCCACATGTTGTTGGAACTAGGGGACAGTTGAGAGGTCAGTTTCCTCACAGAAGATGGACACGGCATAGTCAAGGACAGAAAGACGTGAGCCTGGCCTGGCCAGCGGGTGAGGCCCCACCCGGGTGGGCACCAGAGTTGGCGGTGGTCACGGGCATTGGAAGCCCTGTGCTGTGGCCCCGCGGCCGTGTCTGATGGGTCGGGGCCTGGGCCTCGCATGGGGGTTGGTGCAGGCAGCTGGGGTCCCACCATCGGAGGGGCCACAGCCGCTGTGGGGCCCGGGGGACGCTGCAAGGCCCCGAGTGGTGCTGAAGCCGTAACTCCCTGCCAACAGCAGAGGGCGCCCGGAGCCCGTGCGAAGGGGAGCGGCCTGGGGTCCGGCCCGGGGAGTGGAAACGCCAGGGCTCGCACCTCTCTCTCCAGAGCCCCAGGAGCGGGTCAGGAGGAGGGCTGCCCGGCCGGGAGGGTGCTCCTCGCCTCCCCCAGCTCCAGGCGGTGGGAAGCGGCCTCTCGACAGACCGTGGACAACTTTAAAATTGCTTGAGCACTGGCAATTGTTGAAACAGTGATGGCTACACTGGCTCAGGGTACTGTGGTACGATTCTCTCTACTTCTGTTGCTTTGAAATTTCCCATAATCAAAAGGTAAAACCTTTCTGGGGGGGTGATATGGCGGTATCCAGACCTCTGTCAGAGCCACTGGCGGGGCCCTGCAGGGAGTAGGGGTGGTGCTGATGGGGCAGGCTGGGGCCAGTCACCCTCTGGCAGCCATGGGGCCCTGGCACCACAGGCTCTCGGCACAGAGGCAGAGGAACGTAAATTTAAGAGCACCAACTTGGAAGGCAGACAGCCCTGAGTTTGTGTTCCTGCTTCCCACTTAGGCCAGCTGTTGAAATTAGGTAAGTTTCGTAACTGTCTGAGCCTCAGCTTTATGGGAGAAGGACATCTATGCTTCATAGAGTTGTGTCTCAGCACAGCGGCTGGCAAACAGGAAGTGCTCAACAAACGGAAGTCTGTATCATTATAACAGAGCCCAGTCCCACAGACACCCCTCACTCCTTCCAGAGCTCCGGGCCTTTCCCTGCCTGGGCAAGCAGAGCGGCATGCAGCTGGAGGAGGATGGTGGGGATTTCTGGTGAGCTGAGCAGATATAAGCCTGGCCTCCGCCTGGCCCCTGCTCAGCTGCTGGCCGTGATGTCCACTCTCAGTTATGACCCTCAGCACTGGCTGATGGGGGAGGGCGAGCACAGCTCCTCATAGCTGGGCCAGCGGCTGGGGCCAGGACCCGCATCTAAGGTGTTCAGATTTGGCCACTTAGGACTTTATGGTTCTGCCAGGGGCCCTAATGGGGACCAGCACTCAGGGACTCAAATCCCGAAAAAAAGTAGCCACTCCTTTCCTCTTTTGTAGCCTATAGAGTATGAGAAGAATGCTAATCAACATTTGCTTTGGATGCATTTGGAGAAAATAACTGCACTTATCCCTCTGGGGAGGCTGTATCCCTCTAGGCTGTGAAATGATAGTAAAAGAGAGATGTATTCTGGTAGAAATTTTCTTGGCCATTTTCTAGGCTGGGTGACCTTAGTGGAGGCCCCTAACCTCTCTGAACCTCTACAAAATGGATTTATAAGTTCTCCCTCTGATAAAATTCTGGCACGTGGTACATGATCAAGAAAATGTTTTAATACCCTACTGGGCCAACAGCAAGACCAACCCACCACATTCTCCTTGGTGGCCTTCCTCTCCTTAAAGCAAAGAAAGGAGCAGGGTGACGGCCAGGGCAACTGTGAGGGAGCCTCAGGGCCTGCCCCCAATGCTAAAATATTTGGATTTGGACTGCTGCGTAGAAAAAGTCACAAACCTTCCCAGTCCGTTTTGGCCTACATCTGCCAATGGCCATCAGAAAAGTCCTTTGCCCCGCCCCACAGTCCCTCAGCAGCTGTGTGAAGGACTTCAAAGAAACGGCCTGTTTGCAAACGAGAAAGCGGTTCGCTGGGGCAGAGAGCGGGGTGTTACCTTTCTTCTCCATCCGTTTCATGTCCATCAGCTTCTCCACATTGTTGGGGTCATTCAGCCACAGCTGCATCCGCACGAAGGGCTCCCGTCCCTTCAGGCTGAGCTTGTGCCAGGGCTTGGGGCGAGCGAGGAGGTCTGAGACGGAGCCCTGGGTGAGCCCTAAGATGGTCTCCCCGAATAAGCGCTGACCTGGACAGAAAACAAAACCGAGAGATGTCATCACTGAGGTCCAGGGTTCTGAAAAGACAAAGCACGCATCAAGGTTACAGTTGGGGTTGGCTGGGTCCCGGCTCTGAGCAAGTGTTTTGAAGGAGCATTTCTTCAGCCTGGCTCCCACCACCTCCACCAGCGATCAGATCGGCACTGCCCCTGCAGTCTGCTTGTGCCCTGCAGTGTCCCCTCCAAGACCTGCAGGGTTTGGAAGAAGGGAAGGCCTGGATAACACCTGCGGCATGGATCAGAGGTGGGCACACCCCTACACCCGAGCACTGAGTTTACCCAGCACCTGGGAGACTTCTCTTGCACAGCCTCCAACCAGCGCGCCTTCTGCACGTCCCCTTGCATGCCTGCTGAGGTCGCTAGGTCTTGCTGAGAAAACAGGGCACTTAACCCAGGGTCCCGGCAGGAAAGAGAAGGAGAGTGAGCAACTCAGCTCTACCGTTTTTTTTTGAAAAGCAGCCCATTTCCAATTCTAAAGTCTGTTCCTGCAGTCTCAGCTGCCTTTGCCATCGCAGCTCAAAGTGGATCAAAACCCCTTCCTTCTGCCTGTTCTCCCCAGCATGGTGAGCAGCCTGCTGCAGCTGATCAGAAGCCACTTTGCTCTGGAGGGCACAGCAGCAGCAACTTTTCAGTGTTTTCTGGGGGCTTCTACGGACATTGTCACTTCTCTGAGATCCATTCAGCTGCCACCACTTTTAAAGGCACAAATTAGAATCAGTCATAAGCTGAATGACCTGAAGAGGGAACTTAAACGAATGGGACTTGCGTGGTGGGAACGGAGAGCGTTCACAGAGCGCATCTCAGGTGAGAGCGGCCAGTGTTCCCACCGTAAGTGCGCAGAACCCTGACACCCCAGGGGGAGAGCACGGGAGACTGTGGGTGAAGCGCTGGGCCCTGGCAGCTCACTTCCTCCACCTGTGCTCACAGGTAGGTGGGGAAGAAGGTAATTAATGTCGCAAGGCCTTGTAAAAAAAACAGGCCCCCCAGTAAAAGTTTATTGCATGGAAAGCTTTGGATTTGAGAAATTATTTCTGCATTAGTCATTTTAACTTAAAGATAAATTTATGGATTTTGTGAACCTGTGGTTTCTCTGCTCTTCAGTTTCTTAGTTTAGCCATAAATGCCCCAAGTCCTTACCAGTTTTTTGTTGAGCTTGCTTTAAATAGATTTTACCTAATTCTAGTCTGGCGAATTAATCTCATTTCATTCCAAAGAGCTTGCTGCATTCAGGAAAGTGATATATATGAACAGCCAGTCATCTGCTTGGCCCACCCAGTTGTGTGTGGGGAAATCAAGTGGTTGTTATTCCTGGACAGTTATTTGTATTACTTCTAGAGGCTTTATACCAGTGGTTCTCAATCATTTCTTGGTCAGAGACCCTTGTGAGAACCTGAAGAAATCTGCATACCCTTACCCGATAATATGTGCAGACACAACATTCTGCATATAATTTTGGGGGACTGATCTGTGAACATCCCAAGATCTCAGGTCAGGAGCTAAGAGGGTGCCTGGGCCTTGACTACAGTCATCATTGCTGCCTAATTTAGGTCTAATCTGACTTTCCTGGGTCCATTCCTCTGTGTAGACACCCCTGAGTGGCAAAGACCAACTAGGGCAGCCACGACTGCTGCTGAGCTCTAAATCCAGGGTGACACTGCAACCATCCTTTCTGAAAGTTCCTGCTCGCTCGCCACATCACTGCATCATGCCTCACAGCATGTGAAAATGATGTTCCACAGGCCACTGGGGCTCTCCTTTGGCTGCACGGCCATGGCAAGGATGAGATTTCAGCATTCACAATCTTGCAACTAATGAGGCTGCAATTTATCACTGTTTCACAATGAGCATTTTCTTCAGCTGACTTGCAACTTTTACATTAAATGGCATTTCTTACAGGGGTGTGGGTAGCGAGGATACATCAGCCTTGCTTCCTTGAACTTGTGACAGGATCATGAAGTAGGGGATGAGCCACATCCAGGAATCCCTGTGCATTTCAATATTTGATCAGCACAAGGGACTTGGCCATTTTTAAAATCAGTGGCTAAGGTTTTATTTTTATGAATTGGCTTAATTAAAAATATTCTCAGTTGTTATTGCTTAGCACAGGCAGTGGGGCAGAAGAGCTCAATTAGGTACGACGGCCTAGAACCCAGGCTGTTAGATCACTTGGAAACTTCACTGGCGTTCAGTTCACTGCCATTCCCTTTGTTCCCCATTCCTTGGGAAAAAACAAAAGTCACATAAGGTCCTTCCTTGTGGGAAACTGAGTTTTCCATGCTGCCTGAGGCATATCTGGGGTGGTGGCTTAGAATGCTGAGCCGCAGGCCTGCATAGAATGCCATGCAGACCCGCCCTGTAAAGATGTGTAACTTGTGACTATGATGATGATATACACCTGATGTAAGTCTTGTGACTATGACGTTTCTGATGTAAACAAGATGTACACACCTGATGTAACTGCACCTGATGGACCTCGAGCATATGCACGTGATCTGCTCTGATAAATGGCTGGAGCAAAGATGCATTGGCGTCCACTCGCCCTAGAGGCAGTGGGCCCCCTGCTCCCTTAACTCTTAGCTTTGTGTCCGTGTCTCATTCCTGCGTCACCCTGTCAGCAATACTTCCTGAAGCCACCAGATGAATTCCAACCACTCTGGGGGCAGCCATCTTTCTTCAATGGACTTTTGCACCCGGGAAGTGAGAAGGTCCTAAGTAGCTGGGGCGTGGCTGTCCCCAGCCTCTGGATGACTAAAACAGGAGAGCCACGTCCGACCTTCGTTACGTGGCAAGATTTAAAAACCACCACGTCATACTCTTCTTACGGCTGCAGCCACACGCAGTGGGACGGGGGCTGATCCCCAGGGGCTGCCTCAGCCCAGCGGACGGCCCCTGAGGCTGCAGGAACAATAAGGACAGATCACTAGCTGTTGGGGCATCAGGCGATGAGCTACTGCTACACACACAGCCCTGAGTGCAACCAGGAGGATTCCAGTTTGACGAGGCTCAGAGAGTTCCAGAAGCTTGCCCGGTGTCACAGTATCACCAAGGTCACGAATTAGGATTTGAACCCAGCCTGTCACATCCTTCCACGAAGCCTTCCTGCAGGTTCCAGGTGCTGCTGGGCTGACGCCGATCCTGCCCGGCTCTGGTGCCCACCAAGGATTTGGAGCTCTCATGGGCATGTCCCAGAGGAACAGTCGGATTGGACTGCCTGAGCCTGCCTGGCCCACCTCCAAACTTTCCAAGTGGTCCCAGAGGGGGCACAGAGGTGGGGCCAGGGGCCAGGATTGGTCTCCAGGACTCCAGCACCCTTTCATGCCCCTCGGTGTTCACAACTTTGGGAAGGCTTGTGTTTCTAGAGGGAGCTTGTAAAAGCTGAGACCCTGCGGCTGGCTCCACCTGAAGGTTCCCTTTACCCATTCTTCCTGAGGCCCCGGATAGGGATGCCTCACCTCCCTCAGACCGGGTGGCCGTGAGGAGAACCTACCGAGGTTGTTGTCCGTCAGCACCTCCTTAACCCTCTTGGTTATGCCGTAGGTGTCCAGCTCTGGAGACATGGCCACGAGCTCCTGAATGCTGAGAGCCGAGTGTCCAGGGACAGGCAGGGGAGGTGTGGGCTGGGAGTCTGAGGAGGGAGGCTCGCTGGGTTCTGGTGGTTTTCCATCCCTACTGGTTTCAAGGGAGGGACACGGCTGCTGGACCAGCTCAGTCAAACTCTTCACTGATTCGCTAGAACTCATTGGTGACTCTGGCGCAGGGCTGCAGCTGGCCGAGGTCTTTGGAGTGCTTTCTGCAATTGAAGCACATGAAAAACCGTGGTTTAAAACAGGTGTCTTTCACCAGGTACCTCTACTTGACTTATCTAGAGAATGTGAATTAAATGCCCGTTAGTAGAACTAGACAGTACGAAGTCTATGGATATAAATGAATCGTTTCAGGACTTTTGACTGAGAGTAACCTCTGATTTTCTGTATTAAAAAAAAAAAAAAAAGATAACAGTAACAGTGGAAAAACTAGGGACCTAAAAGGTTTTTGATGGCTTAAAATAAGGGTATCCTGTTAAAAATTTTTTCGTATTAATCATATGTTATCAATGTCATGATTTCCTCTAACAAAACTCCTTAATTCTACCATTCCAAGTACCTTGGCTAGACTATAATTGCATAATTATTTTGTCCACATTTTCCAGAACAGAAAGAATGGGCTGTGTGGTGACCACACGTCAATGAGGGCTGCCCGTGACATGTGGTCACCAGTTACGAGATCCCTTGAAAAGGACACCGAAGCCCCCTCGAGAGCCCAGTGCCGGGTCTTCCCTTCACCTTGGTTCTTCCTGGGGGAAAGATTCTGCCCCTCAGCATCATGGACCCCTCTTTACTCTGACTCCCAGCAGGCCCTGCAGCACCCCACTGTTGAGGAAGGTAGAAGCACCGAGAGCTAAGAAGCACCCCCAGGCTGCTCTCCTGCCCTTCCGTCTCAGGGCTCCACCTGCACCCCTGGACTGGCGGGTATCGTGTACTTCTGAAAGCTGGGCCTTCAGTGGCTGTCGGAGGTGCCAGGGAGGGCAGGCCAGTGTGGCTGACTGGGGGCCACACTTTCTTTTCTTACGAAGGGCTCTGCCTGGGCCGGTGCAGCTCCCTGGGGGGAGACGTCACCAGTGCCCCTCAGCGGGGTGCTCCCTTCCGGCCTCTCCGTTACCGCCACCCATAAAAGACAACAAACCAGGCTCAAGTCTTGTTTTGGGGTGTCTCAAACAAAGACTGACATTTCCTAATTTCCAAATACAGAGAAAGGCTGGGTCCGGGAGGAAAATGTGCAGAGCTGGGGTGCTGAGGCCCCGGATAGGGTGTGACAGCTGCCCTCAGCTCAGGGTTTTCTGAACGCACCTCTGCCCCCCATGGTGCTGTACACGAGGGGCCAGGCTGGGGGGCTGCCCCAAACCCCAGAGAGATGGGGTGCCAGGAGGGCAGCGTTAGGGCTGACTCTGGCTCGCATCTCCCTCGGGCCCAAGCGGATCACACAGCAAATATCAGCTCACATTGCCAGTAACCAGAAATACTTGTTAACTGGCTTGGAAGAAAAGATAGCATTGAGTACAGATTTAATTTCAATTTACCATAACTGCAGGGCCCTGTGCTTGTATCCAGAACAGCCTACTCTGAACTCAAGGGGATGAACTCCAAATCCAAGGAGTATTGTGTATAAATATCCAGAAGGAGCAAAATCCCAAATAAAACCACTGCAATCTAACTGATAAACCCATTTATTGTCCTGAACTGGTGCAAAGTTCTATGATCATATAAGGCTGTGTCCTCAACCTGGAAAATCAGGTTAAAAAAAAAAACAACAAAACTGGTTTGTGAAAGATGTAAAAGAGACAGATGTAAAAGGCAAAAAGGGTCCATATAAATCTTTAAGGCATTGTGAATCCTACAAATCAGATTTCTTTTCTCTGCTCGCCTCTGGGTCACCCTACAACTGGAAAGGAAACGCAGCAAATGTTATTTTTGTCTGTGAAGCAGCAGAGGAATTGTACTGTAAACGTGCCCCGATTCACCCATGCGAGGGACCATTTGGCAGGTCATCCGTCTTGCTCACGGTGGGCTGTCAAGGGTGGCATGAATTCCCCACATGATAAACAGATTTCTTCTCAGGTTTGTGTCCTTTAACCCGCAGCAAGGTCACCATCATGGCTGCCTGGCAAGTACCTGCCTGGTGTCAGCAGATCGCACCAGACAACCCTAGCAGCTGCACGTTTCTTTCTTTTAGGTGTTCTCGGCAAGCCACTCGCATATTTATATATGTTTTGTTTTGTTTTGTTTTTTTGCCATGAAGAACCCCTGAGGGAACTAAATAGAGGCACCACCCCACGTGACCGGCGCCCCTCTGTGCTCCTGACGGTGACGACAGACGAAGGTGGACTCTTCCGGTGGAAACCCTGCCCGGGCGTGGAAGCACCACGTCAGAGCAAGCTGCAGTGGCTGGCTGGTGCCTGCGTCTCCACTCCGGGTCCGTGGACTGCACGGCCAGCAGCTCGGGGCTGGGGGTGCCCTCCCCGGCAGGCAGCTGCTCATGGACAGGTGCACGCACTGCTGCCGGGGTCTCAGGTCACGGCAGAGCCCAGCGCACGCTTCTGGGTTGGCACAGACGGAGGCGCCGGCAAATGGCCTCCCTGGAGAGACCACGGATCCACACCCTCGGAACGTCACTTGGGGAAGAACAGTCCTTCTTTAGGAGCCGTTTACAGTAAAGCACAGCAGGTGGGACCGGCCCGGCAAAACTAAACCCGTGAACAGGCACCGATGGCCACCTGGAGCGGAGCCCAGGCCCCATGTGCGGAGGATGGCAGCTGCCTCACCCCCTTTCGCAACAAAGAGGTGCAGTCAACAGAGAAGAGGACGACACGCTACTTATTATTTATTTTCAGTCCCCCAAATCAGCAAACAGAACCTTTAGGTTAAAACAGTGATTTCTGAAAGAAGGGAACTTTGCTCTACTCCGTGTAATTAAAAAGATGAAAAAAAGCTCCCTGGGCTAAGGAATGAATTGGGAGGGGGGCTCCGTCTGCTGGCTTGGCCATGCTTCTCTGCTTCGTGGACACCCTGCTCCTCATCTGGAGGCGCGGAGAGGGCTGGAGGGAGGAGGGGGCCCGCCACAGGGCTGGTGCTAAGTCAACAATCTGATTTGATGTTTCAGAACTAGAGCAGTTATTAAATTGGAGTGAAATGTGTTTGTTTATGTAAAGGTCTCTGTAGTCATCATGCCTCTCCTGATTTACTGCCATTTCTTCCCCAGTGCCTGGCACATGACTGAGAAGCTGGCGACAGACTCCGAACTCCATAGGATATATATGATGCCATTTAGATGACATTCAGAAAAAGGCAAAATGATGGGGACAGAAAACAGCCAGGGCCTGGGACAGAGCTGATGACCAAGGGACATGAGAGAATTATTTCTCATGTGTGTCTGTGTGTGTGTGTGTGGGGGGGGTAGTAGAATTATTCTATATCTTCATTGTCTAAACTCATAGGGCAGTTCTCTGAATAAAGTTAAGGATTTCACTGTATATAAATTATACTTTAATGAAAACACTTAGGAGTAAAGTGCTGGCTGAAAGAATGAAGGTGTGTCATTCCCTCCACACTTTCACTCGTTCAGTGACTCCACTGAGCCAGCCATCGAGAATCCAGCAGTGGACAAAGGGAGACAGATGGGACTGGGAACCCCACTCTGGGCTGCCTGGAAAAGTGGCCTTGCAAGGGAGCCTCAGAATTAACCAGGTAGTTAACCAGGTAAGTTGGGAGAAGTGGGAGGGACGAGGAGGGGGGCAGGTTGTGCCAGAACAGGATGTGCCAACCCGGGAGTGGAGAGGAACTGGGGGGTGTGAGGCATGGCTGGGAAGATGAGGCAGGGAGGGCAGGGTTGGGGACTGGGCTGTGTGGGGCCTGAGGCCGGCTCGGGGGACACGTCTGTGATTCGATCCCCGTGCAACCGGGAGCCGCCCATGCACAAGGATGGGCCAACCACTCACTTCTTCTGGAGACTCAAGGTGGACTCGAGAGGGTTGGCTGAGGCCTTGTCCGAAACAGCAAGAGCCTGGGACCCCTGTCACCACCAGAAAGCCAGGGGCCACAGCAGGGCATATTCATGCTACATCCCCAGCCCGGGAACGGCAGTGAGAAGGTAAGAGCTGGAGCCACGGTATCCACACCCAAAGCATAACAATGTGCCAAAAAGTCAAGACACAGAAGGAAACAGAGTGTAACATTTGTGTCAAGTCGGAGAGCTGGCGCACCAGTACTACACATTATGACTAGCTACTCGGATAATAGCGAGGGTATAAAATCACGTGAAAGAATGATAACCAGCACATTCGGGACAGGCAGTTTACTTCAAGAAGGAATGAGGTTAGGGAGGGGGGTGTCAACTCTTATCTTCAATGTTTTATTTCTTATAAAAAATATAGGATTAAATTACAATTAAAAATTAAGGTTGGATAAAGCTGGGAAATAGGTACATGTTGCTCACTACATTATTCTACAATTTTCTTTACATTTAAAATATTATAGACCTAAATTTTCAAAGGTCAGAAAGCAGATGAGTGCCCTGTGGTTTCAGCAGAGACTGAACTCGCAGACAGCAAGCCTGAGCCGGGAGGTTCCGGGGGCTGTGGTGTCACCCCGGTGAAGGCAGAGGGCAGCCTGGAAGAGGGCACAGTGGGGATGGGGAGAAATACGCCGACTCACAAGCAATTGCTGAGACGCCTCGGCACACCGAGTGACCGGGCGTGTGGGGGGCACTTACTTCGGGGGGCACACTGCAGGAGGAGGATAAGAGGCCACATTTTATCATCCTCGTGCTAAGAGCAGCCACTACTTAAGGTGCCGTTCACTGTGCACTTACGTGTGCCAGGCCTGTGCTGAGGTTCACGTGAATCAAAGAACCCAGTCCCGCGAGGTGGGCACCTTCACTGCCCTCAGCTTACCGAGAGGAGCCATCGTGCCCAGAGTTACACAGCCGGGCGCTACCAGGTACTCCATGTTCTAAACTGCCCACCTGTCCCGTGGGTGGTGCCCACAGTGCCCGGCGGCCCCACGGCCATCAGCGGCCGAGCCAGTGGGCCTGCCTTCTGGGCACAAGCCTCAGGAACATGAGAAGCCGCAGAGAGCCATACGGGACCAGGGAGGGAACCGAAGCGCATCAAGGTCGAGTGTGCTGAGGGTGATTCCACAGGGTTTCAACCGAGGCTCCCAGCCGCCCACCCTCCAGGCGAGGAGCAGAGGCTCAGGCAGGCAGTGCGATGTGCTCACTTCGCACGGACGGACCCGGGGTCCTGGCTACATCAGGAGAGGGATGTCTCGGTGTTTCCCTGTCCAGACATCTACTAAGGACCACAGTGATTCTGAATCATGATGGCCTGCCTTCTCGTCCTTCATTCATTCACCTTAAAAGCACCTGCTTGGTGTCATGCACCCTACTAGGCCACTGGGGATAAAGGAGAAATTAGACAAAAACCTTGCTTTCTAGGAGTCTGCAGCCCGTGGGCTTGGGACAACTGAAAACAAGTCATTTCCAGATTTTAAAAGCCCAGCTATGCAGCAACAGTAAGGTGTGACATTTAAAAAGTGATCCATTACAAGGCTTCAAGTCTTGCATAAGAGTAGCTTGGTTAGTAAGCCACGGAAGGCAAAGACAGTGACTCAGGGTCCTCTGAAATACACAAGGCATTCAGGAACTCTAAAGAGATTACGAAAAATATTAAATTCCTGAACAGCAGGCAAACAACAGCTGCCTTAGGTTTTCAATAGAAGCCAATTGAGAATGCACAGCCGCCGTAATTTTCAGGGACAAATCTCTCTGCAGTTTATCCGATCCACTGCTTAAATTTCCATACCTGGCCCTCTCTCTGCAGTAATAAAAACCCAAATTCCATTTAGCGTTCATTTGAGCAGTCAGGATAAAGTTGTTTCTTATTATCTCCCCACTGTGTAAAAAACAGCTTGAAGGTAGGAAGTCAGCAAGCATTTTCACCAAAAAGTAATTATTGTAAGTGACATTTTTACTGCTGGCCTGCCATAAGGCGAACCGCGCATTCGGAAGGACAAGTTGCTGAAACAAAATGACAGGGGACTCTGTGACATTCTGACAAGAACCCAAACATCATTTAACTGGTGGCTGGTCCGATGCACCACTTTTCATTGTGTCCATAGGTTGGGCTCTGCGTCCATGCCAAGCCGGGAAATTCCAAGCGTTTACAAAGACAGACAAGCACAGAGAGACAGGCGAGACGAGGGAGAATATGAAAGGAGAAGATGAATAGGAGGCTGCAAGCAGGGGCTGGGCGCGGCCTGATCACAGCCTGGCACGGACAGAGGTGAGCGGGCGAATCGACCACAAGGAAAAGAAAAGGGAAGGGCATGGGCGCGGGGCCCTGAGAGCTGTCCAGGGCAGGGATGGGATAGTGGGTCTGAAGTGCCCAGTGCTGTGTCCTGGGGTCAGGGGAGCCCGAGGAGATCACACCAAGCCCGTGTCGCCACGTGGAGAGGACACACTGCTCACCTGGAAGAGGCCCGAAGGTCTCTCTGCATCAGTGGGAAAAGTGACCCAGGTGTGGCCTCCTGTGTTTTAGTCACAAACTGGCAAGGCCGGTGCCACACAGGAACACGAGACCCGCTTGTGCGACCCGTTCTGCTATTTCTGAACTCCATACTTTTCTTCTGCGGTGGCAGCTCCAAGGGGCTCGTCGGTCCCCAGACTTTGCCTTTCAATCTACTAGCGGATACCTTTCTGGAAGGATCTGCCATGCTTCTAGAGTCAAATATCTCTGCTGGGCACAACCAACATAACAGCAGGGAGCGTTTTTGAGACAGAGTGATATTTTGGCTGATGAGCAGCAGCTTGAAACAAAATCTATGGATACTTTAATAGATGTCACAGAGACACTCCGGAAGTTTCTGCACTACACATCTCTCTACTGAGAAAGAAACAAAAAAATAATCTAACAACCTACCAAGGCACATCAGAGAAGAAGCCAAAGTGACCAAATCACAAAGCAGTCTTCTTTCCACAAAGGCCAGGTGCCCACACCTGACTCCAACCAGCCAGTCGGGAGAGAGCCTCACCCGCAGGTCCAATTCCTGAGGGCCCCGGGCCGGCCTTCTTCCCTCCTGAGGAAGGTCCACTCCCGAGCAAGTGGCAGCGCCACGCAGCGAAGCAGCCCCCCAACCCAGGCCCAGGCAGGGCCCACCCTCCTGGCCTGCCCCTGGGGTAGCAGCCACTCCTTGGCCCTCAGCGAACCCTGGCAAGGCCTTAAATCAAGGAAAATTTGAGCAAACCTAATGAATCACTTTTCTGTCCATAGCAGAAAGGGGTAACCTGGGGAGGGCTGGGGCGGGGGTGGAACAGTGCTGTGGGGTCAGGGGAGGCCTGGGAGGAGCCAGGGAGGCTGGGTCGGGATGTCTGCTGGGCCCAGGAAAGGAAGCCAGCACCTCAGTTGGTTTTTCCTTCTATAAAATGTCAGAGCAATGTGCTCCCCTCTCTCAAAATATCCATGCACCCCACCCCCTGCTGGGACCAAAGTCAAGACAGATCAGATGAGCCTGAGGTCCCTGGCGTAGCGAGTGCTGGGGTGTGTGCGCCTGGGCATGGGTGTGTGAGAGGCCGGCACGCAGGCCAGTGGGAGCTGGACCACCCTCACCGCAGCACCCGGCGGGCAGGACGGGGACGCAAGAAACACTGCAGGTACTGCCGTGGGGAATTCACTCCCAAGATCGACAGGCTTCCGCTCTCCCATCAGTGACCACCAGGTGCAATCCAGCACTTTGGGGATGTTTTCCACTCTCCTCTTTTCCTTCTTCCCAAACTGGGGAAGTACGCTAGGGAAGAGAACTGTAGGAATTCTGTGTGGACCGAAAATGTGGAGACCAGGCCACTCCTCCCGCAGCCCCAGCTTGGCCTCTGAGCAGGTCCAGCACGGGACCCGGAGGACAGCCGTGCCCTCCCCCAGGGATCACTGTTTTTCCTGTGTATCCTTCTATAAGCTCTTAAGGAAATAAGCTCGTCACAAGCAGAGTTTGGAAATATTAAAAATTAAAAACCCTCCTTAAATTACAATTCAATCTTTATAGTGAACTCAAGAGTCTGGCAAGATTGCTCAAGCGATACTTGGCGACACAGTTGGCTCGGCTTCAGCAGCACACGATGCTCCCTGTTCCCAGATTTCCTACAAATCCACACTGATTTAGAAATAATGCGTCCAAATTACCTTCAATAACCTTATTACTGAACCAGCTGTGTGTAGGAACACTTACCAACGCGTTCCTGTGCATTCAGAGAAAACGTATGTCATACAAACAGTCTAAATATACATTACTGAGGTGGGAAAAAACAAACTCTCTAGTTAAATTGCTTTGCTGTAATCAAAGATTAAACACAAGTGTGAGCGGGTGTGTGTATGTGCTTGCACGTCCTTTCTTTTTCCTCCTGGTTCGTTTCTGTCTGGGGAAACTTGCCCACCCCTCACTGCTGGTTATTCTCCCTGGTGGGTGGCTCATGCCACCATTCTGATGGTGGAATTAATCTTTCTAAGGGCAGAGGGGCTAGAAGGTGGTTTTAAGTCCTGTTTTCTGTCGGAGCCTTCTAGGCCGGCAGCCTGGAAGCTCTCCTTTCCCCAGGTACCTGGTGGACAGCAGGCTTCAGGGCCCATCTGTGCACAGGACATGGTGTCTGCCCCAGGAGCTGCCACCTGGCGGGTGGGCAATGTTAGGGCTCTGATGGAATGTTCCTTAGGAGCCCAGGACTGCAGCCAGTCCGACATGCCAGGGTGACGGGCTGCCTCGCAGCTCCAAAACCTTGCACAGGTGAGGGAACCAATTTCTGGCCCCACCCAGGCCCCAGGCCTTGCTGAGCAGGGCCAAGTGACATTTTTGTTTTATGCAATGGTATCAGAAAAGCAATTAAGGTACATTATTTTACACATCCTCCTAATCTCTCCATACTGCTTTACTTAATTTGTGATGAAAGTGTTGAGAAAGGGTACTTAATGTAGGACAGTCAGTAAAAGTAATTTATCATCTTCCCGCTTCAGTGCTCCCGTTATCGGCGAACTCCTTTTCTGCATTCATCATGCAATCAGCCTATTATTTGCATATTAATCAGGCAGTGGACCATGAAGGAACGGCATCCCAGCCAAATGCTGCACTATCTCGGGAGAAACACTCAGTAATTATCATACATCAGTGTTATGATGTGGTAATTGATTATAACATCTTCTGACTGCCCCTGGGGAGCCCCACTGCTAACCCAGCGTCAGGCACTCTGGACAGATACCCCCCAAATCAGTCCTCTCAGAGCGCTCTGTTGGTGGCGTATTGATCCTCTTTTCCAATTTCCTGAGGTATTTAAATCACGTGAAACAAACTGACCTTAACTTGGGAACGGGAAGGTCTAACTGGGAGAGGAGGGGTCCTTCGGGGCTTGGCGTGTCCCCCCCACCCCCAGCCTCTTGCCTTCGGAGGTGCTGCTTCAGCTCACATAAAAGTTTCCTTATCAAATAAAATGCTGTCACTCCAGTACCTCCTAAGTGCAAAGTTAGTACAAAGGTAGTTTGGCTGCTTTATTTAGGTGCCAAACGACAGGCTAATTTTGGCCCTCTGGTAAAGGACAAACCCAACACCTGCCAATTCAGACGCGGCCTATATTTAGGAATTCAGTTCCAAAGGGATGAACAAAACACACACTCAAGATGGAGCCGGGGAAGGAAGGCTCCTGGCTCACTCCCACTGTATCCAGCACGGTGCCAGGGGGGTCTCCCTCTTAAGCCCCCCAGGGGGCCTGAGTGTGGCCCCAGGACCAGTGCCATGGGGCTGGGGGTTGGGGTACCGGGCTGGTTCTGGCCCTGGCAGGGAGGAGGGCAGGACAGCTGAAGGGCGGAAAGGAAAGGGCTGCGGGCCACTGCGTGTATTTTCCTTGAATTTACATGGGAAAGGGTTTCCAAGAAGCATGTCCCCTCTATCGTGTGCCCAATGGGTCATAAACCTACATCCGATGCAGGCAATGACGCCCCACCCCGCCGCCAGCTCCCTGGATGAAACCTGGGAGCTGCAGCCCAGGGTGACGAAGGCATCTGATTTTCCATCAGTCGTTTGCTTTATCTTGCTGCCCCTGAGTTTTTAAATTTGTCCACTCAGATCTGAACCCAGTTTTGAGCCTTGTTTTGAAGTGTGGCCACTTGGGGAGGTGCCACGTTCTCAGGGCTGGAGGAGACTTGCCTGGAGGGGCTGGCCGCTTGGGACCTGGGTGCCCCTGGGTTCCTCCAAGGACTGTGGGCCCCCCCTACCTCCCCCTCCTGACCCGGGGTAAGTCACCTCTCATCCCTGAGCCCCGGTTTCCTCAGTCCCTAAGAAGGGGGAAGGGATTTCTACTATTTTAAGGACTCCAGAGGTAAGTGTTAACAGTATACGACCCTGTGCCTGGCACATACAAGATGAAATACAGGAGTTTCCTCATTTCTCCTGCCTCGTTCTGAAATCACCTGGGGATTTTAGGCATTCCAACATCCTTCATCCCTTCCCTAGGCCTACACCTTTGAAAACCTACATCCTCGTTTGCTCTTATGACCTACTTCTGCGTTGTGTACTCAGTGCCCAATGTGCCGTAAGGTCTGTTTTCCCAAGAAAGCCTGGATGGGGAGAGCGGAGGGGTGACCAGAGGCCCCGTGGCGAGGGCCTGTCCAGCCCTCCTCCAAGAGGGGAGATGAGGGGTTCCAGCATGGAGGTCCCCAGGGAGGACTCGGTTTCAGGCAAACTGACCCAAAGGACTGTGAGTGAGTTGCTTTTACCACTTGCCCAGGCCACCAGTCACACCGTTTCAAGACCCAGTGGCCCAGTTCTGTGCTACTTTGCCCCTGATGGCTCCAGTGATGAACCTGACCTGTGATCTTATTCCTAAAGCTCAAGACTCTGGGTCAACTTTAAGGACAGGCAGAAGGACAAGCACCTTCCAAAGATGGATGGCATTGCACAGAAGCCAAGGCCCTGGAGAACTGCGGGTGGGTCATCTGTCACCTGACCCTGGAGCCAGCACCCCTCCACCCCCACCCCAGCACAAAGGAGTGAGCGGCCAGACGGGGAAGCCTTCCCTCCGTTCAGCTGCAAAGCTAGAGCACCAGCATTGCCCGAGTGCGCACGCATCACCCTACAGATCTCCATGCACACGTAAAATGGCCCCCGGTGGCACTAGCCGCAGTGGTGGCGGTCAGTCACTTAAATAGCACCGCTCTGTGCCACCTGTTTTCTGGGGGCGTTTCTACACCGACTCGTTCATGCCTCCATCAGTCTCGGAGGTAGTTGCTTCAGGTTCCCACTTTATAGAAGCAGAAACAGAGGCCCAGAGAGTTCTAGTCACTCGCTCAGGGCTGCACGGTCAGAGTGCAGAGGCAGGTCAGCTCTCGGCTGTCTGCTCGGACGCACCGCTCCAGCCGGCTGCCCCGGCTGTGCTCTGAAAATACATCTAGAGGTCCACCAGCAGTGACTGCTTAAATACAGTATGGTCTATCCCGACAAAGGGAAGCCTTGTAGCTGTAAAAGAGAGGACGAAATTCTTTATGCACTGACTCAGAAACGTTCCCAACATGTGTCCCTCAGCAAAAAGAGCCAGGCTTGGAGCTCGAGTACCCCTCGTGCCCGTCTGTGTGGAACAAGCACCTGGCAGCTCTGGCCATCTCTGAAGGATGGACAAGAGACTGGGGACAGTTCCTCTGTGAGGACAACTGGGTCGGGAGACAAAGAGGAAAGGAGGCTTATTTTTAAAAAAGGGCGTAAGTCCTATTTAAAACTTATGTTTTGTAACCACGGGCATAGTACTTATTAAAAAAACCTCACAAATTGTAATTTAAAAATAAAGTCAACTAATCTTTCTCTGGCTACTCTAATACTCTCTGCCCTTTTTAGTAAAGCAGAGGGACGAATCCCGCTCTAGGAACAGAGACCTTGGGGACAGGCTCGTGACGGACCAGCCTCTCCGGAGCTGCTGTGACTTGGTGCAAGGAGCCGGGGCTCTGGGGTGGCTGTGGTGGAGGCTGGAGGCCTGTGTAGGGTCCCTCCTCACTCGTGAGGACAGTGGTGGCTTTGAACACATCGAGTGGGCTGCCCCGCGCAGGAGCTGGCCGCCCCTGGGGACGCCTCTGTAGGATCTGCAGGTGTCGCCTGTGCTGAGGGGGATGGGGTTGGCGGGCCTGCCCCACCCCTCATCACGGGAGAGGAAGGGCCTGCCACGCTCCCTCGGCCCTGATGTGTTAATATAGCAGTTTCAGGATCCCTGGCGCTTCCCAACATGCATCCCAGAAACGTCCGGAATGGCTTGGAGAGAGCAAAAAGCTGCTCACACACACAGGCGATAAACGGGTTTTCCACTTAGGATACAGGTGATCTTAAGTCCCGTCTCACGTGGGCTTCTGAGAGGTGCATCCTCCTTTGCTGAGGTGTGTGGGGCCCCAGCTGCCACCTCCAGCGGCCTGGGGACCGTCTCTCTTGAAGGGTCAGCGGCAGCCCAACCAAATCTCTTTTTACCTTGGCTCAGCCAAGGTCAGGTTGAAATTTCTGAAGGGAGTTGATTGCAGGTAACATAAGTGTAGGATCCTTATGCCAGGGAAAGTAAAGCGAGCCCTCAACCCTAGGATGCAGGAGGTGTTTGTTCCCCAGCTCTGCCTTCAGCTCAGTTCCTGGCTGGCTCTGGGGCACACGTGCCCCCCGATCTGCAGCCTCCTCACCCCTGCCATTTGGGCCCCGGGCTACTGTTGCCCACTGTCCGGTGCACCCATCCTCCCACTGCATCGTTTTTGCTTTCCAAGAATGTTCTCTGAGGCCTCGTGAGGCCCAGTCCGTGGCCCTGACGGTCCCTCTTGGACTGTCTGGCCGGCCTGAGGCCCACTCAGCTGCTGCTGCCGTGGCCGTTCCAGAGAGCTCTGGCCAGCACCCTCAAGTCCTCACTGCTGGGTGTCCAGCCTGGGGATGTGGTCAAGCGGAGAACGCTCTTTTCCCTGGTCATGATCCGTGGCCCCTGCTTAGTTCTTAGATGAGCGATTTCTCCCCTCACCTCCCAAAGTGTTCTCCAGCCTCTGAGCTGCGATCTCTTCAGCACGTGACAGCGAGAACATCAGGCCCCACGTCGACTGCGGCAGGCTGAGGGCCTGGGGTTCAGTGCTGTCTGGGGCGGGTCACCGAGGACCCCTGAAGGCGCTGGGAGAGCCTTTCTTTCTTGACCACCCACAATTTCCTTCTTATTTACAAATCTCAAGGCAGCAGTATCAACAGTATTCTACAAAAAGAAAAGCCAGACCCTTCCATCACCCATTACTGTCACTCTAAGGGGTAAAAAAGGTCTCTGAATTTGGGGCTGCTGATGGCTTCACCTGTCTCAAAGGTTCTGTGGCCTCCTCACACCTCCACACATGCCTCTGAGCCTCTGCCCCTGCCGAGCCCGCCACCTGGAAGATTCTCCTCCCCAACCTGTTCGCCCTTCCTGGCCCAGCCCGTCTCCTGGCTCCTGCAGTCCCACGGGGTCTCCCCGTGGCCCGGCACCCCCAGGCCAGAGGACAGCCAACAGGAAGGCAGGTTGTCTGGAAACAGAAACCTGTCGGTTCAGAGCTGGAAGTGGAGAGTGACTCGTCCGAGCCACTCTTGTTAAAATAAAAGTGTCCCACTGCAGGTTACAACCAAGAAAGCAAGCAGTGAATGGGGGCCCTTAGCTCTTTCTGAGCCACCATATTTACAGCCGAGTGGGTGGCCGAAGACTGAACCCCCAAACCAAATGGCGAGCAAGGCCCACCTGCTCAGGAAGAGATGCTTCTCAAGTGCTCTGCACGGCACTTTCCAATCTGTGGGCAGCTTTCCAGAATTTTCTTTTGTTTTTGATCTGTTGTCTGTGGTCTATGTTGTCTATGTTGTCTTAGGTACAAATCTTTTCAGCTATTCAAAATAAACAAGGGTTGGGATGATTCCATTTGGGAGAACCAACGAGCTACCTGTACTAATAAATTCTGATGACAGACAAGAGAAAAAAACAAAAAGATCTAGTCTAGGGCATTGACCAAGGAGCTTGCCTGCCCCAGACATGAGCATGAAATTTTCTGGGGTGCCACTGGCACCCCCTTTGCCTAAGAGCATGCCAGCCAGATGTCCCATCCTGACCTTTAGTCATTAGGGTTGAGAAGACACGTCAGCACCCTACTGCAGAGTTCGGAGCACCAAAGCCCTGGGCGATGTGGTGGGCACTAATGGAAAGCCCCGACGCTCATGGGACAGGCCCATCAGCTTGGCCTCAGCAGAGGTGCCATGGCCATGAGAACCTCCTGGGCCTGCGGCTGTCACATCCAGGAAGCGGCACATCGAGACCACCCAGGCCGGAGATGGACGGCTGCAGCTGTCTTCCCAAAGAGACAGCTGCCATTCCCTGATGGAGAACAGCGAATGGAGCCATCTAATTCTCCACGGCTGGAGAAGGCTGGGAACCTGCAGTTCCTGACCGACCCAGGAAGGAGTTGGATGTCTTATGACTGAGCCAAGGTGACTGGATCACGCTTTCACTTGTGCAGCTTACAATAAGGCACCTGCATCTGGTTTGTGAGCGGAGTCATAACAGCTTGTTAGCTACAGTAATGAAATGCTCCCGTATTAAAAACTACGAGGCTCAGGGTATTGGGCAACTAACTCTTCTCTATCAACTCTCTATAAAGTCATGATGAACGTCACAGCCAGGATCATCTCTGGTCCTTTCCCTTTTCTCTTCCCCGTTTAGAGTTGTCTTTTGTCTCCATCCTTCCCTAGGGGTAAAAAGATTAAGGACCTGATGGAACTGTGACCATGAAATGAGTTTTAAAGAAGGAAAAAGGGGAAAAAAATTATCCAATGGTTTGACAGATCACAATCCCTTTATCCAGCTACCAACCTACACATGCAACTTCAAGAATATCTCAAAGTTCTCTTTTCTTGGAAAAAATTGCTAACTGATGAGCAATGACTGCAGGCCACACTCTGAAAACACAAGTCTTGTCAGCCCCTCCCTTCTCCTTCTAGAACCTTCTTTCTGTTCCCCTGGAAGTGGCTATTGCTGAGCAGTGTGAGGTCACTGAGGAATGATTATGCCCGGAATGGAAGGCAAACAGAAGGGAGACTCAGAATCAACCCCCAAGGACCATCTTCAACTGAAGTTTTCCAGATTAGATCAGAGAGGGCCCGGGCTGTGAACACCACCCCTCCCCTGCCAGCTCCTCTCCCCTCCAGGCCACCGGGGACTTTGAAAGAAGCCAACCCCCAAATGTTTGCTTACCACTAAATAGAAACGTTGACTAATAGGAGATACCTTAATGGGTAACCGATCTCAAGTTTATACTTCGAAAAAAATTTTTTTAAGTTACTCTGTAATTGCCCAGAACCCTCTGTTCACCTTACTCTTTGTCCAGGCCCCGTCAGCTTCCAGGGAAAAGCGACACCTGGGTCACCGGGGATCCCAGTGGCCAAAAACAGCCTCAACTTCCCTTACCACCCCAGGGCTCGGACTATCCATCCCACCAAGAAGGATAAAAGGATGATGCAGTTGAAACCTCTCTCTTATCGTAGCACTGATGGGCAGGTCTGACAGAGAGAGCTTCCTGGGTGAGCGGTTAGCTGTTAGACGGGTGAGGCCGCTCCCTTACGGGCACCCTGTCCCCACGGCAGCTAAGCCCAGACCCGGCTCACAAGGCCCACACCTTCAGGGCGATGGGACTGCAGCTTCTACAGGAGGCAGCAGAAGGCAGGTCTTCACTTCCGCATCTGGGAAGAAAAGTCCGCCGCCAGGCCAGTTTGGAGGCCTGGACTCTCGGGTGCTGGCTATTTCCTGCCAGTATTTGGGAAGAGGGGTTCCCTCCCTGAGCCCCAATTACCTGCAGCCACCTGGTCCTGCCCTGCTGAGTGGCCGCCAGGACAGACAGCACATCCTTCTGAGTCCAGAGGCCTCTGGAAAGGATTCCGCTGTCGCCATGGTGAGTGCAGGGGATCGGAATCCTGCGGAAATCCTAGCACCGGAAGGCTTTCCTCCTTGCTTGACTCTGCTTCCTCAGCGAAACTAATTTTTTTTTTAAACTGTCAAGGAAGAGATTCTAGAGTCTTCTGTAGTCCAGTGACTCAACCAACACTCACCATTATAAAATAATCCGATCTTCCTAATCTAAATTCAGTATACCAAAAGCGCAGCTTCCTTAATTGTTAGACACGTTCTCGAAAAGCTAACAATGACAGTAAAGAAATTTCACTTAAGGAAAACTATCACCCGCCATCTTACTACCGTGTACTATAATCTCTCTTTTCATTCTGACCAGGACCTTCTAGTCTTCCTGATCCCACAAGGCAACAGTTTTGCTCAGTCACTATCGTGATGTACGACATTTAAAATTTTCCTACAATTTAAGAAATATTTTTTCCATTTTTCTCCACCACCATGATTATGTTTCTCTGGGCGGTTTCCCCATTGCTGACTGTCAACGGTGGAACTGGGAAATCCATCTCCCCTCTCGCCAGGAGGACACAGGGACCTCACAAGGTCCGATGGGAAGTTCTCCGGAGGCTCCTTGCCTTCTCCGTGCTCCCCCTCCAACCGCAGGCTCCCCACGTGTTTTGAATGACTTTATTTTAACAAATACTATTTACATTCCTCCTAGGAGCCCAGAGTGTTTTTCCTAGATTGGAAATGTGTCTGTTGCAGGAACGTTCCAGCACAGTGGCGACTACCTGACACAATAAAAAGCAAAAGAATCCTTCGTCAGGGATTTGTTCGGACACTGAGGTTTTGGCCTCGATCGGAACAGACCTGGGACTGTGGGAGATTTCCTGTTTTATTTGGGAACAAGGGGTTTTGATTGAAACAGTTTTAATCACATTCTGCCAAGTTTGATCCTGCCTCTGCTGGGGCAGCAAATACTCAGAGAGTGTAAGGGCAGGCCAACTTTCCATTAGAGCAGGAGGCGAGACTCATTTTCCGCACAAATGTCCACAAAACTCGAGCATAAACAGCTATGTCCGTTACTTTCCCTCATGCATTTTGAACGAGAGCCAGTGCTGGATGAGGCTTCGGGATTTTCTCATTAAACTGGCCAACCCGGAAACGAAGCAAGCGGGCATTCCACCTGGTCCTTCTGTGGCTGGACCAGCACTCCATTTAGATGTGCAGCCAAGAAAACCGAGTGAGACACAGCCTTTGTCCCCATTTTGATCAAAATCAAAAGAACACCTAAGACACAAAAAGTCTCCGCCGGGAATGGAGCTGCAGCCCCCCGGCCGCCCGCCGCATCTGTGCGTGAGGCTGACTACCCCGAGCAGCAGCAGCCGCGGCTGCCCAGCTGTTCCCCTCCCTGCACATGCTTTCCCTTGTAAAACCGCTGGCAAGCTGGCGGGCTGCATGCTCCTCACTTAGCTTTGTTTGTGTTCTCAATGAATCAATGGGATATGGAGACTAATCAACATGTTTAGAAAAATAAAGAAAGGGAAAAAGAGGACTGGCTCATGATGCTGCCGGCTGTGCCGCGAGGCCGGTTGAACAGCTCTGCTACATCCCGGGCTCAGCAAGGGAGGGGGCAGGAAGAGGCCACGGAAAGGGGTCCGGGAGCAAAGGGAACGAGAGAGGGGTCTCATGGCAGGAGCGAGGCCCCAACTGGAGACCCCACAGACCCACAGGGCCTGTGGCTGCTGGTGGCAAGCAGCCCCGACCCCCCGTCCCAGGCTGTGTTTCCAACCTTAGCCCCGCTCTTCTGAGCACGGCCGGCTCTGTCCTCCCATCCCACCTGGAGTGGCTTCCAGGAGACCCTCTGCCACTTCCTTCACGCAGCTCCTCCCGCCCCACGACCGCAGTTTCAAATCTGCCCCTCCCCTGACCCCGCTATGGGGCACTACGTGCCCACCCTGTCCCCTCCTACTAGATGGTAAGCCCTGGCACAGAGACTGTCTCTGACTTGGATCCGTCCCTGGTCCCGAACACAAGGCCCTGCACTTAGGGCCCACCAGACGGATGGAAGGACACGGCTGCGACCAAGGACGTGGTAGGAAAGCCCTTTGCCCGGCCGGCTCCTCCCTCGTAGGAAACCAGCAGGCCCACCCCCAGCAAACCCAGAGCGAGGGGTCCTTGCAAGTCTCCCCGCTACAGACCAGAAGGACAAGAAAACATAAAAGGAAATAAAACATTTCATACAAAACCAAGAGAATGCAGCTAGTTACCTGAGCTCACACAGCCCTGCTGGAGGGGGTCCTGTAGTGACGTCACAGAATGGAGGACTAAATGAGAAAAAGGTCACAATTAAATGAGGAAACAAGCCCAAGGGTTTAAAGCCTCTAATGTCCTGAGCACAGCAAGGGTGGAGGTATGTGTGTGTGTGTGTTGGGGGGGAGGGTTGGGGGCATAGGGTCCACAAAGGCCCACGGGCATTTCCCACTCCTTGGAGCAGAAGATTGGGGTGCTGGGGGTCCGTATAGGCAGACAACGTGCTGCTGGTGTAGAGCAGCCCCCACCCCCCAGGCCCGGGAGCAAGTGAGGCCACCTCCCTGGCATCTCCCACCTCTGGGCCTTGGCTGATTTTCTTTCCCGATTCTCTGCCTTAGCTACTTGACTTTTACAGCTATTTATGCATAAACAGCATTTTCTTAATTGGTAACTCATTTTCTTGCTGCTTATAAAATTAGCTAGGCACAGTCTTCTCTCTCCTAACAGCTAAAGTCAGTCCCATGGTAACAGGTTTGGAGGGAGGCGGGCAGTTCTCTGGCTCCAAGTGCCAGCGAATGGGGCCCGCGTGGCTGGCAGCCTTCCGGGTGAGACCCCCCTCCCCGGGCCCAGCGGGGGGCGGGGCAGCCGTTACCTGGCCCTTGCTGCTGCCCCTGGACGGGCAGGACGCCCTGGCCCAGCTCGCCGTTCAGCCAGAGCTGCATGCGGATGAAGGGCTCGCGGCCTTTCTGGGTCAGCTTGCTCCAGGGCTTCGGCCGGGACAGCATGTCGCTGACACTGCCCTGGGACAGGCCCAGCACCTTGAGGAACAACCGAAAGACACACGCCTGTCAGAACTGAGCTTTGTGCAGTGAATGCAAACACAGCTGTTGAGGCTCAGCAGAGACCCGGCAGCATGCAGGGGTCGCCTTTAGGGCCGACTTCTGGGCCCAGAACCACAGCTTGGTGGGTGGCAACTGCCCGGGGTGGGAAACAAGCCTTCCAGGATCCCCACGGGTTGGTGTCCTGCTGCAGGGGTCACGTGCCCAGCCAGAGCTGAGGTCCCAGCTCTCAGTGTGAGGCAGGCTGGGAGAGGCTCTCGTCCCAGGGCCCTGGTCCTGCTGAGGCTTCAGGGCTGTCGTCAGGACACCCCGAGCAAGAGGCATTTGGAACCACCTTGCTCTCTGCCTGGCGGTGCCAGGAAAAGCTGAGGTATGGGGGCCAAGGACCTGTTTAAAGGTAGGAGTGGCAGATGTCGGGGGTTTGCACAGAGCACAGCTCCTTTGCAGGTGCAGGGCCAGGCAGGCGTTTAGGAAAGGTTTGCTCTCCCTGACCACATCTCACTCCAGGTGGGGGCCCAGAGGTGTGCTGGTGCGGAGCGGGGAGCTGGTCTGGGAGTGAATCTCGGCTGCAGACAACTGACAAATTGCATGTACGTCCCGAGGTTTCCTGTGCTCGCATATGGCCATGCATATGTATAGCTCAGACACCCCCACAGGACACAGATGCAGCCCCGAGATATTCAGGGGCTGCATCCGATCACTCTTTTGCAAAGTTCTCGAGTTCCAGAATAAACCGCATTCATGGGCCAAACAAGTTCAACTCTATTAAGTCTCTGCTAAATTTAAGGCATGAGCACAAATGTCTATTTAGATTTTCTCAAATGATATTTTTACAACACTGGACTAGAAATTTCAAGGGGCTTTAAATTCTCAGCCTCATCTCTGTTCACCCCTTCACCTTCTCTAAAATCAGGACAAAGAGTTCCCAATCAGACGTTGCAAAGATCCACGGCACAGAATGTTTCGAAGGTTGAAATGAAGGTGGGACAAGGCTGGTGGGGGGGATGGTGGTGGCTCAGGTGGGTCCTCGGAGGCCGCTGCTGACACAGCCCCGGGGCCCCCAGGAAGGCTGCCCGCCTCTTAACAACTCATTACTTAATCTAAAGCGATACTGGGGTGTTATTTTTAGTTTATATTTTACAGGCATGGTCAAATGCCACCATCAAAGTGCTGAGAAGAGAGGAGGTCTGGACACTCACCCACACCCTATCACGCTTTCAGGATCCCGGAAGGATGTGGTGGAAGGAAGGGGCGACTCTGGGCCGTGGCCCGGGCCTGCTCTGGGCGGCCCTACCTGCTGGTGTCGCCTCACCCTGGCGGGAACAACACCTGGTGCCTTCTGAACTGTTCCAGAGAGACACAAGTCTGCATGACGCAGCCCTCCCTGTCAGTGCCTCGTGGCTGTCTGAACACTGGCCAACTCTCTGTGTGGTCAGTTTGTGGCTCCTTTACAGCCCAAACTTTCTGCTGCCCTGTCTTTGGTGTTGAGGACTTGGCAGCCGAGGCCGGCCCTGAACTTTGTCACCTACCAGCCTGGGGCGAGGATTTAACTCCCCCGAGCCTCAGTTTCCTTACTGATCAAGTGGTGACTTCACCCTCCCCCTGAACGGCAGGTTACAAGAGGGGCAGGGGTGGCAGAGGGCCTCACTCGGGGCCGGGGTGCCAGAGCACACACTGGCCACCGCACTGACGTCAGGTTCTTTGGAACGGGCGACGGCCCCATCCTCCGCGTTAGATACATTTCGTCCTGAGCGACGAAGGGATGGGACACCCAGAGCCCCCGCTCGAGGCCCTCACCTTCTCCCCGAATATCCTCTGACAAATGCCGTTCTTGGCCAGCTTCTCCTTGACCTGCCGGGTGAGCTCAATGGTGTCCACGTCCTGGTACATGTAGATCTCGTACTGCTCCGGGGTCAGCGGGGGGACCGAGGGTTTGGAGGGCTTCGACAAGGGCACGATGGGGGAGGAGGGCAGGGGGCTGTTCTGGGGTGTCTCGCTGCGGCTGGCGCCCGTCAGGCTCAGCTCTGAGCTCTGGGAGTAGGGGGACTCGGCACTGGGCCACTCCTTCCAGTACTCGGCCGAGGAGGGCCCCTGCAGCTGGCTGCGCTCGGCCCGCGCCTGGCCGCCGCTGACCCTCTCCTTCCCGCTGCCGGCATCCTCAGCCTTCGCCTCCTCGGAAGCCGTGGCGGCGCTCCTCCTCTCGGGCTGGATCGTGCTCCACCAGTGGTCCTTCCAGACACCGCTGCGCCCCAGCTCGTTCTTCACGTGTCTCAGGACCCCTTGGGCAGTGTCCGCCGCTCCCTGGAGTTCCAGCCCAGGGGCTTCCTGGGCCTCCTTTTTGGGGGCCGTGGGGGTCGGCAGGGCAGAGACGCCGGGATCTGGCGCTGAGGAGGGCTTCTTGAGGGAGATGGCGAGCGGAGAGTAGCTGGACACCGACGACAGGGGTGAGGTGGCGATCAACTTGGGGGTCAGGATGGCGATGTCGGTCTGGGACAGGGGTGCTTGTTTTAAGGCAGGGTCGAGGGCAGCCTGCTGGGCCTCCATCTCACGGCGGGCTTGCTGCAGGATGGAGCGGATGGCATCGTCCGAGCTCCCGCTGCTGGACGCCGAAGGTGGCTGCGCTGGCTCTGCTGCACGGGGCAAACACAGAAGTGAGAGGTGAGATGCGGGCAGCCCGCCCCTGCGGCTGGGCACATGCAACTCTCACCCCAACTTCATTCTAACTCGACTCACCACCAGAGGTGGAGTGTACAGGAGAGCTACGCTGCTCTGCTTTTCCAACAACTCTTTCCCCATCAACGAACCTTTCGTGGATCTTGCCTGAGCAGGGATAACGGACCAGCATCGCTGTGCTGTGACCAGGTGCCCTCTAGTACACAGCCAAGCCACATGGCTTGTTGGGGGGGTGGGGTGGGGGGCGCTGACGGTCATGTCAGTGACATGCCAGCCTGGACTTGTGTTCCCTGATGATTCTTAAACTTAATGTTTCTCATGTCCTATGTTCCATAATTCTAGTGCTTCTGTCAAACTCTAGAAACATCATTTCTGTTAACTGCAGCGAGACTACAGTCTCCCCATGATTAATGGCCACATTTGCATTAGTGATCCAGGATCTAGGGGAGCTCCGATTTCCTTGGGAGTGGATAAGGAGGGCTGATGGGCGATGGAACCTCACCGAGGGACAGGGAGGAGAGCAGTGGAAATGAGGGTCGGTGGGGAACCCCTGACCCTGGAGCCCTGGGACCCTGAACTTCGGGAAGCTACAGGCCTCACTGTTCCTCTCTGTAAATCGGGGATGGCTGACAGACAAGATCAGCGATTTTTCACCAGGGCCTTGCATCAGAATCACCTGCTGGGCTTGTTAAGATACACATGCCCAGGTCCCAGCGGGGGGGGGGGCCTGATTTGGGAGGGGAAGGGGGCTGGGCCGACACCTGCGTTTCGGACCAGCTCCCGGCACCCTGGGGAGCGAGGACCTGGTTGAGAACCACAGGCTGGGTGTGCCAGCAGATTGCTCCAGCTCTAGTAATTCAGGATTCTACGACCTTCCCGACTCTGTCCTGTGTTCCCCAAGTAATATGCCCGTGCTGGGGGAGAACACTACGGGAGCTGGCTCTTCACCTGTCCCAAACGCTGCCTGATGAGGCCTGACATAACGCAACCCCTGTAAAGTCCTCTCGGAGCCCTCCCTTCCCTCACCCACACGTGCCTCCTAGCACCCACAGGATGAAAAAACTGAGGCTGGGGGAGGAAGGGGTGATAAGCAGAGTCAAATCTCAAAGCAACCCTTTCACACCAGATTCAGATGTCTCTGCTCCCCTGCTTGGGTTGCCCTGCCAACGATTCAGAGGAGCCGGGCAGCTTAAACCTCAACTCTGACTGGTTAGAACGAGCATCGTGCCGAATGGAAAGCTCCGTCACTGTCAGGCGTACGGCCTCATGGAGACAACTGCCTACCGTTCTGGGGTCACTGGCAGGAGGCAGATGGCAATAGAGGTGGGACAAGGGTAGGGACAGCTGGGCTTAAATCTGGGGTCTACCATTTAATGAACTTGGGCACAGTATTTCAACCCTGAACCTGAGTCTGAGAGTCCGGATAACAGGATAACAGAGACTGTCTCCAGGTTGTTGCGGGGATTCAGTTTGGGCTGGTGGAAAGAAGGTGACTATGCCCAGCGCACAGCTGGCACTGAGAAGGGGCACCGAGCTCACCCGCTGAATGAGCACATGCGGGCAGGGAGCCTGGGGCACTGGGTGGTGGCCTGGGCCCGGCTGTCAGGGCTGCCTGCTGCCAGCCCGGGGCAGGGCGTCCGGGCATGGGGGTCTCTTCTCCAGCAGAAGCTCTGATCTGCACCCGCAGCCCGGCCCACCCCTCAAACAATCAAAGCTCAACTGGAAAAAAGCCGAACGATGGAAATTCTCCCTTCAGGAAAAGCGGCTCTCAGGGATCTCGGAGCCTGATCCTGAGCAGGCCGCAGGGGGGGGCCATTTATCCGTGAAGACCTCCTGGGGAGCACCTCACGAGCAACATTCAGTTCCACAAAGCAGCTGCCAAGAAGTTACTTTTCACCCACTCTTTCTCAGCTGCGCTTCGTCAATAGGCTAGTTTTTAATTTCTAAGGTTGGTGATATCCAAATAACTAGCCTGTATTGCATTTAAAAAGGGAATTTGGTACAAACTGCGCACTAATTTTAAGCTGAGTGTTGGGGACTCTAAGGGCACACGCTTGGGTCACCGTTGGGCAGGGACAGGACAAATAGCACAGGCTCACTCCTCTCTGTGGCCGCCTAAAGGCCTGAGGACATATAGTCACTGCTGTTTTTTTTAAAAGGTCACTGCTGATGACCGAGCACTTGTGACAAAGCGTTTCATCGGGTCTGGGTGTGCGGCCGGGAAAGCGGACGCGGAGCCTACCAGCTTTCTGCACTTGCAGCTCCCTTTTGGCCTGTTCCAGGATGGACTTGATGGCTTCGTCGGAGCTGGTCTCCGAGGCGCGGATCCGGGTGGTGATGTTACCTGCGGGGAGAAGGGGCACCGTTGACACAGAGCAAACACCCTCAGAGGACAGCGGGGCTGCGTGCGGGCGTCACCCTGACACACGGGCTCAGGGCCGAGGCCCGTGACGGGCAGGAGGCAGGCGTGTGCCCCCACCTGTGCTTGCTGTGGACACGACTGCCCAGCGCGGATGTGACTGGGCAGGAAGGGCTTCCTACGGCAAACCTTACTCTGCCGGTGAGAGGGGCTCTCACCTTTGCCCAGTCTGGACGTCACCCCTGGGGTAGGTATCGGGGAGGACAAAGCGTTTAATCCCGTGTAAAAAAGATGACAGATGAAAAGGTAACTTTTTCTCATGAGTTTTTTGAAAACAACTACAACATCTGCTTTGGCTCGGGACCATATTTATTTGGTGCTGGAATCCCAAGCAGGACAAATGGGAAAGGATTAAAAAAAAGGATTGCAGCTGATTATCTACCAGTCATTTGGAGGGACAAGGTAAAGAGGCTGAAGATACAACTTAAAAATTTGCGATTCTATTATCCTATCCTGTCTCTTGTTACATTTTTGAACAAGGAAAGAAGCCTGCAGGAACCCCTAAAGGACACAGGTGAAGACACACGGATGCCACTGTGGCGAGGCGTGGGCCCCAGTGCTTCCGGAAGCCATTCACGTGTTTTAATTTTTCACTACCTTACTAAATATGAACCGCCACATTAAACCGTTTAAAAACAAGTAGACCCCGGGGAACAAGCCCAGTGAAGACGCCACTCCCGAGAGCACAGCGGGGATCGGCCACGAGGGTCCATGGGGGAACTGACTGCATTTGGAATCTGCCCACTCGGCGGGACCTTCTGGCATATTTCAGAGTGAAAAGTACGAGGAAGCAGCAGTATCTGATTTAACTAAGTCATTTCATCTTTCTCAGAGCAACAGCTGTTACTCTTCCACCTGCTTCCGAGAAAACAGGAAAGGAATAACTGGAATATTTAGGGGTTGGGAAGGGCCTAAGTCTTGGCCACGTGGCCCCCTTGTCACCCGCGTCTCACCTCTACTGCGTGGGACGGGCAGCTCAGGAGGGAGGGGACTGAGTGCTTGAGCCCGTGCTTTGTTTTATACTTACTAGCTCTGTTTTTCCATCAGGTTCCAGGCCAGAATCACACAGGACAGTTTTAACCCAAATACACAGCTAAGGACATGCTGCTTGCTAGGCCACTGACTGCAGAGAGAAACATCTGCCTGCGACATACCTTCAGACCCATTTCTTCGTTTCGGAACTTCCTGAAATAGTCTGTTCAGGCTCTGGCCTGGATTCTCTGTTGAAAAACAAGTGTGGTAAGAACAAAACAATCAGGGGGATGGTGGTGCTGACGATATGGGCTGTGTGACATGAAAGCTGAGCCACCTGCCACTAAGTAGAGGGCTCTGGGGTTCCTGTGCCACTTGGGAGTTACTAGAAACTTCTGAGAGGCCCTTCCCTGGCTGGCTGGCGAGCGGGGGCCGGGGCTCCAGCGCTAAAGGAGAGGAGACGAACCTAAGTAGCAGCCTACGGCATCAAACCAAAGGAGGGGGTCAGGGTCAGCGTCAGGGTCAGGAGGGCGGCCTCTAAGTCAGTCACCCACCAGCCCCCAGAACGAAGCCCACGCTAGTCATCCAAAGACACTCAATGTTGGCGAACACCGCCACGGAAAAGTCTACGTTCCTTGCACAGATTGGTGCCATCACAGCGCCTTCCTTCTCTGTTTGTTTGCGTCTGAAGTTCAGGATGTTTCAAATGTATCTGATAAAGTTCTCTCTTGATACCCCCGAGATTTACCAGGCTGACACCCTATTATCAGAGAGAGGGGGACTTCTTTCTGGGGAGAGTGGGGTAGAAATGTTTTTTTTCTAATAAAATGTTCATGTGTCTTATTCAAAGCTGGCATACTGTATATTTTGTTCATAACGCTAAGCGAGTCACTAATGGAACATAAGCTGACCGCAGGGCCTGCCCTCCTCTATGGGGTGGAAGAGGAGATGGCGCTGCTTTTACTCTCCCCAGGAGCCAGGTCAGCGTGCAGCTCCCCTGCTGGCTGGCCCAACGTGAGGCCGGCCCCAGAGGCTAACCGGAGCCCTGGACACTCAACATGCCAGGATGTCGAGCCTAATTCGGCTCCCTCCGATCTGACACATCTTGCCAGGTGCAAGGAGCTGAGTGAGCCCGAGAGCCCAGACCACCCTGCCAGCCCCCCATCTAACAGCTTTAGCTCATGCCCGTTGCCCCTTGAGCTCTGGAAATGGCAGAACTGAAAAGAACTTTACCTGATGTGATGGCCACATGTTTTAGCACATGCACAGCACACGAGCACACGCGCGCACACGCACACACACGGCTCGGTGACGGGCTCACACGCGGGCGCTACCCCACGAGAGTCTCTCACCTCTTTGTCTGCCTTGGATGCTGCGGAGTGCCAGGATGTTCTGCTCGTCCGAGAGGAACTGCTTCATCTTGTGAAAAGGCTCCTTGCCTCGCACAGTCAGTTTATTCCAGGGCTTGGGCCGGGCCAGAATCTCGCTCACGGACCCCTGCGACAGTCCCAAGACGTAGTGTCCAAAAATGCGCTGGCCGATATTGTGCTTGATCAGCTGCTCTTTGACCTGCCGGGCGATTTCCGCGGTGTCTATCTCCTCGCCCTCGGAGACGGGCCCCGCGCTCTCTGCCTGGCCGGGAGACGGGACCGTGCCGTTGACATCCGGGCTCTGCTGTAATGGGCTCGGGGAAGGTATGGGGTTTGTGCTGTATGGACCTGTTGAGAAAACCAGGCTTGTGCTTCCTGCTTCCTGCACGGCCTTGGAGTAGAAGGACTGCATGAGCTGTCGCTGGAGGAGAGAGTTTAGTGCAAATTTTCCTGAAGAAGCCAGGGCTAGGCTGGGGCTTGCCAGGGATGAGCTGAAAAAGTCTTGACTTAACCCCGCTGGTGAGAACTGGTGTGTACCATTAGAATTGGAAGCCTGCTCCCCCGTGTTGCGGGGCAACTGAGAAGAAGGGGAGGCCGGCAAAAGTCCAGGGCGCCGACTCTCAGGCTGGTCTTTCCCTTTTCTCCTGGCTGACCCTACAAGGAAGGGCAAACATAATGCATTATGGGGGATTCCAAAGGGGAAAAAAAACCAAGATCAAAATGCAAAGGTTGCCCCACGAAAGGGAGAGAAAAAAAAAAGTGCGGCTTTTACAAGGGCCAATGAGGTTGTGTTGGTTTGTTTTTCGATTGAATTTGTAATCAGCCAAACGAGGCCCCCCCAAAACAAGCAACATGCATTTCATGTTTGCGCCTTTCTTGTACGTTGCAGCCTGGAGAATCCCCTTGACATATAGATCCAAGCTCTCATTAGAGTGACAGGGAGCTGGGAGCACGCGCAGGAGGGAGTCGACAGGTCGCCGGCCTCTCGCCGGGCCTCGGGCACTCGCGCGTGACCAGCGGGGCCCCACTGAGGAGCAGCGAACACTGACATTTTAGGACCAACGGGTTGTCTCACACCACTTGCTCTGAGGCGAATGCACGGTAACAAGTCCGCTCGATCGAAGGCACGCACATGTTAAGAATGAATTATCATCGGAGCCCAAGACACCTTTACACGGTTTACCAGCTGCCAAAACCAGAAGCACAGTCAGTGACGCCACCGCTTTGGGACGAGCAAAGAAAGGCTAAGGCCGGGGGACGCGGCCCCAAGGAAAACCTGACGAAGGAAGAAAAGCTCCGCTGAGCCCGGCGGGGCAGGGGCTGGGCATGGGCGCAGCCCCCGGGAAGACCGCACGGAGAGAGGCCGAGCTCGCGTCCGCCCCTGGCCTGCTTGCCGCGCAACTAGGAACACACCAGAAAAGCCAACATTTCCTCCACGGGTCCCTTCCGGGACCTGCGGCCTCGTGTCCTCTAACCGACCACCCTGGCCGGTTGGCGGCTTCAAGAGGGGAGGAGCGGCGGGGAGGACGGCCGCGGACGCCCCTGAGTCGCGGGTTCCATCGGCCGGTGCCACCCCTGCCACGCATCGCCCGGACTCACGGTTCGCTTTCCTCTTCCACGACCCCCGGGTAGCGAACCAAGCCCCGCACGCGAGACCCCGGCCACCTACCGCTCAGGTCGCTGTTGGAGATGCGCAGCGCGGCGTTCTCGGACTGCAGCGAGCGGGTCTTCTCCAGCAGCAGCACCTCCAGGGGCTTGGACGCATCCTAGACGGCAGAGCGGGGCTCACTCCGGGGCCAGCCCCCCCAGCCACCCCGCTCTGCCCGGCGGCCGCCCCACCATCTGTCGACTCGGACATGCCTTGCAGAAAGCCAGTCTCCCCCAAAGATTTCTAACATGCGTGCATGTGTGTGCGTGTGTGTGCATGTGTGGGTTCAGGTTGCTTTCAAAAGGACTAATTTCAAGTGAAGTTGTTTTTCTTCCTCTAGACTCACATAGCTTCTAGACAATTATTCTCTAGTCTGTCCCCAAATTCGAGCAGTCTAAACCGAAAAGCATCTGGCAACAGGGCTGGCTGCCGAGTCACGAGCCTCTTTCAGGAAATAATTGTAAAGGTAAATACTTTTTTCCCTTGCCCAACAAGAGACATCGACTGTCCCCTCGGCATCGGAAGTGAGATTCCACTTGATGCCTTAAATTTTAATTGGCCGCCAGATCCCTGTTCCTCTCCCACCAGAGGCCGTAAATAGATAATTATAGTTCCTAAGCCAATCCATTTTAGGCTGATCTTTAACACAACCTGAAACGGTTTCTGTCCAGGTTCTCAGGACCAGCCTGAGTTAAATCGCTGTTTCATTTGAACCGAGTCACCAGTTCAGCAAACATTAACTTTTCTCTTTTTGGCTTTAACTTGGCTAAATGTTCTTGGGATTTACTCATTGGCTGTGTGCCGTTATCCTCCAAAGAGAGATTAACTCGCAAGTTAACTCTGAGCCTTGGAGACACGCCCGGGGACCCCATGTGGCCAGCGGTGGAGCAGGTGCCGACCACGTACCTGCGGCCCAGCTCCCTCGGACGGGGCGAACTCCATGGATTTCAGGATGCTGTGAAGAGCAAGACAGAACCGTTATTTTCTACTCACACCTCTGAGGACAGTCCCGCTAATAAACGTTAACATTCCAAGTTCCTGCGCGCCAGGGACCAAGTAACTGACAACTTTGACAACTTTCCTGGCAGCAGTGTGGTCCGATGATGTCTCTAGAATCACCGCTCAACTAGCAGTTGGCTAGCAAAAGTTTCCCGCCCAGCATGTAAATCATTCCATATGGAATCACACCAAGTCTGTTTGGAGTGAAATTTTAAAGTTTAATACAGACGTGACACTGTAGCCGGGGACTGTATTTGAAAGGCTGCATGGGAATGGAAAAGTGATATCAAAAGAGCACGTGAGGGGGACCGCGTCACCCTCTTGCTTTGGTGCTGCCTGCATCCTGGGCCCTACGGCCCCCAGAGCTGGGGAAATGGGCAAAGAGCCACGTCCCACAATTAGGTGGCTCCAAAGCACAGGACTTCTGTGCAGCCCAGCTGGGGCCAGGGCAGGAGGCAGAAGGAAGGGTGGTTTCACTGCTGTCCTCACGGGCACTGGGAGGGCAGGGCCACAATAGTCGCAGGTCCTCCCAGCTGCCAACAAGTCCAAAAGCTGAGCAGGTCCAGGTCACCAGACCTACTGCTGACAGCATTCCTTTCACTGTGGACACTGCTCTCTTCCAGCGACTCTATCGTAGAGAGAAGGGAAATGGGTCCGTGTGGCCCTAAGGAGCTTCAACTGTTCCTTCTAAACACCCAGGAGGGAAAAGGAAGGCTGAGAGTTGGCCGCATGTGGGGAAGGGCTGGGGCACCATGGACGCTGGTCTGGTCCCAGCCTTCTCGAGCCACGACTGTGGCCGCTACCCTTCTTTCAGCTCAGTGGGTGTGTCAGCGAGAGACCCCGGTGTGTAAAAGTACCACCAGGGGCAGAGGAGCCCAGGGTGCAGGAGAGCCTTCTCTGCCACGGCCACTGCTCCGTTTAAATTAAGGACTAATCTCTTAGCTTATCGGTGTCTGTCTCTCTGGGTGACCCTCATCATACAAAGCAACAAAAACCAGAGTGAAAAGGAGCTGACATGGGTAAGCCAAGTAATTTTATCGTGTGCCACTGAAAGCAGTAAAGACGCTGGACTGGATCCCATCAGTGGCAGGGAAGGGACGGGCCGCCTGGGTCTCCATGTCCCTTCCTACCGGGTGTCATGTTGTTTGTGACTCTATTCTTGTCCCTCTTTTGATGCCTCCTCTAAGATCATGTCCTAAAAGGCCAAGTCTATCAATTCATTCTAGAAGCACAAGTAGCTCTTCATTTTTTCAAAACATATTTAGCAGTGACCTATTATCTGCCTGGCCCTGTAGAGAACTAGAACCAGCCCTGACTCCTGCTCTTGTGAAATCAACAATCCATTATGGGTACAAGACAAAAATCCAAATCGTATGCTTAAAGAGGAAACCGTGTGGCATCCTTGGCGGGAGAGCTCCATCTGGTTGGAGACGGGTCTCGGTTTCATGACAGGCTTTGGTGGAGTGGGATTTTCTCCCAAGCACTGTGGTGGTGGGGGGACCCACGGAGGTGGGGAGGCAGAGAGACGGCCCTTGTGGGGAGTGGTGGGGAGGGTGTGGGGACAGGAAAGGTGTGGAGGGGGCATTCGATTCAGTAGGACATAGGGAGCCATTCAGTGGAGAAGCTGCTGGACCCCCTGGAGCTTTCAGGGGCGAGTGGGGCAGTGGGGACAGCAGCAGGAAGGGCCAGCAGAAGGCGGAGGCAGTTCTGGGAGGGAACGGATGAGAAAGAGCTGCAGTCCAGAGTCTGGAAGCCTTGGACGAGCATGGAGAAAGAAGGGGTTGTTCAAGGTGACCCCCAGGTCCCACTCAGTCTTCATGGCCATCCCCAAGTGGGAAGGGAGGTGGGCTGGGGGGGAAGGCCTTCATGTGTGATTCAGAACTTGGAGAAGGGGAAGAAGGGGGAAAGGAGGGGAAGACTGGGACAGAGGCAGGTGCAGGAGGTCAGCCAGGTAAGACACACGTCACTAAAGGACGGCTAGGGCGAGGGGAAGAGTGCAGAGCTCGGAGAGGCTAGATCTGGAGAGCCGTGCAGGGTTGGTCCCTGGAGGTGCCAGCAGAGGCTGACTGTGGCCTGAGGGAATGGGGTGGGGACAAGGGCTGGGGAGGGCTGGGGTCCAGCTACGGGGCGGCTGGAGAAGATCAGGACCGAGAGAACGCCACTGGATGTGCCACAAGAAAGGCCAGGAGACCCTTGTGCGAGGTTTGTTAGCAGCCCAGAGGGAACAGCACGGTGCGTGGATGCAGGCTTATTTTAATAGAATTCGAAAATGTCGGCAAGAGAGAAAGTTCCAGATGGAATGGAAGGTGGGAGGAGGAAGGCAGGGACCCAAGGTCCAGGTGAAAGGGTCAGTCCGCAGGGAGGGCCGGCGGGAGCCAAGGCCAGAGGGAACGCAAAGAGGAGGACCGATCTGCAGCCAGGGGGGAAGCTGTGGCAGATTCTGTCACCTCCTTTACGGAGACTTAGGGCGTCTGCTGTGGGAGGTCAGGGTACAGCTGGGGGCAGACGGGGGCAGAGAAGAGCCTTTGTGGGAGGTGCAAAACCTGCAAAGTACCATGGAGAGCAGAACACAGGGAGCTGTGAGGCCGATGGGCCCCTGCAGTGCCCGATGGCCTGGGAGTGGAGGCGGGGAGGGTCAGGGTGTGGCCCTGACAGGCAAGGTGAAGGGCAGGTGTGGGTGCTGTGGAGGGGCTGAGGTCAGGGAAGCCAGGGGGTGACGGACTTGGGGGGCCAGGAGGGTGGGGCCTGGGAGGAGGACATGTCTCCTGAGAGTGTGAGCTTTACCACTTAAGGGGAGACCCACTTTCTGCTGCAGCCTCACAGACGGGCCGCAGGAGGTTGGGAAAAGAAGGTTCCAGAGTCGAGGAGGCACAGGAAAGTGAGGCCACGTGGATTCTGCAAATTGGAAACGTTTCCTTCCTCTGCTTGTTTCAGCAATTTATAGCTGGAAAGTAAGCTTGAATTTTGTAATTTTTATAAAGGCAATGGCTTCCCTGATTCTGTACATTTTATAAGTTTTATAAAAGGCCCACAGGCTCCAGGGACAGCCCTCAGTGCAAATGTCCACAGGCCTGTCCAGCATCAGGGAGCCCCAGGACTGTACCCCAAATTTACCCCAGGTGCGCATACCGGGGCTGAGCGCTGGGGACGGTGGCAGGGTTTGTCAGCACGTGCCCCTAACCTGCCGTGGCGTGGATGGCCAAGCAGGCGTGCCCACACTTACTTTAATTCTTTCTTCACTTCTTCATAGTCAGCCTGTCCTTTGAGTTTTTCTTCCAGTTGCTGAAAAGAGAGGGATTTTATTAGTGGCAGTGTCTGAAAGCAGATCGATGGAATTCACTGGCGACATTCCCCGTAGAACATTCAGCCTGTCCCTGAGAGGAAAAACAAACGCGTACAAATGGAAGTTGACAATGTCTTCGTGTCATCTTTTGTCCTCTCTTCTGGCCTGGTGTGCACACGCACACAGACAGAACAACGCAGGGTTATGACATGAAACCTAAAGCAAGTAGAAGGAAAAGGCCATTTTGTGTGAACTAACATGAAGTGGCTAAGGAATGAAAAGCTCTTCCGGCTTTGTAAAAGCGGCGTGTGGCTCTCCACTAAATGTGTCAGTCTGACTCCTGCCGGTAGCTGTCAACACCTGCGGTGGGGCCCCGTCCACAAGGGAGAAAAGCCCCTTGTTCTAGAGGATCGTTGTCAGTCACCAGGAACAAAGCACCTGAACCCTGAAGCCCCAGTGCTGGGATTTCAGAGCCTTGGCCTGCCTGATGGGCTGGGGTGGTGGGGGTCCCGGCCAGGGGAGGCTCTAGCAAGGCCCAGGGGCCGAGGGGAGTGACATCACGTTTCCATTCCACAGTACAATGCAGTGGACACTCGGTGGCTGTTAGCAGTGGCTGCCGTCCGCCTGGGCTCTGCAGGGCTTTCTTGCTGGGAGGATCCCTCTGGCCTAGAGCGGCCAATGGGAAAAGGCACTGCCTTCTAGGGTGTTTCTGGACGGATCTGCTTTGTGACATGCCCCAAATGGAGCTCCTTGGGGGAAAAAAGGCGTTTCAGCATGAAACATGAGGACTCAGGGGCAGGTCTGAAGATTCAGCGGGTTTCCAAGTCCGGGGTGAACAGATGCCATTTCCCAACATGCCAGCACCTTCCCTCTCACAGATTTCCAGTTGAGCAGCCACGACCAAGAAGCAATTCAAAGGAGACGGAGAACATTCTAGAGTCTTGGGAGGAGACACCCACCTGGGTCCCGAGGCCTCTGTGTACACCTGTGCCCACTGCAAGAAGAATGCAGGCGGTCTCTAAACTAAATCTACTCACTTTGCCTTTGCCTAATTGCCTTAGCTGGTGAGTTCTGGTGTGTGTCTTCTCCGCTGCATAAAATTGTTCTGCCCTAGTTCCTTTTTAAGATCTCTTGCCAAATTTATATACTATAATGGTTTTCTCAGTCATAATCAAACAGGGGGCAGCATGTAATCATTTTCCTACAAAAGATTCTCGGAAGGTGCTGATAAAGAAATGACTATTTCATTCTTTCCCCTATTGTCAAATAGCAGGAAGTACTAATGGGCCAGCCGGCCCTAACAAAAGATCACCCACAGCGTCGCTGGGACGCAAAACACATCATACTTGGTCCTGCTCAGAGGAGAGGAGGAAGATGGGGAGAAGGGAGGTGAGACGGAAAAGCATGGAGGACCCGGGGACTTGATAAGCTGGCAGAGGCCTATGGCCTGAATTGGACGGCAATTCTGTCACAAGCTGGGGGCCTCTGGGCACGTTAATGAACTTCACATCTGTGAACTGAGAATGACGCAATTACAGGAAGAGTGGACTGGGTGCAGAGGCTGGCTCCGGAGGCCCCTGTGATCTGGCTACCACCAGTTTGCACCTCCTGAGAGGACAGGTGGCAGCATTTCTTGGAAGGCTTGTGATGGGCCCTGATCTGAGACTTTTAGGACCAGAATCTGTGTAGTTTAGTTAGATATGAACATTTTCACCGAGAACTAAACGGTTTCCATGGAAATTTCTGCCATCTACCTGGGGACGGCAAAGTCAAGAAGTTCCAGGTCCTCTTCTGTAAACCGCTGAGGCTCTTCCCACATCTTTGGGCAGACGAGCCTGGCCAGAGAGGCTGTGCTAACCCACAGAGTTCCTTTAGCCTCGACCTCACTTCAATCTCCCGTAAGTCACCCCACTGGCAGCGCCACCCCTCAAGACTGCGTTTGCAGCAGGGGTGCGGCTGCACTGCCCAGCACAGAAGAAAGACCACCTGCCCGCAGCAGTCAGCTCTCTGATCAGAGACTCCTTTCTGAACACCCACAAGTCTAGTTTCAAAGACTGGAAGGGGCAACCGGAAGGGTCATTCTCTCTGAAGGAAGATGCCAACAGCCATCGGGCAGGGTGCAGCGTTCTCGGCGTGGTCCGGACATTGCTCACACTACCTGATTCGATAACCTCAGTGTGTCTGCAGAGCAAGCTGTTCCAAGAAAGGAAAATGCCACTGGGGTTCTACCACGCAGACCCTGGCCAGAGCTGCAGTGGGCCCCAGGTGGGGGTGAGGCTGGAGGGGCAGGGAAGCTGTGGTTCCGGCGACCCACAGATCTGGGCCATGGCCTGGCTCTGCTGCTCATTTGCAGCGTGACCGTGGAGAGCCACCTCGCTTCCCTAAGCCTCCATGTCCTCCTCTATGAAACGGGGATAACGGTGCCCGGCTTCCAGGGCTGGCGGGAGGATCCTGTGACCTGGTGCTCATTAGGGGCTCAGCACAGGGCACGATGGAGCCTGCTGCTGTCACTGCGGCCGTTACTAAGCCCCCAACCCCAGTGAGCAAAGCGGGACGGCTGTGCCTAAATGGCGTCTGAGGAGGCTCTGGAGTTCAGGGTCACCAGGGGCGCAGTTTATGACGTTCTCACGTCCCTGCTGTCATGGGGAAGTAGCCCAGATGCCTGAGCTGCTCTGGGGGCTCCCCAGCTGGTGTCACAAAGGCAGCATCTGGGAATCGGATTATCTAGTAGGAAGTCATGTTTAAGGACTGCACGGGGCGTCCCTCGAGAGGGGAGAAAAGGTCAAATGTCCAACCCCAGTCCTGCCCTGGCTGAGGGGACCTTGGAGGACAGGCTTAGCCTGCCGGGGCCTCACGTTCCTCATTGGAAAAGTGGGGAGAGTGACGACTAATGGTGTTTTCAAAGGACAGCGGTGAGGACTGGATGGGCCAACGTGGGCCAAGCAGGTGCAGGCCACCAAGGTCCACATGGACAGGATGGTTTTCATAATTAGGTCGAAAGTACACACATGGCTCCAGGAACTCAGCAGGTGCTCAGCAAGTATGTCTTGAATTAGTCAATTTTCTACGTGAAATTCATAAAATCCTGGCTAAGGCTTAAACAATCAAGATGTGTAATTTAACATGCAATGTATTCTGGCATACAGCAAATTAGGCACTAAATTTACAAAAGACGGCGATCCCACTTAAGTTATAAAATGGGGTCCTCCACGCTCTAGGACTCTCGACTGACAGGGTCCGACCAAGGCCGGGTCGCCCAAGGGCAGGGCAGCAGGAGCCACAGTGTATGGCCAGGGCAGAGCTGTCTCTCTGCCACCAAACACAGACTGAGGGGCAGAGAGATGTCCACACTGCAACGTTTTCTCTGGGGTGAAGAGAGCTGGGCTTCCGGCGGGCCTGGAGTGGACGGGCACCGAGGAGCGGGAAAGGGTGCGACTCCCTGGCTTCACCCGGGCCCTGCCCTGGGGGCCTGAGCAGGTGTGGCCTGGGCACAACCCCCCTGGCTGACACGTGTCTCTGCTGCTGGGGACAAGCCAGAGCGCCCTTCGTTGTCTACTGAACTCCCCAGAACTGGTTCTCGGATGAGAACTCCCGGGCTTCACGGTTCCTTGGGGGAGAGGTGGGCTCTGCTGCTGCCGGGCATGGGGGGGCCCCGGTAGGGGAACACAAGCCTGAGCCTTCCTGGAACCCTTTTGATTACTTGGGAAAATGCTAAGCATCCCCTACAGGGACGCTGAGAATGCAAGAAGACAAGACGGACCCCCAAGGCCAGATGGGGGTGGTGGTGACGGTTACAGTGGAGGACTTGCTGTTTCCCCTTAAAGGAGAAAAGATGTTCTGATGCTCAGAGATTGTAAATTGGAGGGCAAAGAGTGGGGGAGCTGAAGGGGTGTGGCTCTGGACAGAGGAGGCAGGAACCTCTATCCGGCTGACAGGTCACAGGGCACCTGCAACTTGCGTGAGCCGTGGTCCAGGCCTGCCCGGGGCCTCGGGGAACAGAGCTGCTGCTGACTGTGGGGACAGGGGGCTTGGAATCTGGGCCACCTGGACATTGTGTGTCATGGTCAGCTGGATGGCCTCTCAGCTGGGGACGGTCTGCATGGGAAATACCTGGATGTATTCACCAAGTGACTGCGCTTCACCAGGTGTTGTCTTCATTGTACGATTCCTATAAAGAATGAACTCTCCTCCAGCATTTCCAGCAACACCAACTGATTTGCGGCAATTTTACAGGCACCTATTTATGACCTCCTACCGCCTGCCAGAGCCCACTCCACAACCCTGAAACAGAATCCAGCGCCCACTAGAAAACAGCCTGTTTCTGCGAGCTTGCCTTCTAGTATACCCTCCTGCCTCGCTCCTCCAGCCAGGCAGGTTCCCCTCAGCCTCCTGCATCCGTGATGGCAGCTCATCCTTTCTCCTCCCCTCAAGTCACAGCTGAGAACACGCTAGCAGCGGCTCGGTCTCTGTGCTCTGGGGCACTTGCACCATTCCCAGCGTGGAATCTCACCTCCTTCTCTGTGCTGTGGGCCCCTGGAGGGCCGTGGCCGTGGAGGGACGTGCACTGGCCTGGCCATGGCTCCACAGCTGCCGGCTGGACAAACCTGGGCCTGCCCCCGCCCAACTCCACTGAGGTCCCTGCAAGACGCCCACCTCGCTGGGATCAAATGGGGTATGGATGCTAGAGCTCTGCAGACAGGGAAGTCTATAAAACGCCAGTTAAAATATCACCGAGGGCAGCCCCAGTACAGAGTAAACAGATCGGAGTGTGGCATCAGATGCAGGCTGCTGGTCACCAAAGAGGAGCGTCTAAAGGCACGTCTAATGAGTCTAGAAGGCACTAGAGGGTTCTAGAGAAGGGGTTGTTAGCCCTTTTTCCTGTCCCAACACACCTGAGGGAGACAGCATGCTGGGCAAGGGGAGGCAAGGCAGGGGCCTTGGAGGGGGGAAGCAGGTGCAGCCGGGAAAGTGTGCCCCAGGGGCTCCTAATACATGTGCCCACCCACCTGGGGAGTGCTGATCTTTAAAGCATGTTTAGAAAACCTAACTCCTCCCCATGGGAGACTGGCATTCCTTTAGCTAGCCTTTCCTATAAACACACATCTTAAGTGGAAGCTGTTGGTAGCATTATTTTCTGTGCTACATTGAGCATAATGCGGGTGGCTGCCTAATGATCCTGATCCAGCCTTTATATTCAAGTGTTCCTACGGAAGACCACGGATGAGAGAGTTATCAAAAATAGCAGCCTTGAACCAGGACTCTAGTTATTTCATTAATTACCAAAACAGAATTGTCCTTTAAAGGTGGCACTGTGCTTGAATGCTGGTCAGATTAGGCAGGAAGAAACTTCTCCCACTTCTGGGTCTGATTTCGACATCTGCTTAAAGGTTAGAGGATGCCCCACTGTCCGGGGACAGATGCGTTTGTGGTGAACTTTGCTTGGCAAAGCAGAAAATGGAGAAGTGCTGGTAAACACCCAACTGTTGAGCTTCCTCATGGAAGTACACAAGCTGTCTAAATGAAAGGAGGAAATATTAGTGGGAAAAAGGTGGAGTTTCACGAAAATCTTCCTGGCAATGTGCGACATGACCCCTGGGGATGAGCCTGGACCTGGAATCATGTGACTGAGAAAGTCTTCTTGACCAAAAGGGGGAAGAGAAATGAAACAAAATAAAGTTTCAGTGGCTGAGAGATTTCAAATGGAGCCAAGAGGTCATTCTGGAGGTTATTCTTATGCATTATTTAGATATCCCTTTTTAGTTTTTAGTGTATTGGAATAGCTAAAAGGAAATACCTGAAACTGTTAAACTGCAACTCAGTAGCCTTGATATTTGAAGACAACTGTAGAACTTGTGTAGCTTACACAGTGTGACTGTGTGATTGTGAAAAGCTGGTGGCTCACAGTCCCTATATCCAGTGTGTGGACAGATGAGTAGAAAAATGGGGACAAAAAGTAAATGAATAATGGGGGGTGGGATGAAAGGGATGGGATGCTTTGGGTGTTCTTTTTACTTCTATTTTTAATTCTTATTTTTGTTTCTTTTGGAGTAATGAAAATGTTCAAAAATTGATTGTGGTGATGAATGCACAACTTTGTGATGGTGCTGTGAACCGACTATACACTGTGGATGGTATGGTATGTGAATATATCTCAACAAAATTGAGTTTAAAAAAAAAAAAAAGGAGTCTCAGTTGCTAGAGAAAGCAAGTCAATCAGTCCCCAAATACACCCAGCAGATAGCGTACCACCAAAGCCCTTGAATATTTTGTTATGGGAAAAACTCCCAATCGTCTTGAGACTAAAGAACGCCTCCCATCGGTGGCTGACGTTGAACATGTCCACACTGGCCCCAAAGCACTGTCTAATTGAACGGCTAAACCACCTGCAACTCCAAAAGGCTGAGAGACAAGCTGGAGGTGGCACCATCCTTTCCCAAATTAAGACACCACCCCCTCAATGTGTCCTAGAATCCCCCAAAGCTGAAAACAAGAAGGAAAAAATTAAAGGGGGGGGGGTTAGGGAGGAGAGGAGGAAGAAATAAAAAGCCCCCTTCCCGCTTCAAGGCCCCGTGGCCAGCACTGCCCGGCTACAGGCCCTGGTCGCTAAAGCATCAGGTTGCCGATTTGACAGGTCTCATTCATAAAATATTTTCCTAATAACTGTATCACTGCTTAGCTGAGATTTGAGACTATAAATTATGCACATTAGGAAAAAAAGAAGCCCTGAGAAGGTATCTCATTCAATTAACCTCGTTCCTTGGGGGTGAGGGAGGTGGATGCACGCATTTGGGGAAGGCTGATGGCTTCTGTGTGTGGGTTTGATATCAGGGAAATCTTTACTCCTGGCGACAAGGGGTTAAGATAATTAAAATCAGAGAGTCTTGTTACCAGAGGACATGTTTTGATTATTAGATCAGATGAAGATAAGGGAGCAATAATTTTGGAAGAAGTATTGCCAAATTGTTTCATTAACTGCACAGTATTAAAGAATTCCCCCAAGATACGGCATAGAACATTAATTTGTGAAACTGCGTTTCATTTTTTTGGGGAAGGCAAACATTAAAACCTTAACTGATTTAGAAGAAATTGCTCTATAATAAAAAAAATGTCAGGTCCTCGGCCTCCCTCTCATGTAGCCACGTGCAGAAGGTCTCGGAGTCCTGCCCTTTAACTGTAACGAAGGAACGAGAGGCAAATTATCTACTCATAATGCCGTTCCTAGGGCCAGAAACGGCCATCCCATGAGCAAATCAGATTTCACCCGGAAACAAAAAATGAGGGGGTGTCCCCCGGGCAGGCTGCCGAGAGGCCGATGGCAAATGCACCAGGAGGCAGCCTCTCCCCAAAGATGCTGCACGTGTCCTCCGGGACCCGGCAGCCAGGTGCTTCTCGGAAGCTGGGTGACATCCACCCCAAAAGGCCAGGAAGCAACTAGTGAGGAGAGCTGTGGGGGCCGCCGGGGTCAAGCTGCCCAGAGGACAGACTGGCTGGAAACCTCAGCAACTGAGTCCTGGGCTAGATGGATGGTAAACTGACAAGAAGAAAATTTTGATTAAAAAAAAAAAAAAAAAGGGATTAACTGCATTCTACAATTATTTTATATAAGAAAAAGTTTTATTGAAATGTTCACAACTAACCTTGACCCACTGTATTTAATACACAATGAATATACTTTACAGCCACCCATTCATTCACGCACTCAACAAACAGACACGGAGTGGGTGCAGGAATAAATACGAGTAACTGCGACCCCAGGCCGAGGAAGGGTGGCAGAGCGGGAGACCCTCTGGCCCGGGAGCCTGCAGCCCCGTCCCCAATCTGGTCTGTCAAATAAGTCACCTCTGCGGGAGTTCCTTCTGGCTCTGACATGCTATGATTCTAGGATTCCAGAACTATCTTCAACTACGCTAAGTTCAACAGACCGTAAGCCCTTAAATAAAGTATTATTATCATACATGAGAAAGACTCCAGGCTCTGCACGTGGGATACAAATTTGTGAGAAACCCCAAGAGGATCGACCTGAACAGTGACGATTCGGGAGGTGAGAGACCAGACCACTGGGCACCCCTTTGCTGGGGCAGCAACAATCTGTGGGCTGCTGAGAGCAGCACAGGCCAGAGGGCGGAGGGGCCTGGGACCCGGGGGGCTTGGCGCAGCTCAGGAGCCTGGCCCACAGATCTCAGCTTGTGGCGTTCACGTAGCTGTAGGCACAGAAGGGCCAGGGTCCCTGGAGCTCCCAGCCTGCCAGGGGCATCCTCCCAAAGCCAGGGGAGCAGTGGTCAGACAGCCTCTGACGACAAACGCCCACCCGAGCACGTGGTGGGTAAAGTGGCCCAGTGGCTGGGCCAAGGTGGGGATTTACGCCAAGGGCGAGGAACGGTGCAGGCACAGGCCACCACGGCAGCCCCAGCAGTCTGCCCGCTCAGTGCTCAGTGCCCGGGCTCTCCTCTGCCACCGCACAGACGTCTCCAGGTGGCTCTAAGGACTAATCGGAGTCCTGTTCCAGACCAGAAGCTCCCAGAACAAGCCTGATGGAGCGGACAGAGCCACACTTTTGAGGGAAGAGCCTGAGGGGCCCATGTCTTGCTCCCGCTGTTCTCATTTGAAGGGTGGAGTGGGGGAGGGGGCTTTGTCGATGGCTGAAGCTCAGACTGAGAAGAAAACCCCAAGTACTCACTTTTGCTTTTAAAGCAGAATAAATTTTAACCACTGTGATGGTTAAGTTCATGTGTCAACTTGGCCAGGTTACGGTGTCCGGTTGTTCGGTCAAATAAGCACTGGCCTGAGGTTATGGTGAGGATATTTTTATTTAAGTCATCAGTAAGTTGACTGCCTTCAGCAATGAGAGAAGTCACATCTAATCAGATGAAGGCCTTAAAAAAGAAGAACTGATGATTTCAGCAGTCGGAAGGAAGGGCTTCCATCTCTACTTCAGCCAGCCAGCTTCTCCCAGGGAATTCATGGAAACCCTTCATCGGAGTTCCCAGCTGGTGGTCTGTCCCATGGATTTCAAGACTCACCCATTCCAACAGTTGTCAATTCCTGTAATAAATCTCATAACCTGTTGGTTCTGTTTCCCTGGAGAACCCTGACTAATACAGATTTGGTACTAGAAATGGTTTCTGAGAAACAGAATCTTAAGGATGAGATTTCTAGTTGGTTACGGGGCTTTTGGAATTGGTTCTCTAATCTTACTAGATTCAGAGGCACTAATGGCTCTATCTCCAATGAGTAAGACGGCACTGAGAGACCATAGCATGAACTGGCAATAGAGATACACAAAATATCCCCAGTGATACTGCTACTCAATTGCTTATGAGCAAGGCTCTGGGTGAAAGTTACTTCACACCTTAACAGAGTTTTGTGGAATTAAGAAGTATAATGATGTTGGCTGGTTGTGCCTAAATACACTGATACAGTTGTTAAAGAAAGGGATGAGCTCAAGGCTTCAAACTCCCGGCCTAAGTGCCACATGAGGGACAAGAAAGTTTCTACATGAAACTGCAGACTTGAAGCTTCTGAAAACCAGACCCAGAGTCTCACTGTGTGAGTGGCTGAATTACAACATAAATTGAATTCCCAACCGTGCAGGTGTCTGCTGTTAAAGAGAGGTGTTGACTGGAAAGGAATGGAATCCCGAAAACTGGAATGGTAACATATGGTTGATGATGATGGTGGGGACACTAAAACCCTAGATTATGCTGAGTTTTCTTTGCCAGACAAACCTGTAATGGTCTGCCCTGAGGAAACAGCCACTCAACCTCCAGACATCCCTGACAATCAGCCAACTAGCCTCCACCCGAAGAGATTAACCCTGCTAAGCCTGATAAACCTATAATCACTTCCCCTGAGGAAACAGCCTCCTCACACCTCTGCCTGAAGAGATCAATCCTGCCTCACCAGATGATATTGCAAAGGAAGACCTGAGAGGTGGGCTTGCACCACCCCCACCTTTTCTTCCAGATCTATACCTAGACTGAAGTCCCAACGGGCCCCCAAAGGTGAGGTACAAAGTGTGACCCATGAGGACATGTGTTCCACTCCAAAAAACCTGCATGATTTTTCCAACGTGTATAGACAGACATCAGGGGAATACATGTGGGAATGGATATTAAGGGAGTGGGATAATGGAAGAAGATCAGGCTGCATTTATTGATTCAGCCCACTAAGCAGAAATCCTGCATTCAATGTTGTAGCTCGAGGGGTTAGAAAGGGCTCTAAGAGTTTGTTTGGGTGGCTGGCAGAAGCATGGACCAAAAGGTAGCTGATGCTGCGTGAAGCTGAAATGCCAGAACTGTCCTGGTGTAACGCAGAGGAGGGGATTCAAAGGCTTAGAGAGAATGGAATATTAGAGTGGATTTAGCATGTAAGACTTGCTTGTCCGCCCCAGGAACATCCAGACGACACACCATTCACCAGGGCTGTGAGGAATAAATCTGTGAGACTAACTCCATCATCCCAGAAGAGCTCTGTGGTAGCTCTTCTCTGTAGGTGAGGTATTACTTTGGGATCTGCTGCCATTGAACTAAGCTTCTGAAATGCAATGGGGATGGTTGGATCCTGGGTTGGCAGAAGTCAAGTCGCAGGACTGAATTGCCAAAGACAAGGTAGGTGTGGCTACCGTCATGGACAGCAGACTCAAAGCAGCAATCAAATGGTCTGACTCACAGAGACTTACGGCGTGGGTTAGTGGATCATGGGGTATACCGAATAGATGGGCAGTTCACTAATTTTTTTTTTTTTTTTGACAAAAGTCTAACTTGAATCACAAAACAGAGAGTCTTAGCCTCAATCAATTCCCAGACTTGAGAAAGTTTACAGAGTCAGAACTCCTTAAGGCTGGGGTTCACATTGCCAAAAAGGTAATACTGATAATCTGACTCCCAGCCTTCCCCAGAGGACCTATGGCCTTTTACCAGGGTAATTGTATACTGGGGAAAAGGAAATGATCAGACATTTTGGGGATTATTAGACTCTGGCTCAGAAGTAACATTAATTCCAGGAGATCCAAAATGTCACTGTGACTCACCAGTCAGAGGAAGTCAGAAGGGATCACTGGAGTTTCAGCTCAAGTCCTTCTCACAGTGGGTCCAGTGCACCTCCAGACTCATTCTGTGGCTATTTCCCCAGTTCCGGGATGCATAATTGGAACAGACATACTCAGCAACTGGCAGAATCCCTACATTTGTTCCCTGACTTGTGAAGTGAGGGCTACTGTGGTAGGAAAGACCGACTAGAAGCCACTAGAACTGCCCCCTGCCTAGCAAAATAGTAAATCAAAAGCAATACTGCATTCCTGGAGGGATTGCAGAGATGGTGCCACCGTTAAGGACTTGAAGGATGCAGGGGTGGTGATTCCCACCACATCCCTATTCAACTCTCCAATCTGGCCTGTGCAGAAAATGGATGGATCTTGGAGGATGGCAGTGGTAAACTTAACCAGGTCGTGACTCCAATTGCAGCCACTGTTCCAGATGTGATATCATTGTGTGAATAATCAACACCCCTCCTGGTACCTGGTGTGGCAGCCCAAGGATCATGCAGCACCCACCCCCTCCCTTAGGGAAAAAGGTTGAGTCTTGAGCACAGTGGCCACCGTGACCAGAGCATAGATATCAAAAGCCATTGAGCCTAATCATGCTGGTCATCAACTCTCATGAGACTCAGCCGAGGTTTCTTTGTAACCAAATCTTGAGAGGCTCTGCTGAAATCAAATTTCATGAGACTGAGCTGAGGCCCCCTTGTAACCAAATCTAGTGAGGCTCTGTTGAACTATACAAGGCACTCCTCTTCTCTTGTTTGCTGGATCACTGACTTCCTTTCCCAACTGGCCGCCGTTGGGAAGAATCCTCCTGTAAGTAAGTCCCTGTTAAAATTCATGGGGAACTTTTTGCCTTTCGTGTTCTTTGGTCTTGGGGTTGAGTTGGGTCAGAGCACCTAGTATGCAGCTACTGATTTGGCATATGCTTTTTTTTTTCTCAATACCCTTTAGTGAGGACCACAAGAAACAGTACACTTTCAGCTGGCAAGGCCAGTAATACACCTTCACTGCCCTACCTCAGGGGTAGATCACCCCTCCAGCCCTATGCCATAATCTAGTCTGCAGGGACCTTGATTTCTTCTTCCTCCCACAAGACATCACACAGGTCCATTATATTGATGATATGTTGTTTGGACCTAGTGAGCAAGGCCTACTTTGCTCACTAAACGTACTCTAGATTTATTGGTAAAGCATTTGTGTGTCATAGGGCAAGAGATAAATCCAACAAAAATTCAGGGTCCTTCCACCTCAGTGAAATTTCCAGGCATCTAGTATTATGTGTGGGCCATGTTGAGATATCCCTTCCAAGGTAAAGGATAAGCTGCTGCATCCATTGTGCCTACAAACAAAAAGGAGTCACAATGCCTAACTGGTCTCGGCAACATTTTCCTCATTTGAGTATGCTACTCCAGCCTGCTTACTGAGTGACCCGAAAAGCTGCTAGTTTTGAGTGGGGACAGGAATGAGAGGAGGCTCTGCCACAGGTCCAGGCTGCCATGCAAGCCTCTCTGCCTCTTGGGCCATATGACCCAACAGATCCAATGGTTCTGAACGATATACAGGTACCACCCAAGAGTGGACAGCCACAGCACTGCAGCCCCTTTCTGGGACATCCCTGAAGGGCATTGTTGAAAGGAAATCCTCCCAGTGGGCAGAACTTTGAGCAGTGCACTTAGTTGTTCATTTTGCTTAGAAGGAGAAATGGCCAGAGGTATGTTTGTATAGCTACTTATGAGCTGTGGCCAATGGTTTGGCCAGATGGTCAGGGCCTTGGAACATGATGGGAAAATTGGTGACAAAGAAATCTAGGGGATAGGTATGGGGATAGACCTTTCTGAGTGGGTGAAAAACTTGAAGATATTTGTATTCCATGAGAATGCTCATCAGAGGGTGAATTCAGCAGAGTAGGATTTTAATAATCAAGTGGAAAAGATGACCCGTTCAGTTGGGCTCTTTCCTCAGACACTCCTGTCATTGTCCAAAGGGTTCATGAACAAAGTGGACATGGTAGAGGGATGGAGATTATGTACGGGCTCAGCAACATGGACTTCCACTCACCAAGGCTGACCTGGTGACAGCCATTGCTGAGTGCCCAATCTGCCAGCAACAGAGACCAACACTCAGTCTCCGATATGGCACCATTCCCTGGGGGTGATCAGCTTGGTATATGGAGGGATATACCAGGAATCTCCATATCCCTGCCCAAAATGCTTCTGCCAAAACTACCACCTGTTGTCTTACAGAACGCCTTATCCACCATCATGGTATTCCACACAGCATTGCTTCTGATCAAGGAACCAATTTCATGGGTAATGAAGATTGGGAGTGGGCACATGTGCATGGAATTCACTGGTCTTACCATATTCTCCATCATCCTGAAGCAGCTAGATTGATAGAACAGTGGAGTGGCCTTTTGAAGACTCACTTAGCAGGTGGCAATTGGTTGGCACGACCTTGCAGGGCTGGGGCAGTGTTCTCCAGAAAGCTATATTTGCTCAAAATCAACATCTGCTTTATGGTGCTGTTTCTCCCATAGCCAGGATTCATGGGTCCAGGAATCAGGGTGTAGAAATGGGAGTGGAACCACTCACTATTACCTCTAATGATTCACCAGGAAAATTTTTGCTTCCTGTCCCCACAACCTTAAACCCTGCTGGTCTACATGTCTTAGTTTCAAAAGGAGGGGTGCTTCTACCAGGAGACACAACAAAGATTCTACTGAATTGGAAGTTAAGGCTGCCACCTGGCCACTTTGGCTCCTCATGCCTCTAAATCTGTGGGCAAAGAAGGGAGTTACTGTCCTGGCTGGGGTGACTGATCCCGATTATCAAGGGGAAATGGGACTGCTACTGCACAATGGAGATAAAGGAGAGTTCCCCTGGAGTCCAGGGGATCCCCTATGGCATCTCTTAGTACCACCATGCCTTGTGATTAAAGTCAACGGAAAACTGCAATAACCCAATTCAGACAGGACAAAAAATGGCCCAAACACTTCAGGAATGAAGGTTTGGGTCACCCCATCAGGCAAAGAACCACAACCAGCTGAGGTGCTTGCTGAGGGTAATGGGAACATGGAGAGGGCAGTGGAAGAAGGTAGTGATAAATACGAGCTATGATCATGTGGCCAGTTAGGGAAATGAGGACTGTAATGGCTATGAGAATTTCTTCTTTGTTTTGTTATGAATGTTGGTATTTGTACATAAAGCAAGTATCTTTGTCTTCCCTCGCTTAGCCCCTTATCATACACAGTAAGTTGTATTAACTTTATGTCACAGTATTTAATTTACAGGATATCATGTTTAAGAGTAAATGTTAACCAAGCACTTGCACCCTCTTTTGGAGGAGTTAGTATGTTTCTGGTTGTACGCAGAATACTTGATTATTGTTAGGTGCAAATACGACTGTTATCCTTTTATTTAGAGATTAAGTATGGTTTAAGGAGATGTGTGTGTGTGTCAAGTAGAGAAGGAGTAGACTGTGACAGTTAAGTTCATGTGTCAACTTGGCCAGGTGATGGTGTCCAGCTGTTTGGTCAAGCAAGCACTGGCCTGATTGCTACTGTGAGGATATTTTGTGGCTTTAAATCATCAGTAAGTCGATTGCATCTATGGCTGCTTGGCTGATTACATCTACAATCAACTAAGTAGAGTGCCTTCAACAATGAGAGAAGTCTCATCCAATCAGCTGAAGACCTTAAAAGGAGAAGTGATGATTTCAGCAGTGAGAGAGAAGAACTTCCATCTCTACTACAGCCAGCCAGCTTCTCCTGGGGAATTCATGGAAAACCTTCATCAGAGTTCCCAACTCATAGCCTGCCCTACGGAAGTCAGACTTGTCCGCCCCACAGTTGTGTGAGTCAGTTCCTACAATAAATCTCATAATATTTACACAATATATACATCTCCTGTTTGTTCTGTTCCCCTGGAGGACCCTGACTAATACAACCATTATCTTTGCAGACAATAAAAATGAGCTATGCCTTATGTAATGGCCAAAGCAGGGTGAATACAGCAGCCTCCTGCCATCGTCAATGTATCCAGTGTACACCCAGACACCAGGGAACAGCCCAGAAGCAACCTATCGACATGCTCGAATGTTGGTGGAGGACAGGGGATCCAGGATGCCCTGGTCCAGCTGACCCTGACTCGCTGAGTGTCCTCTGGGTCCGTGCTTGGACAGTGGGGCAGAGGGCGTGCGTGTGTGCACCTGTGTCCAGCCCTCCCTCCTGGATGGTACGGATGTGTGCGTGTGTGTGCGCATCCAGCCCTCTTTCCCTGTGCATGAACGGCGGGACGCAGGGTGTGCATGTGCGTGCATCCAGCCCTCCCTCCCTGGGGGCAGTCTGAGCCCCGTGAGCTTCCGTGGCACCTTACTTTGAGCGTGCTGTTCTTGGCACTCAGCTGCTGCTCGAGCTGGGAGATCTGGCTGGCCGAGTTCTCGCGCAGCTTCGTGAGGCTGGCCTGGAGTCGCTGCACATCCTCCACGAGCTGGGCGATCTCCCGCTCCTTGGCGGCCAATTCAACTTCCAGACTGGAGCGGGTCAACACCTCTATGGCCTGCTCCTGCGGAGGACAAATGAAATGACAGAACTGCGCCAGCATCGGGCAGCTGCTCGGGTTACCTGTGCTGGCAACCGAGACAGAAAACATACAGATTTAGGATGTGGACAGTGACCTCATGGTAAGACATCACTTCCTGCCATGTGCCTCCTGACGCCCCTTCCTATCCATCAGCCGCAATCTGGATCCAGCTATTCGTCAAGTGCCGTGCACCCACCATGGACCAGGCACACAGCAGTGAACAAAATGCTCAAAAGTTCCTGCCTCCAAAGAGGTTACCTTCTAATGGGGGTCTGGTGGGAGAGAAGCACCAAAGACATCTATCAGTAAAATATAAAGTGTTGGATGGTGATAAGTGTCACAGGAAAAAAAGCAGGGAAGTGGTATGGGGGGTGGTTCAGGAGTTGGAGTGGACATTTTTAATTTGGATGGGCAGAAGTTTCATGGGGAAGGTGACATCTGAGCAAAGATGTGGAAGGTGGTGGTGGGGAGGGTACCCCAGGCAGGGGAAGAGCAAATGGGAAGGCTCTGAGGAGGGAGAGCACCTAGAACGTTCTGAAATGTTTGGACTTTTCTATCACAAGATGACTCAATGTCCTCAGTTTCATTATTAAATAAATTATGTTGAAGCTGAGATATTGTTTGACAAGTGGATTCTCAGAGTCAGAGTTTTCAACAAAGAGTTAGAAGATGTGGAAGATGTACAGTTGGGGTTCCCTGGCTTAGACACTCTTACAAGAACTGATTTTACAAACTTAACTTGTAAAAAAATATGCTCCCTGTAGAAAATACGGAAAACATAGAAGAGGTGTGAAAAGGAAAAAGGCATCCATAATTCTGCTTCTCAAGGACTAAAACTGTTCTTTGCTTCAAGCTTTAAAACTAATCGTGGTTCCTGACTGACTGTAGGTGCTTTCCTGCCAGGCAGCTGGAGGTCGGGGCTGAGCGGTGTGGCAGTGGCTGGGGAGACCAGGGTGGCCATGTCGGGGGGGTCCCACGCTGCAGGGCAAAGCACCCTGCCCACGTGGGGGCCGGAAAGGGGGTGGCTGCAGCCCTAGGGGGTGAGCGCAGCCAGGCCCCTCCATGCATGGATATGCGTGTCTTGGGGCTTTCCCTTTGGGGAGAACCAGTCACCCAGGGAAACAATTTTCCACGACTTCCTCCTGGGAAACCAAGGCCTTTACCACTTAAGACTGTCAAGCTTCGTGCGGAAAGCGACTCCTTGGGTCTGTCTGATTTGTACGCTACTGTGACATAAGTTCTTCAAGTCTCCTGACCTCTGACGATCTGTCCCTGGCCCTGGGGCCCCCGAGCAGCATTCTGCAGCTTTATTAAAAGGCTCACGCTGTGCAAAGTGGTGCTGTCGGAGTGCACTCACTGACGGCTGCTACTTCACAAGCTGGGACCAGGCCACAGCGAGAAGAGAACAGAAATGGAGCGTTCGTGTTTAGAAACTTGTATAGCAACTTGACATTGCTGTGACGTTTTCATTGTCTTTTATGAAACTGTCAGTCTGCAACAGGTTGGAAAATAAAAAACAAAACTGTCCTTCCCCGTGGAGGGTTTGGGAAGCACCGCCCCGGATAAGGCTGGCCGAGAGCAACGGCAGGGGCTGTGGGAAGCAGGAGGCACATCTACCAAGAAGCATCCGAGGTCAGAGTGTCGCGGAGGGCACACGGAGAGAAGCCCATGGAGGTGAGCCCAGAAGTGAGGATGGGCCCAGCGTGAGCAAGGAAGGGGGCTCTGCTGCAGGGTGGGAGCCAAGGGCAGGGGTGGGGCACTGCAGGTGGGCACAGAGGCCGGAGGGGCAGGGGCCGGGCAGGAGTGGCCGGTGCCAAGAGGCATCCTGGGCTCCCCAGGGCAGGAAGGGAACAAGATGGACGCATCTCAGGGTGGGCACACACTGATCCACAGCTCTCTAATTTCACTCCCTGTCAATCTCCCGATGGCGGATGGCAGCTATCACAGTGGCTTAAAGCACTTGTAGGGAAGACACTGCAGAACAAGCCACAGGTGAGCTGGGCCTTAAAATGGGTGAGTGAAGGTGATACATCAGGGATAAGTAATCTGAATGAGACGTACCCAAACTGCACCTCTTAGTGCTGAGCCCAAACCTAGGATGGGGCCTCGGGAGCAGGTGGAGCTTGGGGGCCACTTGCTCAACCCCTGGGGCCCATCTGATTGTGTGATGCGGCACGCTGCTAAGTTATCAGGGACCCGAGCCACAAATTCCTCTTTCACGAGCTACCAAGACCCACTGTTCTCCCTCCTCAGTTAAATGAGATGCTACAGGTATACCCCAAGGCACCCAGGCCCTGGGGAGAAGGGAAGATGTACCGTCCTATCCTCGGCCCAATCTATAGCCCACTCCTGTCTCTTCGATCAGGGGCATGCCTGGCTGTCGCAGGGTGTGCCAGTCTGAATGTATTATGTCCCCAAAATGCCATTATCTTTGAAGCAATCTTGTGTGGGCAGGCATATTTGTGTTGATTAGATTGTAATTCTTTGATTGTTTCCATGGAGATGTGTCCCACCCAACTGTCGGTGATAACTCTGATTAGATAATTTCCATGAAGGTGTGGCCCTGCCCATTCAGCGTGGGCCTTGATTAGTTTTCTGGAGCACTACATAAGCTCAGACAGAAGGAGTGAGCTTGCTACAGCCAAGAGGGACACTTTGAAGAATGCCCAGGAGCTGAGAGAGGAGCTGCAGATGAGAGACCGTTTGAAGACGGCCTTTGAAAGCAGACACTTGCTCCAGAGAAGCTAAGAGAAGACAAATGCCCCAAGAGCAGCTAAGAGTGACATTTTGGAGAGCACTGAGAACAACATTTTGAAGAGCAGCTGCAGCTAAGAGAGGACAAAATGCCCCAAAGGCAACACTTGGGAAAACACCATCTTGAAACGCAACCTGGGAGCAAGCAGACACCAGCCACGTGCCTTCCCAGCTAACAGGGGTTTTCCGGATGCCAATGGCCATCCTCCAGTGAAGGTACCCGATTGTTGATGGACTTAAAGACTGTGACTGTGTAACCAAATAAACCACCTTTCATAAAAGCTAATCCATTTCTGTTATTTTGCATTCTGGCAGCATTAGCAAACTGGAACACAGGGTAAAGACACAATGAGGCATTAGAAAGGAATGGAGCAGGGTCGCTGGCCTGACGGATAGGCTGGGGGTGGTGGGAGCGGCCCGGGCCCGGGTGATGGGACAGGGCCTCCTGTCCAATGGCCCTGGGAGTCACGGGCACCTCCTGCATGGAGTTGGCACCCAAGGGGGCAGGTGAACATGCAGGGGTCCAGGGCAGCCCATAAAACATCGGGAGGTTGGTTTCAGGAGGCCAAGACGCCATTGAGGTCACTGCCCGAGACCGGAAATGAGGAGGCAGCACACGTGTGGAGTCAAAGCGGGCTGGGACCACTGGCTCCCTCAGGTTTGCCCGAGGTCAGTCGTAGAACCCTTTGGCGGAGCTTTAGAAGATATGGGTTTTGCTCTGGGGTGAACTGAGGCCCTGTTTGGAAAGAGGGTCTTGGCAGCTGTGGTTAATCAAGATGAGAGCCCCCTAAACCCCATACGCTGGTGTCCTAAGAGGAGGGATGTAAGAGATAAGACGGCCGCCTGACAATGGAGGCTGAGGCTGGGGTGCTGCTATCACAGCCCAGGACTGCTGGGTCCACCAGAAGCCAGAGCAAAGCCTGTGCAGCAACCTGGAGCCTTCTGGGGGTGCATGTCCGGCCAACACCTTGATTTCAGACTTCCGGTCTCCAGAGCTGGGAGGGAATCACTCTCTGTTGTTTGAAGCTGCACAGTTTGTGGAGCTGTTACTGCAGCCTGAGGAAACTAAGACAGGCTCCAGTCTCCTGCTCCAGAGACGGGGATTCAGGGAGTGTGGGTCAGGCCCAGGACCCCCTTGGCTTGGGACCCTGGCTCAGACAAGCGTATGAAAAAGGAGCAGAAACTGCCTTCCCCAGGCCGCAAACCGACTCTTGGGGGTAGGGTGGGGATGGGACATGGCGACAGGCTCCCTGTGGGCAGGGAGGACCCCTAAGTCTGTCCCAGCAGGGAAATCGCCCAAGTTCCAGGCTTCCAAGACCCACAAAGGAGCCCCACAGTCTTCCAAGATGCTGAGTCTTAGCAAGAAGGAGTCTGGATGGTCCAGAAGCCAAGAGGGTAAGAATACGTCAGAACATGTTGCAGCCTTGACCACGCCGTAAAAAACCGAAGGGCCTGGGATGACGACAGAGGTGCTGGTGCTGTGCTTCCAGAGGGAAAAGTGGACATAAGAACGGAGGCAGCGTGCCATCCACTTTGTCTCTCTGGGCCTACTCCCTCCCCTCACTCCCAAACCTGCCTGCACGGATTATCACAAGTTGCATAACCGTCTACTGAGTCCTCTTACTAAGACTAGAACGCTGAGACTGAGCTAAGTTAGGTAATGATCTCTTTCATCCTGCAGCCATTTTCATATTAAATATGAATGAGATGCAAAAGTACAGCTCAGCACAAGGAACGCCTAATTGGGAAATGACGGCAAACCTGGGACCCCGGCCTAGGAGACAGACACCCCAGGTCTTGGCTAATCTTTTGGCCTTATCCAACCCACTGGGGGAAAGCTAGGGCCTGGGAAGCTCAATTTTACCTCCCTTACTGCCTCCTCTATTCCCGCCACCGCCAATTGATGAAGCAGGCTGGAGTCTCTCAGGCACACTCACTTTGTCCTAATATCACGGTATGTTTAGGTTCAGAAGGTGGCCTGGCAGCATGCAGAGAGCTGAACTAATAATATGTGTCTATAAATACCTTGCAAAGTACCATCACGCAGATCTTCTTGTTTAATGCACAGGAAGGAGCGTAGTGGAAAACGAATGGACTTTGGAGGACAACGAATTTGGGTTCAAATTCTGGCTTTCTCATTTGCCCAAATGGTGCGACTTCAGGCTCCCCCGAGCCTCAGTTTCCTCACCCGTAAAGTGATTGTAACAATAACCTCAACCTCTGACGATTGCGGTGTCCTGAGGCAGAAGTGACGTGACCCTATTAAGCCTAGCAGGGTCCCTAACACAAAGCAGGAGCTTTCTAAGGGAACCACTTGTCTTCTAGAAATGCTGATTCCATTAAGACACCCAGCAGATCCGCTTTGGCCTTTTCTGGATCTACAGACGCTACTGAATCTCTGCCTAGTTATGCCAGCCAAACCCAACAGACCGTTTTTTCTGCTGGCCGGGTTCCTCTTTTTGCTCCTGCCCGACAGGAGCGGAAGCCACGGCCTCTGGGGCACGCAAGCCCACAGCCAGCCCCAGCAGGGCCACCCTGTGGAGACTGAACTGATGCGGGCAAACACTGCACTTAGCGGTGATGAAATAAAAGCGCCCCCAGATCCATAGCTCACTCTACCTGCACGAACATTCGTTTCCTTCTGAAATGTTTTGGTTCTTGCAGTGCAGAATGGTGCCAAAAATCCTTTCAATCCAAACATTCAGCTCTGGGTAGATGCATGAGAATGGATGGCTTCCTCCAGGGCACCAAGGAAGTCCCAGTGGCTGGGAGAAGTTGGTTCTGATTCCGCCCCCTTGCCCCCCACTGGGGCTTCCCCCAGCCTCGGCTACAGCTGGTGTCTGGTCCAGCCCCACGTGGATGAGGGGAGTCACTGAGCCAAGTGAACATTTTGGTTAAAATTAGAAACTAGAGTCCATGACGTACAAAGGACAAGATGGTCTCTCAAATGGAAAAGTTTTCTCTAGATCCTGAAACACTTAAATCATGTTTTACTTCATGTTATCTTAAGAAAGAAAATGAAAACCCATTCTCAAAAGACAGTCCCAACACCAAAAGATCTGTGTTAGATCCAGAAGGCTAGGGTTTCCCACCCGCTCCTGGGCGCTAGAAGACCCCGGCCAGGCCCCGGCTCGGAAGCTGCCAGAGCCCCGGGGACCAGGCGTTCATGTGCATGGGGCTTCCGCTCCCTCGTCTACCCAAAGAAACAGCAGCCCGTTTCTCAGGCTGGATGGAAAAATGGCTGTCAAACGGGCACACAAATTGACCACCACGGCAATTTTCCCGTTAGACTGTCTTCTCCCTGGGACGGACCTCACCTCCTTCTTCACCGCCTCCCCAGTGCCTGCCACAAGCCCCGGCACACAGCAAGGCCTCCGTAAGTCTGTGATGACCGAAAGGACACCTCCCGCTGCCAGATGCTCATTACAGGCCGTGGGGGCCACAGAGGCTTGGGGCAACTGGAGCCTCGTGAGTTTAACCTCCCAAGGTCTGTATGTGAACTAGCAGTAGAGCGGAGCCTAGAAGCTGGGACTCCTGCAGTGGAGATAAATGCCAACCCCAAAATATGACTGAGGGTCACCCTGAAGGTTACGGAGGCCTTCCTGTGCGCCTGGCACTGCTCTAACTGGTCTGCTCAATACAACTTCTGGAATCTTTGCAAAAACCTCATTTTACGGATGATGAAATGGAGACCCAGGGAAGCGACACCACGTGCCCCAGCCGCATGGCTCTAATATCCACGGTTTCGGCTCCTGCCCTACTCCCAGCATGTGCAGCCTGGAAGGGAAAGGCCCTGGAAACTGATAACGCAAAGTCCCCTTGGTTAAGCCAGGAAGGTTCCAGCTAAGAACTATTTTTGTTTAATCTCAGAAACCTCGAGAGGCAAAAGGACTGGGACGGGTGCCTCGCTCCTCCCATATGCTGGCGCTGCAGGCGAGAGCCCGGCTGGGACATGAAGTTGGAGCAGGTGGTTGTTTTATTTCCTCTCTGGCCTTCCCAGCTAGCCACGAACTGCTTCCCGCCAAGGAAGAACACATCCAGGACGAGAATAAACCTCCAGCTTTCCTTTGTAACTCGGGCGAGGATTCAGCTTAAGATCTCTACCCACAGTCTCCCAATGACAACCCCAGGGGCCTGGCCACGAGGGCCTCCCCCTGTCACCCGCATGGCACCGAGTAGAGCACACAGACTGTGAGGTTGGCCGAGTGCTTCCCTTTGACTTCAACCGGTTCCCTTCCTGAACTGTTAAAACGCGCCTCACCAAGAGAGTGGTTCTGTTTAAAACATGATTCCACAAAGGAGAGGGTGGAAGTAACAACAGTTAAAGCGGCTGCAGGGCAGGGTGGCTGGGGCAGGGCTGGGCTACCCACCACGTCCGGCGCCTTCTGGATCTGCGAGGCGAGCTGCAGGGAGCGGTTGGCCGACGAGAGCTGCTCCCGGAGGGTCTCGGCCTCTCTCTGCGCCACCTCTGCCCTCTGTGGGGGAAAGAAAAGGGGCGAGAAGAGAGCGCGCGTTCAGTTTAACAACTGACAATTATTACGACAACATTCATCAATTCATGCCTGGCTGACTATAATTGATTTTCCTAAACACTCAACCTAATAAGTGCTAGGGAAAAAAAAACACAGAATGTGATGGATTTTTATTTTAAACAGTACAAGGAAGAAATAATTGAGCGATTATGACAGTAATTTAACGCTAGGAGCAAGGCATCCCCTGCCGATACCAACTCTCCGGCCTGCTGCACTTCCCAGACTGAATAAATACAAGTGGAAATAGAATCTTTTGATTCAATTTCGCTCTTTTCTCATAGACCAAGAAGATTTTACTGCAGGGCTACTCCTGGGAGCGATTCTCACGGGGAAATGGCGAATTAAAGACACTTCGGCCATTCTCTTCCAGAAAGCCGAACACAATGTTTGCTTGTTTTCCTTCACGAAGTATTTCCATAAATGTAAGGGTGTAAATGCCACTTCTTTTGTGAGAGCTGGGCTTATTTCAACATATTTAGTCCTTCCCCTAACAAGGTCTTCTAATGCCAGTGCTGACGCCATAAACCAGCCGGGCTAATCGGAGGCCAGAGGCGCCGCGGGGCGAGGGGCAGCAGAGCTGAGGGTGGGGAGGGGGCTGCCAGAGGGACGGGGGGGCTCTGCCAGCCTCCGCACGTCATTTCCAGGCAAGGAGGCCATTGCCACGGAAGAGCAAACCGGATCTCCCCGTGGACAGAGAGGGCCCCACGGAGGAGACCCTGGCACCGGGGAAGATGGGAGCTGGGGAAGCCCCCAAACCCACCAGGCCCCCGTCTTCGCACTTCTGAAATGGGAACACCGCATGTTTCCTACAGACCCTGGCAGGACGGATGCCCGTGGACGCATGCAGCCCCGTGTTTGTTCAGAAGGGTGTGATTCGTGAGCCTCTCCCGATTCTACAGCTGCTCCTGAGACGAAGTGTAAGATGGGAGGGAAATGGTCACAACCACCACTGGGCTTGCGGACTGAGAAGTCTCGTGCTGCTTCCTTCTACAGGTCTCACGTGCTCCAACAGAAAAAGACTGACGAGGAAAGCCTGGCCGTGTGGGGCCACTGTGGGTGCTTTCTTATTTTGTGGTGTGACAGCGTGTGCCTACAAACTGCTACGGAAGGACTGGAAAGGGGAGACGGGACTGAGCCTGCCCGGAGCCTCACCGATCAATCAATCAGGTGTTGCATGGGGAATGGGCTTGGCAGCCGGAAGCAGTTCTGAGGACGCTTCCACTCCTGCGGTGTCATTCTGAGTCAGCTCCGCGTGCGGACAAACGAGGGCATTGCCAGGAGCAGTCGTGTCTGTAGGGTGGCGTGGTGGCCCCTGCCCTGATTCTCGGGAGCTCTTGGGAACCACACTCGACCGACTTCACGTGGTGCCTGGCTGGGCCGGTCTATGCTATGCCCAAACAGTCTCCTTCCACACAATCTGTTCCAAGAGAGTCTAGAACCATCCACCAGGTCAGGGGGCAAGGGGGCTGGTGTGGCTAAAACGGCAGGGGCAATTCTGGTTGGCGCCTCCTGCTCAACTATGAGGGCTGCAGGGAAGTTTCCTCTAGTGAAAGAGATTTCCCCCAGTCTGTTTCCAGATGTGCCATTCCCAGTGCTTCTGATAATCATGTCATACTACCAAATATTTACTTTTCTCTCTCTTCTCAGCTATCTTTTGGAATCTGTACAACTGTCAGGATTAAGGCACATTTTGACATACTTCCTAGTCTCCTCTTTCTAGGCCTTCTTAGCCTAGTGGAGAAGCTGGCCTGTTGGCTGCCAACAAGGTAGCACTACCACCCTGATTCAGAATATTCTGGAAGTATGCTGGGATACAGAGCTCAGAGCTCATCCAGCATTGAGCCATTTGGAGCACAATACTATTCCCTCAACAGCCAGTGGCTCACAGAACAGGGGATACAGCCACTGATGACTTCTTCCTTGGTTTCCATAATTTCTCTGGAGCCTCTGCACTTGTGTTCAGTTTCCTAGCTCATGTCCACAATCACCCTGGGGCCTGTCCATTGGTAGCCATAGCCTTATCTCACCTTTGGCTTGACTTGACTACTTTAGTGCAACTTTTTGATTATATGTCTATTAGGATTTAGATGCTGAGAGCCTCCAAAACAAGAGGTGGTTTGTGCAGTTAAATGTGCACAAAGCAGAACAATTAAACATAAAAGCAGGCCTAAAAGCAGCTGAAGGAGGGAGCTGAATGGGCAGCCAGTGAACTGCTGGATGAGTTAGTCTCTGGGGTTGGTAACCCGTGGGGCTCCATCACTGGCAGTTGGGGGCCCGCAGGATCAGGGCCTCAGCACACCTGCTTCCAGGCTCTCCCAGCTTCCCGAGGACTGTGGCTCACCAGCCGAAGCTGTGCTTCCAGAACTGTGCTCCATGTCTGGAGACTTCAAGCTCCGGCTGTGTTCTCTGTTCTGGAACCCCAGGCCAGGATCGTGTGGCCATCATGGGATGCCCGGCTTTGTTTCCCTGACGGGCTCGCCCTCCTTGCTGCATCTCCCTTAGGCTTCCGCCACTGTCCCCCACGAGAACAGCGCTGGGCCGGACCTGAGCCGCCCTTCTGGAAGATTCCTCTCACTGACTCTTGCTTGCCTTCTGTACTATTCTGAGAAATGGGGATAAAGGCTGCAAACGTGGGGAAAGTGAAGGAGGGCAAGTGAAGGAATGAGGATATGGCACGCGTTTGGCGGTAACCCTGGCCACGGTGATACAAACCGCCCCTGCGTGTGCGGCCTTAGGTTGCTGCTGCCTCCTCATCCTGCAGCGGAGGCTCCTGCAGGGGAACTCTGGTGACTGCCAGCTGCTCTGCAGTCTTGACTTGGCCTCCACTCGGCAGTCCCCTTGCAGGCAGGAGGTGCCCTCTTACAAGAACTGAGCCAGCAAATGGCGGTGTGTGTTCCACCCACGCAGTGGTGGCCGCCTCGCTAGTTACAGGGGAGCTTTGAGTCTCAGCAGGGGACAGACGCTGCTCTGCTGCCCAGGCCCGGTTCCACATTGGTCACTAGGTTTATTTACCCAGCAGTCCGGGAAAGTGCAGCCTGAACCAGGGGCTTCTGGGGCCTGAGGAACCCAGAGCCTCATCATGGAGGGAGGGCCCCGGCCCTGAGGAGGGGCAGCAAAGGAGCACTTCAGCCCTGGCCTGACCCCCAAAAGGAGCACACTTTAGAATGTCAATAAAGGATACTGTCAGCTTATTTCCAGACCTGCAGGTCTGAAAAACCTGACTCAGAGAATGTGGCAGAGAGGTGTCATCAGGGAAGATGACGGGAAGGGAAGGCAGCAGCTGGGTCACGGGCAGCAGAGAAGGAAAAGGCAGAGCTTCAAGGGGCGGGGTGGGGTGGGGGTGACGCCCAGGAGTGAGGGCTAGCAGGAATCACGGGCCCCCAACCCCGGGAAAGGCGGCTGTGGTTGGAATTCTCTAGGGACAGGTGTTTTCTCCCCACCTGGAGCCAAGGCTGACGCCGAGAGGATCCTCAGCACCTCCCCTGTAGGGCAGGCTTTTTTCCCCAGTTCGCTATTTGTTGGGGATTGAATCACGTTCCCCACAAAAGGGGGCATGTGAGTGTGAACCCATTTGTAAACAGGCCCTTTGACGACGTTATTACCTAGGATGAGCCCAAACGGAAGGATGGGTGGCCTTGATCCACTATGGCTGAAGTCCTTACAAGCTAAGGAAATTGGACATGGGGACAAAAAAGCCTCAGGAAAAAAGCCAAATTCAACAGAACCAGGAGGAGAAAGTAGACATGGCCATGTGCACCGCCATGACACAGAAAGCCAAGGCCCGAGGACCACCGGCAGCCCCCGAAAGCCATGGTCTTTGGGGAGAAGCAATGTCTTCCCGAAGCCTTGATTTTGGACACCCAGCCTCAAAGCTGTGAGCCAATGGATTCCTGTTGTTTTAGCGGCTGGGAAACTGATACGCCATTTGAGCTGTGGCCTTTGGGGTCCCTGGTTTCATGCGGGGTCTCCTATCTAATCTATCCTCCGTCGCCTGAGATTTTGTCGGTTGTGCTCCCCGTATGTGTGGCCATTGAAACCCAGGCACAGAGCAGCTGTGTGGGCTGGAGATGAGCTGCCCGTGGCCCCAGTGGATCTGATAGGAACACGTGTCTGTGTACAAGAGTACCACCAATGTAGTGGATTAAAACACCACGGATCTCTTATTTTACAGTTTTGGAGGTCAGAAGTCTGAAACGAGTCTCGGGAGGCTGAAATCAAGGCAGCAGGAGAGCTGAGCTCCTTCTGGAGTCTCCAGGAGGGAATCTGTTTCCTTCCTTTTTCCAGCTTCTCAAGGCCGCAGGCATTCTTCAGCTCGGGGACGCCGCTTCCATCTTCGGGGTCAGCTGTGGCTGCTCCAGTCCTCCTCGCGTCCCATCACTTCACCCTGACCCTCCCACCCCCTTCCTCCACATTTAAAGAAGGCACCTTGTGGCCACATTGGGCCCAGCCGGATAGTCCGGGATAACCTCCCCATCCCAGGGTCAGCTGCCTATCAACCTTAACTCCGTCTGCAACCTTAACGCCCCTTTGCCAGGCATCTAACTTAATCTCAGGTTCTAGAGATTAGGGTGTGGACACCTTTGGGTGCCGGTACACTGGCTATTGAGCTCCTCAAGGACAACAAATTACAACACATTCAGACCATTTCGAGGAGAAGGCAGGCTCTCCTTGGGGATGACCCCTTGACTTGCCCTCTCAAGGTCCCTTACTCTACTCCACCTGTGGAGAGAAAGAGGGGTACGACTACAAAGCCCAGCAAGTGGCTGTTCCGAGTCAACAGACCTCATCATTTTGGAAAGCACACAGCAAACTTCTGGACACTTTTCTAAAGCAACACCCACATACGATTACAGAGAACTTGAATCTGAGAGGTACCCAACTATAGTGACACCGCTGGAGGGAGGTGGTCAAAACTCTACAAGGATGGGGGACAAGAAATGGATTATTGCCATGTGTCCTGAGCTGAGAATACACTGGCAGCTGAAGCCCCCTGCCTGTGCTCCTGGTGGACGTGACGGGTATTGATTTGACTTTGTTCTACCAGGTCTTACAGGCTGAAAGCTGGATCTACACCACCACCACCCACGTAAACACAGCTTGCCACAGACTGAGTCATGATTTCAGGAAGGCCTGACGTGCAAACTTCCCCACCCCCTCCTGCCATGATGTCCTTCCACCTCCGGCCTCTCGGACTCTCTCTGGGCCTTGCTGACCTGGGCAGGAAGCCCGGTTTGTTATGTGGAGAAACCAAGGTCCCAGGAGGCCCAAGGAGTAACCAGAGGCCTGTGTGTGGCTCCCGCATTGGGAAGGCAGCCCCAGCCCCAGCCCCAGCCCCGTGGCACCTGCGTTCACTCAGCTGCCGTGCACGGCTCAGAGTGGGTGCTCCCGACAGATGGTGGATGAAGCGAGGCTCAAATGATGCGTGCACACCCTCTCACCGAAGTGGGAACTACCTCCTCCTGCAGAGGGGGACACAGGCACGGGGGGACCAGGGCTCTGCTCAAGGCTGCGTGGGTAGTAAAAGGTGGATCTGGGATTTAAACTTAAGTCTCCTGACTCCAAACCCAGTGATTCTTTCCCATCAGGACACAAAAGCCTCTGGCCAAGTCGATGCCGCACCTTGCTACAAGTTCCTTTGGTTCTCTGCATATTTCTCTACAATCGGCTTCTTCTCCTTAGTGAATTTAAATGGTGGTTTTCAACCCTGACCTCAACTTGAAGGGTTTTCCATCAGGGTAGTCTCACACTGTAAAAATCAAGCAGGTTAACAGGAGGAGGAGAATGCACATAAACAGCTTCCAACTGGCCCTGCTGTGGGATTCTGTGCTACCAGCAGCCGTATCCGGGCCAGAGCTCTCTGCAGAGATGCCAGGCCATGTCAGAAATGACCAAATCCCTGAAGCCCCGAGACAGGCCTTCAGATGGCCGTGGAGTACAAACTTGTGGCTTCTGCTTTGTCGTGACTTTTGATAGTTCTGAACCTTGATTGCTACCAACTAATACGGCGAGTAGTAAAGCAGTAGTAAAGTAGTAAAGTTTATCAAACAGGTGTAAAGGAGACACATTCTTAACTGATGTTGCTGACTGCTCTTCCGTTTTCCACAATAGAATCACAAGTACTTTACCAATAAAGTAGAGCTTCAGGTCTCCGTAGAACATTCTAACAGAAAGTCTAGTGCAAAAATGACGTTGCATGCCAATGAACTAGGAAATTTCTCCTCCCGGGGATCTCCCTGGCGGGGAAGGCGGCTGCTCCAGATGTGGCCTGCACGGGTCTTGGCGAGCGGCACCCTCCGACGGCCCTGCCTTCTGCCCGTCCTGCCTCCGTCTCACCTCCACCAGGAAGGCCTCCTTCCAGCTCTTGGTGTCTTTTCTCTGCTCTGTCACAAGAGCTGCTTACCGCTCCTGGCTTCCTTCCGGCTCCCATCCTTCCCCAGTGTTTAGCAAGCACGGTGATCCCGGGACCCAGCTCTGCTCATCTCCCCCCCACCCACAGTCCTCTGCTCTCAGGATGTCCTCCTTTCTGGCCCGACCCTCGCAGCCTTCCACCCACCTGGCTCGGCCCCTCCTATCACCCCACTCTTCTACCTGGCACGCCCCTGGGTTCCAGCTCCACCAAATCACCTGAGACCCCAACAGTTCACCACACCCTCCTGAACCATGGCCTCTGCTTGAAGGTTCTCCCCCGTCATGTCCACCGGGGAGGTTTTGTCCCTGCTTACGGCCCAGGGCAAACGTCACCTTCTCTGGTTTCCCCTCAGACCTGTACCTCGATCTCCTCCTTTTTTTTCCCCAGGAATTATTCTTTCAACACCCCAGCACTTACACCATTCTTTCCTGGATGCTCTCTTGTGCTACTGGGGTCATTTACAACTTCATAAAATCCTAGAATTCAGGGTCAAAAAGACCCACTGAGTCGTCTAGTTCAATTCCTCTTTCTGTTTATCATGGCCCTTTGGCCCTTCTCATACTCTAGGCAAGTGCTGGCCCGCATTTTGCTTGCGCAGCTCTGCTGACGGGGAGCTCACTCCGTTCAGAGGCAGCTCTAGGCACCTTGGAGAGCCAGAACTGAGAACGGGCTTCCTCGGTCATCAGTCCATTTTCTCCCTCGAGCCTCCACTTGGCCATACTCCTGTCCTGCAGGGTCCCTCAGAAAAGGCCTGACAGCTGTCCCCTGGCCAGCCCTTGAGAGATACAAGGACACAATTTATGAGGTTCTCTCCTCAAACTTCCCCCTTTTAATCTTTTAATAACCCTAGTTCCTCAAATGAGTCCTCTTGGGCCTTAGAGTCACTCTATCTTGTCTTTCCCTGCTCCTCCAAAGTCCCAGAACCTCCTAGGTTTTTCTTGTGTTGGGCCCTCCCATGTCTGTGTCATGGCCTCTGAATTCCTGTTTTCCTTGCAGTGTGGCTCCCGGGATAAAATGTGATTCCTTGGGCATGGACTATTTGTTGCAGATTGGAGCAGAATCACCACCTCCTTCATTCTAGAATCTCTATTTCTATTAGCATAGCCCAAGGTTGCATCAGTCTCCTTTGGCACCTGTATCACACTATTCATTTACTTTGAGTTGTTGGTTAAAACTCTCCTGGACTCTCCCTCTTCCAGAAGTGCCGCTGCCGGCATTTCTCGAGGTCAAGGCTTCACAATTCTCCCTGCCAAATCTGAGCTTGTTCAGCAACCATAAAACGAACATTTATTTAAGCACCTACTTCTTCCCCAGGCATTTTACCTATAATCCTCAAAACAAGCTTGCAAAGGAAATCCTCATTTCTCCTCTCTCCCTCTATTCCCTCTCTCTTTTGTTCTTTGGGATAAAGGAATTTCAGAGGTTAAGACAGTTGCCCACGGCCCACAGCCAGTAGGTCCTGAACCAAGCGCACTCAGAGCCTGCACCTTTCTCTGGGGACCATCTGGGGTCTCCAGGGCCCGGGTCCACTGGGTGGCCTCCAGCACTTCGAGGAGGCCACCCCCTCTGCCGTCCTTCCTCGGCCCCTGGGGCTGCCCCTGAAACTGCTGAGAGCCAGCCCCCAGCCGGGCTGCTGACACTCAGGGCCAGCTTTATGGGGTGTCTGACAAAGCAGGGCACACCCCCAAAGTGCCATCATAGTGGGGGACATGCCCCAGACTGGCCTTGCTATGTGTGTGTAGAAATTTGAGAGATACAAATGGCAATCAGGTGACAGAGCACGGGGGCTCCTTCCGTAACTGCCCTTGGTTTAAGGTCTCTACAAAGCACAGACTGAGTAGAAACAGAGGAGCAAAAGCGAATTAGTCTAGCAAAGGAAAGTCAATAAGCACCAGAGCGCCTCTGGGAGGCGAGGCAGAAGCAGTGCCTCATAGCCATGGCTGTGTGCATGGGTGCAGCTGCAAAATAGGCCCCTTCCAAAGGGGAGAAACAGCGAGCCCGCCTTCTATGTCGTTTCTGAGTGTGGTGGTCAAGGGCATGGGGGCTCAGGCCTGGCTCTGCCCCTGCCGGCCGCTGACCTCGTCTCCTCGCCTGTAAAGTGGGAACACAACAGCACTCCCCTCGCTGGGACACTGGGAGGTTTAAGTGATTTAACTCATGTGAGGCGCTTGGAAAGAGGGGCACAAAGCAGCCCGTCCACAGCTGTCAGCTCTTCCCACTATGGCTCACACTGTGCTACTTCTGTCTCCACTGGGCGCCCACCGTGGGCCAGGCCCTGGATGCTTTACGGGTGAGTCTGGGAATCCAGCCCTGAGCCACAAAGTTTTCCTTAGAGAAAAAAAAAATCCACATGTTCTGTGATCATTCCCGGGAATAAAGTGACTGATTATTTCAATTAGACTTCAGGATGTTGCTGTTGGCCGAGGAGCGGACGGGATGCACGCTCCTGTGCCTCCACAAAGGTCTGGCGACCAAGGCCAGTGGCGGGGCTGGTGACCCGGGCCGCTCTCGCCAGGCGCTGGGCAGAGACTGCAGTGATCCGGGGAGACTTTCCATCCGTCTGGGGCCACGCCGGCCCAGGCCACCCTGGGCAAACAGCTTCACTTTCCCGGGCCTGAGGCTGCCCAGTGGTAAACCTGAGGGGGAGCAGCCAGAGCCTGCGGCCTTCTGGGGCTGAGATACACATCACGACTTTGGCTCCTTCTCCCCCAAGTACAGAAAATAAGTGGGAAACCTGTTTCTTTGCAAAGCAGCGGCACTGTTTGTTAAAGTGAGATGTTTTGCCGTTATATGGAGTCCTTGGGGGGAAAGAAGGGGATCTTCAGTGGCTGAATTTTGTGGCTGCTGCGTATTTAGACCTACCAAATGCTGGGTGCCTCCTCTGCCCGAGGTACTTTCTAGAGACCATCTCTAGCGACTGAGGATACAGCCATGGGGGTGGGGTGGGGACGCAGCAGGGGGCCCTCTCCAAAGCCACTGGTTTCAACCCAGGGAGTTGTCGAGTTCTCCAAGTAGAAGGTGGTGGTAAAGCATCCTCTTTACTACCACACTAGTTTAACTGAAGCCCTGGATACAGAGATGGGTACTTAAGAGAGTGATTAAAAGAAAGAAAAAGCAGCTACTTTGCAGTGATACTCGCCACGTGACATCTGAGATGCTGGGGCCGTTACAAAGGCTCTGCTGCGGGGAAGTAAGTGCCTGGAACTTTCCATGTATTTTTTTTTTTTTTTAATACTTCTAACAACATTAGAAAAAACATTTATGTTGACAGCTGTACATATAAAACACAAGAAAAAAGTGGTCTTCTAACTTGGAGAGAGCCATCTCCTAGAGAGAAACGGGTATGCTACCGTGGTTTTGTGGCTGAAAGCCATCAGCAGTCCTACCTGATTTGCTCTTTCAAGGTCCGTCATGATCATTTCAATCTCGTCAGCCCTAGGAAGGTGAGAGGGAGAGAGCAGGTTAGTCAGCAACAAGGCAGGCTCGGACAGGTGGCCGGCAGCACGGGGCTTCCCAGCTCGGGCTCGGCAGAGCAGCCTGACCCACAGGCAGGCCCGGGCCGCACTGGGTGGGCTCTGGGCAAGAGGGCCTGCCTCGCCTCCTGGCTTCTTCTGCTCTTTCAAGCATCGTGTGTGTGGGGGCACAAGGGCTGCTTGTCCTCGAGGTACTCCCCATCTTGCAAGGGAGGCAGAGCCTTAAGAAGATAAACTCCGGCATGTCCTGCCGGGAATCAGAATGAAGCTCTGGCCGCAGCGCTCTGGGAAAAGACAGGAGGGAGCGATTACGTCTCCTTGGAGAGGGAGTCAGGGAAGGCTTCAGAGGAGGGGAAGTATGAACTGGGTTTTGAGGGATGAGTAGAAGTTTGCCAGGCTGGGGGTACAGGAAGGGTCTGGGGAAAGGCTGCTTTAGGAGAAGGAGCAGCATGCACAAAGGCACTTGGCAGTGAAGGCCTTGATGGAACCGAGGGAACCACGGGGAGGCCGGCTGGAGGGGAGGGGCAGACGGGGATGGAAGTGCAGGTTGGGGTCTCTGCAGCCTGCTCAGGAGACGCCTGAGCTAACCGTCATCACCTGACCCGCTGACAAAAATGGAGTTTCCAGGTTCTTTTTTTCCCTTCCTTTTTGGAAGTACCTTTGAGTAATCAGAAAGCAAAATACACTTCCAACATACTACATCGTGGGAGAGAGAGGAATGCCGAGGAGGCCATGGCCATTGCACAAAGTCCAAGACAGGTTAGAACGGTACGCCTGGGCAAAGCCCGGCTCCAGCTTCTGTGAGAAGGGTCCTAACGGACGGCCCCCGTGCAGGGCCTGCAGCCCGCACAGGCTGAGATCCCAGGAAGGGTTTACACGCCCATGGGAAATGGAGCCAGATGTTTCAGCTGCGCAGGTCCTTCCTGGGGCATAGGGGCTGCCTCTGCAGAGCCTGAGTTCTCTCTGCTGCCCACAGGATTTAATCCCACCCTCACGCCCATGGCCCTGGGCTCCAACTCCCATCACCTGCAGGCCCCCCGATGGCCCAGGCCCCTCCGTGCACCAGGCCCAGACTGTGCGCCTGCCTTAGACCCCAGAACCTCATCTTCTGCACCCTAGCCTTCCCAAATCCTCCCAGTGGCTCCACCTCCAGGGGCAGCACATCCGCTCCCCGCTAAACCGCAGTTTTGAGTCTATGTTCGATGTTCCCACAGACTGTGCACCTTGGGAGGCTGGGCTGAGCCGCTTTGTCCCTATGTCCCTATGTCCCTGGTGCCTCCATATAGGGCCAGGGGCCAGAACCCCGAATGCCAGCCCGCACATTCCTGGGACGGCACAGGGCACCCCAGTCTGCTCCCTGAAGCTGACAGCCATGTGCTGGACAAGAGGGCCTGCCCCTCTAGGACCCGAGCTGGGGAAACAGTGCTTCATCTCCTTTCGCGGCCTCCTGCTTCCTGTGCTCCCCGGGGCCCTGAGGCTTTTCCAGTGTCTCCCACAATCCCTGATCTGGGGCATTCTTATCAGCCACCAGCAGCCTGGTGGGGTAACAGAGGCCTGGTGATCAGGTTCAGCCCCCACTGTACCTGCTCTGAAACAGTATCCTGCTTTCAGACTGCTCTGAGCAAAGTCCGAAACGACGTGGAGAATGGCCTAGTTAAAGGAAGCTATTTTTAGGGCGATTTCACAAAGAAGACAGTGAGATAAATACCCGAAGGAGGCCTCGGCGGCGAAGGGCTGGAGGCGAGCAGATGGCAGGGGCAGCTTCAACTACAAAACCTATCCCTGCATTGTCGCAAAAGAAAACTTCCAAGCTCTCAGAGCAAAACTGCCGTGTGGTATTAAAGACCTTGTCATAACTACAAAGGATAAAACAATCATGAAGAGTGTTGGGAGTCTTAGAGGCAACCCAGGAGAGTGACCAGCGGTCAGCAGGGGAAGGCACTGCTGCCAGGGGAGCGGGAACACACTCCGCGGGGTGCCGGGTGAGACGGGAAGCAAACAAACTTCTCCCAAGGCAAACCCCAACTTCTGCAGTTTGGAACTTCCACCAGCCAGTTCCGTGTCATCTCTTTACAAAGTTCAGATGCACCCAGCAGATGTCCCCTGCTCGGGGTGTCTCCTGCTCGCTCGTTCACGTGTCCCGTGAGCGTTCTCAGCCCTGGGCTGGGCCGTGGACTGGGCAGAGAGCGACACAGCCAGGGCTCCTGCCCAGCTTGCCAGGGCTGCACATTAAGAAGAGAAAGACAGAAAGGTGGAGCTGCCAAGTACCCAAAATAAGAATTTGAGGGGAAGGGCAGTGGTGTCTAAGCACTCTCGAGCAGATTCAGGAGCTGGGGCAGCAGCACATGGCGTTGGGTGGGGAATGGCCTGGCTCGGGGGGTAGCAGAGACCCAGGATGCGTGCCGAGGGGAGGATTCTCCTGATTTCTCCGGCTGGGCCCTTGGCTTTGCTGTTACACTTGCAACTTCTGTCTCCTTTCCTGCCGCCTTCTGGGAAGGTTCTTCAATTTGATCCAGGTGGATTTTGGCTGTCGCCATCCTGCCATTGATCTCTTCTTCTTTGGTCCTTAGTTTAGTCATTCCATCTTCATACCTGTCATTTCCACTCAGTTCGCATTTTTATTACTCCCTGTTTTTGCTCAGCATTGCCAATGTCTCACCTTATTTCCTTGAGTAGACTTCCCGTGTTCATTTTGAATCATGGCCTATCTGTCCTGTTTGCTGGGTCTGGGGTTGTTAGGGGGCTGCTCTCTGGGGCCTTTCTCGGCCTGTGCCCCCAGGGGAGGACAGAGGTGCAGGCCCTGTGTCTCTTGAGATGAATTTAAGAAGAGAGGCGCACAGCAGGGGCTCAAGACATTTTTGCTGAACGAAGGAAGGAAGGGGAGGGGGTGACACCTGGCACTGAGCATTCTCACTGATGCCCACCCCCACCCCTGTCCTTCCACCAGGAGATTCCTCTGGCCAGAGTTTTGCCTTTAAATTCTTGGGGAGAAGCAGCATTAGGAGGGGCTGGTATCGGGGTGTGATCCTCCAGTCGTGGGGGCTGAGGATTGATGGCGTGGCTGTGGAGGGCCACTTTCCTCCTCACCTGCTGTCGTCCATGCCTCACTCCCTGCCTGGCTGTGGCCGGTGGCGAAGGGGCCAGGACTGGGGTCACACACACACCAGGGCTAGAGAAAAGGGGCTCCAAGAGCCCTGGCTTCACACTCAGCCGTGATTGGCAAGGCTGGGACCCGCAGGGGCTGGGAAGCAGTGGTCCGGATCCCACCGGGCTTAAAGGGCCTGGGCAAATGCCCAGACATGCTGGATTTCCCCTCAGACCGGGGACGCTTTGGGACGCTCGTTGGAATGGCTGACGTCCAGAAAACCATGCGTCAGGCTGCAGAAGACTTCACGTCACTTATAAAAAGTCAGTCTCATTTAAACGGGAAGGTGCTTTCTCAGCAGTCTGAGGCAACCACTGGAAATGAACTGCAAGTTTTCCACCTTCTGGTCAGTTTAATTCCTGTTACTAAGCAACTGCTAAACTGACCAAAATACTGAATGTGATAACTTACCTTTCAAGACAAGAGGAACTGTTCCATATTTCCAAAGCTTTCCGGCTCTGCTGCTCTAGGGCAGGGCCATTTGATGGCAGGGATCCTGAGGACAGCAGGGCCTGGGTGGCCACAGTCCCCACTCACAGAAGGGACCAGAAACCACAGAAGGAGCCAGGGACACAGTTGGCAAGAAAAAATTCAGATTATTGTTCTAAAGGCCTTAGGCTTGTTCATTTTTCAAGAGGGCATGCTTTACAAAAGGTCAGATGAAATACAACTGGTGGGGTATTCAAACGTGACTTGGGCTTGGGAAGACGCTAAGTCCAGAGAGCACGTGCATCTTCCAGGGAGAAGGTGGAGGCCTTGGCTTTCACAGGACAGGACCCGGAGGGCAGGACATACCCAACGTCTGCACCATGCTCATCCTGGATCGGTCCTCTTTCAATCCCAGTGACCCACTGTCTCTCCAAACCATGACCCCCACATGGCAAAATTAACCCCGCCATCCAAACTGCCCTTGGTGAGCAATGAGAAAATGCCTGGAGGGGAACACTGCGACTCCAAATGTTGTTAAAAGTGCAGTAATGAATTAAAATGGCAGGTGCTTTTGCAGTGTGAGCGTCAACAATATCCCAGGGGTTTCTCGGTCCTTCCAGTTTGAAGGCTCGGCTACCACGTCAGCAGCCAGAGTCTGGCATCAGTCTAAAATCATTTATTTTCCTAAGTCTATAATAACTGCACATAGTGTTTGCTCAGCAAAACGATTTATTATAAAAATTTAGTCCCCTCACCTATTTATGAGCTGATGAAACAGCTTTCACTGATCTATTAACCTGGACTGCTTTATGCTCTGCTCTGACTTCAAATAGCAGATAATTCCGGTTTGGCCTAGAATATGTAGTTCATTCAGCTCCCCACTGATCATTTCAGGGTATACTGTGGTCTAACACACAATTTTTATGAGGAGCTTAAAAGGACATGGTCAAGGTCAATGGAACTGAAATTACATCCACGTTAGAAATTGTATTTAACTTTCGCCCTAGCCTCCTGAGTTCTAACATACGGCGCTGGGACAAGGTTGGTGCATATTTCAATACCCGAACAATCACACTGACATCAGGAGCTGTTAAAACGTACAGGACAGCTTTCAAAGATCAGTGAATCTTCTTGGACGCAAGTCAAAAGCCAACAGTCTCAATACAAGGTGAAGTTTTTTGGCCTCAAAAGGAGAAATATCTAAAGAATAATTCTCCCTACTTAAAAAAAAAAGCTTGTTGTGTTGAATAAAGCGAACCCCCCAACCTGAGGCTGCACCTGGCGCCCCACCCTGTCGGTAAGGCAGGTGCTTCTCCTGAGCACCTGCACCCAGGGGCTCTTACAGCGTGAGGGGGGTGAGGAGGCAGACTGTGGGGTGCGCAGGGGGCAGGAGGAGGTAGAGGGGGGCAGCTCCGAGGAAGCCTCTCCGTGGGCCTGGAACCCCCACAAGGGAGGGTTGGTGTCCCATGACAAGCGTGGGCAGTGGATGGGCCTGCACGAAAAGCTGGTCACAGCCCCAGAGCCCGGTTGTCCCTGAGAGGCAAGGCTGGTCTGCAGGGTCTCCTGGGTCCCCCGGTGTGGGCCGAGGACTGCCGGTGGGGAGGGAGCTGCTGCTCCACAGTGGCCACCGGGCACTCACTTTGGGCCCCGACCGGGGAGGGAAACAAACGTTGGGGGTGGCCCCTGCTTCACACACAGTGAGCTCCCCCTGCCCATCCCAGGAGCTGAGTGTGTGCAGGGGGTGGGGCGGGGCCCTTGCTGCCAACTCCGTGGTGGGCACAGAAATATGACCGCAGTGAGACCCCAAGGAGAGGAGCCAAGGGCTCGGCAAACTGGAGGGGAAAGGCTCCCGGCGGAGGGGACACTCGGTCCGTTTCCTGGAGGGTGAAGAGTTTTGGGGGAAAGTACAGTGGGGCAGGGGGAGTCACAACTTTCTTGATGGAGGGAAAAGATCATCATACTAAGTTCATTCTGTTTTTAAATCTGCATTTCTTTAAAGCTGAATAACCCATCTTCATATCACTGGTTTACTATGCCAGCTTGTTGTCATTTAAGAATTTCCAGAATGGACTTGGGACACGTTTGGGATTCTCTCTTCTCTTTCAGTGACTCGTGGCGGGATCAAAACTGCTGTCATCAGAATTACAATATATTTAGTATTTATTGGGCCTGGTCTTCCCTTGTTCCTCCTCTTTTTGCAGAATTCTCTTGGCTATTCTTACACACTGGCAGTGTTGCTTCTCTCCTTACCCAAGAATGGCTGTGTCTTCCCACCAAGTGTGCTCCAAAGACATTCAACAGCATTGTCAAGTATTCTCCTTATAGACCTCGTACATCTACCCTAAGCTTTCCTAGATACTTTACTGTTTTCATTGCTATTACAAAGGTATCTCTTCTCCCAGGATATTTCCTAAATGGGTAGGTGTCTAATTTTGTAACCGCTTTTCAGTTGCTCTACTGTGTTTTCCTGGTACACTATACTCTCATCTGCAAATAAGGACAGTAATCTCTTCCTCCCCCCTTTTTATACCTCTTCCCTCTCTCGTGTAACTGCCCTCATTAGTACTTCGAGCTTACATAACAAGTACCAGTGGGCAGCCTTGCTCGCAGCCTGACTTCATGAGTAACGCGCCTGGTATTTCACTATTAAACGTGCGGCCGATCTCTGGTTACTGACCTATCACTCATGCTGCTGAGACATATATTGTGTTAATGAAATATCCAACTGTTCCTACTTTATTAAGACTTTTTAATAAAAGATGGATGTTGATTTCATTAAGTACCTTTTAGGCATTTATGGAGCCAATTAAATGGTTTTTCTCTTCTGACCTGCTAAAATGGTAAATATTACTGACAGTTATTTGCCCCATTTGGTTGTGGTGTATTATGCATTTAGTGTGCTCCTAGATTCTATTTGCTAATATTTTATTTAGTATTTTTTTTTCATAAATATTTATATATGAGATTGGCTTTTCGTTTCTTTTATCTCCTTTGTCGGGTGGATTCAAAACATGTTTTTTGAAGCATTTCCTTCTCTCCATTGACAAAGGGAGCTGTGATGATACTACTCTAAAAAAATCTGAACCCCAAATCCATGTACTGCAGCCGGCAGCCCGGCGCTGGGGGTTCCCACCCGGCCCCTCCTGGCGCCCACCTTTGCCTGGGGAGCTGGCTTGAGGCCCCCCTTCCTGGAGGCCCCTCTTCTCCTTGGCTGGTCCTTCCCTCCACGGTACCCCTGGGTTGCTGCTTGAGTCAGTCTGCCCTGGACGACCACCGCTGGTTCCTGGAGCCTATTTTCAGACCCCCTCTCCCAGTTAGACCCCAAGTGTTGTACGGGCAAGGGCCCCTCATGCCCCAGCGGGCCGGGACCCCTGCAGGGAGCGGAGAGTCAACAGGCCCTTAGAGAATGACCTGACAGAAACACTGCGGCTCCTTTTCCAGCAATTTCTTCCCCACTTTTCCAACAATCCAGCCTCCTAGACAAAGAAGCCTGATGTACAGAACTGCCTCCTCATCAAAGCCATTGTGTGGGTGCTCATTCTTTGTTTCTGGCAGAAGCGATTTTCCATGGTCTATTGGGAACATGTAAATCCCATGTAAATTTCCTTCTGTGGCCCAATCACAAACACTCTCAGCGGTTCTTTATTCCTATTCTGTTCCTTGAAATCACATGCTTGTCCCCGCCTTGAGGCCACCCTGTGACTGCGGCCCCCTCTGCTGAGATCTTCACGGGGGTCCCTGGCACCCCCCGGGGCTCGGCTTGAGGGGCTCCTTGGAAGACCCCTGCCCGGCCCTGCTGCTCCGCTGCCTACCCCGCTTTATTTCTACTGCACTTGCCCCTACCTCAAAGTATCTGGCTCATACATGGATTACTTGTGTATTCACCGCTTAATTCCAGAGCATGCAGCAGGGCTCGCCAAACACTGGTTAACTAAATATGCAAAATAACAGCATCTGTTACCTGAAAGCCACCACACGCTCAACAGGCAATTTGTTACTATTATTTTAAAGAGCGGAAAGCACAGTGCTAATTTTGCCAAGTTGTAAATATGATTTTTACAGTGTGTAACTTGTTTCTTTGGAGGGAAAACAGTTCATTCTTCTTGCCATTTCTCATGGCTTTTGAAAAACAAGACAACCATCTCTGTAGAAAAAAAAGTATAGGAAGACCCAGAACTGAGCTCCCCTGTGCCCGGTAACAATGAGGGGCTTGGCAAACATGGGCTGCGGCAGGTGGGGATGAGGAAGGAAAGAGTGGGAGGATGTGCTCTTTGGGGACAGATTTTCTTGATAAGCCACATCTGTTTCGTTTTCCACCGGGGCAGTCCCTTTAAACCGCCTCTGCTTGCAGGAGTGCAGGGGAAGGGTGAAGCCATCTGGAGGCCACCCAAGACCCCGATCAAACGTGCCACTCTGGAGCAGACCCCCCGCCCCCATCACCTCCAGGCTGGGCTGGGCAGACAGGGTGGAGCGCTTGACCCCTGGGGAGCATCCTCTGGAAATGGTGATCTTTATTTCTGTTAGAAATGAAACCGTGCCAAGGACAGTCAAATGGCCAGAGTGTAGTATCTCTTCCTGCTCAGAAATTACCCACGGAATTCTTCTTTTTTGTGGGCCATCATATTAAATTCAAATGATAAAACAGTAACAGTTAAAATCAATGTTAGTTAAGCTCTGTCTCTTCAACCTCAAATGGGAAGAACATTTTCCTTCTTGTCCCACTATTTAGCCGGTTTGTTTACCTGAAATTATTTAAATAAAATCCTCCTCTAGTGAAGTGGCCTTCTAACCACACAGGGTGTCTTCCATCTGTGCCAAACCAACAGGACAGCGCGAGCCCCCTGGCGGGCCGGTCACTCGGCACAGCACGGCCCTCGGTGGGCTCAGAACCAGCCTGCGATGGTCAGTCCGGTTCAGCCGTCTCCAGGCAGGGAAGCTGGGATGGCTGTGGCCGGAGAACTAAGTTATAATGTTGCAGAACACATTCTGCTTCTGCTACTGAAACCATCCGAGACTCTCGGGATACGCATCTGGAGTAATCCTTGGATGCTTCTTGCCATTTTTCTAGAGTTCAAACAGCGTGGCTCAACCAAAAGCAATGGGTACTAGGCTGGGTGCGAAGGCCCTTCGTTCCCTTATCAAGTGCCATGGGGTCAGTGGAGCTACTGGGGTTGGAACTGGGACATCTGTGACCTAGAGAACCAGAAGAGAATGGCTGGGAAACCAACTGAGGTTCAAATTCTTCTCTACTGCTTTTCAGTTGTTTGACCTTGGGCAAACCTTTGAGCTCATTAGTCATCTGTACAGGAATAATGCCCCTTCTTCAAAGAAATCGGCATGAGGATAAAATGAGAACATTGATGGAGCAGAAAGGTGCTTTGTAAACCACAAAGATCTATATACATATTAATTATTATAGTTGTGTACCAAAAATCCAGGTCTTTCTCTTCTGATTAGAACTAATTTTCAATTTCTGAGCATATTAGAAGGCAACCATAGCACCTATGGAGTATTTTTTTTGCCAATAAAATCAAACTTCACTCTGATCAAGCCTCTAGATTCAACTACCAATTCACAGGAATTACAGAAGAGAGAGAGAGACATGTTAAATTACATCTGAGGATGCAATCAGTAAAATCTAGACTGTGGGAAAACTCTTCAGGACGAATAAATGGCAAGCAAAAGAAAAACAATTGGAGACAGGCGGGTTTGCGGGGGGAGGGTTCCATAAAATGAAAGAGACTTAAAAGGCACAACAACTAGTTACAATGTGTAGAACTTGTTTGGATCCTGATTTAAACAAATTTTATGAATTTTAGGGGTAATCAGAAATTTAAACATTGACTGAATATATTTGAATAATATTAAGAAATTATTTTTTGATGTGATAATAGTATCATGGCTATATTAAAAAGAGTCCTTATTGTGAGGATACACATGCTAAAATGTTTATAAGATGAGACGACAGGATTCCGGAAGTACCTTCAAGGTCAAACAGGAGGAGGGGGCAGGCGAGACAGGACCAGCCAGGACGGGTGACGGCCAGAGCTCGCACGTGCGTACCCAGGGGTTCGCTGGCCTAGTCTGTCCTCTTTCATATGGCTGAAATTTTTCCTCATAGAAAGTAAAACAACAAAACACTTGTAGGAAATACATAAACAAAGATGATCACAGTATTCTATATCCCTCCATCATCAATTGCTAACTAAAAAGTCTATACGGGTGTTAACAGCTACTATTCCAGTTGTGTGGAAACGAGGCGATAAACAGGACATGAAAACGCTCGAGCAGAAGGTGTGTGTGCCTGGGAAGACGTGGCCACTGGGACAGAACACAGAGTTCAAAGCTGGATGTCCTGGGCTGGACGTCCACCTCTGCCCCAACTTGGTACTTTGCTAACTTTAGTCAAGACAGTTAACCTCTTGGAACAGCAATTTACTCACTCATCAAGGCAGAGAAAATATATGGAAATGATAGAAAAGCACATCTCCCTAAGAAGAATGTGATATAAAAATCACTTACGAAAATACTGTTAACTGAGAACAGAGAACTGGAGGAGAACCTTCTGGAAGGGATAAACCAAAATTGCATCCTTCGTCTGGGTCTGAAAAGGGGGCTCTCATATTGAGCTGCCTCTATGTAGGTAATGGAGAAAACCGAGGCCAGAGTCCTATTCGCTTCATGCCCCCTCCCCTCCCCCCCCCGGCCCACCTACCCACCCTTCACCGCGTGCCTCTGCGAGACGGGACACCCCTGGGCACTGGGGCAGGTACGAAGAGGCAGCCGACACGGACCGTACCCTCCGGGAGCTCGCAGACTGTTCCAGCAACTCATGGGGCCAAAAGCAACACTAGCAGGGCTGTGGGCCCTGGGCACAGCTTCTCTTGCTTCTGCACAGACAGCACAGACACCATCCATTTTGAAGGGCTGCTGTTATGCCACTAGCAAATATCACTTTTTAAAAGTCCCCTTCACCTATTTCATATAAAAATGCACCAGCAAATCTTTGCAGCGGCTGGAGCCCTGCCGTCCAATCTGAGCATTCTTTCTTTCAGAATCACCTTTCGGATTTTGTGTCCCTTTCTCTGTTTACTTGACCTGTATAAATCCTGCCATTAGCCGACACGTGCTGTCCAAGCTCTTGGTGGCTCTAGAAAGTTCATTTGATTATGGGCACGGCGCCCGCTTCTCTCCGCCACCTCCTGCACAGAGGATGTGCTACAACCCAGAACCAGAGACGTACAGAAGAAAACTGCTCGGGTTCCACAGATGAGGAAACTGAGGCCCAGTGAGGTGCAGGGGGAGCTCAACGTCACAGCGGGCAGCCCGACTAGGGTGAGAACCCAACTTTTAGTCCCAAATGTAAGGGATTCTAATTACCCTCTTTCTCCCCTAACTACTACTTGGTAGGAAGTGTTAACAAAAGGTTTGGTGACAGAGGAGCTACAACGAAGAAAAAAAGATTTCCAATTGTATACTAGTTGTTACTCTCAGCTTTCTCCCCCTCCGAACCCCTATCCCAAGTCCAAGGCCCAAAAGACTTCCTGGGCCCCTCTCCCAGGCATGGGCTACTCTCTCCTGTCTACACCCACTCCCTGGGGCCTTGTGACCACCCAGCAACTCCTAGCTTGAAATCCACATCCAACCCTGCCTCCGCCTGGTATCCCCTAGTAAATTAAATGCTTAGCTTACCTGTGGCCTCGGAGTCACTCATGGTGTCTGCCCCCCATTCCCTCCCCCCCCAACTCCCCTGCACTGAAGTCAGCTGGTGGTTTCCCTCGCTCCACGGCGGCTGGGAAGTGAAACCTGTGCAACCAGGCAGCGGAGGCAGCCGCGCTTTCGTAGGAAAAACAGCAAGCATCCTTCTTCTTCCTCCCACTGGCACCAAAAGTCTGCATTTCTGCAGCCTAAGTGCCTTTTTTTAGGGCAACTGGAGAATGAATAATTCAGTGGTTCCTATTCTGCTTGTGAAGTGTTATACAAACAATTCAGATGGGGCCAGACTTGCTGGCCCCACCAAGCCCAGTCCCTTCCCTCCATTCTGACATCATCGAACTTGGCCATGAATCTTTGAGAATACCCTCCATCCTGTCTAATCGCTAACACACCACAAAGGAAGTTCACAATACTTAGACATGGGGGAAAAAATAGAAAGGTTAATTGCAACATAAAGTTTTCCCTCGCAGTGAAGCAAACAGTCCATGAGAGTATCACAGTAATACTTAACTCTTAAAAAATCCTATGTATGGAATGTTCTCGTCACACTGGGTTACTGCACAAGTCAGCTTTTAATTCAGATCCAAGCCTCGGAAGAATCTTCTCAATTTTAAGCCTGCTGAATCCCATTGAGCTTCACTCCTGAAACACCCAGAGCCTTTTGATTCTGTGTCTGCATTAAAATAAAGCCACTTCAAATTCTTTTTGGAGGGAGGTATGATGACACAATTTTAAGTTAAAAACAAAATCAAACTCCCTGGTTTTGTTATAGAATTCATTTTAGAAGGGATTCTTATTGGACAAGCCAAACCCTCTCTTACGTTAATGCACAGATAACTTCAGCTGGTATAATCCAAGGTGTGTCCATCAGGAGACGCAGATATCAAATAACTGGCTGATAGCTCAGCTGTGCTTTTGATCATTGATGTACAAGGTCATCGTAATTCTGGACAGGAAATTGGATTCCGTCACTTTTCAAGTGATAGGGTAGGGTGCCTGGCAGGTTTAACCCTTACAGAAGGACCCTGATACCCAGTTGACACATTTCTGAATTCCGTAAGTGGAAAAGGCAGCCGGACTGTTCGGAACAATGTGATCTTAAGGATATTTCTGCCCAGGTATGTCCCTTGTAAGTGTGTGAAAACTGCACACCATACACTGGGGAATAATGGGTTCTGACTACTAGTTGATAATCCTGCTGAACGGAAGCTAGCTGCTTTGTGAAAGTGGTAGAAAATCACGAGAAAATCCAAAGAACTTAAAAGAATTCACCAGGAGAAATCTGTAGGCTCAGAATATTCAATATAAGATTGGGTCTCGCTGCAGGGCGGCAAGGCTGATGTAATGAACACAAGTCACTGCTGTGTACCAGACACGTAGTAACAGTGTGGGGTGGCAAGAGAATTTAAAAGAAATACATAGTTTGCAAAAGGTTCCAGAAGGAGGAATAACTGAGATTTCGGCAGTGAGATGGGGAAGCAGCTCACTGGTTCTGTGGCTGGAACTGAATTTCAGCAAAAAGAGGGAAGCCAGGCAGGCAGGGCTGGATCAGACGGGAAGACTCCGGAGGACATCTGGGTGGTCAGTTAAGCTTTTCAGGCGGTCTTCCTCAAATGGACCCCAAAGATTAGGATGGAGACACTGAATTAGTGCGGGCTGGTGGTGGTGGCGTATGGCAAGAGTGTCAACAACAAAGAAAATCAGTTGAGAGGAACATGCAGTCATCTCAGTAAACGTAATCAGATTCAGTTCCTCCATAAAAATGAAATACCTATTTGAAGAAAGTCTAAAATCTAACAAAATGCAGTAGAAACACAATCAGTAAAAATGCAAAGATTGACTAGATTTTAAGAAAGGCTAAGGTTTTAAAGGTAAGGCCTTAAATCACATTAACCAATATTATAGGGAGCATAAAGAAATTAAGGAGAAATAAGTAATGCTAAAAGGCACAGCAAATTAAGAAAAACACAACCAGCTCAAACTTGTCTTAAATAATAAGGCAAGACAATCTATAAAATATGTAAAATCAAAACAGGAAGAAACGTAGTATATAGAGGTATAATCCTACTAGAAAACTTATTATACCACTAGGAGAGCATGAGAACTCAAAGAAATAAATAGTAAATTCCTTGTGCAAACGAAGGCAAAATTAGTAGGTATGTTAAGAATATTAAATGCAAAAACTAGGAAATAGTTTTTTAACACTATATACACACACAACACTATACATACACACATACATAACGTGTGCTTTCTCTCTATATATGATACCTTCCTCCCCCAAAGTGATTACATTCTACACCACAATGCAAATAAACCAGAAACAAGTAACAAAACACTGTTGAAGGGTTCCAACCACGTGGAATCTAAAAACCAGGTCATAGAAGGTAAAGCAAAAACAACAACAACAAAAAAAAACAACAAAAAACAAAACAACACTGGAGCTTTTGGTTAACATAAAAAGGGGCATATACTTAAAACTAAGAGCCTTCTCCACTCTCCATGGAGAAATAAAAGTGCTGCTTTTAAAAACAGGCATGGGGCGGGGCAAGATGGCGGACTGGTGAGCTGTATGTTTTAGTTACTCCTCCAGGAAAGTAGGTAGAAAGCCAGGAACTGCGTGGACTGGACACCACAGAGCAATCTGACTTTGGGCATACTTCATACAACACTCATGAAAGCGTGGAACTGCTGAGATCAGCGAAATCTGTAGGTTTTTGTGGCCTGGGGACCCGCACCCCTCCCCGCCAAGCTCAGTCCCATGGGAGGAGGGGCTGTCAGCTCCGGGAAGGAGAAGGGAGAACTGCAGTGGCAGCCCTTATCGGAAACTCATTCTACTGATCCAAACTCCAACCATAGACTGTGACCAGACACCAGAGAATCTGAGAGCAGCCAGCCCAGCAGAGAGGAGACAGGCATAGAAAAAAACAACACGAAAAACTCCAAAATAAAAGCAGAGGATTTTTGGAGTTCTGGTGAACATAGAAAGGGGAAGGGCAGAGCTCAGGCCCTGAGGCTCATATGCAAATCCTGAAGAAAAGCTGATCTCTCTGCCCTGTGGACCTTTCCTTAATGGCCCTAATTGCTTTGTCTCTTAGCATTTCAATAACCCATTAGATCTCTGAGGAGGGCCCTTTTTTTTTAATCCTTTTTTCTTTTTCTAAAACAACTACTCTAAGAAGCCCAATACAGAAAGCTTCAAAGACTTGTAATTTGGGCAAGTCAAGACAAGAGCAGAACTAAGAGAGCCCTGAGACAAAAGGCAGTAATCCAGTGGCTGAGAAAATTCACTAAACACCACAACTTCCCAAGAAAAGGGGGGTATCTGCTCACAGCCATCATCCTGGTGGACAGGAAACACTCCTGCCCGTCGCCAGCTCCATAGCCCGGACCTGCCCCAGACAACCCAGTGGGACAGAAGCGCTTCAAATAACAGGCAGACACCACAAAACTGGGTGTGGACATTAGCCTTCCCTGCAACCTCAGCTGATTGTCCCAGAGTTGGGAAGGTGGAGCAGTGTGAATTAACAAAGCCCCATTCAGCCATCATTTCAGCAGACTGGGAGCGTCCCTACACAGCCCAGCAACCCAGAACTGCCCTGGGGGGATGGCACTCACCTGTGACATAGCACAGTCATCACTCAACAGAGGACCCGGGGTGCACAGCCTGGAAGAGGGGCCCACTTGCAAGTCTCAGGAGCCATACGCCAATACCAAGGACTTGTGGGTCAGTGGCAGAGACAAACTGTGGCAGGACTGAACTGAAGGATTAGACTATTGCAGCAGCTTTAAAACTCTAGGATCACCAGGGAGATTTGATTGTTAGAGCCACCCCCCCATCCCTGACTGCCCAGAAACACGCCCCATATACAGGGCAGGCAACACCAACTACACACACAAGCTTGGTACACCAATTGGACCCCACAAGACTCACTCCCTCACTCACCAAAAAGGCTAAGCAGGGGAGAACTGGCTTGTGGAGAACAGGTGGCTCGTGGACGCCACCTGCTGGTTAGTTAGAGAAAGTGTACTCCACGAAGCTGTAGATCTGATAAATTAGAGATAAGGACTTCAATTGGTCTACAAATCCTAAAAGAACCCTATCAAGTTCAGCAAATGCCAAGAGGCCAAAAACAACAGAAAATTATAAAGCATATGAAAAAACCAGACGATATGGATAACCCAAGCCCAAGCACCCAAATCAAAAGATCAGAAGAGACACAGCACCTAGAGCAGCTACTCAAAGAACTAAAGATGAACAATGAGACCATAGTACGGGATACAAAGGAGATCAAGAAGACCCTAGAAGAGCATAAAGAGGACATTGCAAGACTAAATAAAAAAATGGATGATCTTATGGAAATTAAAGAAACTGTTGACCAAATTAAAAAGATTTTGGACACTCACAGTACAAGACTAGAGGAAGTTGAACAACAAATCAGTGACCTGGAAGATGACAGAATGGAAAATGAAAGCATAAAAGAAAGAATGGGGAAAAAAATTGAAAAAATCGAAACGGACCTCAGGGATATGATAGATAATATGAAACGTCCGAATATAAGACTCATTGGTGTTCCAGAAGGGGAAGAAAAGGGTAAAGGTCTAGGAAGAGTATTCAAAGAAATTGTTGGGGAAAACTTCCCAAATCTTCTAAACAACATAAATACACAAATCATAAATGCTCAGCGAACTCCAAATAGAATAAATCCAAATAAACCCACTCCGAGACATATTCTGATCACACTGTCAAACACGGAAGAGAAGGAGCAAGTTCTGAAAGCAGCAAGAGAAAAGCAATTCACCACATACAAAGGAAACAGCATAAGACTAAGTAGTGACTACTCAGCAGCCACCATGGAGGTGAGAAGGCAGTGGCACAATATATTTAAAATTCTGAGTGAGAAAAATTTCCAGCCAAGAATACTTTATCCAGCAAAGCTCTCCTTCAAATTTGAGGGAGAGCTTAAATTTTTCACAGACAAACAAATGCTGAGAGAATTTGCTAACAAGAGAGCTGCCCTACTGGAGATACTAAAGGGAGCCCTACAGACAGAGAAACAAAGAAAGGACAGAGAGACTTGGAGAAAGGTTCAGTACTAAAGAGATTCGGTATGGGTGCAATAAAGGATATTAATAGAGAGAGGGGAAAAATATGACAAACATAAACCAAAGGATAAGATGGCTGATTCAAGAAATGCCTTCACGGTTATAACGTTGAATGTAAATGGATTAAACTCCCCAATTAAAAGATATAGAATCGTAGAATGGATCAAAAAAAATGAACCATCAATATGTTGCATACAAGAGACTCATCTTAGACACAGGGACACAAAGAAACTGAAAGTGAAAGGATGGAAAAAAATATTTCATGCAAGCTACAGCCAAAAGAAAGCAGGTGTAGCAGTATTAATCTCAGATAAAATAGACTTCAAATGCAGGGATGTTTTGAGAGACAAAGAAGGCCACTACATACTAATAAAAGGGGCAATTCAACAAGAAGAAATAACAATCGTAAATGTCTATGCACCCAATCAAGGTGCCACAAAATACATGAGAGAAACACTGGCAAAACTAAAGGAAGCAATTGATGTTTCCACAATAATTGTGGGAGACTTCAACACATCACTCTCTCCTACAGATAGATCAACCAGACAGAAGACCAATAAGGAAATTGAAAACCTAAACAATCTGATAAATGAATTAGATTTAACAGACATATACAGGACATTACACCCCAAATCACCAGGATACACATACTTTTCTAGTGCTCACGGAACTTTCTCCAGAATAGATCATATGCTGGGACATAAAACAACCCTCAATAAATTTAAAAAGATTGAAATTATTCAAAGCACATTCTCTGACCACAATGGAATACAATTAGAAGTCAATAACCATCAGAGACTTAGAAAATTCACAAATACCTGGAGGTTAAACAACACACTCCTAAACAATCAGTGGGTTAACGAAGAAATAGCAAGAGAAATTGCTAAATATATAGAGACGAATGAAAATGAGAACACAACATACCAAAACCTATGGGATGCAGCAAAAGCAGTGCTAAGGGGGAAATTTATAGCACTAAACGCATATATTAAAAAGGAAGAAAGAGCCAAAATCAAAGAACTAATGGATCAACTGAAGAAGCTAGAAAATAAACAGCAAACCAAGCCTAAACCAAGTAGAAGAAAAGAAATAGCAAGGATTAAAGCAGAAATAAATGACATAGAGAACAAAAAAACAATAGAGAGGATAAATATCACCAAAAGTTGGTTCTTTGAGAAGATCAACAAGATTGACAAGCCCCTAGCTAGACTGACAAAATCAAAAAGAGAGAAGACCCATATAAACAAAATAATGAATGAAAAAGGTGACATAACTGCAGATCCTGAAGAAATTAAAAAAATTATAAGAGGATACTATGAACAACTGTATGCCAACAAAGTGGATAATGTAGAGGAAATGGACAATTTCCTGGAAACATATGAACAACCTAGACTGACCAGAGAAGAAACAGAAGACCTCAACCAACCCATCACAAGCAAAGAGATCCAATCAGTCATCAAAAATCTTCCCACAAATAAATGCCCAGGGCCAGATGGCTTCACAGGGGAATTCTACCAAACTTTCCAGAAAGAACTGACACCAATCTTACTCAAACTCTTTCAAAACGTTGAAGAAAATGGAACACTACCTAACTCATTTTATGAAGCTAACATCAATCTAATACCAAAACCAGGCAAAGATGCTACAAAAAAGGAAAACTACCGGCCAATCTCCCTAATGAATATAGATGCAAAAATCCTCAACAAAATACTTGCAAATCGAATCCAAAGACACATTAAAAAAATCATACACCATGACCAAGTGGGGTTCATTCCAGGCATGCAAGGATGGTTCAACATAAGAAAATCAATCAATGTATTACAACACATTAAAAACTCGAAAGGGAAAAATCAAATGATCATCTCAATAGATGCTGAAAAAGCATTTGACAAAATCCAACATCCGTTTTTGATAAAAACACTTCAAAAGGTAGGAATTGAAGGAAACTTCCTCAACATGATAAAGAGCATATATGAAAAACCCACAGCCAGCATAGTACTCAATGGTGAGAGACTGAAAGCCTTCCCTCTAAGATCAGGAACAAGACAAGGATGCCCGCTGTCACCACTGTTATTCAACATTGTGCTGGAAGTGCTAGCCAGGGCAATCCGGCAAGACAAAGAAATAAAAGGCATCCAAATTGGAAAAGAAGAAGTAAAACTGTCATTGTTTGCAGATGATATGATCTTATATCTAGAAAACCCTGAGAAATCAACGATACAGCTACTAGAGCTAATAAACAAATTTAGCAAAGTAGCGCGATACAAGGTTAATGCACATAAGTCAGTAATGTTTCTATATGCTAGAAATGAACAAACTGAAGAGACACTCAAGAAAAAGATACCATTTTCAATAGCAACTAAAAAAATCAAGTACCTAGGAATAAACTTAACCAAAGATGTAAAAGACCTATACAAAGAAAACTACATAACTCTACTAAAAGAAATAGAAGGGGACCTTAAAAGATGGAAAAATATTCCATGTTCATGGATAGGAAGGCTAAATGTCATTAAGATGTCAATTCTACCCAAACTCATCTACAGATTCAATGCAATCCCAATCAAAATTCCAACAACCTACTTTGCAGACTTGGAAAAGCTAGTTATCAAATTTATTTGGAAAGGGAAGATGCCTCGAATTGCTAAAGACACTCTAAAAAAGAAAAACGAAGTGGGAGGACTTACACTCCCTGACTTTGAAGCTTATTATAAAGCCACAGTTGCCAAAACAGCATGGTACTGGCACAAAGATAGACATATAGATCAATGGAATCGAATTGAGAATTCAGAGATAGACCCTCAGATCTATGGCCGACTGATCTTTGATAAAGCCCCCAAAGTCACTGAACTGAGTCATAATGGTCTTTTCAACAAACGGGGCTGGGAGAGTTGGATATCCATATCCAGAAGAATGAAAGAGGACCCCTACCTCACACCCTACACAAAAATTAACTCAAAATGGACCAAAGATCTCAATATAAAAGAAAGTACCATAAAACTCCTAGAAGATAATGTAGGAAAACATCTTCAAGACTTTGTATTAGGCGGCCACTTCCTAGACTTTATACCCAAAGCACAAGCAACAAAAGAAAAAATAGATAAATGGGAACTCCTCAAGCTTAGAAGTTTCTGCACCTCAAAGGAATTTCTCAAAAAGGTAAAGAGGCAGCCAACTCAATGGGAAAAAATTTTTGGAAACCATGTATCTGACAAAAGACTGATATCTTGCATATATAAAGAAATCCTACAACTCAACGACAATAGTACAGACGGCCCAATTATAAAATGGGCAAAAGATATGAAAAGACAGTTCTCTGAAGAGGAAATACAAATGGCCAAGAAACACATGAAAAAATGTTCAGCTTCACTAGCTATTAGAGAGATGCAAATTAAGACCACAATGAGATACCATCTAACACCGATTAGAATGGCTGCCATTAAACAAACAGGAAACTACAAATGCTGGAGGGGATGTGGAGAAACTGGAACTCTTATTCATTGTTGGTGGGACTGTATAATGGTTCAGCCACTCTGGAAGTCAGTCTGGCAGTTCCTTAGAAAACTAGAAATAAAGTTACCATTCGATCCAGCGATTGCACTTCTCGGTATATACCCGGAAGATCGGAAAGCAGTGACACGAACAGATATCTGCACACCAATGTTCATAGCAGCATTATTCACAATTGCCAAGAGATGGAAACAACCCAAATGTCCTTCAACAGATGAGTGGATAAATAAAATGTGGTATATACACACGATGGAATACTACGCGGCAGTAAGAAGGAACGATCTCGTGAAACATAATGACAACATGGATGAACCTTGAAGACATAATGCTGAGCGAAATAAGCCAGGCACAAAAAGAGAAATATTATATGCTACCACTAATGTGAACTTTGAAAAATGTAAAACAAATGGTTTATAATGTAGAATGTAGAGGAACTAGCAATAGAGAGCAATTAAGGAAGGGGGAACAATAATCCAAGAAGAACAGATAAGCTATTTAACGTTCTGGGGATGCCCAGGAATGACTATGGTCTGTTAATTTCTGATGGATATAGTAGGAACAAGTTCACAGAAATGTTGCTATATTAGGTAACTTTCTTGGGGTAAAGTAGGAACATGTTGGAAGTTAAGCAGTTATCTTAGGTTAGTTGTCTTTTTCTTACTCCCTTCTTATGGTCTCTTTGAAATGTTCTTTTATTGTATGTTTGTTTTCTTTTTAACTTTTTTTTCATACAGTTGATTTAAAAAAGAAGGGAAAGTTAAAAAAAAAAAAAGAAAAACACAGAAAAAAAGATGTAGTGCCCCCTTGAGGAGCCTGTGGAGAATGCAGGGGTATTCGCCTACCCCACCTCAATGGTTGCTAACATGACCACAGGGGACTGGTGGTTTGATGGGTTGAGCCCTCTACCATAGGTTTTACCCTTGGGAAGACGGTTGCTGTAAAGGAGAGGCTAGGCCTCCCTATGGTTGTGCCTGAGAGCCTCCTCCCGAATGCCTCTTTGTTGCTCAGATGTGGCCCTCTTGAAAGGTGAAATCACTGCCCTCCCCCCTACGTGGGATCAGACACCCAGGGGAGTGAATCTCCCTGGCAACGTGGAATATGACTCCCGGGGAGGAATGTAGACCTGGCATCGTGGGATGGAGAACATCTTCTTGACTAAAAGGGGGATGTGAAAGGAAATGAAATAAGCTTCAGTGGCAGAGAGATTCCAAAAGGAGCCGAGAGGTCACTCTGGTGGGCACTCTTACGCACAATTTAGACAACCCTTTTTAGGTTCTAAAGAATTGGGGTAGCTGGTGGTGGATACCTGAAACTATCAAACTACAACCCAGAACCCATGAATCTCGAAGACAGTTGTATAAAAATGTAGCTTATGAGGGGTGACAATGTGATTGGGAAAGCCATAAGGACCACACTCCACTTTGTCTAGTTTATGGATGGATGAGTAGAAAAATAGGGGAAGGAAACAAACAGACAAAGGTACCCAGTGTTCTTTTTTACTTCAATTGCTCTTTTTCACTCTAATTATTATTCTTGTTATTTTTGTGTGCGTGCTAAGGAAGGTGTCAGGGATTGATTTAGGTGATGAATGTACAACTATGTAATGGTACTGTGAACAATCGAAAGTGCGATTTGTTTTGTATGACTGCGTGGTATGTGAATATATGTCAATAAAATGATCAAAAAAAAAAAAAAAAAACAGGCATGAAAGATGAGGATCAGGTGCTCCGACTGTCACACAAGGGTATAAATTCACTGCTTGCTGGCAAGATGGCCACATGCTCACAAAAGCTAAGGGGTTCACCGGAACCCACGAGTAGAGAGAAACCCTGAGTTCAGCCAAGTCCCATGGTTTTTGGTAAAGATGAGAAAAACTCCCACATACCAGTAACAAATCTCTAGAAAATGAAATAGAAGATTTATCTCATCTACAATAGAGACAGAAATATTAAACACGTTGGAATTAAAATAACTTGGCATAAATGATCTATAGAAAACTGAATTACAAAAGGCTAAGTGGCAAAGAAAGCCAATGATGACACTCCTTAATTGCAGTTGCATTAAATATAAACAATTTATCTCCCAAGTTAATTTATTACTTGATAAAACAGATGCATGCAGAAAAACTGGGTGACCAAAATACCAAAGGTTTTTTTTAAACAAACAAAAACAATAGTAAACTAGTTGTACAAAGTATTAAAATAGAAAACATAGTGACATTTACCAAAACTGTAGGGCACTTACTAGAACAAAAATCTGGACCAATAGAATGAAATTCCAGATGGAAATCCAGAGATACATGCAATTGTTTAGGCCTTATTTGTCAATTGTTAAATCCGGGAGGAAGGAATCATCAATAGTATTGGGCAATTGGGTATTAATATGAAGGATAACAAACAGAAATATACCTAATTCCATATACTGCAATAAATTCCAAACTGGTTCAAGATACAATAAATTGCTAAAAACATCTTCCAAACTGGTTAAAGATACAATAAATCGCTAAAAACATCATAAGAAAATAAGAAAATGGATTGACAAGGAAAGATCATTCAAATCGTATTGGAAATTATTCATAAGGTTGATAGGATCTATTATATATATAAATCAGACATTCCTGGACAATGACAATCACTAAACTCAAATAAAGAAAAGCAAATGATGGGTAAAGGTAATGAAAAATGGGAGTGATGAGTTAACATCCAGAATACATGTAAAACCATTACCCAGTTCCCAGTGTACCTATGTTCATGGGATATAAGGAAATACACAAAGAGTAAATAAGCAGAGGGGAAAATGGCGAGCCTTGTGCTAACAAATATAAAATTAGAACTCTATGAGGTTGCCCGGCATGGCAGAGAACAGCAGAAATCACCGCAGGCCCATCCCTCCCCTCTGGCTCTGACACTCGAGGTCTGAGTAAAGTGGGGTTCCCAGGCCCTGGCACAGAAAAGCCTCTTGACTGTGGGGACACAGACCCAGCACCCCCCACCTGCGCTGGGGAGAAAGGCCGTGGCCAACGTAAGTAGCTGTGGCTCCCGTAAATGGCTCACTCTTCTGCAAAGTGACATGCCTTGGAATGGCATCTCTTTTGCCCTAGAAATCTCTCTTCCTGAAAAGTATTTTAAGGAAATATTTTTCTAACCAAAAATTAATTATGAAACCCTGAAAATCACCAAATACACACAGATCAAGAAGGGGGTAAGTAAATGCTAATTTGTCAAGAGCAGAAAACAAAATTTTGTCATCAAAATGACAAATTGGCAGATGAGTAGGTGATGTAAAAAACAAATGAAATAATGTCAAGCCAAGAGAACCAAGTAGAAGGCAGGATCCGCGGGACTGCCCTGGGGGTGTGGGGTGTCCTCTCACAATATGGGCCCAACTCTGACCCAAGGTCTGCACAGCGTGCACCCTGAATTAGATGCAAACCCCGGGCATCCCGATGACGGAACTGTTTATGTAGTGACAAAACTCACACCTCGGACCTGAAGTCCTTTTTTATTGTAAAGATGGCTGGTTATTTGATAGCAAAGCACAGAATTAAGTTCAGTGGAAGTCCACTTAGTCCTGCCAACTGCTGGCCTTCAATCAGGAAGCCAGGCTCCAGCGTGTCTGATGTCACAGCGACGATGAGGGCGGCCGGGGGCCATCGAAGCACGTCAGGCCTACTGACACCTAATAACGCCTAGTAACTCACTTGGGCCCACACAGCCAGGTGGGGTGGGGGCGGGGGGGCAACCAACTTCAGTGGAAGGTGGGACCAGCCAGGGCCCAAGGCCCAGGATCCCTTCCCTCCCCGGGGTTTGGAGATACTGTTTAACAAATATTTGGCCCAGAATTACAATTTGCTTAAAAGACAAACATATTCAAGGAGAGGGTTAAAATGAGTGGTTTTGTTTTTCTTTTCTTAAAACTTGGTGACTCTGAGCTACAGAGATGACAAACGTCTATGAAAACACACGCTCTGTCCCCGGAGGCGCCGCTGGGTAACAGCCTCTGCAGGGCCAGACTTGCCACGGACTCCTTCCTCCGGTGAAATGTGTCCGTGTGAAGACTCCAGGAAGGACTAAAGACGTCCCAGTTCAACCTGATATTCAAAATTCATAAGAGATCACGGTGGAAGGGCTCCTCTGGCCCCTGCCCCCCACATCTCCTTCCAGAGACGTCTACAGGATTAATGCATTTGCAAGCAAACTGGTGTGTGTTTGCCCGTTTTGGTATCATACTATACATACACTTTGCTTTCCTGACCTAATCAATCACATATACAGAAGAGCTTTCCATACCAGTCCATAAGGAGTGTCCTCATTCATCTTTTTAAAAGTGACTTTTGAGTTATAAATGAGTTCTAGAATGCTGGGAGCAGTCCTTGAGTTGTTCTCAGCCAGCGCCACCCTGACCAGACCCTCACAGTCTCTGGCAACACGCTGGACACTGCAAATTGGGACACCCGAGGGTCCCCGAGAGAAGTCCGCCAGGTTTGAACCAACATCCTGGCTGCTTATGTCCTAAGAATTATGAATCAGAAAACCTCAACTTGGTATCCTCAAACTTGGCATCAGGACTCTCCCCGGAGATGTGAAAGGAGAGTCAGGCCCAGAACCGCAGAGCCTCCCAGAGCCGCCTGCAATGGGCAGTCACGGGACAGGTGGGGGGCAGGTGCAGCCACACCCACCATCCATGCCCTGTCTCACGTCCTCAGGTTTGTTTTGTCTTGTTTTGTTTTGGCTTTTAAGATACATTAATATTCCAAGAAACTTGCTCTTTAGACCTTTTGGAAAGGGGCAGGATGCAGTGGCTGTGACAGAGTCCTAAAGGCAATACTATGCAGTGGTGCCACCTGTAAGGATATGAGATGGTGACAGACGAGAGGATATACGGTGATGTCACATGTAAGATGGTATTAATGTAAGGATATCTGGTGGTGACACGTGAGGATATGAGATGGTATTACATGTAAGGATATCAGATGGTGTCACACGTAAGGGCATATGGCAGGGTGTTATATGTAAGGACATCTGGTGGTCTGCCTGGTGCATTAATTCACAGATGACTCAAACCTACTGAATTCTTGCTGTGTGAGACCCTTGGAACCCAGAGGTGAGCCCAGGTGTTCACCCTCGATTGAAGAAGACGGGCCGATTCGATGCCCGAGTTTAACACAACGCTGCAGGGTCTGCTGAGACAAGCGTGAGGACAGGGAACGGCAATGAGGGCCCCCCGGCAGCCATCACAGCGTGCCCTTTCATCGTTATTCGGACACCTCTTTCCTTAAGTCAAGAATCAATGATCAAACAAGCATAACTGGATCACCAGACTCCATGAGCTGGACTCCCTGGGGGGCCATGGATTCCTGGGGCCTTATGATCTGACCATATTAGGAGGGTTCCACATTATAGCATAAGCCTTACATATAGGGGGCCAGGTCCAACATTTCTCCTCACTTAAATAAATCTCAGGGTAAATGCCCATTTTATAAGACAAATAGCTGTTGAGCATGTGTGGATTCAATTTAATAACCCCAAAGAGCAGAGCCCCATGTTTGGGGCTTTTACATTTCTTTTTCAGCAAAGTGGCTTTCCCTGACTACTTGGGTGGCACTCCCATTCCTTTAACTTCTCTTAATTTCTTCATAGCATTTAACACTACCTGAATTTTTATTATATGGCTATTTGTTGATTTGCTTAGAGACTCTCCCATAGGGGCAGGGACCCTGATCTCCTCCACTCTAGGAACGTGTGGGGAACAGCTTGCAGGGCCTCTTTTCCAGGCACTGGGGAAATGGCAGCGAACAGAGTAACAAGACTCCTTCTTGGGAGCCATGAGAGATCAACAGATACGGAAGTAAGCGGCCCGTTGTAAGGTGATAAATGCTATGGAGGAAAGGACAGTGGAGAAAGAGGACAGAGAAGCCAGGAAGAGGAGGAGGGATTTGAAACAGGCCCTCTCTGGGGAAGGCCACAGGGAGGGTGGGAAGCCAGGTTCCATCCAGAGAAAGAGTTTTCCGGCACAGGGAACCGTGGTGGGAACACGCCTGGTGCCACTGAAGGACGGTGGGCAGCAGGTGGCCGGTCCGAGGGGGGAGCCGGGTTGCACAGTGAGCTGCGGGCTACCATGAGGATTCTGTGGGAGCCCCTCAGGGCTCTGCGAGGGGTGACGTGGTCTGACTTAGGACGTGAAAGCACCACCTTGGCTGCTGGGCTGAGAACTGCCTGCAGGCGGGCAAGGGGAGGAGCAGCGAGACTGGGCTTGAAGAGAAAGATGAGAAGTTTCATTGGTCCACATAAAGCTTGAGATGCTCGTTGGGGAGAAAGGCCGAGCTTGGAGGCGAGGGGCGAGGTCTGGGCTGCAGACACAGTTTTGGGAATCTTCAGTGAACAGACGGAATTTAAAGCTATGGGAAGGAAGTGGCCCTCCCAGGGGGTGAGAAGAGCCCCAGGGCAATGTGGGAGCACCCGTGCCAGGACGTTCTCTAGTACACAGCAGGCACTCAATAGATACTTGCTGCGTAAACGGGTTTTCAAACTAACCCCTGACGTAGGAGGTATTGCCTCCATTTTTATAAAAGAAATGTCCTTTAGCTCAGACTGAAAATACACCTTTGCCTTCAGTTCATTATCAAAGTCAGCCACGGATGTTTTTTTCCTGATGCTGGTTCTTTTACTGTGGCTCATGGAATAACGTGCACCTCCTATGAGGTGTAAATACTTTTAGCAGATACTCAAAGGATGGATGAGTCTGGGGGAAGCTGGCAGCAGTGGGGCAAATTGGGAAGATATTGCAGTAGTGAGGCCAAGAGATGAAAAGAGCCAAGATTACGGCAGTGACAATGAAGGGGAGGGGGAGATGGGGCTATCTGTACAGAAGAGAGAAGCTATGGAGTGATGCTTACGGAACAATCACCTAGCAAGGGGTTGATGCCTTAAAGAGCTGTTAATGCCTTAATACATGTGCCCCTACAAATCAGCTCCGGAGGTTAGTAACCACGTAGCACTTGTCTCCTGGAATCTACATGCCACATTTACGGCGGCCCTATAAGTGATGCTTACGGAAGAATCATCTAGTAAGGGGTTGAAAACATAGAGCTTTCTATACGGGTGTTCAACTTTTTCTCCTTGCTTTGTAAGGGCTCTTTACGTGCATTAGCCCTTTCTCTGTCATATAGACTGCAAATATTTTTTTCTAGTTTATGTAACTTTCAATTAGTTAATTAATTAATTAAATTCACACCTGAAAGCTTTGAATTTGAATTTTCCTTTGTGATTTCTATCTTTGACACCATGCTTAGAAAGACCTTCTCCATCCCCACATTATGTAAATATCCACCTAAAACTGCTCCTAGTGTTTTTGCAGTTTTGTATTTTATCTTTAAAAATTTAAAACATCTAGAATTGATTTCGCATGAGTCACAGCCCTAACTCTACTTCCCTGAAATAGATAACTGATTACCCTGGCGCCACTTACTGAAGACTCCCTCCTTTCCTACTTATTTAAACTCAAGCAATTTTTACATACAACTTTTTCTAAACTTTTTTTTTCTTATTTTTAAAACTTTCAAAAATACAGAAAAGTACCAGAAGAAAATCACAATCAGCCATATGTCAACACACAGATTTAGCCACTTAACAAGTCCTTTTCCCATTAGAAATAACAAATTCTGGAGTTCTACTTCTGGGTTGGCTTTCCACGGAAACTGGAAAATATCCAGTAATCCATATATTCTGTTAAGTCCTACAACTTACAAAGCCTTTTTAAGGGTGCAAAGATGTTTCAAAGTGAAAACAGCCGAAAAGGTAAAATATACGCTACCCAATAAAATTCCAAGAATATGCTCTGCTTTTGTGCTCCAAGCTGTTTTGATAACATTCCGAACACTAGGTAATTTAAAATTTGTCCTCCCAACTTCTCTGGTTTACCTTTAGGGAAATTCGAGGGCCGCCGTGAGGTCACTTGGGGGGTTAATTCTCACCAACGGTGAGTCTGTGCTCTGTGCATCGGAGCATTAAATCTGAAGGCTCAGGAGAGCAATGCAGTCGGGCTGCAAGAGCAAGGCTATAAAGTTCTGCATTAAAAATTCATCTCGCAGGCTCGCCTCAGAACTCTGGCTGAAAGGAGAGCTGGCGGGGAAATATGAGAAACCCCAGTGTCTTTCTGCCAACTGGAGACATTCCTCAACAAACAGCACCTCGGAAAGAGAATGAAAGGGCAAACACGCCACAAAAGAGATCAATGTGTTCAATTATCTGCCTCTCTCTCCCTTTCCTATAGGAAACTTTTCATTCTTGAGGCCTGTTCCAGAAAATTTTTTTCTGACGACATCCCAGAACAAGAACTGCAGACAGCCTTGCTGGTGCCAGCTGTTTGGCACCTCCCTTAATTCGTGTTACGCCTAGAGAGCCCCGAATTCTCCAGGCCAGATGGAGTCAGAGCTCTCTGGACCCGTGGGTGTGCGAGAGCCACTGCGTGGCCACCGCCAGCTGGGTGAGGACCACACACTTGGCGACCTGGTCCCAAGTTAAACAGTGGGGCCACCATAAACATGGCGTGTAGATTCTAGGAGACAAGTGCTACATGGTTATTAACCCCCAGAGCTCATTTGTAGGGACACATGTATTAAGGCATTAACAGCTCTTTAACGGTTTGAACTTGGAACTTTCTGTCCTGACATGAGCACCAACCCAAAAGATAACTAATAGAGACTTTTAAAATTAAGAGTCCGCAGGAAGATAACACGACGCTTAACGGTGTACTCTAACAGTGTCAGTGCATTAATACAAATCAAAAAGCAGGTCCTGCGACACCAACATACTCATTTTCAAGAGTCCAATATGGAAAAAGATGGGATTCTTTGGGGTCAGAAGAAACCTAGAAGCAGGTGTCAGGCACACACAATGCTAGGAGCCCTCCAGCCCAAGCGCCAAGCAGCAGAGGCACCACTGCTCGTTGAGAGCATGTGTGCAGACGCTGTGCCAGGCACTCTGCATGGCACTCTTTCATTTTACTGAGAAAACTAAGGCTCAAAGACGTTAAGTTCCCTGCCTGGGGTTACTCGATCCAGGGAGTCAGGAATCACACGGCTCTGGGTGGCCCAACACCCAGGCTCCTCCCGTTGCAGCTCACACCGCCTCCCCCTGGCCCTAGATCGAGCCTTCCCTGAAGGCCACTCTGCACACAGGCTGCTGGGCAAGTACACTGGAGCAGGGCTTCTGGGAAGCCACTGGACGACAAATTTCAAGAGGCTGAAGAGTGGGGAGGCTCATCGATCCTGTGCATCATCAAGCCCAGTGCTTTCACTTTACCAACGAGGAAACTTGGGCTGCCAAGGGAGGGGACTTTATGAGGCCACACCCGGTGAAAGAGCTGGAACTGGAGCCAGGGTCTCTTGAGCAGGCCTCGTTCACCTTCCACTGTCCAGGTACTTTAAACCAAACGAGGCTGCGACATCTATAATGTCACAAAACAGGAGTTGCATGTGTACAGCACTGGACTCTGGCTCTAAACTCTCTTCTCTGACGATGGCCTAGGGGAATCCATCCAAAAGAGGCCAAGGCCACTGGCAGAACAGAAAGCAAGTAAAAGCTTCCGGGTTGAACACCCAAAGGTAGGGAAATCAGCGTAACAGATCAGACTCACAAGCAACAGGGAGATAAATGGGTAACTACCTGACGGCACACCTATTTGATAGAATATTATGCAGTATACATTATGCTTCTCAATAATATTTAACAACACGAAAGACATCTTTTTAACATGTCAAGTAAAAAAACTAGAAATCAAAACAAGATATCAGTTAGAGGTCATCTGATATGCACTAAATAGAAAAAAGACTGGAAGCAAACATGACAAAAATATTAACAGTAGCTATCTCCATGTTAGGAGATTATGAATGATGTTTTACTGTTTAAAACTTTCAGAATTTTCTATATTCTGAACATTATGCAAGAATGATTTCTCTCCCTTTTATTAAAGAAGTCGTGCATTTACAGAACAATCGTGTAAAATACAGGATTCCCATATACCACTCCACCACTAACACCGTGCATTGGGGTAAAACATTTGTTACAACAGATGACAGCATATTTTTATAATTGTACTATTAATTAAAGTCCATGGCTTAATTTTGGGGTCACTGTTTGTGTAGTGTAGCTCCATGGATTTTCTCTTTAATTTTAATTTTATCATATCTACAATCTAACATTTCCCTTTTTAATCATATTCAGATATATACTTCAGTGCTGAATTGTGTTCACAGTTGTGCTACCATCACCACCATCCATTACCAAAACATTTCCATCACTGTATATAGGAACCCTGTACATTTTAAGCCGTAACTTTCCATTTCTTAGCCCCTACCCCAGATAACCAGTTCTAGATTCTGACTCGATGAGTTTTCATATTCTAATTGTTTCAAATCAGTGAGATCACACAGTATTTATCTTTTGTGTCTGGCTTATTTCACCTTAACATGATGTTGTCAAGGTTTATCCATGTTGTCGCATGTATTAGGATTTCATTCATTTTTGTGGCTAAATAATATTCCATTATGAAGATATACCACATTTTATTTATCCATTCATCGGTTGATGGACACTTGGGTTGCTTCCATCTTTTGGCAATTGTGAATACTGCTGCTGTGAACATTGGATATGGCAATTCTATACCTAGCTTTCTGAGGAACTGCCAAATTGTCTTCCACGGCAGCTGCACCACTTTACAGTCCCGAATGAGTGTTCTTATTTCTCCACATCCTCTCCGATATATATATATTTTTTAATAGCAGCCATTCTAAAGGGTGTGAAGCACTATCTCATTGAGGTTTTGATTTGCATCACCCTGATGGCTAATGATGTTGAGCATCTTTTCATGTGCTTTTTGGCCATTTGTATGTCTTCTTTGGAGAGATGTCTGTTCAAGTCTTTTGCCCATTTTAAACTGGGTTATTTGTCTTTTTGTTGTTAAGTTGAAGGATTCCTATGTATATATATACATATATATACACACACACATATATACACATAGATACATACTGGATACTAATTCTTAATCGGATATGTGGTTTCCAAATATTTTCTCCCATTTCAACCTCCCTTTGGTTGTCTTTTTACTATCAAGCTATGAGTGATTTTCGTAATCAAAAATAATAAATGTTAGATGAAAGGGATCAGTCTCCCTCCGAAGGCAGGAAGATTTCTCCTTCCTGCCGGCCCTCCCGCCCCCTGCCCTAGGCCCTCAGCAGGGGCTCTGGCTGGAGGTCGGGTCTCCTCTGCTGCTTCGGAAGCGCGCAGGGTTGCCGTGTCATGGAGCTGGAGAGTCCACGGCCCTCGCGGCAGCAGCCGGGGTCTCCCCGTGATGGGTCAGAACCTCACGGCTTTCAGAGGAGCTGGACGGGGGGCAGGCGGGGTGTGGGTGCTGCGGGCGAGGCCCCCATCACAATTCTTCATCCTTGACGCACGCAGAGGTCTGGTGGCTTCTGCTTTCCTCTCAGATGCCAGCACATGCCTCTGTGGTCTGCCCTTCAAGAGCGAACGTCCCTGCTGGTCGGTCTCCGAGCTAAATGCCCCGGAGATGGAGACCCTCACTCCGCCCCACCCTGGGCCACCTGCCTTCCACAATGAAGGCTCCTGCTGACAGGTTAAGTCAACAAACGTCCCGCGTGTCTGCGCTACACCAGGAACGGCGCTCAGACTCGGTATACGAGGAAAGAGATCCAGGCCTGCTCCGGGGTGGCTTTCGGTCTGCACTTGGCAGCAGCATGCACCCTGCAGGGACACATCCCTGAGCCTACTCGATCCCTACAGTTCTGAGAAGCAGGGAGGCACACAGTAGAAGGCCCACGTCAAAGGTCACTAGAAGCCCACGATCTTCCACAAACTGATGTTTTCCCCCAATAATCCCTTACCCATCTCCTTTAGCTTTAAACTGTGAGTGCCCCAAGATTTACCTCTATGGTGAATTAGCGAAACTTCAAGGATCTCTAAAGAGACTAACGTTTTATGGTAAAAGCATGTAGGGGAGGAAATAGTCCAGGGACAGCCAGGGTCAGGCCCCAGGCCTCCACCTTGGGCTCAGAATCCCGGGCCCCAGGCTGTCTCCCCTGGTGGCCTTTCAAGCCCCCGGTGGTGTGGCCTTAGCTGGGCGAGGGCTGACGAGGGGATGGCAGGTGCTCCTGGGCAACTTCAAGGCTTCCCTCCACCCCCCAGGAGCCCTGTACACACAAACCCAGGTGACATCTTAGACACAATGGTGTTCTCTTTCGTACGCTCTCAAAGGATGCTGGGTAGAGAAGTGTGCTACCTCTATAGTCAAACATGTATGCACAGGTATGCATACATATTTCTATCAGCAGTGTATGAATCCGTGTGTTTGTGTGCAGATCACATCTGTGAACCACCCCCACCCCCACCCTTTCAGCCTGTAGTTCTAGCCGCTGATATGATACAGGCCTTTAGAAAAGATGAGCTCAAGCAAGGAAGAGTAAATAAAGGTGGACAAATCTCACGGATGCCCTGTAGTTAGTTTCTAAGCCTACCTGCAGTCCATGAAAAAGGTAAAAAACTCTTGGCAGCAAGAGATTTCTACTAGGATCTGAAAATATGAAGGTACCCCCTCTTTCTGCTGAGAGCAAAGCTACCTGTACGCGGGGAAACCTCAGCTCGGGTCTGCTCTGCTTCAAGGAGGCTGGGAGAGCTGCCGTCAGCACGGACTTCAAGGAAACCCTTTTAGGGCTTGCCCAACCCTCCAATTTTTAGGCGTGAAGCAAACATACTTGTACAGGGATGGAAAAATCCCAGGTATTCTACAAAATGCTGTGAAACTCTTTTGGAGATAAGATGTAGGGGAAAAAAAGGCATAATTTCTCCCTTTCAAGTCTGCTTTGGTTCTCTCTAAGGTTTAAGGGACAGCAGGTTCTTTATTCAAGTGCATACTCCTCAAAACCATAAAAGTAGCTGCTTCTCTATTTTTAGGGAAATTAATCTAACCAGGGTAATTACAGTAGTCCATACTGGAAATCAATGACTCATCAAAAAGACAGGAAATAGGAAATTTTATTCTTAAAGGCACAGCACAAAGACTCAGTTTCAGGACACTGAAGAAGGTCTTTGCAAATTCAATCAGGGGAGACAATATTTGGCTAAGGTGATTATCAAAATGGTTCTGGAAGTCTCTGGCTCAGTCACCCGGCTCTGGCCTGGTTTCCTGAATCTTTCATGTGGGACTATAAAAAAAATACAGGAGAAACTGTCCCCCTAGGGTAGATACCACGGGGCTTCTGGGGGGTGGAAGGAAGACTTGAAGTTGCCCAGGAGCACCTGCCATCCCCTCGTCAGCCCTCGCCCAGCTAAGGCCACGCCACCGGGGGCTTGAAAGGCCACCAGGGGAGAGAGCCTGGGGCCTGACCCTGCGTGTCCCTGGACTGTCCGCCCCCCACGTGATGGGCACCATGGGACCTCCCTCCACCGTTCTGGGGAGGAGCAAACCAGAACACGCAAGAGCAACCACCTGACGTGGTCCAGCCACATGCACGGAAGGCTCCCCCCAGCGGCCACCAGTGCGAAGGCTCTGCCCACGTGGGTCCTCGGCATCTCACTGCTGGGACACGGTGTTCCCTGCCCCACGATGCGGAGTCCAGCTCCCCTAAATAATCTCAAGAAAGCCCTAAGCCAAATTAGCTGAGGGAAACCGTTTCTGCCTTCCCCGAGCACATGGCATTTTGTGATAAAACACTGCCTATGTGCACGGTATAAAGAAAAATACTCCAAAATTAACTCAAGGAAAGGTCCTCGTAAATGTCTCTGGTAATGCACTATATGAGTGTGTATGGACAATGTCATTCTTTTTAAAAAGCATATAGGCAAGGAATACAACCTTAAGGAATGTGAATTTTACTGGCAGGAAAGGTTTGGGAGGTGCAAATTCTTCTAAAACTAACATGAGCTATAAAAAAATGCAGTATTGCCGTGCAATTCAGTATTTTCTTTCATCAGTGGCTCAGAGCCCCAGTCCACACGTTAGGAGGAAACTAATAAGCTGACTGCACGGGCTTCTGCAGAAGCTCCTTCTCCAACAGGGTTTTGGCGAGGGGTGGGGGGTGGACAGAGCAAAGAGGTGGCCATGGACTTTAGCAAAAATGGGAATTCCTGTACTTTTGCCCAGAACCCAAGTAACTTGGCTGGGAGGGCAGCATTCCTTCTGGCTTGTGTGGCAGCGAAAGTGAACAGCTGCAGACGAGGGTGGCTAGTGTCCAGCCTCCCCCCGGGGCTGGCTCTGCCCGCCCCAAGGCGGCTGCCCACCTCCAGAGCCGGGCACTTGGCTTTGCTGGACTCTCCACGTTCAAGTCAACTGGGGTGCAAAATCTCCATTTGCTAAGAGAAGTGGGAAGATCTGCCAACAGGAGGACCATCTGAGAAGGGGATACTTTTTTAACTATTAAAAAAAAATAGGGCAGGGAAATAATTCATTTATTTAACCCAGAAACGATTATAATCTGAAAGCCTGCAATACTCTTACACAACAACTGTTTTGGCAAAAGCCCCTATGTTCCAACAAATATTAAACTGTGCTTGCCATTTGTCTAAGGAATCTTGCATTAATAAACATGAAGAACAGTTTTACCTCCCACTCTCAGTGACAGGACAAAACAAAGACCAGCTGTACTCATCAATGGGTCCTTGTTCTGCACATAAAGGCTAATTACATTTTGCTGCAAGCCTACACATGGAAACTTTCCTGCTGCCATCCCCGTCACACTCAGCCCATGCTGTCCCAGCTGATGCACGGTGATGATTGGACACAAGAGCCGGGGGTCTCGCAGTGGTCTCAGGGCCCCCAATGTGGACGCCTCTTTCCAAAACGGGGGCGAGCAACACCTCCCAGGGACAGACAAGCAACCCATGCTCCTCCTTAGGGCACAGGGGATCTCCCGGGGGAGGTGAGGCCACCAAGGTCACCTGCGAGGCCTGCTGAGCTCAGAAGTGCACGCCGAGCACCGCGGTGAGCTGGTGGGGGGCCGCCTCTCCCTGTCAATCTTGCTGTGCTGGATGCTGCGTGCACACCACCTCGTGACACGTCATAACCATCCAGAGACACGACTGCGGCCAGGCCTGCCATGCCCAATGCACAGGGGAGAGCTGCGAGACACAGAGGTCAATCGGCTTGTCCAAGGTCACACGGCGAGCGAGCAGTGCAGCCGAGCCGGTCACTCCCGGGCCAGCCTGTCTCTGGAGCCCGTGTTCGTCCCGCCTCCCCAGTTCCCTGCCTGAGTTTCCTGTCCATAAAAACCTAGGAATCCCTCCTGGAAAAGAAACCGTTATGAAATCTTTTAAGACCATTCATGGGAATAAAAACTTGCTCCTGGGGTCTTATATTTATGCACATAAACGAGATGTGTAACCTAACACAATATATGCAGGTTGGGCCTGAAGCAGATGCTAAAGTGACAAAACTTTCCCCGAAAATAAAAAGGGAGAGGAAGGCAGAGGAAGCTTCGCAAGAGATCTCCAAGATCAAAGCAATTGCCTCCAAAGTGAAAAGCAGCAATGATCATGTCAGGCCATTCGCTGCATTCTTTGTGGATGACTTACCCAGGGAACTATTTGAGTGAGCGTGTGGCTCTCGGCTGTCACTTCTGATTTAGGAAAGGCCCAAGCCCCATGTAAGCCTGGGTCCAGCACCACCGCATGCCCCCTTGCCCACCGGGCCCCTCTGTGCGAGCCCTTCGGAGCCCTGTGTTTTCACAAACTGCGCTCCTCGAGGCCTACACCAGCAACCCCGAGCGGAACTCGCCATTCCGGCTCAGATCATCACCCTCTTCAGGTAGCCTTTTGTGATGATGCTGGGCCCTGTTCTGGAGATCTTCTGTTTGCACCTCCAGCTCCTTCTTCCCATCTCTCCATCTGCCCTTGGGCATCCGTGGGGCTTGGCCATGCGCAGCCCCGGCTCACGGGAGGAGGGTGAGGTCGGGGGTGACGATGCTCCCCTGCTGCCAGCCCCTCCCAAGGCAGCCCTCACCTTCTGGGTTCCAGAAACATCTGTCTCCTCTGGCCCCTTCACACTGAGGGTGGTCACAGCCCCTGTACTAGCCCTGCAATACCCAGCTACATGTCATGGCTCCCCTCCTCCCTGCCCACACCTTGGCAAACAGTCCTGACATGACACTCATACCCTGTTATCCTGATCTGAGTGTGTTGTCTGCCTGTGGGGACCCTGGCTGACACAGGGGACACCCCCTCTGGCAGCCAGCACCTGTGCCCCTTGACCATGGGAGTGGTTGTGCTGGACTGCAGTGGCTTTTCTCGCCACTGATCCAGGCGCCCCTGCAGAGAGCGGGGTCTGCCTTTGATCTTAGGATTTCCAGAGCCCAGTGCAGGGCCAGGCACAGAAGGGCCCTCAATGACAGTCTGGAATCAATGAATGGATCTGTCATCTCTGAGTCATGCCCATCATCTACCACGATGATCTCCTTCTCACGCACACGTGGGCACCGCACCACACTCCCCGCCTCCCCACTCGTCACTGGAGAAGACAGAGTGACTTCTACAATGGTGACTCTGGCTCCTGAGAGCGTGCAGTGGTGTCACGGGAGGGCAATGAGCAGAGGACGGCTACGGGCCTGAGGCAAAGTGTGTTTACATGACAATCCAGCCCCCAACTTTTGGACTGTATTTCCCATTTATGATAGCCAGATGAAATTGAGTGAGTAACATGGATTTTCACCTATTTGGATTTGGGGGGAAATATTTAAATACACTGATACGATGGGAAATATTGGTGTAGAAATGCTTTTCTAAACACCACTTCTCAAATGATGCCAGAGGGGTCAACCCAAGTTTGATGACTGGTTTAGGGGTCAGGAGACCCAGCCTCTGCTATTCCCTGGGGAACTTGACAAATCAGGTGACCTTCCCAAGACTTAATGTTCTTACCTATAAAATAACAGAGGGCTGCTGAGTCAATGAGTCTCCAAACAGTAATTAGATACACACTGAGGCTGGAAAACCATCAGCATCACCTCCAGAGGCAAGCGCTGGGCCCACCACATGGAGAGGAACACCTGAGAGTAGGGCCCCACCAGGTGACCCTGGCTGAGAAAAGTGGCCCGTCCACCAGCTTGGCCACCAGCAAGGCCCGAGAGGGGGGCAACAGGGGACTCCGCAGCTCTTCTCTCAGGCTCTGTCTCCCCCAGTCACTTTCCCAGCACTGTTTTCTCTGGCTAGAGATGAAAACCCAAGAGAACACTGTTCCCTATTACTTCCTCAACCTCAACCCCTAAAATGAAGCAACTGAATGGGCACGAATGCACTTGGGCAGCTCCACAGAAGCCCAGTAACAAAAGCAAGGACTCATCGGTCCAAGCCACAGACCACTAAATAACCACCAAGCTGTCCACAAGGACACCTGGCACCCTCTGCGTCAATTCCGAAGAGTTTTGTCGGATGCTTTGTGTTATCAGGCAGTTTCTGTCTCCCACATGGACAGATGCCTGTGGCTAATGGGACACAGCTCCTGAGTGTGCAAAGGGGAGCACTGCAGCAGGTGCGGACTTCTGGAAGGGGAGCACGGCCCTCTCTGAGCAGTGGCTTTCCAAATGGTTTATGAGTGAGACCCACAGAAGAATGACATTTTACATGTGACCCAATAACGAGGCGTTTAGAGTTTTATATTGCTGTACATAATTGCAACGAAAGTTTCACAGAACAATACCTCACTATGTGCAGTCTGCTATGACGTTTCCTGTTCTGTTATTTTGTTTTATAGTCTATTGTATCACCCAACTAGCTAGTCACCACTCATTAAACTTATTTCACAATTGTGACCCAGTTTGAAAACCACTGGCATAGAGGCTGGTTATACAAAGGTGTGTGCGTGTATGTATTTTTTTTTTAAGGGCAAAACAAAGTGAACTTTGGTTCATTATAGATATTTAAGACATATCTAAGCTTTTAGAAAAAGGTGTGGTTTAGTAAAAAGAAAATAAATGACTGAAAACTAGTGAAACAACCAAACATATTACTGACAAAGTCACTACGAATTATGTCACCAGTAAAATGATGTCAATAAGAGAAAAACAGATACGGAATGAGCATATCATCTACAGATCAAATTATTTTAGAAAAGAAGTGCTACAGACTATTTAAGGATAGAACTATAGGAAAAAAAATACTGAAAGCAATGTGTCAGATTAAAATCTAATGCTAAAAAAATTACATTTACTGAGGAAGCTAACCTACTTAGTAGAATAAAGTCCAAACAGAAACAACAGATAAACCAAGATGACATGTCGGCAAAAGAAGAGAAGCAAATGTGGACACCAAGATGCACCAAGATGGTCGCGTTTTCATCTTGGCAGTTGGTGTGGCTTCTGCCGTGGCCACGGCTGGGGGACGGTGAGGACACATGCTGTGGTGCCGGTGGTGGTGGGGGGACGTGCCTGGCTGGCGACACCCCAGGGTTGGACGGAGTGAAAAACAGTCACTAATTTTCCCAATGAAATTGTCTGATTCCTGTACCTTGGAACCAGTTCGTCCAGGACCACGCAAGTTCAGCCCTTCAAGAGAAGGGGTAAAAATGACGTGGCTGTTTCCATTGGGAGCAGAAACAAAGGGCAACGAGTTGGCCAGAGTTGCCAAGACTGACAAGGATATTTTAATCTTTAGGCAGAAGTTCCAGGCTCATGATCAAAACTGGGTCTGACCAGGGGACAGATGGGCTCTCCAGGTCTCGGGCTACCAAACAACCCAGAGCAAAGGGTCAAGAGCCCACTCCCCACTGTGCCTTGAGAGCCGCCGACCCAGCAGGTTGGGACAGGGGACACTGGGTATCAGCACCCCACACAAAGCAGGAGTCTAAGAGGAGGGTGGCGCGATTAGGGGCACCCTGCCCTCCCCAACGCCCACAAGACACTGTGTGTGTGTGGACACTGCAGGAGACCATTATTAGTGGAGCAGGGCAGCCCGAAAGGCACAGCCGTCAATGGGCACACCCATTTCAGCGGGAGATGGGAACAGCCTCCCAGAACAGGAAAACATGGTTCTAACTCTAGCTGGGTGTGTTGCCTGCCTGGACTTCAGTGAGGAGGCTGCAGCTAGGAACAACCTCTGTTGCCTCTTCACCTTTCCCTGATCTATGGCAATGCTACTTCCTTTTTGGGGTACGCCCGGGGAGTGGGCTGCTAACAAGGGTGCCTATGTGGATCATTCTGGTTCCTTCTGAGACAGCCTGGTGGGAAGTGGCCCCGAATGACTCTGCCTGCCCAGGGATGTGCCCTCCCCAGGTGTGCATGTCCTCACAGGTAAACCTCCACTGTACATGTGACATGAGCAAATGCACCTGCAGGGCAGTGTGCTTACCCCACAGGCCCCCTGAAGGGCCCACGTACAAGGCAATGAGATTTGCATAGATGAAGCTCCACAATATGTCCCACGTGTTGTACCTTTTATAAGTAGATTCTTTTCCTAACCTTCCTAGAAAAAGGTACTTATAGAGTTATCAGGCCTTACAATAATTAAGGAAAAGCTTCAGTTAAAAAGATTGGTCAGAGAGTACTAGAACTTGCTATAACCCTTTCAGTATTAAATGGAAGCAAGTAACTCATCTGAAATGACGCTGAACTCCTTGCGGTGGTAGAGATCTAAAACCTGCCCTGCTTTGCCAAGCCGGGAGACGACAGGGTGAACGGATGGTAAATCTTTTACAGATTAGCAAAATCAGGTGATAGCTGACCAAAGGTGTGCAGCTGGAAGAAGCAAAGCAGACACTTACTTTGCAGTCGTTTCTTCATCATACTTGGTTTTCAGGTCAAATAATTCTGTTCGTGTTTTTTCCAGGGCTGTAAGGCAGAGGACATAAAACCAGAATGTAAGATGCTAATGGTTTAAATGAATTAAAAAAAGGAAAAACATACAAGTAATACATTCTCCTATCAAAAAGAGGCAGAGAGTACAAAAGTACACAGAAGGAAACATAGAAACCCTCCCCTCCCCCAAGATAGCCTCTATTAACAGTTCAATGTATAGATTACAAGCTTTAAAAAATATATTTACAGACATAACTGCACATGGATGTTTTTCCCCACAAATGGGGTAATACGAGTGTTTTCTGAGACCTGTGCCCTTCTCCCTTTGCAGCATGCCATGGAAGTCTCTCCGTGTGGGCACCTGGGTGATAGAAGTAAAAGCCCGCTCCTGTTCAGGGCTGGATGCCTAGCGGTGAAGCTGCTGGGGTGAAGAGCTCAGACAACGAAATGTCAGATAAACGCCATCCAGTTGGCCTCCCCAAAAGGCCACTGCCATTCCCATCAGTGATTTGGGTGTTCACACCCTCAACCAACACCAGATATTATCAATTTTTAACATTCTGATAGGCAAAACAATCTTTCACTGATTTAGTTTGCATCTCCCTGATTCTTAATGAGCTTGAACATACTTTTCATGTGTAAATTAGCTGTCTGAACTTCCTCTGAGAATTGCCATTCATATCCTTTGACCAGTTTTCTACTGAACTCTTTACCTACTCTTATTGACTTGCAGGAGATATCTGTATTTTCTGGATATTGTTCATTTGTTTGTTAAATTTGTTGTGATTATTCTCTCCCACTCTGTCATTTGTGTTGGGATGCTGATTATGATGTCTTCTAACGTTTTATCCACTTTTAATAAAACATACAGGGCTGTTTTCCTTTCAGTAGGATACAAAAGAAAAGGAAAGAAAGGAAAGGACAGAAAAAGAAGTTTAAAGCAATTATACAAGCTTCAGCACAGAGCACAACGTTTTCTGTTATCCTTTAAATTTTAAGGGCCTGATATTACTGTTTCCTTAAACATCATTTAGGAAGAAACAATTCTTTTCCTATTACTGTTCAAGATGAAATGTCAGCCCTTGACAGTTTAGGGATTTAGATGTGTTTGTTGGATAAAAAACAGAAAGAAAGGTTGGCTTGTGGAAAAGGGTGAACCGGAATTCAGATCCTCCCACTTCCACACTAACAACTCAACGTGGGTGTTGTGTGACCTCAAGGTAAGGCAGCTCCTGGGGCCCTCTGAGGCAGCCCAGAACACGGCTCACTTTTTTTCCTCCAGGCTCACCCCAAGAGGGGTAAAAGGCTTCAAGGAGGACCCTTGGGGATGGGGAGATGCAAGCACTTCCCCACGTCAGCCTTCCCAAGAATGCAGAGTATCAAACCTGTTTGCAGAGTCTGAACTTTGTGCTCCGCTTCCTCCAGCTGGGAGGCGGTGGACATCTGGGTCTCTTGCAGCTTTCTGAAAAGGAAGAGAATGGAGCCAGTTTGGTCATCTTGTCTACCAGCTTAAGTGTCTTGTGGGTTTCAGAGCTATGGCAATCAGCTGTCTTCACCATCACGCACAGCTGGCCAGAGGCGCGCCAGGAGTAGCTTCCGGGACCAGGCCACAGGTACCCAGAAGCCGGCTCACTAGCCCTTACAACCCCGACTCTGTAACCAAGCGTTAAGGAATTCACAGTGTGCTTCCTGGAGAAATCAACATACGGCAATTGTGGGAAGGTTATGCTAAATGTAACTTGTTCTTGAAATGCCAGATATTAAGACAAAATGAAAACAAAAACAAAATCATCATCACGCACTCATTGTTTTCTGAAGTTAGCCCAAGAAGAATGATCCATTTACATTTTGCTGACACAATGAAGGAACTGGTAGGCATAAAGAATGTACTCAATAGCTGTGACAGCTGTTCCCGCGCTGTGATAATGGCCTGCAAACACAACTACGATACCTAATAGGGGAATTGTGGATGCTTTAAATTGCATTCCACGTATTTACATTCCCCTGGATCTCTAAATGAATGCCCCGGTCAATAAATAGCACTCCTTCCTCCTGATCTGCAGAATATCTCTAAAAATAAGTTTTTTTTTTTTTTTTTACGTCATATGAATTTAATGAATGCTCTCGCAATAATAACAGTAGGAATAAAGAAAAGTAGAAATTAAAAAAAATGCCCAAATTTCCACCACTTATAGAGAAGCACTGCCAACATTTTCATGTATTTCAATGATAAAAAATTAATGTATGCTCCAAGTTAAAACAAAACAAATGTTACAATAGCATGAAAAAGGAAAATGTCCTTTCCTTTCCACTTCTCAGAAATTGCACTTTGGTAGGCTTCTAAAATTTTTCTGAATGTATAGATATACAATGTAATTTACTGCAATATATAATATACTAAGTGTAATTTAAACCCTCCACCCCTCTTTTAATACAAATGGGATCATAGTCTGTTTTGCAGCTTGCTTTTTCACTTATCTCCACGTTTTAGAAAATTTCTACTCTAGCATGTATAGTTCTTTCTCATTCTTATTAAATAATTAACTTAACCAGGCCTCTTTAATGGGCACTTTGTTGTTTTATTTTATAATGGGCACTATATTGTTTTATAGTTTCTTCCTACTGAACAATTCTGCAGTGATCATTATGTTGATATTGCTGCATAATTTTGAGAGTGAATCTGCTGGACAAATTCTAACAGAGGAATTACAATGATCAATTTTTTTTTGGTTTGATAAAGACTCTGAAACTTTGCTGCAAAAAAGCCGCAGCAGTTTAAACTCCTACCAACAATATGTAAGGGTCTACACCTTGCCAACAGTGGATAAAATTAAACTTAATTTTACTGCTGAGTAAAGCTGAGCGTTTCTTTTTGTGAACTGCCTGCCTATCTACTTTGTCCATTTTTTGATGAAATGGTTTCTTATTAATTCGTAAGAGCTCTTGGTATGCTAAGAAAATTAACCCTTTGTTGTATATGTTGCAAATATTGTCTTCTCAGTTTGTTACTGTTTTGAAAAAGTTGCCTTTGGTATTGTTTTTAATTTTTAGGTAGTCATATTTATATAACTTCTTTTATGCTTCAGAAGATTTCCCTGTACCAAAATTATTAAAAGCAAACACTGTTCTGTAAACCCACTTCTCTAATAAAACAAACAAGCAAACAAATAAACAAAGCAAATACTTTGTTAAATTTTTCTTCCAGTATGTATATGATTTAATTATTAATATTTAAATCTTGGATTCAGCATGACTGTTTGGTGGAAGGAATGAGTAAAAGATCTAGCTTTATTCCTTCTCTCGCCCAAATAGTCAGCCAGTTATTCATATTGAAAAATGATAATCCTTTTAATAATTTGAAACGTTAACTTTAATAATATATTAAATATCCATGTGTTTATTTCCAGGCACATGAGTTTCTAATGTGAGTATGCTCTATGCAGATGTACTCATACTACGCATGATTTTGTATCATGCATTTTTCTCTTAATTCCATGTCAGAGACATTTTGCTTGCTACTGCAAACTCAACATAATGTTATTTCAACGGCTGCGAATGTTTCAGCTAGGAGATGGCTCTTTTACGTACCCATTTCTCATTGGTAAGTTCTTTGTAAGAAAAAACTTAACCATTTTTCATTGGTAAGATTGCTTACATTTTCTCATTATCAATTACCTGGCAAGAAATCCCTCAGGCCACAAGTGGTTTCCCAGGAAGCATTTATTTAGGACCAATCCCATCTCTCTGGGTCAAAAGGTCTGCCCATCTTTCGGAGCCCTGCCTTGTGCTGCCCTTTTCTCTGCTGGGGGCTGTGCCCTGCCAGCTCTCCGGGCACTGGGGATGTGTAGCCTGCGAGCAGAGCCCGGCTTGGCCCTGAGTGACTAGACCGGGTCCTACAGGGGGCACGTCAGGAGGTCCTGTCTGCCCTCAGGGGAAAGGGGTGCAGGGCAGGCTGGGCTCCGGAACGGAGTCACATGTTTACACAGTCTCCTGCGAACCCTGGGAAGGTGCTGCGTGTGTACTCAGGTTTCGCCATCTGTAAACTGAGACCACAGTTTTGTCTGCGATCTGCCAAGGGCATTTGGTGGGATAAAGTTCCTTTCACAGGGTACCAGGCAAAGGTCTCATGCAGAAGAGGCACTGGATAAGGGGTAGCTGTATTTTGCTACCTGTTTTTCTTCTTCTTTTTGTTACTAGAGCCAGAGAGGCTTTGGTAATCCCTGAGGTTTATGGAGCCCACCCTACAGAATTCCAAGTAACTGTGCACAAAGTTAATGGAAAGCAAGATGACAAAACCCTGTGACATGATCAGCCTGGTCCCTTACGCTTGTAACCCTACATTTAGTCCTCTTTAAATGGACACATGCATCGTTTCATGGTAGAATTAAAATTAAAAATCTCAACCAAAGGGTTTTTAAGATGTTGACTTATGTAATTTACATCAGTAATTTCAACAGTCCATACAGTTTTTAAAAGAAATCTAACTTTGATTCAATTGTTGCATTAGTGAAAAACCAACTCATTATTTATGGGAAAAGCTTTGGGTAAAGTAAACCATTAGAAATCGAAAACCCATGTCAGTATAGATGGTATATTAACTTACTTTACTGACAGCAACTCCTCGATGTATGAAGCACAGTGCAGTAGTAAAAAGAAGCAAATAATTTAAAAACCCTACAGATTTTACACCCCACCCCCACACACAGTCAATCCTGGTTATTTGTGGTAATTTTGTTCCCTGAAGTTGCTGTGCATACCGAGTGCAGGATTGACCCACTGCTCCTGGGGGAGACATGGGCCGAGGTGCTGGTGGGCCTCTGGGTGCAATGTTTTCATCAACCGATCAGCACATACCCTTGTTTTATGTGTTTCTGTTTAAAGATACCTTTTAAAATATATATTTTTGATTCATTAACACAGAACTCGCAGCCAGTAGCACTATAACTCATGGCTGAACGAAGCCATGTAAGACACACCCCAGCCCTTAGGAATGACAGACAGCACTTGGGGCCATTTTCAACAGTGGAGTCATCAACAAAACATACAAAAACGCAAAAAGTGGGGCACTTGATGTAATGTGGAAAGGAAACAAGCTTTCTGCTCTGGAACAAGCAGCAGAGTCACCTGTTTGACCTCAGTGGGGAACGAGCGTGTTGGGTGACTGAAAATTTTCGCCGTTCTGTGTGTGTCCACGAAGGACAGTGGAAATGTGGTCAGTACTGATTTGGGGGTTACAAACAAATTTTAGTGAATAGGCAGGTATACAAACACGGAATCAGTGACTAATGGGGACCAATTTTACATATATGTATGTGTGTATATATATGAAAATGCATATGAATGCACCCGTGTGACATTCTTTCATCTCTTTATTGAAAGGTAAATATCAAAATTCATTTAAGAAGATGGAGGAAGGAGCCCCAGGGGACAGACAGTGGACCCTCTCTGCTGTCTCACCTTGTTTCAGGTGTGAATGCCACATGCCAAGTGCAAGCGCCCCAGGCTCAACCTCTCCACCCGCGTGGCACCCCCAGCACACGCTGGCCCCCCGACTGCCTAACACCAAGTGCCGATGGGTTAGACAGACACATTTCACTTAAGGTAATCCCACAAATTAAGAATAAAGGGATGCCTTTACTAACCAAACAAAAGTTTGCCTAAAAGCCCTAGGGTTTTGTTTGCAACATAGGCTCATTTCCCAGCTATATGCTTCAGAATGTCTCGTTATGTGAAGTTCAGAGGTTAAAAGTTATAGGTCAGGATGAGCACACCTGACACAGGCTCACCTCTCCTTTTCTGCAAAGTCATTTTGTAACTTTTGTTCCTTTTCCAGAGCTATAGTCTCAGCTTGGTTCTTCAGAGTCTGTTCATACTCTCGGATCTTCTCTTTAAGTGCTTTTATCGTAACCTCTGCAGAAAGAAAAAAAAACAAAAAACTACAATAAGAGAAGCACAATTCCATGTAGCTATATATACAAGGCTTTTGTAACCTAGCAGAATCGGAGTGTCTTAAACTTTAGCTCTTCAACGCTGACACAAAATCAATGGTTACAAGTCCCTTTGGAGACCTTTTACTCCCTGGATGTTAAATTGAACTTTAAACATTTAAGTTGAGAAGGATCAATGGATTTTGTTGGGAAGAAGAGCTATGGTTTCTCTAAGACGACTCAAAAAAACAAAAAACAGAAAACAAAGTGGGGAGGGAATCAATGGTAAAATATAACGTCAGCTTATTGATGAGTTTTAAATTGGTCTTCTACTGAGAGAAGATTAATGAAGTTTTAGTACAGGTTTAGGTACTTCTTTACGAAGAAGTAGTTCGTAACCGTACACACATTTTGGAGGAAACAGTCATAATCCAAGTCAGGAAAGTCCACGGGCCTGTCTGGCATGGGCTGCAGCTTTGCTATTTCACCAGTGATGGAAGTTGCAGTGTGCTAAGTGGACAAAGCATGGTCTGCTCTGCAGCCAGCTGGAAGGGAGTCACCCTGGAGCTTGGATGCTGAGAGCACCCCGCAAGCCCAGGCTGGAGACCCTGGTAGACTTGGGCTGCATGTGCAGAGCAAATGCCACAGGGGCTGGGGGAGAGTGAATGCGAGGGGAGATGCTCCTGTGACTGGAGTGCGCCCTGGAAGTGCCCGGAAGTAGCCCTGCCTCGCCTTCTCCCTCCTGCACACACCCCTTGCCATAGAGCACGCTGGATGACTGGGGGGCAGAAGTGGTCCCAGCTCCAAGGAAAGGGGAGCTCTTGGGGGACGTAGTTTCTCAGACTGAAGACCAAGTTTCTTTGTGTTTCCAGCCTCTGGCACAGGTGGGTGCTCAGGAAACAGCTGAGCACTGAAGCATGACAGCGCCGCAGCCCGGCAGGCCAGGGGGGGCCCGGACGATGCATGTGACAATGAGGCTCTGGGCCCTGGAGAGCCTGTGCCCAGTGGCCCTGCTCCTGCGGCTGTGCCCCATGCTGTCCGAGGCAGAAGGCACAGCATTGGGCAGCATTTAATACCCACGTAGCTTAGTGGATAAAAGCTAAAGGTGCTGTGTTAAAGGAGAAGAAATTGGCCTTTTTCATTAAGTGGAACTCAGAGGGCTCTCCTTGGAGGGAGAAAGAGGGAATTAAAACTGATGACCCTGTCAGGGCATCTGAGAGAAGGGTGCCATTTGGGGCCTGAAAGAAATGCTCGATGGGCATAAAAGTTACAGGTGCTCAAGCCATACCTACAGCCAAAGTGAGGCAAGAGTGTGGAAACCCTTCCAGAAAGGGCACTTGGGCCAGGTCAACCCTGAAAACGCTTGCATCATCCTCTCCTGCCAGTGGTCTAGCAACTATGTAAACATACCGTGCTTCTGCATTTAAAAATTGGCTGTAAATGCGTATACAGAAATGGGAACCGCTGCTCACTCGAATGGGGCTTCTCAGGGTGACACATCTATGCTCCTTCAGGGAAGGGGTGTCTGAGGAACTTCCAGGTGCTACTGCCCTGGGCCCGACGAGGCCAGGGGCCAACTCGCCCTGGAGCCTCTGCTCCCTCTCTGGGGCGTCCAGGGTGTCTCTGCAGGATCCTCTGGATGGCGCTGGTGAGGAGGAAGCCCGGAGTGGCAGGTGGGCCCACACTGCCCCATGCTGATCGGCTATGCTGGCGGACTGGATGCTAAAGAGATTCCTTTCCCTCTCAAACTTCCTATCACTCTACACTTCCTCTGTGATAATTCAAACAAATGGTGTGTGCCCCTATCTTCCCAAATTATAGCCCTTTTAATGCGGGGAAGAGGAGGAAAAGCAACTGACAATTTTCTGGAGGTCGGGAAAATCGGCTAAGGTTAAGAAAAGGTGGAGGGCCCTTTCTGGCAGAGACAACGCTCAATGAGAATAGCTAATTTTACTGAGTGTCTAGAACAGTGCTAAGTGCTTTACACCTGTGCTCTCCTTTAATCCTTACCTCTGTGCTAAGTATAAGAATCATCCCCCGAGGAAATGAGGCTGTTAATGAAGTCAGGTACGTGGCCCAAGGTCACCAGCTAAGGACAGACCCAGCCTGGACCTGCCTCCTGGGCCCCTGCTCTGAAGCCGTGGTCAGAGCCCCCAACCGTAGCCTCACACCCAGGACACAATTTCCCTGATCCTCTCCCTGGACGTTCCCTCCCCCAGCCTGTCTCCAATTTCTTCTCGAAGCCAAAAGGAGCTCTTAAAAATCTCCACTGATTTACTTGTTCTCCATCCCTGCGAAGCACATCAGATAAAGGCCGAGCAGGTCAGGTAGTTTCCCTCATCCCTCCCTTCTACCTTTTCTTTACCTCCTTCCTCACCCACGTCCCCCAAGAAAAACAAACAGGCAGGATTTTTACTTGGTGTTGGTTGAAAAACCTGCAGCTGCTGTCAGATGGGGCTGTGTTTTCCTTGAGACAAGGAAGTCAGAAGCCTCTGGGCTCTGAATACATGTGGTTCCTAGGTGTAGGAAAGCTCTTTTTTTTCTTCCATGACAGGAAAAGCCAGGCCACCTCTGCCCTCTCTGTCTGATTGACGGCTGGGCAACCACACCAAGAGGTGGTTTTCTTTCATTAAATTAGTAATGAAAAGGTGACACAGAAAAGGAAACAGTAGTGCTTAAGCAAGCAGACTTTAAGGATGCGTCTGGAGCCTTAATGTATGGGCAGCAGTTAGTAACTGCCTTACTGTAGGGGGCCCTTTGATCATAAGCTGGCGCTCTGACAGGTGTGGCCTGAAGGCAACGCGTCAGGCTTTTAAAAGGCAGATCCTATCACATGATGACACAGGAAGGATTTTAAAAGAATCCTGATCAGCCCGTCAGAGGGCAATAAAATCATATGTGGTTATTGTGCAGAGGAAAGGTTTTACTTCTAAATAGCAAAGCATTATTATTATCTCTCTTTAATGATTGTTCTGATTCTTGCCCCACCCTGACTTTATGACGTCTGTTACAATTAGAGCCAGTCCCAACAGTATGGGGAAGACAATTAAAAAAAAAAAGAAAGAAAGAAAGAAGGAAAGAAAGAAAGAAAAAGAAAAGAAAAGCCAAGGGATGCATTTTTCACCAACCTTGATTTTTCACTTCGGCAAATTCCTTGTTGTATTCTTCCAGAGTTTCCCTAAGTTTCTGGTTCTCCGTTTCAATATCGTGCATGCGCTGGACTTTGAGCTGGAGCTGCTGCCCGAGATCCAGGGCCGGCACCGGATCTGCACAACGGGACAGAAGGCACGCTGGGCACAGGCTCCGGCCTCTGGGCTCCCACAGACGCAGAGCAGGTCTCGGGGGGCACCTGGGAAATCGGCCTCCCCGGGAGGTGACTCCAGAGGCAGGCCTCCCTCCCCTCCCCTTCCCTCCCCTCGCAGGGCCCCAAGGAGCCCCACGGCTGGCAGGGGGTGCTCCTTGGCTCAGCACCCACACTGACTGCAGGCTCCTCGATGCATGAACAGGGGCTGGGGGGGGGGGCTGTGGCAATTCCCTGGGGTTTAAACACTGCGGGGCCCTGGTGCAATGCTTTCAGGATTTTCATTCTTTGACCTTACAAGAATATGAGAAACACATCTGGCAGCGGTGAGAGAAGGAACCCCAGGAAAACTGACAGTGGGAGGGGGCAGAGTCTGTGAAACACACGGTAAACTTGGTGTTTCCAATCATTTTTATCAAGGTGGAAATACCACTCAACACCGAGAGTTTCTCACTGTTGACACGAGTCTACGGACCTTTTCTCATTTGAGCCTCATGACGACACTGGGAAAGAGAGTGCATTAGGTATGACGTCCATTTTACAGGGGTGGAAGCTGAAGCTTGGAGAAGCCGAGGGACTTGCTGAGATTGCCTGGTTAGTTAACGGGCAGAGGGCACTTGGACCCAAGCTTGTTAGCGGCAATGGCCGTCTTTCGGGAATCTGCTGAAGGAGTGGAGGAAAGCAGCACCTGGGCTTTCTAAGGAGCCATGATCCTCCTCTATTAACGAAGGCTGTTCAGACATCACTGTCCAGGCTGCAGCTTTCCCACGGGAGGCCAGTGGGCCGGCCACCAGGAGGCCACCCGACTCCTGACTTGGACACAGGGGGAGCCTGTGGGCAGGAGACAGCACTGGAACTGGTGCGGGAGCTTTTATGGCCAATTCAATGTGATACCACCATCAGATTTACTGACAGGAAATGGGATTTTAACCTGAAATTAGAGACTGCAGTCATGGGCTTTACTCTACTTACTCTAGACCTTTGCTTTTATCATTAATTCAGCACAAAATAGACATTAGACGCTCTTCTAGTGTCAGTTCACTCTCTATTTTGTCTTCCGCTGCCTAAAAGGCAGTTCTGAGCCACCTGCTGGCTGCTGGTGCAGTACTTCCTTTGGATTCTCAAACTCTCTCAGAGAAGAAGACTCAAGTCCGCTGTGCTTAGGAGGGATTATTGAATGTATTTCTGGTACGGGCGCCAGCCTCACTTGTGAAATGGCTGCAAAGATTTAGTCTCCTGTTGAGGAATGCTAAACACCGAGCACCGTGGGTCAGCGAGAGTATAGATTCAAGGGCTTACTTAATTTTCAAACACCGGAGTCATTCGTTTCGCAGACCACCCCTGGTTCCTGGAAATGGGGGTGAGGTCCAGCATGCTTTGCTTAGCACGTTACCCATGAGCCAGGAACTCTTCGAGATGCCAGTGTCCTTGTGGAGTTTACAGAAGGCGGCCCTGGGATATGTCGAGCTCAATGCCAGTGGACCCCGTGTGCTGGGGTTTAACTTCAACACTGTCCATCATGCCAAAGCCTGGCCACTGGGCATTTAATCTGGGTGTTCAGTTTATGGCTGCATCGCTTTCTCGCCTATGACTTTTCTTTATTATTTTCTTGGGCATTAAAATATTTATATTAAGTCAGGTTTTAAAGACTATTTTGGGGAGAGGGTTCCTTGTAAGTAGGAGTAGTAAAACACCAAAGCTTGAACACCTCAGAACATTCCGGGTGCACCGTTTGTTTTTAAATTTCAGTATCTTCCCAGGATACCTTCTCTTACCCCCACGCTTTCCTGCGGCCTCATCCTGGGTAAACGGCCTGAAGGAAATAAGCGCTGTGCCAGAGAACCCCTTCAAGGAACTACAATTTGAACTTGATGCAGAGGTCAGGGAAGGAGAAGTGTGTTTGAGGACTGCTGCATTTATATAAAACTCTGCTAATGTCCACCGTGGAGGCTTTCCAGCACGATGGCCAGGACGAATTAGATTTTTAAAGAACCATGCTAGTGTACTGCCCTCCATCACTAATGATTCTGTCAACAACTTTTCTAGTCCATTCCTTTTCAAAGGCCAGGACCCACTCTGCCTGCTTCGAATAAATAATAGCTTTCCTCGTGCGAACTAGCAAGGAATTCAAGTGGCATATAAAAATAACATGCACATTATCAAGTGAATAGCAAATAGGCCTTTAGACAAATTTTCAATCCCCACAAAGCATTATATTGTAAATGAAAATTCTGGCAATCTCATAATTATTCATTATAGCATGTATATTTAATTTAACACTATTAAAGGTTAATGCCTAAGTAGCCAAACTGGTCACAGAATAAAGAATGAACTGAATGTTCAAAACATCTCTATGCATTAAACTTCCAACTTTACTACAGTACAGTTGAATGACTAAACGCCTACAGCATTTGAATATTGTTTTTGGATATGTAAAAGGCATTGCTAAAGTACCTCTTAGGTTTAATTTTTATTACTTGTATTAAAGGAACAGCTAATTACCACATGACAATATAATGACTCGAGCATGTTTGGGCCACAGACCAAAACAATGAACTTCGGCACGCCAAACCCCAACCTGCATGTTAATCCAGGGAAATCATAGCCTGTTGTCTCGTTAATGATTTCCAATGCCATTTAAACCCCACACAAGTATTGTTAGGTCTTATTCTGAACGTCACAAGCCTCCAATCCCAGCAGCTCAATTAGGGAATTGTCTGGGGGAGGCGAAAGAGAACACACCCCTCTATAAAACATGAACACACAAAATCCTGTAACCCTGTCTTTCTAGCCCGGACCAATTCAATATGCTCCACTGACGTTCCCATCCACCCCACAGGACAAACCTGCAAAGTGTTTTACAATCACCTAATGGTTAACTCCTAAAATACTCTTTGAGGTATTATCTCGCTTATTATGCAGCACAGAACTCACTGAACGTAAGTATAACAAACAGCAGCAATGCTACGACCTGTATTTATTCAGCGCCTTGTCCTAAGTACACATCACACTATGTCCTTCAATCCAACCACGGTGTTAGGAATGCGGGGCAGGGTGCTCTGCGGTGCGCCGGGGGCTGGCATCTGACCCAGGGACAGAGAGAAGAAAGAAGGCGGCCAGGTAAACAGGTAGGCAAAATTCTAATGAAGAGTTCTGCTTCCTGAACTGGCAGCCGACTAAATTATACACCTTTTCAAGTACTAACTTAACAACTGTTTCCTGAGCACCCGTCTGCCCTGGCGAGGCCCTTTGTCAGGCACTGGGTCGACGCTCGGCAGAGTCAACTGGGCCCAGCCTCGCAGCTGAGAAACGAGTTGCAGAAATGACAAAGGTAAAGCAGGAAAGGCTGGGCCACGGATCAGGTGAGGGAAGATGCTGCCCAGAGGGAGAGACTGGGCAAAGTACACTCCTGCTTTTTAAAAGAGGAAGTGGCACTTGGGCAGATACCCTAAAGTACCGGAAGGATTCAGACCTATGGAGACTGTCGGGTGTTTGATCCACGTGTAAGACGCTGCACACAGGAGAGCAAGGACAGGGGAAGCACAAGGCATGGCCGAGAGCGCAGCGAATCTGTACGTTCCCAGGAGCATTAGCAACTAGAGGGAAGGGGCAATGGTCAACCAGACAAAATCCTTGCTCTCAAAGACTTGACATTCCAGTAAAGTAGGAGAGAGAGGCAAAATCCAAACCAAAGCAAACAGAACAAAATACTTTCAGTACTGCCAAGCATGAAGAGGGCGGAGGGTCCTACAGAAAGACGGACAGGGAAGCCCCTCTCTGAGGAGGTGAAACTAGAGCTGAGGTCTGGATGGTGAAGAGGAATGCCAGGGAATATAAAAATTAACTAGCTGAATTTCAACAAACATCTCATAATTAGTATACAGGTTTCAAAAATATGAGTCATATTTTCATAAAGAGAGCCAGTGACGCACGTCTTTGGTCTGGTTCCATGAATCTTTGTGAGGTATCTTTTCCAGTTAAGACAGCTATTAAAACAAAGAATCAAAATTAATAAAACGTGGAGACGTCCACTTCTGGCCATGACAGATTAACTGACACTAAACTTGCCCTCTGGCCATCAACATCTAGAAATCTAGGCAAGATACATGAAATAACTGTTTTCAGACATTGGACAACTGGCAAACCGGGATGTGAACTCTGAGAGGAAACACTTGAGGTGCTCCGTGTTCACGCCAGCTTTCTACAAGGAAGCACCTTTTTGGACTAGAGTACAAGGAAGGGGGAACGAGAGGAGAGCACAGTGGTCTTCCGGGGTGGAGAAATCAGAGATCAGTGTTTCAGGAAGCTGAGCCAGCTGGAATTTGCAGGGAAGAGCACTGCAGAGGAGGAAGCCATGCAGAGAAAGCGCCAAAGAAATCTTCAGAGGGGTAATCTGGAGTCTGCTGCTAGAGGCTCAGGTGAGTATGCACAGGGAGAAGCTTCACAAGGCCGGGCAAAGGACTACCCAGGAGACCCAAGCTGAACAATTCCCAGACTTCATAAACGATGGGGGCATCTTTGAGTAACAGCTGGCCAGAGAGGAGAGAGGAGAGACTCGTTGAACAGCCAGGCATTCAGTAGACTCTGGAACAGCCACACCAGAGACGAGGACTACATTAGTACTAAAGGCTGTTTTACAACTGTTCCCCCCACCCAAAGCTTAAAAACTAGCTACAGAATGATCAAGCTGATCTGTAAGTAATTTTACTGTCTGCTGAAACAAACTTCCACACTCTTAAGAAAGATTAAAAAAATCCAGGCAGTTAATATTCACAATGTCCACCATCCTATCGAAAATCACTAGACATGCAAAGAAGCAGGGAAACATGACCCATAATCAGGGAGGAAAATAAGTTAAACAGACCCAGAAATGACAAGAGGTAATGGAATTAGTAGACAAAGACTAAAACAGCATTATAAATATGCGCAAGGATTGAAAGAAAAATATGAACACAATAAGGAGAGAAATAGAAGACATAAAGAAAAATCAAATTGAATTTTAAAGCTGAAAACACAGTATCTGAAGGTTAAAAAAAAAACAAAAAACACCAGATTGGCTTAATGGCAGATTAGACACAAGATAAAAAGATCATGGAAGACATAGTCATAAAAATTGTCCCAACAAAAGCATAGAGAGAAGAGACTCAGAAAAAAACAACCCAAACCTCAGCACCCTGTGAAACAATATCAAGCAGATAACATATACATCCCGGAAAGGTAGAATTGCAGAAAGGTGTGTGTGCGTGGGAGGGAAGGGGTGTGGGGTTGCATCCGAAGAAAGCAGCCAATATCCACTACCCCCCCCAATTTGGTGAAAACTATAAACCCACAAATCTAAGAAGTTCAACTAACCCCAAGTAGTATAAACACAAGAACATCAAACTAAGGCACATGATAATCAAATTGCTAAAAACAAGAATAAAAAGAAAATATTAAAATCTCAAAAGCCAGAGAAAAGAAGACTCATTACATACAGTGGAAGAAAGAGAAGAATGACTCTAAACTTCCTGTCAGAAACATGGAAGTTCTGAGAGAAAAGAACAAAACACAAACTCCCAGCCTATAATTTTATATCCAACAAAAAATATCATTAAAAAATGAGGACAAACTACAGACATTCTTTTTGTGTATGAACAAAAGCTGAAAGAATCTGTTCTTTCAGCCAGCAAAGCTACATTGTACAAGAAGTGTTAAGGACATTCTGTAGACCAAAAGATGATGATGCCAAATGGAAACCTGGATTTACACAAAGAAATAAACAACAATGGAAATGATAACTATGTAGTTAAAATAAAATACTTATTTTTCCTCATTTTTCATTTCTTTACAAGACAATTGACTATTTAAACCAGAAATAGTAACAATGTATTATATATTGTACATATAAACAATGTATATTATATAAGTAAAATGACTAACAATATGCAAAGGAGAGGAGGAAGAATATAAGTTTATTGTTTTAAGAGTGTTACATTATATTTTAAATGGTATAATATTATTTGAAGGTAGATTGTGGTAAGTAATAGATGCTTATTATAAACCCTATAGCAACCACTAAGAAAATAAAACAAAGAGTAACAGCTAATAAAACTGTTAAGGAGATAAAATTAAAAAAAATTCTCAATCAAAGGAAACCAGGAAAAATACAACAACAACAAAAACAGATAAGGCAAATAGAAGATAAACAGAGTGATGGTAAAACTCAACTTTATCGATAATTACATTAAACATAAATGATCTAAAAGCAGATTGTCAGATCTGGATAAAAAAACAAGACAGCTGTTTCTAGAAATGCAACTTAAACATAAATATACAGATAGGTTAATAATAAAAGAATAAAAACAGGTATACCATGAAAACACAAATATTAAAGAAGCTGGCATATCTATATTAATATCAACAAACAAACTTAGGACAAGGGATAATACCAAGAACAAAGAAGACCATTGCATGAATTTTTAAAAATCAAATCATTAATAAGATACAACAATCCTAAATGTGTATACACCAAAAAATAGACCTTAAAAACATGTGTATCAAAAACTGACAGAACTGAAAGGAGAAAAAGAAAAATCCACAATAATAAGAATTCTACATGCCTTTCTCAGCAGCCATAAAATCAGTATGGATATATAAGAACTTGAACAACAATATCAAACATCTTGATCTAATTGACATTTATATAACACTCCCTTAACAGCTATGGACTACACATTCTTTTCAAATGGACTTGAAGAGATGGAATACTCATCAATATAGAATATATATTGGGCCATAAAACAAGTCTCTATAAATTTAAAAGATGGGAAATCACACAGGGTATTTTCTCTGGCCACAATGGAAAAAAATCCATGATCTAAGAAGCCAACTTAAGAAACCAGAATAAGGGCAAATTAAACTCTAAGTAGAAATTAGCAAATAATTAAGAAAAGAAATCAATGAAACTGAAAATGGGGGAGGGGGGAAGAGAGGGAGAGTGAGAGAGGGAGGGAGAGAGAGAGAAAGAACAATGAACCCAGAAGCTGGTTCTTAAAAAAAAAATCATTAAAATCAATAAATCTCTAGCCAGACTGATCAAGAAAAAGAGAGAATTCACCCATGTTCAAGTTTAGGAATGAAAGAAAGAACATCCTATAGATAATTAAAATATAATAGAATATTATGAACAATATTTTGCTAATAAATTTGATAATTTAGGTGAAATGGACTCATTCCTTGAAAAATTACTAAATTACAAAACTGACTCAAGATGAAACAAAAAAATCTTAACGGCCCTATACCTGTTACAGAAATTAAAAACCTTGCAACAAAGAAAATCCCAGGCCAAGATGACTTTACTGGTGAACTAGAGAAGTTTTAAGAAAGAAATAAAGCATCCTCATATAAACTCTTCCAGTAATTAAAGAAGAGGGGGCTCTTTCCTACTCATTTTATGAGACTAGCACTACCTTGACACCAAAACCTGATAGATACCAAAGGGAATTTTAAAAAGTCCTACATTCCTAATGGACTTATATGCAAAAATCCTTAGTAAAATATTTGCAATTAGAATCTAGCAAATTTGAAAAAAGCATAATATATCACAACTAAGTAAGATTTATCCTGGGAATACAAGATTGGTTTAGTATTCAAAACTCAAACTCTTTCACCTTACTGAGAGAATAAAGGAGAAAAATCATATGATCATCTCAATAGATGCAGAGAAATCATCTGAAAAAATTCAAACCCATTCATGACAAAAACTCTCAGCAAACCAGGAATAGAAGGGGATTTCCTCAAGCTTATAAAGAGCCCTCCAAAAAGCAAAAGTCGGACTTAATAGGAAGACTGAATGGTCTTCCCTAAGATGGGTAACAGAGCAAGTATTCTGATCTCTCCACTTCTTTTCAGAATTGTACTAGAAGGTCCTAGCCAGTGCAAAAAAAAGCAAGATAGAAAAAAAAAAAAAAGCAGGAAAAAAGAAACAAGAGGCACACAGATTGGAAAGCAGTACAGATACAGGAAACCTGAACAACACTATCAACCACCTTGACCCAATTGACATTTATAGAACACTTTACCCAACAACCACAGAATACACATTCTTTTCAAGGACACATGGAACATTCAAGAAAGATGTTCCCAGGGAATCTACAAAAATATTTCTAGAATTTAGGTGAGTTCCACCAAGTCATAGAATATAACATTGTCATATAAAAATCAATTGCATTTCTATGTAAAGGTAACAAACAATTGCAAAATGAAATTAAAGAGAATACTACTTACTGTAATACATCCAAAGCCTGAAAAGGGAAAAACTAAACAAACTCTCGCTGAGTGACATTAGAGATCTAATTAAATATATCACGTTTGGATTGGCAGACTCAATAGTGCTAAATTGTCAATTCTCCTCAGATTGACCTACAGATTCTGTGGAATCCTAGTCAAAATCCTGGCATGCCTGTTTGTAAAAACTGACTAGCTGAATCTAAAATGTACATGGAAAATCTACTAGCCAAAATAATTCTAAAAAGAAGAGCAAAGGTCAGGGACTTACATGAGCTGATTTCAAGACTAACTATAAAATAAAGCTACAATAATTAAGATAATGTGGAATTGACAGTTAATAGTACAGATAGCCATAAAATCAGAATGGATATAAAAGAACTTGAACAACAATATCAACTCTCTTGAGCTGAGGACAGACACACAGAGCAATGGGCTAAAAAAGAAGGTTCATAAAAAGATCCACACATATATTGTTAATTTTTGATAAAGGAACAAAAGGACAGTCTTTCAACAAATGGCACCAAAACACCCAGATATCCATGTGGAAAAGAAAACGAACCTCAATCCTCACCTCATATCATACATAAAATTAACTCACAATGCGCCACAGGCCTGAAGGTAAAAGAAAAAACTACACAACTTCTCTTTAAAAAACAGGAGAAAATATTTATAACCTTGAGATAGGCAATGATTTCTTAGACCATAAAAAGCAAGAACCAAAAAGAAGAAAGAAAGAAAGAAAAAAGCATAAATTAGACTCTAATAAAACAAAAAAACTTTTGTACTTCAAAAGATAACACACAGGGAAAAAATGTTTGCAGTGCATATATTTGACAAGAAACATACCCAGAATACATAAAGAATTTAAAATGCAACAATAAGAGAAACAACCAATAAAAAAAGGGTAAAAGACCAAAACAGATACTTCACAAATAACAGATGAATAACCAATATGCACATGAAGAAATGTCCGGCACCATTAGTTGTCTGGAAAATGAAAATGAAAATCACCAAGACATACATTACACACTCACTTGACGTCAAAAATAAAAAAGACTGACAACACCAAATGATGGAGAGAGGACATGGACATTTGTTGCAGGGGTGTGAAACGATATAACTACTTTGAAAACCAGTTTGGCAGTTCTTATAGACTTAAATGTGCACTGAACCTATGACCCAGCAACTCCATCCTTAGAGAAGGCAAACCTATGTCCATGCAACAAACTGTACGTGAAAGTTTATAGCAGGTGCATTCACACGAGTCCCAAACTGGATACAATCCAAACATCCATCAACATGTGAACAGATAAGCAAATTGTTATCTATCTGTACAGTGGGATTCCATTGAGCAATAAAAAGGAAAAGACGATCGAAACCAGCAACAACGTGGATGAATCCCCAAAACACTGTGTTGACGGAGAGGACACTTAAGAATACATTCTGAATGCTTCCATTTATACAAGACTCTAGAAATGATAAATCGAATCTACAGAAAGCATCATACAGAAAGGTCCATAAGCACCAAACAGAAAACATCATATGGAAACTGTAATATATTTTAATATATTTCCTAATGTTTTGTAATTTGATATATTTCTAATATTTCTGTATTTTGCATCAAACAATACACTTAAAAGGGGAAAATGGGTGCACTTTATTGTATGTAAATTATACCTCAATGAAGTTGATTTAAAAATATATTAGGGAGAGCAAAAAGTTTTTGTACAGCTATAAAATAAAAATGTAAAGTCCCTATTTATTCTTCATCACATCCTTTTAATTCTGATGTTAGTATATATGATTTACAGTGTCTTTCACACAGTACTGTAATTATACATGCATATCACCTGTAAATAAATAAATAAATGAGAATACACTGGGGTTACAAATTCAAATTATTTTACTGTTGGGGCATAAAAGCAAAAGTAGTTTGAAGACCACCGGCTCAGACAGACCTGTCTGGCTGCTGTGCCCAGGGCAGACCCCAGGAGGCTGAAGGAAGGTGGCAGGAGGTGGTGGAGGTGGCTGAAGGAAGGACACGGGCTCGGATTCGGGATGCATTTGGGAGGCAGGGTCAGTGGGGCCTGCGGACGGACTGGCTGGAAGGTGGGAGGGGGAGAAAGGAGTCCTGGGTGACCCCTGCACCTGGGGCCCAAACCATGGGATGGATGGCGATGCCGTTTCCCTTCCTGGGAGGGTTTGGGGGCAAAGCAAGTGTCCTCTTAAGGTCACAGGGAATGTTAGAGCCTGATAGATGCATGTGAATGGAGAAAAGAAAAAGGATAAGACTAGGGTCCTGGGGTATGCCAACGTTTGGAGTGCTGGCAGGAAGAGGAAGGGGCTGCGAGCCTCAGGAGGGGCGTCCACAGGTGGAGCGGCTTCAGCAGGGACAGACAAGCCTCAGGTGAGTTTGGCTGCAAAGGGGAGTAGGGAGCAGGGCCAGCAGCTGGCAAGTGTGTTTCCTCCAACGACGTGTGTTCTCCCATCGAGACATGAGTGTGTCTGAGATTGGGGCAGACAGAGGGACGGCACGGGATATGCCACACAGCACATGCACAGAGAATGGCGGCGTGTGATGTGGGGGCCAGCCAGTGGCTGCTGAAACTTTAAGTAAACTGACTTACTCCGGCCCTTCTAGGGGTTTAATTCAAATGTTTTGTTTTGGAGTCCCTGGGTCACTCTAAAGGCAGGGCTGGCATGGCCCTGATAAAACCCAATAAAAGAAGGGTGACTTTTCGGACTGCTGCAGAGGCTGAAAGCAGGGTTTCAGGTCTGGTTGGGGCTGTGTATGTTGGGGGACGGCGGGGAGAAGGATGTTTGTGAATTGGCTGTGTGAGCACATCGTGAGGGCTGGAAGTTCAGACCTTAACAGATCTGAGGCTCAGAGGCCACATCTGCAGGGAGCTGTGCACGGTGGCGCCATCCCCAGCCGCCAGCCACTGGAGGAACGCACCCTCCCGAGCGCATTCCTGTGATGACATCACAGTGTGGCAGACGCTACTTTTCACCAGGGCACTCTAGGCTAATGTAATCATATGATTACATAATTAACCCAGCTGTCTCATTAAGAAAATCAACTGGAATTCAGGGCATAATTAGTCATACAGCAATTAGCATGCTGATGAGCAGCCGATGAAAAGCTGTCTAGATAGGGAGTGTGCCAGGACCACCCCAGCTATGGCAGAGGGGCGAAGGAGGTGACACACCTCCCCGCGCCAGCAGCTCGAGGATTCCCCGAAGTCCCCACGCGCCAGGGCTCTGGCTACAGAACTCCATCGCGGGATGGGGAGAACGGATCAAGAGTGGGAGGCTGGCAAGTGAGCGGCAGAATTCAAAAGCAGGAGGCAGCCGACTCGGATGCCCTCTCTTGCCCCATGTGCCCTTCTTCAAAAGGTCTAAAGCCAACTCCTCAGCCTGCCAAGGGACTGCACACAAAGCTGAGGCTGATAAAGCACCAGATTTGTTCACGCATCTTGTCTTGGAAGGTGGGAAACTGCCCCTGCGTTTGGTTTCCGATCCCCCCAGTGCTGGGCACTGCCTAACATTCCCTATTCCTTGGAACGGCCTTGGCAGGACCTGCTGTGGGGCCAGGACCCCCTTCCAGGTAGGGGATGTAGCAGAGGCAGCACTTTATCTGCAGCCCACAGGGCTTCGTTCCACGGCTACAGCAACAGCTCTGCCTTCTGTCCCAACTCAGTCCTGGTGGTGGCTTCTTCAGGTGAATGAAAATGTCTTGTGAAAGCAGACTGGAAATTTGTAAAGGAGATCAATCGCACGTCTCAGGCTGATGAAGTTGCAGAGTGCTCTCTGAGGGGCTAGGGTACCCGGGTCTAGAATTGCATAAACCAGAGTATCCTCTCAGCCCGGGCTGGAGCGGTCACATTTCATCAGCCTTCAGAAATGCTACTGAGGAGCACACTGGTGAGAATCTTGGCTGCGGGAAACACAGTGTATTTCTAAATTAGCCATAAGATTTCCTCACTTTTTTCAGGAGTCTTACTAAGGGATTCTTGAATGAGGACCAGGAAAGGAAGAAAACAAGAATGGAAGGACGAGTTTTCTAATTTTAACTCTAAAGTGTCCTCACTTGAAGCCAGGGTGATGGCCGTGGAGGACCAGATGGCCACTTTATCCTTAAGAAGCGACATTAGAAAGTTCTCAGATACGACGATGCGCTACTTTATTTCTGGATCCTCAGATGCTCAGTGATGGGGACGTTCACCAGGAGAGGAGGTTTTCCTGGGAGCGCCAGGGAGCCACGGACCTTTCGGAACAGGCTCTGAAAATGCAGTGGCCTACAAAATGGACTCTCTCCAGCCAGCTCCCTTTTAGGATTTACAAAAATGGACAACTTCTACCTATCACAGTCACTGGCCAGTTATGCTATGGAGAGAAAGTGCAGGAAATCAGTCATGAAACAGTGTCCTAGCTGTATCCCCTGAAGCTGGTGGATTACACAACAGGTAATGCTTCCGCAGATTTAAATCTTAAAGTAAACCCTTCTGGGGCTTGAAGTTCTCGTGTCTGTAGGACCCAAGCCACATCTCAGCACACAGCGGAAGATGATTCATACGAAGGAGCCGTGGAGGTGAGGAGGCAACGACACCTGGCAATGAGGCTCTCTCGAACTCTGCAACAGAAGCAAGTTGTCGGCAGACAAGTCCTGCTGTACCGAAGTGCATGTGGCGGTGCCTCTGACGGTCCCTGGCCCTCCTTTCCAAGGACTTTTTTAAATGCACCACTTCCGAGACGTGTCTGGGACAGAAAAGTCGCAGCTGGGTTTTGAACAAATTTATAAGTATCCCCAAATACTAAACTGACTGCTGCTTAAGTTCTTATCTGTAATGCATTAATAAGAGTTATTCAGAAACTAAGATTACAAGTTGATTATTTTACTGATTTATGCTTTTTTTTTTTTAACTGATTGGAGGAATAAATACATGCTCATTGTAAAAAAAATCTCGGAACGAGCAAGAAGCAAGAGCAAGTCACCCACGCAAGGTTAATTACTGGCAAATTATGCATACCATCCCAATTTTGCTCGGAACAAAGTAAATTCCAGTGATGCAAGAAAGAGCCTTTACCAAGTCAGCCCAGGATATTTCCAGCTGAGGGGTTCACACTTAAAGAACTGAGACATATATTTCTTGTTTCATTACAATAAAGATGGTGGCTGTTTATTTCATCTATTTAATTAGAGAATTATTCCCTCAAAGGTGCTATACCCTCCCACCACCCAAATGTGAGCCGCCCGAGGGTGGCCCAGTGGTTCCGATGATCAGCACATTAATAAGTATAAACCTCAATCACAGGTGTATTAAAATAAAAAAAATTCATAAAAGTGTTTCCAAGTTTGAGACAATCCCTACATACTGATCATATCCATGATGACACAAAATCTGTCCACGATAAAACCGACAGATGAAACCACCTACTTTAACAATGTAAAATTTTAACTTACTCTGTGAATCTAAATGTAAGCCCACTTGCCATTTTCAATTGGATCAACAGTTAGGGCTGATAACTGAACTGGGAACAGAAGATTAGTTCTATAGATTCTTTTTGCTAGTCTTCCTTTTAAGCTGTAACAACATAAAACTACGTACACTAGTACTGTCACCTGGAGACAGGGCCCCTCTACTCTCCTTCCTCTGCCTTAAACTCATCTGACCAGAGCCCAATCCATTTCACCTCCTGAACAGAAGCTGTTGAAATCTGTCCATTTCTCTCCACCTCTACTCCTATCACCCACTCCCAAGCCACCTCGATTTTCCCTCCCCACTGGCCCCTCCACGTCCTGGGCCTCTTTCTAGTCGGTTGGCCAAACTGCAGCCAGAAGGACCTTTTAAATACACAAATCTGATCGTGCCATTACCCTGCTAATACTCAATAGTGGTTTCTCCTTGTTAGATCAAGTCCGGAATCCTCTGCATGAGCTACCAGGCCCCAACCATCTGCCCTGGGAGACGCCCTTCACCCCATGTAACTCTCAGCCCCCCGGACTTGGGCAAGGTCTCGGGGTACACTGTCTTACGCAGCCACTCCATGCTGCCCCCCTCCTCCTCTTGCTCCCTAAGCTCCACCGGCCTTGCCCGAGGCCCCCTGACATGCTGCCTCCAGACGCCCCGGGACCTCCGCACATGCTGTGCTCTGTCTGAAAACTCGCCCCCCGGCTGCCTCCTGGGAGTGCTTCTGGACTCGCTCTCTGCCCAGGGGCTGTCGCTTCTGTTCAGTCCTCCCTGTTCTATCCTCTCGTGGCCCGAAAGACCTGACCTTCAGAGCACCTGTCACACCTCAGCTTCATTATGGGAGTAATCACTCTCAAGTCCACCGGGCAGGGACCACTGCAGCTCCTGACATGCGCTGGGGTGGGTTGGGGGGTGAGGTGCTGCCCGTGCAATGCGAAGGGGGCTGAGGGTTGCTGCAACGAGGAAGAAGAGGGTGGTTTGGCTGAAGTAAGGAGGTATGAAAAGTCTGATGAGAAAGTCTCTTAAAAATACCCCTTACAAAACTGACTACGCCTACAGCGACCAGGTGGCGAGTGCAAGAGGCCCTCACTGTGGGGCCTGAACACCTCTAACTGGCCAATGTGAGCTCAATGCCAATATATATTTAAATGTTTTTTCCAGTGTCTTTAATATGGAGGAGGTTTTGGAAGGAGAAATGACATGACTCAGGGTTCTGGATGTTAAGAGGAGAAAGCGAGGAGCCTGCGGTAACTCTAAGCTTTCTTTTCTCTTGAGCAGCTGGGTCACGGCCCTGAAGGAGGTGTGGGCGGAGGGGAGCGGGCTGGGGTGCGTGGCCGTCCCACGTTTGGTGCTGGGTGTGGAAAGTCTGGGATGCCAGCAGGACAGCTGCTCAATCAGACACAGATTCTGCAACCCAGTACTGGCCACAAAACTGAAGGCCCCAGAAGCTCACGTGTTGGTATGACGAACCCCAAACGCTGAGTGCCATATAAATTTCAATGCAGGCACAGAAGATCTTTATGGAATGAAGCCCAAGCAAAGTGTGAGTTGAGGGAGCTACTAAACTGCTACAACTCAATGAATGGTACATTCGGCACCTCCAGAGCATTCTACCTCAACAGAAACGGTCAATCTTGGGAGGATGGTTCAGTCTGAACTGTTAAAAGACTAAGACCAAAAAAAACATGAGAAAGCATTTTGAAGAAATAATTTGATCATTAGTTGACTCATTCACTCAACAAATATTTACTGAGTCTCTGCTATGCAGCAGGCACTGGGCTAGACATGAGGGAATTAATTAGGGACAAGATCACACTGTCCCAGTCCCTCTGCCCAGCCAGAGAGGAAAAGAGATGAGTCACCAAGGAGTTATAATGGAGGATGGAGCCTGGGTCCTGGGAGCAGGATGTGTGTTTGTGTGTGTGTGTGTGTGTGAGATGGGGGGTAGTGGGGAGGAGAAAGAGAAAGAGAGAGAGCGAGCGAGAGAGAGAAGGCCTCCTTTGGGGAGCAGAGTTGAGAAGTCTGGAGCAGTTGCTGAGAAGGGGCCCAGGGTGCCAGGCGAGGGGCCCGCCTGCCTGTGAGGAGACCAGTGTGCGGCCGCTGCAATGCTACAGACACCAGGCTGAGCGGGAACTGCGGGGCAGAGGGCAGAAGTGGACGGAGCCGAGACACTCTCTGGAGGTCAGATGGCCAGGACGTGGTGATCAGGTGCTCGAGTGTGAGCAGCCAGGTGAAGATGTGGTAACCAGGTGCTCGGGCGTGAGCAGCCAGGTGGAAAGAGGCACCGCTCACTGGGAGAAAGACCACGGCCAAGAGGACGGCTCCCGCTGGCCCCAACGGGCTGTGGCAGGGGCTGTGGCAGGGTGCCCGGCCGCCATCCCAGTGGGGGCATCCGGGAGGCGGCGGGAGCGAGACGCAGACTGGAGATGGAGCCTGGAGAGCGACTCCGTGGCGAGGGCTCTGGCACTGGCTCATTCAGTCGTCCCTGCCTTGGTCCTCCAGGCCCTGCTCGGGGCGCTGGGGATAGAGCAGAAAAGCCCAGCCCTGTCCTCCAGCAGCGTCATTCTAGTGGGACCGGCACACAGGACACAACAAAGCACATAACTAAATACAATTTCCGGAAGGGACGGCGCACGGGGGGATGGCCAGGCTTCCCGGCCGTCTCCCAGGCCTGGCGTGAATCCGACTCCACGTCTTGCCGGGGCCAGCTGGTCGGCGGTTCCTGGAGCCGGGCCACTTGGCACGTAGCTGAAATACCTGTTTCACTATTTCTAAGGGCTTCCTCCATTTTTTTTGAGGTAACATGAGTTGCTGTTCCTCGTACCTAGGAGAAGAACTTACTGCACCCCACAAACGTTTCTGGGTTCGACTGGATTGAAGCCTGAAGCACACAGACAGTCGAGGCCCCCCAGCCCCACAAAGGGGTACCTGTCGGTAAATGCAGTGCTATTGACCAGACCTCTTCCCGGAAGCCTGCCGCAGGCTTACTTCATCTGAGCAACAGTCAGACTTCAAAATGCAGGTGGAATGCACCATTCAAATCACTCGTTGGATCTGCCAATGCAGATCTGCATTTATATTTGCAAGAAAGAAATACCTGGGAGGCGGGAAAACATGGGCTATATGGTATGCAGAGGTATTCTGATAGACTTTTATTGTTATAGGAAATGGCAAACATCATTTGCTCCCATCACCTTAAATTTAGGGTGCAAACTTCAATTCTCCAGGCCCAAATGATAACTGTGAAGGATATCACCAATATAGGAAAACAGCTTATGGTATAATATTAAGTTAAAAAAGCAGAATAAAAGTTATTTCATGTCCCGAGCAATGTTGATAGGAAAAAAAAAAAAATCTTCATTTTCCATGGGAAATCAGGATGGAAATAACTGCAGAAAAAGAAAATACAGTGACTTTGTAAACTGGTAGTCAAATCTGGCAACTTTACCAGAAGAAAACCCAGGTACGAGCTTTACTTCTTATGTAACAAGAGGGTGTAAGTTATTTAGAAAAACAGCAGCGAGCGGCTCTCTGGGTCTTTGGGAAAGACAAAAAGCCAGTCCCCCAGACTGTGTCACCGATGTGACTGAGCTGTCGGCTGGAAAATCCCTCCCAGGATTCTCGCCCAGGCAACGTGGTGGCAGGGGTGCCTGTGGCCCAAGATGGACTAGAACCTTCCTGAGCAGGAGGTTCAAATGAAAATTTAAAGAACAAAGTGCTCTTTGGAAATATTCATATTTATCAAAGCCCAGGTGGTTCTCTTCCTACCAATTCTTTATCCCTGGGTCAGCATGGACACAGTGTGGTTCAGAGAATACCTTCAGTCACCATGTCGCGCACAAGAAAACGCACGGGGAGCCCCACAAAAGTGCCAGAAGCTTGAGGAGCTCAGAGTGCAGCCTGACCTCGAAGGACTGACTGACTGGGAAGGAGCCTCCTTGGGCGCCTCGGCCAGAGTCTTCTGGGAACCTCCAGCTGGACACCAAGTCTTGCAGGAAATCAAAGGGTTGGAGCTGGGAGCTGGGAGCTAGATAAACTCCTAAGACAGTGAAAGACTCAGAGAGCGGCAGGGACGCCAGAGGTGGGTCCAACACCATCCTGACCTCTAAGGACAGGCCTCAGGCTTAATCAGAAATTCAAGGGCACCTAGATGTGCCCCAGAAAGGGGGTGTGGAGTGGAGGGGAAGGGACAGACAAGCTAAAGAAGATGCAAGATCACAAACCACACGACGTTACAACCGAAAGAAAACCGTTCTCCATCAACAGGTGCTCCCTCCCCCTGCTACCATTTTACAGATGAGAAAACTGAGGTCCAAGAAGGAAAAATGGGACCAAGACTTCACAACAAGGCCCGGGCAGGAGAATGTGGGTCTCCCTGCCCCACGTCCGACACGCTTTCTGCTGCCTCTTGCCTGGAGCGGCCTCTATTAACCCCAGTTCCAGAGCGAACAGCAAAGCCCATGATGGGCTGGAATTAGAACACAAGTACAGATTCAAAGGAGACCTGTTTCTTTGTGCCTTGTTCAACTAGTGCTAGTAATGACAACAATGCTCAGAGAACTATCACTAAGGGCAAGCATGCGACGCTGGTGGGTGGGGAAGGGAGAGTGGTGGTGAGTTGGCTGCCTTGATGCGATGTCCATGTCACTCTCCTAATTTTCTCATCCGCATCCCTCCAGGACTGAGCTGGGACCAATGTAGTCACGTCCATCACCTCCCCTTGGATTCTGGAACACCCAGGAACCGAGGACAGGCAGGATCCGTGGGCTCAAGTACTCTAAACTCTGCCCCACTTTTCTAAAATAAGGAATGGAAGCTGTCCTTTCCCAGAATGCCAAACAAGCATTACTTAAATCCTAAACTCTTTAAAAGAAGAAACAACCCAAGTATTTAGTTGCAGCTAAAGGGGCTACCAGTTGCCCTTTGGCTACAACCCTGGCCACAGGTCAGTGATTCGCTGGACGGCCGGGGAGGGGAAAGCCCACAGCAGTCCTGGCTGCACTCCGGGTGGCTCTGTTAGGGCCATTCCTGGACAGGGAATCTGTCAGCCCAGAACCTCCAACACCCGTGATGCCGGTGCAGCACGCCATCTGCCCTATTTCCTCTCTGTGACACGCGTGGTCTCGAACACCAAACTTAAATGTCATTCCCAGGATTTGGTTCCTGCGTTTACACAGGCATCACTAGAGGTTCAGTGATGACTTCAACAAATGTATCAAATTTGCAGACCTACACAAGTCTGGGTTTTGGAGAATTCATGTCCCCAGAACGCCCTGGTTTCCCGGCAAGTTGCACATACGGCATCATTCCCTTCGGAAAGCTGAGAAGAATGAGCCCCAAGCCCACCACTTCCCTAGACACGGCCCTTGCTGGTGGGATCTAAGTGTATGGACTTACCTGGAACATCAATCAATCTCTTGTAGACATTCAAGAAGGCTGCCTCGGCTTCTTTGCTTCTTTTACTCAGTGCATCAATCTGAAAGGGAATGAAAGAAAGGAAAGAAAAACAAAGAGCTCAAAATTTGTCAAGAAGTAATTTAAAAATCATTACACAACCAGTGAGTTCCTGCAGCAAATGCACATCCGATGTCTCTGTAGATGCTGCACAGCTCGGCCTTCGCCCTCTTAGAGTAAATGCCTGAAAACAAGTAAAAGGGAGACAACTCATGTGGGTCCAGTTCACAGGGGAAACTGAGGCAGGAGCAGCGCTTTGAGATTCTGGAGCCCTTTACTGAGAGAGCCATGAAACTTACTGCCCAATTGTGTGCACGCTTCAACAGAGAAAAATGATCTCGTGCCCTTCCTGGTCTCTTTCCTTCTTCTGCAGGTGCTGACCATGAGCCGACCACAGGCCAACGTTGTGCGGGAGGAGGGGGCAGAAGAGAGCCCTCCTACCCCCAGGGGCTCGCCCAGCGGGGGAATCAGGCATGCAAACGGGGAATTAAAGCACAGCCAGAAAAGGGCTGGGTCAAGCTAACAAGCAGGAGCGTGGGTGACATCTGAGCAGGGTCTTCCACAGCAGTTCACCAGGGTGGAAAGGGCACACCGCATTCAAGGGCAAGAGCACGTTCAAACGCCCAAAGCAAAGGGGGTCAGAGATCTCCGTCAAGAATTTTATGAAAACCATAAAACTCCTAGACACACGCACACAGAGTAGTGTACTTGTATTTTAGGACACTCATATGTCCTCCTGAGTTCTCTCCATGAAGTCCAGATTAAGATCCCATGGAGGGGGTTGCAACAAATCCGGGACCATGGGGGTCTGCGAGCTGCCTGCTGCGGCGGGAACCATGCGCATTTCAGGGAGCTGTGGGTGACAGGACAGAAAGGTACTGGGCCATCGGTGCCAGGTGCAGGAGGGTGGCCTTCATCAGCTGTGCAATGGGAGCCACGCAGAGCCGGAGGCCAGGAGGGGTCAGCAAGGAAGGAGACGGTTCGGAAGTTGCTGCCCTTATCCCGGTGAGAAATGAGGGGGCTTGGGCTAGGGCAATGGCCGCGGGGCTACAGGAAAAGAGGCTGGAGAAATGCGGGTGGCACCAAGCTGACGTGAGGCCCGAAGGAACAAGGCAAGGCAAGCCAGTGCCCGGGTTTCTGGCTTAGGCAATGGGCAAGTTTCTGCGGTGGCGGCCAGGATAGGTTTTTCCCGTGAACCACCCTGGCTGAACTAGTTTTCCCCCAATGTAGAAGTCTGTTCATCAGAGAGAGGCGATGTGTGAAAACTCCCAAGTATGCAGGACACACATCCCAGGAGCCTCTGATTGTTGGAGAGACTCGTTACATTACTGAGCTCACATGACACAATTGCTGAGACAACAGATCACTTCTTATACCTGAAGCATGCAAGAGTCTACATGCACAAACTTCATATTGGCTCAGGAAAAGGACACTAAATTATATATTCCTTCTGTCCCCTCATAGAATTATACTCTCTGTCTACAATGTTATTAAAGAGGCAAAAGGATGTGGTTTAATTATAGGGCCTCTTGCACTGAGCCAACCAACAATTTGTTAAAGGCCGGGCGAGCTCACCTCACCACAGCCAGGCTGGGAAGACTCGAGGGGGGGAGGCAAGGGCTAGTGGGGTCCACGTCTGGGAAATCTGACGCACAGCAAACCAGTTCCATACAAGCACCTCCAACTTCCAACAAGGTGTGTCCCAAAATTCCTATTTGAAGTCAGCTGTTTGGAAGTAAGACACATTTTTTTGCCCCATAAAATAAGTTTGTGATTTAGGTGTTGGGAAGGCTCTCAGAATAATCTACAAGGCCTCCTTAAATGCCAGGCAGTTCTCTATTTTTAAAATAAAGTGTTTAGTTCTTCTGATTATTAATTCATCCTCATTGCGTAATTAGAAAAATTATCAGAAAAATCAGAAGAAAATTTTAATTCTCTGGCTCCAGTAAAAGTCATACTTTGTATTTCCCTTCAATCTTTTTTTTGAATTAAAAAATATATATATATAGTTGAATGAAATGTCCAGAATAGGCAAATCTTTAGAGACAGAGGAAGGAGGATTGGGGAATGATGGATAAGGGGTGAGGGGTTTCTTTTTGGGGGAACAAAAGTGTTCTAGAATTGTTATGGTTGCAAAACTCTGAATATACTGAAAGCCAACGAACTGTACATTTCAAATGGCTGGTATGTGAACTATATCTCAGTAAAGCTGTGTGTGTATATAGTTGAAATCAAACCATATGTAAAATTGTAACATATAAATCTTTTCCTATAGCTATGATCAATTTTGGAAAACATCTTACTAATACCATTTCCACCGTACCCAACCACCACATATGTAGATGCATTGAGTGAGGATGGATTTGGGAGCTGCCTTTCCAGATGTCTGGAACGGCCCCGTGCACTGGGTCTTTCCAGCCCCTCCTGAGGGCGGCGTGGCCGTGGGGAGCAGGGTCTGTCCCGGCTGACATCCCAGCCTCTCAGGAGCCACCCCAAGGCTTCTTTACCCAGCCCGGGCTCTGCCCAGGGAGGGCCCCTGGCAGCTGTTCCAACCGCAGGTCTGGAGGGAGGCTGCCTCCATGGTGGACTGGTTCAAACAGCACCCTGGGGCCCGCGGTTCTGAGCTCCCTTCCCTCCCCAGATGCGGGAGAATCTGAGCCCACTCCCAAGAGAACAAGGTCAGGCCAGTGAGTTTCATTAGTTCATCAGGGGATTTTGAGGGGTCTTAAAAGAGCTGATGCGTTTACTTGATGAGGTTCTTCCCCTAACTGACCACTGACCCTACCCCGCACCCCCCATAAGATTTTTCAGAACCTTCTGGAAGTCTGTTGATGCTGAGAATTCTGACACTTTCTATGTATATTCCCTCTTTTGACTCCTCCCCATGCCCACTGCCCTAGTCCGCGAACAGGCCACGGGGTCTCAGTTTTCGTCTACCCTCTTCCTTGCCCAGTTTGTCTCCTCTTCTGTGGACTCTTCCCTGCTGCTGATACCCCTGAGCTCCTCGCTGCACACTCTCACCTAGTTGGACTACCCCCCGCTGGCATCTCTGCCCACTGGAGACCTACCCGTGCTCCCAGAGCCAGTGCAGGCCACACTTCCTCCAGAATGCCGCTGCTGGGCTCCCTCCAGCTGGCAGCGCTCGGAGCTCGAGGGAGGGCCATGGACCAGAACCCAGCCCCTGGAGCCAGGCTGCCCGGGCTGGAATGCCAGCTCCACCTTATCTGCACAAGGCGAGACGGCACCCACCTCTGAGGGCTGGGCGTCTCAGAGAGCCAGCATGCCACAGGGCTCAGGGCTGGTGCAGGGAGTGATGCACGGAGTGACTCTGTCACGTGCAAGAGCTTTCTCTGGGCGCCCTCGGACACACATCAGTTAATGCAGCTACCAACCAGGAAGGGGGGCCTCCTGCCCGTCCCCCTCCGCGTTCTGTGAGCGTGGGAGGAGGGAGATGGTGTCACTCACCTTCCCAGTCTCCACCCACCAGGCCTGCCTGCCACGGGAGCTTGGGCACTTGCTTCACAGACAGGTGACCACAGCACGGCGCAGGAGCCCCTCATAAGGGGAAGAGATTTGTGGAGGAGAAGAGGAGGCTTGGGGTGGGGTCTTATGACACAGACTGCTGAAATTAGGATCCTCGTCAGACATTCCGACGACTTGGCGTGCAAATGTTGATTGGAGGCATAGTCTACCCACCATTCCCACCTCCCCAAAACCACTTCGAGGCACCGGCAAGGACAGAGCTACGGCTTCTAACGGCAGAGTGGGGCAGATTTTGGCAGGTCTGATGGCCCTCCCGGCCCTCCCCTGGGGTGAAACCAGTCCTTTGCCGAGGGATCCCCCTAGTCTGGGACCGGCCTGCTTTGTCAAGCTTTCCTCCCGCCACACCCACTCGCTCCCTGTTCCCTGAATGCAGGAGCAATTACCCCCTGGTCTGGAGGGCACCCCTCTGGAATGTTCCCTGATCCTGAGGCTCAGCCCAGAACCATCTCCCTGGTGAGGGCCACTCCCACCGCCTGCCTGGGATTTTCCTGAAGCTGCTCCACTACGGATAAGGCTCTCCCTGAGACCCTCAATTTCGTGAAAACCCAAACCACGCTTGGGCCCCAGCTGCCTCCCCCCATGACCAGCACATCGGAGAGGTTTGATAAATGTTTATTGTGTGAATGAAAATTTACCTAAATCGATCAACTGCTTTATCTGCAGAAGTCAGCAAATGGGAAAGGGATCCAGTTTTAAATCTTTATGAAAATGCCTGATACATAAAGAGCTCTTGGTTTAATAAGCACAGTCTAATAAAAATTTGGCAACAGGGTGGCAGGCACGTGGCTGGAGGTGGCACATTTAGAAGCCTCTTTCCCACCGGATGCATCTGAGAATGCTCGCTCACTCGGCTCACTGCCCAAGAGCCCCAATGGCTTCCACACATTTCCTGGATCCAACACTTATCCTTTCAGCAACATCGCTTTAATAACGCTGAGTTTGGTTGTTCTGTGATAAGCATTAAATTAAAAAAGAAATTTCTATATGGAAGTGTTTTACTCTAAATCTCAAAGTATCAATATTTGCTTAGTGTAGCATGAAAACTCAGGAGTCCAGGTTTGGGGAACAAGTTCATGGAAATCAACCGGGAGACCCCTGAGGTTCAGCAGGGGCGAGAAGGTGCCCACCTGCCCTGTGGGGTCTCAGGAGTCACCTGGCCTAGTGTCTTACTGCCCCGTCACTGCCTCCGCTCCCTGTGAGAGGGTCACCCCACTGCCACCTGACTTGGGGTGCAATAGCACCTACTAGGTGGGGTGAGTGTACTTCCCCGCTCTCCTGGAGCATGTAGCTGATGGTGCCATATGCCACGTGCAAGGGTAAGATTTAAGGGCCGCCGCAGGGTTCGGCCACTGTGCTCGTTCCGTTTGCCACAAGAACAGCAGGGCCCTGTTGGAGCTGCTGCTTGCAGCAAGATGACACACAGCGCTGGAGCAGACTCACAGTCAAGCCACAGCCAGTATGTAAGAGGAACAAGAGAGAAATTTGTGCTGCCACAGGCCACTGAGGTTTGGGGCTGTTTGCTACTGCAGCAACGTCTAGTAAAAGCTGGCTATTGCAGGTCTTATGAGGTGGCCGTATCTCTAAGAAGATAGCACAGAGTAAAAATAAAGAATAAACAGCTGACCCTGCTGACCTCACCTCCTTCCAAATCCTTCCACTGACTGTGCTTCTACAGGGAGAGCCTCTGCCCCCTCAACCTGCCACACCCCTGGCACCTCTGGGTCTTTTTGCACTAGTTCCTCTGCCAGAAGCACTCTCCCACTTCTCCCATGGGAGCGGCCAGCTTTCCCGTCACGAGTCGCTCTACGTGGCACCTTCTCAGTGGCGCCCTGCGACTTGCCGAGAACAGCTGGCCACTTGGCACTCGTGTCATCCAAGCCCTCTATGAATCCCTCCCTCACGACCTCCAGGCCGTGCCACCATCACTCCTTCCCATGGGCTTCCTCTCCACCACCGTCCACTGCGGCCGGGGCAGCGGCTCCTCCATCTCTTTCTCCCCAGCAGCCACGTGGTTCCCGACCCCAGGAGGCAGCTTCGGAAGTGACTGATGAATGAACGAAGGTAGACACCAGGCAAAGAAGGCTGCGCAGGCCAAGGGATTTTGTGAAACTCATCCTTGAATTCTTTGACACTGATTGCTTGGAAGGTCAGAGCAGAGAAGGCAGTTTCCTATTATTAGAAACTTCCAGAAAGTTTTACCCTCCACCACTGTTTATTCTAAAATGCGGGAAGCCAAGAGACCCAACTGCAAGAGTCACCCTATACCCTAGTTCAGGCAAGAACACACTGTCCTGCTCAGAGGAAAGCCTTTCTCTTGCTTGGGTGCGGCAGGTCAGTGGAGTAAAAAGAGAATGGCGGGGGCTTTGGAACTGGCCATCGACTGAAACCCGGTACCCCCCACGTGCCAGCGAGGTGCCATCACCTCTAAACAAGGGAGACTCAGGCCTCTCCATCAGCTTTTCCTAAGTGCTAAAAGGAAGGGGTGTGGGGTGCCCACCACTGGGCCGGGCACCTAGCGGGTAAAAAGTCCACTGCAGCCAGCCTGATGACCGTGGTGGCCCTGCACTGGTCCAAGGGGGACCCCAAACCTGGCCCAGGGTGGTTTTTGGGCAATGGCGGTACACCCAGTCCCCAGTGAGAAGGCTACCACTCCCCTGGCACCCAGGGGCCTGCTGGGTGCCCTGACCCAGCTGCTCATCCCCTGTGTGCCACAGGGCAGGAGGCCTTGGGGTGCCAGCTGGGAAGCAGAGACATTACAACAACGTGGGCCCTGGAGTCACCAAGAAGAAATGAAACACAAAGACTGGTCTTCAAGTTATCTGATAGTAATTAATGCTTGACAAGTGCTATGAATTTTGAAATGAAATAGGCTCCTCTTTTCAGGGTGTCGTCTGTCCTCACCCGCCCAGGGGCTCGGTGGGGCGATGTCGTGCAAGGCCGAGAGACGTGGAGACCAGGGTGTGATTCCCAGCTCCAACCCTAGAACAGGTAGGTAGGCTGTCCTGGGTGGGTGAAGTAACCTTCTATGCCTCAGTTTCTCTATCTGCAAAGTGTGGAGAATGAAACTTGGTTGCTGGAAAGAAGAAAACTGAAGGGGCTACTGTAGAATCAGCTCTGCTTCTTGGATGCAGAAACCAACCAGGCCCCTGGAAACCTCCCCAAGGACAGGCTGGCCCTAGGGGTTTGGGACCTGGCTCGTTGAGGCCGCAGAGTAGTGGAGACAATGTGGGCTTGGAAGGAAATGCAGGGTTGGGTTTGAGTCCCAGCTCTGCCACACGCTTGCTGTGTGATTTGGGGGCAGGTCACAAGCTATTTAAGCCTCGGTCTCGTCATCTGTTAGTGACAACTGCCTCCTTTTTGAGTTGCCAAGACGATGAAATGAGACAACCTCCCACACCAAGTGGCCACATGCTCGGTTATGTAGAGAAAGTGAGTAAACATCAGTAACTTCCCTAATAAACCCACAACCAGCGTTCTTTCCCTACTGCACCACTGGTTCCCCCACTGCTAGCAAACCAAGCAGAAAGCCTGAGCACCTGAAGTCCTGGGGGATGGAGACAGCTAAACACCATCCCAGACACCATGGTGGCACGAGCATCCTCAGGAACAATCTGCTAGCCTATCTATACCCTGGGAGTTTACAAGCTCATGATTTAGAAATAAACACAGACCATCATAAGAATTTTCAAATCGATGTGCTCTGCTGGACTTCAGGCCAGTCAAGAGCAGCAGGGGGATGACAGAAAAGTTTTGTCTCACTGACAGTCTGGCTGTGGAGTTTTTTTCAAGAACAAAACACGAGTTGAAGAGTCACGTGGAATACCAGAAGTCAACCGAGAATCCCCAAGACCCAGTCCAAAAGAGATGAGCACGTGGGACCAATCTTCCGAGTTCTAATTTTAACTGAACACGGCCACGTAAAAGGAACATAGTTTCTGAACCCAAACAAAAATAGCAGAGAGCCCAGTAATTCCCCTCTAAGTGCACGCTCCCTTTTTGTCTGGCATGGGACTGGCCCTGCTGCTGGCTTGGGAGTTCCACAGGGAGACGAGAGGCTCAGGAGCGGGGGGAGGGAGCCCTTCTCCCACCTGTGGGCTCCAGGAAGCCCCTCTCCCAGCTCCCTGGAGCAACGTGGAGAGGAGAGAAATTGGAAATTGGGGGTGGGAACCTGGCTGCCTCCACCAGCTTTATCCTCAAGGTCACGGTCCTTCACAGTTTCCAACACCCAGAAAGGAGCTCCATGAGGCAGAGGTGCATCTGCAGAGCTCTCCATCGCAGAGCGGTGAACGAAATTCACTGGCAAGGCCTTCACCATGTTCAGCGCACGGTGCACACGTTCCAGACAGTGCTTTCGGCTGTAAAAACAGTACACTGGAGGCTTGGGAAATGACACAAAATCACTTCTTTCAGAAACAAACGGAGGTGAAGTATTCCTTAGCTGCCCCTGAAAAGAGCTTCTAAAAGATGAAGAACTGGAAATGTCCAGAAGACTGCGCCATGAAGAACGAATGAGGCAACGGGAAAGTGGGGTCACAGAGAACGGATCTGCAGCAAGGACAGAACAACAGTAACAGTAAAAATGATAAACGGAGCAGCCAGCAGTTGAGGCTCCTCTGCCGTCTGCAAAGCCCTTTCGTGTACGTCCGGCATCCTGGCTGTCAACACGGGGTTGAAGGGCTGTGGTGGGGAAGGATTACCTGCATCTGTCTCCCCTGTCCCCATCAGGTGGAAGCTGCAGGAGGGCAGCTCACACCTCAGCAGCAGGTGGACCCCGACACCTCAGAGCTGTTCGGAGGCAGAAGGCACTGACTGCCCGTCTCCCCCATGAATCCACTGCTCAACAAAGTCGTTCAAGGACCGGCTCAGGCACGCCAGGCGGTGCCATCCTACCCTCTGGGGAGCCAGAGCCTCCTGCTGCTTCTCCTAAAGGGCCCAGGAAGGAAGGAGGTGCATGGGGGGTGCTCACAGATAAATCACAGGAGGGGTGTGTGGGAGGCACCCCAGGAGTGAGGTGCCCAGCTCAGATTTCTACACCATTTGTTTTTATGAATAGACAACATATGTGTATATTGAAAAAAAAAAATTTAAGGTATAAAAACAAGGAGTTCAGCAAAGTTGCGGGATACAAGATCAATACACAAAAATCACCTGCCTTTCATACACTAGCAATAAGCAACTTGAAAATGAAATCAAGAAAACAATTCCACCTGTAACAGCATCAAAAAGAATAAAAAACTTAGGAGTAAATTTAACAAAAGAAGTACAAAGTGTGTACTCTGAAAACCATAAAACACTGTTGAAACAAACTTAAAAAGGCCTAAGTAAATGGGAAGACACCCAACGTTCATGGATGGGAGATTTACTGTTAAGATGGCAGAAATCCCCAAACTGATCTACAGATTCAAGGGGATCCCTGTCAAAATCCCAGCTGGCTTCTTTGCAGAAACTGATGAGTTGATTCTAAAAGCCATATGAAGGTGCAAGTGGCCCAGAAGAGCCAAAATAGTTCTGAAAAAGAAGAACAATGCTCGAGGGCTCACACTTCCTGATTCCGATATACACACATTCCCTTCCTTTTTAAACCCAAATCGTAGGCTATTGTAGACACTGTTCCGTATCTTGTGTCCTGCAAGCTTAAAGTGAGTTTTAAAGATGATGATCAGCCTCCTTCACGGTGGCAGAGGGGACAGGGGTGGGCTGAGACAAGGCGGGGTAGAAGGCCCGGTTCAGACAGGTGCAGGGTCTGCTAGGGCTGGGAGCAGAGGGGCTGCGGGAGCCACGAGGCTGGAGAGGCAGGCAGGGGCCAGATCCCGGAGGGGCTGCAGCTTTGTGCTGAGAAGTACTGGGGGACCCTGAGGAGGTCCATCTGGAAGGGACATGCAGTGATCGCCCTGGGTGGGCCACCCAGCAGGAGGCAGGAAGACCAGGGAGGGGTGATGAGGCCAGGGCAGGAAACAGGTGGGGAGCTGGGAAGGAGGGACCCAGGCTGAGTAAGGTTAAGGGGACAGAATTCACAGGGCTCCTCCCCGAGTGCTGGCCAGGTGACCTGGGGGGGCTGATCACCATCCCCCTAACAAGTGAGCACATCTGGTGATAACAGTGTGGCGGATTTGGGGCTGGGATTATAAGTGTGCGAGAGGCCCGAAGGGGGAGCACCAGGGGCTGCTGGAGCCCAGGGAGGCCTGAGGCAGGACTGAGGCCTGTGCCAGGGACAGAGATTCCGACCCACCAGCTGCCAAACAGTCCCGATGAGGTCACCTGGGGAGTGTGAACAGGGCCGTGGGAGCCCCAGAAGGCTGGGGCTGAATCCCGGGGGACACTAGAATTTAAGAGGTCAAAGGATCTGGAGGGTTCTATGAACAATATTTAGAGCTACCATCTATTCAGTGATGCTTTTACATCAGGAGCCTTAAATACATACGTATAATACCTCATCTCTGCAAGGTAGGTTTATTTTCCATTATACAGATGAGACGCGGAAAAGTTGAAGCTACTTATTCAAAGTCACACTGGTAAATGACGTCAGGATTCAAATCCAGATCTGACTTCAAAATCCTTTATTCATCTGTCTGGTTTTCCCTGCTACGCTAAGCTGCCTTCCCAGGAAGAGAGGCCAGGACGGGCAAGGATGCAGAGGAGAAGCTGGGAGAGAGCGTGACGGCAGGAAGGAGCAGCGTGTGGTGCCCAGCGCCCTGCAAACCTGCCCCTGCACCTGCCAAAGCCTGTGGCAGGGCACTGTTCTGCTGCTTTTCACGACAGGTGTGCCCGGGGAGGATGCCCGCCTCACCGTGCCAGGCCACAGGGAGTCCGAGTGTGGAGATCTCCCCCTGGCTCTCTGTGCACCAGTGGTTTCAGGCCTGGGGAGGGGTGAGGGGATATGAAGCAGGAGCTGGGGGCTGGGGGGACACTCCTGCCTCCCACGGTGCCAGGAGCCAGCGCTCCCTTCCACGCTCCGGCCGGCTCACCTGCTGGGTTCTCTCTTCGTCACACTGGAGGACAAAGTGTGAACTCATAGGCTTCTCCCTCTTCTACCCCTGAAGCAATTCCAAGTTGCTTCTCAAGTCTTATGGAATCAGTCAGGCTTTGCAGGCAGGCCTCAGCGTCCGTGACCGAGTCCACGTCTCCGCTCTGGGGCTGACAGGTGTATCCGGAGCCAGTTACGAGACCTCTCTGGGCCCAGACACCCCTCAGATGGAGCCACTGTGCAGACTGAATGAGAGAATGTGTGCAAAGCACCAGGCACACAGCCAGGGCTGCAAAGGAGCTCCTTCCCCTTTCCTCCTTCCCCACTGAGGGCTGCGCCAGGCCGGCCATGTCTCAGGGGAACCTGCTCTCCAGGTTAGTCTCCTCCTAACTCCCAAGCGTGCCCTCCCTGACTCCTGTCCCAGTCCAAGCGCTCTGGGGTCCCGGTGGAGGAGGCCGAGGGCAGCTCAGACAGGGGGAGAAGAGGCTGAGTCCAGTCCCCCAGTGAGGAGGGCTTCGGTGGCTGCTGGCCTGCCCGGCTGGGTGACTCTTCCTGGCTGGTGACTTGGAAGGCTCAGGAAGTCGGTACTAAACCTGGGCACAGTGAAGCAGACGCAGAGCCTGGATTTGTTTCCTTTTAGATTAGCAGTGGTCGCGTCCCTTTCCACAGGTAGGTTAGAGGCACAAGTGTTGGGGTGAGACCAAATCCCGAGCTGCAATGCTGGCTTCCTGCTTCCCAAACAAGGGACCCCAACTTCACCAGGCTACTGTGAGGCTTTTCCGTGCAGGTAGCCAGAGAGCTTGTGAGACTGAATGTCACTGTGGGGTGGCCTCTTCAGTCCAGGGAAACTTGCTGGAGATGCTGAGGCCCGAGGAGGTTGTGGTAAGAGGGTGGCGTCCGGTGGACATAAAGCTTGAGGGAGCCATGGCTCCCAGGGCCGGCTCAGGAGCTGGTGAGGGGAGGAGAGCCAGGAGCCTGGAGCGGGGGCCAGCAACCTCACCTGCAGGCACCCCTCTGCTCCCCACCCCCACCCCCGTGCACCACCAGCCCTCCTGGGCGGGCCAGTTGGTTGGTGATTATGTCATAGCACAGGGTGGGGTGGTGGTGGTGGTTCGTGAGATCATGGAAATGGGGTTTCGTCAGCGTGAAATGCACAAATAATTACGAGCGAGTGAGCAGTGGCACAGTCTGGACTAGACTGGAGAAGACGAGGAATGTGGAATACTTCTCATTCAGTCAACAAAACTTCTCTGGGGCTCAGCTCTTATCGAACAACATCCTGCATCTCCCTCCCCAGATTCATACACAGATGAACACTGTCCTCCTTTTGACCATCTGCTCCTGGGTGTCGGTTTCATTTAAGGAATCACTGCATTAAGTTGATGGAACATTAGCAAAACCTCATTATTATCCAGATTGAGGTTTTCCAAGGGAAGAGAGAGCTGCACAAAATGAAATATCCTAATAACTTAAATTCCACTGTATGTATATACTATATACAGACAGTATATAATATATACACATTTTCTATATATATTCCAGTACAGAAAAAAGCCTAGGAGTCAGTCTATTTTTACAGACAGATGTTACTTCTAATCTTATTCACATACATTCCCTCAACCCTCATACTTATCACACGAGGAAACAGGTACTGGAAGGTCAGCTGACTTGGTCAGGGTCGAAGTCAGCGGCCAAGTTGGACCTTAAACGCAGGCCTTCCGACTCTAGGTCCAGGGCTCTCACCTTTACATCACAGTTGCTTCCTGGTATAATATGATTCCCCGAATGGAGTTAGGAGTCCAAGCAAAAGGACACAGAGCCATTTGCATCCACAGGGAATGCTTTTGAGTTACAGACCAGGGGTTTTTGCACTAGCTCCCCCCTTCCCTCCCACCCCATCCACCCTCTATCGTTACTGGGGTCTGTTCTGTTCCCTGCACCAGGCCACGTGCTGGGGACACAGACGATGCTAAACTGCTGAGCTCCATGACAGCAGCGGCTGCGTCAAATTACTCACCATCTTAGACCAGGTTGGTGCAGTGCCTGGCACCCAGGATACTCAACAAATACTTAGGAAGGAAAGAACGAACTCGCAGTCCCTGTCCTCAAGGAGCTCAGGGTCCAGAAGAGGAGACTAACATAAAGAGTAACACCGATCCTTCAGCCTGCTATGATCACGGCCCAGCCAGGAACAAAGCCAGGGATCCGCCCCTCGGCCGGCCGCAAGATCACCTGGGTGGTGAGCTGGGCAAGTCCAGGGGCTTCCCAGGGAGCCAGGGTGCGCTCGCCTGGCCCCTCTGTGAGCTGGCATCAGTCCCTTCGCATCGTGCAATCTCTATTTCCTTACGAGGGACCCACTGGGCTCCGTAAATTCAGCATCAACTTTGCTAGGACATCATTTTGTTAACCTATTCTAGAGCTCTTTGAGTGTCCTTTTCTCCATTTTGACTCAGTCTGCTTCAAGGTGACAAACATTTACTGGCACCTGCCATGTGCCAGGCCCTGGGAGACCCTTCGTCAGGAGCGGGGTTGGCCCCCAGCCGGCCCACCGCCTTGAAGTCCAAGTGCCGGCGCCCCGAGGTCAGGGAGCGGGGCCGCGCAGCACAGTGCCCGCCGTGGGCTCTCCGGCAGAGGCGGAAGGGAAGCAGAGGCCGCCCACTGCCCGTGGGCATGAGCTATAACCTACCAATGGTTACCGAGAGGATGTTAAAAATAATTACCTACTGAAAATATTAGATTTGCTCTGGATTGTTCATTACATACAATGGTTTAATAGGACTTTTATTGAATCGCTGCAGAGCTCTGGGCCCAAATCAATTTGCCATACACGCGGAATTTTGATGTATGCTGTTGACTTCCATAACACGGAGCAATTTGTAATAGCTTTGGCTCGCTGTTGTTTTCCAAGCTCCTGCTACATCACAAGCATTCATTTCTGACCACAGAATTACATTTATTCCACAGAAAGCAGCGCAGGGTCTCTAAGAGGTTAACTTCTGGCGTGCTTGGCTGCTCTCCAGCCCCCCTTGGAGAAGCCGCGCTACGCGATGGCACAGGGCGGCGGTGGTGGCGGCCCAGCGTGATTAATAGACTGCTGACTGCGCCCCTTTCCATAGCCGCGCACTTCTCGTTCCCTGTTTCCATAGATCATGGACTTAGCCTCAACATATCTGACTGAAATTGAATTTGGCTTCTCTCTCAACCGTTCACTTCCTATGTTATGCAAGGTTATATCCTTTTCTGCATGAGCAGAACCAAACCAGCTGCAGCTTTGGAGGAGAAAATGTGTTTTCAATTACGAAGCTGGCTTGCAGACCGAACCACGGCTCCACTGCTCCCCTAATTGAGCCATCGTGGAGGGAACCTACGGGAAGAAGCTGTATTAATTGGGCCTTTGAATTTTACCGTAAGATAATTCAGAAACACTATTGTCGGCACCACAATTATCACCACAGCCGCCACCGCCAACACCTCAGTGCCCACACAAGAGAAGAGGCCCAGGGGCTGGAGATGATGGGGTCGGGTGGGGAGGAAGTTCCCCCCGATAAAGGGATCAGGCAGGACAGCGGGCCTCAGGGTGTCCGGCCCATTCCGTACCCTTGGGTCAGGGATGCTGGCCCCGTCACTCCCCGTGGGTCTCGGGAACCCAGGGGGAGCCTCACCCACTGAGCTCGGTGAGGACTCGGAAAGTGGGAGAAATGCAGCACAGGCCAGCTCAGCGCGGCAGAGGCAACACAAAGGCTACGACAAGATCCAGGCCCTTGAGAAGCCTCCAGCCTGGCAGAGGCACAGGACATAAGGGGGCAAAAGTTAAAGGCAGGCCGAGAGGGTCAGGAAAGTGAATGAAGTAAGTAGAATTTCAGCCAGGTTTTAAAGGGTGGAGATGGTTTCTACAGGTGGGGAAGAGCAAAAGGTTAAAATAACGGAGGCAGTGGATTTAGGAAAAGGTCAGGGGCAGGAAATCAGAAGCCATGTTCGGGTGACAGTAAATAGATAGGTTTGGCCGGAGCCGAAGCTGGGACCTGAAGCCTGAAAACACACTTCAAAGCTGAGTCTTGGAGCTGTGTACACAGCAGTCTGAGGGGCTGGCGGGTCACCCTCTGGGCACAGAATCACAGAACTTCAGCTGCAGGAAGAGCCTTTAGCAGGAGTCCAGCCCGGCAGTTCCCAACACCAGCCATGCTTGAGGATGTCACGTGTGGATGTGGTGAACTCACAACGCGCAGGTCCACCCCTGGCCCAGCGAGCCAGGACCTCACGGGGGGAGCCTGGGGAGCTGTGCTTCTGGAAACACTCGGGGGATTCCCATGCAGTCAGGGCAGTGCTGGTCTGAGGGCCAGCTTCAGGAACTGTCCACCTGGTCCAAGCTTCTTTGAGGCCACCCTGGCCACAGTGCTGATGCAGTCCTCGTTATGTACAGGCATCGTGGGGTAAGAATACACACCTGCCTCTGGATCTCAGAAGCATCAGGCTTAGTATCGAGCAGGTTAAACTGTACTTAAGCAACGTAAATATGGTAAATATCTCCAGGCTCAAAATCAAAAGAGAGATAACAAGTGAAGCCCTACCAGAGATCAAGAGGGGAAGATTTTGTTTCTGGCTGGGGTATTATGGGATGACTTGGAGGATCTGGCGTTGGGTTGGGCCTCAGAGAAGAAAGGGGAAGAGCTGACAACACCCCTGAGAGATGCTCACCCAGCCTGAGCTTGAACACTCCCAATAATGGGAGGCTCACTACCTTACAGGGCAGTTTGTTCCATTTTTGAACAGAAGTAGTTGCTGGAAAATTTCTCCTGCTGTTCTGCTGATACTAGTCAACCCAAGTACAAGTCCACTGAGTCATACTGAACTTTAGGGTTACAAGGAGTCGCCTTACAGATATTTCACTCACCCACTCCTTTCGCAGATGAGGTAAATCAGATGGAAAGTGCCGGGGTGGCTGCCCACAGGCACAGAGATAGCGAATGGCAGTGCCTGGACTCACTCCCAGGTCCTCTCACCCTCTGCGACGTGCTCTTTGGAGTAAACCACGCGGACACCCCGGCTTTATTTAGAAATGGCCTTTAGCTCTGGGCGCTTAAATATGTTACAGCTTAACAGATACGGCTCTAGGACATACTTGAAACTCTTGGTCACTTTTAACTAATTCACAGTATGTGTGTCCAACTTAATCCATTTTATTGTTTAATTAAAATCTGTCAAATTGTCCTGCCAAGGTGCACAGGGTCCTTGCTTTCCCCTGTACTCGGCTTTCTCCTTGGGGCCAGATTCTTTAAAGGCAGCTTTCTATCAGGGCCACGAGACCCCTGCCGATATCTCTGGCCTGGCAACCTACCTCTCTCGCTGTCATGTGCTCAGTTCAGCCACACCGGGCTTCTCCTGGTTCTAAAACACCCCGAACACCATCCCCCCATGGAGTCTTGGCACGTACTCCCCTCTGCCCAGAGCTCTTTCCCCAGTCCTGTGCACAGCTGGTTTCTTCTCATCACTCAGGTCTTACTGCAAACGTCCCTGCCTCTGAGAGGCCTTCCATGACTGCACTCTCTGAAAAAGCCGCCCTGCTCCTCAGCTCCACCCCACCACCTGTCTGGTTCCATCGTAGCGCCGTCTTTCTCTAACAGTGCACCCATAGTGTTTGGTGTGTCTCCCTTCCATAGAATACAAGCTTCAGGACTTGGTCAGCTGGGTCTGCTGCTCTCTCCTTGGCCCCCATTTGGCCCACAGCTGTGCAGAGCAGGTTCTCAAAGAGTTTTCAGTGAATGAATGAATGAATGGATATCATCATGGTTGTGATCACAGAGTCGAACCCAGCCTCAGAGACAATGCAGGGTTTTGCATGGCTGAGCTGCAGCCCTGGATATTGCTGGTGTGATATGTGGAAGGGGAGTTTCAAATTTTATCGTGGTCCATCACGTGGGCCACGTCAGCAAGTGCCACAGTGATGAACCGGCTCCGCTCCTCCAAGGGTGCAGATCAGGTTGTAGCAAAGCTTATGGCTACCGTTACGGATATTTACATACATGTGGAACAAGGCACTGGGATCTAGAATTTAGATACAGGAAGGGCTGGTTGGCAGGGGAGGGAGGCGGGGAGGAGTGTTTCAAAGTGCTTTACACCAGGTGCACGTAGGTGACCCACATCCACGTCCTGGGAGGGGGACTGGGACCCCAGGGGGGCTGTGGGCAGCGCCTCCCCCATTCCCAAGTAGTGGCAGAGAACACCGATGTTCAGGGATGTGGGCCGGGACGGCGGGCGGCCCCAGGTTCCAGCCCCAGGCCTGCCAGATGACCTGTGTGACCCTGGCTACTTTACTCGCCCTCTCTGGGGCTTAATCTCCTCACCTGCCTCCCTCGGTCCACGGCTCTGGTGGCCGCCGACCGAGGGCTCGCTAAGGGCCAGGAACTGCCTTGGGCCTGGGTATACAGAGGAGACCGGCGAAGACAAAGACATTCTAGGAAGAGAGGTAGACATAAAACACACACACAAACGTATCGAGAAAAGTACCCTGAGCAGAGGCCCAAGGTGCTCCGAGAGCAACAAGAGGGCTTTAATCAGCCTGGTGGTCAGAAGAGACCCACTGAGGAGCATGTGTAAGTTGAGTCCAAAGGGATGGATGAGAGAGGGCCAGGTGGGGGGGAGGGCTGGGTGAGGGAACAGACCCCCAGGCTCATCCGGGAGCTGCACCAAGGCCGGGGGTGCTGGGACACAGGTGCAGAAGGGGCTGGGGCGGCAGTGGCAGCCAGGCCCAGGCACCCCGGAAGGGCACTGCGAGCCACTGAAAGGTTGTAAACAAGGAATTGCCTGATCCTGGCTGTCGCATGAAGAGAAGCTGGGGGGCTGGGGAGGGGGTAAGAGCTGCCCTAGATTCCAGTTAGGAAACCACCATAATGGTGTAAGTGACACCCAGAAGCAGCTTAGAGCGGGGTAGGTGGGCAGGGATGGAAAGGGCTGGGCTGATCTCAGATGTACTTTGGAGGCAAGATGGAGGAGATTCGGGGCGTAAGGGAGCAGGGAGGGGTGTCCTAGACTTCCAGCTCCTGGGAATGAATGGAGGAGGAGGGAACGTAAGCGGGTGTGGAAGTCGGAGCAAGGGGACGTGGCACTGGGCTAGGAGTGCTGCCCTGTGGGGGACTCAGAGGGACGGTCAGGGGGTCTTCTTGTTCGGGCCCCAGACTCCTGTGCCTGGGTTGGGGGAATGAATCTGGGAGTTTGAGCATATAGCTAATGAGGGCATTTTTGGGGAAGGACGCTACTCTCCTGGGGTCAGATGGAGGAGGAGGACCTGTCCAAGGAGACGAAAAACCAACAGCCAGAGAACCGAAAGGAAAGCCCAGAGGACAGAATATCGCGTGATGTCAAGAGAAGAGAACAGACCCAAGAAGGGAGTGGTCGCTGGGCTGACTGTTGCTGGCCAAGGGAGAGGGGGCCTGAAAGGGCCAGTGGAGAGCAGGGCTGTGGCCAGCCGGAGCGGCTGGAGAATAACAGAGGCGGCCTTTGGAGCAGCTTGGCTAAGAGGGCTTGCAGGACAAAGCATTTCCCTCTCGCGCCCTGCCAAGGTGGAGCACACCAAAGCCCGGATGCGAGCTGCTGAGGACAGTCCGGCTAAGAGCAGAGGCTGAAGCCCCAGCAGACGGGGGGACAGAGGTCCCAGAGAAAGTGGGAGAAGTTGGGCTCTGGAACGTGTGCCAAGGAAGGGGCACCTCCTCCGATGGAGAAAGAAGAGGGTGAAAGGACAGGTGGGCATGGCTTTGTGATCTGGGGTGGGGAGAGAAAAGCAGGAGCGGCTTCGCAGATGGATGACGAGTGGACAAGTGTATGCTTGAAAATGCACAAGCACAACGCCTGGACTTGCTACGAGTCACACACCCGTGAGCTTCTGAAGCAGCCACTTGCCTGGGAGATGCAAATGTATCATAGATGAAATGCAGAGAGAAAGGAGAAGATAAAAGTCAGCTGCAGACAGGCAAAAAATAACCAGGGAGCAGCTACTGCCTGTAAGCATCATTCTTTTTTTGAAAGAACTAGTTCATACATACAAAAGAATCCATAAAGAATAAGTAATAAAGTGAACACCCGTGGGTGGGAGCACTACTAAGAGCTGAGTCCCTCTAGAACAACCTCTATTCAGCACTTCCGGTTTATTCTCTTTTTTATAATTTTATTATGTATGTATCCCTAAATAAGATCAGCTAAGTTCTATACATTTTCAATGCACTCACTTTTCCCTGTCTGCTTTATTGTAGTCCATTATATGGTGAAACCACTCTTTTTTGAATTCTTTCTACTACTTATAGTTTCCACTTGTGGACTATTTTCAAACATTCCTGAACTTGTTTCCTGAGGCACTTTAATTTAAATTAATTCAGGGTATAGACGTAGAAGTAGAATTGCCATGCCAAGGTATATGTGCTCCTTTAACTTTATTACTAAAGTTAAATTGGTTAAAAGATTATACCAATTTAGATTCCTGTCTCGCCTTTTCAATTTTGGCTAAGCTGGTAAGTATGAATAATCAGCATTTACATTATTTTAATTCGTTTTTCCCTAATCGCATTTAATTTGAGGTGGAGCAGCTTCTCCTATTTACTGACCATTCTGATTTTCTCTTCAAAGAATGCTGATCATGACTTTTGCCTATTTTCCTGTTGGGATGTTTACGTCTTTTCCTTATTGATAGGTAAGTATTTAAAAAATCTTTTCTGAATACTAATCCTTTGTCAGTGTGCAGCAGCTGTCTTCTTTCAGTTTGTGGTTACTCCACATATAATCGTGCAGACTGTTTCCGATACCACCCTAGGGGGCAGCTTTCATATCGCTCGCATTTCCATCTTCATTAGGCTGGACATCCAGGTGAGTCGGAATCTTCCCAACAGGTGACATAAAATGCCTTGAGGAAGAGATTTCTTCTAATTCACAGAAAGGTACAATTGAGCTAGTGATGCCCTGGGCTTATCTTTTCACTAGCCATAGGGTGTCCTTTCATGAAAAAAACTCTTACTTTTAAACGTTAATGTAGCTGAATGTAATAATCTCTTCCTTTACGGTTTCCTTTTTACAAAAACCCTAATATACCCTAAAGCTATCACATTCTATATTTTCTTCTAAAAGGTTCAAGTCTGGCCTTAAATCCACATAAACTGATGTTTGCATATTATGCCAGTTTGGATATATTACGTCCCCCCAAAAGCCATATTCTTTAATGCAATCTTATGGGGGAAGACTTATTAATCTTTTTGATTAGATGTGACCTCTTGATTGAATGTTTGCATGGAGATTTGACCCCGCTCATTTAGGGTAGGTCTTGATTAGTCTACTGGAGTCCTTTAAAGGGAGCTCTCACAGAGAGCAAAGGGAGGGAAATACCCTGGGAATCTGCTAAGTCCGGACATACAGACCTCAGATGCTTGGAAACCGACAGAGTTGCTTGCTGATGCTTTGAGATCCTAGCCCAGAGTTTGCTCCAGAGAAGCTAAGAGAGGAAAAGACGCCCTAAGAGATGCTTGCTGATGCTTAGAGATTCTTGGAGATGCAGACAGAAGGACGTTTGGAGATGCTAAGCTAAGGGAAGCCCAGAGACATTTTGGAGAACGCCATTTTGAAACCAGCACTCCAGAGCAAAGAATCAGCAGATGCCAGCCACAAGACTTCCCAGATAACAGAGGTTTTCTGGATGCCATTAGCCATTCTTCAGTGAAGGAATATACTCACGTTGATGCCTTAATTTGGACATTTTCATGGCATTCAGACTATAAATTTGTAACCAACAAATCCCCTTTATAAAAGTCAGTTCATTTCTGGTATTTTGCATAATGGCAGCATTAGCAAACCGGAACACACATGGTGTGAGGTAGGGATTCAATTTCATTTAATTCCACATAGATTAAAAATTATCAGAAAACCATTTATAGAACATTCACCCTTTCCTCACTGACCTACAACATCACTTTTGTAAGATATTTGGCTTTTATGCATGTAAGGGGCAGTTTGCTTTTTGCATCATGTTCTATTGGTTTATTTATCTATCCCTTTGCCAATTTCTGTAGCTTTAATAGTCTGGTGGGGCAAATCCTCCACCTTGTTCTCATTTAATATTATCTTCAGTATTATGGACTAACTGCTCTTGCATACAAATTCTAGAATGTGCCTTTCCAGATTCATGAAAACTCCCACTGGAATTCTGATTGGAACTACAATGACTCATTCTATAACCAATCTGGGGAAAAACGACATGTTAAATAATAGTGGGAATTTTCATCCTTGAACACATTCTCTCTCTCCATTTAAATCTTCTTTAATACCTTTGATACAACTGTTATACTCTTTTCTGGAAAGAGTGTCTCTATATTATTATATTTATTTCTAGGTGTCTTTTATTTTTTTTGTTGCCATTTCCAATGGTATCCTCTCAAAATTTTACATTTTCAGTTTCCTGTTGATGCAGAGGAATATAATTACTTTGGCATACCGATTTTGTATTAGTAACCTTTTTAAATAGTAAAAGCTCAAATGAAAATAGCAGTTTTATTTCTTCTATTACAATACAATATTTATACCTTTTCTTGTCTGCTTTGCTAGCTAAGACCTCAGTACAATGTTAAATAAAAGTAGCAAGAGGAGGCATTCTTGTTTTATTCCTGGTTTTAAAGAGAATGTTTTTAACACCACTGGGTATGATGTCAATTGATGCAGGTTTTTGATAAATACCTTTTACCAGGTTAAAGAAGCCCCTCTCTATTCCTAGGGTGCTAGTAGTTTTTAATCATGAATCAATGTTGAATTTTATCAAATTCTTTTCTCATAACTACTGAGATGATATTTTCTTTCTCCTTTAATCTGCTAATGATATAAATTCACATTAATTGATTTTGTAATGTTAAATCAAATAGCATTATTGGGAAATACCAAACTTGATGGATTAAGTCCTTTTTAAGGACTTTTGTACACCTATTCATAAATAAGGTTGGTTTTTAACTTTCCTTTCATGTACTGTTCTTGTCTGATTTTGGAACCAAGGTTATCTTATTCTCATAAAATTAGTTGGAAAGTGTTCTCCTTCTTCTATTTTCTGAAGGCATTTGCAAAAGATTAGAAGAATTTGTTTCATGAATGACTGGTAGAACTCTTCCATAACACTGTCTGGACTTTGTAGGAATATTTCTGTTAATAGTTTTAAGGTTATTCAGGTTTTTCTATTCTTGAACCACTGCTGGTAACTTACAGTAGCCTAGGAATTTCTCCATTTTGTCTAGGTTTTAAAATTCATTGGCATACAGTTGCTTATAATATTCCCTTATTATCTTTTTAATCTGGGCTATAGCTGCTGTGTCATCTCCATTTTCATTCTGAACATTATTACATTTTCTTGATTAGGAAAGTGGTTGTCAACTACAGGGGTCTTTTCAAAGAACCAACTTTTGGATTGTTTCTCTTGGGTCTTTGTTCCCTTTTTCATTCATTTCTATTCTTTGATTTATTATTATTTATTATATTTATTAATCCCTTCCTTCCATTTTCATTGAGCTTATTCTGTTATACTTTTATAATTTCTCAACTCTGAATGATTAGCTCATGGATTTCCAGTCTTCTATTTTTTCCTCTTAAATTCAAGCATTTATGTTATTTCTTAAGTTGTCAAGCAGTTGTCTAAGCCAACTCCTTGCTACCCTCAACCTTCTAATCCAGGATACTTCCTGGAGAGAAGCAAGGAGAGAAGATGACTGGAAAGACTTCCTACATCCCCAGCGAGTGTGAGTGGTACTTCACTGGAGGGACTGTTCAAATTACTGTTACCAGAATAAGCTTTACATTGGATTGGCCATTTAGGCTAGTCCCCCACGCCCACTCCCAACCACTTGGCTGGGCTTGGGGAAGACATGGAATTAGGTACAGCAATAAATAAATAAATAAACAAATAAATAAATAAATAAATCTAATTTCACTGTGAGTTCAACTAAATGACTCTGCTATAATAATTACAAGTAATTATTATGATTATGATACTTCTAACTTTTCAATCAAAGGTAACACAAATACAGTTAAATATCTTACAGGGCTTCTTTCACCCTATTAATAGCAACACATCCTGAAGAATGGAGGCAAAATGTTTTAAAAACTGCCTCCGGGGGAACCTCACTGTTCAATCATTTATTCAATAAACATTTTTGAGAGCCTGAATGTTTTCCAGTTCCAGGAACCGTGCCAGTTGCTGGGAACGCAGCAGAGAACGAGACAAGGCCCGGGGGCTGCCTCTGCACATTTACCCGCCGGTGAGGAGAAGAGTCGAGGGGCAGGCAACTCCACCAACGCGGAGCAGGGTGCCACGGGAGGCCACGGCACAGGGGGCCTCACCCATAATTTGGGGGTCAGGGGAGGCCCTCCTTGAGCCAGTGGCGCCTGAGCTGAAGGGAGCCAGGAGTCGAGGGTCTCCAGGAGTGGGTGAGTTTGTGTGAAGCTTGGAGGCAGGCGAGGAGGCCCAGTGTGCTCCACGGCCAGGCAGAAATCCAGAACAGCCAGTGTGTCATGTGATGGGTGGTACAGAGGGGACAGGGTCCAGGAAGGTGGGCAGAGACCCCATCACGCAGGGCCTTCGACCCACTTGAGGACAGAGCCTGAACTTTCTGCTGACACCCACAGGAGAATGCTCAACCCCAGCCAGGTTGTTTTCTGTAACATCATAACACTCTAAAAAGAAAGGTTCTTGCAGGAACCCTAAAGGCCTATGTGGATTTCTTGCTGTATGAAGACTTTGTGTGTTGCAATTGTTTGGTTTTGTTTGCTCCCTTGAGAATCTCAAGAAGGGAGGGAGAAATCTCTCTACAAATTCTGGGGCAAGGATGATGCTTTCAATAATACTACATTTTCCCCAGGGGAACTCGAACACCTTGGGACAAGCTCCAACAGCAAGCACTATGTCTGATAAATAAAAGTCGCACATGGCAGACAGCAATAATTAAAGGGTACGAGGGCAGGGCTCGTGAGTGGAGGCTGCTTTTAAAAAGACAATGAATGGCTACTGCCCCATCAAAGCACCAGGACACGCAGCTTCCCGGCCTCGCTCATCGGAACCCTGCCCTAAGCATGTGGTCCAGCTAGAGTGATCCTCTTGCTGGGCAAGTTCATTCTGAGGAAGCAAGGGGGCTTTAGCCCCTTCTCCTGAAATTAGTTTACTGGAGAGCACAAATTATTTACCAGAAATACTGCAGTTAGCAGAGGCTTGGCAAATATTAATTAATGGTGCTATAATAATATTTACTTTTCTAATAGCCTTTTAAAAAATATGCAAATAAGGAAGACTACATGTCTTTCAGGCACCTCAAACTTAATATATTCAGAAGCAAACCTATTACCGCATCCAGAATGTGGGATTAACTGTAAGACAATTGGCCTAGATTCTTCAAAAATACCAATGTCTTAAAAAAAACAAAAATAAAGGTGAGAAGGGGGAGATAGAGTGCTCTACATTTAAAAGAGACTAAGAGATACATAATCAAATGCAAGTAGGAAACTGACTGGATCTCAGCAACAGAGAAGGGAAGCTAGAAAACACATTTTGGGGATAGCTAGAGAAATCTGACTTTGGACTGGAATTAGGTATCAAGGGATCACTGATACTCTTCTCAGGTGTGATACTTGTGGTTATATGGGGGGAGATGTATTCTCAGGAGAGGTGTGTATGGTTTGAGGGTACGGGGCCACGGGGCGTAACTTACTTTCTAAGGGTTAGCAAAAGGGTGGGTAGGTGGGGGCAGATGTGGCAGATGTTAACGGGGGCCAAGCTTGGCAAAGGGTACACAGGTGTTCACTGTACTCATCTTTCTGCTTTTAGGTAGATTTGTAATTTTTCAAAAAGGAAAAAACCCAAGCAAACCAAAAAAGCACTAAGCCACGGGTCTCACCAAAGTGGCAGGTGAAAGCACAGACAAGAGTAAATGTGAGTTAGGTGGAAGGCAACAGTTTTATTCATAAATGAGGGTTTGGAGGTTTAATTCTGAGGAAAAGACTATTCTAGTCCCTCAAAAATCTGATATCGATATCCTGTGCCTTACCAGGCCAAGGACAGTGGGGCATCTCCAGGCAGGGCATTCGAAACAAAAAGAAGCGCCGTCTTCTGCCTTTCTGAAAGCTTCCGCAATCACCCACAGTCATCAGTCCATCCTTCTCTCTACGGGGGTCCCTTCAGGTCGGGGTCTGCCCTCTGGCCCCCCGCCATGGTCTTCCTAACCGACCTCCCTCGTCACCTCCCCACACTCTCGCCCACATGCCGAGGGACTTGCCAGGCGGATCCCCAACCCTGTACTCCGGGGCTCTGGGCCCAGGGATCCAGACTCCGTCCAGGGGTGACCACAAGGACCCTCACCAGGCCCAGCGCCTCACATCACTCATGCCCCAACCTGAACTTGCCACCTCACCTCCCCTACCCCACTCCATCCCCCGTTTCCTCTGTACCCTGTGAATTGGGTGGTTGCAAGAAAACCAAATTCCTAAGACTGTGCCCATGTGGGTTCTTGATAGGTCTTTTAAAAAACTCTTTCTACCATCAGCCTGGGGTTGTTACCACTTCTGCTATCCTGGTGGGACAGGCTAGAGGGGTGAGTGAATAGCTCCACCACAACAAAAAAAAATTTGTGATTTTCTACAATTCACTGACTCTCTACCCAGAGGACTGAGGAGGAGCTTGCGGGGCCCAAATAGAAGCCCCAGGCCCGTTCACAGGTGGCCAGGATGGAGTCGGTTGCAGATGACTTGCTGCCCACCCGCTGTCTTGGGAGAGAGCTCACTCCTTCTCTAGGACCTCCTGGAAAGCTGAGCCCAAACCGACCCCTCAGTTCCTCCCTGCTCCTCTGGGTTGCCAGCCCTGGGCCCGCACCCTGTCCCTTCCACACCTGAGGCCCATGGTGGCCAGCAGCTCCAGGTGAGGCTGGGGAGCAAGGCAGAGCCTGAGTGCACCCCAGGAGGCTCCCAGGCTCCCGAAGCTGTGCCGGAACCAGCTCAGCCCCGCTGGGAAACCCAACCACGCTGAGCCTCTCCTGGAGTCCACCGCACCTTCTTATGTCCCCAGCAGGGTGTCCCCTTAGGCGAAGGCTCCCCCTGAGCACACAGTGGAAACCCCCATGGCACAACTCAAAATCTGCATGGCCCTGGATGGGTGCAGCTGGAAAGGCTCCACTTGGATAATAACTTTCTATCAATGGCTTTTGTCTACCGTGAATCAAAAGAAAGACCTATTAACCGTGAAAGGTGGCTATGAATATATATATTATATATACATATATAACTATCAATTAAATATAGAAGCTTACCTCTCCTTGGAAACTCTTCAGCAGTGGCGCTACCTGCTTGCGCAAATCCTGGAGCAGGAGGGACGGATCAGGAAACGGCCATTTGAAAAGGAAAGAGAAGGGGAAAATTTGTTAAGGCTTCCTAAAAACAGCTTTTAACTCAGGCTGGTTATCATGGTCTATGGGAATCCTGGGACCGCTCGTGTCCCCTCATTTCCACAACATAAATGATGCTGACCGGTGCATCATAATTTAAACTAATTTACTTAAGAATACAACTAGATTTTATTTCTACTAAGTCCTAGTCATACACCCCTCACTTTGTATGTGCTATAGACAAAAGTTTTAGCTGGTGTGTCAGCGTAAAGTAGTGGGAGAACCTGCTTAGAATAAAACGTGACCTGGTGACGTGGGTTCGACTGCTGATTCTATCTGAAATGGGTGTGGGCCGCCGTCCCGTGGTCCTGCTGTTGTTTGGGAGCGCTGTTAACGGGAAATACGGCCCACTCTGAATCCACATGTATGACACAGTCACTGGGAATTTAACCCCAGCCGCTAGTACTCATTTCACAACACTGAGACATCCTACAGGTATTTACCTATGATCTCTTCCACACTGCTTTATCATTGCAAAATAAAGTAATTGAAAAAATACTTCATAATATGTGACACTCTGAAAGGACTTGAATAAGGCAACTTCTTCTTTACTGAGCATGACTGGAGTGCCAGATGAGAGTCCCTAAGTCTGGGACAGGCCTAGAAATCACGTGTATTTTAAAATTCCAAGGCTGATTTCGATGCACACTCCCCACTGAAAATCACTAGCATTGGTAAAGACTGACGTATCTACCAAACCATAATACAGGAAGAAAGCACAAGCATTCTTTCAGAAAAGGGAAGTCCAGGTTACAGGAGAACATAAGAGGGAAGATAAATTCAGAACAAGAGACGAGGAGCAGGTTCACGAGCAAGTAGCCTTTGAGTTGGGGAGGCAGGGAGGATTTTCAGAGACAAAAACGGGAGAGGACCAAAGCCTCTGGCTCCCAGTGCACCCAGCTGTGCTCATACAGTCTCGGCTGGAGAAGAGCTCATCAGGTCTGTGAACGGGGGCCCAGACTTCTCTCCAGAGCTCACGGGTCAGACGGGGAGCAGTGGGGAGGGGGTGAGAGCTTCAAGGTTCAGAATGAGGGAGCCCTGCTTCCAAACCCTGGCCCCCCACTGTGGGAACACGGTGGTCACTGCACCTGCGGAGCTACAGGTGCCTTCTCTCAATGCTCCTTAGGAGGAGAAGGAATAAAGGTGACTGAATTAAAGTGGGAGCACAGTTCCTGGCACGTACTAAGCTGTTTTTATTATTTTGAGTCACGTCATTCTCATTACCACGGGAAAAGGTTTCTAGCAATGTAAAGTGCCCCTAAATGGGCCTGGATGCTATGGAGGCGGTGTTCTCTGGTCCTGGGGTTTTCAAACATCAAGTGAAGGTGGCTGAAGAGAGAATCCATGCATTGGGGGTGGGGGTGACCCTTGGCCTCTCCCCGTCTGTGTATAGCAGGATTCTAAGTAGCCTGGGCCCCTGGGCTGCGCGGCCCCCAAGGTGAGCCGTCCTCGCTGCCAACCATGAGTTCGTGTGGGCATGTTTGGCACCTGCCCTCCCGGTGGCTGCCCGTTTGACAGCAGTCTGTGTGCCTTCAGCCATGCAGAGCACAGCCACGGGGAAGAGAGGCACGGGTGGGAGGTGACAGCTCCCACCCCTAGAGGAGGAACCTCAGGTTTACCTGCCTCTGTGGCCCTGCCAACACGAGGGAGGGAGACCCACATCTGACAGATCACCATACCCGAGCCTCCAAAAGTAAGGGAATTCGTCCAGGGCCACACCGCTGCTCACTCAGAACTTGCTCCAAGGCCAGGTCACAGGGTGACTCTGTAAAGGGATCAGTTACCATAGGCCAGGTTGGCTGTCACCTGGAGGCCACATTCAGCAACATGGGGCTGGGGGTGTGTGTGGGTGGATCTGAGAACTGCTCCAAAGACTTGTAGTGGGCCCCAGCTTGAAGGGAATTGGTGAAGGCGGCTGGGGTCGTGCAATGAGAGAGTTAATGAAGCCAAGGGACTTGGGACCACAGTGGCAAGAAGGACAGGAGAGCACGTATGGGGACGTGAGGGACCTGCTCAGAGGAGGGGTACCTGGGCGCAGGTGTGAAGCTCAGGTGGTGCCTCTGACTGGGCACACCCCCGGGTCCACCCTAAGCCCGGCAACATGACGCAGGACAAGCCTTCCCAAGAACACAGCTCGGAGGGGTGGCGGGGACGACAAATTACTCCCATACCCTATTCCAGCAGTCCAGGAAGGCGGAGGAGCCGAGCCTCCAAAACGACCATAAATAAAGCTAACTCCTCCCTGGGGCTCCTGGCTGGCCAAATCATTTCTTTGGACATATTCATGTCTCAGAACAGACTTAGCTAAAATAATCTTTGTGACACTGAGGATGGATGTTTATTTAAAGACAGTTCAAAAGAAAAAAAAGAAAGAAAAAAAAGGAAACCACTACCATTCACATGTACACATACAGAAACCGACACGTGCACTGCAGGTCACCGGCCAACAACCACTCGTTCCAATTTTGTCCTTGGCAGTTTGAGAAATTCTTTATCCAACTCTGCTGCCTGCAAACGTTATCCTCATGTCAGTTTCATACCGAACTAAGGAGAACATCGAGGGTGCTCAGTTCTGACCCCCAGGGGCGCCCTGTCATCGAAGCAAGGACCCGCCGCAGTTTCCTGTCCTGCTAAGCAGGGTGCCCTTTGCCACCTGGCAGCCGGGACCGGCCTGGTCTCCCACCCGGGCTTTGAGCTCTGCCACCCACATCTCTCCACAACCACAAACTGAACAAAGTGGGGCCCAGGCCAATCAAGACCACATGAGAACAAATGATAATTGGGTAACGCCAGGTCAGGGCCCTTACTAATTTGGAGCAGCTCACTTAACTCCGTTACTGGTTTCTATGCACTGTTTCTATGTTTTGTTTGCTCCTGGCCCATTTATCGAGCAAAAAGCAAGCAGCTTCTCAACACACAGAAAGGGATGTCCTTGGGATTATTAATATCAGATGTCCGCAAACGCCAGAGTCGTGCCTTTCAGCTTTCTCTCCCCTGAGAACATAGCAAGTAACAAGGAATGTTTATATCCAGATGCTTCTGTGTGAACAAGATTTTCATTTTTCTCCAAACCAGTGACTTACTTTTTAGATCAGGAAAGGGAACGGGAAAATGGTGTTAAGGAATTTTCTAGGTAATGACAGTTGCTGAAGAAAACCACTCTGATTTAAGAGCAAAATAGAAACAAACTCCAAATCACCGTGCAGTGTTTGACTGTACCTGTGAGGTGCAAGACATACATTCCCTGGGCCCACCAATGTGACTCTTCATTTTCTGCCCATTTCGGAGACTTAGGCAGTCTCTGGAAGGCTCTGTCCTCCTCTGTGGGGTCTTGAGCTCCTGCTCTCCCCATGGCTTCCCTTCTGTCCCCCACCTCCTGCACAAGCACATGGCCAGTTGTGCACCCCACAGTCACGTGCTGTGCACTGAGCTGGTGACCTCCCGAGTCCACCTCTGTGTCCAGGAGAAAAAGGACTTCGTTCCCATTGGGAAGGACAACAAGGTGCATCTTCAAGGTCATAAAACAATCTGTTTTAAAAATATTGCATAATTCAGCTTTCCCACCTGTGAGGCATGTGAGGTTTTACTAAACTTGAGAATGCCCCGTTTGCTCTCGGGGCACAGCATCTTGATCGTGTTTCTGTGGGACAACCTGGGCTCGGTTACAATGTGCGGCGTCTCTGGGCACCTGGTCCCCACAGCAGCGGCCCAGGAGTGGGGTCCTGCCCGGCCGGGGTGGGCGGTGGAGGGCTGAACTCGGTCGCCTCCGAGGCCGGGCCCTGACCCTGGTGGGGTCGCCCAGAAAACGCCTGGCCCTGGCGCAGATGCCGTCAGGGATGCAGCCTGGGCCACCCACCTACAGCTGTCGGCTCCGGCCTCAGAAGCCTCACCCCAGGGCTCACACCCAGCGTGGCCCTCTCTCTTGGGCCTGGTTTTTATTTCCTCCATTGTGCTCGTGCAGCGATGGGCTGGGGTCTAACCCTCGAAGGCGGCCAGGCTAAAATACAGGAGTGACTCGAATTTAAAACCCTGGGAATGTTTACACGTAAGGAGGTTACGCGTTACACTCCTAGGACTGAAAATATTATCTCCAAAGGAGCCTCCCAAACCTTGGCTCTTCCTCCTACTTGAACTCAGGCCTCAAAGCAAGAGAATTCAGACTGGAAAATATTCTAGGTAGATGTTTGAAGAAAATCGTTATGTAATGTAGGGTGTTTCATTAAATTCAATACCATCAAAGGCAAGATGTAGCATTACTTTATGCTACTCTAAGAAAAAAAAAAGGCTGCTTATTCAATTGTAAGTTGTTGTTTATAATACTCTGATTTTGAAGACGGTAAAACAGGTAAAAGTATATATATGAAAATTGATAAAATATGATATTATGAAATGAAACAAAGCTAAAACAATAGGTCCCAAATTTTTTGTTGTTATTGTTTTTTTTTTTAAACTACAATGGCCTGTATTTTAGGTATTACAATTACAGCTATAAGAAGGATCCTTGTCTTTTAGAGATACGTAATAAAATATTTATGCATGAAATACAACTTTTACTCAAAATAATCTCATTGGGAAAGGTAACAGGTTGATAAAACAAGAATGTTCATAAGTGGGTGATTTTTCAGCTGGAGAATGGGATGGACGCAAGGACTCACTGTGCTATTCTGTTTGGTGTAGATTTGAAATATGAAATATACGTTTAAAACTGTGTTTCACTCGGAGGCACACTAAGGCGTTATTTGCTCTAGCCAACCAGTTGCAGAGAACAGAGAAAAGAGAGAATTAGGAGATAGGAGGGGGCTGCCTCTCCTTCCATCTCACTTAGACCACAACCTACGAACGCGTTAACCGCAGTTTCCATCTTCATAAAGAAAACCTGGAAACCCGGGGGTCGCCTGGTCCAGTTTTCTGCCCAAGACCCCTCTGTGGGCTCCTGGCCACAGGCAGTTGCCTCCCAAGGCCACCCTGCCTGTCCCGGACGGGTCCTGGGTGTGGGAATCAGAGCTGGGCTGGATGCTGGCAGCTGGGGCACGCCGAAGGGGGACGCCATCCAGGGAAGTTGCAAACAACGGTATCACGGGACCAGTTGGCTGGTGAAGAAATTGACTCAGAAAAAAAGTCAGCTCGGGCTCAAGGTGATTCCTGCGTGAAGTCACTCTCGCTCGCTTTATGAGTTACCTCCGCAAGAGGAAGGCCAAAGGAGCAGTGGCCCAGACTCCCAGGCACACCTGTGGGGATGTGTGCACCTGTGCACAGGTAAGCACAGGGTCTGAAGCTTCCTCTCCCTGGTCTGGCCAGGTGCCTAAGAACCCGTTTATCTCCCCCAAGCCCGGCATCTTCTCTTTCCTCCTCTGCTCTAACCTCCTGTGGGAGGTGCTTTGCCAGGCCCCCAGCCAGGGGTCCTCCCTCCTGGGGGTGCCCCAGCCCCCCTGCGCCCCTCTCCATTCTGGACGGTGGCTCTGTCAGCTTCCCTGGCACCCCACACTCCCCGACTCAGCTTCCTAACGGGGGTCTAAGAGCCCCTGGAAACAGCCACTCCAGCTCCACAGCCCCCTGGGCCACTCCAAAATAAAAAGCTCTAAAGACTTTTAAAAAGATTCCAGATTATACAGATGCTAGATATATGCAATTTGAATGGTACAATTTCCTTTAAAATCAAGAAATTTCTGTCTGGAGTAATTTTAAAGAAAAAAATACAAATGCGTTTAATTTCAGAAACTCAGCTCACCATTTATAAGTATGCTAAAACACAGTAAATGCAACACTAGATTAGACAGCCATTTACTACAGCTTTTCCAGAAAGCAACAGCAAATGGGTGATTTTTTCCAATCAAGGTATTTAATTAAACTGAAACGAGATAACCCCCTTTCTACAAACTAGAGCCAAAAAAATACTGAAGACACATTGGTCAAAAGCATCCAGCTATGGATTCTTTATTTTGATTCTAAAGGATTTCAATGATGGTTGAGTCATCCTTGTTGATAAAGAAAATCCCACACAGTATACCCTGTCTAAGGCTAGTGTTCTTAACTATAATGCAACCATATCTTCCAGAAGGAACTTTCATGCATATTTGTCAACTCTATTTTCATAAGGTAGCAGGGTGGCAGCACCAATGAGAAAATCATAATTATCTTTACAAAGAAAATTTTTCTTAATACGTCCTGAATTTCCCTGGACATCATTTTGAGAGCTATACTCTTCCTTATCGTATTCACAAGAGCTCAGACCAGGTGCAAAGCTTTAAAAATAAGACAAGATACGGTGTGTGATGCAGCGGCTGCAGAACTCAATTTAAAATACAGTAGAGAGTGGAGTTTCTCTTTGTTCCAGGATGCTCAAACCTTCACTTTCCATCTCGTCGTTAGAAGATGAGTCATGCAGCTGTCAGTGGAGACCCTACTTACTGTTGGTTACTTTTATAGATGAACACTTACTCTTCCAGTCTTTGTGGCAGAAAAGGGTAATTTTAAATGGCATTTAAACTGAAGTGTTAAATAAAAAATATCTTTCTATACAACAGCAGACAGTATCTCCTGGCAATTTCTCAAAGATTTTAGTTCACACATTTGAGAAAATTCCATTAGCTTTAATTATTTATCAGCAGTCAATTTAGATTACTGTTGACCTATTTTTACAGTGTACAGGCCACCCAGCAATGAAATAAATGAATAGCCTTTTTTTTTTTTTACAATGGTCGCTTTTCTGAAATAACAGAAATCTACTTTCAAGAAGGAATGAAACCCCAAACATGTAATTACCACAATATGGAACCTGCCACGCTGCCTTTGTAGCTGGATAAAATGCATATCTTTGTGAGTTTTTTTGGTTATTAAACAAGATTATCTTGAAAGAGGTAAATTCACTCATGCTATAATTTCTTCACATTTAAATTTCTTTGCTCCATTTAAAGCTTGTTCTGTATCTTGGCAGAAAGTCTCCAATACTGATGGATGTGCCTTCAGTTCTGTGCCTCGTAAAACTGCGTCACGGCAGGATTTGGCTTTGTGGTGCCGGAGGGGGCAGGTGCCAAGATGGGGAACAGGCGGGGGCTGAGCAGTGAGGGCTCGCCACACGGTGCCCGGAAGCAGAGGGGGGACCCCTGGGTCCCGAGCAGGAGGGAGCGGGGCTCCTTCTTTAGGAAGATGCATTTGAGGAGACAATGTGGCAGGTTTACCCCACGGGCTGACGCCCACGTTTGGACCTAAGGTGACGGAGGGAGAGGATGGGGTGGGGGAGAAGAAAGGAAAGGGCCGCTTCGAGATGCACAGAAGGCATCGTGTGTGGCGGTGGCTCAGGGGTGTGTGTGAGCCCACAGGCCACTCTGCCAGCAGTTCTCGGAGCGTGGACTGGGGGCTCCTGGCTCCTTCAGACCCTTTCAGGGACCCATGAGATCAAAACTCCTCTTGCTGTTTGCCTTTCCACTCTCGTTCTCGAGAATGTACGGCGGACTTTTCCAGAAGCTCCTACGTGTGATGACGTCATCACTCTGACACTAATGGCACGTGTGCTTGTGTGTTCTCATGAATAAAAAGCTTCTCGGTTTTAATCTTTAACATGGTCAGTGTTGACAGATATGACCCTCATACACCAAAGCTCTCTGGAGTCCTCAGTAAATTTTAAGAACAAAACGTTTGAGAAATGGGTGCTCCTCGGTCTCTGGTCTGGGAGTGGAGAACGGCTCATTGTCAGTGTTTCAAGGCTGTCATGCGGATGGAGCCAGCAGTGGGGAGAAGTGCCCTCGGTGTCGGGAGGGCTCGTTCCCACAGCCAGGCTGGTAGGGTCTGGTCTGGCCCGGACCTGGGGGCCACGTGTGCTGGGGCAGCCTGCCCACCAGAAGGACCCTCGGGATGGCAGCCAGGGGCTCAGCACGGGCAGCGGCAGAGGCCACCTTCCACCCACTTCTCTGTCTTCAGGTCCGATTCCCAAGTATTCCTCCAGGTTACTGTCGAAATAGTTGTTCAGGTCTAAACCTCTAGAATTATTTTAGAGCTTTTTGAAAATACTGCTGTGATGTGTCTATACATCTATCTGCGGACAGATTTTTAGTTTCTCTAAAGACAGGGACCGTACATAACATGTATAAGTTAATTTATTTAAAAGCCACTTGGGCATTGATCATGTGCCCGACCCTGTGCAGGGAGAGGGACAGACTCTGCCACCGGGGAGCTTGTGCCAGCAGCCTCTCGGGGGTCCCAGGAACCACTCATTGGGCGAGGTGCGGGGTAGACCCTCAGTGAGTGCTTCCAGAACGAATCAGTGGACAACAGATGCTCTCCCCTGACTCGTCACTGGGCGAACCCCTAACGGCAACTTCTGTAAAGAGGATTTGCGTGCCAGGCGGGGCCTGCACCCTGAAGGCACCTTTCCACCCTGAGACCCTGAAATGAGCCAGGAAGTGGAGTTCCCGCCTTGGCCACATAAACCCCAATGTGCAATCTATTCCATGTCATCTTGCACCCTGCTGACTTTTAGCCATCCCATCTGGAAGGACGGGATCAGGTGATATTGTAAAAAGTAGAAAGACTTTTAAGGTTTACAGAGTAACTGAGCTCCCTGTCCACCCCACCCCCCAAGCTCTCAACAGCAGAATTTCCAGATGCAGGGATGTCCAAGTGTCCACCTGGTGGCAACACGGGCCAGGGGCTACTTCAGTTTGTGGACAGCCCACAGAGAAAATCAATCCCGCACCCGCTAAGGCACAGCTCTACTCATACACATTTCTCCAGGGGAAATTACTTTCTAAGTATATTAAGTGTCAGGAGGAAACTTGCTGGTACATCCCATGAGTTATATTTTTCCTGTAGACAGAAGCTTTAAAATCAGATCTGAAACATCCTCCTTTCCAGCCCTGGTGTCAAGTTTTCTTTGGTTCCCCCACCGAATGCCTTATTTTAAGTGTATTCATCACTGTGTTCCACTGGCTTACCTAAAATGAAGCAGCGTGGAAAAGATACACCTTGCTCTCAGCTTAATAATCAGCACATGCTCACAGAGCTTCACAGAGCTGTTCAGAGGAATGATTAACAATAAACGATGGGAAAATCTCCTTGCAGAGATGGACCACATGGCAAATGCTCCCTCGGACTCTCACCCGGGCACACAAGTGGACGCAGAGTCAGGGTCCCTGGTCCTTCGGTCTCTGCCGAGGCTGCTACCCCGCAGTGGCGGAACAAGGTACCCGATGACCCACATGCAGCCAGCAGTCCCTGCAGACGTGGGACCCAATGGGTGCCTGCAATTTTACATGCATTTTCCTTTTTTAGGAACTGCGACAGAATTACTCACTGGCATCTGAAATGCAGACCATAATTTCTTAATGGCTAAATGGAATTATTTACACCATGCAGGTGGAATTGCAAATCCAAGAAATATATGTGACTTGATGGGCAACTTGGGAATTTAAACAAGATTTTATGTTTAAACAGGAGGCTCAGAGGTTTCCCAGTAGATTACTCAATCTAGTAAGTGTGTGGAGAAACAAAGGCTTTCTAGGGCAAAGGAAGATGTCCTGTGGGTTTACTGGCCCTGCTCAACTCTACATCCCACCTGCAGAGGAAGGGGACCCCACTTCACTCAACCATAGAAAATTAATTTAATCAATTTGAGGGCACCAAAGAAGTACCTCCTTAGTTGCATCCAATTTGATCCAGCAGGTCCCAACACTCAGAGACCCCGGAGGTCAGAAGGACGAAGCTTATGTATCATGCTCATCAGTCAAATCTCAAGGTCCAAAAGATGGTTGATTCATTGACTTTTCACTTTTTTTTTTTTTTTTTTTTTTTTGGGTTGTCTACACAGCTCAGAGCATGTGTCCAAAATGAAGTCTCCTTGGTATTGACTTGTATACCCAGTTCCTAGGCACATGGGCCATTTCATCACTCGCACGTTCAACTCACAGCCCTGGGTGGGAAACCGGCTGCGTTCCGGGAGCAAAGGGCATGCCGAGGGCTCCACACTGCTGGCTCCTTGGGTGCTTGAACGCAGCTTCCAAAGGCCCTTCCAACGGCAGCCCCTGCTCGGTCCATGGAAGTCGGACCCCTGGGCCTGGCATCCTGAGGTGACAGGGAAACAGATGGCAGTAACCAGCAGCTGCCCTGAAACCAGAGGGCTTGGAGGTGCTCATTCTCACACCCTATCCCTGGATGTGTTGGCATGAATCACACTTGACTCAGTAACAGATAAAAACGAGGAGAGTTTGCATATGAGTAAATCGGCCGAAAAACACAGGGGGGACAGTGACCAGTCACAAAAAAACCTGTGTACGTGAACCCAGGTCTATAAAAAATTGCTAATCCTTAGTGAATTATCATGTGTTCTGGTAAACAAATGGCTTTAAAATTCTTTTGGAACTCATCTAGTGCTTTTTCTCCAGTCTGCGACCAAATACTAACTTTTACACAGTACTGGAATTTTCTCTTGAATATATGGGCATGGCTTCTTTCTAGTGAAACGATTTAGAAAGACATAGAGATTAACAAATTCTATATCTCTTTGGCGGGAGCTGTTGGCCCTGCTAGATGAATCATGAAGTCCATAAATGTCGAGAGCATTTGCACAGACTTTTCTTTTATTACCATATATGGCAAATATAGATCTATTTATCTCTAATCATCTCAACTTTAGCTTTAGCATTTTTCCTACTTTATTGTCTTTCTTAAAAAGTTCTCTTGATCTACAACTCAGCCACACAAAACAGCACACAGAGTACTGACATTCACAACCCCGAGCTGTTTTTTTTTTTCTTCCTTTGGTATGAGGACAGAATGTTTACGTGGGTAAATATTTGAGGCAGGTCAAAGTATCTAGCTATTTACATTCTTGCTTCATCGTAGCCGAACAACACAGGGCTATAAGGACTTCCACAAGAATTTAACCTGAACAAGTTTTATCCCCCAAGAAATCAAGTTTCTTATCACATAATCAGGAATTGCCTGAAAAATAAGACGTTAGCAATGATTTGGTGTGGGATTTTTTTTTTTTTTTCTTTTTGGTGTTTCTTTTTGATATATTCCTTAAAGAGATAAATACCAACGATATTTTTCAGGCGTCTAAAAACTGACTGCTGGGAAATTCCATGACCGGTTGAGACAATTTAAGAATTCTCTTCAGCATGCTCATGGTATCATTCATTCATTCATTCATTCACATTTGTGCTGAGACTCAGGCCCTATAAAGATGCAAAGGTGAATAGCCCCAGGCCTGCCCTCGGGAGCCCCCCACCCAGCCCTCCAGGGCAGTCACTGAGAGGAAAGAGAACACACCCTGAAGGAGGCAAAGGGTGCTCCAGGGTTCCAGAGAGAGCTGGCTGGGGGTGGGGGTGGGGGGCAGGTTTAGGGGGCTTTGAGGGAAAAGTAGCATGTGGTATGGCGAGAGGGAGGCCCGGGCTGGGCGAAGGGAGGGTGAGGGGGCTGTGGCTGCCTAGAGGGCCAGCCCAGGGCAGCCGGGACAAGGCCTGGGAGGACGGGGGTCCCCATTCAACAGTGGGGTGGGGGTGGGAGTGGGAGAACTCTCCCACCACCCATACCTAAGAGGTGCCAGGCCAGAGAGAATGCAGGCAAAGGAAGTTACCGGTTTTTACTTTCAGGTCTCTATGTGACATACCCAAACCCTTCAGATGTAACCTGTTAATAGATGCTGAAGGTGCACAAAAGGGAAGAAAAGTGTGTGCGCATGGCAGAGTTCAAAACCTCCACCGTCCAACCCGAGACTTAGATCGTTTCGCTCCAGGAATGTCCAATAAACAACGCCACCGAGACCGCATGTGGACCAAAGGGTGTCTGTTGGAAAATGCTCAAGTGTTAGGACAATAAGAAGGTCTGTTTGTAAAAGCAAACACTGCAAACTCAACGATATGGCTACCCAAGCTTAAAACTTGATTCGGTGGTTGGTTTTTTTTGGAAAATTCTTTAGAAGGGTCCATTTTGGAGTCCAAAGTTATCTGAAACCAAAACCATAAATAATAAAAATTAAGTGTTTAGGTAAAATAATTAAAATTCAAAAAGGAGGGTGGCATACTTCAGGGCCCTGTCCCAGCTAGCTGCCAATTTCATGTGGTGGTTTCCTTACACAGAGACAGTTAACAAAAAGGGGCACGAGAGGCTGTTTTTGTCCCCAAACCATCATGCTAAGAGAAGAGCAAACCCAACCGGAGATGCACTTCTTGGTGGTCTTTGGAGACAGAGCTTTAGGGGAAGGAGTGCTCTGCTGCCGGGCAGAGGTCTCATGACATCAGAACATGCCCGTGTTCAAAAGTCCCCGCAGTTCAAGTCCGGGACTTGACAGCGATCTGTGGCATCTCCCGCACCTGATCCTTTCTGGGTAAGACAGGTCTCTCACTTGATCCCCGCTATTCTGAAGGAAAGCCTGGGAAGAAACGGCAGCACGGATCACCTACATCCAGAGAGGGCTTTTTCCAGACAAAAATTTCTTTGGAGAGAGGCATCGTGGAAACACATTTCAATAAATTAAAATACAGGGAACGCTTTGGGCCGCTACAGTGCAAACCCACAGAGGGTGACTCTCGTCCCTTGGTGTGGTCCTCAGATCAGAAGGCCGCTGCCGTGCACACACGCAACGCCCCCTCGGAGCTGGCGGACTTAACTGAACCTCTTTGGACACACTGCATCTTAACTATGCCTGCACACAGCCTCACGCTAAGCACACACACACAAACAAGTAAACAAACAACTCCATCTCTGCTTGTCTCCTTCCCCCTCCACACTGCAAGCTCCCCTGTGGAGGCTGTGGCCTTGAAGGTAAGAGGCGCTCAGTAAACTTACTGCGCAAACACAGATTTGAGTCAAGAAACGCAACCCCGGCTCCATCACTGTGGATCCCCCTTTCTTAGAGAGTAAGTCCTCTGCCAGCCATTCAGATCAGGAAGTTCAAATCCCAGAGCTGCCACTCGACAGCCAGGTGGGGTGAAGCTGCTTGTCTGACTCATGCCTTTTGGGGCCTCGAGAACCACCTTTGCTCTCTGGTTACGGAGGATGGAGGTGACCTGTCTTAGAAGGCCGCTCTCCAGGTCAGGGCAGCGGTCAGCACCGAGCAGGCACCCAGTGGGTGTTTGAGTGGATGAATTGCACGTAGTAGATAGGTACACAGCACAGCTGTTTGGATGACACGGTTGACAACGATGACCGAGACATTAGCCCCTCCTTACATGTGCACCACTCAGAGAGCCCTAAACCACTGTGTCCTTTACCTGTTTGGCCTGCAAGGTGTTCTTTGCCTATGAGCAGGTGTCCAGGTGGTCTCAACTCTGCTCGGCTGCAAGCTCCTCTTGGCCAGGACATGCCTGCTAGTTCTCTTTTACCGAGCCCTTCCCGAGTGCACCGTGGAGGGCTCTGTGCTTCCTGGGTGCTTGCCAGACACTGCTGGCTTCCAGGCAGCCAGTGCCGTCTCCATGAACCCCGACTCTCTCCGGCACTCCCCTACTCTGCCCCTACTCCTTCCTGGCTCGGTGCCAGTGACAGCGCCCGGCGGCTTTGCTGGGGCTTGGCGGAGAGGGCTTTTACAAAACTCAACTTTTCAAAGGTAGCCCTGTGCCTCCTATTTTGTGGCCAGGAAAAGTCCATTAAAATGTCACTGGTTTCCTCCAATGTTAACCAAACTCGAACAACTGGCCTTCTCCCTAATGACCTGGCAATGGTCTCCGTTCCCACCCTGTGGGCCCAGCATTCAATCAGGGTATCCAGCACGACAGCAGGTGAGGCTGCTCGCTCCATTTTTTGTGGGTTTTAAAAAGTCCACGTTCAGAGTGACCTCTAATCTCCAAGCCCCCCACGTGCACCGGAGACACACTCTGCATATGTTTTAACATGTACCAAAGGGAGCGTACACTAAATGAGCCGTGCCATTCAAGAAGGCTCACTGAAATTACGCCTGTTAATCTTTTAAACACAAGAACGTTACGCAACACAAAAGGAATTTTGGTCATTCTAAAGCTTTTACCCAACTGAAAAAGCTTCAATTTACAGAAACACATACTCGAGATAAAGACGTCCAAGACAACTGGCTAATCCGTCCCCTATACACAGTGTGGAGAAATAGAAAGATCCAGTGGTGAGAGGGAAGGAGGGAGGGCAGGGGTGGGTGGAGGGCGTAGGGCAGGAGGCCGGCCTGGGAGCTGGCTTGGGCCCTGAATCAATCAAACCCTTTCAGGAGCACAGAGCAGCTTGTCTCCCTGGCCTGGGCCGAGCGACTTTTTCCGCCTTTTCAGCCCTGGCCTGACTTGCTGCCCACCACGGCCTTTCCCCAGCGTGTGCTCTGGGGTGCCGCCCTGGCTGGCTGTGCACGGCCACGGCCCGGGAGGCATTCAAAGGCAACCGCTCAAGGAGTCCCCTTAAGTGGTCAGCATCGCAACGGGCACCCGGCTCTGTGCCCCAGTGCAGGAGCCTTCCCAGTGTGTGAAATGGGACCCGCGGCTTACAGAGGTTGCGTGCCTCGCCTAAGGCTGTTTGGCTGGGACCCCGGCCGGGGCCTGGCTGGCGCCAAAGCTAGCACGCCACGCTGACTTCTGAGCTGAATTTCACCTGAAACCGCCACCGTCGCCAGCCAAATCTTTGTATGCTACAGTTCAGGTTAATTGCTCAGACCTGCCGGTGCACGCGTGCTCAGGGGTTCCCCGTGCCCGCCTTGTCTCCCTGACTGTCTGGGACCCTGACCTGACCCTGGTGAGCCTGAACTGCAGTGGGGGATCAAGAACCCAGTGTACCTTTGACACACTACACCTCCACCTGCACCCGCTGGAAAAGCATTCCTGAGGGAGGACCTGCCGGGGGCAAGTCAGGGTTTACCATGACTTAGTTTCTCCCCTCGCAAACCATGATGGTTCGCCTTAAACATGCAACTCGTCATTTGCTAAATGTGACGTTCCTTCGCGTGTTAACAGCAGACCAGGTCGGAGTGGGACTTGTTCACGCGTTCACTCACCCAGCAACCGAACGCCCACCACACCCCTCACACATGAAGAGCAGGGGTGAATGTGGAACCCACTTCACCACCTCGAAGTTTACACAAGGAGAATAAAGATGTGTGCAAATAATACCACCAGGCAGAAGGTGCACAGTGCCCCCAACTTGCTGGTTTAGCGGAGACTGGAGGGTGGCACCCTGCTCTCCAGGCCATGCAGGGAACCCAGACATGGCCTAAGAGGCGATGCAGAGCCACCAACCAAGTTCTGCTGGGTCCTGGGATGCCAGGGTTCTCCTTTAAGGGAAGAGCACGGTGTGCTTAGCAATGGAGAAACTAATGAGTCTTCTCTGTTTGCACGGTAACTGGTAGGTAAAAAAACAGGTTACCTCCTTGAGCCTCCAAAGTCCGTTCTGGACCAAAGAGACTGAACCACATGCCAGTTAACTCCTGCAAGTATCGTTTCTGTTCTTCATTCCCAGGGTAAAGGGCGGGAGAACCTGGAACAATCCACTGGGTGACTGTCTTCTGACCTCCACCCGTATCCCGCTAGGTCTGCAACCAGTAAGGAGAAACCTAAACTCCCGTGGCCTTATCTCTGCGAGCTGATCTCTCATCATCTCCACAAACCAACCAATTAGTAGGGCCAAACTCCTCTCCATGCCCACATGCTCCTCACTTTTTAACTTTGTTATAAGCAAAGAGTTTAGGCAGCACTTCCGGCCTCTGTGGAGCAACTTTCTTCAGGGAAGGCCTATAGAAGCTGCACCACCTACACCTCCAGGAGACAACATGACCCAGCGCTGCCCAGCTCCTCCAGGGCCCCCAGCCTCAGCGAGGAGGTGGGCGGGGGTGGGGGCCCCACAGAGGATGGTATGGGGAGGAGATGGACCCCAGACCCATTGGTAGAGCTTTGGAAACCACACGGGCAGGAAAACTGGCCTCAAGAAGGCGGAGGCCAGTGGTCGACGGTTGGTCTTACTTGCACAGCCGCTGGATGCAAAAGTGGTACCACAGGTGAGGGGGGCACTCGGAGCCAGGCCTGGGGTGGCCGTTTTCCCTCTGAGCCTCAGGGACGGGCGCTGATCTTAAGAGGGAGCGGAGAACCTGGGAAACCATGGCAGGCAGGCACCTTCAAAAGGGCAAAAGGCCTCCTCTCTCTAGAAGGAAAGCAGAGGACTGGACCTGGGCTCAGGGGTTCAGTGCACCTGCACGGCCCCTGGGGCGCTGTGAGAGAACGAACGCCACAGCATGAGTCTGGGTGTGAAAAGAACCAGTGGAAGGAGCTGGGGATGCAGCTCCAAGAGTTTTCCTGAGAGTCCCTTCTGACTATCGAGTACCATGTTCTCTTGAACACGGAGAAATGCCACCAACTCCAAGTCTTTGGCAGGTGGCTAAGGGTAGATGCGAGGGGGGCACCACCTCGAAGAAACCTGCCCACAGCAAGTAGCAGATGGTCTATCCCGGGGGCCAGCAGGCCAATCCCGGCCAGCCGCCAGTATTTTTACGGCCTACGAGCTAAGAATGGTTTTTACATTTTTAAATCGTTACACTTTAAATGGTTATGTAAGTGCATACATAATACCCCAACTTTGCCTTTTGGCTGGGCTGAGCCTGAAATATTTAGGACTTGGTCCTTTAAGAGACAGTTTGGGGACAGCTGATCCATTTCCTCCGTTTCATCTCCTTTTTCCTTGCAGAATGTGTATGCGTGAGAAGGATGAGCAAGACTTCACATCCAAGGCCCAGGCCAAGTGGAAGGAGCGAGGAGACCCGCGTCTGTGTGTCTGCCTGTCACTCTACCTGTGTTCACCTGGAGCCTCAGTTTCCTCCCCTGGGGATGATTCTGGCTAGAAGGTTGCTAAGAGCATGGCATGGCAGGTGGGGTAGGAACATACCTTTTGAAAGCTCAGAGCACTTTCAGAATGAAGGTTTATTGTTGCAATTATTTAAGAGTTGATTTACTACTTAAATTTATTTTCTTTCCTCGTAAATGTTGAAACCTGACGTTCTTGCCCAGTCCCCACAAACAGGTATGTGTGGGGGCGGGTGGTGGGGTGGGCGGCTTACCTGCCAACCAACGGCGGGCCGACTCCTCCAGGCTCCCACGGTCTAACTTTATGCCAGGTCAGGGCAACCTCCTCCTCCTGGTCAGTACCCCCGTGCCCTGCCAAACCCTCCGGCCTGGGGGAGGCAGCTGCTCCAACCCAGCGTTAGAAACCAGCCCTCTGCAAGATGGCTCACCCACCCTACATCCTGCCCGGTGGAAAACTGTTCTAAATCTTCATCCAGATACATGTGGAACAAGAAAAAGGACGAAGCCATATTTGGGGGGGGATGGGGGAGACACCAAGAGTAGATTTCTTATAACATGAAGAACACTGAGGTTTCTGAGAAATTCAAGAAGTGTGTGATATTTAATACCTAGGTCATTCCAAAACTGGGACTGCAATTTAAGTTTAGTTTAAATAGCATCTGTTACTGTTACCCTGCTACCTCATGAATCGGTCTGTTGTGGGTTTTTTTTTTTTAATTTGATTACTAATCATGTATTAAAAGCAGTAAGAGAATCCACAACACCAAATAAACCAGTTCTCAGGTTGTTTTCCCCCAAGATAAAGTTCAACACTCCAGCTTCTTCAGTGTCTCTCAAAACATGAAAGAAAGAAGGATAGTGGTCATCTTTTTCCGATGGCTGATCTGAGCCCTGCTACTTCTCACGTGTACAGACAGTGGTGGTCTGAGACGGGCAGGGCCTTCTAGAATGGAGTGACCCTCCGAGGTTGCTGCATTTCTGTTGGTGAGACCCAGGGCCCCCCGAGAGACGTGCTTTGAGTAAACGTGAGAGTAACAGAGCCTCCCTGCTCCCGCAAGTGGTTTCAGAGAAAAGCACCACACACGTGACCAAAATAAAAGGCTGGTGGTTCCTGGTTTTCTTCTAAACCGAAAGCCAGTGGCTGCCGTCATGCCCATGGCCAGTGGCACAGGCCGTCCTCTGGGTCCTTGAGTGGCCCCAGCACCACGGCCAGGCCAGAGCGGAGAAGAGCCCAGGGCCCCGGCGACCAGTGGGGGGGACGACGGTCTCAGGGTGGCCGGGGCCATGCCACAGCCTCCAGGCTTGTTTCCTAGGTAACCGTGTGGGCACAAGTACAAGCACAAACCCTGTAAATACAGGATGATCCAATGACGAAGAGTAATTACAGGGATCGCCATTGTGACCATGCAAAATCGATTGTGGGTTTGAGTTTTGTCACTTTCTCTCACGTTCCCAAAGGGAAGCACAGACAATCACAGCTGGATTGGTATTCAGTTTGTTACAGCAAAATCTACACGAGGCATATTTCTCCCTTATCTTCTATTTTTAACTATTTTTTTTTCCTAAATGCACTGAGTTTGGGTTAAAAACAAACCACCAAAATGGATCTCAACGTGGACCTAAAGCCTAGCAGGGGTGTATGGCTCTTCCAACCCAGGAGCTCCCGGAAGCCCAGTGGCCAGTGTACCTGAAGTTCCTTCTCCGTACGTAAGAGAACACTGATTTTCCTTTTCCACAATTAAAAAAAGCTGAGAAATACTGCACAGGAGTACCAGAAACTGCCTCATTGGAAACAAAAACTATTTACATTAAATAAAAACCCTGTTTGCAGGCTGTGTCTGCCACTGTTACAGCACAGTGGGGTACACACTGTAACCCCAAACCCACGGAACCTGCTCCTGGCACTCACCCCCAGCAAGGCACACGGCTCGCCCCATGAGAGTGAAGCGGAGGGAGAGGAGGAGGAAGTAAAAGGGAGGAGGACATGTGCTCAGGTCACTTCTGATTTCGGGACCGACAGGACAACCAGTGCGGCCCTACGGGTGGCACAGGTAGCCAGAATGTACCGGTTTCTGTGGCGCAGAGAACTCAATCCCCGTTTATCTGATTTCAGCAGCATCCGTGGCTTTGGGAAGGCCCTGCCTGTTAGTGAAGGCTGGTGAGACAGTGTCCTGGGGCTCATCTCCTGCCCACATCCTCACGAGCTCTCATGGGCTTTGTCCATGCATTCCCGGTTGTTGCCATTGACCACAAAGATCCGACCTCGTGTGTCCTGGAAGCAGTGGTGCCACAGAGGCCGGATCTTATCCTGGCCGCCCACGTCCCACACGGGGAAACTGATGTCACTATACTCTATAGTTTCCATGTTGAAAACTATAGTGGGAACAGTCGTTACTACTTCACCAAGTTTCAGTTTGTACAAAGTAGGGGTCTTTCCTGCAGCATCTGGGCTGACTGTGAGGATGTACATTTCTTTTCTGCCAAAAAAACCCTTGGAGAAGTTGGCAAAAATATTCCCCGTGCTTGCGGTCTGGTGTAATCAGCACTGGACAGAGAAACCCCCTGGCGGCTGTGGCACCCACCGCTGCTGCTCGGAGCCAGGCGCTCGTTTTGCTCCCACAAGGTGGTGGCCTGGGCGGTGGCAGGGTCAGTGCCTGGTGCTGCGGGAGACATTGGGTCTCCGTGTTCACGACAGCCTACGAGGCAGGCAAGAGCACCGTTTCGAGGATGAGAACGCCGAGGCTTAATAAGCCGAGGGCCCCCCGGTTAGGGAGCAGCAGTGCTGGGACCTGAGCCCAGACCTCTGACTTGGGTGGGCCCAGCTCTGTCCGCAACACGAGAGCCCCTTCCCTCTGGGGGTGCAGAAAAGATGCCTGGATCGCCCCAATTAAAGCAGCTTGTCAATAAAGCAAATGGAGTGCATTATCGCAAAAACAAGCCCCATAGACCTCTTTCGGGTCCCTTTCTGGGCAGCTGAGAAGTCACCTCCCTTTATTATGACACCGTTTATTTACAAGAAAACACTGAGAATATTCTGCCAACAGAACAGCCCTTCAGCTTCCCCAGTCTCCCGAAACTGGAGTATCTGTGGCAACAGGGAGAGGCGGGACAGCGAGTGGTTTTGGGGAACCAGGCGGCAGGCAATGGGCTGGTGGGTGGAGTGGGCCAGAGACCCCCTCTCGCAGGATCAAAGGACCCTCTCCAGAGAGCCCCTCCAGAGGCAGCAGCAGCTAAGGCTTCTCCCTCCCAAGGAGTGAAAGGAGCCTACCTCCACCTGCGGCCAGGTGGGGTCTACGGAGGGCACTCACTTCCAAGGAGGTGTGGAAACACAGGCCCTCTGACAAACAGGGAGCCCGACTCTGGCCGCCATCAGCCAGGGCACCTTGTCCCAGCTCCGCAGGTTCCGCTCCTGCTGCCAGGGAGCAACACCACCTGGAATTCTGTTCCTGCCAGTAGGAGCAAGACAAAACCCAGCAGCTCGATGTCCACAACAAGCCCCAGTTGGGAGAAATCTGCAAGAAATGAGGGGTGAAATGCACCATGGAGCAGGAGAATCAACCACCCTCCCCGTCCCCCCCCCAACAGGTGACAGGTCTGAGAGAGACGGGAACCCAACCTTACCTCCCTCCCCCTGCCCAGGGTTCACAGCAGCATTCAGCCACTGCAACACATGCAGGTTTACCTTGATTTCTAGAACAGTTCTCTAACAACAAGTTTTTTGGTCAAATGTTGGGAAATCCATCACGTTTTTCCATTATCATAACTAAAAGGTGACTAGTGATGGGTCAAATGTCAGTCTACTCAGAAAAAAAGTTAATTGGGAAGTGAACTCTCCTAGGCAAGGCAAATGCTTGCTACTCAAAATAAACCTGGGATGAACTTCTCAGGATGAAAGGCATGATCTGTGCTCAGCAAACACCCAGGGAGTGCCTGCTATGTGCCCTGGATACCCCCAGGCTGCTGTGGGGTGGCCTCCTGCTGACGCCCGCCCAGTCCTCCCGGGCAGAGCTGACCGCTGCACTCTGGGTCCCCCTTTGCACCTCACACACACACTTTGCTGGACACCCTCAGTCTCTGACTTGTTTCCAGGTCTGGGCCCTGAGGAATTTAAGAGATGTTTGCTGAATGCACTTGGAGGTGGAGCAGAAGCCTTTCCACCTGGGGCCTGTCCCCACTCAGGGAAATAACCACAGGTTTTCTGGTTAAAGACAAAGAACCCCAAAATTGAACACTATTTTGTTCCAGAGAGGGGGGAGGAGGCTCGTGAGCCCAGGTGAGCTGGAGCTAAGGGGGTCCCCAGACGGGCACTCATGGCAGGGCCCTCCAGGCGTGTCTGGAGTGTGGGCTCTGGAATCTTAAGTGGACGCTGAGTTATCCAGTGAATTCTCCAAGTGGAGGGCTCAGGACAGTGGTCAGAAGCGAGCAACGTTCAAAAGCCTCTTCCTGTCGATACTGAGAAACACTCACCAACCCATCCATGCTGTGGGGACTTGCACCTACCCAAGCAGCTTGGCTTTGCTGAAGCACAGACATTTCCAGGAGGGAGTAAGCGCTCCGAAGCAGCACTGCACGATGCACGACGGCCGCCACGTGACCACGGGCCAGTCGTGTCTGGGGAAGTCTGACACACGACCGGCATACCTGACCGTACGGGCTGGTTTTCAAATTTCAATGAACGGGGAATCTAGGCTGCTTTCCGGGTGTGAAATTGTTTAAAAATCTTTAAAACTAAATATGTCATTTTGCACAAAACACACACGAGAAAGAAACCTGGGTTGAACCCGCTTGCTTGGGAAAACATTTGGAAGCAGTTTCACTGACAAGTTGCCTCCAGGAGATGCTGCGGACAGAGGATGACTTCTATTTTAGGGCCAACATTGAGAAACAAGCTCAACACACATGTGTCTCAATGAGGAGCAGCTGCTTTTCCAAACAGCTCAAAATAGAGGCTCTTTAAAACGCATGCACGCACACACGCACACATGACACTGACAAAACCAACAGGCCCCAATTTGGGACAAAGGATTTCATTTTCTTACCAAACCTAAAACCTTCAAAACCTATATACTTTTCAACTAGACACAATTCAATACACTTGTCAGTAATCTTAAACCGAGAAGGCTGGCGGTGTATGGGGGGCATGCAGACTGCTGCGGGGAAGTTTAATCTCTGAAGCAATTGGGCCACAAGTGGCCCTGCTGCAGATGAACAGGTCACAGGCTGTCGGGGGGTCTTCTGGGGCAATTTGTCACCAGCCTTCAGCAGAGCAGACGCGGGGCGCGCACACTGTAATTGGGGGGTGGGGTGGGGGGCCACAATCTTGCTTTCCGGATGGAGCCAACATAAATCAAAGAAAAGTCAGCCCTACTGAGTTTGTGTATTTGCCAGAGAATGGAGGTTTCAAAGTAATTTTCTAAAACTCAGTAAGGCTGTTAGTGTTTCTACGGGCTGGGCTTGACCCAAATGATGAGGCCAGTGGGAAAGATGAGAATCCCGACAGGGGTGGGGAGAGTTGCTCCCACCAGCGCACACCCTGGTAGTGGAGGAGATGCATGAGTGCCCCAGGAGCCACCCCTTCCCTGTTCCCCATGACTAGTGACCTCGCCCAGAGCTGGCAAAGGGGCAGTGGACACGGCATGAGGCCGGGTGAAGCAGCACGGGGGGCCCTGGTGGAGGCCACATCCTTCCTGCCTGCCCAAGGCACCGGGAGGTGAGCAGGAGGAAGGCTGGAGAAGCGAGGCGCCGGGCAAGCACTTCCTCTGCTGCCGGCGGGCTCTCCTGAGGTGTGCCAGCTGCCCTGGGAGGAAAGCGCTGCGGGAGGGCACCCTACCATGGTGGCGGGCCAAGAGGAAGCACACTTCAAAGCCAAGCCATAACCTGAGAGGCCAGGCCCTTTTCTACCATGCCCTTCACACAACAACTCCCCTCAGCTTCAGAAGGGAGGAAGAGAGAGCTGGGGCCGACCCTGGAGCACAGGAAGCAGCTTCCTGCCCGAGAGCACTGCGTGGCATCCTGGGGAGGACTCTCCGGGCTGGAGTGGCACAGGACCAGATGCTAAGGCTGCCTTCTCGGCTCCAAAAGCCACCTCTTCCCCAGCAGTGAGTTCACCTTCAGGAAGACTGCAGCTGGGAGAGCCCAAAACCTCCCTTTTTATCCTTCCCTGAAACCCTATCAGCCTAGACAGGGTGTGGAGAAACAGCTTCTCCCCAGATGGTCAGTGCTGGTGGGAGATTAAGACGGCAGATGCTTGCAAGCAGGCCTGAGGGAACCGTGGCTGGTGACGCCCGCCCCAGCCTGGGAGGGCAGGACTGCTGCCTCCTTCTCTGTACCCGAGCACAGCCCTGCAGTCCCACCTGCCGATGCCTGGCGCAGGTGTGGAAGGTACAGGGTGAGCTTTACCAGGCTCAGGTGGCACAGCACTTGCTCTGTGCTGAGTCCTGCTAGAGGTGCCAGTTTAAGACCCAGTCCCTGAGCTGAGAGCCAGAAGCCAGAGGCCAGCAGTGCGGGGTGGCCCTTATTACCAAACATTCTCTAGGAGTCTATTTCCTCATCTGTAAGATGGGAATGATAATGGCAGCCTCACCAAGTAGAGATGAGGCTCGGAAGATAAGAAGCAGGCATCGGCGTTTGTAAGTTGCAGTTGCTGAAAAGTGCATGGAGATCTTCGAGGCCCACAGGTGCTAGGCTGGGCCCACCCTGCCTGAGGGAGGGGGGCTGGGCAGGGAGAGGAGGACTAGTGAGGAGGAGCCTGAGCTCCCATGCCGATCGGGGTGCTGATATGCGGTCAGAGGAAGTAAGACAAGCACCCGGAAAAGGACAACTCAGGGCAGGGCCGAAGGGCCCACTGTGTGCTGGGGAGGGCCCTTAGGAGAGGCGACCCTGACCGGGGCCATGCCAGGGACGTTCCCCAAAGGAGGGACACTGCAGGAGGGGCAGGGTGTCCACAGGTGGACACAGGAGAGAAAGGTAAGGGCACACCCAAGGCAGAGAAAAAGGAAAAGAAGACAGCACGCTACAAAGACAAGCCACAAAAAGAAAGGAGGAAAAAGGAGGGCAGGGAGGGAGAACAGAAGCCAGGAAGTCAGAACAACACTTGTGCATTCTTGGATCATCATTTCCTTTCCTGCCTTCGTCCTGTTTCCACCACCTCCAGATCTGGCCAGGGCCCCTCCAGGCATGGCCACCCAAGTTACTGCCGTGTGGCCGCAGGAGCCGGGCTGGGCTGTGCCATTCCTGGAGGCCCAGGAGGGGCTATTCCGAGAGGGTGGGCCGGGCCCGAGAGCTAGTGGCCTGTGCTGCGGGGCCTCCCCTCCGGCCCCCGGGGCTGCTATCGATCCAGAGCGGAGATGACGACACAGGAGGTGCACGCGGTCACCTTCCACCTCATGTGTGCAGGTGGCAAGAAACCCACCCTGCTCCCTGGGCCACGGGGTGGGGGGTGGGATGCCCGCTCCTCCACAAGGACAGGCATCGCTGGCAGCAGGGAAGACAATCCCCTGATCTGCTCCATCCCCGTAAACGCGAATCCCTTTTGCTCACCAGGGCATCATCTCCTCGCCCAGTGAACGCGGCGCTTTTCAAACATCAACGAGAGTTTTGTACAAGGAAAGGTAATCTTTTACAACTGCTGTTTGAAGATATTTTATAGCAGTCTGCAGGATTATTTTTGCACTTGTTTTTCTACGTGGCGGCCAAACGACCTTCCAAATCAACTGCGATGTTTATTATAAATGACCCTTACCTCAGAGACATTTGATGAAGGTCATTTAATCAAAACACTTAAGACCACAATTTTGGCTAAGCAGGTTCGACTGGTGGTGTTTTAAAGTAGGATCAAGACGCCTTAGTTTTTAAAAGCACGACAGGAAGGGCAGGGTGAACCCACCACGAAGCAAGCAGTGCACCCGGCCAGCACACACTTTGTGGGTTCACGTGGAGAATGTTTTCTTGAGTCCACGTGACAAATACAAGGCAGCCCAGAGGGCCTTCTCAGGGGAGCTCCCCAAGCGGGCGGGGGTGGGGGGCCTGTGTGCAGAGACCTGCCTCAGCCAGGCAGCAGGGCCACCTGCAACCCCAAGAATTCTCTTCGGGAGTTCTCAGGTGTCCTCCCCAAATTGAACCGTGACATTTTACAACCTTCTTGGAAGGTAGGTGGTGAGCAGTTCCTGAAGGGAACAACTTTTGCTCAGGTCAGAGTCCATGTGTCTGGGAAGAGAAGCCAACCATTTGTGGTCTCCATGAAAGGTGTGCGAGGCTGGCAAAGACAGTACCGAGGAGATAATTCCGGCAGAGAGCTGGGTGGGAAGCGATGGTGCCGCTAAACTGGAAGACTTGGTCATGGGTTGGGAGGGGGGGGCAGAAGTGCCGTCACTTGGTCACTCAGGCTTCAGGCCCACGCAGCTCAGCTGGCAAAGGGGCCACCAGGGAGGTGGGAAACCTGGGCAAGTGGAGATCCCAGGATCAGTTCTGGAAGCTGAAAGGACAGAGAGGGTTGTGGAAGCTTCGGGAATACCACAGCCTCCTGGACAGAGAGCAAAGGTATAAACTGAGGGACGGCGGAGAGGGGAGGCTAGAGCAAGGCCTGGGAGTGCCCACTGTGCTTGGAGACAGGTGGGCCGAGGCCAGGTGGAAGGGACGGGGAATGAGTGAGGGGTGAGGCAGGGACGATGACTAGCAATACTTTGAAGGCGGGTGGGGGTGGGCTCTAAGCTGCTGCCTCCCTGCTTCTCCTGGAGCTTCGGGGAACTTGGCGTGGAACCCCTGGACCAGGAGGGGCCTCTGCAGCCCCTTCCCATCCTGACGCTTGGTGGCTCTGGCTGTACCTACCGGCTGACACAGACCACAACCCTAAAAAGTGACCGCAGCCGCCTGGCCCATGTAACAGAGTCAGGATTCAACAGCTGACATTTTAAAAAGAAGCAGAAATTATGGAAATAAAAGTTTACTAAGATGGGTTCTATAGTGATGAATTCTAGTAAAAAACAAAACGAAACAAAAAACCCAGATTTGCACATGGATTCTACAGATGCGTAAGTCTGCTTGGTGCCCAGGCCTATCTTGGGCAGAATTCAGCTGGTGTTCTAGAACACTTAAAACTGTTCTGTCCACTTGTGTTTCAACGACCTTTTCCTTCTGCACTTTGTGTTTAATGACATGAAACTGGAAGTTCCCGGCCTCCTGCTCACCGGCTGCCTGAGCAGCCCCCGCTCTCCATGTCTGCTGGTCCCCATCCCAAGGGAGATTTAAAAAATGCGGAAAAGGCTCCATAAGGGTGGGAAAACATACACTGGAAAGGAAAAGGGAATTTCAAAATCCTCCTGTGGCATCCAGGTGTCAGACTGTGACCGCAGCCCTCCCGCCACCGGAGCTTTCCTCCCACGGGACATCAGCAGCAGGTTTAGGTGTCGCGCGCTAAGAGCTGGGGGACAATTATAAAAGAAAGACAGCCAGCCGGTCCTCCCTGACCACTGATGGGACTTCAGGAAATCCCGGGTTCTTATGCTCAGCACTGAAATTATTTGGTCTTGTTTCAAGACCATTCTCTCCACTCTCTTCCTTTATTCTTATTTGCATACAGATGCCATTCTAACATGAAACCGTTGCCCATTTATCTACCATGGTTGCACCAGAAACTTCTACAGAGGGGATGACAAAGAGTCAAGGAGTCGAAGAGGTGCTCTCTGTTACTGACATGTGACCCGGGCCCCGCTGAGCCTTAGGGTTCATCTGTCAAAGGGGACACTGTGATGTGAGCTTGGCTAAGTGGTGAGAAGTCGCGGGTAAGTGTGCACGATGGAACTTGGTGAAAAAGGGCTCCTTGCACGCCTAGCTCTTCCTGGGGGGTCTCAGGCCGCAGGACCCCCTGGTGCGATGGGTGCTTCCAACTCCCAGCCTCTCCCCAAGCCCACCTTGGCTCCACTTTAAAGGAATCTTCATTTCCTTTAAAGTTACTCCCCGGAGTGTAAGAAGCACCCACAGACAAATCACAGCCACAGAAAGCGTGTGCAGAGACGCTACCCCGCGAGGGCCCTCTATGGACCAGCCCCACCCCTCTGTGATCCTCGGCCCTCCATCTGCAGCCACCTCAGTGACGGTCAGGACGTGTCCCCCGCTCTCCCAGCCCTCGGAGTCATGCAGGGGGCCGACAGGCGCTTCAGGGTGGGCACCCAAGAACGGGCAGCATGGAACAGCTGGAGGCAACTGCACCTGCGCTCAGCTCAGGGTGAGAGCCTGGGCAACCCTCCAACCTCAGCTCCCATAAAACTACTCCCAAGTGCCTTCAAACCCGCAAACACCAGCACCTGCAGTCCACATCCACACAGTGCACGTGCAGCGGTGGAAAGCTCAAGTCTGGGTTTTAACTCAGGCTCTGGTCCTTGGCAGCTGAAACCTGCCAAGTGAGCTGGGAAAACTTTTCTCTTTCCTGACATTTCTGAGTCTGTGTTTCCCCATCTGTGAGATCAGGGCATTCCCACCCACCCCAGGACTCCATGAGGTTAAACGGCGTGCAGGGTTGGGAAGTGTGGGGTGCTGAGGTAGCCATTACTGCCGCGGTGGCCACCGAGCACAGTCCTCGGAGAGTGCCCTGGGGATGACGTGGGGGTTCACAGAGCACCGTGGTCCCTGTCTTCACAGCCTGGTGGAAAAGGGGACCTGCTTGCCCCGTGGTGAAGCCAAGCAGCTATGGGGAGGCAGCGGATGGAGAAGCGGGTGCTTGCCAGGGCTCAGGGGGCAGGCAGGAGGTGGACAGGCGGAAACGAGAAGGCCCCAGAACTTGGAGGCCCTCACCGGGGCAGAAGCGCAGGACCCTGTCCCGGAGAGCCTTGGGGGACGCGGCAGGGTGTGGAGGCCTCACCCCAAATGCCCAGAGGACAACGGCGCCAGAATCCCTCACCTGGGCTCTTTGGGAAAATGCCCATGGAGACAGAGGATGGGCCCGGCCACATCCCGGAAACCGCAGCACGGAGATGTGCAACTTTGGAGAAGGGGTACAAGGCAGGAGGTGAAGAGGAGGAAAAGCTGACGATGACTCAGCCAGGCAGCCATAGCTGCCGACAAAGGGTTTTGAGAAGAATTTAAGGCGCACTGTGGCGTGGACCACAAATAGAGCTTCAGGCTTCACAGCCAGCAAGAGGTGACACTTTCTTTGCCGCTCGCGAGAACTTTAGAGTTGGGCCTGGATTTCTCACCTCCTACCACAGCCCCTGAACTGGGGGGACACAAGCTGTGAGGCGTTTGCGGGGACACTTTTCTCAGACGCCGTGGCTGACTCGTGGAAAAAAGCCTCTTATGCAAAGATCTTCACCTTTCCTGACCTCTGCTTTTCTTACCGACAATTTGTTTGAACTTATATCCAGGTGTGCATTTGTTTTCATCTGTGTGGGGAGCAACGTGCTCTGGAGCCCGAGGCTGCCCGCCTGTCGCCCACGGCTCCTGGGCGACTGTGCCAGGCAGGGGGCTGGCCCCGAGGACACCGCAGGGACCATGAAAGGTCGGTCCCTGCCCCGGTGGCGTGAGGGGCGGGGGGCTTTCAAAGGGAGGGTGCGCTCCTCCATCCTCCTGTGGGGTCACTGTGGGAGAACGGGCCCTTTGAGACACACTTTTCTTTTGGGTAGAGGAATTAGAAAACTTTGAAACATGACTATAATCTTTAACGGATTTCAAAACACCACCATTTTTTCCACTTCAGTGATACAGAAATCATTAGCAATTATTGTCAATGAACGACTGTGCTCGATGTACCTGAGACGCCACGGAGCAGCAGCCAACACGCCCCCTCCCCGCACCCATCGGTGAAAGGCGCACGCCTCGCTCCACCATAACAACGTCCACAAGTGTGCCTGCCCGTGCATCCTTTCGACAGCTACGGATGCTCCAGGGTGCTGGGCCAGCGCCAGGGTGCAGCTTCCCTGACCCCGGGTTGGGCAGATGACTGTGACCCCACACAAGCGACGCTGTCCCGGACAGAAAGGAGCCTGAGCTCCCGGAGCGCTGTGCCAGAGCCAAGTCGTCAGGAAGGTGCTGGAACAGGTGAGGCGAAGACGGGGTAGGGACAGCCCAGGGCTACAGGCAGAGAGCAGCAGAGGACAGGCCCAGGGAGACGGGCTGAGTGCTCAGTGCCTGTGGGATTCCACGGACGCGGCAAAGCTGGAGTGAGGCTGGGGCCACGTCAGCACGGCTCCCCGGGATGGAGACAGACTTGTCCTTTGGCCACAGGGAGACACTGAGGGATCTGCAGCAGGGCCCGATAGGATGAGATCAGTGCTGCAGAAAGAGCCTTCTAGTTTAGGAGCCCCATGTTAGAGGAGGGGGAGAGCTCCAGAGAGGCAGCTGCTGGAGAATGTCCAGGCCCTGGTCTCCTTCCGCTAACCCAGTGCCATCCCCAGCCGGCTTCTTCTCATCTCCCAACAGCCACCGATCAGCATGACTTGGGAGAATGACTCCATGCTCGGTTCTGTGCTGGGGCCAGAACCCTCACTGAAGGCAGCTTCTGCAAAGACGGTGGTGCGTGCAGGCTGGCACCCGGAGCACAGCCTCAGGCCCAACACTGAGGCAGGTGGGGTGCATGGGTGCGGGAGCTTCGGTGGCTCCTTCACACTCCAGCCCTGGCTTCTCGCCCTCATTGGGAGGGTTATGTGAAACTCAAAAGTGCTGCATGTCGCTGGGGTTTGCGAAACACTAGCTCTCGCTCAGATGAGTCAGGAGATGGACAGCGTTTGTTCAATTAACTGAGAGCTCAAACTCTTCCATAAACTTTTCTTTCCTTGTGAAAAAGAACTTTGCCTTCGAAGTAAAAACAAATGTCGAGAAGACAAGACACTGGGTCACAATCCAAAGGAGGAAAAATACTAAGTTCCATTATCTTCTTAGAGAAAACAGAATCATGGATCTCAGCTGATGAAATTTTACAAAATATTAACATCTAACCCCAGGGTGTTATTGCCAAGCCCATCTTCGTCATCACTGCTTGTGCAAAACTGTACCTTCGACCCAGGCCCTCCCTTTTCCACACGGACACACTCCTGAATGGCCACCAGTGGCCCTGGCTCGCATTTCAACGGCATGACAAGCCCCAAGCCGGTGTCCGGGCCTCGGTGGTCAGACGTGAGACAGCCCGGTCTCCACCCAGGGGCCCCGGGGGTCCCAAAGACCCTGTGGGAGGGCAACCACCACGTGTGCCCTGGGCGGCTCTCGCTTCAACGCAAGTTGTGTTCCTTTAAAACTTTCTGCAGAGTCCGTTTCTGCCATCCTAAGGTGCTGCTGTTTAAAGTACTCCTGTGTTAACTCCCCGGAAAAACAATACCACCTGTGTAACGTCAATAACCACGCCACACCACGCCACACCGATCTGCTTGGCAATTTCTCCTTTGCTTGCGAAGCGCCATGGCCACTATGTACTGGCCTTCACTTGGCCCCCGCCCCGGGTTCAGTCTTGTCCATGAGGGTCGCCTCCTTTAGGCCTCACCACAGGGAGGCGGCTTCTACCACTATCCCCACTTTACAGATGAGGAAACTGAGGTGGGCGGGTTCGGGGAGCTTCCCTGAGGCCCCCAGACAGTCAGCAGAGGGGCAGGCCGGGGACCCGGGTGACCTGAGCGCCAGCTCCTAACCTCGCCCCACCGCGGGCACCTCTGAAACGCAGCGACACGCTCCCATCTGCTCCGCTCCACCGCCTGCTGTGGGGTCAGGAAGCCCGCGATGCCGCTCGGGATAGGAAGGCCGCGGGCAGCCACGGCACAGGCAGCCACACCGCGGGCAGCCAGGCCGTAGGTGCTGCCAGAGCTGCTGCCGCCGCAACGACCTCGCCCGGGCCTCTCTGAAGGCAGGGGCTGCTTCTCGGCCCGTGCTCCCCGCTGCAGGGCTGGGGCTGCAGGGAGCTTCCCCAGGACCAGCCCCAGGGGGCCTGGTGGGTAACCCCACCCCCAGTACAGGGGGCCCCTCTTCTGGGGAGGCCGTGTTGCTCCCTGCTCTGCGGCGGGAGGGCAGCGCTGAACCGAAGGTGAAAGGCTCTGGAAGCCAGGACTAGAGGCTGTCTACACGCAGCAATTTGTTACTGTGGAAAGCCATCTGTTTTTCGGTATTGCAATCCTCAGAGGGCAAATTACAGCTAGCGTTCAACATAAAACATCAATTTAAACCATCAACTATTCATAATTTCAATTCTTTATTGGAAACCAAGGACATAAATGTCAGGGAATAAAGCAATATTTCTTTTATTAACTGTTCCATTCATCTGGCTATTAAATAAAACCAGGGCCCCAATAAATGGCAGGAACCCTTCCCTGACAGCCACACCAAATAGCTCCATAATTCCTCAGACGTTTTAAAACAACGAAAACTGCATTATAAGAAAAGTTGGAAACTTTAATATATAATAAAATTAAGATTAATGCACTCTTAATACCTTGCAAAACTGTTTGCAGTGCCCTCGTATTCAAATATATTTCTTCTTGCACTTTATTATTATTTTTTTTAAACAGTGCTCATTTTGTTCTGAGGACGCACTGGTTTTATGGCCAGGCTCTGGGAATGCCAACCACCTCCAGCATCTTTCGCCGACATCTGGGTTTCTCGGACTGAAGCCACCTCCCAGCTGCCCTCCCAGGACTGGGCTGCGGTGGACGCAGCCCTGAAGGTGCAGCTGGGGAGTCCGTGGCCTCTAAACTCCAGTCCCACACGACACTCACAAAACAGCGCGTCGCAGTAGCGGGGTAAAGTGCAGGGCAGGTTCCTGTTACGCACGCTTTTCTTTTTCTTTTCAGAGGACAACCTGAGCGTTAGAAAGGGAATCCACAAAACAGGGAAGAGGCTGTGTACTGAGCGCCCTCCCGGTATGGGGCCCGGTAGGGAGATTTTTGGACGCCTCATCTCACAACAGCCCTGCAGGCTTGGTGCCTGGTATGGATTAGGAAACGGTCTAGAAAGGTGACCCACCCACCCACATAAGATACACCGAGGTGTTCTCTGATAAGTAAACAAAGATGCATAAGATACAAGGCCCACACTCAACCATCTTATACTCTAAGGGCAGCAACTGGCACAAAAATAATTCCTCAGTGCAACCATCAACAGCAGGCCTGAAGTCCTATGGAGGCCAGAACTCCACAGAAGGAGGAGTGACTGGCTGGGGGGCAGGAGGTTGGGGGGTATCGGAAGGATGGGGAGCGTGGGGGCACGGCAGCACCTGGGTCCAGTTCTACACACCTACTTGCTTTTTCCTTTCCTTTCTGAGGTTGACTTTCTACGACAGCAGGTGCCACGCTAATTACAATTATTTTAAGGAGCACAGACACAAGAGCATAAAGTATTCTGAACACCTAAAGCCAGCCCCCATCCCTGCCAGAGTCCGTCCGTCTGGCCCCGCAGGGCTGCCCCTGCCACGTGGTGCCCACCTCATTACTGTCCTGACGTGAATGATCCACGTTTCTCGGTGGTGCTTGTGATTCCAGCTGTCACTGGCTACGTGACGTCCCTTCCTGCTGAGGCAGGCGCCAGTAAGGATTCGTGGAATCATTGGATCGACTGAGTGGTAAGCGCTGCACTTTTCTATCCAACCAAGGGCTTTGGCAAACACTCCTGTGGGTGCCCTGTCCCCACCCAGGGAGAAGACAGACACTGTCCCTGTTTGATGGGCAAGGAAGTGGCTTGTCCTTCTGAGACGGGGGCTAGAGCTGCTCCCTCCTGCACTGAGCAGGAGATGGAGTGTTTTCAGGGACAGCGGCAAGAGAGGAGAAGGTGGACGGCTGCTGAGCACGGACCCCCGGGTGGCCAGCGGGACACACATACCCAGGAGCCCACAGCAAGCCAACAGCCGGCCTGGGAACCAGTTCCAGCAACCAGGCCCCGGCCGGCCCCACCTTCTCCCCAGCCCGCGACAGCTCAGCCCTGGCACTGCCCGCTTACTATGGAAGTGGAGGGCGCTCACAGCTTCAAAAGAAGAGGAAACTCAATGGGCAAACTACTTTTTATGGGTGTTATCACTGGCCACATCTGAGCCACACTTTCGGCCTGAAATGCAGGCAAAGAGAAAATCCAGCAACCAACAGGCAAGAAAATGCCTGCAAGGATATACTTGGACAACCTCACAGGTGTGTGTGTGTGTGTGTTTCCTCCCTTTCCATGTCAAACTGGTGAATGCAGAAAACAATCGTTAACTTTCTTTCCTGCTTCTGTGACGAAGTGAAACCTCCCTGGTTTTACTGGAGTCAGAACTTGAAAGTTCAGTCTCTGACAATGGCTACTCACATTTCCAGGGCACTTGTGGCGTAAATGCCATTTGGAACCCTTTAACTGTAACTTTAATAAGCACATGTGTCTAGAAGAGAGTGGCAGAGTCCCCCTGGGGAGAGCAAAACCCTCGTTCAGTCACTGATGGGCCGCTCCACAAAGCCCGATCAGACTAACCTCATCCTTGAGGCTGACAGTCATCCATTCATTACACAGATACTTCTGGACCTGCTACCTGCCAGCCGCTGTGGTGGACACAGAAATGAAGCGAATTTGTATATTTGTGGAACTTACATCCTCATAGGGAAAGACGCCCAATAAACAGACACAAGAGGTGTCAGGAGAGGGTAAGTGCCCCAGGTCAAGTTCGTGAAGAACAGAGGGGGTGGCTCGTGTGGTGGGTTCTGCTGAACGACTGTGTCACGTGAGGGACATTTATAGAGCTCCCTGGGACATGCCTGATGGTCTCACATTAATTGTTTATTTTCAAAATCCCAAAAGTCACAGCATGCCACTTGGTGGCTGGAGAAGGAAAAACTGAGGCCTAGAACTCAGTCTGTAGGAAACGGAAGCAGCGGCTGGTTCCGAGGGGGGACAGGTGTGTGAGCTGTCCCTCAGGAGGCCGCTGCCCTCACGTCCAGGCCGAGGCGGGGGGCCGGGTGGGGCTTGGCTCACAGGTTCTGGGCTGCGGACCTCACTCAGGCAGGGGGCACACAAGCAGGAAAGAGCTCCGAGGAGGCAGCGCTCAGCACAGGGCCTCTGCCTTGGGGAGCAGGTGGAGGGGAAAACAGTCTTGCAGGGGCTTCCTGGGAATGAACCGGCCTCGTCTTGATGCTGTCATTTTCCTCTCAAGTGCAGAAGAACTGGTCGGATTTGTTCACATAAAGTTCCTCCACTGCAAGCGCGTGTTCTTGAGAAGCAGCACTGTGCCCTGGACCGCCCCCTTTTATCCCAGTACGAACCTGCCCCTCCCCGACCAGGAATGGCCCGGCTGGCCCCTGCCCCATCACGTCAGCACCGGACGGTGGCCCTAACATTAAGCAGCCAGATGCCACAGCCCTGCTCGCTGCACCCCAACATGACATGTGCCACGGACAAGTGCACAAAACACGTTTCTTCAATGATCAACTGAAGGAAGAAATGAGAGACCTGAGCCCGGAGGGGCGGGGTGAGGCTGGGGGTCCCTCTTGCCCAAACTCGCAAACTTACTAAGGGCAGCTGGGAGTCAATTCCACGGTCTCGTACTTTGGGCTGTTTACAAGTTCCTGTCATATCTGTAAGATCCTGGAAGTGATCCTTTTAACCTAACACATGATTGATTTATAATACTATACCGATAATTACACAGTTTTATCTAATCGTAATTCAAAATCAAAGAGCATCAATTTTCTACGCTATTCTATTAACTAAGGCTTTTGCCAAAATGTCAAGATTTTAAGCATCACCAGACTCACACTTGGCTGCCCCCTGGGTGTGAAGAGCTGCTCCAGGGTGACAGCGCCAGGGGACCCTCCCTCCCCACCCATGCAGCCCTCCTCTGCCCGCTGGCCCATACCCTGGCCCCAGGGAGCTGGCATTCCCAGCCCAGGACCCACTTCCCTGCCTGCCAGGCTGGGGCACTTGGTCTCTTTCGAGTCATCTCTGGAACATTCTCTGAGTAGGAAGATTGTTCCGTGAGAGTTCACGTCTGTAGAGCTTGTTCAGAAGTCAAGGCCCTCGGCCTACAAACGGGGCACTTGTGGCTTCATGGGGAAGGGAAGGCAGCAGGTGGGAGCCAGGGCAGCCCTCGATTAACTGGCGATCACGGGTTGTTATCACACCCATAGAATTATCCGCCAGTCAGACGACAGCTATTTACTGAGCAGCTGTTAGACCCCAGGCTCTGCAGCAGAAGCTGGGAGGACAGGTGGGAAACGACCAAAAGGGTCCCTGCGCTCATGGAACTAGCATTCTAGGAGGGAAGATGGAAAAGGAGGAAAAAATAGACAACGTCTGACAGTAGCAGGATAACGGCCTCAGGTTAGGACGCAGCCACTGGAATTTCTGGAACCACAAGCGCCTGTGCTCTGGGGAGGAGCAAGCTCGGCAAGCTCAAGGGAGATGACTGGGCTGCGGCGGCCGAGGCCAGTGAGGGCGGTGGCAGAGTGAGACAGAGCCGGGGTCGGAGGGGCAACGGGGGCCGAGACCACAGGCAGGCGGGGCGGCTGGGAAGCCCAGGGGGTCTGGGCAGGGCAGCTGTGCGGTCCCAGGCACACTGGTTAAAACAACATCAGGGCCGCCAGGTAAAGAGAACAGACATGCGGGGGCTAAGAACGGAGGCCGTGGTCCAGTGGAGATGGCAGTGGCCTGGGCCGAGGTAACGGCAGTGGAGAGATGTTCCACAGAGGGGTGGGCTCGCTGGTGGACGAGGGGAGGGAAGACGAGGGCCACAGCGAGGTTTCCACCTGGGTAGCCGCACTGCCTGGGATGAGGGAGGTGCGGGTGTGGGGGGGATCAGCAGTTGTCTTTTTGAGCCACCTTACGTCTGCAACGCCCCTTTGAATGGGAGATGTTGACTAGAGCAGGCAGCTGAATACCTGGATTGGTATAAACGTAGATGTCATCCTTCTATAGGTGGTATTTAAAGGCAAGCGAGCAAATGAGAACCCACAGGGACGGACAGTGTGCGTACTGAAGACCACAGCCTTGAACTCATGGGCACGCCCACCTGAGGCCCGGCAGGAGCCGAACAGCAGTGGCCAGTGAGGTGGGACAAGCCAGGAGATGACGGTGTCCCGGACGTGGGGAAAACGAGTCTTTAAAGGAGAGCGTGGTCAGCTCAGAGAGAGCTAAACAAGATTTCATCACTTTCTTCATGGTTTCTTTCCTTCCCCCCTTGTTCCCTCATGCACGATCTTGCTGGAAAGGCAATTTTTGAAAATTTTAAGTTCTTGGATTCTGGAGAACGCTTTCTCTTTACTTTAACATAATGGTATTTCTTCAAAGAATAGCTTCAGCCTGGACCAAACCAGCATCACAGTCTCAGCAAAGACAGGAAGGAATCGTGGCAGGCACTGAGCCTCGAGAATTCCATAACCCCTGCAAGTGGGGGAAACCGTGATGCTTTCGTAAGGGATGGGACCGAAGTTACTTCTAAGTTGATACCTTTGGGAGGACGACGAAATAAAAAAGCAAAAAAGGAAAAGGATATCCAAGTTCTAGTTTCAGGATCAACTAAATGGAATAAAGTCAAATTCAAATAATTCTATGTACTCTAAATTAGTGTTAATTTTGTTTCCCCTGAACTGTGATGTAACCGGACAACTGTACAAACACACACGTGGAATTTTCACGCCTCTGGTATAATGAGACACAGGGGACCGGCGAGGTAAATTTAGAGCTTTTCAATATGTGCAATTATGCCACCATTCTGAACGCCAAAATGCTGCCATTTTCACACTCGTCGTCAAATCGTTCATGGCTGCTCAGAAAAGGACCAGGAGAGCAGAGGCTGGAGGTAGAAACAGTCAACTACACCTCTCTAGAAAGCTCTCGGGCTACCACTTCCACAAACTTCAGCTTTTAGGAGAAATTCACTTCAATCCCTGCTCTCCGTCTGGGTTTTAAAATAAAAAAATTGCTTATGCTCATTTTCGGTTCACATTCTCCATCTCTCAAAGACAAAGTTTTATTTCTCTTTTATCCAGAGTGTTTAAAAGAAAGTCTCAACTGGGATGTCTGGCTCACCACTTGGGCACAAAATAGATCCCAACACCTCACACCACACACACACACGAAACTGTCGACGGATGAAAGAACTGAATGAAAAACCAGAATTTTATAATTACTATAAGAATGTAGAAAAATATGTTCATATTTAGAAGACAAATGATAGATTTGGAGAATCTGCAATAATTAATACCATATACCTTGTAAAAAGCTCCTATAAACCAATTAAAAAAGACAAGCCTCTCATGAGAAAAACGGACAAAGGATATCAAAAAGCAATTTAATTTACCCAAGAGAGATTAATAAACACATGACAAGTTACTGCCCTCATGATGAGTGAGGGAATGTGAATTTAAAATAATCTATTCATTAACCGGAAAAAGATTTAACATTATCTAGTGTCAGTGAGGCTGTGAGGAAAAGAACATTCTCACCTGCTGCCGGTGAGGACTGACAACTGAGGCAGCTGTTTTTATGCCAAATCGGCAGTAACAGCAAAATGGAAACATGCACACACCCCGCAGCCTCACACCTAAGACCCCATCTACACTAAATTTGCTCAGGTAACCAAGGCTGTATATATAGAGATGTCTGCTCAGCACACACTCACCCCACAGATATGTCCACCGACTGCGTGCAAAATAGTGTCCCAGGTGCTTGAGCTATATCAGGTGACAAAAGAGACCAAGATCCCTGACCTTATATTCTAATAGGAGAAAGAGACAATCAACAATAATCATGACAAATAATTATATATATGTCAGAGAGTGATAAGTGATCAGGCACACTTTTTTGGGAAGATGACAGTTGAGCAAAGACTTAAAGGAGTCGTGTAGACGCCTGTGACAAGAGCGGACCCAAAAACGGGCACAGCCAGTGCAACCTCTGGAGTATGGGAGAGAGGGGGGACTCTAGTTGTTACGTTACTCCTGTCTGTAGTGGTTTGATTTTTACAGGCACATATTACTTTTATAATAATTTTTTTAAAAATAAAATAAAATAAAATAAAAGCCCTCGCCATACAAAGGCCCAGAAGCTAGTCAATTCCAGGTCCTGGCCCACAGGAGGATGACGGACGGTGACAGCAGGCCACTGGCCTCCCCCCTCCGTGGGCACCGGTGCTGTCGTCAGGAAAATTCCAGGAACAGCAAACACCCACCTCCAAGCTCATCTCTGTACTGTATAATGACGCCTTCTCCCCTAAAACACCCCTCTGCAAGGCCTTTGCTCTTTCTTTATGATTTGCCTCTTATCCATGTAAGACACAAATACATGCTTATCATAAAATTTAAGAAAACGAAGGCAGCTGGGGAGTAAGACGCGGAAGCCCACCCACCCCCTGGTCAGCGGCCGTCTTCTCTCCAACACAAAAGGCACTTTTTCGAGGGAATGATCCTCTCCCAGGCTGAAAAGGCCAACCTGTAATATATCTGCTTCTATATTTAGATTACAGAATTAGATCCCAATTTAGCTGACTTTCATCTCATAGCGTGTGATGTTCCGCAGGACGCCTGAATTAGATTTCCTACTAGTTAGAACTTCCTGTGAGCAAAGACGAAAAGCTCTTGATTCCTAGTTTCCAGTTTCTATCTTAATCATTATTCAACCTTTTGGATTTCATAAGAAGTTTTGAAAATACAGCATTTCCTTTCCTAACAATTTATTTTAAATGGGGAGAGAACAAACTTCATTGGTGTGGTTTAGATGAAAGGTCACTGTGTTGACAATTTAGGAGACCTGGTTCGGTGGCCTTGGACAAGTCCCTGATCCTTTTTGCATTTGACTCTTAATCTTTAAAATCAGGATTTGGGGTAAGATGAAAAACATGCAAAGTGCCTTAACCATAAGGGCCAGTCGAATGTTCTTTTCCTTTCTCTCTTCCTCTAAAATTCTTTCCAATTCAGTGGGCCATGGGATGGATTCCTGAGTTTGACAGTGGTGGTGTTTCCTGACCTGGGTTTCGGTGACATGGGCACATTTCATTCGTGAAATCAATTGAGTGTACACTTAATGAGCTGTGCACTTTTCTTTATGTGTGTCAACCTCAGTAAAAATGGTCAAAGCAAAAAAGTCAAGCACAAAAGTTCCCTCCGGTCCAAAATCCCCCATCAGCAGACCAGGTCCTGGCATTGGATTGACAAGGGAGGGTTGAGAACTCATGGCCTCTGGAGTCTGTGACAGGTGGGAGTGTGCAATGCGTCTGGCGGAGGCCACGGGGCCACTGGGAGGAGGGGAAACATGCCCTTGGACGCTGGGCAGGGGGCTGGAAGGCGAGTCCAACCTACAAGGAAAATCTGAAGCTGCCCAAGGCCTTCTAGAGAAACCAGGCCTGGCTTTGCCGAAATCCGAAACGTGCTCTGATGGATTCAAGCGCCTGGACGAGGAAGAAGTGAAGCCACCAGACTCTTCTCTCTCGTCATGTACCAGAATGTGCAAGCAGTGACTTTAACTGCCTGGAGAGCAATCTTTTAAATCCAACATTCTCTTTTAGACTCAAACTAAGGAAGGCTATAGCTAGCTGGACTGGTCAGTACTAAGATCCAGAGCTTGTCACCTTCAGGCCACTGATGAAGATCCTGCCTGAGTCGTTCCTCCTTGGCCAGCATCAGGCCGCATCCTGAACTGGCTTGTACCACCCATGTCACCCTGTGCAGGGAAGAGGATGGGTCACCACACTGGTGGGCTGGCTGGCCCCTCCTGGCACCCACTGCCACCTCCAGCAGACAGTGCCTACGGCCCCCCTGGACCACAGCCGTCCTTTCTTCTGGACGGAGCTGCCCAGCCTCCCCAGCGCCGCTGCCTCTCCTGCAAAGCCTCTCATATCAGCCCACCACATCGGCACATCGTGCCCCCCAATGGCCACCGGGGACTGGGCAAAAGGAGGCATAGGGCACCCACTGGGCAGGAGCCCTTCCTGAAATTTTGGAAATGGAACTAAGAGAGAGAAGTTAGTCTCTCTCCTCCTTAGTGGCTGAAGCTGAGGGCAGGTTCCACCTCACCTACAAATGGAGCAGGCAAGGCTGCGGGCAGAGCGGCAGTCAAAGGGGAGTCCAGAGGGAGCCAACATGCCCCGTGCAGGGGCCTTCCTGGGTTCCTCAGCGTCCAGGCCCTCTTCCAGGCTCTGGCGGGGTGGACCCCATGACACATTCTTCCCGCCAAGATCCCATCCCACCCACCCCCAGCTTCAGATGCTGTTACTTGTAGCCAAGAAAATCCTTACATGCCTTCTTAGACCATCTTCACCTACCAGAAAAAAATTAAAAAGAGAGAACCCAGCAGACTTTTAAAAAAGAGAGTCCTTCTCTGCTCCTGTTGATTGGCATTTCACATGCCACATTTGCTCTGTACCTGAAATCAAAATGTGTCACCCATATCTCATAAACTGAGATGGAAGTTCCTCTGCCTTCATAAAGAGGTGCACACTCCAAACAAAGCGCCAGCATTCTCCCTTCTTCTTGTTTCAGATAAACGGAATACTACCTCTATTAACCAGGAAGATACATGCCAAGGGCAGTTGGTTGTCAGAAACTCGTGTCCAGTAATAAGACTGAGCCCTCTTTATAAGGATTCTGGGAAGGATTGTTTACTAACACCAGAGGAGTTGCGCTTCTCCTAAACCAGTGCTTTGCTTTTAGCTTATGGATATGGCAAATCACATGACTCACCGAGTTGCCCTCTTTGCACTGGGTTCTGGGAAGCTCACAACCAAGTCTTGTATCACACCTCTATGTGGACTCTTGAGGAACATACTTTGGATACTTGTCTGGGCCCAACAGCTTTTTTCCTTTATTTCCTCTTCCTTCCCACTAGCTCCCAGCCTGACTGCCTTGCTTGTCACACCATGCTCTATGTACCTTTGCAAGCCATCTGAAATCCTTTTAGAAGCAGGTGGAATATCACCCACCCACAGGGAAGGGATGGCCTGGTGGCAAGGGCAGGGTTTGGGAATCAGAAAAACCTGGAGTGAATATTAGCCCCACTTCTCAGTGGCAGCACAAGCGTGAGCAGACCACTGAGCTCTCTCAGCCTCAGTCTCCCCGGGTGCAACACGGGGAAAAAATCTTCTCAAGGTTGGCTGTGAGGATTAAACCAGCTAATGCATGTGAGCAAACTCGGCCCAGTGGCTGGCACAAGGCAGGCACTCAATTCCCTCTTAACAAGGCACCGCTGGCAGAGAGCCCAGCCACAGTCCCCAGACAGCTCCGGGGCACCCCTGTGCCCTTAGGAGGTTGGCTTGCCGACTCCAGGGTCAATCCGCTGACTGGGAGTGTGGATGCTCAGCAGCAGCCTTGCAAAGGCCGTCTCTGCTCTTGGGGAAGACTCTGTGACCCTCTGCACCCCGCCAGGCCGGGGGGCTGCCCTGCCCACCTGGAGATTGTACCTGTGTGAGTTTTGCCCCCTTGGCCAGGGTAACTGTAGAAGAAGCTTTGTTTCTAGAATAGCTGTTGGTGGAAGTGCAGGAAACAACTTCTCTGTGAATGATTTGTCACAAGTTTGCTATCGCGGGCGGCCCGCCCCCCATTACTCAAACTGATTCTGGGCCACTTTTCTCAACTGTCAGTCAATGTTTGCTGAGAAAGTGAAGCCCAATTTGAATTTTAACAAACACGGCAATTAGAAGGCCAATCTGCTGCGAAGAGCATCGGATATCACATTTGAAACCCAAATACAAATATTCCAGGCTCTGCACTGTGTAGGAATATCCATTTTAATTTATGATATGTAGACTGAAAGTTCTGCCTCATGTCTGCTTATCTTCATTTGCAAAACTATCATGGAGTTTTGAAGAACCCCAGCTACTTCACTGAGCGGATGAAAGGAAGGGGGAGGTGGCCACGTCTACACTGGGATCCGAGCAGAGAAGAGGAGAGGGTGTGTCCACAGCAGAGAAAAGTTACTTAATATTAGGGCAAGCCAAATGCCTCATTTTTTTTTTAAGGTAAATGCTATTTTCAAATGGATACATGTAAGTGGGCTCCAGTGAGGACTCTGCATACATTTTCAGCTAAAGATAGAAACTATGCTTAAAACGCTAATTTGGTATTTTTAGAAATCTGGGTTTCTTTGATCTGGCCAAAAGAGGCTTAAAATTCAGCTTCAAACTATTTTAGTCTGTGCTTCACGAATTTTGAAGTAACTGGTACATCTTAAGTTCCTTTCAACCACCGAAAGCATGTGATTCTATGAAGCTGCCCATTGAAAATGCCAAAAATTCAGGACTAAGGACATCAGAGTTTTCTCTGTTATGAGGATTCCAGTTTGGTAAAAGGGAAGTGAATTTCAAAAAGTATGCCTTGATCACTTTTTTTTTTGGTAAAAGAGTTTGATCTCCCTAATCTCGACTCCAGGTGTCTCTTGGAGGTTCGGGAGAACCTGAGTGCCTGTCTCACTCAGAAGCCGGGGAGCTGGACTCGCTTCAGCTGGGTGGTAGTGCTCTGTGTCTCTGTGAATTTTCTCCCCAAGCCCACAGGCTGCCCGACCAGCCCTCCTGACCCATGGGGAGAGGGTCCCACCCAAGGCCACAGGCCACAGCTGCCCTCACCAGCGCCCCTCTGCCTCCTGTGCACGTGGCAGGACACCGTGGAAGGGCCTGAAAAATTCTAGGCACTTCCTGTGCCCATACCACATGCCACCAGGATTCTGAACCACTTGAAAAGCAAGGGCAGGTCTGGCTGGAGTTGACCAGAAGACCCAATCTCGTGATTGCTGCATCTGAATGTGAGCTTGATGCTGGAATCCCTGGAAGACAACCATTTAATTTTTATGTGAAGGTAGACAAAAGGACACTGGTTAAAACCGTGACAGCATTACAATTACTCCAAGTAACAGAGCACCTGAAAACTTCACTGCTCCGAGGATTCTGCCGAATATCCTAGCCCTATTCCTTCATTTTACAGATGAGGAAACAGATCTGCAGAGGCAATGCCCCGTCTAGGATAAATTCTGATTATTCGTTTCTGGGGACTCTTTGCATATCTCTTCACAAAGTGTGGTACACATATTGTCCCTTCCCGTATTGCAGATCATTTCAAGGATGTGGTTTAATTAAACAATTCCGTTAATAGAATGTGTGTTTGTGGTTTTTACCACTGACAGATAAATGACCAGGCTAAGCCAGCAGAGTTATTTCTTCAAAGGAGTCTGCAGACCATTATTTGCAGAAATTTGCATCCAGCAAACATTACACAAACAGGAAGCTTTTAAAAGCTTCTAGAACCTGCAGTTTTGAATCTTTCCCACTGGAGACCGAATCCAAATTGTCAGGTCTAGTGCGGTGTTTCAGAAGCTGTTAAGGCTTTATTAGTCTTTGAAAAAGACACTTAGTTAAGTCACAAATGTGTTAAATGGTAAAAAAGATTCCAAACGATCTGCTTCCAAAGCCCGCTGGGACCCAGTCATGGGGCTGGGTGCTGGGGCCGGGACAGACGCACCATGTCCCTCTTCATCGGGGGGTGCAGGGTGTTCTGGCTCAAGGGTCCCTGTCGTTGTCCTCTGTACAGATGGTACAGAGCTGCACAGCCCAGAGGATCACTTGGCTCCCAGGAAGGGCCGGGCTACCCCGTTTAGTGAGGAGCCTGGGGCTGCTCCGGATTAAAACACTGCGTGCACTCGGCCCCAGCTTCCCTCCCTGCTGTGACCCTCTGGGGCTCCCAGCCCCCCCCAACGCACCTCTGGCTGCTCAGCCCCAGCTGCCATGAGAGAACGTAGGCATGGAGACACTCCCATTTTCCCGAAGAAATCCAAAAGTAAAATTTTTGTGTAAAATACAACCTTACCATGAAAATGCCCAACGTAAACCAAAGTAAACCAAACAGAAAACTCAACTTTTCCACCATTATCGACTCACAGCCCATCCTGCCTCATTTACAGCCATCCTCTCCCCGTCCCTGCAATTTTTGTAGCAAATCTCAGACATTAAATCACTTCATCTGCAAATATTTCAGGATGAATCTCTAAAAGATAAGGACTCTTTAATAAAAAAGGTAATCACAATACCATTTGCACTCCTGGAAAGAGCAACAATAATTCCTCAATGTCTTCAAATATCCAGTATTCAAATTTCCCCAATTGTTTCAGAAAAGTATGCTTACTGTCAGTTTGTTCAAATTGAGATCCAAATGGGGCCCACACACTGAGCTTGGCCCGTAAACCTCAAAGTCTCTCTCAATCCCTTCTGCCTGGCCTGGCTCCCTGCAGGGCCTGGGAGGAGAGCTGCCCGGGACTGGGGGTGGGCTCCAATGCCAGCCCTGCTCGGTGCTGCGCACCTCACGGCCCTGCTGAGGGACAAAGGAAGGTGGCACCTGGCCCAGCGCCGCAGACACAGCAAACGCCCCATAAACGTCAGCCCGAGTCGTAAAACAGTGGTCAGCACCTAGGAAAACATTTATCACCTGCACGGCCTTGCGAGTGCCGCCGAGGCCTTGCCAGCTCTGTCTGGGTGACGGCGTCCGACTCCACAACGCGAGAAACGTGATAAACGTAGGACGATGCCCCAGGCACTGGGCGAGACAGAAAAGAGCAAAAATTAAGCTGGACCTATTTCTAATACTACCTTTCATAAAATAGAGACCCGACTCTTCCAAATAGTCACTGAATGCCATCTCTGAGCCAGGTGGGCATTGCCTCCCTGTGGTGGAGTGGCTGGAAGGAGCTGCCACGCGGAGAGCAGGGTGGAGGGTGCGTGGTGATGCTGAGGGGTCCCCGAGGAATGGCAGAATGTGGGAGGACAGCCAGGCCCTGCCCGTCACCAGCTGTACCCTGCACTGCTCGGCTGCGCACCCCACTACAGCCGGGCGGCCTTCCTGAAGGTGGCACCACCGTGCGTGGGCCCTTGGCAACTGCACAGTCTCCAGGCACTCCCAGACTCCCTGACGGCAAAGCTGACCACGAGGACGGCGCTGAGGGGACAAGCATCCACAGACCCGGTACCGGCCCTCCCCCTTCATCACTTCTCCCTCCCGATCCCATTTCCACCAGGGACCCCAACTCTGCCTGACAACACGCATCCTGGGTGGGGTGCTGGAAGACGGGGGCACGGAGGGGCAACCACCCCATGAAGACCCTTCCCTCCCGTCACCCCCACACTCACCCCTGCCGCCGTCTCGCCACCCCTCCTCCCTCTTCCTCCCCAACAACAGAGGGTTCTAGTGGAGTCCCTGGGCCCCAGGGATACAGGACGGCTCACCATCCTCTGAAGACCGCTTGCCTGTCTCTAGAATGTTCCCCACCTTAAACCCCACTAGCCGATGACACCGAGGGAACAAGGGCACGGTGGTGCCAGAGCACAGAAGTGAGCTGATCATCTAGGATAAAACTACAGAGCTCAGGGAGTGAGGCTGGTGACCCAGCCAAGGCCACCGCGGAAGAACGGGAGGCTGAGAAGTTTCACGAGGACCTGAAGTCCCGCTGAGGCGACGGGGCCCAGTCTCAGAGGCACGACTGGACTCGCAGCGTCGCCACCGGGCTCAGGGGCAGAGCCAATGCCAGCGCAAGGACGCGGCCTCAGACCCCAGGGAAAGCGAGCTCCCTCACGGCGTGTTGTCATCCCACTCGGTCACTCTGCCACTCGTTACACTGTAACGGTGTGTACCTGACCCAGGTTATAGTATGGATTTTAAAAGGACTTGTTTTCAAACCACGTATCTGTTTCCAGGCCTGATCCCCGCCTGGCAATGGGGGTGTCTCAAGATCGGGCACTAGTTCTGGCCCCAGAGCCCCGGGGTCTGCTCAGGACAAACACTGATGCCCACGAGAGACGCCGGCTCCTGAAAACACAGAAAGGCCTGCCTGGACCCTGCTTTCTCCTCGGTCACAATGGGGAGCGGTGTGTTCTCCACGGCCAAGTCGCATGTCCTCAGCTTCCCCTTGGTCACACCTCACCTTTTTATTCAGAAGACTTTACATGCCAGGCCAGGCCTCCGCTCTGTTAGTAACCAGTGCTTACCCTGCTCTGTGCTGGGCCCTGTTCTAGACGCTTCCACTGCACTGGCTCTTATAGTCTCACAACACCCTGGTGAGGCAGGGACTGGTGCCACCCCGTTTGTCAGATGGGGACGCCGAGGCATAAAGACGGCAAAAGTGCTCAGGCCAGCATCAAACCCTGGGGGTCTGCTGCCCAACGGAGCCGCCACCCAAGCTCAATGACCACCCAGGATGCCCCAGCATGCCAGGCGCAGACCCACGTCCTCGCTGGACTCCAGGGCTGCCACGGACAGGCCCCCGCCCACAGCCCCAGAAAGACACAGGATTGAAAAAGTCGATTCCATGAGGTGCACACTCAAAACCAGTGGAACCATCCTGGGTCTTGACTGCTGGAGGTTCTCTTTTCAGAGGTTCGAGACCACCAACCTTCCAGCACTCTAAGAAGGCTGACAGCAGGATCAATGTTCAATTCCTAGTACGCCCCTGTGGTCCAGCGCTTCGAGCAGGGCTCACCTACGATGCGATGAAGCCACGTTCTTTAGGGCCCGTGGTACCATGCGGACACACATCTGTGCCCGGTTTCCATGACCCCGGAACATGAGTTCATTCCCTCAGACTGCTACGGAAGTTTGGTGAATGCCACAATGCCTCTCCTTAGGATGTTTTTTGCCGAGATCCTAACCACAATGCTGTTGTTTGAGGAAGACGCAATTCCTTATGTAGAAACCTGCCATTTCTCAACGTGGAATATGACTCCCGGGGAGGAATGCAGACCCGGCATCGTGGGATGGAGAACATCTTCTTGACCAAAAGGGGGATGTGAAAGGAAATGAAATAAGCTTCAGTGGCAGAGAGATTCCAAAACGAGCCGAGAGATCACTCTGGTGGGCACTCTTACGCACACTTTAGACAACCTTTTTTAGGTTCTAAAGAATTGGGGTAGCTGGTGGTGGATACCTGAAACTATTAAACTACAACCCAGAACCCATGAATCTCGAAGACAGTTGTATAAAAATGTAGCTTATGAGGGGTGACAGTGGGATTGGGAATGCCATAAGGACCAAACTCCACTTTGTCTAGTTTATGGATCGATGTGTAGAAAAGTAGGGGAAGCAAACAAACAGACAAAGGTACCTAGTGTTCTTTTTACTTCAATTGCTCTTTTTCACTCTAATTATTATTCTTGTTATTTTTGTGTGTGTGCTAATGAAGGTGTCAGGGATTGATTTAGGTGATGAATGTACAACTATGTAATGGTACTGTAAACAATCGAAAGTACAATTGTTTTGTATGACTGCGTGGTATGTGAATATATCTCAATAAAATGATGATTAAAAAAAAAAAAAAAAAAAAAAAAAAAAAAGAAACCTGCCATTTCTGAGGCTGCACAGTTGATGAGAAGCACGGGATTACTTCTCCGTTTGACTAGAAATAGGTACAAAAAAAGGGCTATGTGTACAGTCAAAGGCAGTGAGGGCTGTGCAGAAATCCAGCATCGCTGGCGACGGCCAAACCACCCCCTCCCTGCCGAAAGACCCTCTCCTCCTCGAAAAGGAGCCACATTCCTGAGACCTGGTGGAGGTTAGATCAAGGAGCCTGTTCCCCAAGCCCTTCTGTTTCATTAACCGCACTTGCAGGAAAAGAGGTTCCCTTCTCTACTCCAACCAGAGCGCGGGGCTGGCTGCCTGCCGCAGCCCCTTCCAACTCTGACACGACAACATTCCGATTTCTGGACATCGTTTCAAAGGCATTTTGGTTTGCTTGCTAGATTTTGAAACTGCACCTCTGACCACTTCACTCCAAAGCCATCAAAATCCTTTCAAAGCAGCATTTCCAAAATGTGTCCTGTGGAGCTGTGGTTTCCGGGATGCAGGTGGTGCCTCGTGATCAGAAGATCATGACAGCCAAAAAGAACAGAAAACTCAGAGAAAAACCAAGCTCTGTTGTTTTGACTTCTTAGAGCCTTGAAGTGTTTTTGTAAACGATTATCCCCTCCGAGCAGGTAACAGCCTCGACCTGATCAGCAATGGTAACAGCTAACACAGACCAAGCGCTTACGTAGGCCAGCTGGGTTCCAAGGCCTTTATTTGCATTATGTCATCTAATTCTCATGGTAAGTCCGGGAGGGAGGTTTGATTATCTTCCAGCTTTACAGTGGAGAAGGCTGAGACCCAGAGAGGTTAAGTGGCTGGACTTAGGCTGCACAATACGTGGTGGAGCCAGAATTCAAACCCGGTCCCCCTGGCTCCCCGACCTGCATCCTTTAACTCGGTCCTGCCTCCTGAGTGTTGGGAAAATACGTGCTGATGGGTGAACGAAGCACCAAATGCAGGATGGAAAACTGATGTGTGCTGGGAACTCAGCGTGCAGTTTCCTAAATTCAGCTGGTCACTAAACCTTTCGCAACTTGTGCTCTCTGGGGAATGAGCGTTCAAGTCAGTCTGCTGTTTACTGTAATGAAACGAGTACAGGCCTTGGTTGTCAAACCTGGGTCCAAATCCCTGCTCTGCCATTTCTTGATAAGTCTTTGCACTTCCGTTTCTTCATATGTGAAATGGGGAAAAGGCTGCTCAGAAAGTGAAATGAAATTCTGTAAGTAAAGGGCCCGTTTCGATCCCGGCCCATGGTGATGGGTAACAAATAACTGGTAGCCTTACCAAGGTTATTTTTTGGAAGGGGAAACTGGCTAGTTACTGAGAGAGCTGGGTCTAGGACTCAGTTCTCCTTTCTCCCAGGCACTCCCCGCCCACCTCCTTTCCACCCCATTAACCAGTGGCAACAAGCCTGAAGAGCCAGTGAGCAGAGGGAAGGAGGATGCAGGCAGAGCCCTGGGCCTGGGAAAATGGCCGGGCCCCAGTCGAGGACAGGGGACGTGCCCCCACCTCCACACGGCATCCAGCCTAGGGTCCCTGCATTGCAGAAACTTAGATACATGTGGAATCGATGAGCAACGGACCAACGTAATTCCTCCCCATCCAATCGGCAGCAAAGTATCGGTAAACAGGAGGCCAGCCCACCCAGATAAAGTCAGACAGCACATTTTCTGGCACTGAAATGGGTGGCAACGGTCATGTTGTACAGAGACCTTTCCTGCAAGACGGGGAAAGGCAGCGGGTGACTAAGGGGTCGGCGACGGGCAGGAGCCAGAGGAGGTGGCAGGGAGAGCGGGCACAGGCAGGAAGGACCAGAGAAGGTGGGTAGCAGGGACACGGTAGGGGAGGGTCCTAGGAGAGGGACACAGGAGGACAGCAAAAGCAGAAAAGAGGCAGGAACTACCGATGCACTTTAGTAGCAAGTCCCTGAGGCCAATTAGGAATCTGAGATGGACAAGAAGAGGGGGAGGCAAGAGTTAGAAAGGCACTGGGGAAATCTATTTCTCCCATAAAAGAATATTCAGCACACTCTATCATCCTCTTACACATGAAATAGGTGTACGGAAATACATCCATTGATATACCCCTATGAACCAGAATGCATGGCATAAATGGGCAAAATAGAAGATAAATAATAGTTTTTTCTGAGCTCTGTGGGCTTCTTCAAAGATTCACTAAATAGATGCTAGATTAACACGTAATAGCTTTAGTTGAAATCAAGATCAAATTTCATTATCCAAAAATTTAAATAGGAGATCCCAAAAGGACACAGCAATTCAAGGCCCTGCTTAGGGACATTTGGGTTTCTTTCACACTGATTCTGTACAATCTGATTCACATTTCCACTGCCAGATGGAAAACGGTATTTAAGGTAAGATAAATTACAGGAAAATATTTAAAAGATGAAATCAATAGTTTTATAGATAGATTTAATTCCCACCTGTATTTTTTTTGATTGTCACTATTAATGTTAATTTTTTTTCTGATTACAGTTAGTATATGCCATGGCAGAGTATGGTCAAAGTATAGAAATGTAAAAATTACTCCAAGTCCCACCCCCAATGTACCCAGGTAATACTATAGCATAGTTCCTTCCAATATTTTTTTTGTGTGTTTCTTTTGTAATTGTAATTGAACTTTCAAGTTGGTTTTTTGTTGTTGTTTTCTCAAGCTTGCTCCATGTACTACAAACTCCCTGCAAACATAATTTTCCATGGCTATACAACATTTCATAGAATGGCTGCTCCCAGGTACGTTTTAAAATAAACTGCTTTAGTTGTTCTAATACTAACTAATATTGTGACTGAGTGAACAAACAGAAAAACATGAACTGCAGATTTCCATGTTCGGGCTACAGCATGCAGGGCTTCCCAAATGGTTTTGGCAAGTTATATCTTAACATAAGAGTGATAGTAACAAAATTAAGTAATACTTAAAGCTAGTTTAGAGTTTATAAAGCATCTCTGTGTGCAGTAAGCTCATTCAGTTCTCCCAGCAATCTTGTATGGCAGATCTTTTCTCTACTCTACAGCCAAAGCAAACCAAGGATTCCAAGTTAAATAATTTTCCCGTGGACGGAACCCCATGTGTGCAGGTCAGGGGCTCCCAATCTACACCCAATCAGCACTGTCCACCTGGGGGGCAGTGTGCCTCCCAGGCTGCTCTGTTTCGGGGTTCCACTAGGATCTCGAACCCTCCAACTACTAACCTACTTCTTCACCTTCTCCCCCAAACCTAATCACTTCTGGACTCTCGTTAATGGCACTACCCACAACAGCTCAAACTGGAAAGCCTGATCCCCTACATCCAAGCGCTCCCCAAGGCACGGTCCCTACCACGCTGGGAGGCCTTGGTGCAACTCACCCTCTGTCCCAGGGTACAGCAGCTGGCAAGGAACAGCTCTTTAAGGAGCAGCTGCTGGGCTGGGGGGTTGTCTCCTGACCCCTACACTAAGCTTTTATGACAACACACTGCCGTACAATGGAATTAAATCTGTGACAAACGCACAGAAAAGAAATCATCCATCTCACTAAATTCTCATTAAATGACTGGGCTTTCAAAAGTTACAAATAAAAAATGTATATTAAGAGCCTACAGTGAATTTTTTATTAAATTCAGTTTTATTGAAATACATTCACACACCATACAATCATCCATGATATACAATCCACTGTCCACAGTATGATAACATAGTTATGCGTTCATCACCACAATCTATCTCTGAACATTTTCCTTACATCAGAAAGAACCAGAACAAGAATAAAAAATAAAAGTGAAAAAAGAACACCCAAATCATCCCCCCATCCCACCCCATTTGTCCTTTAGTTTTTATCCCCATTCCTCCACTCATCCATACACTAGATAAAGGGGGTGTGATCCACAAGGTCTTCACAATCACAGCTACAGTGAATTTTATCTGAAGCCCCGAGTTTCTTTAGCTTTCATCGGTAAGAAATAAGAATCTTGCAATTAATCATCCAATTAATTTTCAAATCTCCTTTACAATCGAATCTCAGTAGTGAAACCTGGAATAGGGCAAGATGAACATAATGCATCTAGCTATCAGCTAAAAAGATAGATACCTAAAAATTTGGGAGTGCCGCAATAGAAAAGAACATGAAGGCAAACAGCACCAACAGCCGCAGTCTGGGGTGGAAGCGGCAACTAGCTGAGACAGCCGTGACCAACCAGGCGGCCGTAAAACGTTCTAATTCATTTGAAAGGACCACGCTGTGTAACCCAAGTGTCTGCATTAAAGTCTTATTAAAACAGCAAACCTCTTCTCTCAGATAGAACAGTGGTTTTCTGAACAGCATTGCAAAATTAATCCAGTTATTGCCCTATAAAGAGACAGGCACGCAACGCCGTTTAAAAGGGTCCACAGGTTGCGCCATGTTCAAACAGAGAACATGCACACAATGAAATCCTAAACAGAACATTTTCCCATTAATTAGGCAATGAAAACAGCAGCCTCCCCAAATCAAGCAGGAACACACCAAGAAAGAAAAGAATATACTTCTTGTAAGGAAAAGAAAAAAAAAAAAACACACGCACACAAAGAAATTAAAGGCAAAGCGCTCCACCCTCGATATAATCGGTTTCCACGGAAGTAATTAGAGATCTTACTTGGGCGTCCATGGTTTCTTCGCAGGCTCTAAAAAGCACCTGCGGGGACAGAACCCCACCACCTCCGACCCCACACTAAAGGGAGGCCCGTGCTAGGGTGGGGATACTCTCCGGTCTGACATAACGACCAGGAAAAAAGTTATTTAGAGGAGAAGAGAATAAAATCCTTCTGATACGAGATGGAGTGGTTAGGAACATCAGACAGTTCTAGGCAGTGGGTTAAAACGAAGGAGTAGGCTTGAGTACCAGCGACTCAGGGATGGGGATGCCAGGTCCCCTTGTCTGACGTGCACCCCCACACCCGGTTCAGATGAGGTGAGCACTCTACGGGTCTGTGTTCCCTTAAAATAGAGGTATCTATCGCACCCTCGACAATGGAAACAGAACGCTCCCTGGTTAGACACCCAAGCTACAGCCTCGGCTCCGCCCTAGACCCCTTCTGATCACTCCTCCCACTGATCAACTCCTCCAGATTCTTCTGTCTCCTAAACACTCTCAAATCTGGCTGCACACCGACCCCACCCCCCGTCCCCAGCCCCCTAATTAGCTCTGGGGCACTCAGCCCCGTGTTGGGGCCCAGTTTGCACGACCCCTCACCTGTAGCCATACTGGGCCCTGCTCCGTTGCTCACCCAGCACCCCTCTGACTTCAACACTGCTGTTTTTTTTTTTTAAACCTGTGCACCCCCTTCCCACCTCCAGACTGCAAGTTCCTGGAGCACGGGGCTATTTTTAGTGCCTCTTAACAGTGCTCGCGCCTTGCCCGGTGTCTGGCATGCTCTGGGACGTTAATAACCACAACGACGACACGAATAGGAGCCAGTGTCCCCACGCATGCTCCAGCGGAGGGCTGGGGCACGCGGCTCGGTTCATCCCTTCAACGCCTCGTCCCCATTTCGCAGACGGGGACACTGAGCTCTGGAGAGTCTGCAGGGCTCGCCCAGGGCCCACGGCCAGGGGGCGGCCGTGCTGCGAGTCTGGTCTGTGGACTTCAAAGCCCTTGAGCTAAACCACTGCTTCCCCCGTAGAAATGCCTGGTGAGTGAATTCATAAATACCAGAGCCTTTCGAAAGCACTCTTTCCTCTTTTGCAAAGTTGGAAATTCTCTCAGTTGTTGTTTTCAAATTAAAAAGTAACATTCTTGCTGTAGGAAATTTGGAAAATACAGAAAAGTATAACAGAGAATTAAAAAAAAAAAAATCAAACGGGCTCACACTTTCCAGAAATAATCACTTTGAATCATTTTCCCCCAGTCTTTTTCTACGCACGTGTGTGTGTTCATCAGCCCTGGAACATACTTGACAAGTGTAGGCATGTACATGTCCTACAGGGACATGTATTCACGGAGTGTGTATATTTTTGTACACTTTTTTTTTCATAAAATGAGGATGACAAAATATCTATAATTTTTACATTATATAGATAACTTTACATGTTATTAGATATTCCTGGAAAACAATATCAGTTACACAATGATTTCAATAAATGAATTTTACATAATCTAACCATTCCCCCATATTGGGCTGTTCCTACTTTTTTACTTCTAGAAATAACACCATAATGAATATTCTCATTCACAAAGCTTTGACCATCTTTCTAATTTTTTTTTTTCCTTAGGATGATTCTTAAAAGTTAGGTAGCTGGTTCAATGGAGTGTAAACATTTTTAAGGTTCCTGATATAGCACTGTTTTCAGGAAAGTCTGAATTGACATTCCTATTACACCCTTTAAAACATTTTCTGAAGGAAAAGTTGATTCGAGGATCCATTCGTTATTTAAAAACTGGACTGCTCTGCCATCAAGTCATGAACTAACTATATATTCCTGCATGAGTCAGATCACAGTTTTGCGTGCCTGGCGTCATATGCTAATAAGTTAGCCGGGGATAACTATAACCAGCCCCTACGGAAAAGGCCGCTCCTAACCCAGAAATGGAAACGATCTAACCCTGGCATCGTCGGTGAAGGGAGACGTTTTGACCGAAGGCTTGCAACTCTCATTTCAAATGTGGGCTGTGTGCATTCCACCCCTTTCGTCAAGCTAGGGGGAGACAGCGGTGCTGATCTGCTCTCCTCCAAACACCCTCTTTGCTCTTTGACCTTAGAGGCAAGGCTTTGCCAGGAGAGGCCTGCGTTCCGGCAGGGGACAGGAGCCGTGGCTCTTCACTCTGTCCCACGTGCACCCTTAGGAGAGGCAGCTGCCACCTCCCAGGCCACGCCCTCGGCCCCCTCTCTCTGGCCAGTTCTCCCGATGCGACTGCCCCTTGGTGGGGAGGAGGCATCAGCACCGGAACACTGGAGGTAGTGGGGAGTGGGTCGCCGCCAAGCCAGGGTGCCCCAGTGGAGGGACCCAGTGTGCGTCCCATCTCCTCCAGGGATGGGGTGGTCCTGATCAAGGGAACCCACAGCCCCTCTTAGCCGCAGCTTCCTCGTCCTCACAGCAGGCTGCATCACCTGCATTCTAAGGCTGTTGTGCAGATTAAATCAGATTGTGAAAATGCCGGGTACATAAAATGCTCAGTACTGTGCCTGGCAAACAATAATTAAAAGGAGAACAATCATAAAATAATTATCACAGCTTACATCTACTATTGAGCCTTTACTTTGAGATAAAATTCAAAAAGAGGTTGACCTCCCTGGTAAGTTTTCCAGAAGAACCAAGGGCCTAAAAAGATTCAGGACATGCTGAACCAGAAGAGGGGAAAAGGCACGTGGAACATTCCGAGCCGTAATTCTAATATCCTAGCGAGAAGTGAACCGATGCCCTTTTCTGGACTTCCCAGAGACCCTTAGAAGCAGAGGCTGATCATCCAGTCTTCGATCTTCGGTGTCAAGAAACAAAGCAGACATCCCGAGATTCAACTGTGTTCTGGCACCGGCATGAGCCCAGGCCTCGAGAGCAGCTGATCCCGGCCTTATCTATATTTGGTTCGTGATGTCAACCCAGAACATCTTATTCTTTCACATTTAATAAACTGGGCTTAAGACACCATTACTCACCATCCTAATGAACTCATTTTGAAACTCTGAAGGTGGAGAGGCTACACCTCACATTTCTTACTAAAAGAGAAGTAGTTTAACTCTCCAACAGTAAAACATGAGCTGGCACCGAATCTTTCAAAAAATAGGGAGGGCAAATTCACACACCAACTTACTTGATAATTTTACAGACGAGAAAGCTGCAAACAAATACACAAGGAAGATTTTTTTTTCCTTCTAATAAGCACCTTTCTTTAGGAAGCTGCCAATTACGAAAACCAGAAATGTATGTAAATGCCTCTTATTGCACCAAATGGGGCGTCAGCCACTTTTATTTATTACTTATTTGAAAGGGAGGGAGAAAGAGAACAGAATTTCCTTTTCCTTCTCTAACAAGATGAGTCACAATTTCCAAACATCAATCAATCAGTGAGTCAGAATTGGGGGGAGGGTGGGGGAGGAAATGACTGTGGGGCCTTACACCACAAGCACCTCCGGGAACCCCAGAAAACCAGGAATTCCCGCCGGGCTGACTCGACTTCCCCAGTCCCCTTCCCCCCAAAAATCCAGCCACCCTTCAACCAGCTGTGAAGCAAGTTGTTATCAAAGAGATTATTTCGTTAAACCTTGGTTGGACAATGGAGAGACTGAGGCTCGGGGAGGAAGTGATTCGCCCCAAGTCACAAAGCCGGGCGGGAAGAAGGCAGGTCTCATGGCTCCTGAGCCGGTGCTCGTTCAACTGCTCAGCAATAGACACGTTCTGGGAATACAGGGATGAGTGAAACGGGCCCTGGCTCGAGGAGCCCAGGAAGCCACGGCCCAGTGGGAAGGGCAGGCGAGCAAGCTGACAATGGCAGCGAGTATATACGGGAAGGCACTGCAGGCCAGGCAGGGGACCTGACAGTCTGGGGTGAGGGGTAAGCGGTGGGGTGGGGGGCTCCAAAGCATGTTCAAGCCAAGGCAACACTTGAGCTGAGTCATACACGGGCAGCACGAGTGACGGGGAGGGAGCCATTCCAGAAGCACAGAAGGAGCTTGTGCCAACGTAGGGTCGGGAAAAGGATGGCTTGTTGCAAGTGGGTACAGGGCTCACTCACGAGCCAGGGGACTGGTCAGATACAGATCACAGGGGGCCCTCGATCCCCGGTCACGTGGGCCTTTGTTCTTTTTTTTTTTTAATTGCGGTTTATTGAGATATATTCACAGACCATACAATCATCCACAGTGTACAATCAGTTGTTCACAGTGACATCACTTTTTGAAAATTTTCAGGGCCTTTATTCTTCAACTCCCTGGAGTGGACTCCATGGTTCTACAGCAGGAGGGCTGGTTAGGCCGGACTGCCAGGCCCACCCCCATACTTGCAGATTCTGAGGGTCTAGGGTGGGGCCTGAGGATGTGCATTTCTAAAAAGTTCCAAGGTGACACGAGGCTGCTGGTCCGGAGACCACACTTTAGTCAACAGGATGGGGCCAACAAAGTACAGCCCACCAGCCCAATCTGGCCACAACCTGTCTCGTATAAAATAAGTTTTGCTGGAACACAGCCACGCTGCCCAGGTACGTATGTCCAGGGCTGCTTTACAGCAGAGCTGACATTTGCGACAGAGACAGGACGTCAGGCTTGCAAAGCCTGTCGAGTTTTTAGTATTTTCCAGGAAAAGTCGGCGTATCTCTGCTGTAGGATGGTAACTGGTAAACAGAAAAAATGGCTTTCACAGTTGATCGTTTGGATGGTACTAGATTAATCAATGTTCAGCAGGTTTCTGACATACGGAGACATTTCAGTCTTTAATAACTAGTGTTATTATTTGGGGATTGGTGTTCCCGCGAACACGTTAAGGGACACTACATTAGGCCACGGGAGGCCACCAGAGGATGGTGACCAAGGAAGTTAATTGATCAGAGTGGAATTTAAGAAATATCACCCTGGGGGTAGACAGCCTGGAAGGGGAAGGGCTGAGGGCAACGGGACCAGTCAGATGGTTGCCATGGGAACCGTCCAAGACATGACAAAAGCATGCGCTAGGACAGCGGCCGGCAAACGTTTTCTGTCAAGGGTCAAAGAGTAAATATTTCAAGTTCTGTGGGCCATACGGTCGCTGTCCCAACTCCCAAACTGCCGTTACAGCTCGAAAGCAGACAGAGACAACAGTAAACGAATGAGTGTGGCTGTGTTCCAATAAAACTTTATTTATGGACAATGAAATCTGAATTTCATATAATTTACATGTGTCACAAAATATTCTTTCGATTTTTTTTAACCATTTAAAAATGTATAAGCCATTCCCGGCTTGCAGGCCAGGCAGAGTTGGGGGCCATGACGTGGCTTCTGGACTGTGGGCTACTGACCCCTGGGGTGAAGTCAGGGGCTGGTGCCTGAGCCGGCAGGGGTGAAAGGTGGGCAGGGGGCTTCTGTCTTGGGGCTGCTGCTCCCCATCACGGTCCAGGGATGGTGGAAGGAATCAGGAAGGCGGGTAGATGGGGCAGGACCCAGAGTCCAGTCAGCAAAGGAAAGGGAAGGCCCGGGGCTCCGGGGAGATGCCGCGGGGTGTGCTCCTGAGGTGCCACGCTTCACGCTGGCAGCCACAGGGTCCCCTGCTGCTGCCCGAGACGCTGTCTCCTGCTGTGCGTCACCTCCTCTCCTTCCAAACCCCGACTGTGCCCTACAGACCACTGTCCAGAAGAAATATAAATCCTTTGCCTCGTCCACATTAAACTGTTACCATGGAATTCAATCGCAGATTAGGCGATTAAACGGTGGTGATCAATGCTTCTCAAACAATCTGTGGCGAAGCACACACCACAGATTTTTAAGTTTCTAATCTGTGGTGGGCTGTTTCAATAAAACTTGATAAAATGCCACCTACATGTCTCTGTGACGTCAAACCGCTGTAAAAGTTCCTGACTGCCTACTGCTCGATCTCTGTGCTCCTCTTGCCCGTGGGTCCCCAGGCCACACCTCGGCACACTTTGAGTAGCACACTGGCCTCGATCACACCATCTGACGGCTCTCTGCTGAAAGCAGGACGAAACGTACACCCCACCGGGCTGGCAAAACCTGAGCTCTGGAAAACTGGGCACTGCTACTTCTGTACCCCCAACGGGCAAAAGGGCAGCGGGCCTCAGAGAAGACACCGTGAAGCCCCAGCAGGTATAGTGGAAAGTAAGGGAAACACCAGGACACAGCCACTTCTCTACTCTCATCAAGAGGGCAGAGACAAAACCGACAATACTCTACGGCTGCCCTTATTATAAACTCCGACCTTTATTACCAGTCTCAAAGCACTTCCTCCCCTTATGAAAAGCTGACTCCTAAAGAATAAACCGGCGTGCACAGGAACAAGCTGCTCACTCCATCGGAGCAGGCACGCTTTTCCCATCTAAGAGATGTAATTGCAAATCAGTTCAAGAAATGCTCAACAACTAATTGTCATCACAATACAAGTTTACATAGCCAAAATAATGGACAAATATCACCATGTAATAGAACAGCACAAAAATGGTAATTTGACTATGGAAAGTTGGAACTTGCCATTTCAAATTAGCAGAAGCTGCGAAGTGGGCTTTCCTGACAATGTGAATATAGTAATTGGGGCTGATTTCTTGGCACCTGGCCGAATCGGGCTGCCTGGCGTCCTGGGAGTTAATTATAGCTTCGTGAACAGAGCGGGAACACTTAGCAATGACGCAGAGATAAAACTCAGCTCAGGTCTCTACCGAGGAGGCGAAATGTGAATGTTTTGGCTAGAGGTCAGGGCAACAGAAATTAATCCCAATTACATGTCTTGAGCCAAGGCTCTGAGAAAATACAGCCGTTTTACTGGTTGGGGTCAACAATCTGCAGAAGACAAACTTTTTGAAGGTGTCCCCACCCGCTAGCCCAAAATACTTTAATTTACTGCTTAAAAAGTCTCCTTTAAAAAAAATTTGCAAAAATAAAAATACGTGATGCTACCCAAAATTAGCTCAACCCACAGGCTGAGGAATATATTTATTTCATCATGGGCTTTTTAAAAAATGTATTTTTTTTTTTAATTTTAGAGATTTTATTATATACTTTAAAATTGGAGACTGAAGGCTTGTCATCGCCACATCTGACGTCTGGTGTGGGAGCACGTCCGCACTGAGGAGTCAGTCCCTCTCTTTAGGAAACCTGTGGAGATGTGCACAGCAGTAAGATGGGGATTCATATTAAAAAAAAAAAAAAATTTTTTTTTTCAGCTCAGGGTCATTCCTGGGAGAGTGAGATTATTTTAGAGTGAACCTAGTCAAGTTTTAAATCTGTCACTAAAATATTTAAGCATAAAAGGCTGGCCACGGCTTCCCTCTCTTAGGCCGGCTTCCATTTTCCTCCCCAACCAGCACCGGCCTCCCCAGCCGAACACACGAAAACGAGACCGATGCTCTCAGCGGCTCCCAGCATTCAGCATCTTCCTCTTTCCCAGGCCAAGCCCGTGGAGGGTCTTACTCGAGGGAGCCGCCTCTTGGGTCTCACTTGACACTTGCCCTCGGCCCTCCCCAGGGGCAGTGAGGGCGAGCGGCATGCTGGAGCCAGGCTGACCAGGCGGAGTGGCCAAGGCCAGCTGCTTGGCTGCTCTCGGTTTCACTTCCCTCGTCTCTGTGAAAGGCGGGTCAAGGAGGCTCTGCCAACGGCCACAGAAGAGGCTGAGCCAGCCCTGGGCCGTGCTGCCCCAGGGATGAGCCTGCCTTCCCTGGCCCCGCTCCCTCACAGGCTGCCCCTCTCTCCCGGGCCACCAGGCTGCCCCTGCCTCGTGAGAGCCTCATCTCCACAAGCCCCCCGCCGCAACTCCAAGTCCTCGGAGATCTCTGGCCTGACTCACCAGCCACTTCTGGATGGGGAGGTCAAAGGTCAGTCTTATCTACACTCAGTACCAGACCACTGGCCTCAGCCAGGGACTCCCACCATCTCCTTTGCATCCCATGACTCTCAGTGACCTCCCTCCTAAGTGCCGCCCTCCTGGCCACCGACCCACGGGGAAACATCTAGAGCTCATTCTTTAAACTAGCAAACCTCTGCTCTTGACTTCCAAACCAGCTGACCCCAGCCTCGGTTGGCAAAGCCACTGTCCTTCCTGTCCCCTGGACTCAGCGGTGGGGGGAAGGCGCCTGCCCAGGGACGTCCCTGAGCCCATACAGCCCTGAACTCTGACCCCTCCTCTCCGGCCAGCAGCCCCGTGGTCAGAACACTACAGACTCGACCCCCACCCCACCCAGCCAGCCAGGACCCACCACCCCTCCCTCCCTGCAGGACCCATCACCCTGGCCCGGACCAGGCTCTCACAGCACACACCTGGACAAAACCTCGGAGACCCCACTGTCGTCTGGAACGCCAGTCCACGAGGACAAGCACGCCACTCGTGTGCCCAGCACCCAGCACAGTGCATGACATAGAGGACATGCAGCCAGCCCAGGGCTCCTTAAGTCCCAGTGCTACTTCAACTGATAATCAAGTGTGGATATAATTTACAAAAGGCAACAGAGAGGGAATTTATTCACAATTTCAGTAAAACTACTAAAGACCATTTTACTTTATTTTACTTTCCTGGCAGCACACTCCCTGCTCCCCCAAATGGTTTCAGTTGCGCTTGACCTGGTATCTAAACAATAGTGGGCATGTTGAAAGCCAACGCATCCTGTGGCTCAACGTGCAGCACCAGGCTTGCCCGGGCAGAGCACGCTGCATCGTGCATCTTCCGCGGCTCTCCCCTAGCTGGCAGGAGGGCCCAGGCTGGCCGCCCACTGCCCGCCACACACCCTGCCCCTGCCCCCCAGGCCCGCCAGCCTCCAGGCCTCTGGGTGCTGAATGGGGGATCCAGCTGCAGGTGCCACGTGACACGCCCTGCCCTTCCCTCTCTTGCGGCCTTGGGTCTGCAGTCTGGACATCAGGGGAGGCAGGACGGTCCCCACCCAGGCCAATGACAGAAACTTCCTCCAGAAAAGAAGCCCAATGACCAGACACCGAAAGACACAGAACTGGCAGGCAGGAGCCAGGGACATGGCCTGTACCCACATGGCTATCCGGGGGGGTTCTGGCTCCCCCAGGTGCCAGGTGGATGTTTCTTCCTGCTCTCTGGGCAGGCCGAGGGGACTGCTGTGGGCCAGTGGGACCTTCAGGGAGCATGTGCACCGGCCAAGAGGCAAGGGGTCTCAGGAAAAGACCAGACCAGAATCACCAAGAGAGAGAAATGCAGTGCCACCCACAAGGAGACCCCACCCTCAGCAGGAGCTCAGCAGAAAGACTCAGGGCTGCAGGCTCCAGCCCCGACTTGGTTGTTTCACCTCTTTGGTCCTCGTTTCCCTCCCCATTAGCATGAGAAGGGTGGAGGGTCAACTGCCTCGTCCCATGGAGAGCAGAGGGCAGCCACTCTCACCTCGCCCTCCACCTGCCCACCTGGGGCCCCGGCACTGCCCACCTCCCAGCAGGTGTGTTTGTGGAACGCTGCGGAGGCTGCTGACTTCCAGAGGCACATCACTTTCTTTTAACACCATAAACTTGAAATAAACTTGAAATTCATAAACTTGAAATAGATCGTCCTTGGGAAAAGCAGGAGCTTTGCTTCCGTCGCAGTGGGTCAGGTAAAAAGCTGGTGCCGCCGCCAGCAGGCCCGAGGCCCCTGCCCCGTGGCTCTGCAGGGCCGTCCCCAGGGCCCACCGCCAGGATGGCACACAGCCCTCTCCGTGCCGGTGAGCACCTGGGAGGAGCTGCTGGGGGTGGGGGTGGGGGTGGCAGAGGCCAAGTCCTGCTCGGCAGGGGCAGGGCTCCCCCCATGCTCCGGACGATCGGCTACCTGCTGGCCAGGCCTGGGTCACCCGAACATGGGAATGGCTGAGCCCAGCAGACTGAAGGAAACAACGGCTTTGTTTCCTGCGTTCCGGCATTAAGGGGGTTGAGTAAGAACTGGGACGTCACTCAAGCAGTCATGTTCGTTGATTAGAAATGGTTTACTTAAAATCACAAGCCACCTGATTTTCCATGGATTGGGAATTGGTAGCTCAATGAAGGACAGCCAGAGGCCTGCCAAGCCACACAGCCATGGGCGAGGCCCACAAGCTGATGGGGCAGGGTGTCCACACACACACGTGAGCAAAGACCGGAGCCTGCAAAAGGGCACGCACAGCACGCCCCAGTGCCCCTGGCCGGGGAAGAGCTTCTCAATATTTATTGAGTGGAACTGAGCCCGGATGCTGGCAAATGTTAACTGTGGTTACTGTGGGATGGCAAGACTTGGAGTGACTTTTTTTTTTCTTTATTAATTGAATGTTTTACAATTAGCCCATGTTATCCTAATAATGAAAAAAATAGGTTTTTTTTTTTTTTTTTTTTTTTAATTCTGAAAAAGCAAAGATGTGCTCTGAAGGTAGTGCTCTACACAGATTCCATACCTCACTGTGGGACAAAATGAGAACATCTGAGTGTGAAGCAGACAGAATCAACCACAAGTTGCCATTAGGTCTAGCTCTGTGCAACTGCTAGACATCAATGAGTTATTATGCATTTATTTAATAATATTTACTGAGTGCCTATGGGGCAGGAGTGATGCTGTGTTTACAGCCCAGACCAAAACTACATTCTGAACCTCCAAAATCCAAAAGAGACCCACAAACCTGGTTTTTGTTTTTTAACCAAAAAGTTATCCTATTTAGGACCACTGCTCCCACCCTACGTCTGGCCCCAACTCCTCCTCTGGCTGCCGACACCTGTGGGCTGGGCTTCCCGCTCTGCAGCCTGCACAGACACCTGATCCTGGAGAGGTAACCCTAAAACGGGGCCCAGGGAAGGGAAAGAAGTGCTCGTTAAGAACTCATCACCCCTTTGCTACGCTTCTCACTCCTTGGAGCACTCACCGGGCTGGGAGCACCATCCGCTGGGCACCAGATGTGCAGCCCACGGAGCTATACATACATGGGCAGGTGCGGCCCTGACCACTAGGATGGGAATCCCGGCCATCCTAAAGAAGGAGCAATTCCTACTCAAGTTAACTGAGGCCGGAGAAGTCGGAGGTCTGAACCCAGGTCTCCGGGTGCTGAAAGCCGGAGGACATGCTTGGGAGCAGGCGGGGGGTGAGGGGGCACTGTCCTCCCTCAGACGGCCCAGGATGCATGGCCAGCAACTGAAGGGCAGGGGAGGGAAAACTGGGGCAGCAAGGGGGCCCTGAGGGAAAGCCGCCCCTGGCTTTCTGCCCTGAGATGAGCAGCTAGTGGAGGGATGGGTGGCAGAACTTATCCCCCTTTCAGCCAAACACTCCATTGGGAGTAGACACCGCCTAAAACAAAATTTGGTTGAAATAATCTGAATACAGGTTCAGATCGAAAGACACACCTGCAGACGCTGGGCCTCCTGGAAGGAGAATTCAAAGAACTTTTGTTCCGTTTCACTTATTCTGTGAAAGCAAATCCATGACCCAATGTGTCTGTGTTGCAGACAGGCAGTTTCCCGGCTGGGAATTTTCCTGTCCCGGCCGCGAGCCTCCACCCTGTTAGCTGTGGGAGTAGTCTTTTTCTCCCTGAGTCATAACGTTTTTGGACGTCCTCCAGCCCTCTAGCTAAACCTGCAATACCCTAAAAAGGTAGGTAAGTGGTGCTTCTAGGATTTAAGCATCTCTCTCCACCTATAGAACAGAAATTGGGTGTTTCTACCCAAACAAATGCAAAACAGACCTGGGAAACCATACATACTGGCATGTTCGATAAGACTGCAGTTACACCACAGACTGCAAGGATTTAAAAATGGGGAGGGGGGGGCCTTTCCCAGCTCCTGTGATCTAACAAGTTGTTAGTACCATTTTCTAGTCTTTTAAGGTTTGCAATCTCATCTGGAATTTAGCAATGCAAACTGCCCCCCAGAACCACCCTGTCCAAAGGCTTAAGTGGGGTAATTAAAAACTCAGAATTCTTCAAAGAATGTATCTGTTGACGAGTTAATATAATAAAGGCTTCATTACTGAGCTGTGATCCCGGTATGAAATGAAACAGACCAAGCTCAGGAATGCAGGGACATGAGAAGCTGGTGCCCAAGAGAGGAGACAAATCTAACTCTCACTATCAGGTTATCAAACTGCAACTGCCAAACTGCAGTCTCAGCGAGAGAGAAATCCAGGAGCCTGATGGGATTAATTTCAAGGAATAGATTCCATTGACGTATTTATTTCTTGAAGAGTTCGCTTCTAGTGCAAAACAAAGATGCTAAATGCTTGTCCTACTTTCATCTCTCAGGTTCTCCGTGAACAGTGAGGGGAGCCATGTACCCTCCATGGAAGTGTCCCCAACCCCCACATATGCCAATGAGCAGAGCCACAAAGAAGGGGACCCCCACGATGACAGAGGCCACTGCTGGGCAAGCTCTCGGGAAAGTGCAGGTTGGGACAAGCAATTACCTGGCTTTGCCTTCAAATTAAACTCCTGTAATGAAGAGTTAAGCAGAAGGGAGACTCTGGCAGGGCTGGTTGGGTTCTCCCTCCCCAAGGGGGGCTGAGGCTCCCCAGGGCTCAGGGTGATAGGAACATGCTGCCCAGCGCTGCCTCCATGGAAAGCAGGTCAGATCGGCAACAAGCCCCAGCTTTAAAAAGAGCCACCTGCCTCAGGGAAGCATGGCACCCTGCCCTTTCCCTCCTGACAGCTCAAATTCGCAGCACGAAGGGAGATGTGCACAGCTGTTTATTACAGGGCAGGAGGCAGACCCTTCCCACAGGTCGCCCTGGCCATTTTCCCGGTACAGAGAGGGGCCCCAGAGGAGGCGCTCCCAAGAACTGGGCTGCTGGGTGACCCTGGGCAAGTCGCCGTCCCTCTCTGGGCCTTAGTTTTCTCCCGAGCAATGAAGGGAGACTCATTGCTAAGCCCAACCCAGCCATGAGAGCAGCACGATTCCGGGGCGTCCTGGGGCCGGGCTGGGTCTGGATCCTTCAATGGGATCTAGCATGCAATCTCATGCAATCCCGAAAGGCGACGAGCTCAGCCAAGTATTCAGGAGGACGTGCGGTATTGTTCTTACAAATAAGTACCAAGAAAAACACATTTCTGAAGAATAGAAGAATTAAATAACAAGACCATGAGATGAGCAGCTACAGTTCAGAGGACAGAAGCAGCAAGACACTGGTTTCACTGCAGTCGAGTCATCAGTAGGCCACGGCCTTGTGCCTGTCACACCTGGGTGCTCGACGCAGGCACCCAGCCTGGTCTCACCCTCAACCTCCGAGCAGGAGCTCTTGTATCCCTGGGTCTGCTTCGATTTCTAACAACATTCCATTCTTGTCTACCTCGTTACAGAAGACCAAAATCAGACGGCTTTACCAACACTTCTCCTTGAATGAAGACCACTCGTGTTAGACTGAGGGTGACGAAGCAATGCAAACGGAGGAGAAAGGCAGAGCATGTGATCATTTCTTAATAAGGATGGAAAGTGCAATTACCCAGCCTCCCTATTAAACCAGTCAGGGTATCCAGGTAGGGTTGGAGATGAGGCTGCAGACAGCTGTAAATGTCCCGGGGGGACTAGCTATGGGGGCTCCTGTGATGCATACTGCCTGACCGGTTTTACAGAACTCCCCCCACTGTGGTACATCCATACGATGGAATACTACTTAGCAACAACAAAAAAAGGGGGGAAGGAATCGCTGACATGTACAACACAGCTGAATTCCAGATGCATTAGGCTAAATGAAAGAAGCCAGACTCAAAGGCTACCTACTGTGTGGCCCCATTTATATGCTTTTCTGTAAAAGGCAAAACTATAGGAACAGCAAACGGATCAGTGGTTGCCGGGGGCTGGGGTTGGGGAAAGGGGTTGACAGCAGAGGAGCAGAGAAGAATTTCAGGGGGTGATGGAAACATTCTATTACCTTAACTGCGGTGGTAACTACCCTGGACTGAATTAGTTTGCCAAAATTCATAGAAGCGAATCAAAGACTGAATTATACCACGTAAATATGGCTTAAAAACCTTTCTCCCCAAAGGAAGAACTAGAAAAATAAAGGAGCTGGAATATAATAATATAAAAAAAAAAAAGTTCAAAACATGGATGTCAACCTTTCTCACTAACTGATGTCACTCAATTACTCACCCTTCTGCCAGCTTTTGCTAGGGGGTGGGGACGGTGATACGAGTAGTGGTAGAAGAGATATGTGAACAGGAATTTCTCAGTTTAAGATTTTCTCCCATCTTCTATACATTAAAAAAAAAAAAAAAAAAAAGTTGGTGCCTACTACCCTTGAACCTGCGAGGAGAAGCTGCTGACACTGAAGTGCGTAAGCAGGAACCACCAGTATCATGAACAGGGTAAACCGGAGACGTGCGTGGCCTGGCGGCTTCGGGGACGGGACCCTGGGCGGCAGGGCAGAGAGGCGAGGGCAGGGCTGGGGGCCAGGCCGCCTTGGCTCCAACCTGCCTCTGCCACCTCCCAGCTGGGGAGCGAGGCCCCGAGCTCCTCCTCCAAAGGATGGGGCAGCAACAGATCAACTCTGAGGCTGTTTGAGAGAGGCGGAAAACCCACACGAGATGCACCGAGCCCGGCAGGCGGTCGGGTCTGTGTGTTAGCTTTGGTGACTGTTATTATAGGCACACTTTCTGCTTGTAAAATTGCTTTTAGTTCACAACACACACACACTCACCCAAGCAGTTTGAGGTTCAGCCTTACGGACGTGATGCTAAGCGTCGTCACTCTGCTGGTGGCAGATGTTGCCTCGATTTCCCAGCTTGGCCACCACCAGGGGCTCAGACGCCAGCGTCACTCGGAACACTCTGGCCCTGGACAAAGCCCAGATCCGCCCTGCACTGCTGTGTGGCCACAGACATGTCCCAGCCCTCAGTTCCCTCAAGAATGAACAAAGGAGATGACTTGATGGCCCCAAGGAGCCTTTCAGGTCCACACATTTAGGGTGACCCTCGTTTGCACTGGGCCTTCCCAAACCCACGGATCTTTCCCAGCCAACCTCCCAGAACGACGGCACACACATCTTGCATGAAGCCCTTTCACATGCACACTCACGGCCACCCCTAGAGCCCCCCCTCAAGCTCAACTGCTTGGTTGACAGGGAGATGCAAACCAGCCCTGGCTCCCTCCTGCCCCATGGGGGGAACATCCTAAGTGAACACATGGAGAAACAAGTCTCCACCTGGCCGAGCCCTGGGGAGTCACGGAGGAGGCAGACAGAGGCTGTGGCCTGGGTGACAGGCGGGGTCCCCAAAGGCGCCTCCCCAGAAGGAGCCGAGGCACTTGTCTAAATGCAGGTCCCCAGGCCGTCCTGGAAGATTCTGCCTCACTTCGTTTAGGGTGAGGCCCAGGAGAGACATTTTTAACAAGCACCCAACCTCGAGGCTTTTACGACTGGCCACGCTGGGAAAATCCTGAGGTAAGGTGGCTGGAAGTGAAGTTGATTTCTCAACCATTGAGAATCAGAGACGTGAACCCTGACTGAACGACTCTGAATAACTGGCCCCCCTCATCTCAAAGGCACCCAGGCCAGGGCAGTAGAGAAGCCTCCAGGAAGCTCTCACATGGCAAAGTGAGCGAGGACTACCTCATCCCAACTCACCAACCGCCTCCTCCTCTAGGATGGAAGCCCCACGAGGGCAGGGATTTTTGATATTCTGTTCACTGCTGCATCCTCAGTGACCTAAACAGTGCCTGGCACAATAAACATTCCTTGAATGAATATTAATCATACGTCCCACTTTCCAGAACAGGCTGTTTCTCACCCAGTCCATTCTAATCGCCTCCAAACTGATCGGGCTCCACCCTTGTTCCTGGAATCCCTCCTCCACCCTACTGCCTGCAGCTCCTGCTTTGCAAAATATAAACCTGCCATGTCACTCCCAACCCTCCACCCTCTTAATCCTCGACAGGGCCTCGGCCAGAATCAGGTCCACGTTCTTCCATGACTCCCAAGGCTCTGCACCCCGGGGCGGGGGCCTCGCCATCGTGCCCGACCAGGAGGGCTCCTGCACATCCCCCAGAGCCCTCCCTCTTTGCTCCACACGTCCACTGGGCCTCCTTCCCTCCGTGTGCTCGCTCACCACCCTATACTGATCCAGCCGAGTATTCCCCCAGGCTCCCCAGCGGGGCCAGGAGAGCCTTGGAGAAGGCCGTGGCCCCCCAGTGCCTCTCCCAGGGCCTCGCCCATGCTCCCACGCTCTCCAAGGCCCGGCGGCGGCTGTCCTTCAGATGTTCTCCACTTTACTAAGTGACCTCCTCCTCCTCCCCCTCACCCAGGAGGGCTGTCTTCATCTCTCCTCCCAGAGAACGCAGCAAACCTAACTGTACTTTGGCCAGAACTTACTTGAAACAAATCTGAAAGTTTACTTTGGAGGAGTTAATAATAAAAGTTGGAAGGCATCTTTGAGGCGATAAACACCTCCCTTTTCCTGTCTTCCAGCTTCTGGCACTGCACCTTCCCCGCGGTGGGAGCACTTTCTGGGACACAACCACAAGTCTCCTAACGGCGAGGCCTCGAGTCCAGAGGCAGGGAGAGAGGGAGAGAAAGAGTCAGCTGCAGCCAGAGAAGCAACCTCTAAGAAAACCCTCACACATGCTTCTCAGCTGAGGAAGGGTGCAACGAATGCTGGTTCTTTCGCCTACCACCACACCAGTGTTCTGGAAGAATCACGAGGCGCTCTGGTCTGAGAGCTGAGTTTTAAAAGTAGGATAGATTCTTGAAGCCCTGTACCTCGCCAGGAAGCATGGAGAGCTCCCCCAAAGTTCCTAGAAATCAACGCAGAAAAAGAAGAGGTGGCTTTCTAATCCAAATGACATGATTCTTTGACTGTGGAAAGTTATCAGAGCAATCCAACCAGAATAAACATCTCTGATGATGAAATAATGTTATAATGAAAACAAGGTGCCTTTTAAAATGTCAAATTAGCTACGTCATTAAAATGAAGAAAAAAAAAAAAAGAGAGAAACGAAATTCTCATTAGTTTTAATCCCTAACTTAGGTGGGAGAGAGTCAGAAGAGAGATTTTCAAACTTACATGGCACACCCTGCCTTTGAGAACATGGTTAGAATATGTTAAATTTTGAATTTTTTTTTAACACGCCACTATCCTTCGGACAATGACATGTGCTCTATTTCACAGAGACCAAAGAGGCTGCAGACTTCCTGACAGCTATATTAAGGTTCCCTGGGGGCAGAAAGAGCTTTTCTTCTGATGGACCACAATGGTTTCGATAGACTGAAATACATAAATTGCACTGAAAATATTATTAACCAAGTGATTGGGGGTGAGGAGAAGAGAGAGGGATAAAATGACCAAACAAACCAAACTTCTTCAGAAAGCCGTAAGTGGTCCTTCTGGCCTTTTAACTAACATAAAATCACTTTTAAAAACTAACAATAGAAAACAGAAATAACTTTTTTTCATCATTTCAAAGTCAAGCTCTAAAAGTTTCCCTGACTTAAGGCTAGAAGACACACTGATTATTTTTAAATGTCTGGTTAAAAATTAGAAAGTCTCAAAGGTAAGCCACAAGCATTTGAACTAACCCTGAACATTTCTATTTCTGTTCAAGAACCAAGTAGTGCAGAACATGAATGAATGTATTCATCTTCACTTTATAACTGAAATAGCTCAACTGAATTTAAGAATTTTAAAAATTATGGAAACATAAATTTCTATTTTCAATGCAAACTGGAATCCACGGAAAACTGTATAGAAATGAGCACAATTTTAATATCAGAATATTTCTTCTACTGGTTTTAAATTAAAAAAAGAAAGAAAGAAAAATCATAAGGTCCATTAAGAAATCCATGACAATTGATAAAGCAGCAATGCAGCCTGAACATTGTTTGCTTCAGGAAAAAGCAAACAGCTCCAAATTCTTTTTTTTTTAAATCATATTCATGATTAAAAAAAAAAAAGTCCACTTTATACATATAAATACTAACAAAGGCTCTGTATTTTTTTTTCTTTTGAAAGATCTTCAGAATCCCTGGAATAATGCCTGCCAACTAAAACACTGACTATGAATTTAGTAATGGGTTATGCAAACATAAATTACAAGGCCAGACATTTTAAAAGGAAAAAAAGGTGATTTATTGACCTGCTGGAGACACGGCAGGAGAGAAGCGCTATTTCAATTTTCCATATATTCCTCAACACTGCAGATGTGTTAATGCAAAAAGAATTTTTAAATAAAAATTACTCTTAACACTTCTGGTTCGCACAAATCAGTTCATTTACTTAAAGACGGTTACCAAGGAAAGGATTTCCCACACTTCTAATCAAGAAAATTAATATACGGTCAAACACTTTTATCTAGTTTCAAGTACAAATGAATCTGTTCAAACAAAAATGTATCTCAAAATCGTATTCATTAAAAAGAAAGGAAATATATAAATACCACATTCCCTTCTTCTGTAACAGTGAAAACAGTAAAACCCCAAGTTCTATTCTTAACTTACTAGGCTGACCATATTTTTTTACTTTAATTTACACCTCCCTATTCATATATGCACAGATTACTTTTTCTTGTCTCATATCCCTGTTGGTACCAGTATTTTTCCTTTTACTGAGGGAGACAAAATAATCATTTAAATACATACAAAATACCTTTCGTGGGGCTGTTGACATCTAAACAAAAAAAATAAAAATAGGCTTATCATCAACTTTTCGTCTGAACAGGTCATGGGAACTGCACTGGGCTGAGCGAAGTCCCCGCACACACATCGAGACAACAGGGATCTTCGTTTTTCTCCAGTTTTCCAACGGTTGACAGCATCACAAACGGTCATTTCCAAAAGCACATGTAACTAATGGCTGAACAAGCTGACCTCAAGAATATGCCTGAAAACACTCCACTAACAAAGAAGGCGTGTTTTAAAGTGCAAAAGTGCAAGAGCCGCCTCTGTATCCTTGGCCCTGTACACACATGCGTGTGCACACACTCACACACACACAACAGGCTCCTGACACTTTGATGATGTGAACACACCTGACTCCAGGGAAATAGGCTGAGACCAGCCCCATATTTCAAGCAAACCAAACAGCCAACAGACAGTAATGGCTTTAAGCTACTGATGACCTGGGCCACAAATGGAGGGCCACTTCATCTTCTGATGGAAGCTGTCGGTGTTGGGAGGCCCCCAGCCGACCTTTCCCCGATCTTAATCACAGCCACCTATGACAACACAGGGGCTGAGTTTCATGCCTGGCTTCAGACCATGGCCATCAATCCTCCCCTGTTGGATGTTTTGTGTCCACACGATGAACTGGAGTAAATTAAGTCTGTGCAGATTTTACGCACCCCTCGGGTCACAGTGGAATGCAATGCACCTGAGAATAAGCGCCCAAATAACTCCATCAAAGCTCTTAACAGTTTCAGTCTCCCAAAATTAATCTACAAATTTGATAAAATTCCAATTAAAGTCCCAAGAGAATTTTTTAAAATATTTTTAATGTAACTAGGTGATTCTAAAATCCATTAAGAATAAAGCATCAGGAATGGCCTAGATCATCTTGAAGAGCAAGTAAGTGAGGTCTTTCCCCAGCCACACGTCAGGACTTGGTGATCAACCAGGAATAATTACGGTAGCAATACGGCCACAATCAAAACAGCGTGGTGTGCCGCAGGGATCCCCAGCAGGGAAATGGGATCTGGCACCTGACAGAGGCCCTGAAGGCGACTCACAGGGGAAAGGTGGACTCCTTGGTAAGTGGTTCTGGGACAACAGCTCCCAGTGGAAAAAGATAAAAGTAGGCCCCCACCCCAATCACCATCCTCACGAATGTACTGCAAGCCCAATGTGAAAAGCAAAACCAAAATACTGTTAAAAGAAAACCCAGGAAGATTGTCTTTATGACATTGGTAGGAAAGATTTCTGAAATATGATACAAAAAAAGCACAAACCTTACAAAACAGAAAAAGCCTACCTGTAATAAAATTAAATTGTACATGTGACAGGTGACAAAATGGACAGTGAAAATACAAGCCATGGCCTGGGAGAAGATGTCAGCAATCGGCACATCCAGCGAAGGGTTCCGATTTGGAATTTAACCACACCTACAGAGCAGTAACAAAGCAGCAAACAGCCCGATAGAAAAGTGGGGGAGGGATACAAAGAGGAAAGTCACAAGAGGAAACCACTCAGGGCAGCCATCATACAAAAAGATGCTCACCCCCACCAGAACTAAGGAAATGCAGAACAAACAAGGGACTGCTTCACACTCATCAAATCTGCAGAAATCAGTTTGTCAGCGGGCACTGAGTGTCAGTGAGAGTCACCGGTGGGGTGCAGCCAGCCCTGATCATCCGGGAAGACAGCGGGCAACACCCCGTCAAGCCGAGCATGTGCAGACCCCGGGACCTCACAATTGCACTCATGTATCTACCCGATACAACTCGCGAGCTCACGCCCAAGGACAAAGCAGAAACAACCCCGAAAACTCCGCTTGCCCTTCTCAGTAGGGTGATGTGGTTTATTCTCATAGCGCAAGACTGCACCACGGAAATGAATTCACTAGTTGCACAAGCCCACATGGATAAATCTCCAACGGGAAACGTTGGGTCAAACAGGCAAGTTGTAAAGGATTATAGAGCATAAGATACCATCGGTATGACACCATTTGTATAAACAAATTACATATAAACAAAAACAATATATAGTTTATAAATGCATAAACATTGTTCTGAATACAAAAGCATGGAAATGACCCATCAATTTTTGGGATGCTATTTACATCTGAGGAAGAATGGAAGGGGACGGGTTGCAAATGGGATTTTAGCTGTATTGGTAACATTTTCTTTCTATTTGAAAAAAGAGGCATCACGGAAGCAAATGGGGCAAAATGGTAACATCTAGCCAATCTTCACAAAGGGTACAGAAAAGTTTGTTTTGTTTTCTGCACTTTAAAGTACGTTAGAAATACTTATTTACTTATTTTTTGAATTTGTGTGTAAATTAACTACGTCACTGCAGATAAAATCCCGAATGGACACCTATGTATGGCTCAGGGGAAGCAGAGGTAGCTGTACCTTCCGGGTCTTTCTACTTGAGTGGCTGCTCCCTCGGTCAAGAAGTTCTTGGAAGAAATGTGTGCCAAGGACTAACTGGTGCAAAACATTTTTTCATGCAGAAGCTTTCCCCGTATGCCACGTTCTCGTACCACAGTGGAGGGCAGCGTGGGGAGCGAGAGGGCTGAGCGTGGCCCTCACCCCGCATCGGGCTGGGCACCCCCAGCAAGGCTGAACTGTCAAGTCCCGGGATGCTCTGTCACTAACCCTCTTCAAAGCACCCGGAATACAGAGTCAGTGGACGGGTGAATAAATACAGTGTTGAACTGGGCCCCAAAAGGCCTGCGGAGCTAAAAGGTGACCTTTCAAATGTGAAGTAGTGAGGCCCCCAAGGGTGGGGCGGGGGTCCTGCGGCTGAAGCAGTTCCCACTCAAGAAGCAGTTCAAACTCTCTTCCTCCCAACTGCACAGGAAAGTCAGTCTGGGGTGGGGCAGGGCAGCCATGTGTGGCCAGGCCTCCTGGGGCAGGGAGAAGGCTCCGAGACCAAGTGTGGTGGCCAGAGCTCAGCGAGTGCTCCCCAAGGGCCCACGCGGGCACAGACCACTGTTGGCCACCTGGACCCCAGGACGCCAGTGTGGCCACTTGGAGCTCTGACACCCTGGGCCAGACACTCCTCCACCCTGGGCCTCAGTTTCCCCCTCTTTGAAATGGAGGTGAGCACTGTGCCTATTTCACGGGGCCCCTGTGAGTGTTGAGTGAGCTGATGAAGTAAGAGGGTTTAGAGCAGCACCTGGCAAGTAGTAAGTGCTCACTTGATGTCAGCAGTTGTTACTAGCATTACCGTCATGCCCCTGAGGCTATCAGAGCCCCTAAACATAATCGCCATGGTGGACCCCATCCTACTCACTACGGGATTATACCCCATCCTACTCACTATGGGATCAGACCCCATCCTACACACTACGGGATGTCCATGACTGTGTGCTGCATGCATGGATGAATGTTTGAACAGAAAAACCCCAAAAGGTGAAAGCAGGTGATGGCTCCAAAGAAGAAAGGGCAGTGCCCGTCTTGGGCTCACGGGCAGAGAGAAGAGAGGCAGCACCCAGACGGCACCAGGCGTTGACCAGCCCACGCCTCTTGACTCAAAACCAGAGGTGGCCTGTTCTACTCAAATCTCACAGACAGCCAGGGACCCGGCCAGAATCAGGGTCCAAGCATCCTGGTTCCCGATTAGAGGCTCCTTCAACCGTCCCTACTGTGCTACGAGGTCCTCCTGTTAACATAAAGGGCCGCACATGAAATTATTAGACCCTGCCTAATGGGCTTGTAATGCTCCTTGTAAACCTAACGTTTCATGCAACTCACATCTGCAAGTTAAAAGTGAGTGGCGCCATCAGTCAACAGCCAGCATCCAACAATGGCCACATGCGCCCCACCCCAGCAGCTCGGCCAAAGAAAGAAAACCAGAAGCCAAATCTCAGCGTCAGTGGAACTTCTGACCAGATTGTCTCTGTCTTGACTGTTGCCATCTCAAAATGGAAGGAGGATTTTCCTGCATTTGGTTCATAATAAACCCCATAAGTTAACAGCATTCTCACGCTAATGTCAGATTTTAACCTACAACTGCTTCTCTCTGGGTCTACTCCCACAAAACGTGCACGCGCACACACACACACTCACACACACACCCTTTAAATGGGTAGTTCAAAGCAATACTCAAAAATAATTTTATTTTTTACTAATACAAGACTAAATGCTTACACAGAGGTTGTGGCCTGCTCTGTGGAGTCTGCCTCCTGGGCCCAAACCCTTCCGGGCAGGTCACTCCCTCGGTAAAGTGGCCCTCATCATGCCCACCGCTACAGTGACCATGAGAAACACTGAAATGTTTGGGATGCATGTGGCATAATGCTTGACTCTCAGCGAGTACTGGATAAATATTAGCTCACCACAACTTCAACCTAATTTTATGGCTCAACCAAATTTTATGGCTCTCGTATTTAGCCATCATACCTTAAAAGTTTGTATGCAACAAGCATATTGAATGAGAAGAGGCAGGGGCCTCTTTTCTATACCCAAGTTACCGTTACATCCTACAGAGAAGATGTTCTCCACTGACAATGCACGTCAGTTGAGTTAATTGACCAGAAAGACAACGTGTGGGCTACTCTCAAAGAGCGGGTTCCAAGGAGAGAGTTCAGCAGCAAATATTTCCATTCAAGGAACAGGTAACCTAATGCAAAGGGAGGGAAACGCCTATTGAGACATTACGGAAGGAGGAGATTGTTTATTTTACTGAATTTATTCAAATCTGCAGTAGCAACTAGGGCCCATCTCATGCTTTAAGAGTTGGCTTTGGTTTAGCTTTTTTAAATTTAATGTGCATTTATAGCTTTAAAACTCACCTATGAACACAATTTCTTCACTTATTGAGCGTCTACTGTTTACCACGGCTATTCTGGACATTCTGCAACGTGGTGCCTAACTCCGAGTCACTCTGATGGTGCTGCTGCCCCCACTTAGGGGTTGAGGAAATGGAGGCTCGGGGAGGACGTACAACGCAGCATGGCTTTGTGCTCGCAGGCGGCAGACTAGCATTCCATTCCGCATGGTTCTAATTACAGCCTTTTCCTTTTCGACAGTTATTAAACTCGAAGATAATTTGTCTGTTATACTTAAAATAGCCCTTTGAAAGCTGCTAGACGCTTGAAGGCAGCACGCGCACTGTCTCAGGAAGGAAAAGACACGCCGGCCCTGTCGCCGTTTCGGGGAGCCAGGCGGGACGGGTGGGCTGCAGCGCCCAGTCCTGGGGCCCTTCCGAGGCCACCTGCTGGGGCTGGGGCTCGTCGCAGAGCCCTGACCGCGTCCCGTTGCCAGAAACTGAGAGACAACTCCTCGCTGATCACCTGAGAAGTCACTTTTTTGGACCAAAGGCAATGGAACAAAATAAGGTTTCCAGCAAACTCAGATGTTTATTGAACTGAATTTGCTAATGTCCAAATTAAAGAGCGTCTCTGGCTTTAGGAAGTCGAAAGACTGAATCTTATGCCTAAAACTGATGGAGGATTAGAGCAAAGACGATCAGGCCTTTGCTGAAAGAGAAATTTTAGGGAGTCGCTCAAAATTGTCGATAGTTCTTTCAAAATCTCCACGAAAGGCTCTGTTTTGAAAGGGGTGTGTGTGTGGGGGGGGGATGTCTCCACTTAGATCCAAAAAAAACCTTCCCTGCCTCCATGAAGCACATTTGCTTGCCCTTTCTCCCACTGCCGTGCTGTCCTGGTTAGAGTCTCATCACCACCTGGAAGTTATTTTGCCGCCATCCGTTTTTCTGGTCACCGCCTGCCTGCCCCTGCTAGGCGAAAGCTCAGTGAGCGCTGGAACCTTCTCTCTCGGGCACCGCTGTATCTCCGCACCTCAGACTGTCCCTGGTCCCCAGCAAGGGCCCAGGGCCACTTGTAGAAGGAAGGGAGGAAAGAACAGAGGAAGAAAGGATTTATTGGGCACCTGCTATGCGCTGCATGCCCTTGAACGCACTTCAGCCCCACCGCAGCTGTGACGTATCAGTCCTACTCTACAGATAAGGGACAGTCTCGGAATGGCCCATGTCCTTGCTCAAGGTCACTCAGCCTGAACATCCACACCACTCCCGCCCAGGACGGACACTTTCCCTAACAGGAATCCCCCATTCTCCTGACTACGACCCCGTCAAGTAGGCAGAATGTGTTCTTGCAGATGAAGGACAGAGGTCAAGTTTCTGTCCCAGTGCTATAGAGGTCAGAAAGCTATTAAGCTATGAAGCTAGCACTTGACCAGAGCTCAGTTCGCCAAGCCCAGGCTCTTTCCTCGGCTCTGCACCCCCCACCCCCTGCCCACCCCCCGCCCCACTGCCCACCTGGGGCTTCCCAGGCCTTTCTAGGACGTGGGGAACAACGTGGCCACCAGACACCACCGACTGGGGCTGAGTGAGCTTTTAATGGTATTCATGACTCCATCACACTCTCAAGGCAGGTTTTCTCCCCGAGGGACCCAAAAAAAACGTGAAAATAGCTCCTTGGGTTGATAACTTGACTTAAAGAGTTTAATTGTTAACAATTAAATGGTCACTTATAATTTTTAAGCTTTTTTTGGTTAAAGTCTTATTATAACTTAAAGGCAGGTGACTCTAGAATGATTAAACACCAAAGTGGATTATTTGGGCTTTATAATTTTGCCAAAAACTGGACAGGCCTTTTTTTTTTTTTTTTTTGGATAAACTACATTGCTTTGCCATAAAGAAAATTTACAAGGTATTTTTATGTGGGGAGTTCCTTCAGAGGATAAGAGAGAAAAACAAAATTAAAAATCTGTGCAGGGATTTTCTCCACCCCAAGACAGGAATTAAGAAAAATAAATAGCAGAATTAAGAAAAATAAACAGCAGCTTTATTGAGATATAATTCACATACCATAAAATTTACCCTTTTAGAGTGCACCATTCAGTGCTTTTTAGCATAGTCATGAGGTTGTACAATCTCCCTCACTCTTTAATCCCAGGACATTTTCATCATCCCCAAAAGAAACCCTGTGCTCCTTGGTGCTCTCTCCACCCCCCTCCCCCTGGCAGCCTTTTGCCCTCTGTCTGTCTTTGTGGATGTGCCTATTCTGGAAACTTCATAAATATGGAATCGTACAATATGTGGGTCTTCTGTGTCTGTCTTCTTTCACATGGCAGGGTGTTTCCAAGGTTCACCGATGGTAGATTGTGTATCAGGTATTTTATTCCTTTTTATTACTGAATAACACTCCACTGTTTGGAGATACCACATTTTGTTTATCCCCCATCAACTGATGGACATTTGGGTGGTTTCCACCTTGGGGCTGTTATGCACAGTGCTGCTGCAAACCCATGTGCGGGTTTCTGTGTGGCTACATGCTTTCAGTTCTCTCGGTGTCCACCTTGGAGCAGAACTGCTGGGTCATATGGTAACTCTATATTTACCTTTTGGAGGAACTGCCAAAGAAAGGCAACTCATGAATTCATCTTTTTAACACTGTGCAAAAAATTAAAACAAAATTGAGGAGCCTAATAAAATTGCATTTATTCTCTTCCTATTTTGAGAACTGACTCTTGCAGAGTGATGTAATTAACATCTTTTTAAAATGTTGTCTATTCTGGAAAGAGAAAGGAACTTTCACACTGTGCTCATCATCGAGTGTCCGTGGTATTCAAAGTCTGGCACTAAACAAAAACCTGAAGGCGGCAGAGTTCCTGGCCTGCGGGCTCCTACGCTTTGCAGATGGGAGAAGGCAACAAAAGTCGCTGTCCTCGGGCTGTGGATTCCGCGTGGCCACTGCCGCCCGAGCCCTACCCCCCAGCGGGAGCTGCAGCGCGGTCAAGGGTGCCCGCATGCCCGCTCGCAGCCGGACCCCGGCTTCCCACCTGGGAGGGCCCCTCGCCCACCACTGCCCCTGCAGGAAAGGCCCAGTCGGAAGCGGCATGCCTGGTCCAACCCCGTTCTTTAAAAGGAACGGTCTGTTTGTCACATGAGTGCTACAGATCTCCGATGAATGTGCTCTTAGGTCCAAACAGATGAGAAAATCACGCTAGTGCTCCGCTCTTCAGGCTGCGTTGATTTTATATCCCAGTGAGGATGAGGACAAACACAAAACCTGGGTGGTTTGCCTTCAGAGGGCTTCATACTCTGCTAATGTGACCAAAACAAGAGAGGAGATGGGAATTCAGTCGCCAAAGCTGACATCTCAGCTCTTCAGTAACAAGGCCTGTACCCTACTTGACGGTTTAAAAAGCACAGTGACTCCTACGTGACCTCCTGTGACCCTCACACCCATTCCAGGAGGTAGTTATAATTATCGTCCTCACCTTAGAGATGTTTAAAAAAAAAAAAAAAGCAAGAGGCTCAGGCAAGTTACGCAGCTTGCCCAGGACCCCTGCAGGGCCGTGCGGGCTGCGGGCACCTCCTGGAGCCCCAGCCACACGGTCCCAGGGCCGCCCGGGCACGACGGGGCCATGGGAGTCACAGCTTTCCTTTTAAGTGACGGTCTTTTTCCAGGCTGAGTCACTCGCTGCAGTGCCTATATAAAGGCCACTGAGGCAGTGACTAAAAGTATCTGGACCCAGGCCTTAGCCATATATTACCACCCTCCACTCCCTGACCCGTCCCTCCAGCACCTTCTCTCACACGGAGTGGAAACGGAGCCATCAAGTCTTTCCGGTGAGTACGTCCTTTTGTCCCTCTTAACCTCGGCAAAAAGTGAGGAGCTGACATAAATGAGATGGTGCCGGCCCTCGACTTCCTGTCTTCCCGACCAGTGCACAGAGGTAACCACGGGCTCCCCTGAAGAAGGGGGAACTCACCTCCCCCGCCCCCCTCATCACCATGTCCAGAAGGAGTCGACCAATCTAGCTCATGTCAAGGATGTACAAGACTTCCTTCTGCGTCATTTCTCAAGACAACTCTCCAGAACTGTTTTTTTATAACTGTTACCCAGGAATCAGAAAAATACTCTAGTCTGCAATAGAAGGACAAATTAAGATTCTGGCCCACTCAGAAAAAGCAGCTGGGACAGCAATAAAGAGGACATTCCCTGTGACAAAGCGGGCCTGCTGGTTCGGGAGTCAGGGCTGCGGGGGCTGGGGCCGACGTCACGCTCTGGGCCCACCCTCCCCAGCTGGAGACAGCTGGGCAGGGAAGGGACGTTCCGTCCGGTCACCCGGGAGCTGGGCGCAAGTGGTTGGGGCTGAAGCTCAGCTCTGCCAATGACGACAGGAGCAAGAGACAGGGGTACAAGAAAGGAGCTACACACACTTGGGAGAGACGGATGTAAACAACAGAAAGTGACGGTCAGCAGAGTGGACGAGGTGGCACTGATGCCCCAGAGGTCAAGAAAAGCTGAGGCAGAAGTACATCGGAGAAAAAAACAACTAAAGAGCTCCTGAACCGCAGCTTGGTTTTCCTTACAGAACAGATGAGGTCCACTTTACAGGAAACTTTGATTAAACTAATAAAAGTCTTAAACAGACTCCTAAGAAACATTCCGGGTAGGAGCCGGACACGCTGGCATGGCACAAACGAGTCCCGAGAACGGTTTCATGGTAAAGTCGTTGCACCTCGGGTCTGTGGCTCTCCTTTCTCTCCCCTCTGTAAATGAGGACGGCTCTTCCCCAACTGAAAAGAGTTAGAACCCAACAAAAACATCCCTGTGCTCTTTCTGGAAGCAAGTCCAGCCCCTAGGGCCACTTTCCTTGGTCAAGCATCGCTCTCAAACAGTGTGTTCCTTACACGAAGCCGACACTGCAGGAGGACTGGGTTAGCCTGGCGGTTTCTCAAGGGAAGAGGCCTCGCCAGCCTCCTCGGGCCCTGAAGCCACTCTTGTCACTGAGCTCCCACCTGCAGGTCCCACAGAGAGCATCCCCGGAAAACACGAAGGGCCTCCGCTGCACCAGGCACATCTGGGAGGCTGCGCGGCCCAGTGGGTAAGACGCAGGCTTGGGAGCCGGGCAGCCTGGGTTCGAGTCCCATGCTGTCGAGCAGTTGCTGTGGGATCCCTGAGACAAACTGCTCTGAGGAGCAAACTTTAAAGTTAACTAAATGGAAAAGTCATTTCATGTAGGACAATAAAGACATAAAGCTATCTCTTTTGTAGTCCCTGATGGGAAATGGCTCAGAATGACCCAAGAAACATGCATCGGCACCTTGCCTGGTCAGAGGCGGGAAGGAGTTGGCTCCGTGCTGGCCACGGGCACGTGTTTCACGGCCCTGGGTTCCCACCTGCAGTCAGCTCTATAAACACAGGGGTCGTCCGGGGCATTAAAGGGCCTCCTGACCTTCGACAGCTCAGGAGAGTGCCGCTAGAATCACACCCAGGAAACTGACAGTTCGGTGCACCTCAGATCTCTGGTCAAAGCCATGGAAAAGTAAGAGGCAAATGGTAAGGTTGAGAAAAATTCCCTGGTATGTGTGGGAGCGGGGGCGTGAGGCCCAGGCCACACACACAGTTCTCACGCCACCAGGCTCCATGAACACGAACACAAAAGGACAACTATGTCTCATCTTACTAATATGAACTAATTATAAGGAGTAAACTGGGAGTTAAAACCTACAGGATAGGTTACCAGGAGATAGGAAGAAGGTACAGAATGGGCAGAAGATGCGCGAGGTGTACGGGATTTTTATTAAAGTTGATTGTAAATGTTTGGAAGTGAATAGAAGTGATGGTAGCACTGTAGCTGTGTAACTAACAACTCTGAGAGTGAGTGTGGTTGCAAGGGGAAGTCGGGTCATGTACGTTGCTAGAAGGAAAGCTCGAGGACAAAACATGGGGCTGTGTAACCTAGCAAAACCTGTTGTGGACAATGACAGTGGTTACTTGTACAAACATAAGAAAGCTCTTCTATGAACTAGAGCAAAAGTATGTCACCATTACAAGGTGTTGGTAATAGGGTGTTATATGGGAAAAAATATAATTAATGCAAACTAAGAACTATAGTTAACAGTAACATTGTAATATTCTTTCATCGGCTATAAAAGGTACTATACGCAAGCCAAGAGTCAATAATAGGGGAGTATAAGGGGTATGGGATTTTTTTATTTCAGAGCAACGAGAATGTTCTCAAATTGATTGTGGTGATGAATGCATAACTCTGTGATTATACTGAGAGCCACTGATGGTACACTCTGCATTAATTGTATGGTGTGTGACTAAAACTGTTTAAAAAAAACACAGACCCAAGGCTCAAAAAGCAGAACTGCTTATTTTTCCTAAGGGTTACTGAGGGAGATGAGGCCTAAGCTAGAGAACTTTCCCACCAATTATTTAACAGTATCTCTCTGGGCAGGTTTGCATTCAGAGGATTCCACTTACAGTGTCATAGCATTTAACATGCTATATCATAAATTCTATTGGCTTGTTAAGAAAGATGAACATTTTAAAGAAAGGGATAGGATTTTAGCCACGGGGACAAAACATCTGGCACGTGAAAGGAGTTTGACAATACTTGCAAAGTAAGTGTTCTTACAAACTAACTTGTGGAATTCGTTAAGATGAAACGACCTGTTTGTTTTGAGGTTCCTGAGCTCGTTTTGAGGCGCAGAAATCAACTGCATCTAGCACATCCCATGGAACGTGCTCCGAGTTAACACTAAAAGCAACGCAGCAGGCATCACAGCCCACCCCGCAGCTGCCCAGGAGGACAGCCTCAGCAGCTCGTGCTTTCACAGATGACCGGCTGGGACTTCAGAGGTCACCTAGCTGGCCCAAAGACACCGGGCCAGTAGATCGCCTGCAACAATCAACATGGAAAGCAGTACAAACCACAAATGCCCAGCAGCCTATTCTGTTCAACTTCTGCTGTCGATTATTAATGCAACAAGAAATTGATGGTTAGTTAGAAAATAAAAAAGATACAATATTTTTCTTTGAATGATCTCTTGTTTGATTCAGAGAAACTCATAAAACTTTCTTCACAGAGTAAGTGCAAGCCCCTTCAAATTAAGTTCAGTTTCTGGATGAAAAAGACACAAGCAGGGGAGTGGGAACAACTGCTGTATGGGGTGTGCGGCTTCCGCGTGCAGTCAGGAAAGGCTCTGGAACTGGACAGTGGTGACGGCTGCACAACATGGTGAGTGTCCACTGAACTGTACTCTTTAAAGGGTCACAATGGCAAACATAATGCTATGTGCGTTTTCCAGTTTAAAAAAAAGACATGAGCAATACTATCAAATGACCATAAACATATTAAGCTAATGACATAAAACCGAAACTTAAAAATAAGTTATTCCAGGGCAGAGAGTCAGGGCTCTGGCCACACTCGCACCCACCTCTGTGCTCCCGTGCTCTCTCCCGCCTGAGACGGCCCCTGCGGTCGCACAGCTCACCCTCCACTCGCCTGCCCAGGGCCCCCAGCCTCTGCCCCCTGGACGTGGGCTTCCTCCCGTCACCCCCAGGTGGTGGCCGTCCAGTGACAGACATGCCCCTTGATGGGAAAGACCACAATGCATTCACCATGAGTTTTCCCTTGTACCATCTATCACACACACCAGACATTCAAGAGACACTGGGAGGAAATTTTCTCCTTCATCAGAACAAAGAGGGGCTTCAACATTTTCATCAACAGTCGATGCACTTGGCACCACGCACTAAGAAACATGGCCGGTCCTGGGCCTGCTGGGCTGGCTGCCCTTGAACAAGGGGGCCCCGGGGCCACCAGGCCAACAGCGTGCGGCCAGCGAGGACTGTGGTGGCCGTGTCTGTAACAGGGGACCATGCCTTTCCCGCCGCCAAGCCAAGCTGTTTATCCATCACCACAAGCTCTGAGCAGCCTTCCTTTGTACACGTCCAGTTTCTACAAGTGCAAGCTCTACAGAAGTGGTCATCTGTTTCTTGGGTTGCTTGACAGTATGTCCGGCAGCAGAGCTAGATAACATGAGTGCTGTCGGGGTGGCGGCTCTGGACAGAGACTTCAAGCAAAGCAGCAGCCCAGTACGCTCCTCCGGCCCTGTACTCACCCTGCATGTGTTGCGGGAGCCCCTCAGTGCACCCCCAGGACCTCAGCTGCAGCTACCTGTCCCCACTTACTCTCTGACCTTAACTGGCTCCAAGCAGAAGATTCTGGCTGGGGGGTGTGAGTGAGCCTGGCGGTGTCTGAGGACTGTCCCAGACAGAAAAATGAAACAGGAGTAACCCAGAGCTGCAGGCTGCCAGTGGATTCACCCCTTCACACGTCCCTGGAAATCCCTATGGCACTAAGACTCTCCTGCAGGGAAGAAACCCAAGTGCACAGCAGCCTCCACCACCTGGAAAAGGCTGGGCAGGGAACAAGCCTGGCACCAGCCTGCACAACCCCAAGATGTTCCTTCTCGATGCAAGACAACATCTGCAAAATGTGCCCTACAAAGAAATGCCCCAAATGCTGTTTACCAGGAGGCTGCCTTCTCCCCAAGCGTCTTCCACTTATTGGAATTAATACAAATTTTAAGGCTGGATTCCTTCAAGTAACTGACCATGGGACTCAACCCAAGCTGTGTGAGCTGGGTCCTGTCTCTGCAGGAGAAGGCCTGTCCTGTTTGGTGTCAACAGTAGGACACAGCTCAGTTCAGTTCGATCAACATTTATCCACAGGCAGCCGATGGGAAGCACGTCCACCCCTTGCCTGGCACTTGCTTTCAGCAGCTGACAAAGGGTCTGGGACTCCAGAGGAACGTCTAGGAATCCAATTCTTGGCTTAATCTTCTTCTCAGCACTTACCATGTGGCCTATTATATTTACCTATGTGTGGTCTGTTGCCTCCCTAACTGGGTGGAAGGCCTTGCCCCTCTTTTTTAGATTTTCTACGGAAATCTCTGGCTGTATGGTGACCAAGGATTTTCCCTGTGCTAAGGGGTGAGCGATGAGAACCGAGGACAGCAGATGATGGCTAGTTACTGGAACGGTGCTGAGAAATTAGTGAGAGAGGCGTTTGGAGGGTGACCTGAGGAAACTGAGTCAAGGAGGAGAGCCTGAAAAGCCCCACGGCTAGACTCTCCGCGAAGGTCTGCTCTAAAGCAGCCTGAGAGAAGGCAGCAAGAAGGGGAGGTGCTGTCTCTTCGATCCTCTCCTTCTTCTGTCTTTATTCATAACAACAAAGAACATGGAGAGCAGCCCTCTGCCCCCACCCCCAGCCCAACATTACAAAGACGGCAGCAGGCCCCAAGCACCATCACTCTGACCTGCCTTTTCATTCTGGAAAACACGCAAGATCCACAGCCAAGGGCAGAGTGGGGTGGAGAGGGTAAGCCATGGGCCAAGGATTTGAAACCCTCTAGGGGTAGGTCTGCCTGGAGTGCCCCTTTCTCTCCCGTGCTCCATGCTTTCTCCCAAAACATTTCTTCTGAAAACGGAGGGCTAATAATTTGTTTTCCAAAATGATTTACAATAGCCCTCCCTCAAACAGCAAGCTCCTTGGAAACATCTGAATTGAGTCCACTTTTAAAAATCCGATTCACACGTAATTTTTCAGGAATTCTAAGAGCTAGGGGCATCCCTCCCAGGAAGCGGCTTTTCTTCCCAGCCTGTTCCCGGGTCCCACACGGAAGCACTGAGAGCCACGGGAAAAGCCCGAGGCCTGGGAGCCAGGGTCGCCACTGGGCACTGACACCCAGGTGAAGGGTCCGGGAGGCCTGGGTGGGGGCTGAGCACCAAGGCACGAAAACCACTGGAGGCCAAGCTGGCAGAAGCTGCCCTGAAAGAAGTTCCCGTGTCCACTCAGTGTCTGTAAATCTCTGGTCTCCTTTTCTCTCTTACTGAGCCCTTGATAGGGATGAAGGAAACAAGGGACCTGGAAAACAGACCAGGAAAATGCTGCCCCAGCAACTCACAACTGTCCACCCAACACGCTCTTACAAAAAAACAGGAAAGCATAAAGAGCACTTTTCCAGTGTCCTTTAAAGCATATTTCAAGGAACGTACAGGCTGTTGAAAGGACACTACCAGACTAAATGTCTGCTTTACAGGGTGTGCCAGCATCTTGCCCGCCCCAAATGCGCGTGACATTTGGGCACTTCACTTGGCTCGCCTCCGGGGCCCCTTCAGCAGACCACGTCCTCAGACTCACGGCCCCCCTTAGAGACCTCTGGGTGGTGTAATAACAGATTTAGGTACTGATCTCAGGGGTCAAAGGCTGGGATGGGCTCCAAGATCTTACATCCCTGCATACCTGGCCACATACTCTTCTATACCCAGCTTGTTCAACACCTGCATTTGCAACAAGCTCAGGCTTTAATTTTCCAAGCAACCTATCAATTCAGGCATTACCACAGCCCAGGAGCTGGCTCCCATCAGGCAAGAATGGGAGACTGGGGACAAATGAAAAATAGAATCAAATCACATGCCACACATGCGTCCAATGAAACGAGATGTTTACGAAACGCCTTCTGAGAATGTACTAGAATGACAACCCTCTCTGCCAGCTCCGGGCGGCAGCCCCGCCTCACCTCTGGAGTGTTCTTCTTGAACTCCCGGCTCTGTTCGATAAGCCGCTTTCTGGACTGCTCGCTTTCATCTTGTCGGTTCGCCAATACTGTTGCGGTGGCATCGAGTTCTCTCTGTCATGAGAAACGAAAACGGTAAATGAGATTGTCATTGCACTTTGCACCAGAGATGAGCGCATCTGCACTTGACCAGAACACTGGGGATGGACCCAGCGGCTCCAGGGTGGTCCACTCACTGGCAGAGGAGGGGCAGGGCTAAGCAGGAAGGGAAGTTGACGAGACCACCAGGGTCCCCCCCATCCTGAATGGACTGGTTCGAGAAAACCCAACTCGCTCGCCTTGACATGTTCTGCATCAACACACACAGCACAAAGTGACCGTGTCTCTGTAATGAAACACGCAGAGACATCGTTCTTGGCTAAACCCAGAGTGAGGTCAAGGCCCGAATGACACCTCTCCCCGGAGCTGCTCTGTTTCCATTCTCAACAGGTGTCTCTCTCTGCTGTGTTTCTGTGCTCTGGTCCTTCTGTTTAACTCGGTGTTTCTGACGGGGGCCTCCAGCTTGGCTGCCCTTCGACAGCGGAGGCCTCGAGTCCTGGCAGTAAGGCTTGATTTGCTTTCACTCAACCAATGCTATTGTGAGCTTACTATGGGCCAGGCTCCACGTTAGGTACCACTGAAATTAACCTGCTCTTTATTTCCAAGAAGGACCTTTAAGAGGTAAATGCCAAGAGTGATTCGTTATTTCCAGTATTTTACAAACTTCCAAAAGGAGACACCTGGAAACAGCAGTTGCCTTCAAACCACTGTACTTGGACTGAATCCCCGAGACCCCCCAGGAATGGATTCTGTGTGAGAGGACCTGTCAGGAGCCAAGGGTGTCGAGCTCGGCTCCACGTGGCCAATTCTGGGAGGACTTGCCAAGAGGATCTGTTTCAAATGAGCCGGGAGCAGATGGGCCCAGAAGGGTGCCCCAGGCAGGCCACAGGGGCACAAGGACACGTTTCTGCAGCCACCAAGAGGCCAGCTCTGGTGCCGAGTGGCTTCGGTTACGGACGGCACACACCAGCTCATCCTGCTCAGGATTACAGGAAGCTGTTCTGAGCAATTTCTCAACAGTATGAACCATCAGCCCGCAGCAGAGCAGAGCAAGGCCCGACCCGAAGGCTGAACGGCAAGGTGGGGTGACACTCACGTCCCTCCACAGACATCACGGAAGCAGGGGGTGTCCTTCCCCACCCACCCCACGAGCTCCCACCTGCCTGCCTCTTCCTTTCTGGCAGAAGCCATCAAACTAGTCTGCAGCCCACCTACCCACCCACCCACTGCCGAACACCTCATTCGTATCCCATGGACGGGCCATGGTACCCTAGTATAAGCCAGAGAAGGTGACCAAGTGAGGCCACAAACAGCCAGGGAGCTGTCAACCTGGAATCATAGATGGTTTAAAAACGGGGGAGATAAAACGGGGGAACGGGAGAGAGACCCTCCACGCCACATGCTCCCCTTTATTATTTCTAGCATTAAAGCGAATTCTGGGCAAACAAGCCCAAAAGAATAACGTGGGCTAGAATTCAAGAACAGATGTCAAAGCTATTGCAGCAGAGAGGGAAACACTGAACATTTTGATAGACCACATTTGAAACACATCCCAGTGAAGTGAAGGCAGGGAAAAAAGAGCAACCAAAACCCAGGCGCTGAAGTGGGGGGAGAGGGAGAAGAGAGAGAGCAATCACAGATAAGCAGAAGGCTCTCAAAAATATCAACAATCTGGGAAGGAGGAGGACTTAGACATCTATATATAAGCAGTAGCAGAAGTTATAAAAGGAGACTTCAAGAAGGGGGAAAAAAGCCAATACTGAAATATGACAACAACAGAAAAAGTTGGTGTTTCATTCCAATCACACACAGACACAGAAAACTTTAAGAAAAACAAGAGAGCACCCAGGCTTTTGATGGGGACCCTGTTTCCTCCGCGGCGTGGAAGGCTGGGTGTGGGGGAGCTGGGTGAGGTGCTGGATGCTAGGGGTGCCAAGGCCACCGTGGGGTCCCAGCCCTGACCCCAGTGGGGGGAGTGGGGGAAACGCGGAGGGGGTGGCGGAAGAGCATGTGGCTGCAGGACCCTCTCTGCACCTCAGTTCCACAGAGGGCCACAGAGGGCGGCGGGGGGCCACGGAGGGCAGCAGAGGGCCGGGGACGGCCACAGAGGACCACGGTGGGCCACGGAGGGCTGCAGAGGGCCATGCCTCCATCAGACCCTTGCAGGAGGCAGACCCCCTTCTACATGGGGCTGTGTAGCCAGCGCCCTGCGGCAGCTTGCTGCTGGCAGTCGGGGACTCTTCGGGGTCCCCCCACTCCTGTCCCCACATTCTCTCAGACATATGTAGGGTGACATGAGAAACCAATAGGGGTCTCCCACTTACTGCTGCACTGCCATCCATCACAGCAGAAACAGATGGGCACAGAGAGGAGGACAGGCTGAGCGGCCACGGCCCCAAGCCTCTGGCTGGACAGGATTTAAGGCTTGTGGTCTCTGACCGATCCCTTAAGAAAACCCACCAAATCCTTTTGAAGGACACTAAGGGGTTCTCAGGCTGTGGAGGCAACTCGAAGGGCAGAGATGGGATTAAGCATAAGCCAAATACCAGTTTATTATGCCTCTCCTCCACATGTCAAATCTAATGGCACACGAGCAAGGGGCTTTACCATGTGCAGGGGAGGTGGAGATGGGGCCCAAAACACAGGGACCACAGCCCTGAGTCCCCATTGGTTCCATGAAGAAAGGAACCCCCACATCTGAAAGGCATCAGAAGCTTGCAAATGGCAAAATGAATAAATAATCAGGACCCGTCTAAATGTCCGGCAATAGCGACTGGCACATCCCTGCAGGATCTATTTAAGCATAAAAATCAAAGTGCGGAAAAAAGCGTTCGAGAGAGTAGCCCTACATATGCTTGCATATGCTTTGTTATCTCCCTCTAGGAAGATACAGAAGAGACTGGTAACTGCTTGGCTCTGAGGAAGGGGGGCCTGCCCTTCCGTATATGTCTTGCGAACGTTTTACCGTATGTGGATTATTACTTGGAAAATTGTTAATACATATTGATTTTTAAAATCCTGCTAACATGAAAGGACATATGTGAACAATATATAAGTGTATTTGATACCGTGCTGTCCCATCGCTCGACCCACATCCCCCGGCGGTGCCAGCCTGTATGCTCACGGGCCCCGAGGGCAGGGGCCAGGGCGGGCAACCTCTGGAACCCCTCTGGTGATCCAACAAGTGAAACGAGCACATCCTCTGTGAAAACAACAGCTGTTTCTTGCACAACATGCCCAGTGGCCAGTCTCAGGGCTGTCACAGAAAACACCCTCGGCCCGGCCAGAAGTCTCTGAGGAAGGGAAGGGAAGCAGTGGAACTAGTTAGAACTATTTTACTGAGAAAGCGCATTACAAGGACAGGCCCTTACACACAGAAAGTGTGGTTTTATTCTTCAAAGTCATCGTGGGGTGGCTGACATGCGGAGGCGGCGAGGTCTGGTGGAAAGACCTCTGTCTGCGAACCAGAGGGACCTGGCTCCAGCCCCGATGTGGCCACTGGCCGCCAGGTGGCCAGCCCAGCTCACGGGGGAGTGGGTGACCCACACACTGGGACTCGCCAGGCCACGCCCGTCCCCGCATCCAGAAGCAAGGATGGTTCGCTTGGCCGCACTGATGGGGAGCCACCTGCAGCCAGGCCCCTGGTGCTGACTCAGGAAAGGCCGCTCCACAGGGGAGAACCGGAGCTCAGGCCCTTCCTCAGAAGGCTCCGGTGTGGCAAAGGGCAGGCCCTTGGGCTCACACCCCCCAGGGTGGGGGGGCAGACGGGTCCAGCGTCGCCAGCCTGCTCAGGTGCTGGCATTTTCCCTCAGCTGGGGAAGGACCGGCTACGTGCACACAGGCACACCTCTTCTCAGGAAACCGCTGGACTTCCGAAAAGCCGTGCATGACTGCAACCCTCTTTCCTTCACTGACCATAATTTCTGAGATGCTTTTTCTCCATTCCCGACAGCTCTTTGAAGGGCAGAGCACTGCATGTTTTAAGTTTCTCTGTGCCTGAACTCTGGCCTCACAGCCAAGTATTAACAATTTAAAAAATTAAAAACCACCGTGTAGCTGCCTATTGAAAAGAAACTGCGGGGACATTTTTGCCCCACATGAAACAAGAGTCCTTTAATAACGTCCACGGTTGGTTTGGAATTGCTCACTTTTTAAAGCACGCATACCAGTTGCTTGTTTTAAACTGGGGGGGACCCTGCAGTGCCACCCTTCTCGCTGAGACGCGCCTTTACACCCAAAGCCAACAGGATCTGCCACGCAACTGAATTATTCTTTTTCTTATCCCTAACTTTAACCCTAAGAGTGAGTGAGTTCATCTGATGTTTCTTTGGAGATTATGTGTCAAACTAATCAAGAAATGAAAATGGCTTTATTCTTAGAGAAGACCAAGCAGTCTGCACGGGGTCATCCTCAGGCCATTTTTCATTTGGTTTCCAGCCACAAAGCTGTTCGGACTAATGGCAGCTCTTCCGGCTCAGAGCGGGTGATGGGCCGGAGCCCACCCCCAGCCGCCCTCGGACCCTCCACAGACACCTGAAGATGGAAATCCAGCCACCCATAGCGGCCTGGGTGGTGGGGCAGGTGACTTCCCTTCTCTGGAGATAAGGAAGATCCCAAGTAGCGGCACAGTAAACGCTCCATCTCATGCTTGTCCTCAATTCATTCTGCCACCAAACTCTCAACCAGGGCGGGGACTCAAGGGACGCACAGGCTAAAAAGAAGCTGACCCTGACCCTGGATGCCCCCAGCTCGGCAAAGTCAAGAGGCAGGCCTGAAAGAGCAACAGAAAGGCCATGAAACAGACCGAGGAAGGCATTAAAAAAGGACAAAGCACTCCCAGAAAGGAAGGGCTCCAAGTTTTCGCCGAAGACACCCATCTTAGCTGGGGCTGGTGTGTGGGACAGGTTCTATCCCACTGCCCTCTCTTAGCCATCCTCCCCTCAGCGTGCACTGGGCACGGGGCACTAAGTGTCACTTGACAACCCAAGGGGTGGGTGCTGTCACAGACAAAGAAACCGGGGTCCAGATGAACCAGGAGCCTGCCCGGAGCCTGCGGGCAGTGGCCAGCCCGGCTGCGGCATGGAGGGGTTAAGAGGCCTGCTGAGAGGTGGGCTGGGCTGATTTGGAAATAGCTGTGTTTAATTGGAAATTTAAAAACCACCTCCCCAAAATATGTCCAAGAGCAGAGATCAAAATGCCCATACACATGGAGAGATAAATTGCTTGTGCACCTCTGGAAAGCAACACAAGATACCGGTAACATCTTTATCCTGGGGAGGAAAATGAAGGGACAGGGCCTTTCACTATTTTTCTGTAACTTTTGAATTTTGAGCATGGAAATGTACCATCTACACCTAAAAAATAAACTTTAATTTTTTACTCTCTTTTTTCCCCTATAATGAAACGTAGGCTTTGAAGGACTGATAAGAATCTATGGACACCTTATTTCCAGAAAGGACAGTACTCCAGGAAATTCATTTTGTTCCGTCACAGCTACGTGGGCTGACAACGGTCTCTATTTTAAAGGAGAACCTTGCAGAATTCCCGAAGCAAATGTGAATACCTTCACTTATTTTTATAAGTCTGAATAGAGAACTCGGTCTGATTCTATTACTTTCCAAAAATGATTTTGCAGATACTTAATCCTTACCCATCACTTTCCCGCTCACAATCCTTTGTTCGCCACTGTGTGACGTGAAGTCTGAACCACGGCTCTGGTATTCTGCTCTGCTAGGGCAGACACATGGGTCAGAAGTTACACTCTGACTGTACTTCCCACGGGGGTAGACGCATCCCAGCAGGGATCTGCCATGGGACAGCTTCCCGGCACTCACCGAGGGGCGCTCCGGGAGGGACACCCGTGGCAGGGGGCACTACCTGTCCTTCTCAGGGCAGGGAGAGGCCAGCTCAGGGCCCAGCACGCAGGAAGCGTCTGGTGGACGCCGGCTGGACAGGGTGCAAGGGAAGGGAGCTCCCTGGATCTGTCACTCCCTGTGGCCCCAGACTCAGGGAACAATAAAAGTGGGCATGTGGACAACCCAGGGCTGGCCTATAATGCAATTTTCTGGTTAGTTATCTGGGGGTTAATCAGAAATGCTTTGTGTTTCTACCCTTGCTGAAAATCTGCATGAAGTAGTTGGCCCGTTTTTTTTTTTTGAGGGTTTTGCCATCTTGGGGACTCAGGTGGAAGGAGCAGAAGAAACCTCCTGGCCAGATCTCAGGGCGTGTGGGGGCTGTATTTCACAGCATGGTTCCCCACCAGTGGATCCTGTCCCCTGGCACCCCTGTGACAGGAGAGAGAATGCCCGGGGCCAGGAGCCGGGAGGAGGGCGTCTGTGGGGGGTGGGCAGCACACAGCACTGGGTTTCTGCCCCGACAGGCGGGCCTGGGTGGAGGCTCCACCAACCCGAGGTGGACGGCCGTCACAAGCGTGCCACCGCGCCCGTCTCAATCAGTGAGATGGGCACCACCACCTCGCCGGCAACTTTCCTACGAGGCTTGGAGACCAGGGGCCCAAGGCAGATGTCATTGCTGTCACATGGCTCCTGCACAAACCTGCGGGCAGTGACTTCCAAATGGTGCAACAGCGGGCACACTCAGGAAATGGCTTTTCAAGGATAAACTCTTACCACCCTCTCACTCTCTGACATGCTTTGCCTCTTTCTCCCAAAAACAGAGGGCACGGGAAAAACCTGGTTCACTTCCAGTTAATATGTTCTTACTACACCATGTCTGGTTTCTGCTCTTACTCCAATTCAAAGAACAATGGGGGAACAATGGAAAGAGCGGAGACTCCCTGACCCAGAGACGTGGTGTGGGCAGGTCTCGTGGCCCTCCCTTTCCCAGCTCTGCGACTCCGAGCAAGCTACTTAAAATCGTGTCTTAATTGTGACACGGGAACACTGACACATACCCCGTCGGGTGCTGTGGGGATTAAATAAGACAAAATGCTCAGTACAATGAGCGATGACGATTAATGCTAGCTTCTCTGTTCCTCTTGTTGTTCAACCTGACCCCACCTGGCATGAAGATTATTGTCTCACGCTCCTTTAACTCTTAAGAGGTATTAATAGAGCAGGATGTGCTCAATATTTCCCGACTCCGGGAGATGACTGGATATTCATTCCCAGCCTAGGAAATTCAAGTGGAACAATTTAATTCCATACACACTTGCTTCTGTGGCCTCTTCCTCTAAAGGCCACACCCCAGATTTGTCCATCACATCCACGAGAAGCTACTAAAAGTGCTTAACTGGAGAGACTGGGTGGGCAGGAGCAGCTGGAAAGGGACCCGGGGCAGGAGTGAGGTTTCTCAGTGAATACTTTCTATAGAACTTTGACTTTTGGACCAAAAATTTTGCTTACTGAATCGATTCAAAAAATTAAATTTAATAAAAATAAATATGTTAGCCTAATGTAAGCTATGTGCACCAAGTTGTTACGTAAGCCTTTTTCTGTGAATTCCTCGGGATTCAGAAACTGCAAGAAAGAACTGAGATTTTGTGTTTTTTTGTTGTTTTTCACTCCGTCGAAAATCCACTCTGCAAAGAGAAAAATGCCAGCTGCGTGCAACCAGCACGGCACTGTGCAGAAGACGTGCTAGACTCCTGCTTAGCAGCGAGACGTGAGAGACTGTCTTGGGGAAGCATAATGAAGCAAAGGCGCATCCGACGACGAGAGGGAAGGACGTCTTTCTCCCTGACAAAAAGGATTCTGCTTTAAATACTAAGTTGGGCTGCATGAAACTGCCGATATCTGACCACTTCTGAACTACAAAAAATGTTGAGTCTGATAAGGTTGTCATCCTCCAGCCAGCTTTCTCCTGTACGTATCTCAAAACCTAACGAGACAGGGTTTCCCAGCCACAGCCTTCCAGACCCACACAGCTCCAGGTGGTGGCAAGTTGCTCACCCCTCGGCACTCCTGACACCTCCAAGGGGTCCCAGGACACTTCTTTCCTCCTCTCCCCATCCCAGCCCCCCTGGGGTTTGGGCCTTGGTGTCTGGTTGTCCCCATTTGCCTGGGTTCCCTAAGGGTTTCTCCCCGATTGTCTTGTTCCTGGCCTGGAGGGGGAGCCCTCCTAGGTGGGGTCCCGTGTTCCTGCCCCCTCTGTGTGCCCCCATCCCACCCGTGGGATCTGCACTGGGGAATGGGAAGGGAGGGGGCTGCCAAGGACACTGTTCTGAATCCCCTTGGGGACGGGGACAGCCGCTGCTCAGTCTGCCCCTCCTACGGGCCTCGGAACAAACCTGGGGGAGAAGCAGCTGCAAGGCAAGGAAACCGAGGCTCGGAACCAAGTGGCCCGGCCTTGCCAGCGACTGCCCAGGGAATGGGTCCCTTGACTTCCCATCTTTCATTATCCTCACTGAGCTTGGTAAAAGTTATGGAGCAAGCTCTAAAACCAAATGGAAAGGTGTGAAAACTTTTAAACGTTCTTGAAGGTTGATCTGGCTGAGACATCCGGGCCCTGGCCTCGATCTGTGGAGCTGCTCCCCGCCTGGCCGCAGGGCGGAAGGCGGCTGTCGGAGAGAACCCACACACCGAACGCTCACAGCTGCGTCTGGAACACTCGGAGGGAGAGAGAGAGAAGGTGAGATCTCCACGCGGCCAGCCTGTCAACCAGCTGATTGGACCCAGGGACCAATTAACCGAGCGAATGGGGTGACTGGAACTGTGTGGTCCAAAATGGTAGCCACCAGCCACATGTGGCTATTTAAATTCAAGTTAAATTACATGGAAAATTCAGTTCCTCGGTTGGAGCAGCCACACTTCAAGTGCTTAACAGTCCCACATGGCTTGCGGCTACTACCTGACGATGTAGGTACTGACTGTTCCATTGGTGCAAAAGGGTCTACCGGACAGGGCGGCTCTAGAAGGACCCTAGAGGGCCGATCACCAACTCCTACGAAGCAGACGTTGCTGCCCATTTCGCAGACTGAGCTAAGTGACGATCAGTCACACCAGTAAGGGACACAGCCAAGATTTGAATGCAGATCCATGCAGCTCCGGAGCTGAGGCTCTCTGCAGCAAACTGCCCCACCCCCTCTTCCCCACACACTCTGTTCTCCAGGAAACGGGAGGCAAGGCCATCAGGCAAAAATGAGGCAAGGACTGGGAAACAGTTGTGCTTTAGGCTCAAAAATAATTATGCTACTGCCAAGAGGAATAACCCTGATCTCATCTACACTGGTAAATATTTTCCTCCTAAAGTATTTGTTTCAGAAATCAGCCTTTAATTTGAATACTTTAGGAGCCAACATTTGTGTCTGTTGAAAATATTTATTTCTATTGTTTGGCAGGAATCGATTTGTTGGGGCACCAGCCCCTCTGGCAGAGGTTCCTTCCACTTCTTCTGGGAAAACCCTGGCTGGTAAAACCACCCTGCACCCCTGCAGCGCCTGCTCTCTGTTTGGGCTATCCCAGCCACAAACATCTGCCAGTGCAGACATGGGCTGTGAATCAAAACAAACCACCCAGGGCGTGCGCACTAGAACACATACGATTTGGGGGTTATTCAGAATATAACCGGGCTTTGTGGGCAACTGGCTGTGGACAGTTTTCATAACCAGGGTGTGTTTTATTTAATTATTTGCCAAGTGGGACAAGACATGCGACCTGGCACTATTTGATTTTTCACGTCGCCCCATCTTCCCCGGAGCTGAGCCACCCGTCCCGGGCTCAACCGAGTTTAAGAAGCAGCAGAGGATTTCCCACTGGACCAGGCTCGAGCCTGGCTTCACCCTCTTCTCCTCGCTCACTAACAGGGGTTTGGACGAGTCACCAAGGCGCCCTGCACCTCAGTTTCAGCATCTGTAAAATAAACCACCCACCTTGCACCCCACTTCTTTGCTGTAAGCAAGATATAAATAATAAGAAAAACACATTATTTTGAAAGTTCCACACAAACGGTAGTCGTCATTATCATCTTCTGCAAGGATCAAGTCTCCTCCAACTTCCTCACTCAGCCCCCTTTTTGGTAAACTACAGGGTGGGGAGGTGGTGCCTAAGAGGCAGATCACGAAAGTTAAAAGCTATCACAGTTATAGGTGAAGTGCTAATAACTTCATTTTGAAAGTGTCAGGTGTTTTTTTTTTTTTAAATCACAGCTGTGGCTTGCACTAGAACTCTACCTGTGGCTGCGTTCCCTTCTCACCTTTTAATTAGCAAATAAAAACTCCGAAAAGCTCTCAAAAATGTTTTGGCCCAGGCTTTATGAGTAAAAGTTATAAGATGCCAAGAGACTCCTAGGGAAAACCAAACTGGTAACAGACATCTAGCAACGACGCAGCAAGTTCATGAGAAGAGCCCGTGTCAGGCCAGGAAATGCCACGTCGGAAACCAGCTTCGATTTGGTTTCTGCAGTTAATTTTCGAGGTTTCTGAGGCCGTGCTCAGCGAGCAAGGTTTCCAACATCCTGCCGCTGGCGGAGGGCTGGTGCCACCAGATGGCCCGCAGAGCGCCTCCCATGTGGCAGGGAGAGATGCACCCCGGCTCCCGCACTCTGTCCCGGCATCACACGCGGGGAATCTGCATCAGGGCACCCCCGGGTCACACTGCGTGAGGGCCCCAGGCCAGGAACAGAAACGTGAGTCCAAAGGTGCCGTTTCCACCCTCAAGACTTTCAGCCCTGGCTGTGCTGGATGTGATGGGCACCCAAAGAAGCAAAGGGCCATCCCGGAGCTGCCCCGTAAGTGCTGCTGCCTATCTGCCCACTCTGGACACTGGAATGGCTGATCTAATCGGCAGCTGGACTTCACTCTCTCCAGAGAGTTTTCTGAAAAATAACTGGAGGGGCTCCTTAACTCAGACTTGATGATGCTCACTAAATAGTGATAATTGCCTAAACTCACACTGAAGGGTGGGCGAGGACAACGATCGAGGGCAGGTCAACAAACTACTACTGCCGCACGATGGGTTTCTGGTATCAATTTGCCTCCCGCGCCCTTACCCAGGGCAGTTCCCTACGCGTCCAAGCTCTGCCGCAGCAGGGGTGACCCCCGTTCAGCCACGGTCTCCGCGGGGCCCCCAGTGCCTCACCCACAGGGGCTGGCTGGGGTGGGGGCTGGGGGTCCTTGCAGTGGGGAATGCCAATTACAAAGCATCCCCAGTCTCTCAGCCTGTGAGGGCTCCAAGTGCAGGTTCCTGTCACCTGTTTTTCCCTAACTCTAGATGTCAATTCTTAATTACACAGACATCAAGGAGATTTTTCTCTATCAAACTTGGCAAAAATGACGGCCGCCTGTTTTGGCCCAGGAGTGGCATCTATCTATACCTTCTGTTCCCTGCTCTGTGTGTCGCTGCTACTCTTGAGGGGCCGGGGGTGGGGGGAGGAGAGGATTCTGATCTGGATGGGGGTGGGGGGGAGGAGGGGTGGCGAAAGCTCCCAGCACAATGTAATCTACAAAAAGGCCCCCTCCCTGGCTCTCGCCCCCACCCCACCTCCATCCCACCCCTCCCAGTCAGAGCCCTGGACACTGGAAGCAGCTGTGGCCACAGCAGCCTCGGTCACCCTCTCCGGCTACTTCTCCGCCCACTGTCATTCCATCACGGACAGATGTCACAAGGAGTGAAACACAATGAAAGACGGGGGCTGCTGGGCTGGGGTGCTGGGCCCACGGGTGCCCCTGCATTCTACGCCAGTGAATGCTGTGTTCCTCTAAGAAAATGCAAATATTAAGGGAATGCTGCCACAGATCCGGAAGGATAATCAGGATCTTCAATCATCAAAAACAAAAACAATCAATTATCTCCAGTATACTCTACTTACTAATTCTGGAAAGCACACCCACATTTTTTATCAAGATTTTTAACACGAGCTGAAACAAAAAAGAATTCCCTGGTTTACTGCTAGCTACATCGCAATCCTTCAGTGGTCTGCTTAATGGATTTTACTGGACTTCTATGCATCTGCATTATAGTTAAGGAGCTATACAAACTCCTCAGCAGTTAAATCCCAGTATGTGTGCCTGGATTGGGGAGGTCCAATGGGATGGGGAAGAATCCTTCTGAATCCCAAAGACTCTCAGGAGAAACAACGTATCCAATTTGGAGACTGTCGGACAGAGTTTGCAAAGGCACATTTATGCGACATGATGGCCAAAGGAAGCCAACAGCATCACTTGCACGGGACGTCTTTTTTCAGTTGCACCAAAAAACTGCTTTTCTCCCACCCAGTCCCTTTGTCAATTTACTATCAACTGATCAAAAGCTGTTCCTAAGCAGCCACTGTTCTCGCTGTGGAAGACAGGGAAAGAGGGGATAAAAGGCCAATGAACCACCCTGCTGCCCAAAGAGCTTACAGTGTAGTAAAACGACTGCACAACCGCAAGGCAGGGACCACAGACGAGGTACCCACCCTACCTGGGGGCTGAGAGGAAGAAGGACAACTTCTAGGAAAAGTAGCAAGAGATGGACCATCGAGGATGAATGAGATTTCATGGGGAAAAGGGAAAGAGGGAAGATTCAAGAAGACACAGAATGAGCAGAGGCAACAAAACAGCCGCAGCAACAGGTTACTGACTCATGCTTGACACCCCTTGTTTTTTCTAATCCCCACAACAATCCTACGAGATGGCTCTTTCGCCTGCTCCACCAGTGAGGACACGATGCTCCGAGAGGTAGAAGGAGCGCCACCAAGATCACACAGCCATTCCGCAGTGGGGTGAGATTTACGGGCAATGTTTTCTGCACCTAAATCCGTTCCTCCCACTGCAGCGGAACGCTCTCAAAAGCGCAGCAGGCCTCTGGCTGGCTGCTCGACCTGTGGACAGTGGGCGACTGGGGCACAAAGGGGAGGAAGGGGTCTGCTTAAGAGAATAAGGTGCTGGGAGGGAGACGGAGGGAGACACACTGGGACAGCTACTCAGAAGCCCTGAACGCGGACTTCACAGGAGGTTGATGCAGAGGCTGTGGACGATTACCGCGATGCTTTGGAAAGATCATTCTGGCCGTGATGGGAAGAATGGACTGGAGGGAGGAGGGGCTAAATGCAGGCCACCCTCAACTCTTGAAGACGACTGCGTGACAGTGTAGCTTACAAGGGGTGACAGGGTGATTATGAGAACCTTGTGGATTACACTGCTTTTATCCAGTGTATGGATCGATAAGTAGAAAAATGGGGGCAAAAAAACTAAAGGAAAAACAGGGCGGGAGGAGGGGAACAATTTGGGTGTTCTTTTTTCACCATTATTTTTTTATACTTATTATCACTTTTTTTGGTACAAGGCAAATGTTAAAAAAATGGATCGAGGTGATCAATGAACAACTATATGATGGTAATGTGATCAATCAGTTGTATATTTTGGATGATTGTATGGTGTATGAATAATTAAAAAAAAAAAAAAAAAAGGCAGGCCACCGCAGCCTCAGCAAAGAGGCCAGGGGACGGGAGACGGGGTCACAAAGAGGAGACATCCAGCCTTAGCTCCTGAAAAGACAGACGCCACCAAGCAAATCTGCAATGATGGCAAGATAAAGGGGAAAGAAAAAAGAACTGTTTCTGAAAGAATCTTGAATCAGCTTCGGTGAATGAAGCAAACACAAGCAGCAGCCAGAAGAAGAGAAAATAGGAACTACTAAAACGGAATTATGAACCAGGCGCTCAGAAGCAGCTGTGCGTCTCCCCATTCCAGCTGTTCTCAGCTTTCCTCTCTTCCCTCCTGTTTTGAATGCTCACGGGTCCCAGAGCCAATCAGCATCTGACCTGTCAAATTTGACTGCTGGAATAAAAATGGAAAGGCTCAGAGGCAGCCGTAACATGGAATTTCCTTGTTTTTATTAGTTTAAGGCTCTCAAAGAGCAACTTTTACATTGGGGAAAACTTCTCAAATATGTACTACTTGAAACTTTAGATCCAGTTACCTCTCACATGTTTTTAATCATTCTGCTTGCCAATTTCACTAGTTATCAAAAGACATTTGTGGTTAAAACGCAGGGGAATGGGCTCCCTCCAAGTGCATCTGCCCTTCCTGGGGTGACATCACTCGGCTGGATCCCGACCCCGAGGCTGCCAGAGAGGCCCGATCTGGGGCGGATTCCGAGTGTGCTACTGGGTCCTGACAGGCAAGCCGGGAGGGAGGGAGAGAGGCGGTTTATTTCGAAACACGCGTGCTACAGGGACGCCTGGGCAAGGGAATTTTTTGTTGAAACAAAAACTGTTGATAAAAATTCAGCTTTTTGCATTATTCTTGCCACTTAGAGTCACTCCAGGAGCACAAATTTCCCTTGAAATACACATATAAGCAAAATCCAAAGATCACCCCAACCAGGAATCAATCTGTTGACTCCACTTTCGGTCCCTACAATGAAACTTACGGAGATTGGGGACAGTAACGATGGACTGGTCGTACCACATTCTGGTTGCTCCTCAAGGAGCTGGAGGGAAAATATTAAACTGTCTACTGAGACCCATGCTGTCACACGTACACCAACAGAAATCAGAAAGCCTACGATCTTTTTCGTCGTTAGAAATCTTCTAAGGACGTGCAGAATCTCTAAATTCTTAACAGCTAGCCCCTTGGTTCTTTTCTTGCTGTGTTACCCTAAAACGCCAAGGGTGACTAAGCCTTCAAGGGTTGGTGAAAGCACAAGATTTCTGATATCAAATTATGTGAAACTTGGTGCTGTCATTGAAAGGACTGAAATGAGCAGAAGGAGTCTGAAACCTCACTAAAGAGGAGATGAAACACACTTCCGGTTTCACATGTGTCCTAAATAGTTTACTATCTAAGGAAGCCAGAGCAAATGGGGTGAGCCGTGTGCGAGGAGACTACCCATCCCAGCCAGCAGCACGTGGGTGACGTGACTCAAAAGCCAAAAAAGCTCAGAGGGCCACCTGGAGCCTAGACTTCCATGTAATTCTAAATGGCTGGGCCTTACTCGGAATGGCTCCACACAAGTCAACACTTAGCGAATTCTGCTGGGGCTGGTTAACAGCTAAAGGCATGTACATTTCTGGTATGAATATGTGCTTTTCCCATAAATTCAAAAAGGCAAACAAATCCTCTAAATTTAAAAAAACTTTGTACTTAATTCATTAGAGAAAGGCTCCAAACTTCCAGCACGAAAATCTTATTTTTAATTGAGTTTTTTTTTTTTTTTTTCCATTTGAAACCTGTTAAATCCATGACTGAGAATTCATCAAGTTTTAGACTGGAATTAATTTTAGTCACTGCTTTATACCAAAAATATTAGTCGACGTAGCTGTGTAACTGGCCTCTCTTAACACACTGTCATTGAAAAGTCTGGATTTTCGCATTCCTTTCAGGTAGTATAGTCTGAACTGACAAAAGAGAGCTCAAGAGTTAGTGTGGTCACAATTTTTTCCTGAGGAAAGAAGAGCTGTCAGAAGCAATATTAGCAATCTGTTCACCAGTCCTTTCTGCACAAAAGCGGATTCGGAGGGGGCCTGTTTCCGCATGCACCCATTTACCTGTCAAGAAGTATATTCTGATGATGCACCTACTCACACAGGTGCTGCCCCACAGCCCCTTGAGTTTCTTTATCTGGACACCTGCCCCTCCTTTATTCCCTTTTCAAACCTCACCTGTCGCAGACAATGCTGCCCACAGACCACCTGGAGAGCCTCTGGCATGGGTTTCCCACAAGCCGAACCCTGGAACACTGTGAACCACAGTCTGCTTTTTTGAGATGTGTATTCTTCCTCATTTTATTGGTAATAGAAGGGAACTTGACCCCTGGATCACCAATAATCCATCCCTTCCCATTTTCCCACCACTTTCACCCCTACAATAGACAAAAAGCAATCACCTCTTCTCTGATTCTGACTGATAACTCGTCTCAGTGGCAGTTTCCAGAGGGCAGGCTTTGACTCTCAAGCTCAGAGTTTCAGTGGCTCTCTCGGTCTTCCCTCCCCCAGAACACTGCAGGAATGCAGCTTCCTTCTGCTCTGAGGCTGAACAGAACCATCCTAGGGGCAGCCGCCCAGCAAAGTTTCCTGACAGCTCCTACATGGACAGCAGGACAAGCACTGTCCACTATCCGGGTGAAAAACACCCCCATCACAGCAATTTCAGTCTCATCGAGCTCCTTTACTCCAAATATTACCCAAGCTGGGCGTGCCCACCCAAGGCTGCAAGCCCAGTCCCTTCTCCCTGCCACTCCGGTCCTCAAAGGCTAGCCATACCCCAAGCCAGGCTCACACTGTCCGCCAGGCGACGGCTGCCCAGTGGGCCTTGTCGTTGTGCTTTTGTTAGAGCACCTTGTGCTAACTGGGATGGCCTTGCTGGTTAATTCCACCTTCTCCAGGAAAAGCATCCCCAGGTAATTTCTAAAATGTCCAAGTTTCTAAGGAAACTGGAAAGTCAACTAGGGATCAGCCTCCAACCAGCATCTGGTGCCTAAGGCTGAGCGAGGCCACTCGTCTCGCATACGGAGAACATGGATGGTGCACTGTGGCCGAATCTCCAACCCAGTGCACGTCAGTTCAAGAGACGTTCTCCGGGTGCATCAAAGTGCTTAAAAGGGCACCACCCTCACCGGTTGATTCTCTCCATCAGAGTTGTATTCAAGACTAATCCTAAAACACACCATTACTTATGAATCTGAGGGGCTGCAAGTGCCACAACTGCCTTGCAGCTGACATTGCAATGTCAAAGCGCATCCATCTCTTAAAATCTGAGACGTAATTCAAGTAGTTCTGCAGATCTAAATGAAATGCTGGTCACACCTTCTTTAACTTTCTGAGGAATTATAGTATTTCTACACTTTGTTAGCTAGGTTAAATTTTTTAAAAAAGGAACACGATTCCCAAATAAGGCATTTCCCTGCCTGGTAACCATGGTGATGAGACACTAGTACCTACGCAACCTTCCAGGCCAGCAAAGAAGAGACGTGGCCCAAGCAGCGGCGTGGACTTTGGCGCGAAGAATTTGGCACTTATTTACAGCATTGCCAAAGCATTTCAGATTCTCACTTGAATATATATTTCACACAGTACCCAAACTTTTAAATATCCACAAGAAGATTTCATTTTTATAGGCAATAAACATTAAATCTAAAGGACTGGAACATAAAAAGTGTTTTAATACCGAGTAAATCACCTTTCCCTAGACAGACTAAATCTCCGAAGGTTTTAAGGACTGTAATATAAATTTTTATGGCAAATTATCTACATAGGAATTATCTGCATGAGATGCACTTTCACTTCTCCTTCTCATTTACATAGTGCTGACATCTTTTCAATCACAGGAGCCAATCCAACTTGGGAAAGCAAATGTATAGGAGAAATGGAAGAGCTCAAGCTGGAGGGAGAGCCCCCCTTTCTTCTGGCCCAGGGTCTCCACTGCCAACTAGGTCTGTCCATCTTTCTGCATAACAGACCCTGGCAAAGCCACGCCCCGAACTGGTGAAAGGACAAATGGCACATGGTAGGGGGCCATGAGCCCCCCCCCCCAGCTGTATTCCACAGCTGGAAGGGGGTTTCAGACACTTGGCCCCAAGAACTTTCAGTTTACAAGGCAAATGTTTTACACATTGTTCTGATTTGCAGATTGAAATTTAAAATACAAGGAGACTGAGCATTTCTATTCCCTCTTAAGAGTTATTTCTTAGTAACAGAACAAGAAAAACTAGCCAAACATGCCAGCTTCAGGACTGCTATTACTCTTAGCCAGCTGCCTGAAGAAGGAAAAAGAGAAAGCGTTTCTGGAAATGTTCTCCCTCTTGGCTTTATTCATATAATAAATATTAAAGTTAATTTTTTGTGCCTTATATTTATCTAGGGTAGTTTTAGGGCTTTCAATGGTCTAAAAATTTAAATACAGCTCTCCCTTATTTTCTTGCAGGGCCTAATTAAACACAAAGAGGTCTAACATCACAAAGTTCTGCACAAAAATTGGGGAAAAAAAGTATTTTGGCAAGACGGCACCAACTTTAACTGATTCTGGCTTGGATATATAAGCATTAACAACAGACTGGTGGGAAGGAAAAAGACATTTTAATAACATTTTTCTTTAAACAGTCACATTCCTGTGAAGTTAAAAATCTATATAGAGTTTTAGGATGTGCATAACATAGTAAAGACAAGTCCATTTCTTCCGGCTCATTACAAAATTTTCTTGTTGAAGTGGCATTTTCTGTGCTGGCCGTCTAAATGAGGGTAATTTGAAGCCCACAATAAGCGTTTTTAAAAAACTGAACAACCAGAAGACACTGCAGGATACGATGCCAGAAACACTCTGTTTTGCAAATGGAGGAGGTAACATTTTCTCTCCAGATTAAGACACTTGATGCCAACTTACAGCAGCTTGTGTAATCTTATTTAAAATGTGCTAAAGCATTACACCACTTCACCAAATGGGAGAAAGGGAGAAACACTAAACCAAGACTGAAAGAGAGAATCTGACCAAGAAATTACTTTCAGGTGCAGTTTCCTTCACAAGTCCAAGGGTCCCAAGCTTGCTACCAGTCACCTCATGGTGGGGAGAGAGGTGCAGAACACGGGGGAACTACACTGGAAAGCCAAAAAGAAAGATGCCGCTGAGATCTGATTTATTCAGCAAGCATTCACTGAGCCCCACCTCGGACGAGTCCATTTGTAGAGACAAAAGGCTAAACTGAGCACTGCCCCTACCCACAGGGGCTTCCAATCCAACAGGGTATAGAGGAAACAAAATACAGCCAGCCAGGTAAGATAACTGACAGCAGAAGCCACTCCAAGGCCTGAAAGCAATTCAATTTTATGTTTATCGACACCGTGCAATGGAGGGGATGGTGAAAAAATGAGCAGACATTCTCAATACAGAAATTCAAAATCCACACCAACTGGTTTAAAAAAAAGTCAGTTTCTTTGAATTTAGGAGGGAAATAAAAAGTAAAGAAGGACTACTGCCCCCAAATTAATATTTGAACCCTACGACCCACATGTGGAATTCGAATGCCCTGTCCTCTCGCCCCAGCTGTGGCACATGGCATGTGGCAGGTTGGCTTGGGTTATCAGCAGGTCTTCTCGGCCCTACTAAGCGCAGCTCCTGGAAGTCGGGGGCTGCCTTGCTCCTCTGAGGTCACACACCCGGTCCCAGGCTGGGGAGCACATTCCAAACGGCCAGCCTCCCTGGCCTGTAGCGCCAAATGAAGTGAGTTCAAAAAGTGCTTTGGCCAACTCGAAAGGTGAAATCACTGCCCTCCCCCCTACGTGCGATCAGACACCCAGGGGAGTGAATCTCCCTGGCAACGTGGAATATGACTCCCGGGGAGGAATGCAGACCCGGCATCGTGGGACGGAGAACATCTTCTGGACCAAAAGGGGGATGTGAAAGGAAATGAAATAAGCTTCAGTGGCAGAGAGATTCCAAAAGGAGCCGAGAGGTCACTCTGGTGGGCACTCTTACGCACACTTTAGACAACCCTTTTTAGGTTCTAAAGAATTGGGGTAGCTGGTGGTGGATACCTGAAACTATCAAACTACAACCCAGAACCCATGAATCTCGAAGACAATTGTATAAAAATGTAGCTTATGAGGGGTGACAATGGGATTGGGAAAGCCATAAGGACCACACTCCACTTTGTCTAGTTTATGGATGGATGAGTAGAAAAATAGGGGAAGGAAACAAACAAACAGACAAAGGTACCCAGTGTTCTTGTTTACTTCAATTGCTCTTTTTCACTTTAATTATTATTCTTGTTATTTTTGTGTGTGTGCTAATGAAGGTGCCAGGGATTGATTTAGGTGATGAATGTACAACTATGTAATGGTACTGTGAACAATCGAATGTACGATTTGTTTTGTATGACTGCATGGTATGTGAATATATCTCAATAAAATGAAGATTAAAAAAAAAAAAAAGTGCTTTGGGTGTCTGCATCCAACAGGAAAACATCTGTGAGGACAGAATTAGAGGATCCATCGTGGTTCTAAAAGATGGCTTCCTAGGAAAGTGTTCAAAGCTCGATACAAAAACATATTCCCAAAAGAAACAAACGAAACATTCTGCTAAATGGTCTAACACTAAATAAGAATGAAGATATCCCACTTAAGTGACAAAAGAAGAGTTAAAAATAAGAAGCAAGCAACAGCCGAAACAATGTCAAACCACACTTCAGAAATAAAAAAGATCTCATGCTCACGTGGAAAGTGAGAAGCGGTGGGTGGCGAGAGCCACGGCCACGAGAAGGTTCAAGGTTAACCCGTCTGACTCATTAAGTAAATAATGATTGTGGGGATAAGTGATAGAATAAATACAATTCAGTAAATGGGAAGGCAGATTGGTGTTCTAGCTGCGAGCCAAAATACAAAAGGAGAATCCAGCTCCTTTTCCAACCAACCTTTGCATGGTTTGTAAGAGACTCACCGTTTTGCCCCCTGCTGACCCACACGTAAGGAGCGTGTTGTGTTCTGGGACATGCTCTCCAGCCAGTTCCAACCTGAGGCAGGAGGAAGAGGAGAAGAGCAGGAGCCTCTGGGACTGGCCAGCGAGGCACCCTTTCTGCTGGTCCACTCTGACCCCAGGTTCTGATGTCCCCATTCACTCGCCTGGGATGTCAGTCCCTCTGGAAGGGTACCCTGCCTTTCTCTGACCCTTCTGCCCCACCGCAACAGGTTGGGGTTGCTGCTGCAAGGAGACAGACTCCCAAGTACCCCTGGCTCCTGGGACCTCCACACACTGCAAGGCTCTTCGGGTCGGCTGCCAAGCACCTGCTGTCCCACCATCAGGCCTCTGGTGCTAACACCTGCTGGTCTGGGAGTGAGGGGTGGCGGATCTTTCCAGCACTCTCCTCTTCCAGCCTGGCCCTGCCACTGGCTTTCCCTCTCCCCAGATCCTCGGGGGTACCCCACCAGGTATCCCGTACGCCAGCAGGTAGAGTCCTACTTTTAGGGCCGGGCGTCTCTGCTACTGAGACCCGAGACCACGTCCAAGCAGTGGTGGAAAAGCCCAGGATTCCAGGAAACAGAAGCATCTCCAATCGGTGGGACTGAAGGAGTTTCAGAACCTGCATGCCACCAGCGGAAATACTATTTGCAACTGCAGTGTTCCTTCTAAGAAAGGCATTTCCTGCACACTTCAGACACGCTGCATGGTTTGCTCATCAAAGCCCATTTTATGAATCCCTTTCAGCTTGAAGTAAATAAAAAACGAAAGGGGGCAGGGTGACCCAGATAAAGTGCACCTGGAGACAAAGCTGTGCTGCAGAGGAAAAGGGCCTGGACTTGAGCAAGGGGGTGGTTCTTCCAGAAACTACCAAAGATCCTCAGGGGAAACAGTTTTTGTCTCTCTCAGCATCAATTTTCTGACCTGCAAAATAGGGGTGATACCAACTTTATAGGGTTTTTGTGAAAACTGACTACATTCAGCAAACTTTAATGACCATGTACTCTGTCAGCTTCTGGAGAGAAAGGAAAGAATGTGCCTCATTCATTCATTCATTCATTCATTCGCAAATGCCTAAGAAGCCATGAATTGGTTTGGGCACTCAAGTTACCAGTGAGCAAGATATTCAAGCTAACAACACAGACAGGGAGAAAGACAATAACCAAAAAGGGTCAAGTGAATTTATTTATAATGAAATTAGCATATAAATATACTCATATTTAAAAATTTAATATGATTTATAATTTATAAATGTGTAAAGTTATTGATTTATTATCTAATGGCATTAAATGAGAAAAAGCACAGTGTCAGGCACAAGGAAACCACTCATGAAATGTTTATTGAAGTTACCCTCAGTGAACTTTATCCTGGAAATCCCTAAAAATTCAACTTTAAATAAACCCCAAGATGTTTCTCGACAGTGGCTGTGTCCTCCTGGAGTGCGCGTCTGAAGTTCCCCAAGATTGCCAAATTGCACATCAACCAAAAGAGATCTAAAAAATTAACCTTCTTAGTAAAATAAAGGTCATTTTCATCACAGATGGTGTTGTAGGATTTGGGTTTTTCAATCCATGGGTACTAAGATCAAGACGAGTCTTCTGGTCTTCGGAGAAAAAGCAGCCCCAGAGAAGGAAAACTATTTTCCTGATTTGCACCACAAAGCAGCTGTGGCGTCCTGCCCTCCACAGGCAGTGGGCTCAGACAAAGGGTCCGAGGCCGATTCCACCCTCCTTGTGAACTTAATTTAGAGAGAGGAGGAAGACAGAGGAGTTACAACACGAGTAAGATTTCGCCCATGTCAGGTTTCCGACCCCCTGCCCCACGTACCCACATGTACCACACCAGGGTGCCAAGCAAGCCCACCACGGCCTCCACCACTTCCACGTCCAAATCCATCCCCAGAACCCTTCTGGGGAAGAGGGGAGGGAATGGCCCCAAGACCGCAGCTGCCCTCGACGCACCTTCCCACCAGCACATCCCCTTTCCAGAGCTCCACCGAGGACGTGTCCACCGGCTCCAGCCACAGTGCCCAACAGCAGTCGCCATTAACCTACATCTATGCACCCACACGTCCTCTCTCAACAACACGTGTCCTTTGCACAGCTGCTCTCCCTGGCCCCTGGTCGCGGGGTGATGGAGCGTTTTGCTTGTGCTGGGGGAGAAAACTGGGCTGTGATGTGTCGGAGCTCTGAGGATATCTTCGCTCTTCAAACATCAACCCCATGCCCGCCAGAAAACATGGCGAGCTCTCAAGCTGCCCCCAAAACACAACAGAGCAAATGGGACCCAGGGCCAGTGGGAGGAGAGGGGAGCAGGGGTGGGCGGGGCAGGGCCCCCTCAAAAGCGTCGGCAATTTCCCCCCCACTCCCCTACATCCTCCAGGACAAAATTCAACTTCAACTGCGTCAGTGTGGGGACTTACAGCAGGGTCTCCAGCCACCACCCCACACACAGGTCCTGCAGGGACTGGCTGCTCTCGGTGGGCAGGGGGCCAGTTTGACTTCTCCCCCATGACCGAGTGAAGGTGGAAGCCAAGTCAGGAAGAAGGGCCAGGTGACCCCTTTCTGCACCACCGTTTAGGCAGGAGCCAACTGTACCCCAAAGGGTAAGTACGCACCACTGTGCCTGAACTGTGCAGACATTCAGGTCTATCTGGAGCCCAAGAGAGGCCTTGGAAACTCTGCATGGTCACTCCCAAAGCACAGCCCACCGAGGCATGGGGAGCCTGCAGCAGCCTGTGTCGGTTCCAACTCCAGGGAGATGCTGAGCCCCAGGCCTCACTTTCCTCCTCTGTAAAATGGGTAACAGCAACCTGCCTCCTGAGCTTGTGAGGATCGACTGAGTTGGAACTTACGAAGCCCTTAGAACAGTCCCCGGCACAGAGTAAAGAGTCCGCAAGCGTAAGCCATTATTATTATCCCTGTAAGCCACTTCGCAAGGCTGGTGGAGTCATGAGCTGGGAAGGGGCAATGCCTGCTCGGGGAGCTGGGGGGGTAGCTGACCTCTGAGGGCAAAGGTAACGGGGCAGGGGCCAGGCTTCCAGGTGAGGAGGTCTCCGGAGCAAGCTCAGTCTTCTCTTCTCTCCTCCCTCATCTCCCTCTGACCCTGAGGAGGAATCTGCCTCTCCAACAGCTTCAACCAGGCCTCAGAGATCCGCATTTCTGTGTCTAGCCCCGTGGATCCACAGAGTTTTAGGGCCTCAGCCCAAGGCCTGCCCCGACTCCCGACCGGACGGTGACACTGCCAATGCAAACTCGTCTCAGCTGACAGATTAGAGTGGGGTTATTCGGGCACACGCCTTGCTCCCCCCTCCTGCTTGGAGAGCCTCGGGGGGGGGGGGGCTGGGCCACGTTCAGCCAGGGCACCCCCACACCCTGGCACTATCAAAACACTCCTTAGTGAATGGAAAGATTTCTCCCAGCCTCCAAGCAAAGGGAGTGGACCTCAAAATGCTGACCACATAAAAGGCTGGAGTGTAAAAATAAACTGGGTCGACAAATATTTCCACTGCACGCCAATCGCAGAAATAGGTGCTGCAGAGCACCCACGGAGAAGAGGCACGAAGTGAGAGCTGGAAGAGCCTACAAGCCAACGCAGAAATGAGGAGGAGACTGGAAGGAACCCAGGGCCTCAAGGCAGGAGGGCAGAGTCCAGCCCATGGGCCAGCACGAGGCCACTGCCGCACTATGGCTCCAGGGATCCAGGAGGCCGGGGGAGAAACGGCCTCTGATCACCAAAGGGCTCATTAACACAAATCCCCCGCTCATCCAACATTTATTGAATCACTGCGTAAACATCCACTGAAGTGCCAAATCAAGTGTTAAACACTTCTACGCTATAGTCGATATTCTATAATGCAAGGGACTTGGCAGAGAGGGGGAAAAAGCACATTGAACACAATTGACTGTAATCCATGATATCGACAATCACATGCATTTTTGTCTCCAAGTCCGCCTATTAGCGATTCTACTCCACTGGAGAAGCCCGGTTCCCCAGGCACCCTGCTTGCCCAGGGCACTGGGTGGGTGGGTGGAAGGGGCAGGGCTGGTGACAGTGAGTGTGGGGATACCACATGGGGACTTAAACAACTACCTTCCCAAATCAGCAGCCGGGCTTTGGAATGAGGACCCCACCAGCACTGCCTCCCCCAGCCACTCTGAAATTAATACTGCAGCAACCACTCCAGGGAAACACACGTATCTAATAATGGAGAGGAGCAAGGAGTTCTGGAATCAGATATTTCTGGGAATCCATCAGGAGAACTCTACCCTAGCTACAGATAAGGCAGAAGATGGCAAAACCCACGGCCCCGGACTCCGCTCCCCCATGTTTCTGAACAGCAGTGGCCTACTGGTGGGCTCCATAACGTTAGCTAATAAAAGGCAAATGAGAAACAGAACTAGCTCTAGGGACTAAGGCCAACTTTTGTCCGTGTGTACATATTCTAAAAATCCCAGGCAAGTCAACAATGTCTACATTATGCTAGTTTCATCCCAATATAATATCAATAGTTTCTACTGTAAACAGAAATTACTGGTGGGATTCTGATTAAAATGATGGCATCATTCTGCATTCAGATTCCAGGACAGACTCTCCCTGTAACAGAAATAACTTGATTTAAAAAGATAATAAGATTAGACAATCCTTTTTAGGTTCTAAAGAATTGGGGTAGCTGGTGGTGGATACCTGAAACTATCAAACTACAACCCAGAACCCATGAATCTCGAAGACAGTTGTATAAAAATGTAGCTTATGAGGGGTGACAATGGGATTGGGAAAGCCATAAGGACCAAACTCCACTTTGTCTAGTTTATGGATGGATGTGTAGAAAAGTAGGGGAAGGAAACAAACAGACAAAGGTACCCAGTGTTCTTTTTTACTTCAATTGCTCTTTTTCACTCTAATTATTATTCTTGTTATTTTTGTGTGTGTGCTAATGAAGGTGTCAGGGATTGATTTAGGTGATGAATGTACAACTATGTAATGGTACTGTAAACAATCGAAAGTAGAATTTGTTTTGTATGACTGCGTGGTATGTGAATATATCTCAATAAAATGATGATTAAAAAAAAAAAAAGATAATAAGAGTTGGGATGATGAGCACCCCGTCTACATACGAACAACTTAAGAGAAGCAGGAAGAAGAGTCAATGAACCACCACCCCCGTCACAGCCTCAAATCCAAAGGCTGAGCCAACGCTGCTAGAGGTTTGCGATTAGTCACCGGTCTGGATTCTCCTGATCCTTGTTTCCAGTGACTCAGGGCTATGCAGAGACGAACCAACCTAGGTGACGTGCCACCACCCCGAGGTGCTGCCACTCAGCAGACGCAGGACCAGCGGGGCCGGGTCGAGGTGTGCACAGCTTGTATTCATGGATCTCAAAGCACGAGGGCAACCTGGGGTGGGGGAGCCAAGGGCCTGTGCCCCCACTGCCGGTGGGCGAGCCCGGGAGGTCGGCGGGTCAGCAGGAAAGCAGCAGACCACCCCACGCCCACAGAGAACCCAGCTCGGCGTGGGGAGCCAGGTGGGTGGTTGGCTGCGAGACCCTGCTGGGCGAGGGGCCCCAGGTTTCCAAGTGAAAAGCTGATGCGAGACGCTACCCGACGCAGGTTCTACGCAGGAGACCAAAAGGAGCACCTGGCTTCCTTTCCACAGGTGTTTCGGTGCCCGACTTCCTTCAGGATGCTTTTTATTTCACAATTCAGTCGTGTTGACTGTGTTTGATAATCATCACAAATTTTCATTTTATTTTAATTTTAGGAAAAGAGGTCTTTGAAAAGAGGCTGTTTCGCTCACGAGGCTGAACCCAGAGCTCTGTGGGTGGGTGGCTCGCAGGGCTCCCTTTGAATGGTCACCCCCCACCCCAGCAAGGGCACCCCAATTTCACAAGGCAGTGGACGCCTTCATTTACTGTGCTATCCTTGTTTGTCTACCGGCCTTAGCAGCCTCTTTCTACCAGGAAACAAGCAACTTTTTAACCAGTTACCGTGCCCTCTTGTGTGCGATCCCAGTGCCGCAGTTTGGACGTGCTCCCCCAGCTCCCGCACCCCTCTGAGGCCACAACAATGACACTGACCAGCCCCTATCAGGTGCCAGGTGTGCTGCGCAGCTTCTCAGCCGGCGTTCCTTCCAACAACCCTCACGACGACCCCAGGAGGTGGGTACCCTATCACCGCCATTTTTCAGAGAAGGAAACAGGCTCAGAGATATCAAGAAACGTGCCCTGGGTGGCACAGCCAGTGAGCAGTGGAGCTGCAAGGGGACCCCAGTGCTGCCTGAATGCAGAGCTACTGTTCTCCACCTCACAGTTTCTGCTTCAGGAAGGGCAGGCTCAGGGCGCCACTGGAAATGCTGGGCTGGACGCGGCGAGCCCTGCTGCCCCCAGGTAAGGGCAGGTGCGGTCCTTCTCCCTCCCTGGTGTAGGTCGTCTCAGCCCCTAGCACAGGGCAGGCGGGAAAGTACGGGGTAAACGGCCTCTTCTACAACAAGCAAGCGGCCTGGCAGGTGAACCCCAGGATCTGATTCAGACTACGAATCTGCCTTCAGTACAACAAACTGACTTGGCCCTTCAGTAAACACACAGCAACAAACCGCTATCGGAACTCCCCACCCGTCCTCACAGCCCTCCACCCTCAAGGAGGTTTCTGCATGCCCAAGCAACGTGGGACTATCGGTTCCCTTTTCTTCGCAGGAGAAATACCCAATCACCCAATTCTGCAGCCCAACAGGTTCCATCGAATCACCGGAAAGGCAGAAGAAATTCCTGACAAATTCGTGGAGTCAGAAAATCAATTCCCAAATGCCATGTAATTCACTGACAAGCCCACCGGGGCATTCGGATTGAATGGGAACGGATTTCTTTTTATTATTTTTTTTTTAAAGGACAAAGATAAGAGCAAGAAACATATTTACATCTTGTCTGCAGATCCGAGCACTCAGAGCGGGAGGGAGAACGGCGCGTCACAAACAACTCAGGCCTGCCAGCGATGGAAATTAATGGGAAGGTAAAAGAGTTTCTTTTGATGCTGGAAAGGCTCCAGTAAAAACTGGTCTGTACATGGGAACACGGTGTCAGACTAAGAGAGAATCAGCTTGTCTGACTTGTGGTTTTCTTGACAACATTCATCTTCTCTTGGCCTGATACAGGGCAATTAGTGCTTGTCAGCTGAATCATGTGTTATTAAGATCAGTCAGGCATTTTTTAATTATGGTTAGCGAGACAGACAGTAATGAGATCTCCAGCAACTTCAACTTTCCACTTCCTTTACAGATAAATCTTAAGCTGCCTTGTTTTTTTTCTACTGATGTTTCAAAAGAATTGTTTACTCCTGCAGGTAGATACATGTACCTCAGCCCCGGCTTCCCTCACCTCCACCCAAAATGACAACTGCTGGGGGCTCCCCTAAATCGATCAGACAAAAGCCATCTTTCTTGAACATCTGCTTCCTCTAGTCTGAAATGGGTCAGGCGATTTGTGTTTAAAAAAAAAAAAAAAAAAAAAGCTCTTAAAAGAGATCCGGTTCTGGAAGCTCCCAGGTCTGCTGGACACCCAGCCACTGGCCTCTCCCCTTCCTAAAGGGCCATGATCTGTGTGTGAGCCAGTGTGAGCCACTCTCTCCTCGGTCCCAAACCCACCCTCCTCTCTATCATTAACTCTTCAGAATCATGTCACAACACACAAAAAAATTAAGAAGAATAAGAATGATTTAGTCTGCTTTCACAGTCTATATTTCATTCTATTTGCTTTTAAATTAACAATTCTCCAAAAGGTTAAAGTACTATATCGGGTTCACTTTGAATCATAATTTTTGTCTTGTTAAATGCTCCCCTTACATTGGTATTTCATTGAGGGAATAACTTCCTTTCCTGGGAGATTTCAAATGTTTACGGTCCCAGTCCTTTCTGCAGCCAGGAGCCAACGTGATTTCCGAGCTATTCCTGGTGCACCATCTGCTTCTTTACGAGGCCAGCGAGAGGGGATGGGGGGGATGTGATAACAGAGGAAAGGCCCCCAAAGCCCATTCTGGCCAGGAGAAAACACGCCCTCCTCCAAACTTGCTGTGAGCCCACGCTCCTCTGACAGCCATTTCTAAAGAAGCGTCAGTAAAGAGTCAACATGTCGGAATAAAATTTTCTGAAGGGCAAGTTCTCCAAACACCTATTACCCATTCCTACTACATTTAAGAAAGCAATTTCTTTAAAATGTTTTTCCTAAGCTTGTTCAAAATGTTCCTTTCGATGAGGCACCTTTTATAACGCATTTGGCATACTCTTGCTTTTTTGAGTTTCATGTGTCTTTGGGTGATTTTTAAAGCATGTCTTTTCCTCTAGGTTTTTATACCCTTCTGAGATCCAAAAACACATCCTTTTCTTCCCCTAGTAGTAGTCCCCTGCCCCTTCCACAGCCCCAGTTCTGTTTGTCACCACCCAAGGTCCACGAGTTGGGAGGTAGGGAGAGAGGTCAGGGTGTGACCTCAGCCCCTTAGACACACACACACACCCCACAACGCAGAAGCAGGCGGTCCTGGGCTTAGCGGGGGGCCACAGCATCCCCCACTGGCCCCTCCCCCGGGCTGCCAGGCTGCTCCAGGCAGGAGCTGAGCCTGCAGGGCGGCCCTGCATGGATCTGGAACCCCACCAAGGCCCTTGGCAGGCGGCACACGGAGCACCTAGGGAACCCGCGTGCATCTCCCAAGAAGGCGAGGCCAAGGAGGGAACCCGACCAGGCCAGATCAGAGAAGGAATCAAACAACCCTCCTGGCGCGACCGCTGCGGGGTGTCGGCGAGCAGGGCTCCCAAGGGGGAGGGGCGGCAGCCAGCTCCCTGCCCCCACCCCGAGACCGCTGGGGACCTCCGGGTCATCCCACCGCCGGCCTCAGCCACTGAGAGGAGCTAAGAGCCCTGAAGAAGGAGACACTGAAACACCAGTGTTCAGGATGTACTGATCCAGAAGAATCAAGTAAAGCGTTGCATTTTTTTAACGGCTGGAAACTAGAAACAAAATAGGGAGAAGAGGGAGGGAGCTGCTCTACTTTTGAACAAAGTGTTTTTGAGACTAGAATGTTCTCACACAGGGTAGGTCCGTCTGATTCACTTCTAGGCTCCAGGGGTCGGAAGGGCAAATGGGGATGGGGGGCCAGGTCACCCCAAGCCAACGGGCAGCTGATCTGCAGTGTCACCACCCGCAGCAGGCACCCGGGGCCTCTCGGGCTGGCTCCAGGCACAGGCCAGCCCCGGGGACACTGTGTCCTAGTGTGAAAAGGTGTGAAAGGGCAGGAGTCCCAGGTCTCCGAGGGAACTAAGCATGTCAGTGTGCACGAAGACGGAGAATCCCTACTCAGAAGGCAGGCGCTGGGCTGCTCGTCCTAATGGCATCCTGGAAGTGAAGTCTCTTCCACCAAAGGAACCTGTAAACAACCTATTCTCTTTTCTCTTTATTAAAAGGTTTAAAAAAAAAATTACATTGTATTAAAAATTATGGTTTTTTTAATGTTTGGAAAACACACGGTTTTGAACCCCACTGCCCAGAGGCAGCCCCGGCAGTGCAGCCGCCGCCTGCGGGAAGCCACGCTCCTGCTCCCCGCACACGGGACACCAGGAGGGCCCCAGGGCGCCCGGTCATCGCCCGGGCTGAAGGGAACGCTGTGGGGACCGGTCTCTTGGCCTGGCAACGCCTGCATTTTGTCAGTCTCAGCTGCAATCATTTCAGTTCCTCAAACTTCTCACTGTCACACTGTTGGCTTCAGATACCGTTTTGTTAAGCTGCAGCCTGGTACTCACCCGTGGTGAGGTCAGTCTCTAAAAGGACCCACCGCTTTTCTGGTCGCGCAGGCTGATGGCCATTGCCGGGCTCACGAGAGGAAGTGGCGAAAGGAAGTGGCGCTATTTCAGGTTAGTCTGGAGAGGGAGGAGGACAGAGGGCAGATGGGGAGGAGAGAACAGAGAGGGAGGGAGGGAGGGAGGGAGGGAAGGAGGAGTAAGGAGGGGGGAGGAGAGGAGGGAGAAGGGAGGAGTCAGGGGGGAGGGAGGAGTAAGGGGGAGGAGGGAGGAGTCAGGAGGGGGAGGGAGGGGTAAGGAGGGGGAGTGAGGAAGGAGGAACAAGGAGGGGGAGGAGGGAGGAGTAAGGAGGAGAAGGAGTAAGGAGGGGGAGTGAGGAGTAAGGAGGGGAAGGGAGGAGTAAGTAGGGAGAGGGAGGATGGAGGAGTAAGGAGGGGGAAGAGTAAGGAGGGGGAAGGAGGAGTAAAGAGGGGGAAGGAGGAGTAAAGAGGGGGAGGGAGGGGGAGGGAGGAGTAAGGAGAAGGGAGGAGTAAGGAAGGGAGGGAGGAGTAGGAGGGGGAGGGAGGAGGAGGAGAGGGAGGAGTAAGGAGGGGGGAGGACAGAGGGAGGATGGAGAAAGGGAGGGTAGGCACTGCTGGGTGCACAGGCACAGCAGGGGAGGGGAGAGCTGATGTCCCACAGTGACAGATCTTCTCTTCTCTTGCCTGACTCCTTGATTCACCGTGCTCTTACACACCTGCCTACGAGAGGGTGATTCTTTGGTTTGCTGCACGAGTGGAGTGACCCTGTGCACTAGCACGCCTCCCTAGGCAGGGCTGTCCAAACTGGCCCCACCCCTGGGGCAGCATCTCTCAGGGCACAAATGCGCATGTCCTTCCACCCCGGGAGCTGCTTGTGGGAATGTGTCCTGCAGATAAACTTGCGTATCTGTCAAATAGTTACCAAGAAAGTTCTTCAAGGCAGCATCCTTTTCAAGAGCAGAACACTGGAAGCAACCCAGATATCTACCAATAGAGAACTGATAACATAAAATAAGGCCATCCAGATCGCAGAATCCTGTGCAGGTTTTATACACACACACACCCCCAGCAAGCATCTGTGCACTTATTTACAAAGGTTTCCAGGAAACACACAACTTTTTTTTTTTTAAAGCAGGGTGCAGAAGAGTGTGCCTAGCAAGGGAAACTGTGTATACAAAGGGGCAAATAATAATGTATTCACATTTGTTTCTGTGTATATAAGAAACTCTGGAAGGATACACGAACAAAAATCAGCGATAGTGGGGGAGGGGAGCCAGGCAGATAGGAGACTTCTTTATAAGCCCCCACCCCCCTTTTTTAACTTGTTCAAAACTGAGTAACACAAGGAATTTGGCAACTGCTGCTATAAATTGGTCCAGCTTTTCTGGAAAGCAGTTAAATAATATGTATCCAAAGTCTTTAAAATATACATGCCCTCACTCCAGACTCCTACTTTTAGAAATTTAACAGGAGGAAATAATCAGATGGTAAAAATAATCACAGGCAAGATGCATGCATGTACAGGATGCTCAGCCCGAGGGGCTACAGTAGTCAAAAGTCAGGAACTGGAAAGTTAAAAAGATCAATTAAATCACAGTGGGATACTATGTAACTTCAACAAATAACACATAAATGTTTGCTAGCATTGAAAGATATTCTTATAGCACAGTAATCTCTAGGTTGGAAAAAAGTTACAAAGTAGTATTTACAGTGTTTTCCCAGTCATCTAGATTTATATGTACATAAGGGGGGGGAGATATGTCTGGAAGGGCACATACCAAAATGCTGACAGTGGAAGGACCAGTCAGTAGTAACTTTCATTTTTTTTCATTATACTTCTTTGCAGTTGCTTAAATTTTTTACTGGCATGTCTTACTCTTTAAGTCAGAGACAGTCATTTCCCGTTTTGTAAAAAATATAGATAAATATAGATATATACCAAAAGGTTGTTTTTCCTCTATTAGGCAAAATTTCAGGCCTACATAATAGAGAACGAAAGACATCTATAAAATCAGAAAACGAAGAGCACCCAGCTGGTGAGGTCTCACCCACCCACCCCCTCACCCCCAATCAGGGCCTGACCAGCTCAGGACCAGGTGTTCTGAACATAAAGGTGGATGCGGTAAACAGAAACTAGAACCAAAATAGCAAGCAGAACGCCACCGGCGCGAATGGAAGAGGTGGAGGTGCAGGGTGGTTTTCATCCTCCCTTCTCTTCCCGTGTTTGGCACCAACAGTTCTTTGGCTTATTATAGGGCAGTGTGACAAAAATACATTCTAACGGCAATTAAACACCATGTCTAACAGCCAAGTGTTTTCAGTTAATAAAAAGCTCCACTTACAATAAGAGAATTCATTGTCTAATTCAAAGCAGCTGAAATCTAAGCCCTCGTCCTTACTTACTGAGAGTGATTAGCAATATTTCTTGTTAACAACCAAAAACACCACTCAACAAGGACATGACATATGGTGTGTTGTACCTGAAAGACCATGAAGTTTGTGAGTAAACAAGTCAGGGTTTAAATCCTAGCTGTGCCCCATAATGAAAAGTGATCCTGGACAAGTTAACCTTTCTAAACCTGCTTCCTTCCCTGTAAAAGAGGTATATCAGGCCCTGGGCAAGGTGGAGGGACACAGGCCCTGATCAGCTTGCTTTTCCCTTTTGGCCTTTCCCCTGTCATCAACCAGAAAGGTTAGAATTTAAAATAGTCCCAGCCCCTGGCACATGGAGGGCCCTGTGAAGTGACAGGGTCAGCCTGTCAATAGACGCTCCTGAAGCTCGTGGGCAGGCAGACCTGACCAGAGCCAAAGAGCGTGAGTCCAAACCCCCCAAAGCTTTATTCAAAGATACCAAATTATGTCCCTTAGATAAATCTGCAGAAGTGAGTTCCCAACATCCCCCACACCTGGAGTTGTTGATTTTGCCTCAAATACAGGAAATCTTTGTCTTCCACAATGCCAACTCGCAGTAGTTCTCCAGGACACCAGGCTAGAGGCGAGCCCGTCGCTGACCAGCTCAGGGCCCCAGGATGCCTCAGCCTCCGTGTGCACAGCCAGGAGGGCAGCATCTAGCACCACACAGAGCTGTCCCAAGGATCAGAAGAGATCACTGGTTCGTGATGGCACCTGGCACCCAGGCGACACTGCGGACACATTTCATCCCTCCTTACCCCGGGGCTTGTGCATCTCGGCTACTGGTCAACCAGCATCTTAGAGAAAAGTCCGAGGGCTCCCAGGGAGCTCAAACCCATCATGTCTCAGCTGCTTTTTAAGTAGTGTGGAGGTAATTCTATGTGCCTCCTATTCACTTTAAGGCTGTCGCGAGGGTTAACTGAATGGGACAGGGTAAGCTCTCATTTCCTGGGAGAGGGACGACGTGGCCGGCCAGGGTGTTATTCCGACAGCCAGCTCTGGGAGCATCCCCCACTGGCACGGAAGGAATGTGCCTTTCACTCCCACCCTGACTTCAATACCCCTAATTCAGTGAAGCCGGAGCTTACTCAGAGAAGGATCTCATTTCAGGGACAATATGCAACCACAAGCTCACGGCCTGGACGATATTAAATATAATTTATAGATTACTTTTTTCGAGGCACCCTGGCAGGTTCAAGCACCACAGAAGGCAAGGAAAGGGGGCAGCACGGGTCTCCTCACTTCAGCAGGCCTGTCCTCATTTTTCCGTGAAAAAGTCACTGATGTTGAATAGAAACAGAGGCAAGGACCTATTTTCCTACCAAAAGGCATACCCCAAGGAGAAAATACACCTAAAATTCACTGCTTTCTTAAAATGTAGAGAAACCTAAAATGTTTCACCTACCTTCCAATATTATAGGAACATAAGATTTTTTCAGTTAGTATGGTTAATGCCACCATAACTTGAGGATCCTCTAATTGAGCAGGAAAAGGAGATATACAGGGTCCCACATAAAACACCCCAATCTTGAAAAATTTAGACTACAGGTGCAATTGATCAGTAAAGCCTGAATGTTGTGTGTATGTGTGTGTGTGCACGTGTATAAAATATTTACTTTCGGTATATAAATCCCCACGTAACCACCACTCAGCTTCATCAAATTTTAACATTTTGCCATATTTGCTATTTTTAAAGGAACAAAACATTATAGCTGAAGCCTTCATTATACCCTCTCCAATCCCAGTTTCTCCACTCTGCCCCCAAAGCCATCACTTTCCAGAACTTGGCCTTTATCTTTCCCCCAAAAGCCTTCTGGATTGATTACACTCCAGGGCTCCCCGAGTAACATAAGCGGGTTCTGCAGCTGTGACCCCGTTCACACCGGCTCACTCAGCTGTAGCCTCCACAGCCTCTGCTGCTCGGCTGCCAAGGACATGCGCAGTGCCGGGCTCATGTCCACCATGACTCCGTGGGATGATGACCGTCGGCCCCCACCCAGGATGTCCACGTTCTTTCCGACATCTCACTCCTCGAGGTTCTGCAGTGAGCTCTCGGACGTGGCTCCTCGTGCACATGCCCAGGAGTGTCTCCGAGCTGCCTGTCCAATCCAGGAGTGACAGGGGTCAGTCCTGCCACCCACATCTCCACCAAGCTGCTCTCCAACATGGCCACTTCCGTTCACGCTCCCGCCGACGGGACCCAGAGTTCTCGCTGCTCCACACCCCTGCCAACTCTGGGACATTCAGACTTCCAAAGTTTGCCACTCAGATAGGTGTTAAAAAAAGAGAAGCCTTACTTTCCAAGGACGTCACCTCTTGGTCCCGGTGGGGGAACCAAATTAAATCAAGCCGAGGCCTGTATTCTGCGGGTTAGCCAGGGGTTCCCGGGCAGGGCGAGCAACTCAGCAAAACTCAGCAGAACGAACTACACGACCTCCCGGCAGTGCACGCTGGGATGATACAAATGAGTCAGAACAGGGGCTTGGGGAGCAACTGGAATGAAGGCTCACTGCAGTTTCTGCGGCGAACATGTCAGATGCAGAACACGGGCACCCCCAACCTGAAAGGTGAAATCACTGCCCTCCCCCCTACGTGGGATCAGACACCCAGGGGAGTGAATCTCCCTGGCAACGTGGAATATGACTCCCGGGGAGGAATGTAGACCCGGCATCGTGGGACGGAGAACATCTTCTTGACCAAAAGGGGGATGTGAAAGGAAATGAAATAAGCTTCAGTGGCAGAGAGATTCCAAAACGAGCCGAGAGATCACTCTGGTGGGCACTCTTATGCACAATATAGACAACCCTTTTTAGGTTCTAAAGAATTGGGGTAGCTGGTGGTGGATACCTGAAACTATCAAACTACAACCCAGAACCCATGAATCTTGAAGACAATTGTATAAAAATGTGGCTTATGGGGGGGACAGTGGGATTGGGGGGGCCATAGGGATCACACTCCCGTTTGTCTAGTTTGTGGATGGATGAGTAGAAAAATAGGGGAAGGAAACAAACAGACAAAGGTACCCAGTGTTCTTTTTTACTTTAGTTGCTCCTTTTCACTTTAATTATTATTCTGGTTATTTTTGTGTGTGTGGTAATGAGGGTGTCGGGGATTGATTTGGGTGATGAATGTACCACTATGTAATGGTACTGTGAACAATCGAAAGTACGATTTGTTTTGTATGACTGCGTGGTATGTGTATATATCTCAATAAAATGAATAACAAAAAAAAAAAGAAAAGAAAAGAACACGGGCACCCCCTCCGCTGACCCCTGCACACCCACAGCCACACCCTCGGAGCGGTGGACCCCAACTGCTCGGCCCCTCCAGAGGACAGACAGGTGATTCAACACAAGCAAATAGTTGAGCAACTGATGTGCGTGTGGCACGGTGACTATTTTTTTTTTTAATTTATAGACTTTGTAAACATCTATTATAAAATTATGCATTACCAATTTAAAAAAGCAAGACCCTATACCATCTTCGCAGCTTTATCTGAACAACTTTTAAAAGGGGCAAAGTGAAAACTCCACTGCAAAGAGGTGGACAAATCTTGTTAGACCAGCTCTGCTACTTAAGGTGTTTACCTGCTCGCAGGCAAGTGGAGAGAGGTGTGTAATTTCACTTTACATTCATACTCTCTAGGTTTCCTCAAGAAATGATTTGACAAGACCCCCTAGATTCTCTCCTCCATTAATATGTAGACAAGAGTTTTAAGGAAGGCCTGAATTACCACATTTCCCAAAGAGAGGGCACTGCACCCCCGCTTCCTGAGCATGCTGCACTTGGCGCTGGCTGGGTGTCCACTGGTAACGTGACTCCTATAAAACTAAAATTCAGGACAGAGCAGCTGCCCTGGAAACTGAGGCAGGTGTGAGACGCACTACGGGGCCAGGTGCAGAGCTCAGAACAGGACACGGTGCTACTGGGCAATGCAGTCAGCCCAGACTTTCAGGAGGGGGTCAGAAAGGACGTGAGGGGGACAGGCCAGAGGGGATAAGGACCCAGCCTCCCGGGCGGTGGTGGGCCGGAGGGTGGGGGTGGGGTTTGTGGGTGCACGTGGCAGGCAGGCACAGACCAGCTGCCGCCGGGAAGCAAGTGGACAGAAAGAAAAGCTGGAAATGAGGCTGAGAGGGGGACAAGGCCGGGGGTCTGGAGTGGCGGTGGTGAGGGGTTTAGCAACAGGGTTTAGATTTGACAGAGGCCCTGGAAGGAAGCCACTGGAAATCCTGAAGAAGAAAAGCAAAGGTGCAGCCCAGGATGCCGCTGCCCCCCAGGATCTCAGACTACCTCCTCTTTAGCCCCCAGGGGTGGCTCACCCACTTGGCCTCCCAGGACATCCAGGCCGCCATGGGGCCACAATCCAAGGCTGCGCTGGCTGACAGCCCACACGCCGGCACCTCCCAGAGGGGGCCCCTGACCTCGGGCCTGCTGGCTTTCCTCCTACCCCTGTGACAATTCCTTTCTCACCTCCTTTGCTGCTTTCTCTTCCTCCGCTGCACCCCCAACTACAGAGCTCACCAAGTAAGTGCGTGGCCCTGAGCCCTCTGCGATGTTGCTTTAAACTCTGTTCCTCCAGAAACGGAGTCGTGTGCATGGCTTCAAGGAACACTGACAGGCATTACAAATACCTGTGGCCAGTTCCCACCTTTCTCTAAACCTCATGCATTCAGTTCACCTACTATGTGCCTGGGAATTCGGCACCCTTGGCACACTATGACCAGCTCAGCCACCGCTGGCTCCGGGAAGGGCCTCGGTGGGCTCCGGCTGTGGGCTCCCTGCCTGGTGACCAGCCTTCATGAAGAGCCTGCCGCTAAAACTGAGCATCAAAAGAGCCCTCGGAGTGACCAGAAGGCTACTGCCTGTGCTGGCCCCATCTCAGGTTCTGGAAGGCTCTCCTGTGTAGGAGTGGTTGTCAGTTCTTCAATCATTGTTGACTCCATTGTGTAAAATTCAGCACAAAGGAGAGAACACAAGTAAAATGTCTGTAGTGACAGAGAGCATGTTAATCATCAAGGAGCATCAAATCACCCTGAAACTTCAAATGTAACTTTTATGAAACTTATTAACCTTCTTATTCCTTTAAGGCAATTTTCCCAAAGGCCTCAATGGTGCCTTCTTTAAAGTTCTGAAGTCAATCAAATGCTTAGAGGACAAAGTATAATCACCTTTAAACATTTTACAGCCTGTGTCATTCAGACTGTTCAGGATAGAATTCTTGTGATTTCAATTATTACCAACAATTTAATGGGTTGTTCAGCGTATCAACCACAAACGACCAACAAAGAACTACACTTGATCATTCATCTACTCTAGCTTAATTTGAGTCCTTGATATAAATGTTCACGTCTGCAACAGAGAGTCCCGTAGGATTGTTTTGTCCAAAGATCTGTTCCTTGGTCCATTTCAAGGTCACCTGCCTTGCCAGGAACTGTCAGTTCCATAAGGGCAGGGGCTGCCGATTTCTCGGCACCAACACCCAATGCGGAGCACTGTACCAGGCCCTTGTTGCGCAACCGATAAACAGGAGCTTAATGAATAAATGAACAAACCTTTATATAGTGCCAATTAACAGTGTTCAACCAGTCTCTGCACTCACAGGTGTACGCAGGCACTTCTTACGTTCATAAACACCATGGGTTTGTGAACGACACACGACATGCAGACAGGTGCCCATTGCTCCTGGAAGCACATGCCACAACCTGCGGCTTGCGGTGGGACCGCCGGGCACCCCCCAGTCCTGCCCAGGCACAGAAGGGAGCCAGCCCCGAACCTCACTGATGGAAACAAGGACACCAGGTTCAACCAACATAAGGCTTTAAAACCTCTCTCTGCCAAATGAAAACAGGACACTACGTTTTCCAGGATTAGTAACAAACCTGTTTCAACAGGAGAAACAAAAACTCTACGAAGTGACATTCTCAAAGGAACAGATGCAATTTCAACTGGAAAAATAAAGATTTAGCTCAGCTAATCTGCATTAACATCAGTGCCTTCACAGCATCCAGAAATATGTTCTCAAAAGGTCATGTGCATAAACATATACTGTGAAGAATAAAAACAGTTGTTCAGGGTTTCTTGACAAATCAGAATAACCACTCTATGAAGAGAGTAACTGCTGGTGGGCACTTGCAGTCACACAATCGGGGCTTTGTGGCACCTGCACCCCCCCCCCCCCCCACCCAGGCAGCATAAGGCAAAGTTGGGGGCACAGGGAGCCCGAGCCCCGGACCCCGGGAGCCTGGACCCCCTCCTCTCCAGCTGGCGGGGCCAAGGCCCTGGGCAAGCCTCAGCCTCTGTAGGTCTCTGTTTCTACATGATAAACTGAGGAGACTGGTCCAGTACTGGTGACTCTAGGAAACATTTCAAACTAATGATCTACGTCATAGATACTGGGTGAGATGGTGTTTCTCATTTTCAAAGAAACAAGTAAAGTGGCTCACTTTAAATAAACAATTGAAGTAGCCCCATCTTGAAGCACCCCTAGATGAAACAAGAAGTTTAAATAAGTTATGAAAAATAACCGCCTTCACACAGAGTGAGACGGCCAGTTATACATCAGGGACTCCTCATGGAAGAGCAGACTGTCCCCCAGGAAGCAAGCCATCCAAAAAAGAAAAAGATCTGAACCTGATCATCAAGAAATGTATTATACGCAGGGGAGAGACAGAGGGAGAACAGATCGACTGAGGGACTTAATAAACTAAAGGACACACAAACCAATCACACTTGAATTCTGATTAAAACACGTTTTTAAAATTATGACATTTAGGGAGAAATGGAAATTTGAATACTGGCTAGATAGAGATAAACTCTGAAATATTCATGGATAAATTAAGACATGATGTCTGGGATTTGCTTCAGAATTAAGCAGGGATGGGAGATGAGGCAGTACAGACAAGAACAAGGTTGGCCATAAGTAAATAATTATTGAAGCTGGGTAATGGGTACAAAAGGATTCCGTAGAGCCTTCTGTCTGAAATCTTCCATAAGAAGTAAAAGAAATAAGTCAAATGAAATCACTTACTATGAAAAAATCTCTGGAACTAAATTTTCCAGATCATTGCAAAGATAAAGGGTCTTTATCCTTTCTGAGCTCTACACTTCAGGTGTGACATTTCCAGACATATACGAAGCACTTACAACCTATAAGAAAATCAACACAACAGTTGCCCCTACACCCAACAAGATAATGAACCAATTTAAGGGCATACTTGGCGTTGCAAATTATATAAGGATTAAATATGTCCCCTGATGCAAATTAGGTCAATATAATTACTCAAAAAAAAAAGGAAGGGGGTTAAAAAATAAAACAACACATCCTCTTACAGGCCAGGCTAAGGCAAAGGGGCAGGTCCCCAGCCCTGAGCCTCCTCTAAGGACCTCCTGAGCCTGCCTCCGGGGCACGGGAACCACAGGATCGCATTTCACAGGCAGCTGTTTTCCTGTCAAGCTGAAGGACAATCTCGGACTGGAAGGGCAGGTGATTAATTTGCAATTTGCAAAGTGAACTAAGCAGAACGCAAACTCCATCTACTCTATGGTTCGATTTATTATACAGAACTACCAGTACATGAGCTGCTTGAGGGTAAGAGCCATCTAGAGCCCCCAGAACCGAGACCAGTGTCTGGGGCACGGCCAGAAGCTCAATGCTGACCGCGGAGACTGACGGTGCAAATCCACATGTCCATAGGAAACAGCTAAAGGAAGGAATCTCAATGCACACAGCAGTCATAACTGGCAGTGGGATCGTGGGTGACCGTTGTTTTTTTGTTTTTTTACACTCCTCTGTGTTTTCCAAGTTTTTTTCAACAATCATCTATTACTTCTATAATCATAAAAATCATATAAGCTCAAAAAACCCTTGCAAGTGACCATAACTAACATACCTGTGGGAAGCGGGGAGGATAAATATGATGGATTTCATGACTACCCACCCCAGCACTGCACTGTGGAAATCCACCTGCTGCTTCCAGGCCGGCAGGACTGGTGGCTCCCACTGTCCCGCGGCCCCTGCCCCTTCAGTCAAGGTGCCCGTGCCCTTGGCCCCCTGGACAGGAGCACCTGGGATACAGCCAGCTCCAGAACCAGCCTTGTAGCCCCAGCACCTGCAGCAGGGCCAGGCAGTTTGTCAAATTCAAATGACCGAAATATTTTAGTTCCAGGTTGCAAATTTGACACCTGTCACTGCCCCTTCCCAGCTAACTGCTCAGTGTGGCCCCAGAGCTTGCACCAGGTAGACTCTGCACCATGGGAGAGAAATGCTCTTTAGGGATGCATGCATCATGCTGCATTTCCAGTGATCGGCCCAAGCAAGCGCAACAAGCACATGGAACCAGCTGCCAGGACACGAAGGTGATGGTGACGGGGAGCACACGTTCATCTACAAGGTGGGTGCAGCGCCAGTGAAACATGCAAACCTCCGTGGCCCTGTCTGGGAGGGAGCCGGACACAGCTGCAAAGCATCTGGCCCTGTTGAGGGAAAGCTCAGGCCTGTCTCCGCAGCCAGCAGAGCCCTGGGATCCACGTGGATTCTAAAGCAAGTCAGGACCCTCATACAGCCAGAGACTTGAGATCTTAGAGTCACAAGAACCGAGCGCAATCCCCCAGTTTCATGGACGGAGAGCAGTAAGGGGCCCGGGCCCATGGCGGGCGAGGGTCCCAGCAGTCTGCATCAAGCCCTCTCCCTGGCACACCCAGAGACTGTCTCCTTTCATACTGCACAGTAAAAAACGGTTCTTCATATTGGTCATTTATTTTTTTAGGTGCGATAATGTTTTTAAGTTTTTCCTTTTAAATAGAGACAGTGTCTTTTAGATAAATGTTGATATATTTATGGATAAAATAATATGACATCCTTTTCAAAATCCTCAAAGTGGGTGGGGTAGAGATGACACTAGACTGACTGGACGGTAGCTGGTAAAGCTGGGTGACAGTATATGGCAGGTCATTATATGCGTCTCCCTCCTTTAGTGTGTATGTGAAATTTTCCATTAGAAAAATTTTCCTTAAATAGGCTGCAAAATACCAAACTGCAGCAAGGAGAGTCTTTGCTACCAAGCTAAGTCTTCCAAGAAAAACAACCAGAAAGAAGACAGAGGGAGAGGGAGAGGCGGGGGGGGGAGGGGAGAGAAAGAGAGAGAGAGAGAGAGAGAGAAACCTTCTGCTACTGTCTAAGATACTGCCCATAAAGTCTTATAGCCACGAAAAAAAAAAATTCCCAGTACCATTGCTCAGTAAGAAGAGGGAGCTTATTCAACAAGTTATCAAGTCAGCAGAGAAAACAAGCCATGTCAGTATTAGATCATTAAATCAGCATTCTGGCAAAAAATGATATTTCAAAATGTTCTGATGACAGCTGGATCAAACCCGCCAATACTTGACAGTAATAAATACAGTTATTTGGGAAGAAAAATAGGGAGTGACCTTACAGTTCCACTGAAATATGCCAAATAAGGAAAGCTTGAAGCTGTAAGAAATGGAAAAGAACAGCTAATATTTGGCAAGCTTCCTTATGATCAACAAATTAAAATGTTAAGGAAGCAATTTGTTGAGAAAAGATATTTTTAAAAGGAGCTGAATCATGCAGGTTCAGCCCTGGATATGGCCAATTGGTAATTTGAAATCATTTTTTTTTTTTTTTTTTAGTTAATGTTTTCAGCCTCCAGAAATTGCCTGTGAGACCTCGCTGAGTTAATCATAAACCCACCTCTCGCCCAGCTCGGGATGAGGGGAAGGCGCTGTAACTTGGTCCCAAAAAGGATCTCAAGCCCCCGCTTCGGGGTGACTGCAAACTTGGCTTTCACTGGCAGCCACTTTAATGACAAGAGAACAAACAAAACTAGAGTCTGAAGTCTAGCTTCACGTTTTAATTCCCGCTGGTTGCCAACACTTTGCAATCGTTAGCCATCTGACCTACTTTAAGTCTGCAAAGCCTAAAGTTACTCGACGTCTTCAACTGAAAAGCAGACGTGCCCTGGTTTTCATGATCAGTGAATGAGTGGGAAGACTTACTGTGATCAAAGGGCCCCTCCCAGCGTAAGGACAAGGATATCTCCGTCAAGCTCAGCAATGTTCATCGAGCACCTGCAGCTCCAGACGCAAAGCCTCCCTTTTGGGGGTGAGGCAGGGGAGCCGAAGGTCATAAACACACGTGACACACCACGTGAGGATGTGTCACCAAGAGGGGAGAGTCAGGGGAAGGGAGAGAGGGTGGGCAGGGTCTCCGAGAGGGGCACCTGAGCTCAGACCTGCAGGAAGTGAAACCACCAGCAAAAACCAGTCAGCCTCTAAAACAGGAATCCCCACTGCCACCCCCCAGAAAATAGAAACTAAACCGCTTTGGGCATGTAACCCTTCGTGTGGTTACAAACTGCTTCAGCTTTGTTATAACCTTGTGGTATCTGGATGCTGCGTTTATTTATTTTTATCACACTCCCTGGAAATGAACCCTAGTCCTCACCAGCAACTGAAATACAGTGTTCTGTTTTCAAAATACTCTGTTCAAGCACTAAAAATGCACTGGGAAGGGTCCTTGGGCTTTACCTGTGCTCAGCACTGAGGGAAAACACTGGCCTGTGGGCGCTAATGCAGGTGGTTATTCGGTGTTTGGCCACACGTATGAAATGGTCCGGAGTGGCCATCGGGACGGCACCCCGGGGATGGGTGGCTCTGGGCAGGGGGTCAGCTCCTGTAGGAACTGCAAACGCAAAGCAGCCACCCGCCCACAGGGACATGAGGTGTGACCCGGGCTTCTTCCCCCAGACTGATCTGAGAAAACTGGGGACAGAGAGATTCAGCTGCATTGCTGCCCACACTTTCTGCAGCGCTTGAGGCAGCCCCAGAACTCCCCAGCATTCGCTCCATCAGCTGGGCAAGGGCAAGGCATCCTCGGGGCCGCCCACTTAGGAGGACAGGGTCCCTCACACGTTGGTGAAGCTCACTGACCAGGGCTCACCTCAGGCTTGGGAAAACCACTAACTACTCCACATTCACAGTCTGACCTGGGGGCCCCCAATGACCCCTGAAACAAGCGTCAGCTCAGCACATCTTGTAAGGACTTAGCGGGATTTGTTTCCCACTTAGTTTCATGAACCCGTTTTCACATGGCTAGCGGAACATCCTGTCTCGGAGCAGACAGCAAGCCTGGCCACCAAGCAGCAGCTGCATGGCTGCTGGGTGCGGAACCTCCAAACCACCATGTTCAGCGTGGGGCAGGCAGGCAAACCGAGAGCAGGAAGCACGGACATGCCATCCATCAGAGCCACGCACACACGTCAATGACGGCAGAGGCCTGCCAGCATCAGGCACCTCGCCCTCCAGGCCGCAGTGTCCTCCACTGTTAGGTAAGCATGATGGAGCTGCCCTCCAGAAGCCACAGGGAGGAACAGCGAATGGAAAAAGTCCCTGCAAACAAACAAACATCCCCCTTGCAGTTATGCAGAGCCATCAGAGGGCTAAGTCCCTCTGAGCTCCTTTATCCTAACCAGGCTGTCCCTCGTGAGAGCCGGAAGGCAGGCACGGGTCCCACCAGCCCAGGCAAGCTCAGGCCTTCCCTTCCTGCCTCAGTTAGGAAAAGACGGTCCCTCAGGGTGTAAAGCACCCTGCAGACAAATCCTCAACCGGTCAAATCCCAGCTCTCCTTCACCTAATCCCAACCTCATGCTGCTTTATCTATCTCAAAACAGCTGATTTCAGAGGCGCTCACCCTCATTTTTCGTTACAGTCCACATCATACTGAAAACCTACTATTAAATGCTTAGAGCGAAAGGCCTTTCTGCATTGAAAACATCCTTTATGTGTTGAAAAGTGTATGAAAGACTTGCAATTTGACTCAAAAAAAAAATTTATTTCTACAGCTATTTCACAAATGTGGCATTTACTGCTACCTCTGTTCTACACGAGGCACCGTGGGAGGTGCTGCAGAGTCAGAGGCAAACGCAGACCCTGCCCAGAGACGCTCACCGCCCGCAAGAGGGACAAAGCGAGGACCCAGATGACTGTAATTCTAGGTGGAGAGGGCCCAAAGCTGGGGCAGGCACCAGGGGCCTGGGGTTCAGAAGAGGACACATGGCACATGCCGGAGGGGAACTGAACAGCTTCGTTCAAACAGAAACAGGAACTTGAGCTGGGCAGGACTTCAGAGGCTGGGACCAGAAGGACGGCGGGTGGGGGTGGCCCCGGGAGAAGGCCCGGCGGGAGCAGAGGCTCTGCCGCAAGGAAGGGGAAGGCGCGTTCCGATGTCCAGGGTGGCGTCATCTGGCTGGCACGCCCGGGGAACAGCCGAGGAGGCGGGGGCAGCAATCAGCAGTGTGAGGGGGCACGGGGAGGTCGGGAGTGGGAGGCCACGGCAGGGACCAGGGAAAATTCATCTGGCATCAACAAAGCAGTTTCAGTTTAAAGATGAAGGTGGAACCAGAGTGGAGATGAAAACCTGGACGTCCCTCACGGGTGTCATGAGAGGTGTCTGTACTCAGGTGAGTAAGAGAGGTTTCCACCCAGTCGGAAAGCAACGGGGGTACAGCAGCACAGCTGGCTGCCAGAAAGCCGTCAAAATGAGAGAAACCGTTTGTCTTGGTCTAATTGGGGCCACTTTTGATGTCACCAACCACAAGGAGGAAGTATTCCCTTCTGGGTCTGCAGGAAACCGATTGTGTCACTGTGTCTGTCCTGGCTGGGAAATGCACAATACGCCAAAGGATTTTCCACCTATAGGGGATACAATTTGTCTGCTCCTGTCATCTTTCTGTACAGCCGACTTCATTTTCCGTATCTGCCAGACTTCTTGACGTGGCAGTTTTTAGAGCCTTCAATTAGAGAATGGAAAACACGGCCTCAGATAAACAATTAAGGTTAGGGAGGAAAAACAGATGAAGAAACAACTCTAATGAAGGCAACAAATTACAAGTGTGGAATAACATTCTGGTCATTATGTATTGTGATTAAGGGCGCCACGCTCTGATGACGTAAAACTTGTGCTTTCCTTGCACACTTCAAGCTGACCTAAGCTTTTTTTTTAACTCATGGTGAAAACATTGATAAAGTATCAGACTGGGTGTTGTGGCATAAATTATAAAATACCTGCCAAACCACTGATGACTCACCCACGGGGCCATTTGTGTTTTCTTTGTCGCTCTGTGAGAAGTGACCAAGCATCTCCCGGGACCCCAGTACAGTGAGGACAGAGACCTACGGTGTGCCCCCTACTTACCACACGACCCCCTGCCAGGGAAGACTACCAGGCAGAACTGCCGGGATTCAGCAAGTGCCGCGAGATACGGAGGAACAGGGCAGATGGCAGGTTGTGGAGGACTGGAGGGTTTTGGAGGAAACGAAATTCCTGAGGTCAGGAAGGCAGAAAGGGTTTCACCGGGAAGCAGGGGGCCCCAAGGGATGGATGCACCCAGGGAGAAGAGAAGAGCTCTCCCGCATTCCCTCAGAACTACTTAAGCAGGAAATAAGATGTCAACGTGTTATGGACGATTACAAGACAGGGAAGGAGACGAGGGATAGAAGCATTGTAGCAGAGCACTGCAAACCAATGCTCTTTCTTTCAGTCCTTTCAGTTTCCTGAGTGTGTGCATGTATGGGAATAAAAATGTAGGGAAGCACAACTATTGAGAATGGGGAGTCACATAAGGGTGTGAGAGGGCAGGTCTAATTTCTTAGTCCAGAAGCAAAGGATGCTACAATTAATAACAGCTCCCATGTACTGAGCAGCTACCAAGAGGCACTTCACATATATTCCTTCACTTTATTTTTGTAACAACTCAGTTAGGAAGGTCGCACTTTCCACAGATGAGGAAACAAAGACATCCAACCACGAAATTATGGAGCCAGATTTGAATGCATGTCTCTCAGACTCAAAAAAGAACCGAGACATGCTATTTCCTCCTCCTTCCTTCTTCCTTCCACAACCAAGCTCATATACTAACGAGGCTGGTTTTCTTAGTGTTTCATAAAGTTGGTCTGAAGACAATTCCCAAACATGTGTTAATCATGTGTCAATCACCGGCAGCCTGGTTGGAAGAGTTCCCAAAAGATTACCCGTAAAGAAAACTACGAAACATTGCAGCAAAAAGCTAATGAAGACCTAAATAAATGGAAGGACATTCTGTGTTCAAGGATTGGAAGACGAGATATTAAGATGTCGATTCTACCCAAGGCAATATACAGATTCAACACAATTCCAATCCAAATTCCAACTGCCTTCTTCTCTAAATGGAAAAACAACCCATCAATTTCATAAGGAGGGGAAAGCAGCCCTGAATAGCCAAAACAATCTTGAAAAAGAAGAACAAAGCTGGTGGATGCACACTTCCTGATTTTAAAACTTACTTTCTTATTTTTTTTTTGACCAACTGATCTTGGACAATGGTGCCAAGTCCACTCAATGGGGAAGAAATGGTCTCTTCAACAAATGGTGTTGGAAGGAGTGGCTATTTGCAAAAGAATGAAGGTGGGCCTCTATACCTCACACTCATATGAAAATTAACTCAAAATGGATCAAAGACCTAAATATAGGAATTAAAACTACATAACTCCTAGAAGAAAATATAGGGAAGCACCTTCAGGACCTTGTAGTTAGGTGGTGGTTTCTTAGACTTTATACCAAAGGCACAAACAGCAAAAGAAAAAACATAAATGGGACTTCATCAAAATTAAAAACTTTTGTGCAAAGGACTTTATCAAGAAAGTAAAAAGATAACCTACAGAATGGGAAAAAAAATACATGGAAACCATCTATATGATGAGGGTTTAATACCCAGAGTATATAAAGAAGTTCTACAACTCAACAACAAAAAGACACACAACCCAATTTAAAAAATGGGGGAAAGACTTGGAACAGACATTTCTCCAAAGAAGGTATAAAAATGGCTAATAAATACATGAAAAATGCTCACTCATTAACCGTTAGGGAAATGAAAATCAAAACCACAGTAAGGTAACGATCTCACAGCCACTGGAATGGCTACTATGTAAAAAAGAAAAGAAAAGAAAAGAAGTGTTGGAGAGGATGTGGAGAAATAGGGACACATCTTCCCTGGTGGTAGGAATGTAAAAGGGTGCGGCCGCTGTGGAAGACAGCGTGGTGATTCCTCAGGAAGTACAGTCACCATACAACCCGGAAATCCCACTTCTGAGCGTACACCCCAAAGAACCGAAAGCAGGGACTCAAAAAGCCATTTGCACACGACGCTCAGAGCGGCGTTATTCACAGTAGCCAAAAGGTGGAAGCAACCCAAGTGTCCATAAACAGATAAACGAAGAAACAAAAGGTAGTTTGTACATACAGTGGAATATAATTCCACCAAAAAAAGGAATGAAGTCCTGGTATCTTCACGGATGAACCTTGAAGACATCACATTGAGCAAAAGAAGTCAGTCACAAAAGGAGAAATACTATACAACTTCACTTACATGAAATAAACAGAATATACATATTCATCAAGTCAGAAACTAAAATGCAAGTTACCAGGGGTGGAGAGGGGCAAGGGAATAGAGCATGAATGTTTAATTGATATGGAGCTTCTGTCAGAAGTGATAGAAAAGCTTTTAGCAATGGATGATGGGGATGGAGGCAGAATTTTGCATATACAATTAACATCACTGAACAGTATGTTCCAAGAGGGAAAAGAAGCGAAATTTTAGGTTGCATGTAAGTTAGCACACACACACACATACCCCATAGAACTGGATGACACAAAGAGTGAACCCTAATGTAAACAGTGGGGCTAAAGTTAATAGCATAATTATAATAATATTGTTTCGTGAATTGCAACAAAGATACCACACTAATGCATAACAGGGAGCCTTGCATGTGTGAACTTTCTGCATGATGTTTCTATGAACTACAACTGCTCTAATAAAATAAATTAAAAAATAAAAACTTTGAAAGGAAAAAAACATGTTTCCTATAAAACCAGTGTCATGATCTAGGGCCTTACCTCATACACAAATTGAGGAATTTGAGAGCATGTGACTTCCAACTGAATATGGCAGATTAACACATGAATTTTCTCCCCTTCCTCCCAAATGGCGAAGATAAACACAGAACAAAGAGAATGGAGGAGGAGAGACTAGATAAGGAGTCCACCAAACTGCAGAACCTGGAAAGCGGGGGATAAGCAGAAGCAGCCTCTGCAGCCCATGGGTTCGGGATCCGCCTGCGGACGGAGAAGCCCAGGGCAGCAGCTAATGGGCTGCAGAACTGGGGGTGGCGGGGACTTCTAAAGGTGGGGGTGCAGGGTGAGCACATGGTCGAGAGGAGGGTCAAACCCCTGCCCCCCCGCTGCTGGCAGAAGACTGGGGTGTCTCTCAGCTGAAGCAGTGACCCTGCCCCCTCTCCGCAGCCCCCTCCCTGGCCTAGAAGACTCACAAACCCCCACCAACCCCACCCAGCTGGAAGACGGACGCCTTCCCACTGGAGAGAGGGAGCATTCCAAGAGAAAAGAGCCAGGATATTGACCCCTAGGGGATCCTCCCTGTGCTGGTTTGAATGTATTATATCCCCCAGAAAAAGCCGTATTCTTTGATGCAATCTTGTGGGGCAGACATATTAGTGGGGATTAAGTTGGAATCCCCACTAATTTGGATTAGGTTGTCTGCACGAAAATGTGCCCCACCCAACTGTAGGTGATAACACTGATGAGATAATTTCCATGGAGGCTTGGCCCCACCCATTCAAGGTGGGCCTTGATCAGTGGAGCCATATAAATGAGCTGACGGGCAGAGGGAACTCATTGCAGCTGTGAGTGATGTTTTGAAGAGTAGCTACAGCCAAGAGTAAGACGCACAGGAGCTGCAGATAAGAGACAGTTTGGGGATGGCCGTTGAAAGCAGACTCTCGCTCCGGAGAAGCTAAGAGAGGACAAACACCCCAAGTGCAACTAAGAGTGACATTTTTAAGGAACTGCAGCCTAGAGAGGAATGCCCTGGGAGAAAGCCATTTTGAAACCAGAACTTTGGAGCAGACGCCAGCCACGTGCCTTCCCAGCTAACAGAGGTTTTCCGGACACCATGGGCCATCCTCCAGTGAAGGTACCTGATTGCTGGTGTGTTACCTTGGACACTTTATGGCCTTAAGACTGTAACTGTGTAACCAAATAAACCCCCTTTTATTAGCCAATCCATCTCTGGTGTTTTGCATTCCAGCAGCCTTAGCAAACTAAAACACCCCCCAAAACATCTGGGTTGATCACTTCAAGTGAAGGCCATCAGTCAACCACCCCAACACCCCCCTCCAACACACAGAACTTCCATATAAGCAAGTTTTAGTGCCTTGGGGCCTTACATAGGGGAAGACAAAATGTCACTGGACATTTGAGGGGGAAAGCCACTAACTGGGACCAGACCAAAAGCAGAAAACAGGAACAGAGAAAAATCAACAGGAGAAAGGTAAACAAATTTGGGTCTAGCCACACAATTGGGTTTACACATCAGAGGAAAAGAACAGACCACAGTTACCAAAACATGACAGATGAATCTCAGGGGCATAATTTGAGTCAAAAAGCAAGTTCCAGAAGTCTATATGCAAAATTATAATGCGTTTTTATAGAGCTCTAACCCAAGCAAAAGAAAGCATGTTATTCAAGCATACATACACTTGAGATAAAACTTCATTATTTTCAGGCTATGGCATAACAAATACAAAGTTTAAGACAGTTGTCACCTGTCCTGATAGGGAGGCTGGACAACAGAAGAGAGACAGAGTGTACAGGTGGATCCAAATTAATGGCAAAATTCCGGTCCTTGGGTTGGGAGACAGATCTGTAGAAGTTCATTATATTGTTACACTTTAAAACCAAAATGTGATACATACAATTGTATACATGTATTCAATCATGTTATTTTTAAAAGTTTTTTGTTTAAGTAGGAAAGAAAAAGACAATGCTGGGAACAGAAGAAAACTTTAAAAAAAAAAAAAGGTGTAATGAATGTAGCCAATAAGATAAAAGATGCTGCATCCCTAAAACAAGAACATATCATAGGAATGGAACATTCAGAGAACTAGAAAGAAAACTCAGAAACAAAAATTACGATAAATAAAAGTTCAGAAAGATTGGAAAGTTGAAGAATTCTCACATCAAAATAAACAAAGAAAAAAAATGAAAGCTGGAAAAAATGAGCAGATCAGTCCAAGAGGCCTCACATACAAATAACAAGAGTTCCAGAGGACAGAAAACAGAGGCAAGGAAAATAAGACCCATCCCAAGGTACCTTTGCATGAAAACTGAGAATAATAAGAATAAAAAGACAACTCTAAAAGGTGTGAGAGAAAACAAGGTACTGGACATCAAAATGCACTCAACAATGAGCACTCAACAAGAGCATGGAGCACTCAATGAAGAACATGGAGCATCCCACAAAGAGCTCACCAATGAGCATGGAGCACTCCACAACAAGCACAGAGCACTGAACAATGAGTACAGAGCACTCAAATGCAAGCATGGAGCACCCTACAATGAGCACAGAGCACTCAGCAATGAGCATACCACAAAGAGCTCACCAATGAGCATGGAGCACTCCACAATGAGCACGGAGCACTCAACAAGCTCAATGGTGAGCATGGAGCACTCAACAATGAGCATGGAGAACTCAAAGATGAGCACAGAGGAGTGTCTTTCAAATTAGGAGGAAGTGCTTTCTAACCTGGAACTCTGAGTCTACAATCTACAAAGAGGAGGGCAGAATGAAAAGAGTGTCATGTCTGCAGACATGGAGATATGGACACCCTTTATCAAGAACCTACTGGAGGAGGTTGCCCCCCCCCACCTCCCCAAATGAGAGACTAAACCAGAAAAAAACAGCAACAAGGACCACAAAACACAAAAACCAGGGATACAGGAGCCAAGGAATCCAAACCAGGGGAGAGGGAAATGGAGCCCTTGAGGAGATGGGCAGGGGGCCCCGGGCCTGGCAGCAGCCACCACAGGCCGGAACAAGGGCGCTGCCAAGAACAAGACGAAACCCCTACATCTCTGAGAGGTTTCCATGTTTCAAGAGAGTCGTGTTGCTGGAGCAGAGTTTAGGAATAAATTAGGAATAAACATAGAAAACTAATATTTACATAGTCAGAGTTATCCAAACACTGAATATTTGAAAATTGATTGAGTCAAAAAGAGAACTATGAAAATGAGGATGGGAGAGGGAGACTTCCTGAGGACCGGGTCCTCTCCATCTCCCACGGAGACACACCAGTAGATTAAGCTCATAACACTGAAAACCCAGGAGCATGCACCTGCTGGCTGCTTAGAAAACCAGAGACTATTCTGGGGTGCAGGAATTAACCGAAGGTAGGGAGAAGTGGGGCGGGGGACTGTTTTTGTTTTTTACTACTAAGCTTAACAGAATTTTGATTCAAAATGGAAATAAAATGTTTTTAAAGAAAGAAAACATGTAACAATGACTACTTTGGGACAAGTTTCATTCTAAAATGAAATACACTCACCCAAGATGTAGGATTTCCTTTTGGAAAACACTTCCAAACTGTGGTAACGATAATGACCAGGCAGAAAAGCGTTAATTCGGCCCTAGTACTGTTCTTACTTCCACGGTTCTCTCATCTGTGCCCTGATTTCTAAACGCTGAACCTGAGAGCTTTACCCAGATCCGGATCGGAAATGTGGGTGGAGGTGGCCCCGAGCCCAGGCGCTCTCCTGAGGCTGCAGTGACAGAAAACAGTCCAGGAGGACCCGCACACCCCCGCACACCTCCGCGGCCAGCCCTGCATATCCCGCACACCCCCGCACACCTTTGCACACCTCCGTGGCCCACCCCACCTCTGCCTCCAGGGGCGCCAGCCAGGAGACCAAGGCTGCTGGGAGCCACCAAGCAAAGCCGATATCTGGAATTGAGTTATTTCTTCCTGTTAGCAAAGATTTTTTTTAATCAACGAACTTTCTTTCCAACTTTGCTTCTGAAATTTTCACTGATCCATAAATTCTGTTTAACTGTTTGACTCCCCTTTTCTCCAAATGTCCTATTTCTCTCTATTCCTTATTCTAAAAATCAGATCAAAGTATGTTTTAAATGAATTGCCTACATTCAGAGTCCAGGCAGCACTGCCATGCCATTAAAAATTATGTGATATAGGTGATATTAGCACTCTGCTCTCCCTCCCATACCCCCAACTTTCCTTCCACAGAAAAGGACAGGGCCGACTACATAACAGCCCAAACCTGCTGCCAGGTATGAAACACCTACTTGGAAAGTCTTCAAGATCTGGGCCAAGAGAACAAACCTCAGAGCCCAGCACGTCAATCACATGGCAGAGCTGCTGGCACTCGGCTCCAGCTGTCAGCAATCACTGGGCAGGGAAAAACCCAAGCCCTCTGGACAATCAGAAAAAGGCCTTGCAAGTCTTCTGTTATTCTAAAAACCTCTGCCTTCTATTTGTACATTTTAAGAAGCTACTAGAAATTGTCCTTACCCTTACAGCCCCAGCAGTAGTAAATTCTGAACTAAAGCTGGCCCCCATGGGGGCCCAGCAGGCTGGGAAAATAGAAGGAGGGAGAAAATTTAAACAATTACTAGACTCAATAGACATTAAGAGTCACAAGTTGCTTCATCTAAATAATGTTCCCGCCATCTGGATCTGAAAGGACTTCCACGTTGCGACTTCTCCTTTCTATAGGATGCTCGCCACGGAACATGAAAAGTCAAAGGTGCCACGTGTTGGATGACTCACATCCTTCATGTGTCCACCGAACAACTGAACGTTTGACGTGGAAGCTGTTCACATCCAGGAGGCGGGCAGATGCCTTCAAAATATATTACGCAAACGAGTGGGGTTTCACATGTAATCAGATGTTTTTAATCATATGGTGGGGGGGAGTCTCTGGGAAAAAAAAACATAAAAGAAATAAAACTAAGAAACACAACATCAAAGCATCCCCGGAGACTGGGCAGTCCACACCCAGGGGCCAGCACTGGGGCAGCGCAGGCTGGGTCATCGTTACTGCTCTTTTGGAGGAGGCAGTCCCTCGGACGGGCTGCCAACACTCCAATACTCTACTTGACCTTTTCATTTCAAGGCTAGGAAAAATGTAGGACAGTATATCGACACCGTCCTAAGTTCAGTCTTACTGAATTCCCTAGAAAGTAAAGTCGCTTTATTATTGCCCTTTTACAGAGGAAGCAGGGTAAGTGCCCAAAGGCACAAAAGCTAATAAACGGAGGAACAGGGATTCCAGATCAGATGAGATGTCTGCCGCCCAAGCCAGAGTGCCCCCAACCAGTGCACCAGACCCCCCAGCCAGGCCAGTGGAGCCGGCAGGTGGATGCATTCTGGGCCAATCCAAAAGTCAGCCAGCTGCAGAACCTCATGTCCTCAGAGGCTGAAAACTGGCATTTCCAGTGACAGTGGGTCATGCAACCATAACAATTAGGGAAGGAAAGGCTCCCCAAAGGGTACTTTCCCAAACAGTTAAAGCATTTGCCCTTAAACTTGGGTCCTGAACTTACTATGACCTTGGTTAAAAAAAAAAAAAACACCAACTTTCCCACTGTATTAATCAAAACGTGACAGAATTCTGCAATCTTTTGGTGGCTCAGATTTATTATAACCAAGGTCGATGCTGAAATCTATAGTGAATCTCCACATTTCTCAACAATCCACATGCAGGGGAATCTGCCCCTGCATGGAACAGCCCTGCCCAACAGTGGTTTAGGGTCTTTCTGGTCTCCTGCCATCACACTGACAGCTGTCCCACCAGCTACTGTCCAGGAGCCTGGCACAAACACTGCCCTTTCTTCCAATTTGCTGTTTAATGTGTTAGAACCTTGAAAAGCAGATAGCCAATACTACTAGAACATGTGTAAAAAAAGGAGCTAGGTCTAAACTAGGTTTGGGAGAAGGCACAGGACCCTGCCTTGTAAAACCACACAGCCTGCGTGCACAGACTGTGTGCCACTTGCAGACTGTGTGTGCCACCTGGTCCAGCAGCTCTGCTGACTGGTGGCTCCTGAAGTCATGGAGGGCTCAGTGTGGCAGATAAGGGAGAGGGCACGCTGTTAACATATGAAATACATAAAACCACCCATCCCTTTTAAAAGGATCTAGACCAGTGCTTCTCAAATTTTAATGTGCATATGGATCACCTGGGAATTTTATGAACCAGAGATTCTGACTCAGTAGGTCTGGGCCAGAGATTCCGCATTTCTAACAAACCCCAGGTGATACTGGTTCATGGGTCTAGATAAGAACAGCATTGTGCAAAAGAAATGCAATGTGAGCTGTGTAAGTCATTTTAAATGTCAGCAATCAGCCTCAGGTCTAGCTAGCTAGCCTCCCCAGTCCACTCCCCACCTCCATGCCCAGCCACCCACTAGGTCTTTAGCCAGGGTGTAAATTTCACCCTATACAAACCATAGAATGAACCCCTGGATGCCCATCTCCCAGCTTCAGCCTTGTTTCATCTATACTCCATCCTGAGAAGCTTCTTAAATATATCAAAGCCCATGCCCCACCCCACCCCCAGACTGACAGACCCACCTCCCAGCACCACCCTGTGGGAACCAGCAGTCAGGCAGCCCTTGGAAAACAGCTGGGACTGGCACTGGGGGGGGGGGGTCCCCCAGGGGCCCTAGGGCAGCACCTGAAGTCTCTTCCCTGAGGCACATCCCTCCCTGACACACCCTGGTCTAGGCTTCAGCCCTGCCCCAGGGCTGGGGGAGCACAAGCCCCCAGAGAAGAACAACCAGGAGGAGGGCAAAGCACCAGAAGACAGACCATCAAACCAAACAGCCTGCACTGAAGAAAGCTGAGCTGATGGACCTGACTGGACAACAACTTCAAACGCGCCCAGCGAATAACCAGCAGTGAGAAACGAGGCTACGGGAAACAGGAACAGGCAGTTCTGAAGCACGACAAACTGAGGGGGAAGGTTCGAACAACAAAGTAGCAGAAATAAAGAACTCCAAGTGCGGGCTGAACAACAAGATGCACACAGCTCAAACCCCTACTGGTAAGCTGGAAGGCCAAGGCCAGGGGTTCCAGGAGAAGGCAACACGCAAGGATAAACATGGAAGGAATGAGCCTAGAATTAAGAGAGATGGAGAACCGAAGTAGAAGTTTTAACATCTGTGCAGTGGGAGTCCCAGAAAGAAAGCAAATACAGGGAGAAAATATTTCAAGAAATAGATGTCTGAGAATGGCCTAGAATTAAAAAAGTATATAAGACATCAGAATGAAAGGGTCCATAAAGTGCCAGATAAAATAGGTAAACAAAAAAACTCCGCACATAGATACATTAGGGTGACATCTAAAAACAAGGTAAGAGTAAAAATAAAAATCCAAGTACCTACAAAGAAATTGGAATCACACTGTCATCAGATTTCTCAGCTGCAACTGTCTTTGCAGAAAGGAAAAGGGTAATAATTTCAGCGTTGATGAAAAAGAACTTTGACCTAGAATTTTATATCCAGCTCAATTATCATTTAAATGTAGGGTGGAATAAGTGCCTTTTCAGACTTTTATTTGATCACATAAAAACCCTCTCTAAATACTCTCACTAGAAATACTCTAGCAATGAGAAAATAATCCTGAAAGTCAAAAATGGCATATAGGGGAACAATACCTGTGGAGAGTTGGTTATAGGTTTTAAATAAACCACTAGAAAACGCAAATGCAAACTAAAGGCAAACAGACACATTTTACAAATATACACAGAGAACCTCCAACTGAAACTTGAGACCAGTGGTTCTCACACTTGAGCGTGAATCCGTATCTTCCAGAGGGTTTATTCACAGACCCTTTGCAATAAAAGCAGATTATCAATAAAATAAGGAGAGCTATTGAAGAAGAATGTCAAAAATCTAAAAGATACATGCTCTTAAATAACCTGCGGATTAAAGGGGAAATTCTAAGAGAAATTACACAATATTACAGCTGAATAAAAATGACAGCACTTGCATGCCTAAATTTGTGAAACATGGCAAAAAGCGATAGTTGGAGGAAACTCTGTGGCTTCAAATGCCATTTATCAGAAAACAAAAATGAATTCAAATAAAAAGGAGAAGTATTCACAACCGTCAGGGAAAGATAGTGAACCCAAAGGAACAAGAGTGAAATGAAGATGAGAAATCAACCACGTAGACAAAACCAGGATTAACAAAACCAAAAGCTGATTTTTTTAAGATTAATGAGACAGAAAAAACTCAAGACTGAAAATAAAGAGAAGTGTTGTAAACAATTTCAGAAGCACAGAATATAGAAAGAAATGAGAAATGGAGCTAAAAATAGATTTACAAAAATAATTATGAAAATATTATGAACAATCATACAACCATAAGTTTTAAAACCTAGCTGAAATGAGTCAAAAATTATAAAATGCCCAAACTGGTACAAGAATAGAACACTTGACTAGATCAGTAACAAGGAAAGTGAAATAGTAACCTCCTCCCACCCACCCCAACAGTCTCAGGCCCAGAAGGTTTACATGAGACCTTGAGTAAATTTAAGGTCCAGACAATCCTCATCTCACACAAATTAAGAAAAAAATAAAAAACCACCAAAAAAAAAAAAAAAAGAAGGAACCCATTTTATGAGACTAGTACAACCTCAATTCCAATTGAATAGGATAAAAAAAACTATGGGCCAATTTCACTTAATAATATAGATTTGAAAAGGGTAAATGAAATCCAAGAGTATTTTTAAAATTCGAGATGAAGACTTTATCCCAGGCTGCAACTGATCAGTCGCATCAGATCAGCAACCCATGCCTTCTACCACAGTCTGGGACGAAGACGTGAAAATCACATAGACATGAAGCCATTTTATAAAAAAGTATCTGCTAAAAATCAACACCTATTTATGATAAAAACGCCCAGAAAACTGGAGAAAAGAGGGTTAAGGTAGTCGCCTGATTAGTGTCTACCAAAACCTCCTTTAGGCTCATTCCCTGTAGGATCAGGAGAGAAAAAGAGAGTCACTGCCACCACTACGTAACTCCAGTATAAGGACTGGAAGGAAAGGGACAAACAAACTGTCATTTTTTTGCAGATGATATTACTGGCTCCAGAGAAACTAAAATAGTAGCAAGTGAATTTGTAAAACCTAATAAGAGATTCTGCAAGCTTGCCGGTTTAAAAAACCAACAAACAAAACCAACTGTTTTCCTCTGTACCAGCAATGATCAATTAGAAATGAAAACAATAATAATACATACCATTCACAACAACTACAAAAACTTCTTAAAATCAAGGGATTACTCTAATAAAGAAGGCATAAGATCTTAATGGAAAAAGAAGACCTAGATAGATTCCCTTGTTCAAGGATGGTACAATTTGAAATTATTAATTCTCCCCCAAATTAATCCACATGTTTAATGCAAATCCAAGAAAAATTCCAGCGGAACTCAAGGGGAACTTGACAGAAATGTGTATGAAAGAATAACGGACCTTGGATAGCTAAGATATTTTAAAAAAGAAAGCAAAGAGGACGAATTCAGCCAATCAGAAATTAATGCACAGTATAAAGCCAAAGTAATTAAAACTGTGTGGTACCGAGGAGAAAAACAGAGAAGTGGAACAGGGTGGAAGAGAAGCACTCACACATATTTGGGGACTTGGAGTAGGACAGAGGTGACTTCCCAAATCAGGGGAGACAGTGTTGGAAAACCTGACTCACCCGCTAAGTTCTGTAACTACCTCCCACTCCACAAAATTCAACTCCAAACTAAATTAAAGATCTAAATGTGAAAAGGCAAATCTATATTGGAATGTCTTTGTGATCCTGGGTGGGGAAAGATCTCTTAAAGAAGTATGAAATAACACAAAGCAGGAGAGGAAAACTGATGTATTTGACTTCATCAAAATTAAGTTTTTCTATGTATCAAAGGACATCACAGAAAAATCAACAAACAGGGCAGCAACTGGGAGGATTAACATGTAGAACATACAAGAAGCTCCTGCAAATCAACAACAAAAAAAAGGTAAATCCATTTAAACGGGAAAAAAAGGACAAAATATATAATCAAGCAGTTTGCAAAAGGGGAAATTTGAAAAGCTAACAAATATAAAACAAGGTTTAGAACAGTATAAACCTTACGGGCAATCAGAGAAACATGACACAACACTGCAGCACCACTTTAAAACCATCCGAAAGGCAAAGAATATAGACGGAGGGCTGCAGAGAAGGTGGGTGACCCTGGAGAGGACACCCTCACCCCGACACCCCACAACCCCACTCCTGGGCGTCCGTCAGGAGCCACGTGCAAGGATGTTCTCTGGGGTGGCGCTCGTGGTATCGGGGCATCGAGGCCGTGGAGGAGAGCTGTAAGCCACGGTGAACTCTGAAGACGGAATCCGCCGCAGCTATCACAAGTGTGGACGGCAATTTACAGAGAGCCGTGTGGGCAGAACTAAAAAACAGTCATGAGTGGGGAAGCCAGACAGAAAGATTTATAGCACGATACCGTATTTATGAATCAAAACCTCATATGCACAAAACAGGCCACATATTTTACAAGGAGATAGGCACATAAAGGCACACTCAATAAATAATAAAGCAGCTGGCAACATGTTCTTGAACTTTCAAAATCACCGTGACGTGGGCTGACCACGGCACCTCATTTCCATTCCACGGAGGCGGGGAGGTGTTCTCTCTGAACTGACAGAGCCACACGCAGACACACATACACAACCAAAAAGGATTTGGTATTTTGCCTGTGCAACTTATGGAACCTGTCAATTTTGTTCACAAGTCACACCAGGTTCTAATTATACTTAACTGAATATCAACCATTCTAATTGCTTAATGCTTTATGGGCTGGATCTAAAGTACTGGGGGACATCTGGCTTGGCAAATGGAATTCTGCTTGCCTTTAGAAATGAGAGCTTCGAGAACACATTTTCTCCCCACGCTCTCACCTCTGCTTCACCCACCACCGACGCCTCCCAAAAACACTCCCTTCAGTGCCACGCCAAGCCAAAGCAGTCAGCAGAAACTGTATGCTGTGGATCTTAACTGTAATATCCTTGTGCCAGGCTGCTCTGCCAGCTGCAGGTGACAGAAGCTCCCACGAGGCACGATGAGGACGTTTTCTTTCCCGCGTACCAGAAGGCTGGGGGCACCCAGTGGCTTGGGGGCACCCGGGGCCCAGGTCCCCTCCATCTTCCCGCTCCACTGTCCTCTGGGTTTGCGCCTTGTCTCGGACGCCTCCCCTATGGTGCTGAGATGGTGGTGGCAGCTCTGCCGTGTTCGTGGGCAGAAGGACACTTTGTCCTGGCCTTCTCTTTTTACTCAAGACGCCCTTTCCCAGAAGCAGCTGCGCCTGACGCTTCCATCTCACAAAACAAGGTCAAACGCCCACCAAGCCCACCCCAGCCACGGGCCCGGGAGGTGCTCAGACAAGCTTCATCTTTCACCCCTGGCGAAAGGAGAGTTCCCCCACTGGAGACCCCGAAAGGAAGGCAGGAAGAGGAGAGACAGGGTGGTGTCTGCTCTCTCCTCAAAGGACTCCGTAACATCCATTTGTACATGACTTTATAACAGTGGCTCCAAAGGGATGCAACAGCTCAACGCAGGAACCTAAGAAGGAGGTGGGATGAGGGCTGCGACGTGCTGAGCCCCCTGAAGAATAATAGCTACACACGTAACACAGAGTTTACGATCCAGTCACTCCACTCCAAGGTTATCTACCCAAGAGAACTGCCAACACAGGTTCGTACAAAAACTTGTACACAAATGTATACAGCAGTATTACGCCTAATAGCCAAAAAGTGTAGACTGAAACGAAATGTCCATTACTTGATGAATGGATAAACGAAAGGTAGTCTGCCTGCAGAGTGGAATATTATTCAGCCATAAAAAGGAACGAAGTACAGACGGATGCTGCAAAATGGATGAATTTGGAAAACTGTGTGCAGGGTGAAAGAGGCCAGACACAAAAGGCTGCATGTTGTACAATTCCATTTGTATAAAACGTCCCTAGGGACAGAAAGGAGGTTAGCGGTGGGGAGGGGGACAGGGAGTGACTGCTAACGCGGACGGGGTTTATTTGGGGAAGTGTTGGAAATACTCTGGAATTAGGCAGTGGTGAGGGTTGCACAACATTGTGAATTTACTAAAAACCACTGAATTGCACAGTTTTAAAAGATTAAAATGGTGACTCTTACATGAATTTTATCTCAATTTTGAAAAAAGAACTGAGGCACTGAGGCATTGTGTCGAAGGATCCACTCAGAAAACAAATTTTTCCAAGAGTACTCTGCACCATCTTGGACAAAAAAACAAACAAACAAACAAAACAGCATTTAAAACAAGTTGTACATGGGACATGACTTCTGGGGATGAACCTGGACCTGGCATTGTAAGATTAAGAAAGCCTTCTTGACCAAAAGGGGAAAGAAAGATGAAAGAAAGTTTCAGTGGCTGAGAGATTTCAAATGGAATCGAGAGGACATTCTGGAGGTTATTCTTATGTGTTATATAGATATCCCTTTTTAGTTTTTAGTGTACCAGAATAGCTAGAAGGAAATACCTGAAACTGTCGAACTGCAACCCAGTAGCCTTGATTCTTGAAGATTGTGTAACTTTGTAGCTTACACGGTGTGACCATGTGATTGTGAAAACCTTGTGGCTCCCACTCCCTTTATCCAGTGTATGGACAGGTAAGTAGAAAAACGGGGACAAAAACTAAATGAAAAAGGGAGTGGGATGGGGGGATGGAATGCTTTCAGTGTTCTTTTTTACTTCTATTTTTATTCTTTTTTTTTTTTTCGCAGTAATGAAAATGTTCAAAAATTGATTGTGGTTCAAAATGATTCAAAAATGAACCACAAAAATGTGGTTCAAAAATGATTGTGGTGAAGAATGCCCAATATATGATGGCACTGTGAACAACTGATTGTACACTCTGGATGACTGTATAGTATGTGAATATATCTCAATAAAATTTCATTTTTAAAAAAACAAGTTGTGTATGTGATGATACTGTGAGCCAGTGATTATTATCCCAGACGGTTTGTATGGTGTCTGAATATATCTCAAAAAACTATTAAAAAAAAAAAAAAAGAGTTGCGCCACCCAAATGTTTTCAAGTCCTGCTCTCCCTTAAAAAAATAAAAATAGAAACATCTATAACATCTTCAGACATCCTAACAGACCTACCCCAAATATCCACCACAGCGGGAGCTTCTGAAACAAGGGGCTCCTTTGCTTGTGCAGTATCGTCTGCACATTGGGGTAAATTCAAGAATACGTCATTCATCTGAGACACTAATGAATCAGCTTTTTAAATAAGATGCCCTAAGCCCTTCAAACAAGCCCTGAGCAGGGTCCTCTCAGACACAGGACACTGGACACTGGAAGCCACACCTGGGTGTTGCAGCGTAAAAGCTGTGAATGCAGCTTGAAGGCCGGTAAGTCACATGGGCTGGGCGAGGACAGGCCAAAGGCACTTCCCACTAGCACGGTGCACCCCACTCTTAACGTGCGCAGGCCCCCAGGCCCCCGATACAGTAGCAGCAGCCAGGAGGAGGTGTCTTAGCTAGACCCACCTCTTCCAACCCAAAATAAAACACCTGCTGTTTGCAAAAGGGAGGCAGACTTTCCGGGAAGTGCAGAAACGCAGAGCTCCATTTTGGGGGCTGAAGGTTCGGTTTACTAGCCCCAGAGCCATGTGCATTCACCTTCTGGAAATAATACTGCACAGTAATGCCTTTTCACCTTTCATCTCCCCGTCCTCATGCGGCCAGGTGGTTCTCATGAACATTTATTTATTCCCCTCTCTCCGGAAGCCATCTCTCCCAGTGGTGAACCCCGGGTTTCACTTAGGAGCACCTCCCTCCCACTCCCCAGGGTAAGGAGGAGAATCACACAGTAACATCCTCAGCCTCCCTCTCACCACCCCCAAAGTCACCCCCAGCACGAGTGCTTCTCTCCTACCTGCCGACACGCTCACGCCTCCCCATCCCTACACGACCCTTCTCCAAACACCGTCCCCCCTCACTGCACCCTGGAAAGAGGGGCCTGCACTGCCCTCATGTCTCACACTCGTCCCTTCCCAGTGACACGGGGACACAGGGCAGTCCACCCAGGCCAAAGGCAGCCAGTCTGGCCCCCGCGTGTCCTCACTCAGTTCTGAACAAAAGCTGGCTCTCCTGAGTCCCCGGAGGACGTGAGCCCCTCCGGCAGGCTGGAGCCGACCTGCCACCAGGTAGCACACTATAATTAGTCATTGTAATTGAAGCCGAACGTAATTAATTACATAATTTTGAAATATTCAAGTTTAATTCCATTAAAATTACATCATGAAACTGGGGAATTACGAAGGATTACTGGCAAAAAGCAAATAGGGACAAATAAAAAAACTCCCGGTTTCTTCCACACATGTGAGTCACCAAAACCCACGGTGCAGGACGGGGGCGATGTCCCACCTGCTTTCAACAGGCCTGCGGGACCCACGCAGACGGGCGCCTGGGCAGGATCGCCTTCTGGAAGCACCAGCTCCCCACGCTGCAGGCGCCAGGGGCACTGGATCCCGAGGACAGCTGCCCGCTTCTCAGAACTCCCCGCGTGCCCGGCCTCTGCTGCCCCTTCCACGGCACTTCCTCAGGCCTCAGCTTCCTCTGCCGATGCCCCAGGACCATGACATCCTTCTAGGACCCCCAGGCAGTCGTCTCATCGGGTCTTCAGGCTGCCCAGCCTGCCGCTCACCTGGCCCCACCCCAGCAAGGCCAGGCCCAAGGTGCCTCCCTCTTCCCACTGCCCCTTCCCTCCCACTCCTGGCTCCGGTCTCGGACATCTCAGCATCTTCTCCTGAGTCAGTCCCTCTCTATCTCTCACCCGGATTATGACTGTGACACCCTCCTGGCTCGATTCTTCATCACTGGTCCCCCTTCACTCTCATCCGCCTCTCAGAAGGGGGTTCCAGAAGGATCCTCCAAAAATAGGAATCTGTGCGCTGGGCTGTCCCTCTTCAACTTAAAACTCCCCGAGTGCTCAGAGCCTCCAGCACGCAGTGATGCACCCCGCCCTGGGGGGGGGGGGGCGGCTTTGCATAAAGGTCCTGCAGGGTTTCCCCAGAGCTCTTGCACTTCAACTGCATAACTTAGGTATTCATTATGTTTATTTCCCCCACTAGAATGTAAGCTCCTTGAGGGCAGGAATTTTCTGCTGCTCTGGTCAGCAGAACACTGTGCTACAACAGTGCCTGGCACGTAGGACATGCACAATACATTCTGAATAAGTGACTAAATAAGTGGATGAAGCCAGATAGCCCAGGCTCGCCTGTCTGGACCCGTGTTGCACCCCACACGTCGGACGCAGCTAGCCCTTTGCAGCCTGGGGCTCTGTCCAGTCCATTTTCTGAACACCAGGGCCCAGGTCTTATTCCTCCTGGTACCCCAGGGCCTTGGACAGTATCTGGTACCCTCCCCGGGAACACAAAGCTGTGCTCAGTGAATGAATAAATGAATGGCTGAAGAGTCTATGCAAAAATTGAGCTGCTCCAAAAACAGAACTGCAACGGAACTCGCTGAAACTGCTGCAGTATTTCAAAGACCAGGGCACATTTTTTTGCCTATCTTCTTTTTAAATTTCATAATTACATAGCAAAACAATCTGCATCATCACAAAAAAATCAGGCCTGTGAACCCAGAGTAGCCTAAAGGCTCAGTCTTTTCGGTGACAATTCCTTGAGAAAAGTAAGCTGAGGTCTGGGAAGGCAGAACTCTCCAAGGCAGTCTTACTGCCCTGCACCCCGACACAGCCTTCACGCTTAATGAGACCCAACTTCTGCTTCCTCGGGCCCTTCCTGCCAATTCCAGGGGATCTGCAGGGATCGGAGCCAATACCACTACAGTGACTGCATCAGCCAGCCTCCCAGGGAGGCTCAAGAGTGGGGATTTTGTCCTGGCCATCCAGGGTCTAAATGCAAATATTAGTATTTAAGAGCAAGTCACTCCCCAACACCCACAACAGGGAGCACCAGGCCGGGTATCCATGCCACCCGGCACTCACACCAGCACGCGGCTGGGCACTGGGGGCCTCTCCTCCGCCAGCCCCTGCCCCAGGCCCCAATACTGTCTCCTGCCTGGCACCTCCCCAAACCACCTCCCACAGATGTGCTTCATGCACACAAGGGGCATCTGAGAATAGCAAGTGATGCCACAAGGAGGGCCACGTCCAGCCAGACGCCGTAACGGCACCCCGAGCAGCAGGTAAGGGGGGCCGGCCTGGCTCTGCCCCCACCCCGAACGTGGGCCGCTGTCCTCTGTCTCCTGTGGGTTCCAGGCCAGGGGGAGGCACTATGAAACTAAGAGCTTCCCGGGTCCAGCACGGCTGCAACCAGAAGGGGTCATCCCACCCATCAGCCCTGGCAGCTTCATGTCTATCTCAGGATTTAATTCAGTCCCCAGATGCTCACCAGCACAAGCTCAGCCCCACCTCTGAGTGGCTCATCTTGCGTGGCCGGCGGATGGAAGGCACCTGAGTCCCCTCTACACGGGAGGGATGGGACCTCCTCAAGGGGTGGTTGTGCAGAGAAAATGAAATGAGACAAATCAAGAGCCTCGACCACACCTGCCCATGGTCCATACGCAGGAAATGGTAGCTGTGAGGGTTAAACATTTTTTTTTTAAAAAAAAAGCTACTATCTAGTCACCAGTGGGTATGGAACCAGTTACAACATACAGATTGCAACACCACAAGCAATGCTTTCCCTCTCCCCACAACCTTCCCTGAAACATCCCAGCAGTCCCAGCCCGGGAACGAGGGAAGCAATCATTAATTCTTTCCTCCCCATCTCAAATGATGCGCAACTCTCAAGCACCAACCAGCAAAAGAGCAAAATGTTCCACGTGCTTCAAACCCCAGATTTCAACCAACACCTTCCAGTCTTCAGCATCAACCTCTCCACTGCACTCAAACCCTCCTTTTCCCCAGGGCTCTCTCCCTGGAATTTTCACCGGTCCCCCAAATCCAACATACCCCCAAAAGGGGGACACCCTCTTCCTCTCCCTTCTCCCCGTTCCGGCAGGTGATGGGTCCCACCCGCCATCAGCCACTATCAGCTACCCCCCTCGGTGACATCCTGACAGTCCTCACTTCCCCAAATCCACACAAATGCTTGTGCAGCCAGACAATGACATCACCTCTATCAAAATATCCTCGGTACTTTCTTGGACTAAATGAAAAAGCAGAGAAGGCACGCGGGCTGCGAAGGCCCTGCTCTGAAAGGGGCCCGCCCACAGTAGGGTCCCATGCAAGGATGCACGACCCAGGAGAGGTTTCGGGGGGATGAGCAACACCTAAGGCATTTCTTCAGTCCTGACACCCAAACCTTCATGTTTCTTGCTCCTCGTGTTATCACATTTGCTTGGTCCTGATTATTACAATGATTTCACCATTCATCTGGGGGAGTCTCCTCCCATGCAGGCTAGAAACCGAGTCAAAGAACAAATCTCTGTCCGAGAAATGTTCTGCCCAATTCTATTTTTAAAAATGTGAATTTTTTCATATCTTATGTTCCACGGATACAATTATGTATGGCTTAGCCAATGCGTATGTCACTTTGCAAGGGAAGAATGTAATAAACAGGAATCAAAAAAGAAACACAGATCAACGAGTCTGTAAGTATTTCATCAGTGTACCCATCGGCCGCTTTCAAAACACAGCTGTTTTAATATCACCGACTTACCTTTCACAATGCTAAAAAAGACTCAGTTCACTAGGTGAATGAATCCAAAAAAAATAAGACTGAGGGCCGGCCCCTGGAGCACGGTGTGCTCATGCAGCAGTTTCTTGGGGCTGAGCACGGTGCGGGGGGGGCAGCAGGGTCATGCGTGGGCCCCGCTGGCCGGTCCAGGGCGAAAGGTGGGTTTTACAACAACACAAGGTGGAGCTCAGGGAAAGCCCGGCCAGCTGCAGCGGTGGGTGCCCCAGGGGAGAGCAAGACACCGAAGAGGGACCCAGAGCTCAGCAGAGGCCTCACAGCGACCCCACAATTGTTCTGCCGGAAAGCTCTTTCTCCCTCCTTCCCCAAGCACACAGAACTTCACCTCTGCTCCAGGGGCCTTTCCCTGCCCCCTGCCCACCACCTGCTGGAGATGCCCTGCTCTGCCCTCCAACCCCACGGGCACACCCCTCCCACAGAGCTGTCCTGCCCACCGGTGCCCCAGGAAGGGTGTCCGCTCCTTGGGGCTGGGAACCACCACTGTCCCACTCTGCATCACGAGCACCTGGCACACAGCATTTGCTAAAGGAAGGACCAAAGGAACGCATGGACTAAGACGTGATCCTCAGACGTGCAGAAGGGAGGATGAGGGAGTCTCCCAAAATGAGCAAGAGCCTGGGGTCCCTCTTGCTGGGAAAGAAGGCTTGGTAAGGTAGAGACAGCCATCAGGCCTCTGCCTGCCCGCCAAGGACGTGGACAAGCCTGGTGGGGGTTCACGGAGACATGATGAAACCAACGGTTTGGGAAGCTTAATCTGGCAGCCACATCTATAATGGATTGTGACCTGTTTCCAATGGACAATTTTAAAACAAGCGGATGCCACACCCTCGGCTCGTGTGCACCAGAGAGATTTGGCTATCGCATATAAGAAGCCCCCCAAACCAACTTTGTACACACACACACACAAAAGATTTCATTAAAGTACTGGTGCGTGTAAAAATGACAGCATAATTACAGACCCACAGAGTCACGTAAAACAATCGCAAACGGCTTCTTCCTCCCCCGACAATGACATTCAACCATAACTGGCGATATCTTTCCTCTCCCAATCCCACGGCAAAGCTGACAGACTGTGGGGCCCGGGGTGAGGGTCGGGGGAGGGAGAGGAGGGGAGCCGGCAGGCCCCACGGACGACTTGCTGGTTTCCACCGGGAAGGGGCACCCTCAGCAGCTGGGGCTTCCCGTCTGGCTCGACGACCCCCACACATGCCTCTAGAGCAGAAACACGACTCCAAACTTGAACCTGCCTCCTACTTGGCTGCATGATGTTACAGCACGCATTATTGAGCAAGCGTGGAGCTGAGGTACAGCTGAGATGAAGCAACTCGAGGACATTAATGCATCTAACTGGTTTCAAAAAATGCTCCTGCGCTCACAGTTTTCTGTTTCAAAACCATACAATTTATAACAGCTCTGCTGCCTGCCTGGGAAGGGAAGATGGAAGCTGACTTACAGGTCTACTCATAATTTTAATTGCAATTTCTGTAGGGTGGTGACTAAAACCCTTTTTCTTCTAAAGGGCTTGTGTTCTGTGGGTAGTTGCTATCTATACTCTCCGTTAGGGCAGAGAAGAACAATGTGAAACAAATAATTCACTGTACGCAGAACTGAACGGGTTCAGGTTCTGGATCAACTACCATGGTGAAAAATAAAAAATAAAGAACTTGTTTCACCATTATTTGCCACACCTTTCAGAACGATACAAAAACGGTGACAGGAGCAACAGAATGTTCCTATTTTCATGGAGAGGGGGAAAAAATCTTTTCTAAACCTAATCATAAAAATGCACAATTCCCTCCAGCAAGAATCTTATTTTTAATTTTCATTTACATAGTATCTTTTTTCCAAGAATCTCAAAATAATAGAGCTCCACAAATACTTATTTAAAAAAAAATAGTTGTCACAACAAAGGAGGGGGACAGGCTTGGCAGGGCAGGAGCACAAGGGAGAAGGGGCAAAAGTGACAGGCAGAGGTGAAAGCAAGGGCTTGGGGTTGGCAGTGGCTGGGTGGGGGCAGCTCCACAGCGGCCCTTCCTTTACCAGCAGCCCCCGGACCTTGCTGATATTTGCAGTTTCAGGCTCTGCAAGGCAAGGATTTACCTTTAGTGCCATTTACCATCTTCTATCCAATTATTTTTCTCTAAATAGTAATTTCTCCCCTAAACACAGGGGGAGAGGTGGCAAAGAATCACACAGGCCCCAAATCACAACTGAACAAAGGTGCCTAAAATGAGCTCATATTCTTTTTGGTCTTAAAAATGTCGAGCTGTGTTAGAAAATAAAATATTAACAATTTATTAGGGGGAAAGACCCAATCTAAGACAGACTACTCTGCTTTTCAGGGGGGCAATGGGAAGAAGCTTTTGAATTTTTTTCAATAAAACTGGATGGACAGGATTTGAAAGTCTTACATTTAGCAAAAGGCTGTCAACACCCAAATAAATTTTTAATGACAGTAAGAATGACACTCTATTTCTCACAATTTCACAATGTTCACTTAAGAAAGAGCTAATTTGTCGATTTGTTTTTCCCTTAACCAAACTCAGAACACCTCCCAGCTAAATATAACATTTTAAAAATGTTTACTGCATTTACTTCTTGAGTAAACACAGCCAATAGAAAGACATCTTTAAGAAAACAAGCCCTGTGCCAGTATATTTAGGGTAATAATAAGGACCAGCTACTCCCCTGGAGTTTCAGAGTCAACTTTGATACTTCCCTCCTACCTGAACTTCAAACATCACAAAAAATCAAAACCCTCCAGGATTTCAATTGTCAACTGATTATCTGCCATGTGCAAGGCCCGGTGGCCCGTCCACTCCGGAGTTGCTTCTGTGTTATAAAGACGTGGATCACTGAGTTGCTATTACCAATTCCTCTTCACACGTGCTCATTTAACTGAAGCAAAATCCAGTCAGTTTCATTAAATGTGAATCTCCTACCTATTTTTTATTAAGTTGCCCTGCAGCCTTAGGTGAGTCCCTACAAGATATATTCCCAACCTGGTTCAGCTCCCGTCAACCCTCTGTGTGCCTTAGGAACAAATGCAGAGAGACCCCTGGGGGTGGGCTCCCTACAGACCCTGCGGCCACAGAAACAACCGAGCTGCCCCCAGCCCAGGCTCTCATAAACCCCAAAACCCAGCCAACTGCCCTGGGCCTCCTGCCACAAGGAGGTAAAGCCTTCAGATCCCAACGAGGAAATCAACAAGCATTAACTTTGCGCCTAACCTCATCCCATCAGAATTTAATTGACACAAAAATTAGAATTATTTTTATTAGAGAAAAGGAAAGGTTATTGATCAGTTTTGCAACAAATTAGATGTCTTTCAAAAAGAATCGTTCGCCCTCGTTACATAATTTAACCGCGCCGTGTTATGTGACCAGGGTGGCAACTACTTTAAGACACGTTTAAGTCACAACCCAGATGCTTCAAAGCCACTTCAGACACCGAGCAGATGAAGGCTGGTTAGCTCAACAGGGACACCTTTCCAACCCAAGACAGCTCCCTCTACCAATTTTCTCAGCATAAAGCTGGAAAGCGGGACTGATTGATTATAGCTCAGCAAATCCCAAACTGTAAAGGGACCAACAGCTCAGAACAAATCTTCTCTGTCTTCTTAAGTAAAATCCAGCAAACATGCAGTCATCCCTAAACACAAGCCCAAACTTGGTTCTTAAACATAAAACAAAACCAGGTTTTGAGGAACAGAGCTTGAAAACTGAAACGGGAAAAAATGACTTAGACAGTTCAGAGGGCCCTGCTATTAATATTTTATTGAAATAAGCCCCTAAGCGAGTTAATACTTTGGGGAATTTAAGCTTGTATCTCTAAAAAGTAGAACTTTCAGAGAAAGAAATCTGTCTCTGAATGCTAAATCATTACCAGGTTGCAACAAAATATGCCCAAATGCTCAGATTAATAAACATTTATTAAACCAGAAATCACAAATGAATTCACCTCTTTGCTATAAATGCTACATAACACGGATAATAAATCGCTTGTCTAGTTGCCGTTAGAGGTCCTTTTTCTCTCCATGATACCTGCACACACAGTTCTGCAGGGTGCCCAGTTCCTGAAATGCCATAACTGGAACGTCTGGGTGGTTGAGGGGGGCTGTAGCGCCCCTCCTCTAATAGCCACGGCAAAAATGAATGGCCGTAACTAAAACGTGCCCCTGTGCTTTGCTATAATAAGATTCAAACACAGGATTCCAAGAATTCCACCTGTTTCCAATTAGATACCAGAATTGCTTGAGTGTTTTAACTACATTCACTTGCTACTTACACAAAACAATTCTTCCGGGATTTTTGAACATTTAAGATATGTTAAATAAGATTAAGGGTCTGGTTTAAACAATCAGGGGCAGGGAATTTCAGTCGAAACCAAAACTAGCTCTCTGCAGCCATAATGCACAGCTTCAGACAAAACAACAGGACCAGGCAGACAAATTTCTATCTTGACCATTACTTATAAAGATCAGACTTTTCATAGGGAAAACAATTATATTTTAAAAGGCTACATATTAAATACTCTTAAACAGCTTTTAAATCATTTCTAAAATAACTTATGATCCTATACATTAAAATAACATTTACAGTAACTTTTATGTAGCATTTGTTACAGTCCATTGGATACACCTGTCTTTTTGTAATAGGTGAAAAACTTACATGAGGTCAAACATGAAATACATAAAATGGAAGCAAAGGTAGGAATTTGGCCCAGCTCTGTAGGATGTTTCATATGATGAATTTCTCTCTTTTTTTTAACTCGCAAATTTTCCCCTAGCAAATCTGTCCTGCCTTCATTTCACCACAGATATTCTTTGGGCTTCATAAATGAGCAGAGAGGAATACAGATATTCTACTTCCAGCCTTCTTTGCTCCACTACTACACCGGATGTGAGCACAGCCTCAGGAGCAGTTGTCACTCTACCTGCTGCAGGTAGACCCAGAGGGGGACCCCAGGAGCACAAACTCTGGGTTCTGCACAGCTCCCCCGTCATCAGCGGTGGGCGTGTTTTCATTGCACAGCAAAAGGGTAGAGAACTTTTTAAACAGCCACCAAAGGACCTGGCTCAATCAGCTCAGATGGCATTTTTAAGATCAGTTCAGTGGATGAGGAGAGAACAACCCCTGAGGGGACTGGCAGTTTGTCCCCTGTCCCTTTCCAACTGTCACAGAGCCAACTACTGACATGAGAGATACGAAGGTGAGGACGCAGGAGAAGGGGTCTCTGTGGGCCCAACTGCAAAACTCACCCCTTCACTGACGTGCACCTAGAAAACAAACCAGCCCCACACACAGTTTCACACAGGAAGAAAAAACTTCAATGGACCAATAACCACCCCTTCCCACACCCAATCTCAAAGACGCAGGTTTTTAAAGGACCAAGAAAACAAAAACAGCAGCAGTGTAGAAACCCTCAATCTACTTATTCATTATTTTATAAGATACTCGATAGCATGCCTATTTTAATTAATATAATTCTTATGAGGAAGTCTCAGTCAGCCTGTAACATAACAGTGGAAAACAAAAGCAATCAGAAAGTAGATTTTCAGCAAAACAGAAATTGCTCTCTTATTTTGAAAAAGAGGAAAACTTCTCAAGTTTAGCTTTGCGGATGCTCCTAAGAACTTGAAGGGGACACTGGTCACCACTGAGGAAGAAAAAGGTCCCAAAGGGTCACCAGTGGATGGCAGGCCCCTTCCCCAAAAGTTCAAAGCTACTCCAACATACAGAGTTACGTAAGCTTGTCTTAGAGAGTGTCCCTTTTTCAAATGTGTATTTAAAAAGTAAATTTATACAATGGTGTTTTCCTTATTCAAAAAAAAAAAAAAAAAAAAGAGCCTAGTTTTTACAAGTCTGGGATAGGATAAAAACTTGTCCAACTAGTCTTAGCCAAAGCACTGAAACTTCCACAACACAAGCTTTAGAGCTAAAAAGGAAAGGAAATAAGGCTCCATCTTCACTCACTCCGCAGCCTAAGGGAGCCTTCAAAACAGCCGGAGCAGGGGGACAAGAAGGCAGTCACTGAGGTGCAGAAGAGGCCCACCTCCCGTCCCGGTTCCAGTCCAGCTGAGACCCGGCCACTTCACCCTCGGCGGCAATGCCACAACCCACGCAGGACTCCAGGGGCAACCGGATCTCGGCATAAGGGATTCTGGAAAGATGAGAAGTGTCCGAAACTAATGAATTCTCTCCCAATCTGCAGTCTCCTCGGCTCACTTACCATCTGTGGAATCAGAGATGGCACTAAACCAGGTATCAACTCAAAGGCCTCTGCAGGGCCCAGAGAAAGAACTCAAAGAGGCTTGTACTTGAACTTTGGCGATCTGTATTCAATGGAAGTTTTCACCCGGCGATGAAGCAGCAACAGAAGCCATCTAAAGCCAAATCGTTATCTACCACCAAAAGGCAGTGGGTGCTCAATAAAGAGAACGAGGCTTGGATAAAGGATTTTTTTTTTTTCAACATCAGTATCTTAAAGTTCATTTGAGTAAACTGAGAGAGAAACTTTCACTCTGACCCCAGAGTCACGGGGTTAAATGTCCCCATGATTCCCTAACAAGGAGCTAATCACCAGGGGAATGGGGAAGGGGTGGGGTTAGGTCCACACCGTTCATAAAATCTAAAACCATCTAGACATGAAATACATTTCCCAGGCATTTCATTGATATTAGGCTGGGATATCACATTAAGTTAGACAAAGAGAAAAAAATATATATATATATTTATATATATAAGGTTTGCCTCTTAAAACTCCACAACGGGTTTTACAGTAAGCACAGGAATTAAATTATGGTAAAAGGGAGCTATTTTTACTAAAACAGGGTAGACCAATTTATCAAAAATGCCATTTGGCTGTGTTCATTACATTCAGGAATCTAATTTGCACAATGGACACTTTGGAGTAATCTATTTTAGCCAATAAGTACTCAAACTCCTTTAAGTTTTAATCTTATCGGAAATACATATTTCACATAGTCTTCCTCCTAGTTAAGTGAGAAATTTGAGGAAATTTCATAATGACTTTATCGTTCTGATATAGGCAAGAACAGAAAATAAGCATATACAATTAAAGTTCTCAGACTGCATTTATGTACGTTTTAATCTAATCCGGTTCGTTTCATACAAGCCTGCATCTGGACTTCATCCGCTTTACTCCTAAAGGTATTGGAGGTCACTGTCACCAGTGCTCCCGGTCAGGGGAGTTCAGCCAAGGCGCGCACACCTTAGACTTGGCAGCAGAGGGGCCCGGGAGCGCCAGGCCGCCCTAGGCCGGGCCAAGCCGCAGGACACCCCACCACCGCCACTACCACCCCTCCAACTCTCTCGGAGCTTCTAGCCTACATGCCGCTCACCTTCAACTTGGCTCCGGCTACGCACAACATCCACCTGGCAGGGTCCCGGGGCTGTCCTGGAGCCGCAACTGCGGAGCTGGCACGTGCCGGGCAGACCCCGAGGGCGCACCCCTCTGGGTGGGGGGCGGCCGGCAGGAGGGCGCCCCCAGGCCGCAGCAGTACCTCGGTCCCCGTGTCGGGAGCCCCGGCGCGATCCCCTCGCGGCGCCCAGGGTACGGTGCGCGGACCACGGCCTGGCACGCCACAATCCAGCAGGGCCCCCGGGGCTTTGCTTTCGAGAACGCGGCCCGGGAAAGCATTTGGGAGCGGACCTGCCGCGCGCTCCATTCGGACCCCGCTTAGAGGGCTGGCTCTGGGGAGAGAGGGCCAGAGTGCAGCGGGCTGCGGGCCACTGGGAGCCCCCGGGAGCCCCAGAGTGCGGAACGAGGGCCGCCCGGACAGGCGGCTAGGAGGAAGTGCCCCCTGCCCGAGCAGACGGCGCGCCGGGGCGAAGCGCGGGGCCCTGCGCCCGGGTAAAGTTGCAGCCCTCCACCGGCTCCCGCACCCGCACCCGCCGGGCGGTCCTAAGCGCACGGTCCCGCCGGCACCGCGCGTTCGGGGCGCCCCCGCCGCCCCTCGCAAGTTTCCCCAAAGCGCTCCTGACGGGGTCCCCGGGCGCGGAGGGGCAGGTCCGCGCCTCTCACGCAGGCACACAAAAGAGCGGGGTGGCCGCGAGGTTTGCCGGTGGCCCCGGGGCGCTCCCCGAGACGTAAACAAACGACCGGTCCGCGCGGGGAGCCGAACCCCGGGCGCCGGAGGGGCGGCGCGGCCCGGGCCGGCTGACAGCCGGCGACGGCGACGGCGACCGGGCCCGGGCCCGGGCCCGGGACGCGCCCGCCGGGCCGGCCGGGGTCGGGGCGCGCGGGTGCCCGCCTGGCCGGAGCCGGGCCGCGCCGCCGCCGCCGCCGCCGCCGGTGGCCGCTCTGACCCTCCCCCGAGCCGGCGGCACCACAGCGCCACCAGCCCCAGCTCCGCGGCGCCGGCGGCAGTGGCGGCGGCGGCTCCTCCAGGAGAGGCAGGCGCTTCACCCCCCACAGCAACTCCCCACAAACTTTCCCCGGGAACACGGCGGGCCGGGGGCGCGGGGCGCGCGGGCCGGGCGCCCCCGGCGGCCCGCAGCCCCCTCCCCGGCGCAGCCCCCTCCCCGCCGCGCCCGCCGCCGCCCGCTCCCCGCTCGCGCGCGCACACCGCGGGCCGCCCCCTCCCGGGTCCCGCGGCGGCGGTGGCGGCGGCGGCGCAGGGCCCGGGGGGGCGCCCGGGGTGGGGGCAGACACCGGGGGCAGCGGTGGCGGCGGCGGCTCCCGGCGCCATCTTGGGCTGATCGATGAATTGAACAAAGAGGATCAATTTCCGATCAAGCGACTTATCAGTGGGGGCCGGGGAGCGAGAGGGACTTGTCCCCGACTCGGCCCCGCTCTCCCCGGCACCCCCTCCTCTCCTCCGCCGCGGCCCCCCGGCGGCGAGGCAGCCCCGGGCCCCGGGGGAGGCCGCGACCGCCCGCAGCCCCCACCCCCGGGCGAGAGGCCGAGGGAGGAGAAGCCTGACCTGCAGCTGCTGTAAATCAAAGCGCTTCCAATATTGAAACATCGATCCCACATTGGCCGCCATCTTGAGACATATTGAGACGGAGTGAGAGGCTGATAGAGAGGGGGCTGGAGTTCAGGAGCCGCCAGGAGGCAGCAGGCGGGCGGCGCCAAAACCCGGCCTGGAGCCGGCCGCCGCCGCCGCCACGGAGGAGCGCGGACTCCTCCTCACGGCGCCGCCGCAGCCAGGGCGAGCCCGAGCCGGAGCCGGAGCCGGAGCCCGAGGGCGCGGCGGCCGCCGGCCGGGCCTGGCGCCCACGGGCCCCCCGCCCCCGGCCCCGGCGCCGGGCCCGCGACCCCCGCCCCTCCCCGGCCCCCAACCCGGCCGGCGGCGACCGCGGGCCCGGCCCCGAGGGGGCGCTGGCGGGCAGCGGGAGGGGAGCCCGATCCCCCGCGGGAGGCCCCGGGCCCCGCTCACCTGGGGCGCGTTGCGGGGGGAGGTGGGGGTCGCGGTCGCCGGCCGCGGCCGAGCGCAGACTCCGCGGGGTCCCTGCCAGGCGGAGTTGGTTGGGGGCTGTTCGCCGCGCCGGTGCGGGTGCGGGCGCGGGCGGGAGCGTCGGGTGTCGCTCGCCCTCCTGCTGGGCGCCGAGCGCGCGGAGCTGCCGCGACCACCTGCCGGAGCCCCGACCCCGCGCGGCCCAGGCCCAGCGGCGGTTGCGCGTGTACGAGGCGCGCTGGCCGTCGGCGGCTACACGCCGACCCCTCTGCACCCCGGCGGGGACTCAGACACCGAGCCACCAAGAAACGGCGTTTCGTGCTTGGGGGAGTGGAGTTGGGGGGGAATCAGCCCTGACTGCTGCACGCGTTTAATACCCCGCACCGGGGCCACTCCGTCCCCACACGGGAACGCAACGCAACGGTGGTGGCGCAGGGAGCCCAGCGCCCCGCATCCACCCGAGCTGCCCCAGCTTAGGCCGCGACAGGAAAAGTCTTGGAGCACAGTTATTTATCCCGCCGCATCCCTTCAGCGGAACAGCCCAAGAAACTTCCTGTGGTTCAGGCACCTCGGTTTTTACTCCTTTGGGTGCAGAAACTTGGGACATATGGGTGCACTTAATTAAAACAAAACGCCAGGCCCCAACTTGACAGAAATGCTAAAATTGAAACAACAAAAATAAATAAATTTTCCTTTTCTTTCTTCGTGGCAACCTGGCAAAAGCGTAAGTTTAGGATCGTCAGCTTTAATTGACAATACACTCGTGTGAGTCTGAGTTTCCAGCAGGATACCGTACTCTCCCGCATTTCATTTAAAGTGTGATTAGGTAAGACAAACCTCCAAATTCCTTAATCTTGAAAATTATATGTAAGTGAATCTGTATGGAATACAAAATAAAATATGTACGTGGAAAAATAACTGCTTTCCAACTGAGTTTGGTGTTTTAGCGCTGATCATCGGATTGAATTCGGGCTTTTTGAATGAAGGGCTCCAAATAAATCCCCAGGATTTGGGGAACACACGTATCCCCAGGTCTCATACTTGACCAGGGTCCTCGGTTTCATCAAGGGGCGGCAGCTCTGAGGAGAGGAGGATGGTTCACTCCGCGTCCCCCAGGCAGCCTTGACTCGCCCCGGTGGGCTGGAAGGGGGTGCGATGGGTGCCAGCCAGAGTCCGCGGGGGGCGCGTCGCGAACCCCGGCCCCAGATGCTGGGTCGCTGCGCCAGGCGGGGCTCCCCGGACCTCGCGACGCCCAGGGCCGCCTGAGCGTGGGGCGGACGAGGCTGCACGTGCAGTCGGAGGGCTGCTGCGCTGCAGCTCGGACGGCGCTGCCCGGTAGAGGGCAGCGGCGCCCCGACACTGGCGTCCTCCTGTCCCCGCGCACGTGCCCACCGGCGAGCCCCGGCCCCCGCGCCTGGCCACGCCCTGTCCTAGAGCCCGGCTCCTGGCGGGAAATAGCACTACTAGCTCCGGAGATTCCTGTCCCGACGAAATGTCACTTCTAACGATTCCAACCCCATCCCATGCTTAGGGGTGCGTCTGTCCTCCCCTCCTATTTGTGCGGTGGCAGGCAGGCTAGACCTCGGAATTGCCCTGAACCAAAATAGTCAAATATATATAACCTGTGTAATTCTCCAGACATACATCTGGTTGGAATTCAGGGTTCTGAATCCATGGCAATAATTTAGAAATACATATGATGAGTATTAAAGACCCTTGTTACATTTCTGGTTATATTTGTGTTATTTACATGCTAACCTGACTTAGTAGAGAAACACTACATTGATTGACTGAGAGTGGTAAGCTCTATTTAAATAATATTTAGATTTCTTCTATCAAAGTTCTGGGTCATACAAGGCTTATTGCTTGCTCTCTTCAGGAGGGAAAAAAAAGTTTGGAACAACTTGACCACCAAGAATGGAATCCTTTTAAAAGAAAACTCATTTGAGATAAATCACTGACAAAAAATTATCCTAGCTGAGCAAAATAATCCTCAGGGACCTAAAAAAACTTTGAAAGTACATTTTATTTTTCTTGAGTGAGTATACACAGAATAAGAACAAATCATATATATTTCTCAAGGCTATTTTCTTTTTTTTTTTTTTTTCTTCCCAGCCTCCCAATTGTAGAATCTCAGGAGATCCCACTGGTATCCAGAGATATTGGATCTACAAAGCTGTGTACTGTGTAAAATATCTAGAAAAATGGGAAAGTTTAGATATCCATTAGCACCCATAAGACAATAGAATAATGGCTATCACCCACCAGAATGCAGTGGGAGAAGGAGGCAGCTTAGCATGGTAACTGGCCCAGCCCCAAAGAAGCACCCTTACCTGGAATTGATATTACTTAGAATGAAGCACAAGAAAAACAGTCCAGGAGCAGTTGTTCCCTCTTTGCCTGTCACTCTCCATGTAAGGGAAAAAAGCTCACAGTTCCCAAATACAGAATGTGCCACCCCAGGCTTTCAAAATCGAGTCCCAGTAATCAGATGGGGGTAGTGACCAAAATGTTTGCACCTGGCACCTTTAAATGAAATACAGCTTAGCACCAAAAGCGGCAATTAAATAAATAACAAGTGAAACAAGAATTCCTGAATTCTTTTTCTGGCTCACTTTATTTTGCCTTAAAAAAATAAATAAAATTAGCAGCCATATTTGGGATATGAGTAATACTAATTGATACAACTTAGAGAAAATTGTGGAGCACTTTCAGGAGTTCCCCCTCCCCTCCCCTCCTACCATTAGCGGACACCCACCCCCTCCACCCCCCACCATCTATATATAGTTTGTTTAATCCATTAAGGTAAAAATAGAGAAATTCTCCAAAATATTATATGGGTTGATTTTTACTAAATTGGTCCCCCTTTGGTAGCCAAGAAATGAAAATGAATTGTGTTGTTTTCCCAAGATTCAAATTTAGTGATCGTTCTATACATTGAACCCACTTCCTTGAAGGAATTAACGATCAATGTAAAAGGTCTTACATTATGCCTTACATGAGGTAGGGCATTATAAAAATTTTAAAAAACATACTCTATCCCTTACCTAAGAATCTTTATGTTCTGAGATTTTATTTATTATGGATGCATAAAATTGTTTCGCCTAGAAACTTCATCTCCAAAAAGAGCTGGGGAGTAATCTAGAGTTTTTACCCAACTCCAAGAAGAATGAAAAAATTCAGAAATCTTCTGTCCTAGATGATATGCTTAAAAAGAAAAATCAAGAAATTTATTGTAAAACCTTAATAATGTGCTTTTTGAATATTTTTGCATCCAAACTAGAACTGGTTTTGAATAGTTTACAAGAAATATTTGAGATAACCAAGGGCAATACATAATGCTAAATGTCTGCATCATAATTTATTCACAAATAGGCATACTTAAAAACCATGGCTACTTTGACGTATGGTTTAAAAAAAAAAAAAACAGTCATTCTCCTAACAAGTCATACAGGGAATCTCGATTTTACAAATCCAAAATTCTCTCAGGGTATTCATTCACAGTGACTGAATTTGCATATGCTTTAAACTTAGGAACATTTAAGAGGCCAGACAGAAGTTTTGAGACGCTTTAAATTTTAAAAGGCCTTTTCCTTAAATCAAACGATTATGAATAACAGAGGGAAATTACGTTCTCTTCCTTTTGTCTTTGGTGACTGCCTTCCAGACCAATTTGGCATCGACTACTGGAATAAATAAAAGGAAGATTCCAGAGTTTTTGGTTTTTTTTTTTTGAGCTCAAGAAAACCAAACTAGTTTTAATTGTTTTGTTTTTTAAAATAATACTTTATGTTAATTATTTTAAGTACACTATTCAGTGTACTGTGTAAATACCCACCAAATAAAAGTACACATTTTGCTACATGTAATTACACGCAGAGTACATAATTCATCTCTATACGCCAAATGTATGTGTAGTTATATAATTGTACCAAGAACCTGCCAAACTTGTAAGAACAAACTATAATGATTTCTAAACAGTAGACTCTCCAATCCACCACCCTCCCAGCCTCTCTCTGGTGACAGCATCCATCCGTCTCCAAGACCCTTTCTGGAATCTTCCAAGATTTAAACACTTGGCCCTCCGTTTAACTCTCCCTTCCACTTCTGGGGAGCACATGTTGGTGCTACTTGCTCTAGGTTATATTTCCTTACCTCTAAGGATGACTTTCTGTTCTCCGCTTGTCTTAAACAAGAAAGCTTACAGCTGGGTCTTTCAGGAGGCGGCTTACACTTTTAAAATACATCTGGCTTAAAGGACTCAAAACTGCTCAATGCTTTTGGGGCTTCCAAGCCCCAAAGAGGTGACCAGGGGTTTCTCATTCCCACAAAAGTTCCCAGACCCCACCTCACTAGCCACTGACCCCCGGCTCCCAGGGTCTTTTTGCCAAACTTATATTCTAATATATATTTTCCTGCAATTTAGAGTTTATCAGAACATCGTCTCTCACTTTCTCTTTGTACTTCCTCCTGATTCTAAGATGCCCACACGAATGTCATATTACATATTCCCTGTGTACTACTGAAATAAATGCCATCCTATATAACTCTCACCGACGTCATTGCTGAATCACTAGAAGTTAATAGTGTACATAGAAACTTGGAAGGCTTGAAATATGTGAAGTACTATATAAATGTTGTTATTATCTTGCTTAATGTAAAGTTCAAGTTCTATGCTAAGACATATTAATTCCTTTCTTTTCTCCTGAGAGATATGAGCCATATGCATTCTATTTAAATTTAGCTTTCATTATTAATGTTGCTCTTATAATATCAGTTTGCCATCCAATATTTTAAACACACAGATAAGTCCCTGTGCCTGAATATATAGGGCAGAGCCATGGTTTGTTTGTTTTAAATTGTATTCACAATACAAAGCAAAGTATTATTTTGTTTCTCAACAAGATCTTTTATGACATGTTGCTGCAGTTGTGCAGGTGGAGTTGAGTGAAGATTTGTTTTCCTGAAGTGTAATTAGATTTTCTTTTGTCATAAGCACTGTCAGATTGTATATTATTTTTCTCCTGGTTAAGTGTGGTTTGTGAGATTTTGAAAGCCTGTTCCAGAACAAAATAGAAGAGCTGATTTTCTAGCAGTGAATGGAAAACTTTTTTCATTTCCTCAAGCTCCGTTCACATTAAATATTTGATCTAGTGTCAGTTTTTGAGGGCTTGTGTTAAAATAGCTATAGAGGTTTCAATAACTAGCTTCAACCAGGGCAAAATCTCATAGGATGTCAAGATTTTGTTTGTGTGAGTGAGAGTGGGCGTTAGCGGGAAGACGCTGGGAAAGTGGGCCTCTAATCTCACCACTGATTTTTATTAAAATAGTCACACACACATGCACACTTTTGTAACCTGAAAAGCATAAATAAGAGAATAAAATGCAAATATTTTCATCGCAGAGTTGTTCCTAGTAACAAAACAAACAGACCAAAAATCAACAAAATGTAATGACAATATGGAAATTATTAAATAAGTGACGAAAAAATTATGTAGCCATTAAAATTATGTTTAGTAAACTAGATAGTGATATGGAGAAATGTTTTTCCATGTAATAAGAGAAAAACAGGATATAGTGTGGGCCCAAGAATAGCTTATTCTATATACATACATAAAGTCAAAAGAAAATATACAGCAATGTTGACAATGTTTCTGGATAATGAGGTTAAGGGTGATTTTTATCTTCTTTTATTGTTTCTTTTATATATTTTTATATATTTTCTACATGAGCACATAATACCTTAATAATGCAGGAAAACAGCAAATATTATTTATAAGTAATGATGATGATAAAGCCTGATATGTCATCTCCTTAAACAATAATTTACCTCTAACCTAGAAGAGGTAGCAGAATCAAGGAGTGTAATAGGCAATTGAAAACAGAGGGAAAATCATGTCCTAAGTTTGCCACTGAGTCACTGTTTGACTTTGCCTCAGGTTTCTTGCCTGTAAAATGGGAATGATTAAAACTTTCTTGTAAAATGCTTTTGAGCTCTCCGATGGAAGATCCTGTAAAGGTGCAAAGTGTTGTTCTATTAATGCTAATTGAGGCGAATATAAAATATAAAGGCATCTGAGAGAAACCGAAGGCATTATGGGCGAAAGGAGAACGAACCAGCAGATACAGTGCCAAACTGTAGCTGCACGGGATCCTTGTGCTCTTCAAAAAGGTTTTGATGGGACAGAAAAGGGTGTCACTAATAACGTCAGAAAGCCCATTGTCCATCACCAAACGCATATATCTGTTGGGCAAAGCACTGTGTCAGACACTGCAAGGAAACGACGCAGCCGTGGACAGGGTCTGGGTCCTCAGAAGTGTGCAACCTAGCTGGGAGCGGGAAGGGGGCAATCACATGTGACAAAAATAATGATTCCACTGTAAGCACAAGACAAACACTATCTGGGAAGGAGATGATGAAATGCTCATTCGAGCCAGAGGCAAGATTCATGCTTAGTTGGATGAGTGAAAGATTTCAGAAATGATGGCATCATGGGCAGGGCAGGATTTAAGGGGTGGAAAGTAAGGAGGGAGGTATTTGGGGTCAGGAAAAGCAGGCACAAAATGGCACAGACTGAGCCCAGGCTAGGCTGGCATTTTAAAGTCCAGCTAGATGGGAAGAAGCTGGTGGAATCTCCAAAGGGCCAAGGCGGGTGGCCACGATTTTCAGTGACAGGTCTCAAGTGCTGCAAGCAACATGGGGTTCCTGTGAAGGACCCCTGCCCACGTGAGGGCCCACTCCAACTCACAGGTCAAAAAGGAGTACAGCCTCACAGTTCCAGGTAGCCTTTGCACAGCAGAGCTGAGGAGAGGTGGTTTGCCGCTGACGCACCCAGCTGCTGAGTGAGATTTGCCTGAAAATTCTAGAGAAGGAGCGTTTGACCCTGAGCAAGTTCTCTAACCTTGCCGAGTCTCATTTCCACACGGAACTAGGTTTCTTATCGTGCACGCTGGGGATGAAATGAGAAAATCCATGTAAAATGCTCGGAGTGCCACCTGCACACAGAAAGTACCCAATAAACGCCAGCTGTGATTATTTATTCTCGCCAACTGCATTGCACCCCCATCTGCTAACTTTGCTTCTTGATATTCTAGTGCCATTTTACAGATTGGCAGACAGAGGCCCAAGGAACCAAAAAGCTGCCCTTTGGGAGAGATGAGATTTCTCAGTCCCAAGCACCTACTCGGTTTTCTGACCACCTTTTAATGACACGATCGCAGCTGTCCACTCCCAAATGCCTTTCTGATGCCATCGATGTCTTTATTTATTCCTCCAACAAATATTTTTGAGGGCCTACTGTGCGCTGGGTCTGGAATCTGAGGGAGCTCCCTGCCCCTTATCCACCAGAGGGTTGAGCACCTTGGGAAGTAACCCCAGAACAAGAGAGGGTCCCCACCCTTGCCTTCTCACCCTGTGGCATGTCATTGCTGTTTATTAAACACCTCTCGCTTCCCCCAGCATTCTCCATGCTGCAGAGCCCTGTAACCCTTCAGCCTTCTTTGTTTCGGCAATGAAACCACTTATTACAGGACCGAAATGTGTCTTGGGTGGGTCTGACATCAGCAAGGGCTATTCTGAAATTCAGGTTCCAGGCCTGTGTACCCTGGACCTTTTATTTCCAAAATCAGGGCTGAGACCATAACCACCTGCAGAGAAGGAAAGTTTCTGGCTTTCCAAAGGTGACAGGAGAGAAAGTGAACCCGAATCTATGACTGCTCCCAGCCTGGTGTGTGTGTGTGCATGAGTGTGACTGTGTGTGTTGGAGTCTGGGGGGTAGGTGGAGGTGTATAAGAAGCCACATGAAATGTAGGCATTCCTGCCTGGAAAGAGCTTAATCTGGCTGGGAAGACCCCGGAAGAGTGTAATTGGTTAGATCCTATAAATTATTCAATGTGCACCAGAAAATGATATTTGATGAGATAAAGACTCCACAAAGCCCGGCCCCACACAGGTCACTTGCTGTGTGTAGCTATTAGATGCTGCTCTTAAGTTGCTAGGGCCCCAGGTATCCCTCTTTCAACTCAGCCACATACCTGCCTAGATTTCCTTCCCCGTTTGGGACATGTGAGGTCAGACCTCCCCACCCCACCCCAATAAATGCATTTATGGAAATTTTTGGCAGGGGGTTGTACACAGAGCCACACAGGACAGCGTTATTATCTACCGATCTCCTGAGGGTGCAAAGGCCAGACTTAAAGTCACTTGCCTGGAAGAGTCACTTTTGCCTGTAAAACCACCCAACCATCACAATTACTATCTACTGACCGCCTACCACGTGTCCAGTGCTTTGCACAAGCCGATCTCTAATCCTCAGAGCAGTTTTGTAAGGTAGGAATCACGATCCCTCTCTTAGAAATAAAGAAATAGAGGCTCGGAGAGGTCAAGGGACTTCTCCTGGGGGCTGACTCACTGGCAAAACCACAGCCTGCGCTTTCTCCTCATCATGCTTACCTGCTACTACTCCAGCATACCTGGGCTCCACCTGATCAGAGCCTACCTGGGATTCTTCAGGAAGTCCTGGGTAGTGCCGGCCAGGAGTCTTCCCCTTACCTTGGAGCAGCATGCCTGCCGGCAGTCCTTCCCTGTGGAGATCTTGTCTCCAGACATCTCTCCGCAGCTGTCGGTTGAGGCTTCAGACCGTGGCACCTATGATCGAGATTGATAACCTGACCTTGGTCTTGAATGAGACATTGATTGCAAACAACAGACAAAGGGGAGAGTCAAAAATCCCCCTTAAGTACCGGAAGACGGAATATTTGGCAATCTAAGTAGTTGGAAAAGGGTGTGTTTTCCTAGTCATCATTGGGAATCTACTTGCTAATTGCCCAGGGTTCTTGCTTATTCACTGTAGGGGAGCCTGATTTAATGGACCGTCTGCAGAAGTATCTGATTAACAATCCCATCCTGGCGATGGCTGCGAGGGTGGGGTCACGGATAAGCTATTAGCCTGAGCCTTGCAGTTCAGTCAAGCAATCGCAAGCACTTCCAAGCCTGCCACTTCCAACCCGGCATCTCAGCCTCCCTCTTGCCTAAATTTAATCCTTAGTTGTGAGTGGGAGGTGGGATTGGTTTACACAAGCCCTGTTTATCCGATAGCATAGTATTACCAACCGAGTCAGACCAGGTGGAGGGCTTCGGTTTTGTTTTCTTTTGAAACTGGTCTAAGTTTTACATTGGAGCTCGTGGCTCCCCATCCCCACCTCTGGATGCTATTTTTCCCCCCTTCAAAACTTGAATCCCTTAAGGAAAAAGAAAAAGAAATGACCCCCTGGCGCCTGATCTATTTAAGACACAGTCTCTCCAAACAGATTCTGCCCCAGTTTCTCCCAGGTCCGCCTCTTCCCCTCGTGCCCCGCCTCGCTGTGCGCCTTTGACACCCGCTGAAGGATCTTGTAGCTTCTCGTAGCTTCTCGCCCATTCCCGGCGGAATTTGTTATTCAGCACTTCAAAGCGGGGACTTGTTTGCACCTCTTGTTTCAAACAATAGACCGAATTTCCTGTCGCTGCTTCTCCTAAACCGCCTCCCTTGCCTTCCCTGAAACAATCACCGCCACTTTATGGTGGAAGAAAAGAGCTCAACCCTCAGAAGAAAAGAGCTCAACCCTCACGCACTCTGCTCTCACGTGAGACCACGTCAAGGAGCGGAAAGGTCACAGGTGTTGACCGTGGACTGGACAGACAGGCTCCGCCATCTGCGGTGTTAAGCTGGGCGGCTCTGAATGAGTTACTTAACTTCTCTGAGTCTTTGCTTCCTTCCCTGTAACAGCCAAGCCGTCACCAGCCCATCCCGTGGGGCTGCCTGAAAATTTAATTAAATGATGTAGCAGACTCCTGCGGGATGGTAAGGGTTAACAGCAGGGTCCTGGGAGCCAGTCTACCTGGATGCAAATCGGAGCCTAAGACCCGGTCTCTGGGTCCTGCTTCAACTCGGTGCCTGCGCTCCGCTCCCTCATCTGCAAAACAGAGTAATTATCACACTTATCCCGCAGGACCTTTGTTAAAACTAAAGAAACTTAATACACAGAAAAAGCATTAGGGTGGGGCCTGGGCAGAGTCAACCCTGGGCGACAGTTTTACTGCCCTCTTCCTTCTCCTTGCTCCTTACGCCAGAAGGGATCTTTGGCTCTGCTCTCACTCAGTAATGCTGTTTTTTACACCTTTCTGCTTTCTAACCCTTTTCCTGATTACCACAGTATTTTGTTCCCCAGCCTAGATCCATATCATGTAATATTCATAGCCCATCGGGAGTGTATTATTTGTTCATATTTTCTTGTTCCCAGAATATCATTTTTGCTCAACTTCAGGATGATGAACATGTCTGAGGAATGTGGCCATAGCACTGTAGTTTTACGGTGGTGAAATGGATACTGTATGATATTGTAATGGTGGATACAGGATATGTGCCCATAGAACTGTATAACACGAAGCCTGAACCTTAAGGTAAACCGTGGACTTTAGCAAATAATAATGTATCAGCATTGGTTCATCCATTGTAACAAATTTACTACACTAGTGCAAGATGTTAATAACGGCAAACTGGGGGTGGGGGAGGGGAGTATATGTACTAACTGCTCATTTTTCTCTGTAAATCAAAAACTTCTAAAAAATAGTCTATTAGTTAAAAATACAGAAGGAAAAATAAACCCAGGTAGCCTCCGAGGTAGAGCAGGTGCTCCTGCATGCCCCTGCCCGCCCCTCCCAACACACCCACAAATAATGACCAGCAGCCAGAAAGTGACAGCATCCCTTCACGGGTGAAGCTGAAATTAACTCCACCGTCTTATCCTCAGGTGACATGCTCATGAGCCACCCTGAGCTAGCTTTGACCCGGAAAGTAGCAAATCAGACAGGAGATATTTTGAAGTCACACTTAACTTCTGGCCTGACAGAGGGGTCTCCAGATCAGGGTCCCTTCAATGTCTCATAAGTTCCGGAGGAAAAGAGTGTTGAGAGCAACCAACATCCCTGTGGCCCCTGCCTCCTAGTCCCGAGCTCTCAGAGCACCAGGGGCCATCTGTCAGCCTCCCAGCCCCGCTCCACTCATGCACACAACCTTTGGGGTCCTGGCTCTACTATAACCCAGGTAATGGAGTTGCCTATCCCAAGCTCTGTGCCCCCTACCCTTGCCCCGCTGGCTAGACAACACTCCGTGATCCATTTCATCCAGGAAGCTTCTCCCCGATACCAAAGGCTCTTTGGTCCAAACAAAATCAAAGAAGCCACAGGTCCCCTGAAGTACAAACAGCCCTCCCACCCAACTCAAATCCCACCGAGACATTGAGGTCTGGTTTGGGGATCCGCGGCCAAGATGGCAATAAAAGCAAGTAAAGAGAAACCACAAAGGGACAGTCGAAACTTCGGAGACGTATTTTAAACGCAGACAAAAACTTCCCCAGAACATTCTGTCTGGTTGTCTAGTCCCCACTGAGACTCTTGCCCTGTGTGATTGAATTTCCAGGGCATGTTACTGATTAATAAAACAATCAACTTAAATACACTCAGACGATGTGTCACGGAGGAGACTGTTACCAGGCCTTAACAGTTGCTAACGATCCAACCAAAAAAGCCAAGTCATAAGTGTATTGGCATGAACAGCTATGTTGGGAATTGAATTATGTAAGTATTACAAGTTGTCTTAGCAGCATGTTTTAGTGGGGGGAAAAAAGCCCCAAATGGAGAAGCAGGAGATATGGGTTCAGAGCAGGCATCAGGCCCTGCTGCTTACTGGATTTGTAACTTCTTCAAGCCTCTCCTTTCTCTTCTGTAAAATCGGGGAAATACCTCGCCAACTTGTTGTAAGGAGTAATTAAGATGTCAAGTGTCTGGGAGGGTAACTAGCACACATAAAGATTGGTCCTTCCTTAAAATATGGTTATAAATCCTTATGAATTATGTTCCTTTAAAATTGGACTCAGCCTAAGAAGATAGAGTGGGTACAAAATAAACATAAAATGATGCATTGGGGATAGCTTCTCTATTTTGCTTTGTGTTTCTAAGATTTCCGATGTAAATTATTTACAGTGTTAAAAATGAGTTAGCAGCAGGTCTTTGACGGACAGAAGAAGATTCATTCTATGATGAGGGATAGTCTTCATAAGGAGGGACTACTGGGTAGAAGACAAATTTAGAATTTAGACAAGCATCTTTTATATAGTTATTCATCTGGTTGGATGGGACTTTTAATAATTAAGTGGTATCACTGCAATATAAGTGATATTTTATTAAGCTGAAATGAGATGTACATTTAGGAACTTAATTTGAAACATTGCCTCCTCAGTTATTCTATTTTTCATAATTGCATATGTTTGGAAATTATGTTTTCCTTTCCGCATCCCATTATTGCCTACACACTTAGCCTTTTGCTTTATTTATAGGAATGTTATTTCTTACATTTTAAGGAAATTGATATGAAAGCTCTAAATGACAAACTCTACAGCTAGCTTCAAAAGTTTCTGACTGATCGCTAATGAAATATCCATAATAGATGAGGAAGAAAGCACAAATTGCAATGAACATAACTTCATTTTATAAATGTCTCATGTTTGTTTGACAGCTTTTGAGATTTTCTTTGTCATTTTGAAAATCAATACAAAATACAGCTAAACACCAGACTTAGCTGCTCAGACTGAGACAAAATAAAAGATTGAAAGCTCCCGAATCACCAGCTGTCGATTGTGGAAGATCATATTGCTTAATGCAATCATTTTTTCTCCCTCCAAACATTACTCAGCCTCCAGGATCTCTCGTTAAGGCCCAGATGCACACACATTACGACTGCAAATTTGCAGCACAAAGAGACAGGACAACTGGCAGTTATCGGTTTAGTTGATTAATCTAGACAAGGCTAGTAGTGACGCACCACCATTGCCACCCAGCCCTCCCATTTTGAGACTAAATCGTGCACCCTGGCTACCTAAGAGGCCCAGATTAACCAGCTGATCCCTAACTTTCCCCTTTCTTCCAGGCTGAGCTTCTCCCTTCTTCAACACCTTTGCCTTCCCAGCTGACTGGTCACCAGGCTGACCCTCCACCATGCTGACCGTCCATCATGCTGACTGTCCACCAGCCTGACCATCCATCATGCTGTCCCTCCACCAGGCTGATCCTCCACCTTGGCTCCCATTCTGTGGGGTAACAGCTTCCTGCTGTGGCTCATCAGGGAAGCTCAACACCTCTTGTTGGCCCCCTTATCCAGTCCCATCATAGACTCTCCTGAATCATCCAAGTTTCATTCTGTTTGCTGCTAGACCTCTGACTGATATGGCAAGAATTAGCTTTTTCCTATATATAAGTGAATGAAAATGAATAAAGAAAACATGTATGCAACTCAGCAAAGGGGAATGCTGCTGGGATTTAGTCCACTTTTCCCCCTTGTCAGTATGCTTGATGCCCAGATTTTACAGCATCCCTGGCTTGCATATCTTTCGTGTTCATCAAGAAGGATGGTGGGGCAGGGACCAGTTCTGTCTTCGTCCTCCTCGCTGCCTTGTCTCCAAGGCCTGGTTCTCTCAATCACAACGATGACATGTTGAATGAATGAAGGTGTTGATGTTGGTCTTATTCAACAATAGCATCTCTGGGGCTGCAGCCCCAGTCCTTTGCAGCTCCGATCTGAAGGCACAGAGCTCTGAGGACAAAGTGAGCAGCCACCGAGCAATGTGCTCAAAGGATGGGAGAGTCTGACCCTGTTTCCCGCTGCACAGGGTGCAAAGGGCAAAGATGATACAGTCTTTTTGCAGATGGTTCACATAGTATCCTGGGAAGGCTCACAGCTGAGGCCCTGCCCTCCAGGGAGACTTGTGGTTTCTGGTCCATGGTGGTGGTGACTGGGAAAGTTACTTTTGCAAAGTGAGGGGTAGCTGAGGTTCGACATGGTCCCAGGCTGGAGAACATGGTCCTTCTCCCATCACCGGGGAGCTGCGTCCTGGCAAAGGAAGGCCAGAAACCAGCTGGTGACCTTTGGATTCCCCATTGGAAGAGCGGCAGAATAACATTTAACCTTGAAGGGGTGATCTGAGGACCAAGCATGTGAAGGCGCATGGTTCATGGAAGGAACTTGGTCAAGTCTACCTTTAACAGTCCCTCATGAAGAAGGGATTTCATGCTCCTTTAATCTTGGATGTCAAGACCACTTGGGCATGGTTGCTGCCAAAAGAGCAAGAGCAGGAGGTGAAAATGTCCCCAGGCTATAGCGTGGGGGCAGGACTGGCTTTGCATCCTGACCCTGCCACTGTCTAGCTGGGCCACCTTGGGCAACTTGCTTGTGCTCACTAAGTATCCATTTGCTCGTAATTCCGTAGACCCTTACCCTGATGGGCTGAATGTTTGTGAGTTCCAGGATTTGGAACCAACCCAGAAAATCCAGGGTAGTGCTCATTTGCTGTTTTACTGGAGCTAAATGCACAGGAGCTGGTAATTTTTCCAGACTTTTCTAGCTTCTGGTCAAGCCATATTATGGGGTTCCCCTCATCACTATGTATCTGTTTTGAGGGGTGGGCCTATGCTACAGGATATTTTGGGACTTTGGGATTTGAGGGAGGGACTACTTAAAACCTGTGGTGGGGAATAAGTTAAATAAGGTTATCTTAAGTTCTTGGTAGGGTGCCTGGCACGTAACGTTTGCTCAGATGATTGGGAGCTGTGAGTTGAGCTTGCTGTTCCACCCGGATGTTCTTAGCCTGCCCGCAGTGTGCTGAGGCCACCTCAAGTCCCCTGGCCGAAGCTTCAAGGGGGACCTTCTCCAAACCTTGGAGAAGGCAGCACCTTCCAGAGGGCATGGTGAGTGTAGACTTCTCCAGGCTGGGGGCTGCCCCAGGCCGGGATTCCCAACTCGGATGGTATTGGGGGGCTGGAAGTTGATGCAGAAAGCAAGTCTACGTGTCCTCGTTCCTGCTCTTGGTTTCTAGGTCATGGATGGTGATGACGTGATGGAAATGGACACCAAGTGACCAGACGCTGGCCGTGCATGCTGAAGGAGGCCCCTCTGCTTTTCATTTCCTTTCGTTCCCTCAATCCCAGCTGCAAAGTCTTCATACTCTCAAGTACACGGGATACAGGGACCGAGTCATCCAGTGGGCACTCCACAGGGCACCTGGGCGAGCATCTGGGAGCACTCCTCTGCCTGGCCTCTCTCCTGCTAGACATCCAGGCTCTCCCCCATTTTCCCAGGTTAAGCTTCTAGCCCCATGCATCGACTCGGCCTCCGTTCTGCCTCTCCCACCTGGTCCTGCAGCCAGGGCTATGGCCACACCAGACTCCCTGCTCCCCTAAAACACCCAAAGCTTCACCCTGGTCCGACAGGTCCTTACCTGGCTGGCGTCCACTCCAAATGCTTCTAGTCCTGCTGTTCTGATTAGTTAGTTACTGGAGTTTTCTAACATTACCCAGTGGGCACCAGACTGGTCAAGTTTCCTTCTTTGCTTAGAGTTTAACGGCCCAATGCAGGGGCAGGCAAATCCTCCCTCCCATGACCAGAGGCAGCTCGGCCAGTGGTTCTCTGGGGCAGCTGCCCTGAGTCTCCAGCCAAGCCCATTCTTGCCCCTGAGGCATGTCACCTTCTATGGATTCTATTACAGAATCGAATATCACCTGCAATCTGTTTGTCACACCATGTTGCAGCTATTTTTCAGTTTTTCCCACTGCACTGAGCTCCTTGAGGACCTTGTCATATTTCTCTTTGCACTCCCATCACCTACAGGCCTGGCACACAGTAGGTGTCTAACAAATGTTTGATGAAGGAAGGGGGGAAGGATTGAGGTGCACTCCTGAGCTAAGGGTCAAAGGTCTAAAGTCATGAGGTCTCAGTTGAACTCACTGTGCTCTTTATTTCCAGAATCTCTCTTTCTTTGTATTGAAGATGGGGATACCACCTACGCCCATGACATTGGCTATTACTTAAAAAAAAAAACCAAACTTAAAATTAACAAGTGCCAGAGAGGATGTGGATAAACCAGATCCCAGCTACATTGTCAGTGGAATGTTCTAGGTGCATTGAGTGGTGCAGCTGCTGTGGATAACAGTTTGGCAGTTCCTCAAAAAGTTAAATGTAGAACTTCCGTAAGACCCAGCAATCCCACTTCTAGGTCTATAGCCAAAAGAATTGAAAGCAGGGACTCAGATATTTTTACACAAACGCTCAAAGCAGTGTATTAGTCATAAGAGCCAAAAGGTAGAGACAATCCGAGTGCCCATGAGTGGATGAATGGATAAACAAAATATGTTCTATCCATCAATGGAATATTATTCAGCCATAAAAAGGAATGAAGTTCTGATATATGCTACAATATGGTTGAGCCTTGAAAACTTTGTGCTGAGTACAAAAAGCCAGACACAAAAGGCCAAGTTGTGTATGATTCTGCTTATTTAGGCATCTGGAATATACAAATTCATACAGACAGAAAGTAGAGTACAAGTTACAAAGGTTGAGGGGAAGGGAGAATGGAGAATTAATGCACACTGGGTGCAGGGTCTCTGGGGTGATAGAAAAGTTTTGTTAATGGAAGGTGGTGAGAGTAGCATAACATTGTGACTGCAATTAATTCCACTGGGAATGTTTGAGATGGGAAGTTTGATGTTGCGTGTGTGTGTGTGTGTGTGTGTGTGTGTGTGTGTGTGTGTGTGAGAGAGAGAGAGAGAGAGAGAGAGAGAGATGAGAGACAAAAGAGATAATGACAATTAACTGCAATGCGTGATCCAGGACTGGATCCACTAACGGAGGAGAAAATACCCAGAAGGACACTGTTGGGATGGTTGTTGAAATTGGAATACGGACTGAAAGCTTGATGCCAATGTTAAATTTCTTAAACCTCACAGCTGTCCTTAATGTGGTTGCGTAAGTGAAAGTCCTTGTTCTTGGGAAACATACACGGAAGTATTAACTGTTCAAGGAGCATAATGTGTGTGGCCTACTTTCCAATGTTTAGAAAATAGACGATGGATGGATGGATGACACACGGAATGGGGTAACTTAATATGGTCGATTTTAAAAGTTGGTAGATCTGGATATTGGAGTAGGGGGTATACTGGAGTTCTCGGTACTGGTTTTGTGTCATTTTTGCAACTGTCCTGTAGATTTGAAATTATTTCAACAAAAAAAGTTTAAAAAAAAAGATTGGGAGAGCAGGCTTCTCACAAAGTTAAAAATAGAGTAATCATATGACCCCAAAATTCTACTCCTAAATATACACCCCAAAAAGAAAAGGGGCTTAAACAGATACTTGTACACCAACATCAATAGAAGCATTATTCACAATAGCCAAAAAGTGGAAACAACTTATGTGCCCAATAGACAGATGAATGGATAAACAAAATGTGGTCTGTCCACACAAGAGAATATTATTCAGTCATAAAAAGGAAAGGGCTCTGCTCCATGACGACATGGAGGAATCATGACACATCTTGCCGAGTGAAATAAATCAGACATAAGAGGACAACTATTGCATGATTCTGCTTGTATGGAGTATCTAAATTAAAAAAAATTCATAGAGACAGAAAGTAGATCAGAGGTTACCAGGGGCAGTGGGGGAGTGGAGTTAGTGCTTAATGGGGGCAGAGTTTCTGTTTGGGGGGATGGAAAAGTTTCGGTGATGGATGGTGGTGAGGGTAGCACGACATTGTGAATGTAATTAACACACTGAATCGTATCCTTGAAAGTGGTCAAAATGGGAAATGTTATGTCGTATATATATTACCATGATCATATTTTTAAAATGGTTAAAATGGCAAATTTTATGTTATAATTTTTAATATCACATCAAAAATTCAAAAAACAAAAAAAAATTGGATTGGGAGTGCAACACCAACTAGCTCCCACTCCTCTCGCTGGTTTCCACAATTTCCTGAGCACTATCCCAAACATCTGGCACCAGTGTGGGAAGAGCCCTGAGAGGCTGGGAGCCAGCATTAGGATTGCTGAGCTCTGAACCTGATAAAATCCTGACAGTCCCAGAAGCCAAGCTGGACAAGGGCATGAAATCATCAGATGCCTGAGATACTTGAATCAACTTGTTCACAGCTTTCCCCAGTCATGTTTTTCATAATTCATGATTCACATGAGATTTTTAACAACAAAGACATTCAGATTAAATTTTTATACGAGATGTTTTCACTCCTTAGACAGGCATTATCAACCGTTTTGATCACACACGCACACACACACAAAACTCTGCCCACCTCCGTAATTATTTAAGGATTTTTTCTTGACTTGTTTTTCTACTTAACTTGATTTGGAGATAGGAGCCCTGGGCATCAGAAGGTGGCATTAAATTGTAGCTTCTCCAGTGACACAAGACAATTTGATGATCTGATTTTGCTTGCATTTGTGGGACAGAACATCACGTATTATTATTATTTTTTAAGCTGCAGCACTACCCTCAAGTCAGTTTCCCCAATTTTCTGCTGAAAGAATGTTCAAAGGGATAGCTCATCTCTTTTTATTTTACATCTACTCATAAAGAATAAGGGACACTTCATAACTTTGCTGAGAATCTCATCTCTTTGAATAGAGTGACTCCACCGATTCCCCAATAAGTAGCGAGGAAGCTCATTACTGTCATCATTATTGCCATTTTAAAACCCTCCATTGATCTTTACTTCTCTGCTGTCAGAGTTGCTGCTGCTACAGGGGTGAGCCTTGCGCCAAAATGCCTTCAAACAGCAGAAGGGGAGGGAAAAAAAAGGTTTCAAATTAAGAAGGAGTGAGTTTTATGTTACACAAATTTTATCTCAAATTTTTTAAAAAAAAAAGGAAAGAAAAGAGAAAAAACAATGAGGAACCAGGCAAGAATTGAAGAACTTAGTTCCTCCTTCTTGTACCAGAAATGTCCTCTAATGTCGCTGTTTTGAAGAACCATCCCTATTACGGTCATTTCAAAACACATGTTTGCTTTCTCTTGTTTTGTCTGTGCTCTGAGGCCAAGGGGACAGGCAGCTGGAAGCAGGTGGACAGTGGGCCTGGGCTGCCTTTTGGAAGAGCTGGGTGGTGGGTGATGAGAGCACGGCTCCGATCCTCCCTCTGAGGCTGGGCACCCCGTTTCCCACTGGTGGGAATGCCGGAGGCTGGCAGCTCTCAAAGGAATCCCTTCCCAAGGATTGCCCTTACTGGAGGTCATGCCCCTCCTGGGGACAGCCTGCAACCCCTGGCTGGTCAGCGTGGGCGAATGCGGTTTACAAAGGCCTGGCACCCTGACCTCAGGGTGGGACAACTCCGAAGGGTCATCTCAGATCCAAAGGCTCCCGTGGGGTCGGCTGAGGCCTCCCTTGTGCCTGCATCACAGCTCGACAACTCCCCTCTGCTCCGTTCATCAATCCCAAAGGCATTCCCAATAAACTTCCTGCGCATGAATCTCAGTCTGAGGGTCTGCTTCCTGGAGAACCTGACCTGACACAAGCAGGGAGTCGGGAGGGGACATGACTGGGAAGAGGGAGATGGGGGAGTCAGGGGTGCTTGTCAAGGGTGGGCTGAGAAAGACACGACTGATCACTCCCTGGTCAAGAGTTATGCTCATGCTGCTGCTATTTTATTCCTCTTCTTCTCTTTCTTTCAACAGCTTTGTTGAGATGTGATTCACACACCGTCCAGTTCACCCATTTGAATGGTGCAATGAATGGTGTATTCGGAGAGTTGTGCAACCATCACCTCAATTAACTCCAGAACAGTTTCATCACCCCAAAAAGAATCCCCATTCCCATCAGCAGTCACTCCCCATTCCCTGTCAACCACCCTGGCTCCAGGCAAACACTCATCTCCTCTCTGTCTCTATAGATTTGTCCATCCTGGACGTTCCACAGAAAAGGAATCATACAATGTGCAGTGCTTTGTGGCCGGCTTCTTTCTCTGAGCACAATGTTTTCAGGGATCACTCATACTGCAGCCTGTATCAGTACTTCATTCCTTTTTATTGCTGAATAAAATTTCATTGTATGGCTATACCACATTTTATTTCTCCATTATGAGTTGGTGGATGTTTGGGTTGTTACACTTTGGGCTATTGTGAATAAGGCTGCTTGAACATTCACGTACATGTTTTCACATGAATGTGTGTTTTCAATCCTCTTGGGTATATACCCCCAGGAGGGAAACTGCTGGGTCATATACTAACTGTATATCTAACTTTTTGAGGAGCCATCAGGCCATTTTCCACAGTGGCTGCGCCATTTTACATTTCCATCAGCAACGGAACCCTCCTGCTTCATGAATGAGCTTCTCCTGTGGGGTCTTTCCGGGAAGCACATCCTCGCTCCGTGTCCTCAGCCCTGTCCTGTTTCCAGCATCTTTTTCTTTCTCACCCTTTAGGTCCACCTGAAATCTCCCCTCCCCTAGAAGCTCCCCCTGACTCTCCCAGGCCACAGTGGTCTCTCCCCACCTTTTCGCAGCCGGGTTGCTCTGTCTTCACGGTACACCCGAGGGCAACGAAAGGGAAGGCCCCATGCATGGCTCACTTCGGTGCCCCCAGCACCAGACCTGGGGCCTGGTAAGAGGAGGCAAACCTGTGGGAAGTGTTTGCTGCCCTCACCACAGTGAAGTCGGTGTTGACCGGGGAATGGGCCTCTGGCAACAATGGACAACCCGGCAGAGATGAGGTCTGGTTCACACATTCTCCCATTGCGACACTAACATTTTTGTAACTTGCTCCCTTCAGTTCACCTTGACCAAGGAAAGGAGCTTTCTCTGTGTCCCCTGAAGCCCCAGCCCCAGACTGAGCACCCCAGCACCAGGTAGAGGCCTGTGGGGGGTGAGCTTTCAAGTGCGTCTTAACTCAGTGTCCACCTTTGGGAAAGACGGGACAAAACCATTTGTCTGAGAGGATAAGGGTAGGAGGCACCGGGGGGAACTCCCTGTCGGGGGAGGTTCTCTCACTGGCCGGGACTGCCTTCCCCTGCCCGCACAGACCGGAACCCCCAGTGAAACGAGCACTTAGGCTGACAAGTCACCAGGAGTTAACCAACCAGAGACTCACGGATCAATAGAGAGATCTCAAAAGATCAGCCAGTCCTTAGCATGGTCTGCCGCCCAGCAGCAGCCCTTGTTAGGAATGCAAAATCTCTGGCCCTGCCCTGGGCCTGCAAAGTCAGATTTTGCATGTCACCAAGGCCCCGGGAGCCCCTCGTGTGCATGTCCAAGTCTGGGAAGTGCATCCCCATAGCACCGTGACCGCCCAGCCACCTGGCCTCTGCCCCTATCCTCTCCAAGGGTCCTGGCTCGCTTCTTAGGGTGCTTCCAGAAAGCTCCTCCTTCTTAGGAGCTGAAACTGGGTTTGCCACGGCTTCCCCGCATGGGTCCTGGCTCCACACCTTGACTCCATTCACGATGGGTTCAATATCTCTCCCATAGGCATCCATCCTGCAGAGTGGGGCCCTCCTGCCATTTTCCAGGCAGCTGACAAGAATGCCAGGAAGAGAACACGGTGCCTGGAGGCTGCCCGGAAGCCCCCAGTTTAGGGCTTGGGGTGGGAGACAGACCTAGAGCTGCACGTGTCTGTTTGACCCAGTCAAGGCCCCAGTGGCTGCACAAACATGGCTAGAATTCTTTGCTGGCAAGTTTGGCCCCACTCAAGTATTTAGAGGAAAACTGTAAACATACTTGGCCTCCTCTTGCAAGGGCTGCTGGAAGTTAGTACACAAATACGTAATTATGATGCAAGTGTCCGTGAATGGGAGAAACTTTATGATACCGATTTTACAGACCAGTAAAAAAGAAACAGAGAGAACTGACATCCCACTTTGAGTTGATGGAGCTCAAAGGGGAACCCAGGAACTTGGCCTCTGAGCCTGGTGCCCTGGCCAGCAGGGTCCCCTCAACGGAGACACAGCGATGTCACTTGTCATCGATTGGCCAAGACTGATCCTGGAACTGAGCAGTAGAATACAGTTTCAATAACCTCCAGGATGCACACAAGATGGAAATAGGGAGCATACAGCACACGTTGCCCACGAGAGATGCAACACATTTTCATAGTTGAAATTTACATAGTTCTTTATTCATGAAATTATGAACAGCTGCTATTTTGCTGCATTCCCAAGAAGAGTTGAAAAGGCAGCGGAGAAAAGAACAGACACGTTAGGCAAACTCCATCTGCCCCTCGTGTCTAACACTTTCTTCCCTGCAGATAGCAGACAATGGGGTTACCAGATGTCCTTGCTTGCTTGGGAAGGACCCAGAAATTTGTGTGACCGTGAGCCAGTGTGGACGACTGCCTCTTTTTCTTTTTTCCTCTGAAAACCATAAAAGCGCCCCTTCCAATCCACTTCTCAGTGGTTGTCTTGAGATGGGGGCTCTTTCTACTGGAATGTCGATGGCGATGGATTCTCAGAGGAATTTAAGAAATGTCCGTCTAGTGAAGACCAACGTCCACCCACCCTGGCTTCCTCTTGACTTTTGAAGAGTGCTCTGCAGTGTGCAAACCTCCTGTGTCATCCCTTACGATGAAGGAGGACACCGAGGCCAGAAATGCCAAGCGACAGCAGGAGGTCACCAGCTACTGGTGGACAGGTCCCCGATGTGCCCTTCTCCCCATCTCATTATGTTTGTGGAGTGGGACTGCAGGGGCTGAATGCTCTGAGCAGGTCCTTGGGCCCCCAGCCAGTCTGAAGCCCTCCGCTCCAACTTGAGCATCCCAGGAAGCTCTTCCCACACCCAGGTGGTCCTGCCTCTGCCTCATGCTGTTCTCTTGGAAACACCCATTGAACACTCGTGTCCCTCCTCTGAGGCCACCCAGGGCTCTCCTCGGGAATCAGGAGGGGCTTCTTTCTCCCACCATTGGGGACATTGATTACCAGGGATACAGCAACCTCCATCGTGGCCCAGACCCTAGTTAGGTCTTAAGGCTATACAGTTTCCTTCCCCTGAAGACATCTCCGGACCTTTATTCTAGAGACCACAGCGGGGCTTCCCATGGCCACTCAGGACACAGCACCATGGACGACCACCCAAGCCCACCTGGTCCAGCAGGAGGAGGCTGGGCAGATGCAGTGCAAAAGGTTCCTGAAGCACAGGGCCCCAGGGAGCCTCGGGGGTGGTAAGCATGGCAAAGGCTGGCAGCCCTATGTGCTCTAGTGAACAGAAGGATGCGCTTTATTTGTTTTGCAGAAAGCTGAAATAGAAGCAGGAAAGAGCACCTTCTGAAGGATGTCATCAGGTGGGCCAATCGCTTTCTTGGCCAGTGCAAGCACTGTGCACCATCTCTGGATGTTAGAAGATTGGGATGGTGACAAGAGGGTGTTGCTTTCTCTCCTTACAGCTTGTTTGTGCTCCGGGTCACCGCTGTTTTTGAGAAGAACAGGAAAGAAAGACGGCGTGAGCTTGGGAAGCTCTGTGTCTCTTTTGCTTGGGTAGAGACCCTGGAGGGCTGGGGGTAACCCCCAAATCCAGAATTCTGGCCGGAGGTGGGGGGCATTGGTGGTCTATCTTTGACTTGACCTTCGGGGCTTAGATTTTTGTCAAAGCAAAGACAGAAAGCTAGATATTATTTTGTCTCAATGTCTGGGGCTGATGATTAGAGAGATGGTGCACCAGTTAGGTCAACTATGAGAGGCTACTTCTCAGAGGGAGTTAGTAAGCACCTAGATAGCATCCACCATGCAAGGATTGGCTCTCTGCAGATAGACTTTCAAGATGAGAGTCAACATTTCCCTTCTGGGGAGACAGGGGCCCATGGGGCAGGGGTCAGAACACAACACTTGCAATTCTGAGTCCTGTCCCTTATCACCCAACAACCATGTGGCCTTCGACTAGACACTTTGATCTTTGATCTTCACTCTTCTGTTTCCTCGTCTGCAAGAAGGATGAGCTGGGCAATCCATCATGGGTGATTGCCAGGCTCAACTGTGGCAATGCCTATGAATGACACGTTGTGTGTTGGTTACAGCGAGAAGCATGCTCACGGGTAGAAGGGGAGTGGGTTAGGGTCCTCCTTTCCCTGTAACACTGGGACTCCACATAATTCTTCAACAGGCACTGTGGGGAATCTGCCAGCTGCCCTGAGTCGATCCCATGGCATTCATGAGCAAACAGGGCACCAGTGCAGAGCAATTTGTCACGTTGACCTGGAAATCCGCCATCAAGAAGAATCAATGGAGGCTCCCAGTTCCTGACTGGCTGGGCTACCTACGCTGCCTGCCCCAGGCTGTGATCTTGTCGCCTGAGAGAGACAGAATTTCTCAGCCCCAGACAAGAAACCCCAAGGGCCCACAGCCACCCCCATTGGATTGGCCCTTCCTCACGGCAAGCCTGTGTGTGAAAAGGTGAGGACGTTCCCATCTTGCTACCGGGAACATGCTTTTCATCGCTCCCTATCCGGAGAGACCCAAACTGGCAGAGGGCCAGCCCCAGGCTTGTACCTGCCAGGCATGGAGGTGTGGAGGTTCAGCCCCTCCCATGCTTGAAGGGTGCGTCTGCTGCAAAGCTCTCAGCACGTGCTGCACAGCCCACGGCAGTGCTCTCTGCGGTACCATTTGGGATGGTCTCTCAGACAGGGATATCGAAAGACCACCTGGCCTCTTTTCAAAGGAAGCAAAGAAAAAAAGTAGCAAGGTAAATAAAAGCAAGTGGTTTTTCTTACCTCATCTGATCCTTAACTCACCCTGGGCCGGTAGCTATACACAAGGCTTGCTTATTCTTTCAAAGCTATTCAGAGTGGCTAGCACATCCCGGACCATGGAGCCATGGCATGTGCTGGCTTGGGGAATCAGATAAGAGCTCCATTTGCAAGCCCAATGGCGACCCACTTGCCAACTGGAGGCGAAAACTGTCGTGGGAAGCTCAGGAACCCACTGATCATCAGAATGTTCTGCTTTGTAAGGGCCTTGGCAGTCTTACCTGCATCTGCCATATGCAGAAAAGGAATTTACCATGAGGTGCTGGGCCCCAGTGAGCAGGACCCATGCACCACGGAACCACCTGCACTTCTTTAAGAGAGGAGAGGAGTGTCCCGGGCTGGCCTTTTAGACGGAAGGAAGGCCGCAGAGCTCTATGGGGGCGACAAGGGCCTCTGGGCTGATGGTTCCGGGCAAAAGCTGATAAAAGTGCCACTCTGGGACCTCTTTCAGAGTTCGATCCCTGGGCTGCCAGACACTGAAAGATGCGGCTCTGTCCTGCCGGGGCCTGAGGTGGGGATGAAAGATCTGGGAGAGTTTCCCACTCTTGTTTCCAGCCCTGCCCACCCTCTCCCCTGACAACCACCTGCTCCTTTGTGGTAGGAGGAGAGGAAGGAGGATGGGCAGGAGAGAGGGGAGCAGGTCAGGGTGAGAGGGCAGTGCTATCTGTGCACCGTGGTCCTGCCCCTTGGTGGGCGACCCCGGGTCTCTCGGCCCGAGCCACCAGAGCCCACCAGCAACCCCTCCTCCGGCTTCCCTGCCAGCCTGCCAAGGAGCTCAGCTTTTGCAACAGCCCTTTCCTCGTTCTGCTCACTTCTCAAGCTTCCATTCAAACGCTTTGAGCACAGATGCCTCATGCATCAGTCCAACGCTAAAAAGATGCAGTAAGTGAAATTTTTGCCATATGTTGATACACATGTTTTAGTTTCCATAAATGCTCAATGTGGTTTTTATGGTACTCGGATTGGTGGTGTTTATACTGTTTTGAGGGGTTTTGAATTGAAATGTGCAAATGATTTTTTACAAGATGTGATTCAAGGACAAGCCACAGTTGGGGTTGCCTGCCATCCAGATGGAGGAGGCTTTTGGTTGCTCTGAGCCTGCCATTTGTGTCTGCACAAAGCCCTCCATGCCTGGCGTCGTCTTCTGCTCCCTGCTCCTTGCAGTGCGTGGAGGGGAGCAGGGGCTGCTCGGAGGAGCCGACCTGGGCCAGACCATCTGGGGAGCACAGGGCATGCACACCTGGGTAGAGCGTGACACTGAATGTGACCACACACACTGGTGGGAACTGAAGGGGAATGTCACAGAGGAGGGTCCCGGAGCTGGGGCCTGGAGGGGCCACACGTCTTGGCCAGCAGGAGGAGGAAGGAGGAGCAGCTGGGGGAGTGAACGGGGAGCACCAGGCTTGCTGAGGGGCCAGGCTGGCCGGAGTGGAGGGGTGGATGGGGAAGCCCAGGAGCCAAGAGGGGCCGAGTGGGACCTGGCCACGTGTACAGCCTCACCTCCCCCGCTGCCCTGCTTGCCCTTTAAGTGCCAGGAATTCTCACTGCTGCCCAGAGTTCCCAGATTGTTTCATCCTTCCTCACCTTCCCGTGCAGCGCGCTCTCTGTTTAAAATGTCCATTCCCCATTTGTCCACCTGGAAAATTCCATCTGATTCCTCAAAACCCAGCTCTGCCTTCCCCAACGGCCCCCACCCGCCCCCCTCTGTCCTGTCTCTGAGCTCCCTTCAGCAGCTCTGCTGTCACCGTCAGCTCAGGTTAGGCACTTCTTTGGCCACAGGCCTCCGTCTCTGAGCTCCCTAAAGATGGGACATGGCCTTTCATGTCTGCTCCCCCAGCACCTGGCCCAGAGCTGCCAGAGGCCTTCAGAAGGGAAGAAGGCAGGCATGGATGGCTGGCTCCAAGCGCCCTGGAGGGTGGGCCCTGGAGCAGCTGCCCTTGCCTCTTCCCAGATCCCGCTTACTGTCTCCCTCCTGCCCAAGCGGCACCACGATGAGCTGGGCAGATGTAGCTGCCGTCAGCCAAGGGGCCAGAGGACCACCCTCCCCCAGCCCCTCTCAAGACCCAGCTCAGCAGGACGATGCAGGGGCAGGGGCGGGAGTGTGGCCAGGCCACTGTCTGGCAGAGGCCAGCCTGGCCCCAGGGCCTTGCCCCTGCGGCGTGGGGGCCTCTCCGAGGGCACCAATGCTGGGCTGGTCCCGGGAGCCCTGTGGAGAGTGACCAGGCTCGCGGCTCCTGGCCGGGGACCAGCCGGCACTTGCGGGGGTCGTCTCCTGCTCTCTGCCACCCCCTAAGAGTTTGCATTCACAAGTCCGGCTTTGTTCCTGCCACCGTTTCGGGCTCTGTGACATAAAGGCAGGTGGGGCCACCTCTGTTGTTTTAACTGAGCGTCTGTGAAATTTGGAAAGAGGTGGCTTCCCTCTCTCAGCAGACTTTTTCCCAAGGGACTGAGGGGCAAAGGTACGTAATCTTGGAGCCTCAATCTCCTTCAGGGGGATTCATATATACATTGCCTGTAATTATAGGTCGATAATGATATAATTTATAGTACATATATCATCATTTGTGAGTACTGGACACGCTGGCAGGCTCGAAGGGTGCAACTGTGTCATAAGCTCGTAAAAAGGTAATTATATTTCTTTCTAATCTAGCTTTTGCCTACCCAGTCGGATTGGGATATTGTGAAACAGGTGATGATGGGCAAGTGCTGGAATCATCAGAGGTTCAATAAACACGGAGGAGCTTGACATCTGAAGCCAAGCGGCCTTTTTCTTGTTTTGGTCTAGAGGCAGGCTTTGACTCAGGGCCAGGGGATTTATGGCAACAGACCCCACAGGGGCCCTGGGTGAACACAAAGAGGGTCCCATGGAAAGAGAGAATCTGGCCAGGTGAACCGTGGGTTGGACTGGTCTGTGGGGACTCTACTTCGGGATGATTTCAGAACAGACCCTAATCCCCTAAGGCTCCCCACCCACCCACCCCGGCCCCCAGAGCTGCTGCTTTTAGGAGGAGACTAAGAAGACTGTGTATCTCGTTGCCTCTGCCCCTGGGGGCGATTCTGGTGCTGGAGAGGCTCGTCATGTCTTCCAAGCCTGATGGAAGCTCCTGGAGATTAGATCTGATGAAGTTGGGTTGGAGTTTTGAGCAATGGTTGGGGAAGATTGGGTTTTTATCTGCACCCTGTAGCCCTTTCTCAATAATAAGCCAAGCTGCAGAAAGCCCTTGGCCCGAGATATGATAGTGTAATGTAATTACAGTAATGATACTTTGTAGTTCTCCAGAGTCTTTCATCTGTGGATCTCCAAGTCTTTTATAAACATTAATTAATTCTCCTAACTCGGCGATGAGGTAGGTAAGTATCATCACCCCCATTTTAGGGATGAGAAAGCCAAGACCTGAGAGGTGAAGTGATTAGCTCAAGGTCTCCAGCTGGCTGGCAGGAGGGCAGGAGGCTGTAGAGCCCATTGTCCAGAGCCAGGGCCCCTACTGGGGAGGAGGGAGGACCACCAAAGCCCTGGGAGCACCCCCGAAGCCCCAGGAGCACTTCCCGGCAGGACCTTCAGCGACTCCTGTGCACCTCCTCGCTCCAGGGGTCAGACTGACCTTGGGGCTCCCTCTGCTGTGTGCCCAGCACCCTGGATCCATGGTCCAGGAGGTCTGTGAAGCCATCGGGCCCATAGGGGCTCTCCGCAGAGAGCTTTCTATAAAGCAGCCTCTGGGAATTCGTTCATCCTTGTACCAGACGAGGAAGACCCTGACCCGAACTCATTCTCACTGCTGCCCCACCTGGAATGGTGGTTGCTGTCCTCTGTCCCAAGCCCCAATCAGTCACCAACTCTGTCATTCACATCTGAGCTGCTTTCTTGTTGTCACCCACCTAGGCCAAGCCACACATCAAGCCGAGCCCACATTTATTTTTTTAATTTCTACTGGTTGCCAAGGTCTGTGTGACCCCCTAGGAGGACTCAACATAATAGAACATCAGGGCTGGACATTAGAAAAAAAAAATTAAGTTCTGGTCCAGGCTTTCTTCCTTAATAGCTGTGTGGCCTTGGGCAGCTCACTTTCCCTCTCTGTGTCTTTTTTTTTTTTTTTTCCAAATGTGAATGAGGGGGAAATTGTTCATCATCTTGTATCTTCCTGAGGTGACTTTCTATAATTCCCAGGAAGGAGTGCTCCCACTGGGATGACAAGGGCTCTCTCTTCCCCATCAGCCACATCCCATAAATTTCCTAAATCACGGGCCATCACATCTCTTTGCTAATGAGCCTTGAATCGCTTCTCTTGAACTGCAGGAAGTCCAAACCCTCCACCTGGTACTCAAGGGTTTGCACGATTTGTCCCAACTCCCCGGCCCAACCCAGGGCGCCCATCAGAACCCTTGGCTCAGCCAGATCTACTTTTTCTCCAAAACAGGACATAATCATTCCCAACTTCTCAGCTTTGCTCATACCATCTTTCCCCTTTAAACACTCTTTTCTCTGCCACTTTTATGTCTACCATGAAGGCTAACTACATGCTCACCACTGTGTGAGACGCTGGATTAGAATCCTGGCAAACTCCAAGGCTCAGCTCACCTCTTTCCTGTCCCAGGAGATGGTCACCCAAAGAGCAAACATGAATTTAGGCTGCATCACTAGAGGCCTAATGTCTATAAAAAGGGAGGTGACAGTCCTGTTCCTTAGAGCATTTAAGTGTTTTCAGAGAAGGAACAGGCTGGGGAGGGAGCTCCGCCATGTGCAGAACAGTTAGGAGACCCACCATTATTTCACCAGGAGAAAACTTGATGGGGCAGGAGACCCTCCTTTGGGTAGAGGGTGATTGTCCTGGGGGGCCACAAAGGGTAAGACCTGGACCTGTGGGTGTAGCTTCCAAGAAGGAGGATTGCAGTTCAGTAGAAGAGAGAATGTTCTTTCCTTTCTGAGCTTCAGGAAATGGGATGGGGCATGAGTTGCCTGTAACTCCTGACTGTAGCTGAGGCCAGGTGAGGGGGGCTTGTCACGCAGTGTGGGGGGACCCTCCTCTTTGAAGCATCAGGGCTTGGGTGGGTCCTTAAGCCCCACATCTGACTGAGATCAAGTGTGAGACAGGGGCTGCTCAGGAGGGGAGTGTGGCCCTGTGTGTCCTCTGGACCCTGGCTTGGGTTACCTACAGCTCCCAGCAGGATGCCACTGGGCAGCCTCCCACTTTCCCACTTTGTCCCCACTTTTCCTGGTGGGTGTTCTAAGAGAAGGGACCCAAGAGGGTTGCCTGACCTGTCGGACAACATTCCAGAAGAACAGTCTCCAGGAACAGAGTCCTGTCTGGTTGCACAGGCCCTCCCCAGGTGCCCAGGTGCCAACCGCTTGCTAGGCACTTCGCATTCCTTACCTCAGTGGTGAGTCCGTGTGGGCGCTCATCCCTCTGAGCCCGAGACTGGAGACAGACGAGGGCCGGTGTCGAGACGTGGAATCGGGGCACTTAGGTTTGAATCTTCGCTCGGTTTCTTTTCGGGCTGTGCAACCTTGGGAAAGCTACTCAACCTCTCTGAGCCTTGGATTCTGAGCATAATTGTATCTGCTCGTACACGCAGTTGGAATTACAAGCTGCCTGCCATCTCACCTGGGAGGTGGGAATTAGAAGGGCACTGGTGGGGTTGGAGGGGCTGGGTGGCGAAGGGAAAGACCAGCCATGCGAGGGCAAAGCTGGGGCAGTTTCCTGGTAACTGAAGGGTGAGAGGCTGAGTCTGTAAACCCAGGAGGAGCTGGAGAGGGGAGACGGGGCTCTGTGGACACAACAGTGAGGGAATCTCCTACTCTCCTTGAAGACCAAAAACATGGGTTGAATTCATTCACTCATTCCACCAATATTTCATGGGTCTCTATTACATATCAAGCAGTGTTGCAAGTATTGAAGCTATAGCAATGAACGAAACATAATGCTACCATGGCATTTACAATCTGGCCAGGGAAGACAGAAACACACACACACACACACACACACACACACACACACATAAAATAAAGCAATTAATACAGAACATAATTTCAGGAAATGTTAAGAGCTATGAAGAGCAACCAAGCAGGGTGATGGGGTCTTATTTTCAGAGAGTCCTCTCCGATGAGCCCGACTTGGGAGCAGAAATCTACAGCTCCTGGGAACATAAACCATGTGGATTTTGAGAAAAAGCGTCTCCAGGCAGAGGGACTAGCAGTTGCAAAGGCCCTGGGGCAGGAGCATGGGGGCATGTGGGGCAAGCTCTGCCGCCTCCACTGTTCTCAGGAATCCTCCCTGCAAGAAGGCGCTGGCTCTGCCCAGGTTGGGGCACACACCGGGGACACAGGCTGATGCCTAGAAGGGGAGAGCTGGGCTGGCTGGCTACTGCCATCAGTTTGCTGTGTGAGGAGGACAGTTCCCTTCCCCTCTCTGGACCCTCTCTCTCTCTCTGTACAATGAAGGGTTGCCCTGGGCTTCCAAGGGTAGGCTCTTGCATGTGTGAGCCCAAAATGTGAGACCAGCAAGTGGGCCAGGGGTTTAGGGGTTAGGAGCAAAGAGGAAAGCTGGAAGCAGCAACAGGCTCCGATCTCTCCCTCTCCCTAGTGTCACCTGCCGCAGGGATGGGCTGCAAGGAGGGCACCGGGGGCTGGGGCAAAGCTTTCCCTGGCGCCGCTGTGTCTCCTGGTGACTGGCACAACCACCAGTGCAGTTTGCTGCAGCCTGATGCCTGGAAGCCCCCAGTCTGTGCGGGTGTTGCCGGGAGCTGCCCTGGGATTCCTAGAAATCGAGTCAGGTGGCGGTGAGGGGCTTGGGCCTGCAGGGCCTCGTTCCAGGGAGGCCCTCTGAACTGGGGTCAGCCCTCTCCTCTGGGACCCCCTTGCAGCTGCTGAGGAAGACCACAGACCCCAAAAGAGCAGTTCTAGCTCTCTGAGCAGAAGCTTCTTCAGCTGTCAAATGGAGAAAAGGATCCCACCGATGCTGCAGGATTCCTGTAGGGTTAGATCAGACTGAAACAAGACCACCCGCGCAGAAAGTCCTTGGTGAATTAGATTGCGCTGTGGCTGGCAGGGGTCCGTTGGCAAAACGAGCAGGACCTAGATTGGGTCCCCGGAGTCCTCGCTCTGCCCCGTCCCTTTGTCCAGGCTCCAAGGGGGGCACCTGCACCTCCCGGGGGGCCCCGGGGAGACCTGTCCGTCCCCCCTACTTTTCCTTCAGATTTAAGTGCTCACAGCCGTGCAGGTTTCATTTCCAGGAGCCACTCCAGGTCCCATAAACTAGAGCTTCTCAAACTGGAATGTGCACGTGAACCACCTGGGGATCCCGTTCACACGAGGATTTTGGATCAGTTGGTCTGGGTGGGGCAGGGATCCTGCAGGTCCAGCAGCTCCCAGGAGATGCCTTTCAGCAGAGGACCCAGGACCACTGGATCTCGCGTTAAAGCCCAAGGTCAAAGCCACCTTGGCAGGTGAACTCACTGCCCTCCCCACTACGTGGGACCCGACTCCCGGGGATGTAAATCTTCCTGGCAAAGCGGGATATGACTCCCAGGGATGAATCTGGACCTGGAATTATGGGATTGAGAACATCTTGACCAAAAGGGGGATGCAAAATGAAATAAAACGAAGCTTCAGTGGCTGAGAGATACCAAACGGAGTCGAAAGGTCGCTCTGGTGAACATTCTTACTTACTATATAGATAACCCTTCTTAGTTTTAATGTATTGGAATAGCTAGAAGGAAATACCTGAAACTACAAAACTCCAACCCAGTAGCCTTGACTCTTGAAGATGAGTGTATAACAATGTAGTTTACAAGGGGTGACGGTGTGATTGTGAAAACCTTGTGGATCGCACTCCCTTTATCCAGAGTATGGACGGATGAGTGGAAAAATGGGGACAAAAACTAAGTGAAAAATAGGGTGTGGTGGGGGGATGATTTGGGTGTTTCTTTTTACTTTTATTTTTTATTCTGATTCTGATTTTTTCTGGTGTAAGGAAAATGTTCAAAAATAGATTGGGGTGATGAATGCACAACTATATGATGGTGCTGTGAACAGTTGATTGTGCACCACGGATGACTGTATGGTATGGGAATATATCTCAATAAAACTGAATCTAATTAAAAAAAAAGTAAACACATAAACCCAGAATCAAAACTAAATGTAAACCAATAAAAATGATTACAAATTTAAAAAAAATGCAAAATCCCAAGTTCAGGGTCTTCGCCCCCGGCCCCTCGTGCCTCTGTTCTCTGTGCTCCTTCTCACTGTGACCGCCACCTCTGCTCTCTTCCTCTCAAGGACTTTGCAAAAAATCAACCTTATGGAGGCGTCGTTTGCATAAATGTACTCGTGTCAAGTGCACTTGGGCAATTGCATCCACGCATGCAACCATCGTGTTTGTGGCGTTCTAGAACGTTTCCACCAACCTGAAAAAGTGGCTCGTGCCTTTGTGATGTCCCCCTCCTCTCCCCCAGGCAAACTTCTCTAGGGCTCTGCTCCTACGATTCTCTCCTGCTTCTCCCGCTCAGTCTCCCTTGCCACGAGGCTTTTCCCTCTGCTGTGCCAGCAAGCTCCAGCTCCCTCCTTTGACCCTGCACACTTCTCCGTCAGAGCAGGTGTGCCGAAGCCACCTGCTCACCTGCAGCGCCTCAGAAGGCAGGGGCTGAGTTTTGTTTGCCCATCACATCTTTTTGGTTGGAAAAAACACTCGTTGGAAAAATGAACGTTGCTGCACACAAGCCACGACTTTGGTGTTGATTGTGCATTGTTAAATAAATAGACGGTGATCAATTTTGAGTGTCAGCATCCACTTTTTCCCATAGATACCTGATCCTAATGACTAATTAAATAAAAATGGTTTTCTATTTATCTCTCATAATAAAAGTCTCCAGCCTTTTATTTAGTTGAATTTTTTCTTCTTTCTGGAAACCTTCAGAGTCTGTTATGGCCTTAAGAAAGAATACATAAATATAAATCAGGTTTTGCCTTTATAATGCAGTTTTTAGCATTTATTCCTAAAGATGACACTATTTGCTGCACTAATTTATTCCTTCCGCCATCAAGGTGGCCCTGGGAGCACTGGGGAGGAGTAAACAGGATGCAGCCTAATGGAGGAGGCAGATGGGCAAGTGGACTCAGCACAGTGGGACACCTGCCGGGATGGAAGTGAGTCCAGGAGGAGGTAGGGACACAGAGGAGTCGCAGCTGGACTTGGAGCTTTGTTTTGAAGGATGAATAGGAGTTCACCAGGTGAGAGAAGCGAAGGGGCCTGCGGGCAGAAGGAATGGCATGAACCAAGACCCAATAATAATCACAAAATACTTGCCAGAAGTTTTCTGTGTGCTGGGCTTGCATCCGAGGGCTTTGCTGATGCTCCATCTTTTAGTGCTCGCTACAACCCCAAATAAAGTATGCATCTTTATTGCCCTCATTTTACTGACATGGCAATTGAGGCGACTTGCTCATATTCACTTGCCCCCAAATTTATAAGTGGCCAAGTAGCCTGGATCCAGAGCCTGAGCCACTAGCAGATGCTGCGTGAACACGCCGTGTTGGGGGAGCAGGTGGGTGGGGGTGGGTGCCTAAATGGTGCTATCCAGAGGCAAGGAAAGTCTCTCAGAATTCTGAAAGTTCTTGCATGTCAGCAGGATGAGTCTGTAGACAACGGGGAGCCATTGAAAGACTTAGATGGGGGGCAAATGAGATCAATTTGCCCTTATGGACGATTGCCCAGGCAGAAGTACGGCGTGTGTAGTATTGGAAGGGCTGAGACTGGAGGCTGGAGGGCACTGAGGAGGCTGTTATGGTAGGAGAAGAGCAGAGAAGAGGGGCGGGCTGGGGGCACAGTGACCGGATCAGTAAACAGGTAAGTGTCTCCCTCGTGCCCAGCAGCCAGCAGAGTCCAGGGGCCGTGTTTAGGGTCCCCCCTCCCTGTGGACTGACTTGGGTGGGGGCCCAGGCTGGCCTGAAAGGAAGCGTTCTCCCTGGGAGGTCACTGGGTAGAGCCCAAGTCACAGACAGGGAGGCTTTTCCTCTCCAGGCAGGCCCCAGGCAGCTGCCCCAGGGTTGTGGACTCCCAGCGAACCCCATCCCTCTCTTCAAAGTACAATTTCATGTGCAGTCGTTCTCAAGCCTTCGTCTGTATAACATGGCACTGTTTGCAACACGCACCCCTTCATAGGTGGTTCTAGGGGGCTGGAGTCAGGGGACCCATCTCTGCATCTGAAGGATGGCACGTGCCAGCATGGGAGCCTCTCTCCCCCCAAAGGTGGCAGAAGGTCCCAAGAGAGCCCACTCCCCATTTCTGATGGGGGGTAGTTTGATGGCCAAATTCATGTTGGGCAGGGTGGGGGGGGATGGCGAGGGGACTTGACTTGAAACGGAATTTGCACACTTTTTTGGCTTACGTCGTACGTTTCTTTGTGTTGGAGAGTGGTTGGAGGTTTGAGGGGCCACAAGTCACCCCTTGTTCCTGCCCCTGCCTGTCACCTCTCTGTGAAACCTTTCCTCAGTCTTCCTTCCTCATCCAAGCTGGAGAAGAAACAACCCTCCCACCTGCTGCTGTTACACTTTGTATTGTCAACAACTGTCCCCCTCTCTGGACCAGGAGTTTCCCAGGACACGAAATGGATCATTTCTCTGTGCGCCCAGGGCCCGGCTGAACCCTGGCATGAAAGTGCTCGGCACAAGCCCAGGGAGTAGGACGATGAACGAAACATCCCAGGAGCCACCCGACTTCCCAGAGAGAAAGAAGACAAAACCGTCCTAACTGTGAGAGACGTGACCCAGAGTCAAAGGACATGGAATCAGCTACCTACACATGAAACACAATTCGTACTACTCTGTATTCTGTAGTGGTGTATATATAAAAAAAATAGTCACCTGCTCATCGAGATGGCAGATGAAAACTAGCAGCACATGCACGGTAGCAGGATCCATCAATTACTCCCTCTCTGTTGACACATACGCGTCCGCTCACCCAAGTAAGCCCTGTGCTCAGGTTGACAAGTGCATAACTTGGTGGTGCTAGGAAGACAAATGTCTCACTCTCCTGCAATTATTGGATATATTGGTCACAGTCAGCTATGGTTTCTGTCTTGGCGAGTGTGTTTATTGGAAAAATATGTGAGAATCAAAGTCTGTGTTCATATTTCTCCAAGTTCGGTGTGGCCAATCTAAAAATCATGAGCGTGGTTGAAGTATGGTTTGAATGAGTGTTTTGAGTAAAGGATAGCCTGACCCTGGGGGTATTTGACCCCGTGTTTAGGAACACCAACAATTTATTATTTATTTGTTTCTTATTCCTTTCAGGGTGGAGTTGAAATGGTGGGATCAGTGCTTCAAGTCTCTCCCTATTACCAATAATTAATCTGTATATAAAGGATGCAGCATAGATGGAGAGAATAATATGGTTTTAACCAGGATTCCATAAATAGTTTGAAATTGGTGACGGACAAGCTAAAACTTATTTTTAATGTATGCAAAGTTCAAGGCGAATCTGGAAATTTGGAGGACTCTTGGGATTCAGATTTGCAAGGGTAGGAAATGGAGTTATAAAGCATGTACCCCTTGTTACTTGCGCCAACTGTTTTACTAACAAAATACACCTGCAGAGGAGAATCATTTGCACAGAACAAAGAATTTCTATTTTGAAAAAAATTTTCTGCAAAAATTTTGAAAACACAAAAGAAGTAAAACACATCTGAAATCATTGCAATTGGTGGGGGAGAGTATTGATTTTCTGGTGAAACTGTTGCTAAGAAACTATTATCTAGTGACTCACATCAGCTTGAGGAAACCAGAACATACCTGAAATTCAGTGTTTATCATTAAGAAGTCATGACAAGTATATGTCATCTGTGAATAAAGGTAATTTGGAGGGAATTCCTGTAAGAGATGAAGGAGAGGTTATTCTAACTTGTGAATCTGTTGATGCCTATAGAAGTTAGACAATCCAAAATGCCATTGCCAGAAAAAATAGAACTGAAATTTGCAGGGCACTACAGATGAAATCAACGCATCCTAATGCAATAAAATGTGACAAGGCCACTGATTGGACAGTGAAAGAACCACTGTAGTTGATACAAGAAAAAAATCCCAACAACTCTCTCAATTATGGACACTCTGGGATTGTGCTGGTGTTGAAGAGATGACTAGGACCAATTTATATTTGGTCGCAAAGATTTGGAACGTGGATTTAATAAAATGGGCAGTCAAATCCACAACAGAAGACTTGACAAATGAAGATCTACCTACACATGAAACACAATTTGTACTACTCTGTATTCTGTAGTGGTGTATATTCTGCAGTATGGTGTAAGGAGGAAGTCAACCTGCGTCATACGTACACATCGTCACGCCTATTGTTTGGAATTGGTGATGATGAGGGTTTTGAGGGAAGTGAAAAACCTATGATGTGTTTTCACTGCGTTTGGTTCTTTATTCTGCTCTATCCATTCATCTGTGAAAAGATTGGCGAGTACCCAAAACACGTGTCAGAGGACTGGCAGAGCAACACGCAGGGCACTGGGTAGTTTACTGGAAGCACATTGGGCCACCAAGCTTTATCTGCTGTGCTTGAGCTGCTTCCAGAGATTATGGAAACTTTGGAAGCAGCATTAAACCATCATCAGACACACAGGTGGCCCACGAATCGAGAATTCCTTTAAGCGTGCTACACGTTGAAGGAGTATTTTTTTTTCCTGATGAGTTTCAAAGTGAAACCATAGATATGTTTTCATTGCCTTCAAAAGTAAAAGCAATCTCTCACTGTTTATCATCTCAGAGAAATGATTATTTCAAAACCATTTGGTAGAGAGCAAAGGAAATTTGCCAAAAACTAATCTCGAGGGTTCAAAGTAAAAACAAAACAAAACAAAACAAAACAAAACAACCTTCCTTTCAGAGGAGAAAAATTCTGGTGTGGGGCAGGGCGTGTGGGGGAGGAGATCATGGAAATCCAGATAGTAAATTTCTTTTCCTACTTGGTCAGAACAGCATCCAGTGATGTCCACCCTATAAAAGTTTGGAAACTCTATCACTAAATTTAAATGTACGCACATGGAATATGACTCCCGGGGAGGAATGAAGACCCGGCATCGTGGGATGGAGAACATTTTCTTGACCGAAAGGGAGATGTGAAAAGAAATGAAATAAGCTTCAGTGGTAGAGAGATTCCAAAATGTGCTGAGAGGTCACTGTGGTGGGCACTCTTATGCACAATTTAGACAACCCTTTTTAGGTTCTGATGAACTGGGGTAGCTGGTGGTGGATACCTGAAACTATCAAACTACATCCCAGAACCCATGAATCTCAAAGACAATTGTATAAAAATGTGGCTTATGAGGGGTGACAATGGGATTGGGAAAGCCATAAGGACCACACTCCCCTTTGTCTAGTTTATGGATGGATGAGTAGAAAAATAGGGGAAGGAAACAAACAAACAAACAGACAAAGGTACCCAGAGTTCTTTTTTACTTTAATTGCTCTTTTTCACTTTAATTATTATTCTTGTTATTTGTGTGTGTATGCTAATGAAGGTGTCAGGGATTGATTTAGGTGATGAATGTACAACTATGTAATGGTACTGTGAACAATCGAATGTACGATTTGTTTTGTATGACTGCGTGGGATGTGAATATATCTCAATAAAATGAAGATTTAAAAAAAAATTAAATGTACGCAAATGATTACAGCAAAGCATATTTTTAAAATAACTATTCAAATGCAGGGAACTAATATATGAAGCAATGGCCAGACACATGGGATAAATTTGTAGATGGGATGTAAGGAAGACTCCAGAAGCTCAGTTTCATCTGGGCTGCACTAACCTGGCTTCCGCTGTGAGGGCTGGACCTGGGTTCTCCACTGTCAGCTGGTCAGTTCCTGTGTCTTGGATTCTGCCTTGACCAAGCTCCATGACAGGCAATTGCTCCTTTCTGACCCTGTGTCACCTGCTTAAACATTAGCAGAGAACTGGGGCTGGTACTGAGAACAGATGGGCAGGAGTTAGTACCCAAATGAGGGAAACTGAGGAATTCTGTGGTGCTGCAGAAACCTTCACCGCCCTGTCTGAGAGGAGGGTGGTGCTTTAAGACTGTTCCATCACACCTTTGAGAAGCTGGCTCTGGGGTGGGCCCAGTTTCTGTAGTTTACCCTCCAAACCTTAGCTCACAGTTGCCCAAACTGGCTGCCCCTGTTTCAGGTGAATGAGATACTTGGTGTGGTTATGGGCATGACATAGTAGAAATAATCATGTGATTTTCTGAGAACGCTCACAGGCGATTGAAAAATAAATAAGGCCTTTGAAACAAAAAGTTAACTGGAAACATCTGGTCGATCTCTTGCTTAATGAGTTTCACTGATGGAGAGGGTCAAGTGTGCAAGCCAACGGCTGCCATCCTCTGCCTGGCAAACACTGGGATAGGTTCTATGGAATGAATGAATGAATGGATGGATGAGTGAGTGAAAGGACAATGCTCTAGGATGGCTGCAGCCAGGCAGGAGAGACTGGAGAGCTGGGGATTGGAGAGCTGGGCCCTGAGGAGGGTCAAGGTGACCAGGCAGGAATTTGTCCATCTTCCTTTTCCATAGACTAAATTTTGGGGACCGACTCCTTGGAGAACGCTGCCTTGGGCTCCAGGGAGAGGCTGTCCCTGGGTGGGACGCCGCCAGGTTTGAGCCATCAGAAGGAGGACTCGGCAGGGTCCACCATCACAGTCACACTCTCTTTTTGGTTTCGCGGTGTCGTTACACGCCTTGGTGTGGTGCTCCTTGAGCTCCACACTCCGCCATCTGCAGCTGGCTCTTCTCCTCCCCGGGAAGCCACATGTTAGGCCTGAGGGGCCCCTGGAAATAGCACCGAGTGGGTGGGGAGCCTGGAGACACCCTCTGTCCTGCGCAGACTTGCACCCGGAGACCCACATGGCCCCTCTGAGAGCAATGGTGGACCTCAAGGACAGAAGCTTTATTATGAAAACGCCAACCTGCAACCCACCTTCCGACACGTTCCTCTTTCTAGGGCTTCTGCTTCCTCTGCTTGCAAAGCGTTGCTAAGATAAAACACAAGATGCCCAATTCAAGTTCAATTTCAGATAAACCACGAATAATTTCTTAGTATAAATGCATCCCAAATACTCCATGGGACATGCTTATACTAAAAATATTTGTCGTTAACCTGAAATTCCAATTTAACTGGGAGCCCTGCATTTTTATTTGCTAAATCTGGCAATTCTACCCCTGCCCAGTGGGTACAAGCCTCATCTCAAGTAGCTGTGGCCACGCCTTCGGGTGATTGGGAGAAAAGACGCTTATGTGCATTTCATTATTCCTTCCCAGGTGGAAAGAAACCACAGGGCTCCAGGGACTGTCATGGGGTCACCCAGAAAGTAAGGCAAGAGGGCTGAGCCTCACCCCAAAGCCAGCCCCAAACCCCACAATCAGCTGGCTGAAAGGAGGATGGGCACAGGGGGCTGCACCTTTCAGAGGTAGGGACAGCCTCTGTCCTCTAGGTAACTATTAAAAACAGTTAAACTGTTAATAGTATTGGTAAACAATTAATATTTATTAATTACTAATACTGTATTGATTATCAATGATTATGAAGCAAAATTAAAGTATTAATAAAACTGTAAAAAACGGGAATGGAGTACTGATGTCTGCAATTTACTTTGAAACGCATCAAAAGCATCAGAAAGATTGATGGATGGATAGAGGGAGGGAAACATGGAGGGATTTGTGATAAAATAAGTATAATAAAATATGAGTGGTAGTCTTTGGGTAGGTAGAATCTAGGAAGAGGTATATGTGGGTTTGCTATAAAATTATTTTAACTCTGCTACGTGTTTGACATTTTTCTTAAGAAGATGGAAACATTTCCCACTAACTGAAAAATAATCCACTCATTACCGAACAAATGGAAAATACAGAAAAGTGAACCCCTAAATCTCTGATGATCCCACAACTCAGCAATATTTTGCTGTATTTCTTTCCAGTCTTTTCCTATGCATTTTTTTTTAAAACAAAATTGGAATCATTCTGTCGATGTGCTTCTCAGTCCTGCTTTGCTCACACAACCACAGTTTTGGAGTGTTTGTCACGTGCCGGGTCCTGCGATCAGCCCATTGCCTGGTCACCTAATTTCGTCTTTGTGCTGTACACATGGTCTGTCCCCCATGCTGGTGGATGGGGTCCTCGGCATCATTTGTAACGACTCCACAATATTCCATCGTGTGGCTGCCCCGGAGCTTAACCCAGTTATTTAGCTATTACTGGAAATTTAGTTCGCTTCCCATTTTTCACCATCCTAAATAAGGCCTCTGGGGCACCCGTGGGCTGGTCTTGGGGTTCACCCTCATCCTCCTTTCCTGGGGACAGTCTGAGTATTTCTCTGGCACCATCTCCCATTAAAGAATCACCCTGCCCCCGCCCCCAGACATATTATCTTTTTTTAAAAAAAAAAATTATGGTAACATTTATATATATATCATCATATTTGCCAATTTAACCATTTTTAAGTGTACCATTCAGTGGCATCAATTGCATTTCCAGTGTTATGTTATCATCGTCACCTTCCATGACCAAAACTTTTTCATCACCCCAAACAGAAACTCTGTACCCAGTAAGCCATTACTCCCGCTTCCCCATCCCTTCAGCCCCGATCTCCTCTAATCTACTTTCTGTCTCTGAATTTGCTTATTCTGGATGTTTCATGTAAGTGGAATCATACAATATTTGTCCTTTTGTGTCTGGTTTATCACATAGCATGTTTTCATGGTTGTAGCTGGCATCTGAACTTCATTCCTTTTTACGCCTGAATAATATTTCCTTGCATGGACAGATCTGTTTTGTTTATCTATTTGTCTGTTGACAGACACTTGAGTCATTTCCATCTTCTGGTTCTTGTGAATCATGCTGCTATGAACATTGGGGTACAAGCATCTATTTGAGTCCCTGCTTTCAGTTCTTTGGGTTTATACCTAGAAGTGGAATTGCTGGGTCTTACAGTGGTTCTGTGTTTAACTTTTTGAGGATCCCCTGCAATATTTAGTGACCTTCCTGAACTATCTCTTGCAGTGTCAGGAAGGTTGGAGGCTGTGCTCCCCAAGGCAGAGCCTCTCGTTTCTGAGTGGCGCACTGAAGCTGGGGAAGGGACACAGGGGACCCCCAAGATCACACTGGGTACCATGGCTTCAGCCACCCTCCTTTCCCTCCAGAGAGGGGCTTGTTGGAGAGCGTTGGGGGGCCAGGCAGGGGATCAGATACTGGAGACCTGTGAGGGTGCAGGGGTTAGAGAATATCCTTGGGGGGGGGGTGTCAAAAAGGGGGTGTTCATGAGCAAAGAGCCATAGGGTGGGAGAGATCTTTAAAATTTGTTTTTATAATTGAATGTGTCATTTAAATTCCACTTCTGTCTGCTAATATGACCACTTAACAATATTTAAAAAATCTTTCTGTCTTGTTTCTTTACCTCTATTTTAAACCTGGCGTTTAAAATCAGGCCACCCTCACAAGGACAGAGAAACTTATGAGCCCCACAATTCCTTACTCCTGCATTTTGAGAGAGGTAGAGCCGTCCTCCAGACCAAGACACATGGGTGACCAAGGGCAGCACAGTTCTGCCCTCTGAGCCTCAGTTTCCCCGTCTGCCTTACATTTCCCCCGGGTTGCTGTGACACTGGGACAGGGCACGCTTTGAGCAGCACTGGGCAGGTACATAGGGGACCCTTCGTGTGGTCAGCGGGATTTGCCACCTTCTCTCCCCAGCCCCTCGGGGACCGAGCCCCTGCAGGGAGGTCAGTGGACTTGGAGACCTGGCTCTGCTCCATCTCTGCACGGCTCTCTCCCTGGAGCCCGAGTGGAATGTCCCCCCACCCCCCGCCTTCCTGTGCACTGTCTGTGGGACTCCTCCAGGGTCTGGGGCTCCTGGGGGGTGGCCCAAACCCCCTCCCTGCCCGGCTCCAGCCCTGCAGCCCTCCAGGCTGTTTCCAATTTGGACACCATGCATCTTGCTCCTTGGGATCACAGCCGCCTCTTTGATGGAACTAATGATGATGTAGGGCTCCCGGGCCCCAGACCTCCCCAGGCTGAGATAAATCCTGCCTCTGTGCAGACAAGGGGCCTCCAGCCCTGCATTTGATCCCCTCCACTAGCAGCCACGGCTGGACCATGGAGACAGGAAGAGAGGGATTTCTCCAAGGCTGGGAGGAGGGACCCGCAACTGGGGTGGGGGTGGGGGTGGGGGTGGCAGGCTCCTGTGAAAGGGCCAGCTGGGGATGACTTACCCCAGCAAGACTCATGTGTCACAAGCTGGCACAGAAGGGAACTCACTGAGGCCGGCCCCTTTATCAGACTCTGTTCTGCAAACAGTCCTTGACAGCTTCCTTGAGCCAGCCCTGAGCTGCCCGCTGGGGACCCAGGGAGGAATGAGATCTGGCTCCTGCCCTCAGGGCCCCAGGGGAGGGGACCGTGGGAGCAAGGCAGAGAGGACAGCCTGGGGAGGCCAGAAGACTTCCTGGAGGAGGGGACCTCGATCCGAGCCTGGCACAGTCCCCACATTGACAAGATGATGGTGTTCTGCACAAAGAAAATTTTGAATTAAAAGGATTTTGGGCCATTAATCCTAAAACATTTATATACCAAAATTAAAATAGCTTCTATCTAGATTTTTTGATCGGATGAGTTCATCAATGGAATTTTTCTTTTCCTGTGTGGTTCTGCTGGTGCCACATGCTTATGCTCAGGTAAAATATTCAGCAATGGCCAGGTGGAGACTCTGGGAGGAAAAGGTGTGTGTGTGTGTATGAATATGTATGTGTGTGAGTGTGTGTGAGTGGAAATGAGTGAGAATGTGGGAATGAATATGTACGTGTGAGTACACGTGAATATGTGTGGGTGTATACGCGTGTGTGTGCATTAGTGTGTGCCTATGTGTGTGCACGAGAAGAATGTGTATGAATAGGTGAATATGTATGAGCATAAGTGTACCTGACTGTGTGAGTGTGTACGTGTACAGGTGTGTGAAGGCGTTCATTCCACAGGAGGGGCTGAGGAAACGCGGGGGGCATGGGGCTGGCAAATGGCTGTGGGGGGCTGGAGTTCCAGCGCATGGAGGTGGTGGTGTAAGGGAGGTGCCCAGACAGGAGGCTGGACAGACAGACCCAGCCAGATGGTCTGGGTGGGAAGCACCTCTCGGAAATTCTGTGGCCTTCTCTGAACCATGAGTGGCTCTGGGACAGGGGACATCTCTTCTTCTCTGCACTGAGCAGGCCATGGCAGGAGCTGGCAAGGATGGGAGTCAGGGTGGTCTGTTCAAGGGGCGCATGGAAGAGGGACCTGTGACCCACTCTCTGGTTTTATACAGAGAAGATTGAGGAGCCAACCTCGGTTAGGAAGTCGGGGCTCTCCCCCAACCCTCCAGGAGACCTTCTCTGACCACTGGGCCTGCTGCAGGGTCTCCTCCCCACGCTGCCCCTTGGCTTCATTGGGGTCCACCGGTATCTTTTTGAGCACACTGTGCATTTGAGCCAGGCCTCTGGATGGGGGAACCCATGGGGGTGGTGCTTTGAGAGGCTGGGGGGCCTGGTGAGGCACCTGTGGTGAGAGGAGGGGAGGGGCAGGTGATCTGATCTTATCTGGAGAGGGTGGGTCCCCCAGCTGGGCCCCCTTCCTCCCCACCCCTCTGCATTCTTAGCCTTTCACCTCCTCCTCCTTCACACCCACTGCTGGCTGCCCAAAGTTCCACCTCAAATGCATTAATTTAAACATTTAAAATTAATTGCGGTTTAACCAAGGAAACTTGGGCTTTCTGTGGGTGTAACCAAGCTGGGAAGTGGGGGCCTCACTTCTCCCCAGCAAAGGGCACCTCTCTAACCACTTACATGTTGAGCATTAAAATAGACGTGACCCTCAGGTGCTGCCCGACCCACCTCCCTTTGGAGGACACACTCCAAAGGGGATTGAGAGCCTCCTGCAGGGCTTGCCTTTCAGCTACCTGTTTGGGTGGCTTCAGAGACCCCAGCAGCTTGGTCCCCTATTTTCTCTACCCGCAACCGCACGACCCAATTTTCTGAGCCCTGTGGGAGTTTGGAAGATTCCAGGAGATGCCTTCCTCCAGGCTGGTGAGGACCCTCCCCAGGGCCAGTGGAAGGGATGAAGGCTCCTCGGATGGGGCAGGGGTGGGGAGAGCCAAGCCCTCCTGGTCTGGCCCTAGCACCCCGAGCAGCTTCCACCCCAGGAATCCCTGACCCTGGAGTCCCTCTCGATCTTCCCAGATAATTAGCATGTGGCCCTGGGTCTCCTCCAGACTGCAAGCCTGAGGGCAGGGGCTGCTGTTTGAGCCCAGAGCTTTGTTCTGGATCTGGTAATACAGTAGGTGCCCAATAAATGCTTGCAGCCAGGCATCCCCTCTGTTTCGTGGCATGCATCAGACAGTCACGAGCCCTGGCGAGTGGGCCTGATCCAAGGGGTGGGGGGTGCAGAGGCCTCCCTGGGGGGGGGCGGGGGAGGGAGGGATTTGGGGGGGGTCGCCACCTGACCCTCAACCCTGGCTTTGCAGGAGGCGCCTGGGCAGCGGCTTCTCACCCCAAGGCCCGAGCCGCGCACCCGGAGGAGGAGAAGGAGGCGTCTGCAATCTGTGTCCATCACCTGAACTGCACCGGGCGGGGAGGATAACAATTATTGGGAGAGGTTTAAAAAAAAAAAAAAAAAATCATTATCAAATAACTACAGCTTGAAAAAGTTGGCGGGCGGGACGCAAAACGCGGCCTGGAGCGCGCCGCGGACGGGGCTCCCAGCCGTGCCGCGCCGCGGTAGCCGCGAATGGCAGGCCGCACATCTGTAAGGCATTTCCGTGCTGTTCACCTCTGAGCCCGCGCGGCTGGATGGGGCGGGGAGTTCACGCCGAGGGAAGAGCTCCTTAAGAGGCTCTCCCCGGGGACCCGCCGGGCGCGGGCGGCCGCGGGGCCGGCGGCCGGGGAAGGGCGCCCCCTGGCTGGCGCGGGCGCAGCGGGGCCGCCCGGGATGGGGAGGGCGGAGGGGGGAGGCCCGGGCGGTGATGGGGGGGGTGAGAGGGCAGGTGTCCGGGGAAGAGAGCCCCTGCGCCTCATTCTGGCACCTTTCCGCAGCCCTCCTCCCGTCTGTCGCTTTGCAAAGCAGGAGTCCCTCGGGCCCAGCCCGATTTGGGGCCGAGTCAGCTGGGGGTCTGCGTTTGCCACCCCCCCCGCCCCCGCAACTGCCTTCTGGGAGGCAGGAAAGGCCTGGGGATGTGAGGGCGGGAAGCCCGGCCACCTCCGCAGGCACTGGAGGGAGGAAGGCTGGGTGACAAGCCAAGGCTTGGAGAAGGAAAGGTGGGGAGGGCCGAGAGGATTTGGGGGAGAGGGAGGTGTGTGTGTTGACCTAAGTGGGGACGGTGGATGGAACTGGCCCTGAGAAGGTGGAGGGGTTGAGGGTCCCCACTTCTCCTTACTCTCGTCTGCCCGGCTGTGAGCAGGGACCAACCAGCGGTGGATTTGGCCTTGTTCAGGAGACAAATGCTGGCCTACGGGATGTAGGAGACGGCTGGGGGTGTGATTGACAGGGGCCTGGTCCCCCAGGACGTGAGGGGACTCCCTGTCTCCACCTAAGAGCTGGTCTCTGTCCTCCTGCAGGGATGGGAGTGAGTGGCAGGAAGGGACTCTTAGAATGTCCCCACTGGAAGGGCCATTAAAGCCTGGCCATCTCAGTGTACAGATGGGGAAACCAAGGCACACAGGGGTGGTGACTTCCCCAGGGAGGCAGAACTGCGGTAGCCCAAGACCCAGGATTTCTATCCATGGCCGTATGTCCCTTGCAGGGACAGCACGCATTGGAAAGATGCCGTTGGAAAGGAGGAGCCAGAAACCCTGGCTAAAAGTTTAACTCATACTTAGCGATCACCGTGTACCAGGCACTTTTCTAACAACTGGACGTGCATCACCCGCTTCATCCTCACAGTGTGGCCCCACCTATGAGACAGGTATTCCATTTTGGATTTCTTGGCCCTCCCTCAAATGCCTGCTGGGCACTCCAGGTCCTGGAGGCAGCCTTGGCACTGGAGACCTGCCCACCGGAGGTTCTCGGGCCTTCTCCTGCCTCCTCAGATGTTGTGTTTGCTTCTGCACCTAGCCTTCTCTCCTTGCCAGAGAATCCCTGACCCTCTTCTGAGCAGACATCTTTCCCAGAGCTCCACATTTTGGGCCTGACAGGTTAGTGAGGCCTCTGGGATGGCATCTGGGTCATTCTCTGATCTTTGGGTCATATCTCAATAAAGTCAGTGATCCCAGGGGCTGCCTCTCTGCGCCCCACCTGGCCATGGGTGTCCTGTTTCTGAGCACATGGTAAGAGAACTCTTTCTCCATCTCTGGTCCTTTCGGCCAATCCAGCAGGAGGTCGGGCCTCCATCCCTGGTGGCTGTAGGAGAGTTTCTCTGATTGAACCCGTCTGCTGTGGCTCTCTGTTCAACCAGTGCATCTGTATCTTACACGGCCTGACATTGCACCTGTTGAGAGGATTTGGACACAAGTTCAGGTTTAGTCAGCCCTGGGTAGGCCCTGAACCTGGACCCTGGGCAGGCCCAGGGGTGGTCAGGGACTTGGGAGCTGGCCGATGATCAGGTGAGGTGCAGAGTAACGTTTGCTCAGGAGGCAGGTGTCCTCAGGTGGGGGCAGGGGCAGACAGAACATGGGACAAACAGCCCGGCAGCACCAAGGAAAGCTCAGCCTGGGGCTCCGTGTCGGGGGGGGGGAACGAGGATGGCCAAGTATGGACAGGTCCCCACACGGCCAAGTGTTCTGGGGAGATTGACAAGGCCCTGGGTCCAGGGATTGGGCTAGGCCCCGGGGGCTGGGTCCCCAGCAGACCCAGGTCCCTTAGTAGAACGGGGCCACAGGGTCAGATGGGGCTCTCATGCCAAGACATTAAGGAATCCTTATCCCAGGAGCACTAGAAAGTGGGTGGATGAGGAAGGGCCTGTTTCTATAGCAGATTCTCTCACTTTGCATTAGCCCCAAGCAACCCAGAGCTGCTAATTCAGGGACTGAGGCTGGCCCCTTGGCCCAGCAGACCCTGCCAGCTCTTGATTATCTCGTCGGTGGGTTATTTGCAGCTCCCTGCTGCTTCCTTGTAGTTGAGAGCTCAGCACAAGCCAACTCACTTTCTTTTGCCTGAGTCGGCCTTATTTGGAAGGTGCCGTGTGCCCTGGCAGGACAGGTGGACGTGGCTTTGGTCCCTGGCTACTTGGAGCCTGCATGTCCCGTCCAGTGGTACCAACTGCCACCCAATGGTAAACAACCCAGCCCCCAAACCTCCTAAGAACCCTCAGATAAGAGACACCCCTGGGCGGAGGGGAGGAAGGGGAGAAACCTAACAGGAAGCCAAGCGGGTAAACCGTTACTCGCCTCGGTGGGAGAGACGCGTCTTTGGCTCCCGGGGGGATCCCCTGCACCTCGGGACTGTCGGAAGAGGCCGAGAAGAGGAGGAACCAAATCATGGCATCTGCATGGCCACTCCTGAGGCACATCCTGAGGAGCTGAGGCCCCGGGGTCAAATCCTGGGCCCAGCACGGACTTATTGAGCCCCTCAGACATACACTTGACCTTCCTGAGTCTACATCCGAAACCATGAAATGGGGGTAGTCGAGCCCACAGCGTGGGGTCCCTGAGAGGATTAACCGAGATGACAGTTTAGCAGCGCACCTGCCACTCCAAGCACCAGTAAACGCTACCTCTTGTCACCCGGCATCCTAGCTACAGGGGTGGTATGAAGTGTGCGGAAACATGGCAGATCCTGGGTGTTCAGAGTGGGGAGGGAGGACAAGGGGTGGAGGAGGTGTCCCCAGGTCCGGGGCTCTGTCACCAGGTTCCAGACCGTAAGGCCGGTTGTCCTCCACCGGAGACAGGGGAAGGGAGCTGGAAGCCAGCGACTGGCCCTCAGGCCCAGCTCGGCTGGGCATCTCGCTGTACCAACAGCCCCGAGGAAGGGGCTTCCAGGCCCACCCTGCCCAGGCCCCTCTCTTCTCCTCCCTGGCCTCTGACCCAGGCTGTCTCCGTCCCCTTCTCTCCCTGAAAACTGCAGGAATGTGCCCTGCTGTGTTTAAAATCAAGTCCACAGAAGGCTCCAGAATTCCCCTAGACATGTGAGGACTGGGATGTGGGAAGGAGAGGCAGGGCCGGCCAGGTGTCCCCAGCCAGAGTCCCACCTCCTAGGTCCTCTGAAGAGCTGTTCCTGAGGACAGCAAGTCCACCCTTGGGCTGCAGCGATGGCACCACTCGCCGGTCCGTCTACCCATCCCATCCTTTGGGTCACTCATTGCCCGCTCGCCCACTGGCCCTCACTCATTCTGGATCAGGCCCCTGAGCTCCCTCCGGACCCACGTATCCTGCTGCCCGCCTGACGCTTTTACTCAGATGTCTCAAGGGCAGGCTCAAGTCCCTATCTCCAAACTCAACTCTTACTCTCTCTCGTCTCAGGAAACAGCCCCACCCTCCACCCAGGGGCTCAGGCCAGAAACCTGGGGATTGTTCTGGATGCCTCCATCTTCCTCACCTTCCACAGCCAAATGGACACCAAACTGAGTAGATTCCAGCTCCAAAATATCCCCTTAGTATACTTCTCACCATCTCCACTGCCACCACCCAGGCTCGGCTGCCATCACCCATTGCCTGGGGAAACGCAGTGGCCTCTCCTGCTTCCACCAGGCCACCTCCTGTGTGTTTTCCCAGGCAGCAGCCACAGTAATAAAAAAAATAATAGTAATAAATTGTACATCAGAACTCATTTCTGCTCTGTTTAAAACTTTTTAATAGCTTCCCAGTGGACTTAAAATAAAATCTAAATTCCATGCTTCGGCCTACAAGGCCTCACGTGATCTATCTATTCGTGTTTATTTACTATCTCGCTCCACTCGACTGTAAGCTACGTGAGGGCAGGCATGGTGTCTATTTTTATTTGCTTCTCAGTTCATAATACTTGGCACATAATTGGCACTCAGGAAATATTTATGGGTCTAATTCACTTACTGACACACTCACTTACCCCTACACTCACTCACCCCACGGCTGTCCACCCAGCCCCTCTTCCACACTAAAACATGTAATGAGTTTGGGCAAACCAAGGTGAATCAGAGACCTTGAACTTCTGGAGTTTCTAGGCTGGGGGTGGAGTGGGTTGCAGAGGAAACAAGGAAGGTGACAGAGCGTACCTAGTGTAGAGTTAGGATGCCCTGCCCTCCAGACTCGCCCCTTTCCACCCAGGCTGTGGCCATTTAGCCACCTCTGAGGTGGACCAGCAATGATTTAGGGTCAGGAATCAGAGAGCTCACTGGGGCTCCTGTGGGCTCTCAGGGAAAACACAAACTCCCAAGCTTTGCTCTGAGCTGGGCACGTTGCGAAGAGCTTTTGCATGTATTTCCCCCCATGATCTTCCTGGGCCCCATCTCACTGGGTGCTCTCATCGCACCATTACGGATGTGGATGTGGAAGAAACCAGGCTTCAATGGGGGCAGGAGAAGAGCCCAAGGCTCTGCAGACACTAAGTGTAATAGCCAGAATTTATCAAGTGTTTTCTGAGCACCACACCCGGTTCTAAACATTCTCTGTGTATTTGACATGGAATGCTCATACTAAGCCTGTGAGGCGGGTGGCGTTATTACTAAGTGGGGAGTGAGGAGGCTGTTTCATTACAAAGAAGAGCACAGCATCTAGGGCTGTTTTTTCTGATGATGAATTCTGCTGGTGTGACTGGTTTTCATTGCAACCTTCTAGAAGGCAGTGTGATGTCTGATTGCCGTCTCTGAGGTCTGTCCCATGAAGGGACATAGCCAGGTGTCCCAGAGAGAGGGATGGGCTGGAAGCCACCAGAGTGGGTTTCTGGAGAGGCCCAGAGCTCGGGCTGTGGGTGAGCTGGCATCCCTGGCTCTGATCCTGGCTCCCTCCCTGACTACCTGGTGCTCTTGGGCAAGTCATTTGACCTCAGTATCTTTGTCTTTGAAATGGGAATAATAATAACAGCTCACAATGTTGTTGGGTGATTAGAGTAGTACATGTTGTGGGGGGATTTAAGGAGGTCAGTCAATGAAGCCTTCTTCCCATCCCAAGTTCAGAGCCAAGGTGACGGAGACTTGCAGGCGTTAGACCAGCCGAGACCAGAAGGCGCCTTTCCTTTGGGCAGCCAACTGGAATGGAGCGTGTCCAGAAGGGAACAAGCAGGATCTGGTCCTTTCCTTCTTCCAAATCCACCAGTTAGTGAGTAGGGAGTGGGGTGGGGGGACAGGAAGTGAAGAGGGGACTCCCGACCCTCAACGGAGACTTGAAGAGGGGGGAAGGAATATTTCCCCAAACTCTGCAGAGGGGCCAGCTCTCAATCAGTAGTAGCATTGTTATCCCATGTCCAGATTTCCACGGACTCCCATGACCGCTGGTTTTCCAGCCACAGTCCTTACCCTCTCCTTTTGTCCTCCTTTCCAGAGCTGAGGTGAGGAGCAAACCAAATAACCTCCGTGTGTAGGGGACATCTGTCTCTGTCTGCCCTGCACCCGCTACCTGATTCTCTTACTAGCAGACCCATTTCTTTTGGCCATGGTGATTGGTCTAAGGGGTGGTCACATGACACTGGCTGGGCCTATCACAGTCCTTCCCTGGGACTTGAGAATCTGGGGCTGTGCTGGTCTTGGGTCTCTGAGGACGAGAGCCAAAGCTGCCAGTGGGCACGTCCCCTACCTCACGGAGAGAGGGGTCTGCGGTGGGAGCGAATGAAGCTGGCCCACTGTCAGAGGTGGAGGCAAGAGGCCCTGGCTCTGGGCGACTAAAGGCCAGATACCTCCTGTCTGACCTGCACTGGGCCTTTTGAGCTAATAATTCCCTATTTTTTGCATAAGTTATTCCAGTTGGGTTCTGTCACTTGGCTGCACCCAGAGTCCTAACTGCTTCCCCTTCGGGAAGTTGTACCAGAACGCGAGCGCCACGGGAACCGGGGCTTTGTCCCCTGCTGTAGCCTCCGTGTCCACATCAGTGCTGGGCCCGTGGCACGTGCAGCAGAAACCTCCCAAGGGAATGGTGTCTGGTGGCACTGTGGCCCTGCCAGAGTAAATCCCTGTGCCTGAGTGATGGCCCCTTCCCTCTTTTATCTCCGTCCTTCCCTCCCTTCCCCATTTTCTTCTTTCCTCCTCCAGCCTGGTCCCAGGCTGGGGTTCTAGCAGGTGAGCATTGGGCCAGCCCTGGCCTTGCCTTCATGGAGCCTGTTCTCTGGTTAGAGTCGGGGTTGTAAATGTCCGCTGGAGACATGGCCCCAACCTGCGGTCTCAGGGAGTGCTGCACAAACTCGAGGTGAGCTTCTGGGCGAGCCTCTTCTCCTCCATGGCCGTCATCCCTATCTCATGGGCTTAGGAGGACTTGGTGTGAGAAGGGATGGGACAGGCTTCTCAGCTGGGGGTGTGATTCAGGGGGGGCTGTGGTCCTAGAAGGAGACTTAATGGAGGGGGTGTTTATCCTCTCGGAGACCCCCAAGCTGGCCTGTGCATGCAGGAGCCCTGACAGCCCATTGGAGGGGGCCTGCCCCGGCACTGGCTGTGAGGAAGGCCTGCCCAGGGGTTGCCCAGGGTTGTGGGTTTCCTGGGGAGAGTGAGACCCCCGCCCCACAAAGCTCAGGGAGCTGGAAGATAAAGGGGAGGGGCGGGTGGCCAGGGCCGTCCCTTTCCTGCCCTCCGTGGCTCCTGAGGATCTGGCTGCAGCTCTGTTTTGCTCATTCCAGCCCTGGCTGCCTTCTTTGATTTATTAGCTGTGGGACTGTCAGATGGCAAAACAAAGTTTCCCGGTGTGTCCAGGGAGCTGCAGAAATTCATTTCACACTTGACTATTCTTTCTAACACCTACTAATGTCCTTCGTCTTGGGCCTGGAGTTCCTGGTCCCTTCCTTCTCACAGAGTGTTCAGGGCTAGGGTGGGGAGATCGGCGTTGGCGGGCTGGGGGGCTGGCATTCCAGGCCTGTAGGCAGGTGGGCAAGGAGGGGAAAACTCAGGGCTCCATGCAGGGAGTCGGGGCCTGGCATGGGGTGGGTCAGGGAGGGCCGGCTTCCTATTTCCCTGACAACAGCTCCAGGCTGGCAGGCAGGAGGCCTGGTTCCCTTCCACCCTCACGGCCTTTCTCTGTGACTCAGATCTGCCGTCTGTAAAATGGGCATAACGAGGCCCCCCGCAAGGGTGGTGGTGGGGACAAAACGGATCATAAGATGGGAGCTGATCCCCAAGCAGCTGCGGGTACTGACGAGGGCTGGACAAGAGCGGCCGGATCTGTCTTTAATCCCCCTGCGGAAGCTGGAACAGAAGCCTCTTTTCCCGGCCAGGACTTCTCTGCCCATTTGGCCAGTGTCTCTCTGCCTGGAGTTTCTGTTGAAATTGTCTAATTCACAGGGATTCCCACTGCCTGCCCGACTGGTTGTTAAGCAGGGCTGGGCCTGATCCTCTCTGCTAACGGAGCCCCATCCCGTCTCTTCTCCCTGCTGCCCTTTAAGCCCCCTCCATTGTGGGTGGGGGGCAGAGGCAGGGGAAACACGGGGGGTCCTGGGCTGGCCCAGTGGAGGCGGCGAGGCAAAATGTAGGGTTGCCCACTGGAGTCCTGATCAGCTGCCCGTTGGCTGTGACTTTGGACAAGACATGGAACCTTCCTTTGCCCTATTGATTCGTCCACGAAAAGGCGGAGAACCCACCCCTCCTCCGGCAGGGACGAGAGGGAGTTGCTGTGTATAGAGTGGGGCAAAGAGACGGCAGCCAATGGAACAGCCAGAGAGGAATGCTCAGCGTCTCTCCTGGTTTCTCTCTCTCTCTCTCGGCATCTCCCACAGCCACCCCAGCAGCCCCATGAGGGCTCCAAAGAAAGGGTCCCAGCTGCCAGCTGGCTTTGGGAATGCCTGTGCTTATTGGAGAGGAAGCCACAGAGGCACGTGGCTTCCGTGGTCCTTCCCAAGCCCCTGCCCCCGTGCCCAAGTGGCGGAGTTCCCACTGCCCTCCCTTGGCAGATAAGTGTCCTGACTAACCTTGGGGGGTGATGTGAAATCCATGCTTGGTGCCTGCCTTGCCCCGTATGGGTAACCCAAGGGGGTCCTGAGGGTGTCACCAGGCAGAGTGAGATGCCAAGGAGGCTGGCATGGGCAGTCCTTCCCAGGGGCGGGCAGAAAGGGGTACACTGCAGAGACTTGAGTAACAATGATCACGTTGACTTGAAATTGGTCTGCTCTTTGTTATCACCACGTGCCGGTGATTCCACTCGCCCCTCCCCACGTGGGCAGAGGCCTGTCGGCAGCTGGCAGTCGGCTCTTTCTTCCTTTTAACTGTGGTCACATATATGACATAAAATTGGCCATTTTAACCATTTTTTAGTGCACAGTTCATTGGCATTACTTTCACAATATGGTGCTCCCATCACCTCCATCCATCACGAAAAAGTTTTCATCATCCAGACCAGGAACTCTGTCCCCATTAAGCAATTGCTCCCCATTCCTCCTTCCTCCCCACCCTGATAACCTCTAATCTACTTTCTGTCTCTAGGAATTGGCTTATTTGTAGATACTTGCTTCTTCTAGATACTTCATATAAGTGATAGTAGATCTCATGTATTTTCATATAATCACATTCATTATCATTTTGGTGGTATAATATGTGACCTGTAGTGTCTGGCTTCTTTCACTGAGCAAGGGAGTTGCTGTGTATAGACTGGGGCAAAGAGAGGGTCATCCATGTTGCAGCCTGTATCGGAACTTCACTCCTTCTTATGGCTAAGTGATATTCCGGACAGACCTGACCACATTTTGTTTTTCCATTTGTCTGTTGATGGACACTTGGGTCGTTTCCACCTTTTGGCCATGGTAAATAATGCTGCTGTGAATGTCGGTGAACAAATATCTGTCCGAGTCCCTGCTTTCAATTCTTTGACATATATACCTAAGAGGGGGATTGCCAGGTCCTATGGTAATTCTTTTTTTTTTTTTTTTTTTTTTTTTTTTTTTCACAGAAGACGATCTCATTTATTGTTTTGTCTTGTTGGGGATACATCATTGTATACTGTTGGGGTTTTTTTTCTTGCATAAATGGGGCAATATATATTCTTTTTTTTAAATGTAAGATCATTGTCTGCACATAGTTCTGTGTTTTGCCTTTTTCACTTAATAGATTTTGGAGTTTGGTCCACGATATGTAGAGACATTCCTGGTCCTTTTTTTTTTTTTTTTTTTTTTTTGTTTGTTTTTTGTTTTTTTTTTTTTTTTTTTTTTTGTTTTTTGTTTTTTTTTTTTTTTTATCATCATTTTATTGAGATATATTCACATACCACGCAGTCATACAAAACAAATTGTACTTTCGATTGTTTACAGTACCATTACATAGTTGTACATTCATCACCTAAATCAATCCCTGACACCTTCATTAGCACACACACAAAAATAACAAGAATAATAATTAGAGTGAAAAAGAGCAATTGAAGTAAAAAAGAACACTAGGTACCTTTGTCTGTTTGTTTGCTTCCCCTACTTTTCTACACATCGATCCATAAACTAGACAAAGTGGAGTTTGGTCCTTATGGCATTCCCAATCCCACTGTCACCCCTCATAAGCTACATTTTTATACAACTGTCTTCGAGATTCATGGGTTCTGGGTTGTAGTTTAATAGTTTCAGGTATCCACCACCAGCTACCCCAATTCTTTAGAACCTAAAAAAGGTTGTCTAAAGTGTGCGTAAGAGTGCCCACCAGAGTGATCTCTCGGCTCGTTTTGGAATCTCTCTGCCACTGAAGCTTATTTCATTTCCTTTCACATCCCCCTTTTGGTCAAGAAGATGTTCTCCATCCCACGATGCCGGGTCTACATTCCTCCCCGGGAGTCATATTCCACGTTGCCAGGGAGATTCACTTCCCTGGGTGTCTGATCCCACGTAGGGGGGAGGGCAGTGATTTCACCTTTCAAGTTGGCTTAGCCAGAGAGAGAGGGCCACATCTGAGCAACAAAGAGGCATTCAGGAGGAGACTCTTAGGCACAAATACAGGGAGGCCTAGCCTCTCCTTTGCAGCAACCGTCTTCCCAAGGGTAAAACTTATGGTAGAGGGCTCAACCCATCAAGCCACCAGTCCCCTATGTCTGTGGTCATGTTAGCAACCATGGAGGTGGGGTAGGCGAATACCCCTGCATTCTCCACAGGCTCCTCAAGGGGGCACTACATCGTTTTTTTGTTTTTTTTTTTTTTTTTTTCCTTGTTTTTATTTTTTATTTTTTTTTTTTTTTTATATTTACCTTATTTTTTAAAATAAAATTTATTAAAAAAAAAAGTTAAAAAGAAAACAAAAAAAAACAAACATACAATAAAAGAACATTTCAAAGAGACCATAGCAAGGGAGTAAGAAAAAGACAACTAACCTAAGATAACTGCTTAACTTCCAACATGTTCCTACTTTACCCCAAGAAAGTTACATACTATAGCAACATTTCAGTGAACTTGTTCCTACTACATCCATCAGAAATTAACAGACCATAGTCATTTCTGGGCATCCCCAGAACGTTAAATAGCTTATCTGTTCTTCTTGGATTATTGTTCCCCCTTCCTTAATTGCTCTCTACTGCTAGTTCCCCTACATTCTACATTATAAACCATTTGTTTTACATTTTTCAAAGTTCACATTAGTGGTAGCATATAATATTTCTCTTTTTGTGCCTGGCTTAGTTCGCTCAGCATTATGTCTTCAAGGTTCATCCATGTTGTCATATGTTTCACCAGATCATTCCTTCTTACTGCCGCGTAGTATTCCATCGTGTGTATATACCACATTTTATTTATCCACTCATCTGTTGATGGACATTTGGGTTGTTTCCATCTCTTGGCAATTGTGAATAATGCTGCTATGAACATTGGCGTGCAGATATCTGTTCGTGTCACTGCTTTCCGATCTTCCGGGTATATCCCGAGAAGTGCAATCGCTGGATCGAATGGTAGCTCTATCTCTAGTTTTCTAAGGAACTGCCAGACTGACTTCCAGAGTGACTGAACCATTATACAGTCCCACCAACAATGAATAAGAGTTCCAATTTCTCCACATCCCCTCCAGCATTTGTAGTTTCCTGTTTGTTTAATGGCAGCCATTCTAACCGGTGTTAGATGGTATCTCATTGTGGTCTTAATTTGCATCTCTCTAATAGCTAGTGAAGCTGAACATTTTTTCATGTGTTTCTTGGCCATTTGTATCTCCTCTTCAGAGAACTGTCTTTTCATATCTTTTGCCCATTTTATAATTGGGCCGACTGTACTATTGTCATTGAGTTGTAGGATTTCTTTGTATATGCAAGATATCAGTCTTTTGTCAGATACATGGTTTCCAAAAATTTTTTCCCATTGAGTTGGCTGCCTCTTTACCTTTTGAGAAATTCCTTTGAGGTGCAGAAACTTCTAAGCTTGAGGAGTTCCCATTTATCTATTTTCTCTTTTGTTGCTTGTGCTTTGGGTGTAAAGTCTAGGAAGTGGCCTCCTAATACAAGGTCTTGAAGATGTTTTCCTACATTATCTTCTAGGAGTTTAATGGTACTTTCTTTTATATTGAGATCTTTGGTCCATTTTGAGTTAATTTTTGTGTAGGGGGTGAGGTAGGGGTCCTCTTTCATTCTTTTGGATATGGATATCCAACTCTCCCAGCCCCATTTGTTGAAAAGACCATTATGGCTCAGTTCGGTGACTTTGGGGGCCTTATCAAAGATCAGTCGGCCATAGATCTGAGGGTCTATCTCTGAATTCTCAATTCGATTCCATTGATCTATATGTCTATCTTTGTGCCAGTACCATGCTGTTTTGGCAACTGTGGCTTTATAATAAGCTTCAAAGTCAGGGAGTGTAAGTCCTCCCACTTCGTTTTTCTTTTTTAAAGTGTCTTTAGCAATTCGAGGCATCTTCCCTTTCCAAATAAATTTGATAACTAGCTTTTCCAAGTCTGCAAAGTAGGTTGTTGGAATTTTGATTGGGATTGCATTGAATCTGTAGATGAGTTTGGGTAGAATTGACATCTTAATGACATTTAGCCTTCCTATCCATGAACATGGAATATTTTTCCATCTTTTAAGGTCCCCTTCTATTTCTTTTAGTAGAGTTATGTAGTTTTCTTTGTATAGGTCTTTTACATCTTTGGTTAAGTTTATTCCTAGGTACTTGATTTTTTTAGTTGCTATTGAAAATGGTATCTTTTTCTTGAGTGTCTCTTCAGTTTGTTCATTTCTAGCATATAGAAACATTACTGACTTATGTGCATTAATCTTGTATCCCGCTACTTTGCTAAATTTGTTTATTAGCTCTAGTAGGTGTATCGTTGATTTCTCAGGGTTTTCTAGATATAAGATCATATCATCTGCAAACAATGACAGTTTTACTTCTTCTTTTCCAATTTGGATGCCTTTTATTTCTTTGTCTTGCCGGATTGCCCTGGCTAGCACTTCCAGCACAATGTTGAATAACAGTGGTGACAGCGGGCATCCTTGTCTTGTTCCTGATCTTAGAGGGAAGGCTTTCAGTCTCTCACCATTGAGTACTATGCTGGCTGTGGGTTTTTCATATATGCTCTTTATCATGTTGAGGAAGTTTCCTTCAATTCCTACCTTTTGAAGTGTTTTTATCAAAACGGATGTTGGATTTTGTCAAATGCTTTTTCAGCATCTATTGAGATGATCAATTGATTTTTCCCTTTCGAGTTTTTAATGTGTTGTAATACATTGATTGTTTTTCTTATGTTGAACCATCCTTGCATGCCTGGAATGAACCCCACTTGGTCATGGTGTATGATTTTTTTAATGTGTCTTTGGATTCGATTTGCAAGTATTTTGTTGAGGATTTTTGCATCTATATTCATTAGGGAGATTGGCCGGTAGTTTTCCTTTTTTGTAGCATCTTTGCCTGGTTTTGGTATTAGATTGATGTTAGCTTCATAAAATGAATTAGGTAGTGTTCCATTTTTTTCAATGTTTTGAAAGAGTTTGAGTAAGATTGGTGTCAGTTCTTTCTGGAAAGTTTGGTAGAATTCCCCTGTGAAGCCATCTGGCCCTGGGCATTTATTTGTGGGAAGATTTTTGATGACTGATTGGATCTCTTTGCTTGTGATGGGTTGGTTGAGGTCTTCGTTTTCTTCTCTGGTCAGTCTAGGTTGTTCATATGTTTCCAGGAAATTGTCCATTTCTTCTACATTATCCAGTTTGTTGCCATACAGTTGTTCATAATATCCTCTTATAATTTTTTAATTTCTTCAGGATCTGCAGTTATGTCACCTTTTTCATTCATTATTTTGTTTATATGGGTCTTCTCTCTTTTTGATTTGTCAGTCTAGCTAGGGGCTTGTCAATCTTGTTGATCTTCTCAAAGAACCAACTTTTGGTGATATTTATCCTTTCTATTGTTTTTTTGTTCTCTATGTCATTTATTTCTGCTTTAATCCTTGTTATTTCTTTTCTTGTACTTGGTTTAGGATTGGTTTGCTGTTCATTTTCTAGCTTCTTCAGTTGATCCATTAGTTCTTTGATTTTGGCTCTTTCTTCCTTTTTAATATATGCGTTTAGTGCTATAAATTTCCCCCTTAGCACTGCTTTTGCTGCATCCCATAGGTTTTGGTATGTTGTGTTCTCATTTTCATTCGTCTCTATATATTTAGCAATTTCTCTTGCTATTTCTTCTTTAACCCACTGATTGTTTAGGAGTGTGTTGTTTAACCTCCAGGTATTTGTGAATTTTCTAAGTCTCTGATGGTTATTGACTTCTAATTGTATTCCATTGTGGTCAGAGAATGTGCTTTGAATAATTTCAATCTTTTTAAATTTATTGAGGCTTGTTTATGTCCCAGCATATGATCTATTCTGGAGAAAGTTCCGTGAGCACTAGAAAAGTATGTGTATCCTGTTGATTTGGGATGTAATGTCCTGTAGATGTCTGTTAAATCTAATTCATTTATCAGATTGTTTAGGTTTTCAATTTCCTTATTGGTCTTCTGTCTGGTTGATCTATCTATAGGAGAGAGTGATGTGTTGAAGTCTCCCACAATTATTGTGGAAACATCAATTGCTTCCTTTAGTTTTGCCAATGTTTCTCTCATGTATTTTGTGGCACCTTGATTGGGTGCATAGACATTTACGATTGTTATTTCTTCTTGCTGAATTGCCCCTTTTATTAGTATGTAGTGGCCTTCTTTGTCTCTCAAAACATCCCTGCATTTGAAGTCTATTTTATCTGAGATTAATATTGCTACACCTGCTTTCTTTTGGCTGTAGCTTGCATGAAATATTTTTTTCCATCCTTTCACTTTCAGTTTCTTTGTGTCCCTGTGTCTAAGATGAGTCTCTTGTATGCAACATATTGATGGTTCATTTTTTTTGATCCATTCTGCGAATCTATATCTTTTAATTGGGGAGTTTAATCCATTTACATTCAACGTTAAAACCGTGAAGGCATTTCTTGAATCGGCCATCTTATCCTTTGGATTATGTTTGCCATATTTTTCCCTCTCTCTATTAATATCCTTTATTGTACCCATACCGAATCTCTTTAGTACTGAACCTTTCTCCAAGTCTCTCTGTCCTGTCTTTGTTTCTCTGTCTGTAGGGCTCCCTTTAGTATCTCCAGTAGGGCAGGTCTCTTGTTAGCAAATTCTCTCAGCATTTCTTTGTCTGTGAAAAATTTAAGCTCTCCCTCAAATTTGAAGGAGAGCTTTGCTGGATAAAGTATTCTTGGCTGGAAATTCCTCTCACTCAGAATTTTAAATATATCGTGCCACTGCCTTCTTGCCTCCATGGTGGCTGCTGAGTAGTCACTACTTAGTCTTATGCTGTTTCCTTTGTATGTGGTGAATTGCTTTTCTCTTGCTGCTTTCAGAACTTGCTCCTTCTCTTCTATGTTTGACAGTGTGATCAGTATATGTCTCGGAGTGGGTTTTTTTGGATTTATTCTATTTGGAGTTCGCTGAGCATTTATGATTTGTGTATTTATGTTGTTTAGAAGATTTGGGAAGTTTTCCCCAACAATTTCTTTGAATACTCTTCCTAGACCTTTACCCTTTTCTTCCCCTTCTGGGACACCAATGAGTCTTATATTCGGACGTTTCATATTATCTATCATATCCCTGAGGTCCATTTCGAGTTTTTCAATTTTTTTCCCCATTCTTTCTTTTATGTTTTCATTTTCCATTCTGTCATCTTCCAGGTCACTGATTCGTTGTTCAACTTCCTCTAGTCTTGTACTATGAGTGTCCAGAATCTTTTTAATTTGGTCAACAGTTTCTTTAATTTCCATAAGATCATCCATTTTTTATTTAGTCTTGCAATGTCTTCTTTATGCTCTTCTAGGGTCTTCTTGATTTCCTTCATATCCCGTACTAGGGTCTCATTGTTCATCTTTAGTTCTTTGAGTAGCTGCTCTAGGTGTGTCTCTTCTGGTCTTTTGATTTGGGTGCTTGGGCTTGGGTTATCCATATCGTCTGGTTTTTTCATATGCTTTATAATTTTCTGTTGTTTTTGGCCTCGTGGCATTTGCTGACCTTGATAGGGTTCTTTTAGGGTTTGTAGACCAGTTGAAGTCCTTATCTCTAATTTATCAGATCTACAGCTTCGTGGAGTACACTTTCTCTAACTAACCAGCAGGTGGCGTCCACGAGCCACCTGTTCTCCACAAGCCAGATCTCCCCTGCTTAGCCTTTTTGGTGAGTGGGGGAGTGAGTCTTGTGGGGCCCAATTGGTGTCCCAAGCTTGCGTGTGTAGTTGGTGTTGCCTGCCCTGTATGTGGGGCGTGTTTCTGGGCAGTCGGGGAGGGGGGGTGGCCCTAACAATCAAATCTCCCTGATGATCCTAGAGTTTTAAAGCTACTGCAATAGTCTAATCCTTCAGTTCAGTCCTGCCACAGTTTGTCTCTGCCACTGACCCACAAGTCTTTGGTATTGGCGTATGGCTCCTGAGACTTGCAAGTGGGCCCCTCTTCCAGGCTGTGCACCCCGGGTCCTCTGTTGAGGGATGACTGTGCTATGTCGCAGGTGAGTGCCGTCCCCCCAGGGCAGTTCTGGGCTGCTGGGCTGTGTTGGGAGGCTCCCAGTCTGCTCAAATGATGGCTGAATGGGGCTCTGTTAATTCACACTGCTCCCCCTTCCCAGCTCTGGGACATTCAGCTGAGGTTGCAGGGAAGGCTAATGTCCACGCCCAGTTTTGTGGTGTGTGCCTGTTATTTGAAGCACTTCCGTCACACTGGGTTGTCTGGGGCAGCTCTGGGCTATGGGGCTGGCGATGGGCAGGAGTGTTTCCTGTCCACCAGGATGGTGGCTGTGAGCGGACACCCCCCTTTTCTTGGGAAGTTGTGTTGTTTAGTGAATTTTCTCAGCCACTGGATTATTGCCTTTTGTCTCAGAGCTCTCTTAGTTCTGCTCTTGACTTGACGTGCCCAAATTTCAATTCTTTGAAGCTTTCTGTATTGAGCTTCTTAGAGTAATTGTTTTAGAAAAAGCAAAAAGGATTTAAAAAAAAAAAAAAAAAAAAAACGGCCCTCCTCAGAGATCTAATGGGTTATTGAAATGCTAATAGACAAAGCAACCAGGGCCATTAAGGAAAAGTGCCCAGGGCAGAGAGATCAGCCTTGCTTCGGGATTTGCATATGCGCCTCAAGGCCTGATCTCCGCCCTTCCCCTTTCTGTGTTCACCAGAACTCCAAAAATCCTCTGCTTTTATTTTGGAGTTTTTCGTGTTGTTTTTTTTCTATGCCTGTCTCCTCTCTGCTGGGCTGGCTGCTCTCAGAGTCTCTGGTGTCTGGCCTCAGTCTATCTATGGTTGGAGTTTGAATCAGTAGAATGAGTTTCCGGTAAGAGCAGCCACTGCAATTCTCCCTTCTCCTTCCTGGAGCTGACAGCCCCTCCTCCCCCGGGACTGAGCCTGGCAGGGAGGGGCGCGGGTCCCCTGGCCGCAAAAACTTACAGATTTCGCTGATCTCAGCAGTTCCACGTTTTCATGAGTGTTGTATGAAGTATGCCCAAAGACAGATTGCTCTGTGGTGTCCAGTCCACGCAGTTCCTGGCTTTTTACCTACTTTCCTGGAGGAGTAACTAAAACATACAGCTCACCAGTCTACCATCTTGCCCCGCCCCCTCCTCCTATGGTAATTCTATGTTTAACTTTTCAAGGAACTGCCAAACTTTTCCACAGTGGCTGCACCATTTTATATTCTCACCAGCAAAGAGTGAGGATTCCAATTTTTCTGCATCCTTGCCAATACTTTTTTTTAAGTAATAGCCATCCTATTAGGTGTAGCAATGATGCCTAAAACTGTGCTCAGTGCTCAGTGCTCGGTGGATTGGTTTGGCCCCATAAAGGGACGGGAATGAACTTGGAGGGGTCAAGGGTCACAAGAGGTCAAAGTGGCAGTCCAAACGGGAAGCCCCTCCTCTGCTTATAGCCCTCCAGGGCTTCCCACCGCTGATGTTAGAGAGCGGTGCAGGCAAGGGGTCCGATGGGGCCGTGGAGACCCAGGCAAGGAGTTTGGAAACTCCCGAAGGGTTCTAGGCTGGGAGGGCCATGATCCCATTTATGTTTGGGAGGGACAAGATATTTCAAGAAACTGAAAACAGGAACGGACTTAAGTCAGACTCCAGAACACTGTTCTCCCATTTTCTCCCCAACTGCCTTTGGGATGCCCAGTGTGTGCCCAACTCTGGGCCAGGTCCTGGGATGTCAGAGTGGGGGAGAGACAGACATTAATCACAGACCCATCCAAACGTGGAAACGCTGACCAATGCTGGCAAAGAGATGTGAGAGAGTCCTGGGTCATCGGGAAAGGCTTCCTTGAAGAAGGAGTTTCAACGGAGATTCTGAGATGGGGTGAGCCTGACGTCGGAGCAAGGAATTTGGGGTGGGAAGGTTGTGCAGAGACCCAGAGAGGAGAGGGACACGGGGACCCTGAGGAGCTGGAACAAGGTCAGCCTGGTCAGAATGTGGCTGGGAGTGTGGGGACCGTGGTGGCCGTGGGCTGACCAGGCAGGCACTGGGGCAGGGCTCACAGGGCCCCACCAGGCCGGGTCCCAGACCTCTGCCTTTATCCCAGGCAAAATGGGAAGACGTCAAAGGGCTCCCAACCAGAGGCAGGGCCCTAGTGGAGTTGCATTTTCCAACATAACATAAATGTGAGCAAGCAAGCAAAAGCCAGAGGGCCTGGCTGGAGCCTGGCCGGGCCCAGCTGAGTCCCGAGGAGACACACAACTGAGCAGGCAAGTGGGGAATCTGTCTCCCAGGCTCCCAGCAGCAGAGCCAGCCACGGGTTTGGGAAGGGTATGACCCTGGGTGGAGTGTGGTTTATCCGGTAGAATCCACAGGCCCAGTCGGCAGTGGGCACCAGGGTGTGGGGCCCTGCCCTCTGACGTGAAGGCACCAAGAAATGTGAGTTGTTCCTTCCACACACACAGCGACCGCAGCCTTTGGTCTTGATAAGTAGATTATGTTGATTCATGGCTTTGGACTTCGAGTCACCAAACCACAGTCTGGCTCAGGATAGTTTGCTGGGGAGTAAAGCAAGAGCTAGTCAAAATGCAGCACTGCCTTTGTCACTGGAAACCCAGTCAGGTTTGCCTTGTGTTTGCCTGGCCTGAGAGGGTGTCGTTTTCCTGCTTGGCTTATTTATTGGGTTCAAGCACCTTTGTGTGGAAAGAGCAGGGATCTCAGATGGGCTGGGAGGGGCCGTGCCTCCTGCTCTCCAGGGACTCTCGGAGGTGGTGGTGGTTGTTTAATAACAGCCTTATTGAGATATAGTCTACATACCAGACAATTCACCCATTTCGATGATCGTTTGGAGAGTTTTCGTATATTCACATTCATGCCACCATCACCACAATAGGTTTTAGAACAATTTCAACATCCCCAAAAGAAACCCCACATCCGTTAGCAGTTACTCCCCACACCCCCTTTCCCGAGCCCGGGCCTCCACTAATCTACTTGCAGTCTCTATAGCTTTACCTTTTCTAGACATTTCATAGAAATCGAATCACGTGATACGTGAGCCTTTGTGACTGGCTGCTTCCCCTCAGCGTAATGTTTTTGAGGTTTATTCATGCTGAAGCGGGTGGCAAAGTACTTTGTTCCTTTACGGCCAAATAATATTCCATTATATGAATAGACCACATTTTATTTCTCCATTCACCAGCTGAATGGACATTTGGGTTGTTTCTACTTCAGGGCGGTTATGAACAATGCCGCAATGAACATTTGTGTACAAATTTGGGCGTGGACTTTTGTTTTCTTTTCTCTTGGGCATAGATCTAGAAGTGGAAGTGCTGGGTCATATGGTAATTTTATGTTTAACCTTTTGGGGCCCTACCAGACTGTTTTCCAAAGCTGGTGTTCCATTTCATGTTCTGTATCCTTGTTAACCTTTGTGATTATCTGTCTTGTTTATTATAGCCATCTAAGTGGGTGTGATGTGGTATCTCATTGTGGTTTTGCTTTGCATTTCCCTCATAGCTAATGATGTTGAGCATTTTTTTTATGTGCTTATTGGCCATTTGCATGTTTTTTGGGGGGAAATGTGTTTGTCGGGGACACAATACAGATACACAGAACAGACAAGACATAGATATATAGGTATATAGATAAAGATTTGTAAACATTATGAGATTTATTATGGAAAAATTGGCTCACATAGCTGTAGGGATGGGCAGGTCCGAATTCTGCAAGGCAGACTGCAATCTGCAAACTCTGAGGAAGGTTTTGATGAACTCCCCAGGAGAAGCTGGCTGGCTGAAGTAGAGATAGAAATTCTTCTTTCTGATTGCTGAAATCATCAGATCTCTTTAAGACCTTCAAATGATCAACTGATTAGTTGAGATTTCTCTCTTTGCTGAAGGCAGTCTGACTTGTTGATTGTAGATGCAATCAGCTATAGCTGCAATCCAGTGGCTAATGATTTAAATCCATGAAATACTCTCCTTAACAATCAGGCCAGAGCTTGCTTGACCAAATAACAGGACACCATAACCTAGCCAACTTGACACATGAACTTAACCACCACAAATGTCTATTTAGATCCTTTGCCCATTTAAAAATTGAGTTACTGATCTTTTTATTATTGAGTTGTAGATGTTCTTTATATATTCTAGATACTAGTTCCTCATTGGATAATCGATTTATAATATTTTTGGAGGGTTGTTTTGATCCCTAGATATCATGTTCTGGTTGGGCAGATAACCTGCTTTTCTTTTCCTTAAAGTGGAATTCCAACTAATAAATGTAGAAGAAATGATGGACTTGAGACTCACCATTTGGCAAATACCACAGGGATAATTGCTTCAGGCAAGAATCATCAGTGGATGCCAAAACTAGTGGGCAAAAGGTATGATGAAAAACAGGATATTTACCTCGTCTCAAAGTGTCTCCCTGCAGAATAGTTGTTAATGATGAAGGGAAAAGTAGCAACTTTACAGTGGGAAACTTGGCAGGCCCCATCTTAACCAAGTAATGAAAATTAATATTGCAAATCATGGGACAAACTGACATCATGTGGCTCCTGATCTGATTTACTGAGAAAGGGAAAACTTCGATTCTGTGGGATTCTTACCAAAAACATATAACCTGATTTTAACCACAAGGAAACATCGGACAAAACCAAACTGAATGGCATTCTATAAAACAACCGGCCTGTACTCTTCAAAAGGATCAAGGTCATTATAGACTCAGATTGAGGATCTGTTGCAGGTTAAAGGAGACTAAGGGCTCAGAATAACTAAAAGCAAAGTGAACCTACATTGGAGCCTGGTCCTGAAAAAGGGCATGGATGGGACAACCAGTGGAATTCAAATAAGTTTAGAATTCAAATAATCTTATTTCCTGCTTTTAATAATCGTACTGTGTGAGGTGTTAACATTTGGTGAATCTAGGGGAGGAGTACATGGGGATTCTTTTTACTGTTTTGCAACTTTTTGGAAAGTCTGAAATTATTTCAAAATGAAAAGTGAACAACAAAATCCTGCTTTCAAATCTCCATTGGTTTCCCATTGCCCGAAGGAGGGCCCCAAATTCCTTAGCCAGACTGTCACCAACCGTGACGACCTTTCTGCAGCCCACCTGGAGCAGGTCTGCAGCTCTGGAGCCTGCAAGACGAGCTGCCTGGGATCCTGAAGCCAGTGGGGAGGATCATGGCCAAGTCAACTGAGCCTGAGAGGATCATGGCCAAGTCAACTGAGTCTGACTGGACACAGAGGAGCCAGTTGAGAAATAACCACAATAGCCCAAGGGAGAGATAACGAAGTCTCGGGCCAAGGAACAGTGGGGAGACAGAGGAAAGGCTAAACCCCAGAAGTGTCTGGGAGGCGAAATCAGTAGGCCTTGATGATAGAACAACGAGGGCGAAGAACAAACAGGGCCAGCAAGGGTGACTTTACAGTTACTGACCCTGGGAAACTGAAGTGGAGAGTGTAGAGTCCATTTGGGTGGTTGCCTGACGTGCAGGATGCTCCACGCTTGTCCCTCCAGGCGTGTTCTCTGTGCTTCTCCACCCTGCTCAGTGCCCGGAAGCCTGACCTCCATGGGTGGCATCAATGAGCTGTCTCTGGTTTCTAGTGGGAGACTGCCAGGAGACTAGAGGAAGGAAGAGAGAGAGATTGGGGTATTTATTTCTCCAACTTCTGCTCTTCCAAGTTTGGCAGTGGCTGCATTCATCTAAGGAAAGTCACGGCTTCTGGGGGTCAGCCCTCTTCTGTTCTGCTGCCCTGGCTTGATTCTGGTAGCAGCTGCCTCTCCATGTCCCTCCACATCTGGCAGGAGGGAGTGCAAACAGCTAATCCTTGGGGGCTTCAGCCTCCCTTGTTGATTCTCTTAACTCTTCCCTTTGTAAATAATCTCCTTATTAACTTTCTTCCATTACCCCTTTGAGTGTGATACCTGTTTCTTAACTGATACACCCAGTTACCAACACTACCTTCCCTGGATTTTGTCATTTTTGTTGTTATTCATCCAACAATGTGCATTGTTAGTCTTTGCGGGAAGAGAGAGTTTTGAAATCTAGCTTTGTTCCACCATCTTGAATGGAAGTAACTCCAACTCTACCCTCAGAGATGATCTTATCAGCCAGGTCTGTGTTCCAGGACCCCATGCCCTTGGCCTCAGCAGATTGGTATAGGGTGGACATAACCAGGCAATCAGAATCCTTCCCTAGGATATTTCAGTGCAAAGAGATGCAGCTCTTGGTGGTGTTAGTGCCTTAGAGCCAAAGGGTCTGGCTGGACCCTGTACCCCACAGCTACAGAAGATACCCCCAAATCCTTCCATTGCCTAGGTTGATTCAGGTTGGTTTTCCATCCCTAGTAGCCTAAAACATCTGACTAATACAGTTGATCAGTGGTGGTGTCATTTATAGAGGTTCTACATCAGGTTGGCACCTGTCTGGGGGACAATGAGCTCCATAACATCTGCACTGACTTTGAGATACCCATTGGGCGTGCAGGCAGGGCCTGTCCACTTGACACCTAAAGGCTCTCTGGGCTGGACATTGAGGTTTGGGGACCAACAGATGCAGGGGAGAATCAAAGCCATTGAGGTGAGTGAGATCTGAAATGGGACAGAACTTGGTCTCAAGAGCCAACCTTCCAGGCACACGTTTCACTGGGGTAGTTGCTGCATTTGTTGCAGCAGTTACCATAGCAGAGATCCCCAACCCTCGCTGCACATTAGCCCCATCTGGGGGAGTTTAATAAAATACTGATGCCTGGGCCCCCTCCCCAGACCGATTAAACCAGGAACCCTGGAAGTGGGGCCTGGGCCTCAGTGTTGCATTAAACTTCCCCAGTTGATTCTGATGTGTAGCCACCATGTGGAGGAATCACCTGGCGCTCACCTTGAAGGTGCGCTGTGGACCAGGCCCTGGGCTGGGTGCTGCCAGGAGAGGGGGGCCACAGAGAGGATGCCAGCGGTGCATCCTCTTCTCTGGAGGATCCAGCTCGGGTGCGGAGCCTCTCAAACCTGAAATGTCAATTAGAGAACAATGCAGGGCAGCATGTAATTAATTGCTAAACTGCTTGCTGCCCACTCTCACTGCTTTGGAAGTTCCAAGAACAAGGGACTTGCAGGCACTGGAGAGCCGGCTGCCTAATGACAACCCACACGCCGCACAGTGCCAAGGGCTTCATGTTTCTTCTCTCCCTCTACACTTCAGCTCTGAGCTCATGGGTGCTAAAACTTCTGTCAAGTGCTGTGCAATTGTGAGATCACAGTCTTCCTCAGAGCAGATGCTTGTGCTGGGATTTTTGGTGGGTTCGCAATTGCTTGTTGTAAAAGGTCTTTCATGGGTATGGCCCAAGGACCCAGAGCCCCCAAATGCTCCTGCTTTCACTTGAAGCAATCACGTCCAAAAACAGGGACTCGGTCTCCAGATCTGGATGCTGTCCTGCTTGGAGAACTTTTGGGGGCTGGTGTGGGTGTGCTCGGTCATGTTTCCCCTCTCCTGGGCCTGGCAGCTCCCCGCTATTAGAAACAAACATTATACCTTAGAAACACTCACCTGGTTGTGGAGGAGAAAAGAATTTATTCACAATCTTGCAAGAACAGATGCATAGCCAGAAACGTGGCAGGCACGCCAGAAAAAGAACATGGCAATAGCTATATCCTACACCTAATAGGCGTGTCCCTCCCCTCCTTCCCCACTGGCTGATACTCCAGAGGTTACAGCCTGCCCGAGAGAGCTAACTAGCCTGGCTTTGAGATTTTAAATTGTACAGCCTATCAGAGAGAGCTCATCCAGTTTAAATTTCCTGCTGAGAGTCCCCGCCTTTGATTATAGCTAGCACCAACTCTGAGCTTATGTCAGGAGCTCTCTCCTTCCCTTTAACCACGGAGCCCATTTGAGCCAGTCTTGTTTAGTTTCCATTTTCCCTACTCCATGTTGCCTTTATGTGAAAACTAAACTTACTCCTTTCTTACACCAAGATTCCCGTGCATTGGACATGCAAACCCACTGGAGCCAGGAGCACCCTCCCGTTTCCCGATGACCAGGTCCATAAAGCAGGTGGGCGGAGCCGTGAAGGAGGAAAATCCGGCCAATTCCATCTTTTGTCACTGCCACAGGGTCAGGGATCCTGTGGCTTCCAGGTCCCCAGGTGTCCCCGCTGCTGTATCCAACCCTCCCTCTCCCCCTTTCTCTTCCTCCTACCTGCCAGGGCCTCTGTGCCAAGCCTGGGCGAGTTCCCAGGGCCTGAGAGTGGTTGGTCATGGCCACTATCCTCTACTTCCTAGGAGCTCGGAGTCTGGCTGGGAGGCAGACACGTACACCGGGGACTACGGCACAGCCTGAGCATCTTAACGGGGTCCTGGTGGCTGGTTCCCTTCCTTTCCCCCTCCTGAACCCCATTCAAGGCCCAGTGCCCCCCTTTGCCTCTTTCTGGCTCTTCTCTGCAGAGGGTGCTGCCCCTCTCCTGTCCTCCTGGGGTCTGAGCTGTGCGTCCTCCATCCCTGCATCTCTCGGCCTGCCCTGCTGGGGTCCCATGAGGGCTTATCTTCCTGCCGGGCTCTGTGAGGTCCAGACCTGTGCTCCATTCAGTTCTGGGTCCCAGAAGGCAGAATGGCCAGGAATTGCGGCTGTGGTGAAGGTGAGGTGGGTGGACAGAAATCCATCACTTTAACAACTGGCCCCAAATTCTGCTTAGAGGGAAGCTCTCCTTGTTTAGGAAAAACGACCAGGCCCTCCTTTATAGGATGAATTGTGCACCCCCAAAAGATATGTTCAAGTCTGAACCCTGGTACCTGTGAGCGTGGCCTGATTTGGAAACAGGGTGTGGTTGGGTAAGATGATATGGGTCCTGATCCAAAAGAACTGGGGTTCCTATAAGGAGATGAGAAGAGCAGAGGAGACGGAGGCCGGGATGGGGGGCTGTGTCTACAAGCCAAGAACCACCCAGCACGCCAGCCAGCCCCAGCAGCCGGATGAGGCAGGGGAGGGTCTCCCTACCTGGCCACACCTTGACCTTGGCCTTCTGGTCTCCAGGACTTGAGACAATATTTTCTGTCATTTGAAGCCCCCTGGTTTGTGGTGCTTGGTTAGGGGAGCCCCGGGACCCTGAGGCTTTGACGGGATGTGAGATGCTGGAGGAAGGAGGAAGAGGGGGGCATCAGGACAGAAGCAGCAGAGAGACACTTGGGGAGGGTTTTAATAGGTTCCTATAATTGCAAAGCAAATCCCTCTGTCTCTTCAACCGTCAATACGCCTTCTACCCACGCAGATGCCTGGTGCATGTGGATTTAGGGCTGGAAATGAAGGAAAAGGCTTCCCGCAGCTGGGCAGCTGTGGTGGAGGACAGAGGCGACTGGAGCAAGAAGCTGAGACCACCCCAAACTAAAAGTCAGTGGGAGCAGGGCCCCAAGTCGGGGGCAACCATGAAATGTACCCACTCCACCCCCACCACCCTTCACCTGGCAAGAATTCATAGACGTGTCGGGAGGGGCTTGCAGTCTTCCACCACTCCTGGTCAGGGCGTGGGGTGGGCTGTGAGTCATTGGGGTTCAGCCCCAAAGTGGGAGGATGACTCCATGGACCCCGGCTTGCAGCACTGTGGCCTGGAGGTCCCTGTGGCCCCCTCCAGTGCCGACAGCAGCAGCCGGGCTGGGGGATGGAGCTGCTGGAGCCCCTCTAAGGGGCCTCCTCGGAAACCCCCCGACTACCTGCCCAGGTCAGGGGAGGAAGAGTGAGTTCAAAGGGATCTGCTTGACTTTCACTCAAAGCTGCCTGGGAAAATTGTTCCCGCTCACTCTCCTTGACGGCTGTTTGACAGGTGTCTCTGGCAAACAAATTGAGAGGTTTAAATCTGAGATGTGAATCAATAGCGGGATAAGGAGGGCACTCCAGATTTGTTTCCTGGGAATGGTTTTTCTGCTAGATTTTCTGTTGGATTTGCTAATAAATCCACCATGGCTGGGGTCTCTGGCTCTGGCAAGCCCTGCACGTGCGCTCTGCTCAGATGGAAGTGGAGCAGGTGGCGGGCATCTGGGGGCATTCAGGTAGGGGTGGACGCTGCCCAGCAAGCCGCAGGGCTGCCCCAGAAATGTCTCTGTTCTGTCTCTCAATGAGCCCGGGGCGGGGAGCAGGTATACACACTCATTCATTCATTTACTCAGCAGACGTTCACTGAGCTTCTACTTTGTTCCAGAACTGTGGTTGGCACTGGGTGCCCTGAGTGCCCAGATATGAGCCCTGCCCGCAGGAGGGAGACGGACAGGAAATGGACAGGTATGGTTTGGTGTGGCAGGTGTGGCCTGGGGGCTCTGGAAGCAAGGAGGACCTCTAACTCCGGGGGTGGGGCTGGAAGGCGTCCCAGAAGACGGATGAGATGTTGAGTCTAGGAGGATGAAGAGAAGGAGTCGGGCCCAGGCAGAGGCAGCAGCAAGGGCATGGAGGGGCAGCGATGCCCGGGAGCCATGGGGGCAGACTGCGGGACCCCCTCTGGACACCCTCTGGGATCAGAGGCAGCCCTAGCTCTGACCTCTATCCTGGTCCAGCTTTGGCGGGTGGTTTCTTCCAGGCCAGGCAGACTCGGCCTGGGGGACCACCGTCCCCTCCCAGCCCCAGCCTGCTGCCCAGCAGGGCTGACCTCTTGGCTCTCACATGAATGCCTTCTGACCATCTTTGGCCGTGCTGAGCCCAGCCCAGGGCTCTGTGGACCTGTTTCATCTGTGTGAGGCAAACACGTCAGGGTTTCTAGGCTCAGACCACAGACACCAACTCTGGCTAGTTTAGGCAGACAACGAATTTATGAAAGGATACCATGAAGCCAGGGTACCTGGCTTGGGGGTCACACAGGTGGGATGGTGGCCCGGACCCCACAGTGGAACACATGCCCACTGGCCTCCGACCCCACCCATGGCCCTCCCTCCAGAAACCGGACATGGGGACTGTGCTGGTTTGGATGTATTATGTCCCCCCAAACGCCATGTTCTTTGATGCAATCTTGGGGCAGATGTATTTAGTGTTGATTAGATTGCAAGTCTTTGATTGAGCGTTTCCATGGAGATGCGACCCACCCAACAGTAGGGGATAATTCTGGATAATTTCCATGGATGTGCGGCCCCACCCATTCAGTGTGGGTCTTGATTAGTTTACTTGAGCACTATATAAGCTCAGACAGAAGGAGTGAGCTTGCTACAGCCAAGAGGGACACTTTGAAGAATGCACAGGAGCTGAGAGAGGAGCTGCAGATGAGAGACAGTTTGAAGATGGCTGTTGAAAGCAGACTCTTGCTCCAGAGAAGCTAAGAGAGGACAAATACCCCAAGTGCAACTAACTAAGAGTGACATTTTTAAGGAACTGCAGCCTAGAGAGGAATGCCCTGGGAGAAAGCCATTTTGAAACCAGAACTTTGGAGCAGATGCCAGCCACGTGCCTTCCCAGCTAACACAGGTTTTCCGGACACCATGGGCCATCCTCCAGTGAAGGTACCCGATTGCTGATGTGTTACCTTGGACACTTTATGGCCTTAAGACTGTAACTGTGTAACCAAAGAAACCCCCTTTATAAAAGTCGATCCATTTCAGGCGTTTTGCATCCTGGCAGCATTAGCAAACTAGAACAGTGGCAGACCCTCGCCAGAATGGAGTCCACATGACAACTGCTCCCTGGGTCACGGCTGCCCGCCGAGTCTGACAGGTGGAGCCCAGGTCACAGGCCTCGGCCCTGGCTGCAAGGGAGGCTGGGAAGGTGGATGGAGGGAAATTCATACAGTGAAGAATCCTCAAACACAGCTGGAGCGTTCAGAGGTGTTGGGAGGCCAAAAGGAACAGTGCATGCGGAGTAAACGAGGTGCAGGGTGGGGTCTCCCCCAGAGAGGGACCCCAGCCCTCCAACATGATCTTGGCACTTTCATTATGGGCAATGTAGGGCCCTTCCACAGCCCATGCCACCTCCCCTTCTTTCATTTTCTCGTTTGTCCTTTTGCTCATTCATTTGGCCAGTCATTGGTGATGGTCGTGGTGTTCCGGGGGGCCCGGGGCTGGACGTTAGGGACCCAAAGATGAATCACCTCCTTCATTGCTGAACCCCCATCCCGCCCCTGCAGGAGCTCACTGTCTGATGGGAGCAAGGAGACATGGGATGCCAGGCAGGGAGTGTGCGAAGAAGGGGTCACCGTGACTGTGGGTGACTTGGGGGAGGGTGGAACTTGAACTAGGTGTGGATGTGCAGGTGGGGTGTAGATACGGATGGATGGGGGCGTGAACCCCAGGCAGGGCACGGTCAGAGGCCTGGGATGGGGGGCACTGAATGTGTACAGGGACTCTGTCGGCTCAGTACAATCCTGGCAGGTATTGAGTGGGAAACAGAGTGGGCCATGGATCCGGGTCCTCAGTGAGAAAGAGTGGGGTCTATTTGGCCACAGCAAAGAAAGTGTGGCCAACAGGGACAACGTTGTGCCAGCTTCAAATTTAGGCCGAGGAGCCGGGCTTGAATTTCTGGGGAGTGAGAGCCATTGCAGGACTTTGGGCAGCAGAGGGTGGGTTGGCCCTGGGTTTTGGCAGGACCCCGCCGCTGATGTGTGGGGTTGGAGGGGAGGGGCTGACAGGGGAAGGCACCTGGTGGAGGTGACAGCTGAGGGCACACAGCAGAGGCACAAAGGTGGGCCAAGTTGAGGTGGTGGGCACCCCCTCGCTGAGTCTGGGCTGGGGTGCTGGAGTCTCTCTCCAACCAGAGTGTATCCCCAGGGGCAGTGACCGTGCCCGCCCCAGGCCTCCGCCATCAGCCGGGCACAGGCTGGGCAAGGTGAATGCCTGTGAATGGAGGTGGGGAAAGAAGGAATTGGGTTGTGGCCCCGCACTTTGGAGGGGAGTCGCTTCAGCTCTCTGTTTCCCTGTTGAATGATGAACCCGGAAGGAAGCCCTTTGTAAACTATAAAGGGCTGTGCTCAAGTTTACGGGGTCCTTGGAATCTGGGGGGGCTGAGTGAATTCCCTCTGGCAGTGGTGACTGGGGGCTGGGGGGCAGCCACTGGCTGAGACCGTGTTTTATAAATCACCGCCATCACGCCAGCCACACTTTACCCAAAGGTGCCAGGTGGAGAAATTTGTGTTGAGAAGAATAGCAGGGGCAGGAGGCCACTTGGTCAAACCACCACATTTTCCTCTTCTGGCGACAGCTCTGTGGGACTCATGCCACCAACAGCCTGGGTGCTGGCTTGGTTAGGGCAGCCGCTGTCACCTGGGGTCCAGCCGGGAAACCCTTGCCCCGCAGTCTGGCCCAGGCCGAGGCGTGAGCACACCATGTCCCCTTCCTGCCTGCTGGTTGGGGTTTCCCATCTCCCCAGGGAATAACCAGAGGAGGATGGAGAAAAGGCAACGAGGTGGCTTTGTGACTCCTTTGTGAACACTTGTGTGCCGAGCCACAGGGCCACCTGGTGACGTGCATCCCCGAGAGCACGGAGGGAACGGAGGTTTCCGTGGTGGTTTTGCATGTGGCTAGGAGAGGTGTGGCAGGGGAGCCAAGGAAGCAGGCCCCAAGGGGGCTTGTTTCTCCATGAGCCTAAAGCGGGCAGCCTTATCCTGGAGTGGGCTGGGGGGGCGCACCCCTTCTCCAGCCACAAGGGATGCTGATCTCAAAGACCCAGGGGCTGCAGGGCTGTGTACCCCCCAACAGAATCTGGGAGAAGCCCACCCCAGGGCTGTGAGAATGTCCAGCCTCTCTTTTAAGAGCCCTAATCTATTCCCCAGTGGCCCCCTCATCTCCATTCCCAGCACTGGGACCCCCCTGAGGTTGTGCCGGACCCCAGCCGTTGTCTTGGCGTGGGAATTGAAGTCCTGTCCTCTCTCCACTCCCCTCTGCTTCATTTTCTCTTTTTCTTTGTCATCATGATGACAGCACTGACCTGTGTGTACCAGAAACCCCAAATCCCGCGGAGGGAGCTGACAGGGGCATGAAGAAACAGGGGGTGGGAAAGGCGTTTTACCCGGGGCTTTGGAGCCCCTCTGCTGCTGCCCCTCGTGTCTTCCAGTCCCAGGGGGGAAAAGGGACGTGCCTCTTGCTTTCCCTTGGAGGGATGTCATCTGTCGTCTCCTCTTCCCCTTCTGAGCTTCGGGGTTCCCATCTGGAAAACAGAGGCTTCCTTCCCGAGAAGTGCCCGTGGAGAGCTTGATTTTCCGGCTCCCCTTTGCTCTCCGTTTCCTGAGATTGGTATTGAATGTTGGCCGTGGCTTTTCACGGAAGTGGCTGTCACCATAGCCTCCTGCACAGCTCACTCCCGGCCCCGTTAGATGTGTACGTCTCCTTCCATCCCAGGGTGACGGAGAGGGACAAAAGCCTAAGTCTCCGACTACAACCCCTGGGTCCCCAGAAGGGACGCTGCCCCTCGCTGAGCTTTGCGACTTTGGAGATGCCACAGTGTCTCTCAGAGTCGCAGCTTCTGCCCTGGGTAGTGACTCCCCTGACAGTGCTCCCAGTAGGAGGGCCGCCCCACCCAAAGGCGGCCCCCGAGCCTTGTTGATCGTTGGTTCACCTGCGGATCCTCTTTCTAGAGCTTCCGTGGGAGGAAAGGGCCCCGTGTCTGTGGTCCCCACCCTGGAGTCTCCAGCCCAGGGGACCCTGAAGGCACCTTCTCCCTGGGGAAGCAGAGACAGGCTCTGCGGCTCCTCTCCGTTCCCCAAGAGAGCAGCAGCCATTCTGCCCGCAAGTCGGAGGAGTTGAGAGAGAAAACGTGGAACCAAAATAGCTCTTTTCCATAAACAAAGCTGCTTTCCGTTGGGGGAATGTAAACAGGCAGATGCACCAGGAGACGGTGCCATCCGGCGGAGCCGTGGGGGAGGCGGCGGCGGGAGGCCCGCGGCTCGGCTGCCCCTCGCCAAGCAGGGGAGTCAGGGCCCCACTGGGTGCCCCCCACGTCTGGTCAGTGGGCCCCATTCTGATGGGGCTGGGGGCCCCTCTCCTCGTCCCGTGTCCAGCTTCATGGAGGGCTGGGAGCATCTCTCGTGGGGTGAGGGGAGCCACGTGGGGCCTGGCGTCGAGCAGGTGCTGGGTTGGGTGGGCTGGGCCTGGCCGCCCCCATCCCAGAACCTCACCCGGGGAACCGACCCTCCTTGCCTGCTCCCCATCCTGACTTCCGAGTGTGTTCACCTCACTGCGTAGCATGAATGGGCCTCGACCCTTCGGCTGTGCCTTGCATTCACTCGGAAGGGCAGGTCAATTGCAAAGAAGGACCCCTGGGTGGGGCATTGGTGGGGAAGAGAGGAGATGAGCAGGAGAGGGCGCCAGTGAGCGTGTGCGAGCTGGCCTGTCCGCTCCGGGTGGGCGGCGGCTTGTGCTGCCTCCTGAGCCACTGCTCAGCCTTGGGGGTATCAAAACTCCCCTCCCCCAGGAGACCACCTTGGCTTGGATCTGGCCACTCTCTGGGGGCTCCTGGGGCGCGGCCTCTTCACTGAATTCGCAGCTGTGGCTTTGCTGAGACCACAGACCCAATTTTGGCAAGGGGTTGGTGGAGCAGCTTCATAGCTGCCGATCTATCTCCTGGGGTTTGGTCTATCAAAGAACAATAGATGGTTCTAGAACAAGATGGGACCTTGAGTGTCACACTGAAAACATCGTGCAATACCCACATTGCGCTTGCACTGGGCTGTGTATGAGGGGCATGGTCTTGTACCCCATTTACAGATGAGCAAACAAGAGCCAAGGAAGTGGGGAGCCCATCTCCAAGAGGCAGGGCTAAAACCCCAGCCCAGCGGCCAGCCTGTCCTTGGAGGTTTCTCTGCCACACCACAATGTCATCTCTTGATCAGAGAAACTGGGGCCAACTGCCTCCTTTGTCAAGGTGGGAAACAGAAGCCCCCAAACATCGAGCTTCTTCTTGATGATGCAATGAGTCAGGGACAAAGCTGGGACTGCAATCATGGCTGTGGACTCCAAGTCCAGTGCTCCTCCTGTTTTACAGTTGCTCCATCCTGGACCCAGGAATGGGAGCACGAGTGTCTGAAAGAAGGCTGCCTGGAAATGTTGTTCCCACCTGGTTCTTGAGGGCTCACATGAGGTGCAAGCTCAGGAAGTAAAGGAGGGTCCTCCCCAGCCCCTTTAATCTCTCCAAGCAGGGAGCCAGGTGGCTGCGGGCTGGGCCAGGGCTCGGCTGGACCTGGCTGTGAGCCCAGCCTCTGCTCTGTCTGAGCTGTATGTCTTTGCATCTGTAAAATGGGCACGATGGTGCCCAAAGCATAGGAGAGGCGTGAGGACCAGGGGACACACGGGTGCCCCTCTGAGGAAACCATCCACCCCACCGAGCCTTTGTTCATCTGAATGCCCGGGCAGGTTGGCATCTCTGTTTGCAGGTGGCACAGCTCTCCTACAATGACAGCCTTGGAAAATAGCCCCTGGCAGTGGGGATGTGACAATCCCGCTGGCAGTTTCCCAGCTCCTTCCTGGGGGAAGGAAACGGGTGCCTGGGGTAAGGCAAGGGCCTCCAACTCTTCCCGTGGGTAAGCTGGGTGGGGACAGAGGATGGGTCCTGGGCCTGGAGCCCTGCAGAGCTGGGCCAGGAGGTAGGGCAGCTCGGTGGCAGCAGAGGCAGGTAGGCTGAGGGCAGGCTGTTGCGGAGCCTGGAGTGGGGGGCTGAGCCGTGGGGGAGCAGAGGAGGGGCAGGCAGGGACTCGGTGAAGGCTGTTCTGGTGATCTTGCCGGGATCCCCGAAAGAAGCCCGGGAGAGGCTGTGGCAGGAGCACCTGGAGAAAAAGGCGACAGGCCAGGGGGCAAGGGCAGGGGAGAGAAGCCTTCTGGCACCTTCTATATAAAGCCATATTCTTGCTCAGTGCATCCCTTTGGGGACGTGTCTGACTGGCCCCTGGAAGGCTTGAGCAAAGCAGAGAGTCACCATCCCTGCTGGTAAAGGGGCATGAAGACCCTAATGGCCAGATTTCCATGAAAACCCTGGCTCCCATCCTAGCCCCCTCCGTGTCCTCCCTCCCTGCTCTGCAGCACCCAGTCCTCCTGTATGGAACCCAAGTCGTCTGAGATGCCCCCCTCTCTCGCACCAAGCCCCGTCACCCAGTCCCGGGAGTCAACTCCCACATGTCCTCAGGCCCGTTGCCTGCTGTCCTCTGTCCTCCAGCCCCTCAGCCCGGGTGTTACCCGCCTGGCCTGTCCCACGGCCTCCCACCCTGTGCCCCTCTCTGTCCACACTGTCACCCCATCCCATGGTGTCTTACCCGGCACCTCCCAGCCCCTCCCCTCCAGATGGGGGGGACCCTGTGCTCCCTTCCCAGCCCATCCTCCACGAGTTCTCATCAGACCCCTGACAGAGCCATCTCTGCAGGCACTTTGGAGACATGTCTATGGGGGTGTGTGTGGCGGTGGGGGTCAGGAGGGGGGTGGGGCTGGTTCTGAGCCTGGGCACACTCAACACGGACTCCATTTGGCTTTGGGGGTCCCTGATCTCTCATCCCTTGGGCCTTACCCTAGAATCCTCCTGGTGAGTCTCATTCCCAGAAGGCCAGAGGCCATCACAGCTGTGCCCTTGCCCCTCTCTGCCACCAGCGGTGGGGCCTCCTGGGCCCTGAGCTCCTCCTGCTCTGTGCAGCTCTGTCCAGTTCCGGCTTTGCCAGCTCAGGGCGGTGACCCCGGCTTGCCCCTGAGAGCTAGTTCCGGGGAGCTCAGCGTTGCCCCAACCTGAAGCCGTCCCCCGTCGTGGTCAGCAGCCCTCCTTGGAACCTCATCTCCCTGTTGTCAGCTGGCACCCCACCACCTCCCCCCAAATTTAGCCTCCTAAAGGGGTGGCTGGGTTCAGACGAAATCTCGGACCAGGGCTGAGCTTGAAGAAGGAGTTGAGTGCCCAGCCCCTGACTCTGGTCAGCTGGGGAGAGGCTGGCAGTCCCCGAGCCTCCCTCCAGGGCTCCTCACAGCTCCTGGGAGAAGCTACCGTGACGGGCAGGTGGCCGGGGTGGCTGCTGTGGGCGTCGAGGACACCCGAGGCTGTGTGACGGCCTCTGGCCCTTCTGGGAATGAGAATGGGAGTTGTGGTTGGGCCCATGCTTCACGGCTGCTCCTGTGAGGTCATCTGTGCTCCCCCCACCACGGGGCTGGGCCAGGTGGGGGCTGGTCCAGGGGCGGGGGCAGGGGTAGGTGGAAGGCGGGAAGGCGGGAAGGCGGGAAGGCGGGAAGGCGGGCTATCTCTGCCACCATCTAATTACCCGGGGAGGTAATCGCTCTGGGTTTTCTCTGACACCTTGAGATTTCTCTCCGGGCCTTCCGCGGTGGGAGCCAAAATCACCCTAAGGAGGCCGCAGGCCCCGAGACAGCGCCTATTGCTAAACCCCAACAACTCCCTGCCAGCCCCGCCGCGACGTGCCCAAGCTCTGAGGCAGCGTGAGTTTATGACAGATCCCATTATGTCTCTTGCACAAGCACTGAGTGTTGAAATACCCAACGGATGATGACAGTGTTGAAATAACCTGTCGTCTCAGCACTTTCCCCGTCATTAGCCAGATGTTCCAGCCCTCAGAAGCATTCGCAGCCTCTTGCAGGGAGGGAGGGGCAAGGCCTGGGTGGGAGGAGGGGGCCAGGGGCCCAGAGTCTGGGGTGGCTGGGGTCCCCAAGAGGACAGGGCAGGGGGTCCAAGTGCCCTGCGTGATGGGACGGTTTCGCGGGGAGCCTCCTCCAGGGCCCATGACAAATGTGCCCTTTCTGCCATCAGGAAAGCAGGGCTCGGGGAGTGAGGTGACTTCCTGAGCCCCCATCCGCCCTCCCACCAAGAAAGAGCAAAGCCTGACCTTGACCCGGCCTGTGACCTTGACACTGTGCCAGTCCCCCTCATCGTCTGACGCCTGCCCCCTTGCCCTGATCTGTAGGGCCAGAGGGCTGGAGCCCCCTCTTCCTTCTCTATGTCTCAGCCACTTGAGGTCACGACCAGAGATGCTGAGAACACCCTGGGTGTGGGCTGCGGGGAGGGGTTGGGGTCACGGGAGGTCACCGGGGTCACTGAATTACCGGCTCAGTGCTCACTTCTGGTTTCCAGCCGCTGTGGATGGGAACTTGGAACGTGTGTTCCAAGCAGGGTTAGTTCAGGAAGGCCCCTGGGGAGACACTTCAGTGAAAAGGAGAGCCAGTGATGGGGCTGGCGGGCCGGGGCCTGGGTTTGGGGAAGCAGACTGATGTTTCCCGTCTGGGTTTGAAACCCAGCTCCTCTCCCTACTAACAGTGAGACCTTGGCTTAGTCCTTCATTTCCCAGGGCCTCAGTTTCCTCATTTAGGAAAGGGATACTAATAGCTCCTTCTGTGTTTGCTTTATACATACCTCCAGCCTGCATACCTGTACAAAGACTTTCTAATAGTTGTTGCCGATAGCATGAGCTTCCTTGACAAGCCCGAGGGCCTGTCACTAGAAGCGTCCCCACCAAGGAAGGACAACCACAGATTGTAGAAGGGCCTCCAGCTTTATGGGTTGGTCTAGAAGCTGAGCTCCTACATCTGTTGCTGATTTGAAGGAATTAAGTGGAGGAGTTTGCAGCTAATAACTGAGCCCCAAGGGGCCCCAGCTGCCAACAGGGTGTGTGACTGGAAGGGGCAAGAATTTGTCTTTAGCACCTTCCCCTTTCTCCTGCTTCTGGAGCCCAATGTCCCGGAAGCTCTCTCCCCTCATCAGGAAAGGACCTGCTGTCAGTCATTCACACCTTAGTCAGAATAGCGTTCCAGGGAGCCTGGCCTAGTGAAGGAACCCAGGGACCCAGCGTGGGAGGGTGGAGTAACATCTCTTGGGCTGAGGCCCAGAGATCCTGGAGATGACGGTCCTGCCATCTCCAGGCTGTGTGGACCCCAGTCTTGCCCACATTTACCAAGAGCACCATGGCGGCTTTATGCCAACACTTCCCTCGTCTTCCGGGCTCCCTCCCTAGCTGCCACAGGACCCTGGCACCTGCCTTTCCCTTTGTACCCAGTGCACCCCCCCTCCTTCCCAGCTCTTCTCACGGCTCCATCCTTCTCATCCTTCCAGCTTAAATGTCACCTCTTCATCGATGACTCCAGAACCACCCCATCTGATGGGGCACCTGTCAAATCCATTTATTTCTGTCAAAGTCCCTATCACATGTGTAATAACCTCATTTACTATTGTTTACGTCTCTCCCCATTAGAATAGAAGCACCTTGTGTCCTGCCCACCAATGCTTCCCTCTGTGTTTTGAAGCACCTTGCACCTGAGGGATGCTCAATCAATATTTGGTGAATGCATTAAGGTAGTGAGCCAACTGTTGACGTGGAGGAACCATCAGTTATCGAAGGCCTCCTGTGGGCCACGTGACTTACACATAGCCATCTTGCAGACATGTCTGTCCTTAAGCACCGGGCCTGGGCCCCCTGAGTGAGGCTGATTCTGCTGGTTTGGGGGGCCAGGGGGTCAACAGGTTCAACAAGCTCTCCAGGTGATTTGGGTGTGTCCCTGAGATCAAGAACCACAGATAGGGTCCCCCTTTTCTTTTCTTTATTTTATTTTTAACTTTTTATTTTGGACTAATTTTAGGTTTAGAGAAAAGTTGCAAAAATAGTTACAGAGAGTTCCCATGTATCCCTCATCCAGCTTCCCTTGAAATGAACGTCTTGTATACCCACAGTGCAACTCTCAAAAGCAGGAAATCGGCATTGGTATAAAACTACTGCGTAAACTACATAGCTCGTTTGAATCTCACGAGTTTGCCCTTTTTCTGTTCCAGGATTCCTCCCAGTTGTCCTCTGTTCTCAGTCTCCATCAACCTGTAATGGTTCCTCAGCCTTTGTCTTTCGTGACCTTCATGTTTTGTAAGAGTACTGAGCACTTACTTTGTTGAGTCTCCTTCAATTTAGGTTTGTCCAGTGTTTTCTCATGATGGGAGTGAGGGTATGCCTTTTGGACAAGGAAACCACAAAAAACGGTGCCGTGTCCTTTTCAGGGCATTGTGTCAATGTGTCTTTTCTTAATCATATTTTTTTATTGTGAAATATAACATATCTATACATAGAAGTGATAACTTTCCAAGTGCAATTTAGCAAGTTGTTAGATAGCAAATGTCAAAGAATGTTATGGATTACAGTCCCACAGTTTCAGTTATTTCCTTATGGTGATATATAACATATATGCAAAAAGGTAATATCTTTCAAAATATGATTTAACAAGTAGTTATATAGGAAATTTCCAAAAATGTTATGAGTTACAGTACCATAGTTTCAGTTATTTCCTTATTGTGAAATATCACATATACATAAAAAAGGTGTTAACTTTCAAATTACAATTTAACAGGTAGCTATAGAACAAATTTCAAAGGATGCTGTGGGTTACAGTTGCACCATTTCAATTCTTTCCTTCTAGCTATTCTAGTATCCTAGCAACTAAGAAGAAGAAACTTATACAAAGATTCAGTATTCATAACCCTTTGTTAAATTCCATCTTGTCTGTTGCTACCCCTTCCTCTAATTTAATCACTTTCCTGATCTTCAGGGATGTCTATGCAGTGACCACCATGACTTGTCCATGTGTCAATGTGTCTTAATTTATCAACCTCAATCACTTGAAACAAGTGGTTCCTGCTGGGTTTCGACTCTGTAAAGTTACCGTCTTGCCCTTCGTAGTTAATACATATCTGGGGAAGGAATACTTAGAGTCAAGGCAAATCCTGTTTCCTTGAACCTTTGTCTATCAATTTTAGCAGCCATCGGTGGATATCGTTTGCAACAATTATTACTGGGATGTTTGCCTAACAGTGACTTCTCTGTTTCCTTCTTTCCTTCTGCATGTATTAATTGGCATTCCTCTGCATGGAAGCATTGTCTCTCCTCTCCTAATTATCTATTTATCTGATTACTTACTTATACCAGGATAGCAGAGTCTCTCTTTTAATCCCTATTAAGCCTTGCTACCTTGGGAACTGGGTCTTAGTACTCCATTTCAGGAATGGAGCATGTGAAACCCTTGCCTAAGGTCTCAGAGCTGCTGAGTGGCCGAGGAGGGATTCAAAGTTCTCTCCAGATTCAGGCCTCGTGCACCCAGTGCCAGTAGGTCCTTGCTGTCGCCTCTTAACTGTCCACTGCCTGGACTCTCAGCCTTTCATGCCCCCTCCACCCCCATTGCATTGGCCTTTTATGTTCTGTTCTCGGGATATGCCTGAGCCCTCACCCCTCTCCCCGCCTTCCCACACTCCCACACCCGCTGTTGCCAGACTGCCCCCCGTCTGTCTGACCTCAGGACCTTTGCACGGCTGGTCTTCTGTCCGGCAGCCCGTCCCTCCTCCTTTTCCTGCTCGCTCCTCCTCGTCCTCCAGGATGCAGAGTCAGGGATGTGTCACCCTGGGGAGGGCTTCCTGCGTCCTCCGGGCCGGTCTGGGCCTGCTGGGGGTCAGGGGGTGCCCCTTGGGCTTCCCTTCATGGTGCTGCCTGTCACCTGCCTCCTCATCTCTCTGGGTCCTCCTCCCTGAGACCGAGAGCCCCCGGAGGGCAGGGGTTACAGCCTCTGGATCCCCAGCACCTAGCGTGTAGCAGGTGTTTACATATATATATATGAAACATTGTTTCCCGTTTTTAAGTGTACAATTCAGTGGTTTTAATTATATTCTTAATACTGTGCTGCCACCACCACTGTCCATCTCCAAACATCCCCATAACCCCAAATAGAAACTCTGTACCCGATAAGCAATGACTCCCCCACCCCCAGGCCCCCACTCTTAGTAACCTCTAATCTCTTTCTGTCTCTATGCATTTGCTTATTCTAGAGATTTCATATAAGTGAAATTCTTTGTCCTTTTGTGCTGACTTATCTCACGCAGCATAATGTTTTCAAGTTTTCTCCACGTGTTAGAACTTCATTCCTTTTTTACAGCCGAATAATATTCCCCTGAGTGGACGGATCCCATTCTGTGTATCCATTCACCAGTTCATGGACACTTGAGTTGTTTCCACCTTGTGGCTCTTGCGACTGATGCCGCGACGAGCATTGGTTTACCGATACCTGTCTGAGTGACAGCTTTCGATTCCTGCAAGTAGAGACCTGGAAATGGGATTGCCGGATCATATGGTCATTCTGTGTTTAGATTTCGAGGAGCCAACAAATGCATAGTAGGTGTTTGACTAATATTTATGGGATGGCTGAAAGGCAACTCCAAAGCCCATGCTCTCTGCTGCCCTACTATGTGTCCGGCCGCGTGCTGAGGATGTTGCAAATGACAGAAGGTTCGAGGGCACATAACGACACCTGTAAGACAGACAGTGCTCACGTGGGTGGGAGACCCCTCACCCCATAACCTCTGGGATCCTCCCCTCAGCCCCGACATCTTCAGATTCTCTCCAGAAAGGAAACGGAGGTTCAGGGAGCCGAGGTAAAGGCCCAGCATCTCGCAGCTGGTTAGTACCCGAGCTGGGATTTGGGCCCAGGCCTGTGGGGTGCTGGAGTGCGTGCTCTTGCCACCCTCCACCCCCAACCTCCCTCTGCCAGACCCAAGGGTGCGCCCTGCCCAGCCACACAGCTTCCCAGGGGCCCCGGATCCCGTGGCTTGCTGTGACTTTTCCATATATCATTAGTTGCCTCCCAGCCCCTGCCCCTTTGGGTGTTTCTGTTATAGTTAAAAGAGCAATAAAAGATGGCATAATTGGAAGACAAAGGTGATGCCTGGCCTGCCCACCTCAGGGAGCCAAGTGCCGGTAACTTGGGTGTGAATGTCCCTGTGATTCATGCAGAAAAATTACAGTCTTCCGCATACAGGTGTGTACAAGCCGCCGGGTGGGGTGCGGGCAAACAAGGTATTTAACGCGGGCAGTAAAAGCCAGGCCTGTGGTGGGGGAAACCACAGTCAGAGGGCACCCTCCTTGCCTGCCACCTCCTCCCCACCCCCGGGAGATGGTCTCGATGCCCAGCCCTCTAGAGTTTGCAAAGAGCTCCTGCTGGAGACTTTCTCTGGGGGGAGCTCCAGACTCCCACGCCGGGGCCTGGGCAGGGAGGGGTGGGGTGTTCCAGGTCAGGGGGCCAGTGCGCCCGGCCTGAAAGGGGCGGCTTGGGGCCCCAGTCCGGCACCGAGGGGTTGGGGGAGGCAGCAGGGCAGGTTGCAGCCCAGGAAAGGGGGGCTGGGGAGGTTTCCCACTGACCTGATAGCTCTAGGAAGGCTTCCTGAAGGAGGAGGCGTAGAGAGAGTGAATCTGGCCATCCCTTCTTCCCTACCTATCATTTGTCTATGGCTGGAAGGAAGTTTTCATTTTGAAAGGAAGGAGAGGAACACCCCCCGCCCCCGATATCTTATTGACTGAGGGGTCCTGGGCCCAGCCAACCCAGTCCCTGGACCCTGGGCTCGGAAACTGGCTCTTCTGGGCTTATTTGAGCCCATCGAGGTGGCCTCTTTCCTTGCATCAGAGAAACTTCCTCCTTACACAGAAAGCAGCCCACTTAGAAGCCTGGATCCAGGGGCTGAGCTACTTCCAGGGTCACTTAGACATGGACAAGGGGCAGCCTGGGGTCTTGGGACTGATGAGGTCCCTTCTTGATGCAGAACTGCCCCCAGGGCTCCAGCCACAGGTCCCCTTGCCTTGTTCCCAAAGCCAACTGAAGATGTCCGTTGGCCGTGGAGCTGTGGCTTTCTCAGGCTTGTCGTGAGTTTGCCCTGCTCAGAACCCTTGAGCAGCTCCCCATTACCTATAGTCCTTCTCCCAGATTGGAGGGCGAGATGCCATGGGTCTAGAACTTGGTGTTCTGGGATAAATGTACCGCCAGACAAATACCTGACATACACCGGTGTTTGCTCACAGGGCGAGGTATTTAATTATTTCAATATTATTCCAATAATCTGAATGTGCAATACATTCACATAGTTTGCAATTCAAACTTCTAAAATACAGCATCTGTTAGAAGCCCCACTACCACCTGTGTCCCAGCCACCCGACTCCCCTGCTCCCTAGAGAAAATCATTTTCATTAGTTCTTCCGTATCCTTCCAGAATTTTTATGCAAATACATAAAGTAGTGTGTATTTGCATCGTTATAGGCTGATCTGCTTCATGTGTTTTCACTTAATAATGTATTGGGAGACCATTCCACATCAGCACACACAGAGCATATTTACAGTTGCATAGTAGTCCATCGTGCAGATGTAGCACAGTTTATTTAGCTCATCTTTCTGTTGGACACTTGGGTTGTTTCCAGTATTTGCTGTTACAGATAGCTCTAGTGAATGTGTTTGCACATACATCATTTCTTACACATTTAAGGTGTATCTGTTGAGAAGATTCCCAGAAGTCGGATCTCTGGGTCAAAGGGCAAATGCATCTGTCACTCGGGTATGTGTTGCTAAAATATCTCTCGCAGGGGTTATATCATTTTGCATTTCCACCAGCAACGTATGAGCACACCTATTTCCCAACACGACGGTTGTACCAACAGGGTGTGTTGTCAAATGTTGGGCTTTTGCCTGTCTGATAGGTAACAGAATATCCTGGTGTAGTTTTAATTTACACTCCTCTTCATATGAATGACACTGAGTATCTTTTCATATGTTCAAGGTCTGCTTATATATTTTTTAATTTGAATAGTTTGTTCAAATCTTTTGCCCACTTTTTTGTTACTTTGTTGGGCTTTTTTCTTCTTGTTTTGGGGGAGCTCTGCACATTTTAGGGAGATTAGCCCCTTGACTGATACGAGTTGCAAGTATTTTCTCCCAGTTTATGGTTTGTCTTTTGACTTTGCTGATGGCATCATGATGATGATGATGATGAATTTAATTTATTGTCTTTTCTTTCCTTGTTTTGAATTTCAAGTCTTAGTTGGAAGACTTTGTCCATTCCACAGTTATAAAGGGGCTCACCCATGTTTTCCTCTGGTTCTCTTACGGTTTTAATATTTACATCGAAATCTTGGCTCCATTTGGAGTTTGTCCTGCTGTTTTGGTGAGAAATTGATCTGGCTTCATAGGTTTCCGGATGGTTGCCCACTTGTGCCAGCGTCATTTATTTAAAAACCCACCTTTACCTCACTGTTGTGAGATGCCACCTTTATCATACACTAACTTCCAGGTGGGTTTCTTGGCTTCCTCTTCTGTCCCTTTGGTCTGTCTGTCTGTCTATTCATGTCTGGGCAATTGATTAGAAAACTTGTTTTCATATGAAAACTAGGGTTATATTATGGAACAAAATACAAAATTTACATGTATTTTACAGACAAAACTCTAAACTTCAAAGAGATTCTTGTCTCCAACCCTCTCCCCTCTCCCACTACCTCGCCCCCTCTCTGGTCTACACAACCCTCTCTGCTGCCAGTAGAACTGCAGTGGAAGTGCCACTAATGGTTATTATCTGAGTTGTCCCCTCCTCCCAGAAGCCTTCCCTGACTTCTCCTTGCCCTGGGCAGAGTTAGTCACTTGCCCAGCAAGCACCCCGAGCAAAGTTCCTTCTCTTGCAGCGCCTATTAAGAGTCATTAGGCTGCGTGGTAATCACCTATTTACTTGTCTCGGGCTTGTTTGGTCTGATCATCAATCAATCAACTTACTCATTTCTTACTCATTTATAGGGCATTAGTCTGCCACATCCTGAAGGGTCACATGCAAAGGGTTTGATTCTTGCAAAGTGTCAATTAGCCCTTGGGTATTTTCTGAGTCCTCTCTAGGGGCAAGGCCCTGGATTTGTTCTCCTCTTCCCTGTCACCCCCTACCCCTTGGCCTTGGTGCTCCCTTCCGCAGGCTCCATGCAGAGCCCCCCTACCCCCCACCTCTCACTGGGGAGAATGCTTTGCAGAGCGGCTGAGGGTGCAGAGCTCTGCTCTAGGATCCACATCCTGGAGAGCTGAAGGGCATCCTGGCCATTCCACCCTGGGCCCCTGCCAGGAGTCGCCTCCTCCTGGCCCACCAGGTGCCCCCAGGATTTCACGGGCCCTGCGGATGTGCTGCCCCCAGCCCCTGGCTGCGTCTGTGGAACACAAGTGGCCAAGGGGCTGCTGCTGCCTTGGCAGCTACTGAGACACAGAGGCTGCAGGAGGGGCACTCTCTGTATTGGGGAAGCCCCTTCATCTTTCCAAGGAAGAATCATGGAGGCTGAGTTGGGGAGGGGAAGAGGCAGGGTACGGAGAAATTTAGGCAGTGGAGCCCCATGGGGTCTCCTGGGGTAACCCTGATTTCCCAGCTAGCATCCTGGGTCCTGGGCCCTGGGAGAGCAGGTGCAGAAGGCTGAGTTAGGGCAGGGCTGGGCCCACATCAGGAGCCAAGACCACTGGAGCTGGCTCTGAGCAGGTGACTTGAAGATGGGGAGAGAAGAGTGGCAGGACTGGACAAGGGCACCCCGTGCAAGGGACAGAGCCCAGCTGGCTGCGTATCATTTCAACCCCATCCTTCACTCTCTCTACATGCGCCCCAAATGCCCTCATCTAAAACATGGGCACCATAACCCTGGTCTACCCTTCCTACTTCAAAGGATTATGTATTGAGCAGACAGAGGATATGAGAATGTTCGGGGAGCAATAAAACTGGCTCCCATATGCAGTGGGGTTGCATGGCTCCGTGACCCTAGAAGGACTGGTCGGATGAGGAGGCCAGACTTACTGGGAGGCTGATCCCAGTTGAATCTACAGTCAGAGATATTAGGAGGTAGGCTGAGCAGTCTTGGGAGGTGGTGAGCTCCCCGTCACTGGCAGGTGAGCAGCCTTGGAAGTTGGTGAGCTCCCCGTCACTGGCAGGTGAGCAGCCTTGGAAGGTGGTGAGCTCCCCGTCACTGGCAGGTGAGCAGCCTTGAGAGGTGGTGAGCTCCCCGTCCCTGGCAGGTAAGAGCAGAGGCCAGAGACCCCTTGACAGGGAGGCTATGAAAAGGGGCCAGCTCAGATGCAGCTCTGTGCTCTACAGCCTGGAAAGGCTCTGATGTTTGCTTTTTTTGTTTTGTTGAGAGCTGTTTAATCTTTATTATTATTTTTTCCCATGTAAATTTATATATTTATTTTTTAAATACACATAACATAAAAATCATTTTAACCATTTCGAGTGGACAATTCTTTGACGTTAAGAACATTGTCAATACTGTGTAACTTTCACACTATTTATTTCCAGATTATTTTCATCATCCAAACCAAAACTCTTATTTGTTTAGCAATAACTACCCATTCCTTCCTCCCCCACCCCTGGTAACAATTATTCTGCTCTCTGTGTCTTTGAATTTGCTTATTCTAAGTATTTCACTTAAGAGAAGTCATACAATATTTGTGCTTTTGTGTCTGGCTTATTTCACTCAAATGATGTCTTCAAGGTTCATCCATGTTGTAGCACATACCTCCACTTCATTTGTTTTTTATGGCTGAATAATATCTCATTGGCTGAATAGACCACATTTTGTTCATCCATTCACCTGTTGATGGACATTTAAGTCACTTCCATCTTTTGGCAATTGTGAATAACACTGCTGTGAATATCAGTGTGCAAATGTCTGTTCAAATCCCCACTTTCAATTCTTTTGGGTATTTATCTAGAAGTGAGATTGCTGGGACATATGGTAATTCTATACTTTTCTGAGATACTGCCAGACTGTTTTCCAGAGGCTATACCATTTTTCATTCCCACCAACAATGAATGAGTTTTCCCATTTCTCCATATCCTCTCCAATATTTGTTATTTTCTTTTTTTTAAAATAGTAGCCATTCTATAGTGTGTGAGATGGTATCTAATTGTGGCTTTGATTTGCATTTCCCTAATGGCTAATGATATTGAGCATCTTTTCATGTGCTTTTTGTCCATTTTGTCTATCTTCTGTGGAGAAATGTCTGATTGAGTCTTTTGCCCATTTTAAAATTGGGTTGTTTGTCTTTTTTGCTGTTGAATTGTAGAACTTCTTTATATATCCTAGATATTAAACCCTTAGTGTATTGTGGTTTCCAAATATTTTTCCCCAGCTGTAGGTTGTCTTTTTACTTTCCGGATGAAGTCTTTTGATGGACAAATGTTTTTAATTTTGATGAAGTCCCTGCTCACTCCAGAACAGGGCCGGAGACCCATGATGGGAGCACAGGCTGGCTCCACACTGTGCCATGGGGGGGGGGGGCAGGGAGGGGCAGCAAGGGCACCCCGAATCTCAAAAACAGTTTTTAAGGCTGAATTTTCATATTCAGTGCTTGTCCAATTACTACAACCCTTTAACTGTTTTCTGAAGTTTTGAGGACAATGGTTCTGCCAGTTTTTGCTAATTGTTCAAAGATTCTGCTGGGGCATGGCACCCTACAGTTTCTTTTGCTGCCACATTGGTCAACCAGAAGCCCTGGTGTTTTTGGTTTTTAAATTTGTTTTTGTTTTTCGCTTGATTAAATATAATTGCACGTTATTTTAAATTAAAAAATTTTAACCTTTTATTTTGAAATAATTTCAAACTTACAAGACAGTTGCAAAAATAATACAAACCAAACACAGAGAACTCCAACATACCACATTCTCCACCCCCAGTTATCCAGATCCACAAATTTTCACGTTTTGCCACTTTGCCATTTCCTCCTTCCTTCCTTCTCCCTCCCTCCCTTTCCTTCCTTCTTCCTTCCCTCCTTTCTTCCTTTCATCATCCATCTATTATATCAATCAGCGTATCTATTTTCTGAACATCTGAGAGCATGTGGCACACGCCATATTCCTTGAACACGTAATACTTCCACGTACATTTCATATGAACAAGGCTATTCCCTTATGTAATCACCTTAAGTTATCAAGTTCAAGAAATTTAACATCAATATAAAGCTTATATTCTATAATCTACTTTTTCTTATGTCCCAATAATTTCCTTTTGAGTCTCTTCTCCTCCACTTTTAGATCCCATCCAGTACCATGTATTGCATATAATTTCATTATCTCTTTAGTATCTCTTTATTTCTTTTTTTTAAATTGTGTAAACAAAAATAAATCTTCCCACCCCAATCCTTCCCAAGCAAATTAATCACATTCGCAAGGATGCAGTACTCTCAACACCCTCCATTACTAGAGCTTTCACTTCACCCCAAACAGAAACCCTACACTCATTTTTTTAAAAAATTCAGTTTTATTGAGATATATTCACCTGCCATACAATCATCCATGGTGCATAATCAACCGTTCACAGTGCCATCATATAGTTGCGCATTCATCACCCCAATCAATTTTTGAACATTTTCCTTCCTCCAAAAAGAATGAAAATAAGAATCAAAATAAAAGTAAAAAAGAACACCCAAAACATCCCATCCCCCCATCCCACTCCATTTTTCATTTAGTTTTTGTCCCCATTTTTCTACTCATCCATCCGTACACTGGATAAAGGGAGTATGAGCCCCAAAGTTTTCACAATTACACAGTCACACCACGTAAACTACATGGTTATGCAATTGTCTTCAAGAATCAAGGCTACTAGGTTACAGTTTGACAGTTTCAGGTATTTCCTTCTAGCCATTCCAATGCACTGAAAACTAAAATGTGATATCTATATAGAGCATAAGAATGCCTTCCACAGTGACCTCTCGACTTGTTTGAAATCTCTCAGCCACTGAAACTATTTTATTTCATTTCACATCCCCCTTTTGGTCAAGAAGATTTTCTCAATTCCATGATGCCAGGTCCAGGCTCATCCCTGGGAGTCATATCCCACCTTGTCAGGGAGATTTACACCCCTGGGAGTCAGGTCCCATGTAGGGGGGAGGGCAGTGAGTTCACCTGCCAAGTCGACCTAGCTAGAGAGAGAGGCCACATCTGAGCAACAAAAGACATTCTCTGGGGGAGACACTTAGGCACAGTTATAAGCAGACTTAGCCTCTCCTTTGCAGTAAGAAGCTTCATCAGGGCAAGCCCCAAGATCAAGGGTTCAGCCTATTAAATTGTTAGTCCTCAATGTTTGTGAGAATATCAGTAATAACCCAGGTGGGGAAGTCCAATATTTCCACATTTTCCCTCAGTTCCTCAGGGGGTCCCTGCAAATATATTTTTATTCTCTATCCAAATTACTTTGGGATGTATTAGGATTTCACAATAATCTGTATAAACCTACCAGATCTTACTTCCTATTCAAAGTTCTGTGTAATTATGGTGTTTGAATAAACTGCACAAGTTAAATTATTTAGTGTGCAGCAGAAAGTATAGATCCTGCACCATATAAACATCTCTTCCCTTGGTCTCACACAGAAGTTGAAGTTTTAAAACACAGTCAGTATCATCCTTTACCCTTTGGCCTGATTTGCCTTAGTCCTAACCAGATCTGCTTCATTCATATCTCTAATTGAAGGCTGAACTCTTTTTCAGCTTTTTGAACAGTAGCTGTATGAGATAATACTGACATTCATAGCTGCTGAGCTTTAGCTCAGAGTTTCAAGTGTCACACACATACCCAAAGTTCCAGAGACCAGAAAGGTTATACACAAAGAACTCAGCATCTCAGAATTTGGAACTAACCATTACAACTCAGGAATAGATGTGACTGCTGTAAGAGCTTACAATCTAGAGACTTTTACAATAAGCATTCCCCTGATAAGCTGTGCTCTAAGAGTCGATTCTCAGAGTTTACACATTGTAGTTAGTCCATATTAGTGAGGCATTATAATGTTTGTCTTTTTATTTCTGATGTACTTCACTCAAAATGCTGTTCTTAAGATCCATTCACCTGGCTGCGTGCCTACACTCATTTTGCTTTATCTTCCTGTTGCTTCTGCCATCCCTGGTAACCTGCACTCTACTTTCTGTCTCTATGAGCTTGCATATTCTCTGATATTTTCTTTTTGGTTACCATGGGGTTTAAATTCAACATCCAAAATCTATAACACTCTCATTCGCTTTGATACTAACATACCAACTTCAACAGCATTTATAAACTATGTTCCCATATCCTTCTCTCGCCCTGCCTTTATGTAGTTCTTGTCACTAATTATATATTTATACATTATGAGTCCATAGCCATTGATTTATCATCACATTTCATGCATTTGCATTTTAGATCCTGTGGGAAATAAAAATTGGAGTCACAAATAAAAAATGCAATATTACTGGTATTTGCATTTACCCATGTCATTATCTTTATTGGAGATCTTTATTTCTGCATGTGGCTTCAGCCAACTGTCTGAACTTTTCAACCTGCAGAAGTCCCTTTAGCATTTCTTGTTGGGCCAGTCTAACGCTGATGAAGACCCTTAGCTTTTGTTTCTCTCAGAATGTCTTAATCCCTCCCTCATTTTTGAAAGACAGTTTTGCCAACTACAGAATTCTTGGTTGGCAATATTTTGCTTTCGGCACTTTGAAACCATGCCTCCATGGCTTCCGATGAGAAATTGGCCCTTAATCTTACTGTGGTTCCCTTATATGGGACATGTTACTTCTCTCTTATGGCTTTCAGAACTCTCTCTTTATCTTTAGCATTCGACAGTTTCATTATAACCTGGTGTGGTTTGGTATATTTGGATTTATCCTGTTTGGAGTTTGCTGAGCATCTTGGATGTGTATAGCCACGTCTTTTGTTAAACTTGGAAAGTTTTCAGCTACTATTTCTTTGAACATTCTCTCTGCCCCTTTCTCTCTTTCTTCTCCTTCTGGGACTCTCACAGTGCGTATATTGGTATGTGTGATGGTGTCCCACAGGTTCCTCAGGTTCTATTCACTTTTCTTCATTCTTTCCTCCTTCTGCTCCTCAGACTGGATGATTTCCATTAACTTTTCTTCAAATTCACTGATTCTTTCTTCTGTCAGCTCCAATGTGCTGTTGAACCCCTCTAGGGAATTTTTAATTTCTGTCACTGTGGTCTTCAGCTCTGTTTGGTCTCTTTTCATGATTTCCATCTCTCCATTAATATACTCTTTGGGTTCATTTATTATTTCCTTATTTCCTTTAGTTCTTTGTCCATGTTTTCCTTTAGCTCTTTGAGCATATTTATGTCCATTTTTAAAAAGACTTTGTCTGGAATGTCCCAGGTCTACTCACTGACGGTTTCTAACGCTTTAATCTTCTCCTTTGCGTGGGACATCACTTCCTGTTTCTTTGTATGTTTTGTAATCTTTTGTGGAATCCTAGACATTTTGATTTTTTTACTGTGTTATTACTGGAATTTAGTATCAAGCTTGTGTTAAGATTGAGCTTTCTTTGAATGCCAGGCGCTAACAAGAAGGAAAAAAAGAAGATAAAGAGAACAACCTTCCCAGTCTTTGAAGATTTACCCATGGGATTGTTCTCCTTCAGAGCTTATCTGTACAATGATTTTGGAGAATCGCCTTTATTTAGGGTCCTCCCAGATCCTTACTGGGCATGTGTCTTTTCTTTGACATGGGTGTGTGGCCCTAGGAATTCTCCTGCTTCCACAGATACACACGTCTCCTCTTCCCTATGAAACAGTTTTCTCCTGATCCAGGCCGTGCACTGTGTGTCCCACAGCCAGCGATCCTTCGCCTCAGGCAGCACAACTTTATTTTCTCCACCGTGTGCTGTAGGAGAGCTCGGTGAGCTGCTTTCTACCCACAGGGCAAGTTCTGGGACAGCGAGTCCCTCAGGCCATCCCCATATTGGGCCAGACATCTGTGCTCCCAGCTCCGTGCTTGACGGTTCCCCAATCCCTGCCAAGCTGACGAGTGCATGGGGACTGGCCAGCCCCGGTCCCAGGGGATCCTACCACTTCCACATGGCCTTTTTCTTTATTCAGCACTTGCCCTGTTACTGAAGTCCTTTAACTGTTCTCTGGAGCTTTAGAAAGATGTTTCTGTGAGTTTTTGCTGGTTGGTTAAAGCTTCTATAGGGGGATAGAGCCCTGAAGCGTCTCCCTCCACCATCTTTATTGGATCCATCTGTAATGTTGACTCCCTGGTGTTTGCCGTTTCCTTTATTCCACCCTTCACCTGTGCTCCCCTCCTTTCCTCTCTCTCCGAGTTGAGGTGGGGTTGGTGGTGGGGGAGTGGAGGCAGGAACCCGGAACTTCAGGCTGTCATGTGACACTTCAGCCCTGAGCTCTCATCTTGACCAAGCCCGTCCAAGAATCCCTTGGGCTCATGATGGCCAGCGATGACTCTAGTTAGTCACTTGGGGGATCTCCAGCCCTTTCTCTGCTGGACCCCTGCCCCCAGATGATCAGAAAGCAGAACCCCTCATCCTGGGTCTCTCCTGCTTGGAGGTGGCCTCCTGCAGGCCAAACATACAATGGGCCATGAGGGACTTTGTCTGACCCCCACCTCCCCTTGCATGTCCAAGGGAACAGGTCCCAGCAGCCTATACCTTTGTGGGTGGGGAGCTGCATCTCAAGGACCCCCCCTCCCCCCCCCCCCCCACACACACCTCGCTGTCTCCTCCTTCTCTTTCTATCTGGCAACCTATCCTCCTCTCAGAGGGGATGCGATGGGGAGTCGGCCATGGTCCCATAGGTAGGGAGACAGTGGCATTTTCATCTTTTCCCTGAAAAGAGCTATGGCTGTTTCCCTAACTAGTTACCACAGAAGAAAACTCCTCTTGCTAAAGTGAGCATCTCAATTTCCCAGACCCTGCAGTTTAGCCTCGCAGGAGGAATGGCTGTTTCTCCATCGAAGATGACTTTGACTCTAATCCTTGCAAAAGAGCAAATCCCTCCATACAGGTAACCGTGCAAGTGTATGTTTTTACCTCTTGCATGTGCCGCTTGCATGTGCTGTTGACTTATTTTCTCAAGATCCTGAGCCAGAGTGGGTGGACCCCATCTTCTCAAGGTCACCCTTGGGTCTCTGGCAGAGGCAGTAAACCACCGCGATTGACAATGCGGGATCTGGAGCCCCCCGGAGCCAGGCTTGCCTCCTGGTTCTGCGGCTTTAATAAGCCTTGTGACCTTGGGCAAGTTCCCAGCCCATCTGTCACCTCCCTCCCAAGGCTGTTGCGAAGATTAAACGAGATAGGGGATGTAAAGTCCTTGGCTCAGTGTAGACCACACAGTAAATGCTCAATAAACAGAGCCATTGCCATTGGCCAGATTTTGAACCCCAGCCTCTGACCCCCACCCCCAATTCAGCATTCCATTTCTAGCTCCAGGACACAGCCATTCCCTTCTCCCTGTGCCCCCCCGCCCCCACCCCATTAAAGCAAGATCATAAAACCTCCAGGGGAGGGAGGCTGGTGACATCTTTAGTGGAGACATTTGGGTGAAAAATTCATGACCATCAGTTATTCGTGGAAGAGAGGAAAAAATGAGCCATTTCCGCAGCTCAGGAACGCTGCTCTCCCGGGCTGCGAGTCCACAAATCTATTTTATGTGACGAGATCTATAGTCTAATAGAAGGAGCTGATCAGAGACTTAAGAAAAAGTGCCCAATAACGCACCACTCTTGGCCCCATCTCTCGGCCCCACAAGGAGCCCTTCTGTCAAGCAAGGGGGTGACAGCTCCCGGAGCCACAAGCAGTTCATTGTCCACCAGCACCTGGGGGACAGCCAGGTGACCCGGGGCAAGAACCAGGCGGCCCCATCGTGCTGCCATTTTTCTCCACTATCCTGGGGTCTGTTCCTGCATTCCCCCACCAGTGAGGGGACCGGGACTTGGGAAACCTGACATCCTGTTGTCACTGAGTCTCCCCCTGACTTGGGAGAGATTGCCCGCCTCCTATCTGTGGACCCCAAGGAGAAATGGAGGGGTCAATCCTCCCACCACTTCCTATTCTGGGGAAGGAGGCTATGAGGAGGTAGAGAAGGGGCCAAGAGATAAGGATGTCTCAAGACCTTTCCAAGACCCAAGAGCTCTGGTCCATGTCCCTGGAGGCCTGGGACAGCTTTGCAGAGGAAGAGGTTTGCTGCCATCCTTTAGGGCACCTTGGGGTGGTGCTTGGGGAGGTTGATGCAGGTCAGGCCCAGGGCTACCTGGGCAGATGAGGCAGGCTCCCCACAAGGAGTAGGGCTAGCGATTCCTGAGCCCAGCTCTTGGGACAAACCCAAGCTCGGAGGCCCAACAGATGCCAACCAGTCTTGCTCCAGTATGAAGAGGGGCTCGTTCCCCCATGGCCCCATCAGTCACCCGCTGATGACCAATGCCCTTGTGCCCAGGTGAGCTGGAGAGGTGACCGTGGTCAGAAGCCCCAGACCAATCATTTGCCAAACAAATGAGTGAATGAATAAATGAATGAATGAATGCCTCTGGGCAGAAGGATCCTAGCTGGGTCCCCAGCCTTGTCCCTTAAGGTGCCAGGAGGTCTGGGCATATGTCTGAGCTGGGGGGCAGGCCTGCAGGGGTTCATCTGCACGAGAAGCCAGGTGCCACCCTGGGCCTCCAGACACCCCCTTCGGATGGAGGACGATGGGTCAGTGCTGGGCAGGAGGCGGTGGCTTTTAAATTGGTTGATTTGTCTGGCTTGTTGTGTCTACCTTGTTCAGAAAAAGACTTCGTGGGGCGTACAGAGATTCCTGTAGACAATAGGATGAAAACCAAAGCAGGAAGTGAACATAAAGGGGAAATAGGGGGTTCCCGGGGAGCAAGGGAGGCAGAACACAGCGGGTTTGGAGCTGCCCAGGCTCAAATCGCAGCTCCACATGTTCACGTGACCTTGGGCAAGCAATCCAAACTCCCTGTGCCTCCATTTCCTCATCTCTAAAATGGGGATTATAGAGAACCTTGGGTGGTTGCAAGGATTCAATGGAAAAAAAAAACCCATGAAATAGTAGAGTGATTGGTACCGAGCACTCAATAAATTAGTAACCAATCAATAATCTATTGCTCAATAATCAATAATACTGTTATGATGGTTGCATGCCCAGGGGGCATTTGCTGGGCCTGACAATTGGACTCCTAGCAGGGAAACCCAAGCAGCTGCTGGGGCACCGGCAATCGTTCCTGGAGCTGAGGCTGGGGAGAAAGGCCTTCTGCAAGTTCCCGTGATGTGGGCACTGTGGCAGGGGGGTGGGTGACACCTTGTCTCATTGCTGGGAGACATGGGCATCCTGACGCTGTGTGCAGGCTGCTAGAAGTCATTTGGGCAGGGCCCACCTGCACGGGACCTGGTCCACCGTCCCTCGGCCCATCGGCTCTGCGAGTAACATTTCGAACCCAGGAGCAAGGAGGTCCTGCCATGCTCGCCCAGCCCAGGGGTCAGTGGCCAAGGTCCAGGGAAGGACTGTTGTCCAGACCCTCTGCTGCTTTTCTGGTCCTGCCTTGAGGCACTCGGGGACCCGTGCGGCCATCAGCTTCTCCTAGCCATGGCTCAGGCCCCACAGAGGTGCATCGTGGACTGCAAAGGTGGGTTCTGGAAGAAAGCTAGTCAGTGCCCTTCCCCAGGCCACCTGCCCATGCTCCCTGCAGTTCTCTCTCTAGCCTCAGCTTTGCCTGGCCCTCTGCACCCCAAACCACACCAAACTCCACCTCCCACACTCCTCCCACAGGGCCTCTAACTCCCTCACTCTCACTTGCCTCTGGGCCTTTGCACATTCTGTTCCTTTTGGCAGGCCCCCATTCTGGCCTTTGGCTGATCTCCAGGGATCAGCTCGGAGGCCACTTCCTCCAGGAAGCCTTCCCTGACCCCCAGGTTTGAGTTGGGTTAGGCTCCTCCCATGTGCCCCAAAGCTCCTCTCCTGCCCCCCACCATAGGTACATACCTGGCTGCAGGCTGGAGCTGCCTGTTTTCTTGCCCACATGCATCTCACACTCCACAAGGACGGCAGCTTTGTCTCTCCTGGGCCCCACTGTCCTCACTGGGCACCTCAGTGTTGAATGAATGCATCAGGTAGTGATTTTCTGTCACTTGGGCAGTCATATGAGAGTCGACTCTTTGGCCCTGGTCTTGTGTCCCAGGTGGTGGCAGCAGCAGTGGGGGCGTCTGCCGTTCTCCGCACCCCAGATGCTGGTCCAGCACTGAGGGGGCAAACGAGAGGATTCGTCCGAGGACTTCCAGGGAGCTGGAGTATCCTCAGAAAGAATAAGGATGAGGCAAATAAGGGGGGGGATCCCAAGAGGGAAAGTTATGACATTGTTATTGTCATCTCCAGTTCTGTTTCTTGTATTTTTTACCTCCCCAGGCTGGAGTATTCTCTAAACCTGGGTTCTCAGTTGCAGGGAGGATGAGTCCCCTGTGGAAACCAAAGCCTTTGGAACTAGAAAGTCTGGGGGGGGGGGGGGGCTCCCAGGGGCTTGACTGCTAAGAGGGGTTGGGGAAGAGCTGGGCAGCTGGGCAGGACACTCTTCAGCCAGAGCCACTCTGGTCTCATCTGTTTTATATCTTGGGGTTCTGCCTATGATTTCACTTTTTTAAAAAGAGTTCTTCGGATGAAAAATAATGAAAAGCCACTGATCTAGTCCAGAGCTGGCAGCAACTGTCTGCCCAGACCCTGCCCCTCCAGGCCCCCTGCTGTCCGCTTGCTCTGGGGGGAGCAGAAGGAGTCAACACTCACGGCTCAAATATTGACCAAGCAGCCACAAAGCGAAGTCAAGTTGGACTTGCGAGGACAGTTAGACACAGCCCCTGCGCGAACAGGGTCCGTGCCATCCGGCAATGTTCCAGCCCCAGAGCTCTGCCGTCGGACCCCACAACGGGGTCAGGGAGGCTGGTGTGACACAGAGAATGTCTGAGCTTACGGAACAAACAGGGCCTCGGCCGCAGCCATCATTTAATAACTATCGCTAACTGGGAGGGAGCAAAGCTGGCCGGATGGCTGAACGGACGCGGAATATTCTGAAAACGGAGTTTTATTAGCACCCAGTGTGGGCTGCGGTTCTGACTGCTGGGTGCTGCTAAGGAGGGTGTCTCCTTCCAGGAACAATGGGCACTTTGTCATCAGGATATCAGTTTTTGGGTGTGCCTAAATGGATGCATTAAAAGTGTTTAAAAATGATCAGTTGTCTTAAGTAGGTTAAGCATCTCCATTGCAATCCTGGTTATAGCTTAGCAGAGGCTTTTTTTTTTTTTCCCTTGGAGTCTTTGAAGTCCAGCTTTCCCCGAGCCCATGTCCAAATTAGGCCAGTGCCACGCGGGTGCTGCCTGAATCAGTGACAGGCCTGCCTTCCCACCTCGCGGAGGGAACAGCTCTGCTCTCTCCCGGGCACCGTGAAGGGTTTCTCGGGGAGGCTCAGGGCTGGCTGCTGCTTTCCCTGCAGCTGAACCTCAGAGGCCACCCCGCCTTTTTATTGATGCACCCCATGAGGCCCGGAGGTGACTGTTAAAATATTGCCTCCTCCAGGGACACTCTGGGACCAGACGTGCTCGGGGCGGATGTCAAGTAGGAGGAAGGGGGAGGATCGACTCCGTTTCCCATGCTCGCGCAGGGGAAGGGAGAAAGCAAGTGGAGGAACAGATGTTGCGGCCTTCCTCTGTGCGCCCGGCGCTGGGGGCACCAGGGGGCGAGGCCCGCTGCTGGGAGGCGCCGGTGCTGCCTGGGCCGGCCCTGGGGGGGAGGAGGAATGTACCTCTCCCCCTCTACCCTCCCACCTCCACCCCTGTCCCTGCAGGTAAATGATTAACAACTGGCACGTAAAAAAAAAATAAAAATAAAAAAAGAAAGGAGAAAGGAGTCGTGTTTCTGCATTTTGAGTGCACCCACCCAGTCCCTCCTTATACTGATGAAGGCTAAAGGGGGTTACCAGGGCCAGGGGTGGCACACAGGCAGAGCTCAGCCCTCCCACCCCCGGCCCAGGGCCTGCTCCAGGATGCCGTCGTGGGGGCACTTTCCAGAATGTCCATGGGAGATGGATGCTAGTGGGCTTCTGGGCCACCCTGGGCTGGACTGGCCTCACCTGACCCAGCCCACATAACCTCCAGGCTTTGGGGGACATAAGTCATCATGGGTGATGCTGTCCTGGTGACTGGAAGGCAGAACTTTCTGGTACACAAGCTGGGTGATGTCAGACTGTGTGGTGGACTGGCAGCCAGGCTCATCCTCGGGGATGTGCTTGCAAAAGGACACGGGTTAGCTGGGAGCTGGGGGTGGCATCCTGGGCTGTTGGGAGTCACCCCTCTCCCAGCCACACTCCATGGCTCCTGTGTTCCTTGAATGTGTCTGTGTGTGTGTGTTTTAAATTTATCCCTTTTGGTTCCCACCCCCCACCCCACCCCAAAAGGTAATGACAAGAGACTTTGGTTTGTATCTAGTCTCTGCCTTTGGTTTGATGTGCTTCTGGGGCACCCCAAAGTCACTTGGCCTCTCTGTGCCCTACTTTCATCATTTGCCCTAAATGCCCCTCTAGAAGTTTCTTTATAATTTTGGGATGGAAAGACATCATGGGGATGGTGTGTTCTCAGCCAGCCCCAGGCAGCTGGCAGAGCCACAGTGTGTCTGAGTCAGGGGCTGAGGGAGGCTCTGAAGTCCAGATTCCCTGAGGCCAGGGACCCCTTGCTCCAGAGTCCAGCTGAAGCCTTCACCTTAGGGCACAGGCATGGAAGACTTCCTGCAGGAGGTGACGCTGGAGCAAGGCCCTGAAGGATGGAGGCTGGGGAAGACATCTTTCCCGGCAGGAGGATCAGCCCCTGCAAAGGGTGGGAGGTGGGTGTGAAGACAGAGGAGGGTCTGGGGGACGTGCCAGTGATGCCCACTGCCAGCTCAACCCCAGAGGGACCCTCCGTGAAGCGGGGCTCTCATGGCCAGCAGGTCTGGGGCACCCTAGGGCCTGGCAGGGGGTGGGCGGTGATGTCAGCCAGACCTGGGCTACAATGTGCCCTCTGCCATCGACCCTGTGTGCAACCTTGGGCTTTCGGAGCTTCGATTTCTTCACTGGTGTCACACTCAGAATTATTGTGCCGATTAAATTAAAGAAGCCCCCGGCGCAGAGCACGGTCCATGTGTGTTGTTAGTGCCTGACTCTCCCACGAATCGAATTAACAAGCATTTATTGAGCACTTGTTGTGTTGCTATTTGTGTCCAGCCACACTGAGAGGATGGTGTATCCGTCTACAGGAGCCTGCTGGTGGGTGGGGGGACCCTCCAGACAGACAGATACTCTGAGCTCAGGCATTGTCCGGGGAACAGGGCCATCCTGCGGGCGTCTTCTGTCTGTCTGGATTCAGAAGTTGGGGGGCAGTCTGGCCAAGGGAGGAGAACGTAGTCTTTCTCTTCTGAGATGGGAAGGGTGCAGGTGGCTGCTCATTAGAAGCTTCTAGCTGCAGCCTGTGCTCCTATGAGGGGTGCCGGACACCTGGGCGGGGGTGGGGGTGGAAAGGCAATGGTGGGGTGCAACCCAGGGGGGACATAAAGACTGAGACACCATCCTTTCCAGCACCGAGTCTGTGCCATGCCGTGTGCTAGGAGCTGTGAGCGCAGATCCGGCTCACGCTGCAGGATACTGTCCCCATTTTACAGAGAAGGAAAGTAAGGCCCAGAGAGCGGAAGGACGGCCCGGGCGGGGCAGATGCGGCCCCAGCCTCTCGGCTCTTCTCCCTCACCTTCTCTTTGACCCCCCTCCGCGCTGCGCCCCGAGGGGCAGGGGGAGGACAAGGCGCTCCAGGGGTCGCGCGGAGGCAACTGGCGAGGCCCGGGGGCCAAAGGGCGATCGCGGGCGCGGTGGGGTGGGGGGATGGGAGGCTCCTGGCGAGCCCGGGGCTTGGAGGGGCGCTCGAGGCGGGGGCAGGGGGCGCGGGGACCGGGGGCCGAGTGACTGCCGACGGCGGGGTGGGCGCCCGGCTCTGGGGCCCTCGCGGCGCGCTCCGGCCGGCCCGGCCCGATCCCCGTTAGCGCGGCGCCACCTAGCGGCCGCCGGGGGAACTGCCCGTCCACTGTCCCCGGCCCGGGCCCGGCTCCTGCGGCCAGAGCAGCAGGAGGTGACAGGCGGGGCGCAGGGGTGGCGCCCTGGCCCTGACCTTGACCCCACACTCTGTAGCTTGGGACTTTTGCCTTCAGCCCCAGCCCCCCCTGGACGGAAGCCACGGGCCAAGAAGGAGGCCAGAGGGAGAAGGGGACGGCCACACGGGCAGGGACGATGAAGGAGGGTTCAGGAGGATGACTGATGTCTGGGCTCCGGCCTGGGGTCCAGGGTGGGGCTGGGAGTAGAGAGGGAGGCTGCAGGCTGGCGCCGGCAGAGGGCGGAGGGGTGGGGGCCTGAGGCAGAGGACCCCAGAGGCGGGCAGGCCAACCCCCCACCGTCTCCCACAAGCAGGTGGGTGGGGGCCTGGCCCCTCCTCTCTGCCCTGTCCCGTCTGCCCTCCTCCTCCCCATGTTGAAGGAGCCACAGGGAACACCATGTTTAAGTCAAATGAAACACCCATCTTCCGTGAGCCCAGTTATGGGGGTGACATCGTCAGGTGATGCTGGCGGGGCCCCTGCACTCGGGCTCCCAAGCCTGGGGGAGGTGGTCCTGGGTCTGCTATGAACTCCCCCGGTGACCTCCGGCAAGCCACGGTTTCCTCCCCAGCAAAACGCCCTGTGGCCGTGTAACTCCTCACCAGGTGAGGGGCCCAGGTGGGAGGCACCCGAGGTGGGGGGTGGGGGGTGGCGGGTGGCACAGGCCGTGCACACCTGCTGTCAAACGCGGAGGGGCTCAAGTGCAGTGGTGGTGTCTGTGTGTGAGTGTGTGTGTGTATATGAATGCATGCCTCTGTGTGAGTGTGTGTTTGTGTTTGTGTGTGAATGCATGCCTCTGTGTATGTTTGTGTCTGTGTGAATGCATGCTTCTGTATGAGTGTGTGTGTTTGTGTCTGTGTGTGTGAATGCATGCCTCTGTATAAGTGTGTGTCTGAGCATGTGGATGCATGCTTGTGTATGAGTAAGTGTGTCTGTGTGTGTGAATGCATGCCTCTGTGTGAGTGTGTGTGTTTGTGTCTGTGTGTGTGAATGCATGCCTCTGTCTCAGTGTGTGTCTGAGCATGTGGATGCATGCTTGTGTATGAGTAAGTGTGTCTGTGTGTGTGTGTGAATGAATGCCTCTGTGTGAGTGTGTGTGTGTGAATACATGCTTCTGTGTGTGTGCCTGCGTGTGTGTGAATGCATGCCTCTGTATAAGAGATTGTCTTGTGTGTGTGTCTGTGTATGAGTGTGTCTGTGTGTGTGTGAATGCATGCCTCTGTATGAGTGAGTGTGTCTGTGTGTGTGTGACTTGGTGAATGTGTGTATGAATACACATCAGTGTGTGTGAAGCACTAGGCAGAGCTGCCTTGTGGCTGTGCATTTTGGGAAATTTTGCCATCCCTGCCCTGGACCCCCTTCCTTGGGGAGTGGGGTATCTTACCTTCCCAGGTGGGGCCCCATCTCTCCTGCCCCGCAGACCCATCCCTCAGCCTGCTCTAGCAGATGCTCACTCGGGCAATGTCGTGGAGGGAAATTGTTCCTGAGAGCCAGATTTTGGGGTTACAGGCCTTAGGACCTCATCTAGCAGTCCCATATACAGGTATTCAGGTGGAAAGTCTGCAGACATTCCGCAGCCATTTGGGGGGGGGGGGCTTAAAAGGCCAGGTGCATGAGGACTCTTGAGTGTCTCCTCTGCTGGGTCTGGGGCCTGGAAAAGTCCAGAACCTGCAACAGCAGACCCCTAGTGAGGAGGGATGGGGACCCAGACATTCAGTGGGGCCTCTTGGAACCTGGCAGTTACTGGGCCTGCTTATTTTGTGGCTGGACTGGGAGACCCTATTTTCTGGAGGGGAGGAGACATTTCAGCTCATGTTTTCTATCTTGAAATGACAATGGTTGGGAAAATCGGAGGATGCTGACCACAGTTTTGCTGGAGTTGGCTGCCTTTTCATATCGCCCTTCCCAGGAGCATCAGGTCACAGATGGGTGGGTGGGAGAGGCTCCCATCCACTGGGCCTACCGTGTGTGCCGCTGTTGACATCATTTAGTCTCTCGGCAGCCACGAGTGCATGTATTTTTTTCACAGAGGCAGGGCCAAAGCTCAGGAAGGTTACGTACATTCCTGGCCCAAGCTCCCTCTGTAAGTGACAGACGCTGGATTCGAACCCAGGCCCAGCAGGCCCTAAGGCTGACCTCAAGGCAGGAGCACAACCGCTAGTAACGGGATGGCTGGGCTTGGGCTGCCTCTAGCTACCCGGCCACCAGCTCTCAGCTCCCCGGGGGCCTGGGACTTCCTGGGCAGACGGTCCTCTGTGTGTGCATCCTGGGCTTGCTTCTCTCTCCTGCCACTCTGAGCACTGCCCCCACCTTTCTTGGAGCTCATCCTGGGACAGGAATCTCTGTCGCTCATTCTTGATAACAACTCTCGGGTCTTCTAAGGAGCCAGGAGCCCCCCCGGGAAAACTGCAAATGTTTTTCCCACCTCCGTCCACCCAGCTCACCAAAATCAAGGCCAATAGTGTCAGTGTCAAAAGACAGGTAGGGAAACTGAGGCTCAGAGAGGTCAAGTCTTGCCAAAAGTCACACAGCAGCCGATGGCTGAGACAGGGCCTTGGGTCTTCTGACTCCAGGTCCTGCCTTCAGGGCTTTGCATGAGCTGAGTGCTGCTTTCATCAGAAACTGTGGCCATGTGAGGAATACGGGGTGGGGTGGGGTCCCCAAGTTCCCTTCACCCCCAGTAGACAGAGAAAGCCCATCTGGAGCCTGCACCGTGGACTGCCGGGCCAGGAATTTCTACGCGGGGCCCACTAGAGTTGACGTCAGCTCCCTGCCTGTCCCTCCTTTCTCTCCCCAGGAGCTTTAAGACGCTGGGAAAACGGGAATGACTTAGTAATAAGTTACTTTAATTGAATTTTTTTTCCCCCAGAATTGGTATGCAGAGGTTATCGCTAGAGGATTTTCCAGGAGCCCCATGCCTGGGTTAGGTCATGGCGCCCCAAGTGAGCGTGGGTGCGTGTGTGTGCTTGTCTGTGCCCCATGTGAGTATATGGCACTTGCTTCTGTACATACACACGTGTGTGTGTGCTCCTTGCACTTTCAGAAGTGGGCACTTTGGGCTGCTCCCCCACCCCACCCCAGGCAGGAGCCGTGGGTCTGGAGCAGTGAGGAGGGGGAGGATGGCGGCCAGCTGGGACTCCGTGAGAAGCTGTGTCTGCTGTGATGGTGTGTGTTGTAACTGGCAGCCTGGCATATGAGTCACCGGCCAAATTAACTGAAGTTTCCTTTGGGGAAAAATGTAATCAGTTATTGCACTCCAGTCCATTTTAGCAAATTAACTCGTCCAGTTTTTTATTTTCATTTTTCAAACTTGGGGGTGGGTGGGTGGTTACGGATGGGGAGGAGGTTGGTGGAGGCCTGGGCCGAAGCTGAGGCGGCTGTTCCAGGGAGCCAATGTGGCCTTGGGTCCTTCTGGAATCTCGGGATGGAAACCCTCACTGAAGCAAGACCTTTGGTATCCACGAAGCAAGTCCCCTGGACACCGTTTTCGGGGACAACCAGAAGAGCAACCAAGCTCACTGTGAGCTAGTGAGGGTGGTTCCTGGGGTGCAAGCAGGCCTCGTGGAACAGATTGTCCCATTGCCAGATGACACCAGTCGGGAAGATTCCACCAGGCCTGCCTGAGTGTGAATGATGGATTGCAGTACAGTCTCTCCCAAGGGCACTGTGGCCCCCAGCCTTCGATTCTAGGGCTTTCCCATTCATTCTCTCATTTCCTTCTCACACCCGCCCTTGAGGAAGGTATTGCAAACCCTCAGCTCATAGGTGAGGTCGCTGAGCCCCTGAGAAGGGGACAGCCCAGGTCCACGCAGGGACTCCAGACCCCACTCCCTTCACCTCACATAGGGCCCAGAATGTTGGGGAGTACAAAAAAATATTTGATCCCCAAAAGTAAAGCCCCAAGCCAGTAAAGCTGCATGTGCCCAATGGTTCAGACCCTGGGCCTCTGCTCCCAGGACGCGGGGGACGGTGGCCCTGTGGGCTCCTGAGTGGACCGGTGACACCCGCCCCTGGGTGGGCCTGTGGTGCCCATCCTTCCTCCCCTGGGAGGCCCCTTCCCCTGGCATCAGACCCCATCATCACCCAGGCCCCACCAGCCCAGGTTCTGCCTCCTCTGAGAAGCCCTCCCGGAATACCTCCAGCCCATGCTCCCTCCCCTCCCTTCTCCAGACTCCCATTGCCCCACTGCTCTCTGTAATGACACTGCCAATGAGGGTAACAGATTTGTGTCTACTGTGGTACATAGGGTGGGATGTACAACCAGCCTAGAGTCATGAGTCTCTGGGTGGAGAGCACAGGGGTGCAGGAGCCACAAGGATGGGGATGGCAGGGCATAGTGGGAGCCTAAAGCCAGGGTCCATGGAGGGGTCCGGCTGCAGGCAGGGGCTGGGGCACTGGGCTCTGAGGAGCTGTGGGATCCAGAAATCCAGCTGTGGCAGGTGGCACGGCACGGAACAGGGAGGGACCCCTCCTCCCCTCTGCAGGTCTGTGGGGCTGCTCTTGGCCTTTAGGGTCTGCAGCTTGGGGAGCCCTGGGAGGCAGGGGCCTTCCTTCTGGCAGTGGGAAAGAGGCTTCAAGAGGCCGTACAGGCAGGAGGTCTCAGCCAGGAGGACCGAGAGGGGGACAGCAGCAGATAAGACTGTGAGCCCCCATGGGGCACCCTGGGGAGCTTCCCGCCGCTGACTGAGATGGGGGAGGCAGGTGCAGGAGGTCCTACATCAGACAAGTATGACATTGTAGGTAACTGGCTGGTGAGGCCTGGGGAGACCCCACGTCATACTTGTAAGGGTGACCATTTACCGAGCACTTTATGTACATTATTTCATTGGGTCCCCCCCATTCGACCTTTGATATAGGTACAATTTCTATGCCCAATTTAAAGTTAAATAAACTGAGGCTTAAGAGGTACCTCATGAGGGGTAGAACTGGGAGTTGAACCAAGGCTGGCCCTTAGGCCCTGCACAGGCCGCCCAGGGTGGCACATGGCCGTGGACATTACTCTCTGGCCTCAGTGGGTGGGGGGTCCACTCCCCAAGGAGCTGTGAACCCCAGGGCTGCGTGGCCCTCAGAGCTTTGTCTCCCTCCTGGCTCCTGGCACAGGCTGGGCAGCTGCGAAGTGGCTTGCAGCCACCTGCTGTGGACCTGGGTCTCTTCCTAGGGGGTGTCTGTGTCCCAGTTGCTTGCTGAGCTCCAGGGAGGGACAGCAGTGTTGAGGTGGCCTCTCTCTGCCTCTCCGGCTGGGGTGCTGAGGAGGGGGCCGCATTCATTGTTAGCAGGACACCCAGAGGAGGGGGCCTCCTGGTGACGTGGGACTGCCTGGCAATGGTCTCTCTCTAGCTGGGGACCTGGATGGAAAATAGGGCAGAGTTTAAACAAATGAAAGTTCATTCATAGTATCCTATAGCCGTGTCATGTCATGTCTTTCCATATCTTATCATATATCGTATCCTATTGTATAAATATATAAAACAAATGTTAACTGTGGGTAGCCAGGGTCTTGGAATTACTAGTGATTTTTATTTCTGTCTTTGTACTTTTCTGTATTTTCCAAATATTCTACAATGAACACATAATAAAAAAATTAAAAACAAAATCAGCTCATCACCCACCGGGGCACTGGTAACAGGAGGCTTATCCTGGGTCTGAAGGCTGGTCCCTGTAGACGTGGCACGTCTGGGCCTGTCTGGAGGAGGGTGTGCAGCTGGGGGCTGCGGAGGGAGGTGGGGAGGGAGTGTGGCATTGTGGAGGAGGGTGGGGAGGTGCTTATTTACAGGAAGGACCAGGGGCCTCCTGGACCTCCTAGAGCAGAAACAAGAGGAGGGTCCTGGGTGGAAGGAGGCTGGGCCCGGGCGGGCAGGGTGGGTGAGGCGCGTGGGCTCTAGTCGACAACTGGGAAGCTTGAACTGGTGTTTCCCTTGGTGCCCGCACAGCTCTGTGCTGGCGCTTTGGTGACCGTGGAGGTGGTGCCCTCAGAGAAGGCTCCGGTGCCCTGGACGCTGGATGCCTTGTGGCCCAGGGGAACCCGGCATAGAGTGGCTGGAAAGGAAGGAGAACCTTGGGTGCCCACTGTAACCGAGAGAGGGACTTTCCAGGGCACCCCCGAGCTGCTCCTGTGGTTCCTGGCCTCATCTGGTGGGATCTGTGGGGGCTGCAGGGACCCTTTGCAGCAGTGTGGCCTTTCCGTGTCATATGCCCGTTTGAGAATCCGATGGGAGCCGAGTGTGCATGTGCAGACGCGTGTGCAAGCACATGCAGTGGTGGGGCATGGGTGGAGGCCTCAGGGACCCTCAGGCCTGTACCCGGGGTCCCAGGTGCAGCATATGTGGCTGGTGCTCTGCACCCGGCTCCCCACCCCGCACCCCCGAGTCCTCAGCACACACCCCCCCCCAGGGGGCTTTCACAGCACCTGTGCCTCTTTGTCGGTGGGTGGGGGGTGGGGCGCCCTGAGGCTGCTGGGACCCGCTTTGCCCGGGGAGAGCTGGAGGAGCCTGGGATTTTTTTTTCCCCTGGAGGTGGGATTTGGAAGTAAACAGACTCCAGCCTCTGAGAGAGATAAGCCCAGAGCTCCACCTTGAGACTAAACCTGCACCCTCCTTTGGCCTTTTCCCCTTCCCAGTCCTACTTCCTCACTCCCTTACTGAGATTTTTCTGGGACTGTTTTCCAGTAAATCACATTTGCAGGAATCCTTGTTTCGGGAAGGCTTACGGAGAACCACCCCAACGACAGCAGGTAAGAAATCCTGGATCCAGATCCTGTCTGACAAGGGCCCTCGATCTCTGCACAGCTGTTGGCAACAACCAGCTGCAACCCCCAGAACTGCCCCAAAGGGAAGTTCACCCCATAGCCCTATGGGGGCCACCTGACCTTCCCAAATTTCACAGCTCTTATTATCTTCAAGATGTCTTGACTCTACAGCTAATTGTGGCTCATCTTCCATCTCCCGGCTGCTCCCGACTGGGGAGGAAGAAAGAGTTAGGATTTGGATGTAGTCAATCAAGCAACAAGCTCCATCTTTGTCCGTGTCCAGGAATGAAACCCACGCTCTCTTCTTCACCCCTTTACCTCTGGCTGTCCCCTTCCCCCTGATGTCGGCCCACCGGTGAGTGGGTGGTGGCAATCGGGGGAGCGGTGGGGCGTTCACAGCCGCCTTGCCTCTAGGGTGCCCGTGGGCACTGCTGTTCAGACAGCGTGGGGTGCTGGCTGCTGGCGATCCGAGCCCCTTCTCTCCCCTCCTGATGCTGACTTCCCCAGTAGAAGGAGCAGAGAACGGGGGTGTTGTCTTCCATTACGCCCTAATTCCAGGGGCCCTTTGAGCAGCGTTTGCTGTGTCCGGGAAGGCCAAATCCTGGCATTTGGGGCTATCCTACGGTCTAGCCTCCACTGCCCCTGAGGAGCAACAGCAGGGCAGGAGCTGAAGTGGTCACGGTGAGCTTGGCCCGGCCTTCCCATTAGTATCTGTCATTGAGCCGTTCATGCATGATCACACGGTCAGCGCAGTGCAGAAGGGGCCTGGGGGAGCAGCCTGTCCAGTGGCTCTCCGTGGGGACCATTCCATCCCAGTGGGCAGGGAGATGTTTACCGGCCATCACGAGGCTTGGGTGGGTGCGTGGGGGGCCAGGGATCCCAGGCAGTCAGTAACATGCCCAACAGCCCTGCTCCGTGAAGAAGGGGTCCACATCCCATACAAATTGCAAACGGCCTGTCAGAAGTTCTGGTAGGTGAAAAACTGTTCACAGTTATCTGAGCCCACATCAGGGCTCCACTTTATATATTAACACAGAGTAGTTTTTGCACAGTTTTAACACACACCGAATCCCCCAGGCATGCAACCACTGTATAAACTGAGCAGAGCTTGTTCTTTGTTTTGCTGCAGGCCTTTACCCAACATGTTTGCTGTTTCAGACAATCACATCCCTGATCTTAAGGCAATTTGAGTTGTGGATACAACCCATGGAACGATATCAGCTCGCGTTTGGAAATGTGAACAGATACACCATCGCCACAGCTTCATTATGTTCTAAATGTAGTCATACCCAGGCATTTGCATATTACAATACATACTGTCTTATAAATCACTTTCCTTTTTGTTTATCCTGTATATCACGGTTTAAGGCATTACTATACTGATTTTTTAAATTGTGTATTTGGGTAAGTTATAGATACTATCAGTGAGCTTTATTTTTGGAGAAAAACAAGGTGGTGCAAATTAAATCTAATAGGACAGGGATGCTGGGGCTGATGGGGCCCAGGACCGCCGACCCATCCACTTCACAGATGGGAAGACTGAGTCCAGACCGGCCCAGCGATCTGATGGACCTCACGCTAGGAACGGCAGGACCGGGACTAGATCCCAGGTTTCCAGCTCCAAGTCTGGGGCTCCTGCTGCTCACACACCAGAGCCTTGGACAGCCTCTCAGCTTCCTCTCCAAAGACAAACTCCACCTCCTCCTATAAAGGTGGATGGAAGATGTTTTAAAGCCTCCGGTTGAGGACTTTTGTTTGTGATTTAAGGGAGACTTCCTGAGAAGCTGATGAGGCCCTGCACTGTGTGGATCTGAAGGTCTGTTGGCGTCTCCGGCCGCTCCCAGCTGTGACATCTTGTCACTCCGCCAGCCTCCCTCTGGGTCAGGCTGGAGCTGGGGGGTGGGGCCCGGTGACCTCCTGCAACCTCATCGAGCCCAGGTGCGTATTTTCTCCCCTTCTAGAATGTTTTTCCAATCACGGAGTGAATCTGAGCGAGACTGTCTGTTCTTTCGAGGACTACCTTTCAACTCAAGTTATGGTTTTATAAATAATATATACGGCTAGTCGGCATGGGGAAAGGACATTCATTCCGCCCTGAAATATTTATGGCCTGGAGTGTCTGCTTACTTTTCTTCAGAGCCATTTTTTTAGCCCGGGGGGCGGGAGAGTGCAGCAGCCCAGGACCTCTTTGCAGACAGTGGCACGGAGCGCCCTTCCAGCCAGGCTGCTGGGCCAAACCATCCCGCGGCCGATGGCGGGGAGATGGCAGCTCTGCCCAGGGAAACAGCCCAGACCTCCTAAATTATCTCAGGGAAAGCTCTGTGCCAGTGACAAGAATCAGTGCCACGGCCTTCAAAACAGACGATGCTTTCCCGTGTGCAGTTTGAATAATAACAGGTCTTTCATCAGGCTTTCCATGAACCTTTCCCAGGAAATGGGCATTACTGTCATTTTGTAGATGGAGAAACTGAGGCACAGAGACGTTAAGGAATTTCCCAAGGTCACGCTGTCACCAGGTAGGAAAGCCTGGATCCTTAGACGGCTGGTCTGACCCCTAATCTCAGCCTTTTCTCCCATGCCAGGCTGCCACCCAGCCTGGCCCATCACTCAGCAGCAACCGGGGGCCAGTGGATCAGTTCCAGATCAGTTTCCGTGGCTTGTCTGCATGTCTGCGATGGTTTGAACTGCCTCGGGGCTTGGATCTGCACAGAAACAATCCGCCTTGGACAGCCGGGCTCGGATCCCAATCCTAAGGCAATGAATGTGTTCCTGGATGTGCTGGAATGGGTCCAGATGGAAGTCTGAATTGAAGAATGTGCTGGAAGGACTTGTAGAATCATCTTGTCTGACTTCCCATGTTACTAGTGGGAGAGTAAGACACCTTCACAGGAGTAGGGCCTTATCCAAGGCTACAAAAATAATCAGAGCTCATTAATTACCACTGCTCTAGGAGTCCAGTCAGCTGGTCAACCATTCAGTCATCTGGTCAACCTCCTTTCCCTCTGTATAACCTCCATTGTTATAGGAGAAAACAGAGGCCCAGGAAGGCAGGAGCTAGTTCAGAGTCACAAAGAGTGATGGATACAGAGCTGTGTACGTCCTTGGTCTGGCTATAAGTCTAATAATGAGTTAAATCATTTTGAGGCTGACCTTGAGGGAAAAAAGATATCCTGTGTATTTCTGAACTACTTGGAACCCAGTGTGGGCTCTAGTTAAGTGACTTGGGTGGAACAGTGAAGATGGGACTATCTCACAGGGTTTCTCCACCTGGAAGGACCGTTTCCTAGGAAAGAGGTACTTGCACTCATGTTCCTTCATGACTCTGGGCTCCCTGAGGGCAGGGCTGGGGCTGAGTCATGGCTGTGGCAGGTGACAGTGAAGGATGGCAAATTAAATGAATGACAGTGTTTCTGAAAGAGCCCAGCTTGGTCTGGAGCCAGAGAGGAGAGTAGGGCTGGCTTGCCCTGACTGCCCTTGGCCTTGTTGCCCCTTCCTGACCCTGCTGTAGATAAGCCCCCCACCACCTCGTATTCCTGAGCTCCTATAGCCCCATCCCAATGCATATGGCTGGCCCCAAGCAACCCATAGAAAGTAGTGGAAGTGACTCTGCGTGACTTGCCAGGTTAGGTCAGAAGCAGCTTGGCGGCTTCCACCTGGGTCTCTGGTATCACTAGCTTTGGGGGAAGCCAGCTACCATGTAAGAGGTCTGACCCCTCTGGGATGGCCCTGCTGTGAGGAAACCTCAGCTCGCCACATGGAGATGTCTTGTGAAGAGATATGTGGTCAGGCCCCTGCTATTCTAGCTGTCCCAGCTGAGGCCTTCAAATAACCGCAGCTCCTGCTGCCATCTAACTGCCACTGCATGAGTGACAGAACCACCCAGCTGAACCCAACAACCCATAGCACCTTGAGAGATAATAATAAAACATTTAGAATCATTACGTTTGGGGGTGACTTGTTACGCAGCGAGAGCTGACTGGAACACCTCGCTCTGCTGATGCCAGTGGGGCCAGAGACAGGAACCCAGGTCAGCCTGAAGGTTTGCACATCAACCTTCTCACAAAGGACACAAGCCAGGCAGCCTCTCAGAGCCCAGAGGGTCCATGCTGGCTCTGAGCTGGCCGCCCCAACCCAGCTAAGAAGCCGCTGAGAGCATGTCCAGGGACGGTGGGGCTGGTGGAGGAAAGTCCTCACTGCCCTTTCCTTCCAGCCAGCCCTCCCCACCTCAAGCCACCCTCAGACCCCACCCTTGGTCTTGGCTTCTGACTATCTCCCAAACAGGACCTCTGGGCCCCCACAGTGGGTGTAAGCAGGACTGCCTCCAGGTCCTGGGCTACGTAAACTCTTACTGGTCAAGACTAGAATAGCAAAGAAAGAGAGAGTAAGTGTCTAGATGCTTATGTAAGAATTTGACATTTGCCACAGCATTCAAGCTTGTGAACCATGGATTTGGCTCCTGAACAAGGGATAGAACAGTTTGGATATTATCAACTCATAAGGTGTGCCCCATTTGATCTGAGCTGCACCCTGGTTTGGTGTAGTAGGACTACATTCTGTCCACTTTGGACAGGTAGCTGGAGATGCAGAGTTTGAGCTTGGCTGTGCCTCCGTACAAAATAGAATAAGCATCCCCTCTGGGAGGACATTGACCGAGGGTTATACATGACATTGGCGAGTGCAGCATGGACTGGGTCTCACCCCCCATGGCTTGCTCCCCCTCTACACCGCAGTCAGGTGCATTTGTGCAGTACACACACTGCACAACTGTCCATGGTAGCCATGAGTGGAGGCTTGCCCCTGTAGTAGAGACTTGAGCTTAAATCTCTCCTTCTTGAAATCTGAACTTCTAGTCTCTTAAGGAAAAAGACCAAAGGATTCTGGGACTTTGCATGTCTTTTCGTAAAACAAGCTGCTGGCATTGGGTTCTGGGAATCAGTGGCTTGAATTTCACTTAAATGCTTAAGACTTCAAGTACCTAATTTGCTTTGGTCAGAGTTATATGAAATATCTGAGGATGAGTCAGAAAGCTTAGTGGACCCCAAGTACCAGCCCTTCCAGAGATCAGGAGCCATCTGGCTTTGCTGTCTGGAAGGCGGCCCCCCAGCCTGTCACACCTGGGGTTGCTTGGGGAAATGCCAGTTCTGAGGTGGGTCATTCTCAGCAGTTGCAGAGTTTGGCCTGGGAGGTCTGGTTGTGCCAGGGTTAATTAAGTCTTGGCTCATGATTCAGATCAGCCCACCTCCCAGGAGGCCATCCCGCTGGCCAGGGTACAAAGCTCCAGCCGAGTGGGCACTTCCCCGAGGGGCCCGCTCACTGCCAGGCCTGCCGTGGCCCAGCCTGCCTGGAGCTGCCCAGGGGTGGGCTTGTGTGTGTTTGTTGAGGGGGAGCTGATTGCTGCTTCCTTAAGGATTTTGATCCCTTGGGTGAGAGAATCACATATTAAACTGTTTTCACATAAATAATTTATTATAGAAACACATACTCATAGGGGCCATTGATTAAACACCGATTTGTGATAGCTACTGTGATTGGGGCCCTCAGTACACAAACCCCTCTGAATTTTATAGCCCCCCAGTGAGGGACGTGGGTGTGGAAGGCAGAGTCATGTCCCCTCCCCCAAGGATGTCCAGGTCCCACCCCCTTGTTACTTTACATAGCAAGGAGGGTTGAGGTTGCAGGTGGAATTAAGTTTGCTCATCAACCGACTTTAAGATAAGAGACCCCCTACCTTATCTGAGTAGGCACAGTGTAAGCCCAAGGATCCTGTAAAGTAGAAGAGGGAGGCAAAAGGAGAAGTTAGCATTAGAGATCTGAAGATGAAGTCCTGCTGGCTTTGAAGCTGGAAGGGGGTCGTGAGCCAAGGAACTTGAGCAGTTTGTAGAGGCTGGAAAAAGTAAGAAAACAGATGCTCTCCTAGAGCCTTAAGAAAGGAACGTCACCCGGCCAGCAACTTGATTTTAGCTCAGTGCGACCCATTTTGGGCTTCTCACCTTCAGAACTGGAAGATCATAAATTTGTGTTGCTTTTAGCTACTGAGTTTGTAGCAACTTGTTACAGCAGCAATAGGAAATTAATATGATGGGGTTCAGAGAGGCTTAGTAACTTGCCCAAATTGGCACAGCACTGGGATCCAATCCCAGGTTGGTGTGATTCCAGAGCCCTTGCTCTTTCCTCTGCTCCACACTGCCTCCTGCTGGCACTCAAGTGGCGAAATGTCCCTTTGGGGGCCTTGACGTGGGATGTGGGGGAGAGGCGAGCTCCAGGGCACTGGGTGTCTGCGGGAACAGGGGGCAGAGAGACATAAGCAGGAGCCGAGAGGAATTTGGCCAGAGGTGAGCCCGTGTGCCAGAGAGCTCGCCGTCACTCTGGACAAAAAGCTTCCTCAAGTCTTCAGGCAGCTCACCCCAAGACCAAGTAAGGAAGGGTCAGTGTCAGAGGCCAGGGGCCCTCCCAAGCGGGTCATGTATGTCCAGGGGTGTTTGGCCATCTCTTGGGGACGAGACATCTATCAAGGGTCAGAGAAATGCAGGTTCAAATCCCCATTCCAGCCCTTGGGAGTGCTACTTAATTTTGCTACTTAATTTCTCTGTGCCTCAGTTTCCCCATGGATTACAAGGGGGTGATGATGCCCACTGTACAATGGGGTCCAGAGGAAAGAGCCCTGCTGCCCAATCCATGGCAGTGTCCTCTCTCAGGAATTTGTCACTGTTGCCTGTCCCCTCCTTACCTTATTCAGCTGCTTTCCAGGCTTGAGCAGGATGCTTCTTTCTAACTTACATGGAATCTTTTTTGTGGATTCAGATGCATCCAGGGCTGGGTTTGTTCCAAAGCCCCCTGAGCAATCTGTTTTGCATTTGTTATGCCTTGTGCCTTTCCTTCCCACCTCAGTTGGCAACTTCCCCATCCCCTGCCCAGATAGGACGTTCTGGTTACACAGAGAGGAGAGCTTGGGGACTGTCCCTGATCCCTCAGAAGGTTTGTGAGCGCCCAGGAAGGGTGGCCAGCACAGGTTCACTGGAGGTCTCTAGCAGCATGCCACGGGGCTCTAGCCTCCACCTGGGCCTTGTCACTCAGTGGCTCCCCAACACAGATGAAGACACCAGAATACAGCTGATCAGATCTGCAGAAGGGGCAACTCACTCAGGGGTTCCCAGGAACTGGGCCCATATCTGAGAGTGGGTCGAAGCCCAGTAGTCTGGACCCACTGGCATCTGCTGGGGGTGGAGGTGGGGTGGGGGAGCATATGACACCTCTGGCAAGTAACTCCCTTCAGCTGGAATCGGGGTGCCCTCCCAACATACAGTCGTCTTTGTAAAGGAGCCCATAAGTGTTTCTTTACCTGGATGCAGCCAAGGTTCTTAGTGCTGGGCAGGCCACCCGGGGTGGGGAGCTGGGCCTGGGCAGGCTCTGGGTGCACTGGGTGGAACCCAGGGACAAGGGGGTCCTCCACCTGCCAACAAGCTGCCTCCCGGGCAGACGTGCCCCCTGCCTGGTGCCCCTTCCAGGACACCCTGACACAAAGAAGGGCTGGCCCGCAGCGTTTCCACTCTGCAGGGCCACGGCTTCCTCTGGGGCTGTCCTCCTCCCTGGGGGAGATTCCCCCAGGCCCCCAAGGGCCCCACATGACTATCCTTCATGGCTGGACCCTGCACCCCTTTAGTCAAAAGTCACCTTCCCCAAGAGGCCTTCCCTGGCTGTCCTGTCTAAACGTCCACCCTCCTCAACCCACACAGCCACCTTTTCTGCTTTGTTTTCCACCTTAGTGTGGACCACCATCTAACCCACCATGTATTTATTTTACTTCCTGGTCCCATCTACTGTGTGTCTCCCTTAACGAGAATAGGAGGTTCCGTGAGGACAGAGACTTTGTCCGTCTTGTTCTCTGGGGCACCTCCAGCACCACACACAGTGGAATGAATGAATGCATGGGGGAATGAATGAATGAATGCACTCTTTTGTAAACATGAGCCTACTCCAGAGGCATCTGGTTAGTTAAGGGACTGATTTTCTCCCAAAGCCACTGGTGAGCCAAGGAGCCCCATAGTGGGGTAACAGGGAGCTGGGTGGGAGGTGAGACACAGGCCTCAGCCAAGCCACCCCCTCTGACACATCCCAGCTCTGCACATGGGGGCAGGGGCACCTATGCCAGTTTCTTTGTCTGCAACATGGGGACAACACACCTGACCTCAGTGGCATAAGGGCACCGAAGGGGTCCCTGGCCTCCAGATGTTTTCTGCTGGAGGGACCCTGAGGGTGTGCATAGCGTTAGAGGACAGGTCTGTGTCCTCCGGTTCTCAAGGGTGGAGACTCTGGAGCAGGCTTAGGAGAGAGGCTGGGTGCACAGGGCCCGGGGTCCCTGGGGGAGAGGCAAGTGAGGAGAGCAGGCCCTGGAGTCCCAAAAGGAAGGACAGCTCTAGATGGAGGGTGTGGCAGGTCAGGTTGCCCCACAGCAGACTCTGGGATGGAGATTTGTGTGCAGAAGTTTAACGGGGATGCAGCCGGGATTGACGCCGGTGGGCGGGAAGGGACAGAGCAGGGTGGGGCAGAGGCCGGCCCCAGTCCCGAGGCCCCTTCCATCTGTTGCAGGACACAGGCTGCCCCAGGAGGGCCGTGGGGTGGGGCGGCTCCCTCCAGCAGAGGCTGATTCCCGGTCTCCTTCCCAGCAGCTTGGGGAATAACCCTTCAGCCCTGTCGGTGGGGGTGAGGGTTCGGGTGGAGCAGCCAGTTTCCCCTCTGGTGGGTAATTGGGCCATGGCCTGTCTGGTTTCCCAGCCCCTATGACGAATCCCACACAATGGGTCAGCTGAAGCAACCAGAATGCACTGGCCACTGCTTCAGAGCCTGGAAGTCCCCAGCTGAGGCGTGGGCAAGGCTTCCTCCCGGGCTCGGTGGCTTTCTGGTGATGACAGCCCCTCCGTCACAGGACCCCATCCTGGCTCCTCCTGTGGCTTCTCTCTGTGAGGCCTCCGGGCCTTTGAATTAAGGCTTGCTCTCATCCAGTGTGGGCACCCCTACAAGGGACCTTAGAAGATTCTATTCATAAATGAGTCCACACCTGAGCTGATGGTACATTCTCAAAGGGGCCTTTTGACAAATGGGTTCATGTCCAACAGGAGCACAGAGGAAAATTAAGAACACGTCTTTCGTTGGGATTCATGCTTCAATGCGCCACATGGCCCAACTCGCTAGTCACGGCTGCACTGGGCCACAGGGGCCTCCAGCCTTGACCTCGTGGCCTTCAGCATTGACCTTGTGGCCTCCGGCCTTGACCTCGTGGCCTTCAACATTGACCTCGTAACCTCCAGCCTTGACCTTGTGGCCTCCTGATGTGGTTTTTGGGCCCCTTCCCAGGCTTTGCTCCTGCTTCACCCTGTGGGCATCTGTGGGTCCTTGGCCCTCCCCCAGGACAGTGGAGGAAGGGAAGCAGAGTTGGGGGTGAGGGTTGGAGCGGGAATGGGGTGGGTGGGGATGGAGGGAAGGATATAGAGGCTGGAGGAAGAAAATGAGAAAATCCCTGACAGTTGGTGGGCAGAATGGGACCATGGGAAGAACACTGGGTCTGCCGTCGGGGCCTCCAACTCTGCTGCCTGCCTGCTGTGTGACACTGAGAAACTCACCTCCCTCTCTGATCTTCAGCTTTCTTGCCGTTTTATAGGGATTGGGAGCTGTGGTAAGCACCAAAGGAGATGATGGATGTGAACGAGCTTTAACTGAACAGCATCAATACAGGCAGACAAGGTCCACGGGAGGCCTCCAGGCATCTCCGAAACCTTCGTGGCCCTACTGTGTGCAGGTCTCCACTAAGCCATGTTGCCAGCGATTGTACCCGCGGAGCCCTGCCTCTGGGGGATGGAGAACCTGCCTCTTCTCTTGGCTTCCCTCCCTAGGAGGCATTTCGGGGGTGCCAGAGTGGCTCTGGGGGCTCCCACTGGCCCCAATTTCACAGCCCATGGAGGATTCTTGGCTGAGGGCAAGCTGGGTGGACATAGCACAGGAGCACTCTGTGAGAGCCAAGCCTAGGAACCAAACCCCTGCACAGCCAACCCGGGCCTGGTGAGAGCAGCAATTATGAGCCGAGTTATTAAAGGCTGCAGGATTTTAATTAACAATGGGATTGCATAGTGGAGGGACGGGGCGCTGAAGGGGATAATGAAGGATTGCTGGAGGGCCATTTGGGGCTGCCCTCTCAGCCTCTCTCAGCCCCGCGAGGCCTGGAAAAGTGATGGAGCCAGACTTCCAGTGGCTAATGAGGAGCGTTTGCAGAGAGCTCAGGGGAGGGCTCGGCAGGGGGTGGGCTCTGTGTGCCCTCAGGGGGCGCCCCCACCCCCTCCCCAGGCCTGGCAAGGCCCGTGGCAGCAAGATGATGTGTGCCCTCAGATATGGGTGTTTGCAGGCAGGACTGGAGGGGGAGCTCCATGGAACCCCGAGACCCCCAAGCTATAAGGGCCTTCAGGCAAGACGCCGTGCTGCCCCCTGGAGCTCTGACCAGGGCCCCGGACTTGGCCAGGTCTCCTTGTTACACAGAGTATTTCTAGTCCCATCCCGGATGCGAAGTTAACGAGCATCCTGGAGATTGTTATCACATTGGAGCTGGAAAATTAATGAATTCGAGGCTGTTAGTTTATCAGAGTTTTCCCCCTTGACCTCAGCAACCCTTCTTCCAAAGGAAATCTTACCAGGAAGGGTCAATGAATCAAACAGATCAAAACCAGTGTGCTCTGTCAAGGCCGGGCTTGGGGGTGGGGTGGAGTGGGGTGGGGGACGTGGCAGGGGTCTGAACCTCTCCATCCTTTCCCACTCAAAGCCTTCAGAACTGGATTGGACAAGGCAGGAGCTGAATCTCTGAGATTTAAGAAGCTTTTAACCCATGAAGGATAGACTGAAGAGGGCTTTGGGGCTGCTGCTCAGAGTTGATACAGCCCAGCAGTGATGACTACCAGCTCTGGGGCCAGGCTGCCTGGCTGTTGGGCAAGTTCATACACCTTCTGTGCCTCAGTGTTCTCAGCTGTGAAATGGGTGGCAGACAGGATGCAGAGGCCTCTACTGGAAGGACAAGGGCAGCATCTGCTGAGTCTACTGCCTTGTGGAAAGCTGTGAGCCACCTGTGAGAAGAAAGCGTCTACAAGGGCCCAGGCCTTAGAAGCAGGCCTGGGTAGTAAGAGGTCAGGATGTGATCCTTTTTACTGCCCAGGCCTGGGACAGGCGAGTTCAGAGTCATTTGACCAATGGCACCTCTGGCACTTCCTGCCTGTGTGACCTTCAGGGAGTCCCTTGCCCTCTCTGAGCTCCCTCCAGAGGGGTGTGTGAGGATGAAGTGAAATGACACATGTGGGCACTTACCTAGGCTTGCCAGATAAAAGACGCCAGCTAGATTTGAATAGCAGGTAAGCAACAAATAGCTTTTGAGTTGTATCACTCTTTTTGAATTATTACACTAAAAAATTACACATTGTTTGTCTGAAATCCAAGTTCCAGTGGACAACCTGTATTTTTATTTGCTGAATCTGTCAACTCCATGTTTTGTACCTGTCAGGTGGCCTTCTTCTCTGGGCCCTTGTTTTTAGTGTAAACTTTTTATTGAAGTATAACATGCATACAGAAAAGCGAACAAATCATAGGAGTATAGATAAGTGACTTTGCACAGAGCAAGAACTCCTGTGCAACCAGCACACAGATCTAGAAACACACCGATTCCCAGAAGCCCCCTCTGTCCCTGCAGTCACAAGCCTCCAAAATGGAAATCATATAATATGTAGTTCTTTATGACTGTCTTCTTTCACTTAGCATAACGTTTTCAAGGCTCATCCATGTTGTAGCAGGTAGCAATACTTGATTCCTTTTTATGGCTGAGTAATAGTCCATTGTATGGATGGACGACATTTTATTTAACCATTCATTCACAGATGGACATTTGAGTTGTTCCAGTTTTTGGCTAATATGAATCATGCTGCCATGAACATTCGTGTACATGTTTTTGTGTGGGTATATATTTTCATTTCTCTTGGGCATAAACATAGGAGTGGCATTGCTGAGTCAGATGGCATCTTAGTTTTCCAGCGGCTAAAACAAATATCACACAATGAATTGGCTTAACAATGAGAAACAATGAGAGCTCATGGTTTTGAGGCTAGGAGAAGTCCAAAATCGTGGTGTCAGCAAGGTGATGCTTTCTCACATGGCAGTGCACATGGCAATGTCTTCTCCTTTCTCTTCTGGGTTCCACTGACTTCCAGTTTCCTCTCCTCCCCATGGCTTTCTCTCTGCCTGAATTTCATTCTATTTATAAAAGACTCCAATAATCCAGAATAAAGCCGTGCTTTAACTAAAAATATCATCTTCAAAAGGTCCTATTTAAAATGGGTTCATACCCACAGGAATGGGATTAAGAGTAAGAACTTGCATTATTTTCTGGGTTGCATAATTCCACCTACCACATATGGTTTGCTACTTTTTGGAGAATTACCAGACTGCTTTCCCAAGTGGCTGCATCATATTACAGTCCCGCCAGCAGGGCCTGAGCGTTCTGATTTCTCTACATCCTTGCCAGTACTCGTAATCTGTTTTTTTGTTTGTTTGTTTGTTTTGTTTTTTTACAGCTGTCTGAGTGATATGACGTGGCACCTCATTGTGGTTTCAGTTTGCATTTCCCTGATGGCTAATGATGTTGAGCATCTTTTCTTGGGCTTTTTACCCATGTGCCTATCTACTTCGGAGAATGTTTACCCAGATCTTTTGTCCGTTTTCACCTTGCGTTATTTGTCTCCATATTATTGAGTTGTCAGTGTTTTTTACATATTCTAGATATAAATCCCTTATTGGATTTGCAAAAATTTCCTCCCATTCTGTGTATTGTCTTTTCACTCCTTGATGTGTCCTTTGAAGCACAAAAGTTTTTAGTTTTGATGATGTCCAATTTATTCCTCTTCAAATAAGGATTTTTTTCTAACTCCACTTGGCTCCCATGCCTTGATTGTGCTCATCCAATGTAACAGGTGAAGAACGATTTGGAAAAAGCAAAGGAGGATTAAATTAATTTGCCTGAGAGAGGTTACATAAAGTAACTGCAGATACAACAAAAATTTCAAAATAATAAACATATATTATGAGTTATTATACATTAATATGTATGATAACCTAGATTAAAAAGGGAAAATTCTGGAAAAAATATAAAAAGCCAAAATTTGCACAAGAAGAAATAGAAAACTCCAGGGTTCAAAATTAAAAGAAGTTATTAAAATTGAAAAAAAAACCCAGTAGAATAAACCCCAAGGAATGAGGAAACAGAAAATCATACAGATATGGGTAGTGTTCTGGTTTGCTAATGCTGCCCTTTTGCAAAACACCAGAAATGAACTGGCTTTTATAAAGGGAGTTTATTTAGTTACAAAGTTATGGTCTCAAGGCCATAAAGTGTCCAAGGTAAAGCTCCAACAAAAAATACCTTCACTGGAGAAAGACCATTGGCATCCAGAAAACCTCTGTTAGCTTGGAAGGCACGTGGCTGGCATCTGCTCGCTCCCAGGTGGCATTTCAAAATGGCGTTCTCCAAAACGTTGCTTTTGGGATGTTTTGTTCTTAGCTGCACTCCTCTTCAAAATGTCACTCTCAGTTGCTCTGAGGTCCTTCTGTCCGTGAACTCCTTCATACAACTCCAATGATCCAATTAACACCCACCCTGAATGGGCGGGGTAACACCTGAGTGGAAATGATCCAATCAAATGTTTCACTCACAGTTGATCGAGTCACATCTCCATGGAAACACTCAAAGAATTCCAATCTAATCAACACTAATATATCTGCCCCCGCAAGATTGCATTAAAGAATATGGCTTTTTCCTGGGGGACATAATATATACAAACCAGCACAGGCAGATATGTATGTTTACTAAAAAAAAATATATTACAGAAGATCAACAAAGGGACAATTGTGTTATTTAAAAAGACAAAATATACAAACCTCTGAATATTAATTGAGAAAAATGTGAAAAAGCATAAATAAAATAATATTATTAATGAAAAGGGGGCCTTACTAAAATGCTTCATGGATTAAATAGTTAATAAGTTGATATTATGAACATCTTTATGGCAAAACATTTGAAAACTTAGTTAAAATGGATAAATTATAAGAAAAAAATTAACAAAGCCAAAATTGACTCAAAAAGAAAGAGGTTCCTGAATAGCTTTATAACCAATAAAACAATTGAATCACTAGGTAAAATTTTTGCACAAAGGTAAACACCAGCCCCAAATGATGTTAGGGTCAAGCCTTCCAAACATTTGAGGAACAGATAATCTAGTCTTACACAAATTCTCCCAGAGACAGGAAAAAGAGGAAACATGTTATAACTAATTGTATTAGTTATTGAAATCTTGATTCCAAAACCAGAAAAAAGAACATTCCACACAAATACATGCATGAACATAGATGAGAATTACTAAACATGTTATAGTAAATTGAATTTAAGTGCTTAAAAATATTAATACATTTCCCCATTTGGTTGTAGGAAAGCAAGGTTGGTTTAATATTAGAAATATTAAAGATTTATTAATATAATTGACTACATAAAAGATTAAAGGAGAAAAACCATATGATCATCTCAATATGTACAGAAAAAAACAGTTGATACAAATTAACAAATAGGCATGATAAAAATTCATAGAAAACTAGGGATAGATGTAAACTGCCTTACCTTGATAGAGGACATTTGCAAAAATGTTTTGTCAAACATCATGTTAAAGGGTGAAATGCTGACTGATCTTTTTACAGAACAAGATAGGGATATTTGCTATTATCAACCCAGTGAATTTTGTCCTGGAATTCTTACCCAGTGGAGTAAGACAAGAAAAGTAAATAAAAGGCAAGAAAATAGGAACGAAAGAAATAAAACTGTCATTTACTTGTATATGATATGGATGTGTATGTAGAAACTTTTAAAAACCATCTTTGGATAAACTATCAGAAGTAATAAGAAAGGTTAGCAAGAATGACGGATAAAAATATCAATATTGAAATATCAAGTACCTAAAAATTTAACTATTGGTAAATATGGGTGAAGGGTAATATGGGTATTTATTGCATGAAATTTCAACTTTTCAGTTTATTTCAACATTTTCAAAATAAATCTTGGGGAAATGTATTAATAACAAAAATGCCTGTCTACATATGAACTAAAATCTTTCAGCAAATGTAGCCTTAAAAAGGTACTAAAAAAAAAATAAAATAAAATAAAGGTACTATTTATAATTATGCAAAAATATAAAAGTAAAAGCCCTTTATGGAGAAAAAGACAAATGTTATTGGAAGAAACTTAAAAGACCTAAATAGATAGAGAGATATGCCATGTTCTTAGATATGGAGACTTAATATTGTGAAGATGTCAATTCTCTCTGAATTAATTTACAGTCAATGCAATTCCGATTAAAATTCCAACAGGGTTTTCCTGGGACTTGACGAGCTGACTGTAAAGTTTATATGGAAAAACAAAGGACGATAAGTAAAGTGAGGCTTGGAAAGAACCAAAAAGAACAAAATGGGGGGTGGGAGTGGGGGCAGCTTGCCTTTCCAGATCTTGAGATTTTTTTCAAAACCACAGCAATTAGGATGGGGTGACACTGACCAGGGATGGACACAAGGACCAAGGGAGCAGGAGAGAAAGCCCAGGAACGAGTTTTCACACATGGAAACGATGTTTGACAGCGATCGGCGAGGAAAGGATCGACTGATCAGTAAATGGGGTTTAGTTATTCAAATACTTGGGAAAAAAACAAATTGTATTCTGACCCCATGCTCTACATAAAAATCAGTTCTAAGTTGATCAAAGACCAAGCTGTGGAAAGCTAAACTTTGGAAAAGACAATGTGGGGAAATACAACACACACATAGAAAAACAAAGCACACATTGTAAAGGACAAGATTCAGACATTCAACTCCAGTCAGATTAAGAATATCAGTTCAACATTGGATTCCACAGTTATAAAAATAAGTCACTGAAGATGAAGAAGGGGGCCCTTTCCTCACTGCCCCCCAAATCTCACTGCAGCCATTGTCACAGTCAGGATGCCAAAGTGAAAGAAGCAGAATCAGACCCCAGCCCAGAGCGGGAAGAGGCGGGAGCCCACGGGGCCACCCCGCCTTCCGGGCTCTCCCCTGGCCACCCCGAGGCAGCTCTTCCCGGAGGCCCTCCAGGATCAAGGGGTGCACTGATTCCACCACTGCAGTCTCCCACCTCCTCATGGGCTCGAGGCCCAATTTGGGGAGCCCTAGGTCCCAGGTCTGCCCCATACAGTCATGGCTAGTGGGGAGCCAAGGCCAAACCCCCTTTCCAGAGCCAGGCCATGGGGGTCCCTCCAGAGGAGGCTTCACAAACAGCAGAGAAACCCTGGAAGGCTCAAAAGCTGGTCTGTGATCAAGAAAACCTGTCTACCTGAGGACGGACCCCAGTTTTAGCAGACAAATCCGACCGCCCTGTCTGCGGACGCTTGGTCAAAAAGGGCCACTGCCGATGGCCGTGAGGGCTGCTGCCCGTGGACCTCGCAGCCGGGCTGGAAGGAGCCTTCTCGGACCTGGATTGTCCTGTGGCCTGTGATGGCCTCTGTGAGGCTCTTCCACCCCAACACCCTCGGATGGTGTCACACCCACCCTCACCCCCCACCTCCCCATTGGGGGTTCAGAATTGTGTCTCATCACTGGTGCGCAGGGTGTGCTCATTCTTGTCATCCAGCCTCGAGACTCGCCTTTGGGATCCCACCTGTGCCCCCTGAACGGGGAGCCTCGCTGCGCTGTTCCTTGTGCCTCTGTCCCCCCACCTGCACCCTTGATTCCTGTGAGCCCTGGGGCAGTTTCCTCCCAGTCCCTTCTTCCAGCTGCTTGTTCTAAGTCCTTGCCACGTGGTGCTCCTGCCTGCAAGGCCTCTGCCTGCCCGGGACACCCACCAGGTTGGCCGGCCTGGGTCCGGTTTGAGTGACTGGTCCAGAGTCACCCACGAAGGGCCGCTCTCCCTGCTTCTGGATTTTGTGGTTTCCGCGTCAGTGGCACGATGCCACCGCTGTGCTTGTGCAGCTCTGCATCCCCTGGCGGCCCTTCTCGGCGTCTGTGGTGTTGCGGTGACTTCCCAACGCCAGGATAAGATATCTGCCAAAATGAGTGCCGCTCTGGGTGCCCTCCAGGCTGTCCCCACCTCCCAGCCTGGGGGGCTGTGAAACCCCCGCAAGACCCCCTCTCGGGGTCTCCCCTTTCTCATCGCCAGTAATTCCGGGTCTGAAGCCGGCCCCGGGACTGCGGGTGGGCCTGCCCCACCTCCGCTCCAGCCCATGGCGAGGCCCCCAGCCCTTTTGAGTGCCGTCTGTGAACCTCCATGGGCCGTCTCTGGGTGGAATCTGGAAAGTTCTGCCACCCTCTCCCCACCCTCTTCCCCTCCGTCCCAGGCCCTGGCTGTCTTTCTGTGAAAACAGCAGTGAACAGATTCGGTTTTCAACTGACCTTCAGGGTGCGGATCAGGAGCAGTGTGGGCGAGAGGGGGGTGTGAGAGCTGTTGGCAAACTGACAATGAGGTTTGTTTGTTTTTTACTTTTTAGCATTTTTAATATTAGTAATAAACATAGTGGAAATAAGGAAAAAAAAAGACAAGGAGTTATTCGCAGCACAGATCACCAACAAAAGATTAGGAAGTAGAATTTAAAATGAAATTAAAGAAAAAACAAAAACAAGCAACCCAATTTTTAAAAATGGACAAACGACGTGGACAGGCATCTGACAGAAGAGAGAGATGGTTCATAGACACAGAAAAAAGCTCAACCAAGTAATCAGGGAAATGCAAATTAAAACCACAGTGAGATACAATTTCTTTTCCACTCATATTTGCAAAATTTTAAAAGCTGGCCAATTCCAAGGGTCGTCAAGGATAAAGAACAATGGGGCATTTTTCCCACTGCTAGTGGGAATACGCATGGCTCCAGCACGTTGGTGACTGGTGACGGTTTGGCTTCACACGGTGCTGGGTGCTGTCGAAATGCTCAGATTTCAAACGAAAGGGTTGGTGGCTCACCGTGACTCCGCAGTTCCAATCCTGGTCACTTACCGTGGAGACTTCCCTTGTGCTTACTTGTGCACCAGGAGACACGTACGTAATGGCAAAAATTCCAAATGTCCATCAACAGTACAAAGGATAAATAAGTTGCAGCATAGTCGTGTGATGGAAGAGTCTAGAGAATTAAAAACAAATGCAATATAGCTACAAGCATCATGTAACTGGATCTCAAAACAATACTTAGTGAAAGAAGAAAGTCCGAGAAGAATACATGCAGCTTGGATCCATTGATATTGAGGTCACAGACGAGCAAAACGAAATAGGATCTTGTTTAGGAAACATTTGTGGGTGGTTTTAAAGAAAAGCAAAGGAATGATAAACCCCAAATCCAGACAGCCATTACCCCCACTAATATTCCAGTTCTTAGGCTATAGCGTTAAATTAATGATCATTATTTAAATTGTATTTGTCCATTTAATACACTCTTGTGTATATGTGATATATTTCCCAATGAACATTGTTTTAGTAAAAGCTGCAGACACAGAGGCTTGCGGTCATGAACCGGGGCAGACCTGGCTCATAGAAATTGAGCTTCTTCCTAAACAGATAAGTCGGGACGGGCACAAAAAAAAAATTGGTTTAGTTCATTAGTGGAGAAAAAATTGGTTTTGCTGCATTTAGTGCTTTTTTCCAGATGGCGTTCATTTCAGGAGACAGGCTGAGCACCATCACTGCCTCCGTTTGCTGAGACAAATTCCCCACAAATAAGGGCATGTTTCCATCTCGAGCTGCTGTTTCAGCAGCTGCCACGGTGGCATCTTCCTTCTCACCGTGGTTCCCTCTTCCCTCCTTCCCCGCTCACTGTTTTTCTTTACCTCCTTTTCTTGTAGCTTCAGGATGGGAGGAGAGCCCCGTTCCAGGCACAAATCCTACCAGTGCCATCCCAGCTAGGTGGAAGCACAGACTCCGCTCACACTCCTCCCCGATTCAGCCCAGCTCTGGGCTGTGAGATGGGCCTTCCTTATTTGAACCCACGTCTAACTCCCTGGAGCATCTACCCCTTGCTGATCTCAGCAATGTGGGGCTCTGGACCGCAGATATTGGTCCCCTTCCTTGGCTGTTCCACAGATGTTTGCTGACAGCTGCTGAGCCTACCCTCCCCCCCCCTTTCTTTCCTTCTAGAACAACTTCCTTAGTTGATCCATTCGTTCCCCACATCACATTGTACCCAACCTCTATGAAATCAGACCCACTCCCTCCAAGGTGGGGCTTTATGGGGCTCCCGGGAAAATTTCTTACTGGCTTTTGTCAGAACTTGAGTGGGCTTAGACATGGGGTGTGGGGAGCAGTGAGGGGAGAGGAAGATGAGCCTGGGGTCTGGAGGGAGCTCAGAGCCATGGACCAAGTACAGAGTCTGTTCCCCGAAAGCTGTGGGTCATTGGCCTATCCTGGCCGAGAAAACTCCTCTAAGGAGCCACCTCTCATTTAGCGAAGATGTTAGCTCCCCATCACCCCGTCACCCTGGTGGCCTCATCCCACATCCTGGCCAGTGACTTCCTCTCTAACCACTCAGCCACTCCCCACAACTGCCACATCTTGGCCTGGTCATCAACCAGAACTTGACCCCTGAAATTTAAAATATATGTGTAAAATTAAGTATCCATCAACTTATTGAATGCATGTGGGTTAGAAAACAAGATCACAGAAGAGGCTTATATAACGAAACGTAATAGTGTCTTCCCTGCCAGCATTCCCCTCTGCAGAGGCAAATTCTTGGAATACTTTTGCTTTCAGTTCTTCCTGGAGATGACTTCCTATCTCTAAGGAACAAGCTTATATCACTTGCATCACTCCACATTTTCAGTTCCGAGCAATAGAAACCAAGTCTGGATGATTTAAGTAGAAAGGGCATTTATGAGAGGTAAATAAATTGGGAGGCTCACAAAATCGATGGGAGGCTGTGGGTGCACCCAGAGGAGGAGACCTGTACTCAGGCCAGCACTGCAGCTGGTAGAACCAGCATCCCCAGTGCTGGACGTGGCTCTGTGGCCCCTGCTATAGCCAGAAGCAGAAGGCGGCAGCCCCAGGTGGCCTCCAGCCTCACCAGAGTGGAATCTGCTCCGCATCTGCATCTTCATCTCACGGCTTTTGTTTCCAGGTCTGCTCCAGTGCAGCTGTTTGGCTGAGCCAGGATGCCAGTCTGCCTCTGAGAGACAGGGAAAGAGTACATGTCATTGCCCTGCTGTGGTTGGGAGGAGCCTCCAAACAATGGACAGGGGCCCAGTTGCAGAGTGGCAATAGAATGACATGTCCACTACGTTGGTATTTCTTGATAACATCCTGCTCCAAGAGCAGAAGCTTCAACTTATTTATCCATCCCTGGCCCCACTCCTCCTCCCAACCTAGTCAACCCGCCATTTAAAATTATTCTATTAGTTATTTTCGAAATGTCAACTGTTTCATTAATTATTAATGACCTACTGCACAAGATAAGGATGCTGATGCTATTTGTATTTATGTCTACTCTCTTCCCTCCCCTCACCTGTCATTTATATTTTCCATTGTGGTTGAAAAGATTTGAAATCTTTAACCTTAAGTCTTCTTTGCTTTCTCTATAGGTTGATTAGGAAAGTTGAAAACAAGTAAACAGGGCTTCAAGCATTATGATTAAGTAACTAGTGCTCACTGTGGAAGTCATTGGTATTCTGTGAATGTCTTTTTCTTCAGAGTCCAACTTTTACGTCTCCAGGAGTTTCTAAATGCCATTCTTTTGCCTACGTTTGTTGCACATGAGTCCTTTGGTTGTGCCAGGGATTCCATCAAGTCTGTGGAGTCCCCCATTTTTCCTGAGCTTAATGGTGCTTGCTGCTTGCCCTCCCTCTTTCCCAGCTGGGCCCTTGTCACTCTAAGACTTCCTTTCATCATTTTGGAACTGCTGTGACCAGCATCCACATCTTCCTCTTTCTTGGTTTACTTATGTTTCCTTTTTCCCCTGGGGGATGTGGATAGGTGACAAACTTGCCAAGTCTCTGCATAGCTGAAAAATCATTGGGTCCTCAGGTTTGAGGGCTAGTTTGGTTGGGTGTAGAATTCTAGGTTGAAAATAACTTCCCCTGAGACTGTCATGGGAGATGTAGCTCTGTTGTCTCCTAGGAGACCAGAAGTTCACAGACGAGCAAAACTTAACAATATATGACTTAGGGAAACACATGCAGGTGGTTTTAAAGAAAAGCAAAGAACTGATTAGACGATAGTTCGTAGTTCCTTCAAAGGTGGTTGTTTCCATCTTTGCCTGCCAGAAAACCTTCAGACCATCTGTTTTCCACAGGTATACGTGCTGAAGTGCCACAGTGACGTTTCTAGGTATCTTTTCTTTTGTTTCACTCATCGTACTGGATGCCCAGCTGTGTTTTCAATCTGAAGGCTCATGGCCTTCTGTTCTGGGAACTTCTCTTTTGTAACTCTTTGATAATTTTCTCCTTCTGTGTTCTCTGTTCTCTCTTTCTGAAATTCCCAATGTTAGGCATTGGATTTCCTTGATTGACCCTCTATGTTTAATCTTTTCTTTCATCTTCCATCTCCCCACCACCACCACCCCAGTTTCTGGGAGATTCTTCAACTTTAATCATTAGCTCTTTTATTACATTTTTTTTTTAATTCTAGAAAACGTATTTTTAATTTCCCACAGTTCTTTTTTGTTTGTTTGTTTACCCTTTTTTTTTTTTTTTTTTTTTTGTCTAAGGATTAATTGCAGCTTTTGTTAAAGTTATCTTCTATCCTCTGAATTATGTTTGTTTCCTTTGAAGGCATTTTTTGGGGGTAAATTTTATTGGCATATAACATGCATAAAGAAAAGTATAGCCATAAGTGTACAGCTCGATAAAGTATCATAAAATGAACCACACCTGGGTAACAGCACCCCGATTGAGAAACAGAACACTATGCACCCCGAAAGATTCTTCATGTCCCCATCCACTCATCTCCCCACCCCAAGGGTAACCACTCTCCTGACTTCTTCTATCTTAGAATATTAGTTTTGTTTGTAATGAATTTTCTGTAGATGGATTTAGGGCATATTTAAGGTTTACCTTGTTTTTTCCCTTTTTATGTGGTGGGCTTTCTTCAAACATCTTCAATCCCTTGGCTACACCTTCACATTTAGGAACAAGGAGCTGGTTGCCTGCGGCTTTGCTTTCTGCTGAGTGGGGAAGGAGCTAGTGGTTATTCTATGGGCCCTGATGCATGACAATGGAGAAGTTTCCGCATTTGCAGCCCTGGCTTGCTCAATTTTTAAAATGCAGAACCCTCAATCTTATTTTGGGGGCTCTGGTTAATGCCAGAGTTTCCTATGCATATATCAGGCTTTTAACTCAGCCCCCTGCCAGCTTTGACCACACTTGGTCTTTGAACTCCCCTAAGCCCCCTCTATCAGTGGCCTTCAGAAAGTTGTTGAAATCTTGTATCCATTGATGGTCCCTTTTCTGCTCTCTTCTCTTCTTTTTCCCTTTTCTGTCTTTTTAATGGAGTCTATTGAGGGAGAATAAATGTAGGTGAGGATTTCGCGTGCTGCTTTGGATGGGAAGCCATCGTGAACATCCCTAGTCTGGTCCCTGACTATAACCTCCAGAACGTCCCCTTTGACCTCATCAAGACAAAAGATGTCAGATGCCCTCCCACGTTCCCCTTCCCATCAGTTTCTTCCTTCCTTTAGTTCTTTCCTTCAACTAATCTTCAACTTTGCCACCCATCACATTGTAAAAAGAAATAAAATAGAGTTACTATGGCTAAGAGATTTGAAATGGAGTCTGGAGGTTACTCTTAGACAGATCTCAGCCAAAATATGCAAAGTTCAACATTCAAGCAACCATGTTCTTCAAAACCCCAAGGACATCTGAGCACCACAAAACAAACCAAAAGACAAAGAACTCAGTTAACACTCTAACTTGAATGACAATTTGAGAACCCCAAATATCCACTAACCACAGACAACTTATCTAATCTTGTTTTTCTTTAAAGACCTTTGCCTGGAAATACCAAGATGGCACATGATTTGGTTTGCTACCTGAATCTGTGCTCTGCAAATTGTGATTCTCAGACCCCAAATAAACTCCTGTTGCCTTGCAGCCCTGGTGAACAACATCAACCTCAGTCTTGCTAATGACCTCACCATCCCTGCCCCTGGCTCCTGCTGCATCCACTGGTCATCTCTGCAGCTTGACCTAACTCTGCTTACTCTCCTGGAAAATCACTGCCACCACAAAGTCATGTACTCCAACCTCAGCTATGTCCAGAAATCCTTCTAGGTTTCCCTGGTCTGTGACCCCCACCCCCATGCAGTTTTTGCAAATAGCTCAAGTCCAATATCTGTTTATCCCACAGCTCTGGATGCGTCTCCAGCAAGTCATTCAGCTCTTCCTTCTAGAGACTTCCTTCCTCCCCCTTGGCTCTTGCAGCAGCTTCTCTGGCTCAGACCCACACCTGACCTGTCAAGGTACTTGCCTGAGGGCCAGGAGGGGGCACTGCTCCTCTGCCCAACACCTGGAGAGAGGGGAGAGGTCCTGGGGGACAGGGCTGGCCTTGGCCCGGTTGACTGCCAAGATGAGCTGTTCTCTGGCTCTGACAAGGTTGCAAAAGAGGCATTTTGGGGGATTAGGATCTTCAGGGGGAAACAGCAGCCGGGCAGAGGTGGGGGTGGGGGCTTAGCTCCTCAGGGCAGGGCTTGGGGAGGCTGGAGGAGGCACTTAACCATCACAAAAACTTTGAGGTCTCTGTATTTCCCAAGGGAGGTGCATTACATCTGGGGGATTTTATTTTAAATAAAATCACTTCATACAATTTACATAATATAAAATGCATCCATTTAAAATGCATGGTGCATTAGTTTTGAGGACCATATACCAGGGTGCCCACCACTAACATTGAGTTATAGAGCATTTGCATCCCTCCAGAAAGTTCCCTGGGGCCCCTTTGCAGTCAGCGTCTCTGGAAGGCCACCCCCGCTCTGTCTCTCTCATCCCAGATGAGTTTTGCCTGCTTCCCCACTGCATAGCAATGGAACCGGGCAGCAGGCACCGCAGGGTGCCTGGTTTCTTATTCTCTCGTCCTCCAGGGATCATTGTTCCGTTGCTTTTGCTTTTTTTCCCTTTCTTTCTGCTATCCAGTCTGAATTAAGTGCCTGCTGTGTGCCTGGTCTGTGCTGGTCTCTGAAGAGGGTATAAACAAGAAAGAAAGACAGTCCTGCCAAGGACGGGGTGGGGCGGGGAGGTGGGGGCTGGGAGTGGAGGGGAGGGGGTGGGAACAGGGGTGGGGGCTTGGAAATACAGGCTAAGGGTCAGCTGGTGTGGGCGGCGGTGATACATGACAAGGAGGAGGTGACCCTTGGCCCAGGCCCTGAGACACGGGGACACATTTCCCACGGCACGGCGTCCCATGGGCAAAAGCCCGAAACTCCCTGACAACTTGGGAGCTGAGGAGTAGGGGGTCGGGGCTGGGGTCGGGGCTGGGGCCGGGCGGAGAGCGGCCTGTGTGGGGCTGTAGCATCGGAGTGAAGGGCTCTTGGTTCTTTCTCCCCTCTCTTTTTCCCACTTCCATCACCTGTGGGTCTCCCTCAGCCCAGAAGCGTCTATGGCAGTGGTCCTCAACCTTGAGCGGGCCTCAGGGCCACAGGCAGCCAGGCCCACCCCCAGACTTTCTGACTCAGCAGGTTACGGGGGGCCTGGGAATCTGCATTTCTAACAAGTTTCCAGGTAATGCAGCTCCTGCTGGTCCCCAAACCACTGGTCCCCAGGGCAGGGCAGGGCCCGTGAGTCTGCATTTGCCCCAACCTCTCGCAGTTATGCTCTGGTGGCTACTTCACTAAGAGGATGGGGGCACCAGGATGGGGTCCCTGGCCCCCTCCTCTCCGTGGCTTTCCTCAGGCTGTTTCTCCCCCCAGGAATGCCTCTCCCAGTCCCTCCCATCTCTCCAATTCCTACTGTTCTTCAAGGCCCAGAGGAGTGCTCCCTCCTCCAGGAAGCCTTCCAGGGAACTCCCCCCACCCCACACACTCAAAGTCGTTTTTGTCTTTCCTGCCTGCCCCTCTTATCACCCAGTCTCGGGTTTGTCCTCGAACTTCTAGTATGTTCATTTCTCCTCTTCAAAAGGATAGAAAGGCCCAAGAGAAATTGAAACTATGTCCACACAGAAACTTGTATACACAGTTCATAGCAGCTTTACTCATAAGAGCCAAAAGGTGGAAACATACCAAATGTCCATCAACTGAAGAACGGATAAACAGAATGTGGCATATCCGTGCAGCAGAATATTATTCAGCCATGAAAAGGAATGACATTCTGACACATGCTACAACATGGATGAAACTTAAAAGATACTGTTTCAGCTTGCTAAAGCTGTCAGAATGCAATATACCAGAAATGGGATCGCTTTTTCAATGGGGTTTTTACTAGGTTACAAATTTACAGTTCGAAGTCCATGAAAATGTCCAAATTAAGACCTGAAGAGGAAGATACCTTCTCTGAGGATAGGCTGCTGGCATCCAGGGTTCCTCTGTCACGTGGGAAGGCCCACAGTGATGTCTGCCGGTCCTTCTCTCCTGGTTCTGGTTTCGGCGACTGTCTCCGGATGTCTCTGGGTCTGTCTCCGGATGTCTCTGGGTGTTTCTCTGTCTGAGATCTCTCCAAAAGTCCCTGCCTTTTATCCTCTCGTAAAAGACTCCAGTAATGGATTAAGACCCACCTTGAATGGGTGGGTCGCATCTCCGTTGAAATAACCTAAACAAAAGGTCCCACCCAGAATAGGTCTGCACCCACAGGGATGGATTAAGAGAACGTGGTCTTTTCTGGGGTACATAACAGCTCCAAACCAGCACAGACGTTAAGCTAAATGAAAGGAGCTAGACATAAAAGGACAAATTTTGTATAATTCCACTTATAGGAAATATCTAAAATAGACAAACTGGTAAGAGACAGAGAGTAGATTTATGGTTGCCTAGGGCTGAGGAGAAGAGGTCTGGGGTGACTGCTAAAGGGCACAGGTTTCTTCCTAAGGTGATGAAAATATTCTAATGTGGGCTGTGGTGAGATTTGCACATATCTGTGAATATACCAAAATCCATTGAATTACACATTTGAAATGGATTAATTGTGTGGCATGTAAATTATACCTCCAAAAAGGCTAGGAGTCCCTGGTATCTCTAGAGGCCCCAGGAGCCTGCCCGGAAGGGACTGCGGTGGTCCCGCTGTCCCCACCACCGCAGTCTCTAGGTGTGAGTGACCACGCAGAGCAGTGAGCTCTGGACTGGGCCTCGGCGACTTGCTGTGTGAGCTGGGGCAAGCCTGCGCCCTCTCTGAGCTCGGTCTCCCCTCTGGCTCCCCCCAGGAGGGCTGAGAAGTGATGCAGGGAGCAGCCCTGGGCCGAAGGGTGCTGCAGCCTGCCCCCTGGCAGAATGGCGGTGGGGTATGGGGCCACCCCCACTCCCTGCTCTGGGGGATTGAGGTCACTTCACCACACCCTGCCTTTTAACACCCCCAGAGCCCAAGTGTGTGGGTTTGGAGATGGCAGAGGATGAAAGCTACTCACCAATGAAAAGCTCCCATAGTTGGTGGTAAGCAGCGGGTTCAGCTGTAACTTGTATCAAGAGAGATTTTTCCAGAGTCTTATTTTAGGTGATGTTTTCTTAACAACCTACAGAGAACCTTGGTCTCCTCCCCTCCTAATCCCCCTGCTTTGCACAAACTTGAAATTAATCATCTATATACCCAAGCTGGTTCCAAAAAGAAGGGAGCTGGGAGAACGGGTAGGGGAGATCTTGAGGGGAGTCACCACCCCCCACCTTCCAAGGTTTGACTCATAGCCCCCAGGGGACAAGGAGCTGAACTGCCAGCGGATGCTTCCATGGCACCAAACCCTCCAAGCATCCATGCACCCCTGCTTGCACACCTCCAGTGATGGGGAGCTCACCACCTCCAAAGGCTTCTCTCTCTATCTGAAACAGCACTGCCCAAGGCAAAATTCTTCCAGGTAAGCTGGCCTCTGCCCCCTTTTGCACCCATCCCTTGGACCTAGTTCTGTCTTCTGGGGATTTGAGGACCATCAACACATGCCCTGGGCCTGTTATTGGTTAGTCTGACTGTTAACAAGGACTCTGTGGTGGCCTTTTGCTCTAGGTTGGCCGTACATGGGGAAGACAGAGACCCAAACCCCTCTCTTCCCCGCCGGAATGCATCATCTTCCCCCACACTGCCTAGCTTCTTAGGGTGACTTATGCAGATTGGAAAAAGGTGCCCCTTCCTCCTGGTTAGATGCAGGTTCGTTTCAGGGTCAGAGGTCCAGCCCCCACTGCCCCTTAGCGAGAGTCCTTGAGCAGTGAGCGACTCACACAACCATACCGAGTGGCCCTGGCCCTGCCCTGCTCCCGTGTGCCCGGTCTCAGCAGGGGCCTCCATCTTTCCCCCTGGGAAGGTTTTGTATTGGGTCAGGTTTGCTTAGAGGGCCTTTCCCTCCAGGGTTGGAGTCAGAGTGGGACTAGTGAGAAATTCATGCCATGGTTAGAGGTGGTAAGAAACAGATGCAGAGTGCCAGCAGGGTCCCCTTTGTCCTCGTGCTTTCCTCTCTGTCCTCTTTCCTGACCCACGGCCCTTCCTCCCATCCCTGCTGACTCAGCGGCCACGGGCCGTCTACTGGGGGCTTGGTTGTGATGACTCAACAAACTTCCGTGGACTTTGCATGGACGTCTACACTGGCCCCTGCCTCCCTCTCTGGCCAATGGACTGGCCTGGCTTCTAGACTCCTCGGAAGCTCCGACGCATCCCCCTGCCTCCCTGCCTGGGGAGGGCTGGCATGTGACAGCTCCATTCCTCGCCCTTTCCTTCCCCAGCTCCTCCCCAGTTGTGGAAAGTCTAATTCTGTACAAAGCCCTTATTCTCTCACACTCTTCGTGGTTCTGCTTCCCTGATTGAGCCCGACTGAGACCCTCCCCGTTACCCACACCACAGCAAGTCAGGGGCCTCCTGGATGCCTCTTCTCCTTCAACTGACAGTTAGTTGCCCCCGCATCCTGAGGGCTCTACCCAACGTGTGTCCCTGTAATTGCTGCTGCCACTCACCAGGCTCCTGTCTGCAGCATTTGCCAGTCTCTTCTGGTTCTCGAGCTTGCATTGGGCCCCTGACAACCCCTCTGTGTCTGTGGCCAGAGATGGTTTTGTATCTCTCTCTCCCATTCATCCACGGGACCAAGCCCCTTAGTTGGCATTCGAGGCTATGCATGGCCTGGCACTTGTCCCCTTTACAGACACGCCCTGCCATTTCCCCGTGCTCCAGCCACATCAAACATCTCCTTTGCTGAGTGATTGCCTCCAATGATCATTCCTGGAGAAAATAAGAGGGAAAGGCAGTGTCTTGTAAACAGGCTATGTCTGGACTCCCTTTCCACTGCCCTCCCTCCATCTTGATCTGGAAAACTTCTACTCATCCTTCAAAACCCAGCTTCAATGTCCCTCTGATTCCCTCCCTTGGCCACATTGTCCCCACCTGCCCAAACAGAGCCAATCACTCCTTCCTGTTCTCCTGGGGCTCCTTGGGCTACCCTGCACCTTAGAGCTGTCCCACCAATCACCTTTTGCTCTGTCTCCCTCTGCCTGTGGTGACCAGGAGCACACACTGGGTCCCAGCCACGAGTGTCCCCAGCATGGCCCAGCACAGGCCCCAAGGAGGTGCCAAGGAAAGGCTGCAGGGGGACAGAGGAGGCTGGGGATCAGTTGTGTGCCGAGGTGGCAGGAGAAAATGGGCTGGAAAGCGGAGGGAAATCAGCAGGAGCCAGGTGGTCAACCTGTCGTGGAAGGGTTATGATGGAGCCGAGGTCAACCCTCAGGGACACTGTGGGGCAAGAGAGTCAAGTGGCTGGCTGGAGGGTCCCAGAGAAAGCTCTGAGGAGTGTGCCCTGTGGACAGGCTGGGCTCCGGGCAGTGGCGGGTGCTGCTCCCCTGAGTGGGTGCTCAGGAATAAGGTCCGATGGGGGATGTTGCCCCGGCAGAAGCCGCCAGCCTGCAGCCCCCTCAGTTTGTCCTCACCTTCTGCTCCACCATCTGCAGCAGCATCCCTACCAACCACAACCATCCTTTTAGGATCCGGCATTTCCAAGTTGTTTTGGGCTTTGAGAGTCTCAGGGACTCAGGGAGTGGGTCCTGCTCTGCCCACTTCACCGGGATGGAAGCCGAGAACCAGAGCAGGGGCATCCCTGCACATGTGCCTCTGTTATTTGTGTTTTGAGCCCAAAGATGCCCAGAGTGGTGGGTTGGCTGCAGGGGCCTGAGTGATGGCGGCAACCGAGCAGCTGGGCTTTGGGCTCCAGCAGCTCCGCTTTTCCGAGTCTGACCTCAGTTCTCCGACCAACTCTCTATGCAATGCTGGGGAAGTCCCTTTTCTTCCCTGGACCTCAGTCTTCTCAACCACCAAATGGGAATGACCATGCTCGCCTGAGGGCCTGCTGAGTGGCTCACCTGGGACGGTGGCTGTGGTGTCCCTTCGAATCTGCACATCCATACGTGCAGGGCATTTGGACTACAGACTGACAGGATGAAAGACTCTCTGTGCCTCAGTTTCTCTGGCTGCAACGCCCATACCCTCTTTCTCATGGGTCCCGAAATGGCTCTGTGCACCCCGAGGGAGACGGCTATGGGCGACGGAAGTCTTGTAGGTGACCAGTCTGGCTCACCCAGGCCAACGAGGCACACTTTGCCCAGAAGTGGGAGTAGATGGAGGCAGAGGTTGGCTGTGGGATGGTGGTGGTGGGTGTCCTGGACCCCAGAGGGCTTCTGGGGGTGTGGCCTGGCTGGTTCTGCCAAAGCTATGCCTGGGACGGACAGCACAGTGGTCACTAGCGCAGGCTCGGCAGCAGGACAGCTTGGTTTCCATCCCAGCTCCCTCACTCTTGGGCGGGTGGACTTGGCTAAGATCCTCCTGTCCAATGGGCACCTCCCACGAAGAATGCCAGGAGGATGACGAGCTCCTATAGGCACCACAGCACTAGGTCAAGGTCAGTTGTGACTGTCTGTAGGTAGCTGGCCCTGGGAGGGGATAGGAAACCCTTCAGGAGACCCCGGGGAAGGCTCTGCATGCTGCAGTCCTGGCAGCTTTGCACAGTCCTCTCTGGTGCCCTGAGAGCCCGTTCCCTCCCTCTGAGCCTTGGCTAAACCACTGTGAGGTGCCACAAGGGCCCACTGAGCTCCCAGCTGCCAAGGAGTTTGGCACCCAGATGCCCTGCTCTCATCACCGTGGCTGGGAGGAAGCAGATTCTGGACCATCAGACGCTTGACTCGGAGCTGTTGTGTGGGCTTTTATCAGGAAAAAAAAGCAGGTTTTGTTGTGCATTTCACAATCTTAGCATCTCTAATTTATCGCACAACAAATTGGAGAGGATTTAGCATGTATTTAATTAATTTGACGAAAATAGTTCAACAACTGTAAACAAGGCTGAGGAAACACTTGTTGAGACTGCGGCTGCCATAGCAGAGTGTCTGTGCAGGACGGGGAGAGGTGGCCCAGCCTCGGCGCCAGGGCAGAGGGCAGTGGGGGAGCTGGGTGCGAGGCAGGAAGGACCTGGGCAGAACTTGGTAGAAAACCCACAGGAAGCCTTGGCTTCCCCATCCACGTGGAGCTCAGGCATCGCCTCTTGTTTTGTATCCGTTGGAAATCATGTTTGGCTGTGAGTAACAGAACTCTTCCTGCCAAATAGTGGCTTAAACAAAATAGGGGTTTGGCAAGAAACAAACAGGACAGAGGCAGGAGATTCTCAGCTGGTGCTGTAGCTCCATGATGCTCTCAATGTTCTTGAGCCCTTTTCTCTTCTTTACAATCCTTAGTGTGTAACTTCCATCTTCAAAGTCCCCTCCTGGTTTTCAGATAGTTGCTGCAGCTCCAGCCATCACATCGGCTGTTCTCAGCACCCAAAAGAGGAAGGGAGAAGTGTAAAAGGGTCAAGCTGTTCAAGTCCCTCTCTGAAGGCACTTAGAAACAGCACTCTGTAATTTTCATGTAAAAGTCATGGACAAGAATTTGGTCAAGTGGCTTCCCTTGTTTCCATGGGAGACTGAGAAAGGTAGTATCTTGTCTGGGCACGTGTATGTCCCTGGGAGAGTCAGGGTTCTGTTACTAATGAAGAGAGGAGAATGGATAATGGGTGGGCAACCAGCAATGTCCACCCTACCCTCCCTAAGCCTAGGACGGGCTCTGCCATGGCTGCTGGAGGGGTGGGTTCTTGCCCACTGGAGAGGGGCAGGGGCCTTGTCTGATTCCTTCTGAGTCCCCAGCACCTAGGACAAACTGGGGAGCAGCAGTTGATGAAGAAGTGGGTGAGTGGACGCCTGGTTCCCAACATCAGTCACGGTAGTTTAGAGAGGTGGGTACCGTCGTGGTTAGCAATGTGGGGTCTGTGTTCGAATCCTGACCCTACCGTAAATGACAGCTGGGTGACTTCCGTTTCCCCAGGGCTTCCAGCCCCACTGGGGAGCAGATGCAGAAAGGAGGCTCCAGTAAAGAAGGAAAAGATCTTCTCCACCTTAGGGGAAAGCTCTGCCTTCCTCCAGCATGACATGCCAATCCCAGGACTCTCTCCTCCAGCTCCAGCCACCAGCGGGACTTCGGCAGCCATCTGGGGGTGCACCTGCAGGGCTCCACTGTGTGTGACCAACGTGTCCTGGTTTTAAAGCCAAAAGTCCTGCTTCCTGGGAAACCCCCGTGTCGTGGGCTAACCAGGCTAGTCTGTCACCTCCACATAAATTCCTTCCTCTGCTGGCTCCTCTGCACCTCAATGGGGACAACCATTAAAAGCCGGGTAAGGAGTGGAAGAAAGAAAAGTCAAATGGCCTGGGAAAGTCTGTCCTTCCTGCTCAGCCTTGGAGATCCAGCTCTGGGAAGGTCCCTGACCCCAGGGGCGGCTGCTCCTCCCCTAGACTTGGTTTTTATTTTTTAACAGCTTTATAGAGATATAATTGGCATACAGTAAATTGCACGTGTTTAAAGTGCACCATTTGATAAGTTTGACATCCATGAAAACATCATCACAATCGAGGATCTAGATTCTAGATAAAAAACATGTCTATCACCCCCCAAATTTCCTCTTTGGAATCTTTCTGTCCGGCCCCAGGCAACATTGGATCTGCTTTCTCTGTCGTCTTGGATGAGTTTGCATTTTCCGGAATATCATATACTTGGAATCATGCAATATGTGCTCTTTTTTAAAAACACACTGTGGGCGATTGAATCGTGTACCCCGACACAAGACTCATTCTTCACCGCAAACCTGCACCTGAGGGTCCCCTTTAAAGAGGACCCTTTGCGATGCATCATTGATAAGGTGTGGCCTCATTTGTGACTAGGATCTTCTGAATTCCTATTTCGGTGTGGCCAAACTGAATGAGCGTGGGCCTTAATCCGTATTACCGGAGGCCTTACAAAGAGAAGTCAGTGGAAACCTGGAGAGACAGAGGTCTCCATGTGCCGGGAGGCAGGGGTGCAAGCCAAGGAACCCCAAGGATTGCCACCAGCCAGCACCAGAACACTGCAACTTTGGGGAGAAAAAGTGGCCTTGCTGAGGCCTTGATTTCAGACTTTCGGCCTCCTAAACTGTGAGACGATGAACTCCTGCTGTGAAGCCAACCAGGGTGTGCTATTTGTCATAGCAGCCCTGGTGGACCAGGATACACACTTCTAAGTTTTAAAATAGTTTTAGATTTACAGGAAAACTGTGAAAACAATACAAAGAATTTCCATAGAAGCCTCACCCAGTCTTCCCTTTTGGCATCTTAATATTAATATGGTATTTGTGCCACAGTTAAAGAACCAATGTTAGTAAATTATTATCAACTAAAATCTGTGCTTTATTCAGATTTCCTTAGTCCTTACCAACTGTCCTTTTTGTTCTGGAATCCCAACGAGAATCCCACATTCTATTTAGTCATTGTGTCTGCTTAGACTCCTCCTGGCGGTGACAGCCCCTCCTAGTTTCCTGGTTTTGCTTGACCTTGACAGTTTTGAGGAGAAATAGAAAGTTATTTTGTAGCATGTTCCTCAGTTGGGATTTGGCTGATGTTTTTCTCACGATTACATTGGGGTGTGGGTTTGGGGGAGAGAGACCCTTGAGGCAAAGTGCCATCACCTCATATCACAGGTACAAACCACCCACGCGACATCACCGCTGATCACCTGGTGGGAGTGGAGTTTGTCAGCGTCTCCTCTCTCCACGTGGCTCTCTGTGGAAGGAAGTTGCCCCGCACAGCCCACTCGTGAGGCGTGGGGAGTTACAAGTTCTTTGGAATTCTTTCACATGCGAGATTTGTCTTTTCTCTCTCATTTGTTTGTGTGTTTACTTATTCAACCATTTTTATATCAAAATGAGTAGTAAATAAATGCATGTTTATTATATGCTTTGGGTTATAATCCCATGAGACTTTATTTTCTTGCTCCGATTGTTTCAGCTTTGGCCACTGGGTGCTCTTTCTGTTGGCTCCTCGGTCCCTGACCTACCCTACCACTGTGGGTTATGTTTTTCAAGTACTTCTTGGTACTTGAAGATGCTCCAGGCTTGTTTTCTATATTTGCTGCTCTAGTCCTGGAACCAGCCATTACTCTGCCTCCTTTTACTGGAGAATAGTATTAGAAGCCAAGATCAATGCAGCAGGTGTGCAAGTGACCACTGGGGTGTCGTTATTTCTAAGCCCTCTTACCTGCAGGACAAGGAAATATATGTGCATATAATACCTGTGCTTATAAACATCTATGAAGATAGCTAAATTTATCTACCATATCCCTACTAAGCTAAACATGAGTTCATACTAATGTGTCTCACTCGAATTCATCACCACATGGATCATTCTAGCCTTCCTCTCTTGCTCATCTATAACCTCCCACTCCAAGCAAGAAATCAACCTCCTACCATTTGCCATCCGCTTACATGGTTGTTCAATTCTAGTATACATATGTAGCAGTTACAGAATTGTTAGACTGTATCCCTGTGGGAAAGAACCTTATCAACTAGAGTACAGTGCTTAAGTACAGTTCCTTTGTCTTTAGTCTTACAGATTCTACTCATCTCCACAGTTACTTGGGTCACTACCTTTCCTGGCCACTCCCTTCAGGGAAGTTGTTCTGTACAATTGTAATACAATTAGGCTATTTTGTCCTATGCACTCTTTCTTTCTTTTGGTCTGGCTTTTTTTACTCAGCATAATTTGTTTGTGAGTCATTCATGTTGTCGTGTGTGTTAGTAGTTTATTCCTTTTCCTTTTTTTTTTTTTTTTATCTGAATAGTAGTTCATCATCTGGATATATCACAATTTGTTTATCCTTTTACATTTGGCTTTTTTTTTCAGTTGTTAGATATACAAATAAAACTGTGTACATTTGTGTACACATCTTTATATGGACATATGCTTTCTTTTCTCTTAGTAAAGTACTCAGGAATAGAATGGCTGGGTCATGTGGAAAGTGTATATTTTATTTTTTCCATAGTGATTGTGCCATTTCACCTTCCCATCAGAAATGACTGAGAGTTCTAGTTTCCCTGTGGTCAGTTTTTTTTTGTTTTGTTTTAAGCTATTTTAATGGGTGTGTGATAGTATCTCATCATGGTTTGCATTTCCCCAATGACTTATGGTGTTGAGCATCTTTTCATGTGCTTATTTGCCATCTCTATATGTTTGGTGAAGTAAGTGTCTGTTCAAATATTTTGCTCATTTTAAAAATTGGGTTGTTGGTTTTCTTATTATTGAGTTTTGAGAGTTCTTTATATATTCTGGATACAAATCCTTTATTGGAGTAAATATTTTCTCCTGCTCTGTGGCTTGTCTTTTCACTTTCACAGCAGTGTGTTTTGAAGAGCAGAAGTTTTAAATTTAGATAAAGTCCAACTTTGTTCTTTTATAGATTATGTTTTTTTTTTTTTTTTGGATGTTCCAAGAAATTTTTACTCAATCCCAGGTTTTAAGATTTTATTCTTTTTCTTCTTTAGTCACATATTATATTTTACATTTAGGAATATCATCCATTTTGAGTTAATTTTTATATGCGATACAAGGTGTGGATTTGAAGTTCATTTTTTTGCATGTGGATAAATAATTATTCCACTACCATTGTTTAAAAAGACTATCCTTTCTCCACTGCATCACCTTCATATCTTTGTTGAAAATCAGTTGTCCTCATATGTGTGGGTCTATTTCTGGGACTCTCTATTCTGTTTTGTTAATTTATTTCTCTATCTTTATGTCAATACCACACTGCTGATTCCTGTAGCTTCGTAATAACTCTTAAAATTAAGTAATGTTAGTCCTCCAAACTTGTTCTTTTTCAAAGTGATTTCAGCTATTCTAGGTTCTTTTTATTTCCAATGAAGTATAGAATCAGCTTGTCATTTTTAGAATTTTCATATGAAATCTGTTCATTTTTTGATGATCTCATTAATTTTTTTTTTTTTTTTTTTTTTTTTTTTTTTTTTTTTTTTTCAATTAAATTCAGTTTTATTGAGATATATTCACATACCATAAAATTGTCCTTTGTGTACAATCAACTGTTCTCAGTACCATCATATAGTTGTGCATTCATCACCCCAATCTATTTTTTTTTTTATACTTTTTTTTTTTTAATCATCATTTTATTGAGATATATTCACATACCACGCAGTCATACAAAACAAATTGTACTTTCGATTGTTTACAGTACCATTACATAGTTGTACATTCATCACCTAAATCAATCCCTGACACCTTCATTAGCACACACACAAAAATAACAAGAATAATAATTAGAGTGAAAAAGAGCAATTGAAGTAAAAAAGAACACTGGGTACCTTTGTCTGTTTGTTTCCTTCCCCTACTTTTCTACACATCCATCCATAAACTAGACAAAGTGGTGTTTGGTCCTTATGGCTTTCCCAATCCCATTGTCACCCCTCATAAGCTACATTTTTATACAACTGTCTTCGAGATTCATGGGTTCTGGGTTGTAGTTTGATAGTTTCAGGTATCCACCACCAGCTACCCCAATTCTTTAGAACCTAAAAAGGGTTGTCTAAAGTGTGCATAAGAGTGCCCACCAGAGTGACCTCTCGGCTCCTTTTGGAATCTCTCTGCCACTGAAGCTTATTTCATTTCCTTTCACATCCCCCTTTTGGTCAAGAAGATGTTCTCCGTCCCACGGTGCCAGGTCTACATTCCTCCCTGGGAGTCATATTCCACGTTGCCAGGGAGATTCACTTCCCTGGGTGTCTGATCCCACGTAGGGGGGAGGGCAGTGATTTCACCTTTCAAGTTGGCTTAGCCAGAGAGAGAGGGCCACATCTGAGCAACAAAGAGGCATTCAGGAGGAGACTCTTAGGCACAAATACAGGGAGGCCTAGCCTCTCCTTTGCAGCAACCGTCTTCCCAAGGGTAAAACTTATGGTAGAGGGCTCAAACCATCAAACCACCAGTCCCCTATGTCTGTGGTCATGTTAGCAACCATGGAGGTGGGGTAGGCGAATACCCCTGCATTCTCCACAGGCTCCTCAAGGGGGCACTACATCTTTTTTTTTTTTTTTTTTTCCCTTGTTTGTATTTTTTATTTTTTTTTTTTTTTTTTTTTAACTTTCCCTTATTTTTTAAATCACCTGTATGAAAAAAAAGTTAAAAAGAAAACAAACATACAATAAAAGAGCATTTCAAAGAGACCATAGCAAGGGAGTAAGAAAAAGACAACTAACCTAAGATAACTGCTTAACTTCCAACATGTTCCTACTTTACCCCAAGAAAGTTACATAATATAGCAACATTTCAGTGAACTTGTTCCTACTACAACCATCAGAAATTAACAGACCATAGTCATTTCTGGGCATCCCCAGAACGTTAAATAGCTTATCTGTTCTTCCTGGATTATTGTTCCCCCTTCCTTAATTGCTCTCTACTGCTAGTTCCCCTACATTCTACATTATAAACCATTTGTTTTACATTTTTCAAAGTTCACATTAGTGGTAGCATATAATATTTCTCTTTTGTGCCTGGCTTATTTCGCTCAGCATTATGTCTTCAAGGTTCATCCATGTTGTCATATGTTTCACCAGATCGTTCCTTCTTACTGCCGCGTAGTATTCCATCGTGTGTATATACCACATTTTATTTATCCACTCATCTGTTGAAGGACATTTGGGTTGTTTCCATCTCTTGGCAATTGTGAATAATGCTGCTATGAACATTGGCGTGCAGATATCTGTTCGTGTCACTGCTTTCCGATCTTCCGGGTATATACCGAGGAGTGCAATCGCTGGGTCGAATGGTAGCTCTATATCTAGTTTTCTAAGGAACTGCCAGACTGACTTCCAGAGTGGCTGAACCATTATACAGTCCCACCAACAATGAATAAGAGTTCCAATTTCTCCACATCCCCTCCAGCATTTGTAGTTTCCTGTTTGTTTAATGGCAGCCATTCTAACCGGTGTTAGATGGTATCTCATTGTGGTCTTAATTTGCATCTCTCTAATAGCTAGTGAAGCTGAACATTTTTTCATGTGTTTCTTGGCCATTTGTATTTCCTCTTCAGAGAACTGTCTTTTCATATCTTTTGCCCATTTTATAATTGGGCTGTCTGTACTATTGTCATTGAGTTGTAGGATTTCTTTGTATATGCAAGATATCAGTCTTTTGTCAGATACATGGTTTCCAAAAATTTTTTCCCATTGAGTTGGCTGCCTCTTTACCTTTTTGAGAAATTCCTTTGAGGTGCAGAAACTTCTAAGCTTGAGGAGTTCCCATTTATCTATTTTCTCTTTTGTTGCTTGTGCTTTGGGTGTAAAGTCTAGGAAGTGGCCTCCTAATACAAGGTCTTGAAGATGTTTTCCTACATTATCTTCTAGGAGTTTTATGGTACTTTCTTTTATATTGAGATCTTTGGTCCATTTTGAGTTAATTTTTGTGTAGGGGGTGAGGTAGGGGTCCTCTTTCATTCTTTTGGATATGGATATCCAACTCTCCCAGCCCCATTTGTTGAAAAGACCATTATGGCTCAGTTCGGTGACTTTGGGGGCCTTATCAAAGATCAGTCGGCCATAGATCTGAGGGTCTATCTCTGAATTCTCAATTCGATTCCATTGATCTATATGTCTATCTTTGTGCCAGTACCATGCTGTCTTGGCAACTGTGGCTTTATAATAAGCTTCAAAGTCAGGGAGTGTAAGTCCTCCCACTTCATTTTTCTTTTTTAGAGTGTCTTTAGCAATTCGAGGCATCTTCCCTTTCCAAATAAATTTGATAACTAGCTTTTCCAAGTCTGCAAAGTAGGTTGTTGGAATTTTGATTGGGATTGCATTGAATCTGTAGATGAGTTTGGGTAGAATTGACATCTTAATGACATTTAGCCTTCCTATCCATGAACATGGAATATTTTTCCATCTTTTAAGGTCCCCTTCTATTTCTTTTAGTAGAGTTATGTAGTTTTCTTTGTATAGGTCTTTTACATCTTTGGTTAAGTTGATTCCTAGGTACTTGATTTTTTTAGTTGCTATTGAAAATGGTATCTTTTTCTTGAGTGTCTCTTCAGTTTGTTCATTTCTAGCATATAGAAACATTACTGACTTATGTGCATTAATCTTGTATCCCGCTACTTTGCTAAATTTGTTTATTAGCTCTAGTAGGTGTATCGTTGATTTCTCAGGGTTTTCTAGATATAAGATCATATCATCTGCAAACAATGACAGTTTTACTTCTTCTTTTCCAATTTGGATGCCTTTTATTTCTTTGTCTTGCCGGATTGCCCTGGCTAGCACTTCCAGCACAATGTTGAATAACAGTGGTGACAGCGGGCATCCTTGTCTTGTTCCTGATCTTAGAGGGAAGGCTTTCAGTCTCTCACCATTGAGTACTATGCTGGCTGTGGGTTTTTCATATATGCTCTTTATCATGTTGAGGAAGTTTCCTTCAATTCCTACCTTTTGAAGTGTTTTTATCAAAAAGGGATGTTGGATTTTGTCAAATGCTTTTTCAGCATCTATTGAGATGATCAATTGATTTTTCCCTTTCGAGTTTTTAATGTGTTGTAATACATTGATTGTTTTTCTGATGTTGAACCATCCTTGCATGCCTGGAATGAACCCCACTTGGTCATGGTGTATGATTTTTTTAATGTGTCTTTGGATTCGATTTGCAAGTATTTTGTTGAGGATTTTTGCATCTATATTCATTAGGGAGATTGGCCGGTAGTTTTCCTTTTTTGTAGCATCTTTGCCTGGTTTTGGTATTAGATTGATGTTAGCTTCATAAAATGAGTTAGGTAGTGTTCCATTTTTTTCAATGTTTTGAAAGAGTTTGAGTAAGATTGGTGTCAGTTCTTTCTGGAAAGTTTGGTAGAATTCCCCTGTGAAGCCATCTGGCCCTGGGCATTTATTTGTGGGAAGATTTTTGATGACTGATTGGATCTCTTTGCGTGTGATGGGTTGGTTGAGGTCTTCTATTTCTTCTCTGGTCAGTCTAGGTTGTTCATATGTTTCCAGGAAATTGTCCATTTCTTCTACATTATCCAGTTTGTTGCCATACAGTTGTTCATAATATCCTCTTATAATTTTTTTAATTTCTTCAGGATCTGCAGTTATGTCACCTTTTTCATTCATTATTTTGTTGATATGGGTCTTCTCTCTTTTTGATTTTGTCAGTCTAGCTAGGGGCTTGTCAATCTTGTTGATCTTCTCAAAGAACCAACTTTTGGTGATATTTATCCTTTCTATTGTTTTTTTGTTCTCTATGTCATTTATTTCTGCTTTAATCCTTGTTATTTCTTTTCTTCTACTTGGTTTAGGATTGGTTTGCTGTTCATTTTCTAGCTTCTTCAGTTGATCCATTAGTTCTTTGATTTTGGCTCTTTCTTCCTTTTTAATATATGCGTTTAGTGCTATAAATTTCCCCCTTAGCACTGCTTTTGCTGCATCCCATAGGTTTTGGTATGTTGTGTTCTCATTTTCATTCGTCTCTATATATTTAGCAATTTCTCTTGCTATTTCTTCTTTAACCCACTGATTGTTTAGGAGTGTGTTGTTTAACCTCCAGGTATTTGTGAATTTTCTAAGTCTCTGATGGTTATTGACTTCTAATTGTATTCCATTGTGGTCAGAGAATGTGCTTTGAATAATTTCAATCTTTTTAAATTTATTGAGGCTTGTTTTATGTCCCAGCATATGATCTATTCTGGAGAAAGTTCCGTGAGCACTAGAAAAGTATGTGTATCCTGGTGATTTGGGATGTAATGTCCTGTAGATGTCTGTTAAATCTAATTCATTTATCAGATTGTTTAGGTTTTCAATTTCCTTATTGGTCTTCTGTCTGGTTGATCTATCTATAGGAGAGAGTGATGTGTTGAAGTCTCCCACAATTATTGTGGAAACATCAATTGCTTCCTTTAGTTTTGCCAATGTTTCTCTCATGTATTTTGTGGCACCTTGATTGGGTGCATAGACATTTACGATTGTTATTTCTTCTTGCTGAATTGCCCCTTTTATTAGTATGTAGTGGCCTTCTTTGTCTCTCAAAACATCCCTGCATTTGAAGTCTATTTTATCTGAGATTAATATTGCTACACCTGCTTTCTTTTGGCTGTAGCTTGCATGAAATATTTTTTCCATCCTTTCACTTTCAATTTCTTTGTGTCCCTGTGTCTAAGATGAGTCTCTTGTATGCAACATATTGATGGTTCATTTTTTTTGATCCATTCTGCGAATCTATATCTTTTAATTGGGGAGTTTAATCCATTTACATTCAATGTTAAAACCGTGAAGGCATTTCTTGAATCGGCCATCTTATCCTTTGGGTTATGTTTGCCATATTTTTCCCTCTCTCTATTAATATCCTTTATTGTACCCATACCGAATCTCTTTAGTACTGAACCTTTCTCCAAGTCTCTCTGTCCTGTCTTTGTTTCTCTGTCTGTAGGGCTCCCTTTAGTATCTCCAGTAGGGCAGGTCTCTTGTTAGCAAATTCTCTCAGCATTTCTTTGTCTGTGAAAAATTTAAGCTCTCCCTCAAATTTGAAGGAGAGCTTTGCTGGATAAAGTATTCTTGGCTGGAAATTCCTATCTCTCAGAATTTTAAATATATCGTGCCATTGCCTTCTCGCCTCCATGGTGGCTGCTGAGTAGTCACTACTTAGTCTTATGCTGTTTCCTTTGTATGTGGTGAATTGCTTTTCTCTTGCTGCTTTCAGAACTTGCTCCTTCTCTTCTATGTTTGACAGTGTGATCAGTATATGTCTCGGAGTGGGTTTTTTTGGATTTATTCTATTTGGAGTTCGCTGAGCATTTATGATTTGTGTATTTATGTTGTTTAGAAGATTTGGGAAGTTTTCCCCAACAATTTCTTTGAATACTCTTCCTAGACCTTTACCCTTTTCTTCCCCTTCTGGGACACCAATGAGTCTTATATTCGGACGTTTCATATTATCTATCATATCCCTGAGGTCCATTTCGAGTTTTTCAATTTTTTTCCCCATTCTTTCTTTTATGCTTTCATTTTCCATTCTGTCATCTTCCAGGTCACTGATTCGTTGTTCAACTTCCTCTAGTCTTGTACTATGAGTGTCCAGAATCTTTTTAATTTGGTCAACAGTTTCTTTAATTTCCATAAGATCATCCATTTTTTTATTTAGTCTTGCAATGTCTTCTTTATGCTCTTCTAGGGTCTTCTTGATTTCCTTCATATCCCGTACTAGGGTCTCATTGTTCATCTTTAGTTCTTTGAGTAGCTGCTCTAGGTGTGTCTCTTCTGGTCTTTTGATTTGGGTGCTTGGGCTTGGGTTATCCATATCGTCTGGTTTTTTCATATGCTTTATAATTTTCTGTTGTTTTTGGCCTCGTGGCATTTGCTGTCCTTGATAGGGTTCTTTTAGGGTTTGTAGACCAGTTGAAGTCCTTATCTCTAATTTATCAGATCTACAGCTTCGTGGAGTACACTTTCTCTAACTAACCAGCAGGTGGCGTCCACGAGCCACCTGTTCTCCACAAGCCAGATCTCCCCTGCTTAGCCTTTTTGGTGAGTGGGGGAGTGAGTCTTGTGGGGCCCAATTGGTTGTCCCAAGCTTGCGTGTGTAGTTGGTGTTGCCTGCCCTGTATGTGGGGCGTGTTTCTGGGCAGTCGGGGAGGGGGGGGTGGCCCTAACAATCAAATCTCCCTGATGATCCTAGAGTTTTAAAGCTACTGCAATAGTCTAATCCTTCAGTTCAGTCCTGCCACAGTTTGTCTCTGCCACTGACCCACAAGTCTTTGGTATTGGCGTATGGCTCCTGAGACTTGCAAGTGGGCCCCTCTTCCAGGCTGTGCACCCCGGGTCCTCTGTTGAGGGATGACTGTGCTATGTCACAGGTGAGTGCCGTCCCCCCAGGGCAGTTCTGGGCTGCTGGGCTGTGTTGGGAGGCTCCCAGTCTGCTCAAATGATGGCTGAATGGGGCTCTGTTAATTCACACTGCTCCCCCTTCCCAGCTCTGGGACATTCAGCTGAGGTTGCAGGGAAGGCTAATGTCCACGCCCAGTTTTGTGGTGTGTGCCTGTTATTTGAAGCACTTCCGTCACACTGGGTTGTCTGGGGCAGCTCTGGGCTATGGGGCTGGCGATGGGCAGGAGTGTTTCCTGTCCACCAGGATGGTGGCTGTGAGCGGACACCCCCCTTTTCTTGGGAAGTTGTGTTGTTTAGTGAATTTTCTCAGCCACTGGATTATTGCCTTTTGTCTCAGAGCTCTCTTAGTTCTGCTCTTGACTTGACGTGCCCAAATTTCAATTCTTTGAAGCTTTCTGTATTGAGCTTCTTAGAGTAATTGTTTTAGAAAAAGCAAAAAGGATTTAAAAAAAAAAAAAAAAAAACAACAAAAAAAAAAAACGGCCCTCCTCAGAGATCTAATGGGTTATTGAAATGCTAATAGACAAAGCAACCAGGGCCATTAAGGAAAGGTGCCCTGGGCAGAGAGATCAGCCTTGCTTCGGGATTTGCATATGCGCCTCAAGGCCTGATCTCCGCCCTTCCCCTTTCTGTGTTCACCAGAACTCCAAAAATCCTCTGCTTTTACTTTGGAGCTTCTCGTGTTGTTTTCCTTCTATGCCCGTCTCCTCTCTGCTGGGCTGGCTGCTCTCAGAGTCTCTGGTGTCTGGCCTCAGTCTATCTATGGTTGGAGTTTGAATCAGTAGAATGAGTTTCCGATGAGAGCAGCCACTGCAATTCTCCCTTCTCCTTCCTGGAGCTGACAGCCCCTCCTCCCCCGGGACTGAGCCTGGCAGGGAGGGTGCGGGTCCCCTGGCCACAAAAACTTACAGATTTCGCTGATCTCAGCAGTTCCACGTTTTCATGAGTGTTGTATGAAGTATGCCCAAAGACAGATTGCTCTGTGGTGTCCAGTCCACGCAGTTCCTGGCTTTTTACCTACTTTCCTGGAGGAGTAACTAAAACATACAGCTCACCAGTCTGCCATCTTCACCCCAATCTCATTAATTTTTGAGTCCTTTTTTTCCTTCTATGTTTCATTTTGGATATTTCTTCTGCTATGCCTTCAACTCCACTAATCTTATCTTCTGCAATGTCTTCACTGTCTTTAATTCCATCCTGTGTAGTTTTCATCTCAGACATTGTAGTTTTCATCTCTAGAAATTTGACTTGGACCTTTTTTTAATACATCTTTTGTTTCTAATTAACATGTTCAACCTCCTTCTTAGATCACATGGAAAATAGTTATGAATTTTAATATCCTTGGCTGCTATAGTCTAACATCTGTGTCAGTTCTGTGCCAATTTCAATAGATTGATTTTCCTGCTTCTTTGCATGCCTGGTAATTTTAGATTAGATGCCAGACATTGTGAATTTTACCTTGTTGAGTGCTGGATAGTTCTGGATAGTTTTGTATTCCTATGACTATTCCTGAGCTCTGTTCTTGGTTTCAGTCAAGTTACTTGGAAACTATTTGATCCTTTAGGTCTTGCTTTCAAGATCTGTTAGGTGGGACCATAGCAGCATTTCATCTGGTTCTAATGACTGCCCACCACTGAGGTGACACCTTCTGACTCCTCTCCCTAATGTCCTGTGAATTGCAGAGTCTCCCACTCTGGTGTGTGAGCTCTGAGGATGAGTTCTCTTTCCTCTAATCCTGTCAGAGGGCGCACCCCCCCACCCCCACCCCCCAGCCTTCAGTAGTTTCCTCATTCCCATGTGCTGACCGGTGCTCTGATGCATAAATGATGGGGACCCTCTGCAGATCTCCCAGTTCTCTCTCCGTGCAGCTTCCTTTTTCCCCCATACCCTGTGAACTCGAGCCACCTGGGCTTCCCTGAGTGCATGGAGTCAGCTGGGATCCACCTGGGTTTCTCCTCCCTGTGCAGTTGTTTTGGTTTGGTAAAGCTGCCAATGCAAATTACCAGAAACGTGTTGGCTTTTACAATGGGGATTTATTGACTTACAATGTACAGTTCTTGGGCCTTGAAAATACATCCAACTCAAGGCATCAACAGAATGATACCTGAACTCTGAAGACAGGCTGACGGCATCCGGGACACCTCTGTCACGTGAGAAGGCACATGCCAGAGCATGCTTGTCCTTCACTCCTGGGTTTCGCTGCGTCCAGCTTCTGGATCCAATGGCTTCCACTCTGAGTGTCTGTGGGGCCTCTCTTAGCTTCTCTGGGGCTTTTTCTCTATGCTCTTCTCTTAATTTTGTATCTTGGCTTCTCTGAGGCTTCTCTGAGATCTCTGGGCTTTTCCTTTATCCTTTTATACTCTTATAAAGGACTCCAGTGTGAGGACTATGCCACATCTGAGGCTGGCCCCAACTGAAGTAACCTCATCAAAAGGCCCACCCACAACAGGTCTGCACCCACAGGAATGGATGAAAACAACATGGGCTTTTCTGGGGTACACAACAGCTCCAAACCAGCACAGCAGGAATCTGGAGCAACCGTAGGGCTCACCCATTTACCTCCTGTCTCTCAAGGGTCACTGTTCTTGTCTGATGACCGATGTCTTGAAGACTTGAAAACTTGCAATATATCTATTTTGAATGACTTTTGTTTCAGGCAGAAGGGTGGATCTGGCCTGTGTTACTTTATTGTCGCTGAAAGAAGCAGCCTCAGGCCTGTGATTTTTAGCTGGCTATCCCCTGGCACAGACCCTCCGTGGCTCGATCCGGGGCCTCCCAATGCTCAGAGAAACATGTTGAATGAATGGTGGATCCCAAGAGCCCAAGAGGTAGCACCCCAATTTTCCTGGAGCCTGATTCCTCCCTCTGGTGAGCATGGCCTCTGCAGAGGAAATGAAAGTCCACCTGGCCTGGCCCTCCTGGGGTTGTGGGCCTGGCAGCCTCTGGCTTTAGGTTCCAGCCCAGAACCTTGGCTCCTCCATTAAAAACAAATAATTTTAATGATGGCAAACCTTTACAGAGTGCTATGATCTATAAGCTTTACAGGTTGTGGTCAGCTGAATAACGGTCGTTTAGATATGTCATGTCCTAACTCCCAGAACCTATAAACATTTTACCTTATATTGCAAAAGGGACTTTTGTGATCAAGTTAAGGACCTTGAGATGGGGAAATCATCCTGGATTATCTGGGTGGCTCTGAATGAAATCACAATGAATCCTTATAAGAGGGATGAAGGAGACGTCAGAGTCTTAAGAGAAGGTGATGTGATGATGGAAGTAGAGATTGGAGAGATGCCCTTTGAAGATGGGGGCAGTGGCCACAAGCCAAGGAATATAGATGATCTCTCAAAGCTGGAAAAGGCAAGGAAATGACTTCTCCCCTACAGCTTCCAGAAGGAGCCAGTTCTGCTGACACCTTGACTTTAGCCCCATGAAACTGATTTCGGACTTCTCAGCTTCAGACCTGCAAGATACTAAATTTGTGTTCTATTTAAGCCACTAAAGTTTGTGGTAATTTGTTATAGCAGCCATAGGAAACTGATACACAGGGATTAACTCATCCAATACCCACAAGTCTGTGAAGCAGATACTGTTCCTCTCATCTCCATTTAAAAGGTGAGGACACTGGGGCACAGACAGGTTAAGGGGCATGCCCCAGGTCACCAGCTGGTGTCAGAGACGGGCTTGCACCAGGCGGAAGGGCTCCCAAGTCACCGATCTTACCTCCCACCCACCTGATCTTAACCACCCACCCCATTTCTCTAGTGCTGCTTATATCTGCCTCAGACTGCCTCACTCGGCTTGGGACAGGGTCCTGGGTCTGTGACTTGCAGAGTGGGGACCTTGCCAAGCCTGTCCCTGTGCAGGTGGCCATCAGCTCTGCTCAGGACTCCCTGGGAGCTACACCCACATGCCCCTTCCCTAGGAAGCAAGGGCCTACCCAGTGCTCTGCCCATCGGCCCAGAACCGGGCAGCCCCAGAGGTGGGGGCCTAATTCTAGAGAAGCAGGTTCACTCATGGGAAGACCCTCCTCAGGCAGCATGTTAGGGTCCCACAGGTGGTCTGATAGGGCTGGAGAAACTCCATGGGAGGTCAGGTTAGGGCAGACATGAGCCCAAATACTGGATCCTTCCCTTAATAAGTGTGCTGGTTTGAGTGTATTGTGTCCCCCAAATGCCATTTTCTTTGTGGTCTTGTGTGGGGCAGACCCTTGGGTGCTGGTTGGATTTGCTTAGAGTGTGCCCCACCCAGCTGTCGGTGATAATTTTGATGAGATGTTCCCATGGAGGCTTGGCCCCACCCATTCGGGGTGGGCCTTGATCGGTGGAGCTATATAAATGAGCTGACTCAAAGAGGAAAGAGAGTGCAGCTGGGAGTGATGTTTTGAAGAGAAGCAAGCTTGCTAGAAAGGAACGTCCTGGGAGAAAGCCGTTTTGAGGCCGGAGCTTTGGAGCAGACGCCAGCTGCCTTCCTAGCTAACAGAGGTTTTCCGGACACCACTGGCCGTCCTCCGGTGAAGGTACCCGATTGCTGAGGTGTTACCTTGGATGCTTTGTGGCCTTAAGACTGTAACTGTGTAGTGAAATAAACCCCCGTTTTATAAAAGCCTATCCATCTCTGGTGTTTTGCATTCTGCAGCATTAGCAAACTAAAACAGATTTTGGTACCGGAGAAGTGGGGTGCCTTTGCTGCTGAGTCTGCAAATACCAAACATGTTGGAATGGCTTTTTAAGTGGATAAGGGGAAGATTCTGGAAGAATTGTGAGGAGCTTGATAGAAAAGGCCAAAACTGCTTTAAAGAGACTGTTTATGGAAATATGGACTCTAAAGATACTTCGGATGAGGCCTTGAACAGAGATGATCAATGTGTTGTTGTAAACTGGAAGAAAGGCGATCCCTGTTTTAAAGTGGCAGAGAATTTGGCAAAATTGAGTCCTGGTGTCAGATGGAAGGAAGAATCTGGAAGCAACAACCTGGAGTACTTAGCTGAGGAGATCTCCAGACTACATGTGGAGGATGCACCCTGGCTTCTCCTTGCCTTGAATTACAAAAACAGAGCATGATGGCCCCTTAATGAATTCCCAGACTTGAGATAGTTTACAGATCCAGAGTCCCTTGAATGAGAGGAAGGCCATGTACCCTTGGGGAAGGACCCCATTACACTGCCAAAAATTTATACTGTTAATCTTCCTCCCAGCCTTCCCCAGGAGGACCTATGGCCTTTTACCAGGGTAACTGTGCATTGGGGAAAAGGAAATGATCAGATATTTCAGGGATTATTAGACACTGGTTCAGAAGTAACATTAATTCCAAGAGACTGAAAATGTCAGTCTGGTCCACCAGTCAGAGTTGGGGCTTATGGAGGTCAGGTGATCGATGGAGTTTTAGCTCAGGTCTGTCTCACAGTGGGTCCAGTGGGTCTTTGGACCCATTCTGTGGTTACTTCCCCAGTGCCAGAATGCATAATTGGAATGGACATACTCAGCAACTAGCAGAATCCTCACATTGGTTCCCTATGAGGAATGGAGTGAGGGCTATTATGGTGGGAAAGGCCAAGTGGAAGCCACTAGAGCTGCCTCTGCCTAGCAAAATAGTGAACCAGAAGCAATATCGGATTCCTGGAGGGATTGCAGAGATTAATGCCACTCTTAAGGACTTGAAGGATGCAGGGGTGGTGATTCCCACCACATCCTCATTCAACTCTCCTATTTGGCCTGTGCAGAAAACAGATGGGTCTTGGAGGATGACTGTGGATTACCGTAAGCTTAACCAGGTGGTGACTCCAATTGCAGCTGCTGTCCCAGATGTGGTATCATTGCTTGAGCAAATCAACACATCCCCTGGTACCTGGTATGCAGCTATTGATCTGGCAAATGCTTTTTTCTCAATTGCTGTCAGCAAGGACCACCAGAAACAGTTTGCATTCAGCCGGCAAGGCCAGCAGTTTACATTCACTGTGCTACCTCAGGGTTATATCAACTCTCCAGCCCTATGTCATAATATTGTCCGCAGGGATCTTGATCATTTCTCCTTCCCACAAGACATCACACTGGTCCATTATATTGATGATATCATGTTGATTGGATCTAGTGAGCAAGAAGTAGCAACTACTCTAGATTTGTCGGTGAGGTATTTGCGTGGCAGAGGATGGGAGATAAATCCAACAAAAATACAGGGGCCTTCCACCTCAGAAAAATTTCTAGGTGTCCAGTGGTGTGGGGCCTGTCGAGATATTCCTTCCAAGGTGAAGGATAAGCTGCTGCATCTGGCCCCTCCTACAACCAAAAAAGAGGCACAACGCTTAGTTGGCCTCTTTGGGTTTTGGAGACAACATATTCCTCATTTAGGTGTGCTACTCCGGCCCATTTACCGAGTGACTAGAAAAGCTTCTAGTTTTGAGTGGGGACCGGAGCAAGATGAGGCTCTGCAACAGGTCCAGGCTGCTGTGCAAGCTGCTCTGCCGCTTGGACCATATGATCCAGCTGACCCAATGGTGCTGGAAGTGTCAGTGGCAACTAGAGATGCTGTCTGGAGCCTTTGGCAGGCTCCTATAGGAGAATCACAACGCAGGCCCTTAGGATTTTGGAGTAAAGCTTTATCGTCCTCTGCAGATAACTACTCTCCATTTGAGAAACAGCTATTGGCCTGCTACTGGGCCTTAGTAGAGACAGAACGCTTAACCATGGGCCACCAAGTTACCATGAGACCTGAGTTACCTATCATGAGCTGGGTGTTGTCTGACCCACCAAGCCATAAAGTTGGGCGTGCACAGCAGCACTCCATCATAAAATGGAAATGGTATATACGAGATAGAGCTCGAGCAGGTCCTGAAGGTACAAGTAAGTTACATGAGGAAGTGGCCCAAATGCCCATGGCCCCCACTTCTCCCACCTTATACTTCTCTTTCCCAGCCCACAGCTATGGCATCTTGGGGAGTTCCTTATAGTCAGTTGACTGAGAAAGAGAAGACTCGGGCCTGGTTTACAGATGGTTCTGCATGATATGCAGGCACCACCCTAGAGTGGACAGCGGCAGCACTGCAGCCCCTTTCTGGGATATCCCTGAAGGACAGTGGTGAGGGGAAATCCTCCCAGTGGGCAGAACTTCGAGCAGTGCACCTGGTTGTTCACTTTGCTTGGAAGGAGAACTGGCCAGAGGTGCGTCTGTATACTGATTCCTGGGCTTTTGCTAACGGTTTGGCTGCATGGTCAGGGACTTGGAAGGAACATGATTAGAAGATTGGTGACAAAGAAGTCTGGGGAAGGGGTATGTGGATAGACCTTTCTGAGTGGGCAAACAACATGAAGATATTTGTGTCCCATGTGAATGCTCACCAGAGGGTGACTTCAGCAGAAGAAGGTTTTAATAACCAAGTGGATAAAATGACCCGTTTGGTGGATACCAATCAGCCTCTTTCCCCAGCAACTCCTGTCATTGCCCAATGGGCTCATGAACAAAGTGGTCATGGTGGTAGGGATGGAGGTTATGCATGGGCTCAGCAACATGGACTTCCACTCACCAAGGCTGACCTGGCCACAGCCACTGCTGAGTGTCCAATTTGCCAGCAGCAGAGCCCCACACTCAGTCCCCGATATGGCACCATTTCTCGGGGTGATCAGCCTGCTACCTGGTGGCAGGTTGATTACATCGGACCACTTCCATCATGGAAAGGGCAGCGATTTGTTCTTACTGGAATAGACACATACTCCGGATATGGGTTTGCCTTCCCTGCGCGACATGCTTCTGCCAAAACTATGATCCGTGGACTTACAGAATGCCTTATCCACCGTCATGGTATTCCACACAGCATTGCTTCGGACCAAGGAACCCACTTCACAGCAAATGAAGTGAGGGGATGGGCACATGCTCATGGAATTCTGTGGTCTTACCATGTTCCCCGTCATCCAGAAGCAGCTGGGTTGATAGAACGGCGGAATGGCCTATTGAAGACTCAATTACGGCGCCAACTAGGTGGCAATACCTTGCAGGGCTGGGGCAGTGTTCTCCAGGAGGCTGTGTATGCTCTGAATCAGCATCCACTCTATGGTGCTGTTTCTCCCATAGCCAGGATTCATGGATCCAGGAATCAAGGGGTGGAAGCAGGAGTAGCACAACTCACTATCACTCCTAGTGATCCACTAGGGAAATTTTTGCTTCCTGTCCCTGCAAGTTTAAGCTCTGCTGGTCTACAAGTCTTGGTTCCAAAAGGAGGAGTGCTTCCACCAGGAAACACAACAATAATCCCATTGAACTGGAAGTTAAGGCTGCCACCTGGCCACTTTGGGCTTCTTATGCCTCTGAATCAACAGGCAAGGAAGGGGATTACTGTACTGGCTGGGGTGATTGATCCTGACTATCAAGGGGAAATAGCACTGCAAATACACAATGGAAGTAAAGAAGAGTTTTCCTGAAATACAGGAGATCCCCTGGGGCGTCTCTTAGTACTACCATGCCCCGTGATTCAAGTCAATGGAAAACTGCAACAACCCAATCCAGGCAGGACTACCAATGGCCAAGAAACTTCAGGAATGAAGGTTTGGGTCACCCCTCCAGGCAAAGAACCACGGCCAGCTGAAGTGCTTGCTGAGGGTAAAGGGAACATGGAATGGGTAGTGGAAGAAGGTCGTGATAAATATGAACTACGGCCATGTGACCAGTTACAGAAACGAGGACTATGATGATATGAATATTTCCTCCTCATTTTGTTATGATTATGTTTGTATTTGTCTGTGAAGAAAATATTTTTGCTTTCTTCTCTGTCTTATCCCCTTATCATATGGCATAAGCTGTAACGTTCATTTTGAAGATATGCTTTTAGGTGATGTGTACAACTGCCAAGTTGACAAGGGGTGGACTGTGATGGTTGGGTTCATGTGTCAACTTGGCTAGGTGGCCTAGCTGTCTGGTCAAGCGGGCACTGGCCTGACGATTGCTGTGAGGCTATTTGAGGCTGGTTAATAAACCAACGGGCTGGTTTGTCGAATCATCAGTCAATTGACTACAGCTGACTGATGACTCATCAAGGGGCGTGCTTCCACAGTGAGAGAATGCAATTGGCTGGATTTGGTCCGGGTGATCAGTTGGAGGCTTATAAGCTGGACGGTTAGAGAAACCTTCACTTCTTCTTCAGCTGCTCAGTGAAGCTTTTTCTGGGGAGCTCATCGAAGTTGCCAGTTCGTTTCCTGAGGAGTTCGTCAAAGTTGTCGGTTCATTTCCTGAGGAGTTCGTCAAAGTTGCCGGTTCATTTCCTGAGGAGTTCGTCAAAGTTGTCAGTTCGTTTCCCGAGGAGTTCGTCAGACGTCTTCCTTGGAGTTGACAGCTTGTTGACGGCTCTGCAGAATTTGGACTCGTGCACTCCCGCAGTTGCGTGAGTCACTTTTACAATTTGATAATAAGAGACATCTCTCATTGATTCTGTTTCCAAGGAGAACCCTAACTAATACAATAAGTATGTGACCTTGGACAAATCATGGAGCCTCTCTAAGTCTCAGTAGTTTCACCTGCAACATGGGAAAATAACACCTACCTTGAGTTTTGTCCTAAGGACTAGTGACGATATATGCCCTCAGTTCTAGGTGGCAAATCTAATTATTATCGGGGTAGCCACTGCAATCATGCAGGTCTTCCTGGGGGAGTACTTGGGTCCTGGATGATGGGGTGCAGATTCTTCCGCAGTTAAGCCTCCAGATGAGATTACAGCCCAGCAGCACCTTGATCATAGTCTTCTGAGACCCTGAGTAGGGGACTCAGTTAAGCTGTGTCCAGACTCCTGACCCACGTGTGTGCTGGTTTAAACCACTAAATGTGAGGCAATGTGTTATGTAGCAAGAGGAAGCTAACTCAGGAGGTAACGGGGAGAGAACCGGTCTTGGGTGCAGCTGTCTCTCACCTCGGGGGACATGTACATTCCCCAAGGTTGAGTTGCTCGTCTTTAAGGCAGGTCATCACAGTTGCCCCAGGCGAGAGAGGCTGGCTCATGGTGGATGCCAGAGCACAGTATAGGCCACTTCCTCTGTGAAATGCTGAGCACAGCCCTCTCCGAGCACCATGTACTTTTGGGAAACAAAGCTCTGTCTGTCCTTTGACTTGAGAATTCTAAGACTTGCTTCCATCGCTGGGTGCTTTATAGTTTACGAGGAGCTTTCCCACTGGTCAAGGGAGCAGGAATTAACCAGGCCGCTGGAGAAAGCAGGGCTGGTGGGAAACAGAATTGAGGCTCTCCTTGGATCTGCCCTGGACAGCTGGGCCCTGGCTCCAGGCCCCGACAGACCCATCTGAGACAGAGCCCATAGCCCCCTGGGTGTCCTACCAGCCTGGATGAGGCTCCACAGAGCGCTGAACCCACGGGGGCCCCAGGGACATCAGGCCACAGTCGTCTGAGAATTCTTGGGTGGCCTGAAGCTGTGTCAACCCCCCGCCCAAGCCAAGAGACCCCTGGAATACAGACCTCTTGGTAAGTGCCTGGGACTCAGGGTGAGTGCCCGGGAGCAGCAGGGAAAAATGCCCTTCAACCCAGCAGGCTGCTCAGAGCCCCAGAGAAAGAAGGAAGATCCCAGTGGGAGAAGACTCTCAGGGATTCAAGGGAGTGTGGCAAAGAGCTCAGATGGGGGCTGTTGGAGCCTGACTTCCGGCCACTGGGTGGGCTCACACTGGATTCCATGTGATACCTCTCGGACTGAACTTCTCATTTGCAAACCAGGCAGTGGGATCAGAGTAATTCACTCAGTAAGTGCCGGGCCCGCCCTGTGATGGCGTGGGACACTGAGAAGAATCAGGCTGGGTGACCCTCCCCAGTAGTTCATGGGTCTGGGAGTGAGCCCCAGAGAATCCAGTGTGGGGGATGCGGGGGGCAAAGAGCATCTGCACCAAGTTCTGAGGAAGGTCAGAGGAGGGTGTGAGAGGCTCTGAGTGAGTGAAGGAATAGTCAAGGTGGGCTTCCCTGAGGAGGTGACTTTTGAGCTGAGGCTTGAAGGAGGAGGAGGAGTTTGCCAGGAAAAAAGGAGACCAAGTGTGCTGGGGCCTGTGGTGGGAGAGGGGTGGGGGTTGGGGAATAGTGGAAATAAGATGGAGAGAAATGATAAAGGCCTTGAAGAAGAGGCCAGGGACCGTGGGCTTTAGCTGATGGGTGATGGGGAAGGGCACGGTGAGCTGTGCATTTTTGAAAACTGCCCCTGCCCACATGGGAGGGATTGGAGGGGGGCAATCCCCAGGCTTGGAGGCTGTCACTGTGGTCCAGGAGACTTGAGGGGAAGGCGAGAAGGGGGTGGATAACAGAACTGACGGAGAAGAATGGGATGGGGTCCCATGGCTGATGGAATCTGTGTTGGGGGTGGGAGTAGGGGTGGGGGTGGGTGCAGCAGGAGGTGTGGAAACCGATCCCAGCCCCCTGGGCTTGGAAGGTTGAAAGGACAGCTCGCAGAGATGGGGATGCAGGGGAAGGCGGGTGAGGGGACTCAGGGATGAGGCAAGGGCAGGGGCGTGGTCCAGAGATCCACGAGGAGGCTGGAAATCTGCAAGGCAGGGCTGTCCAGCGAGGGGTGGACACTGAGGGCCTTGGAGGGTGTCGTTGACCAGCCTCCGAGCTGCACGTGGGGGCCGGGCGCTGGGGTGCAGAGCGGTGCACAAGGCTGGAGCTGGCCTGGGTTTGCATCCCAGCTCCCCACTCACTCGCTGGGGCCCTGGGGCATTTATAGTCCCTATAAATGGAGACTGTAACAGACCCACTTTCTAGGGTTGTGGTAAGGGTGAAATGAAGCAGCCCACGTACAGCACTCAGCCCAGCACTGGCTCCTAGCAAGCGCCTGGGAGGAGTTTTCCTCTAGAAGGGAAGCCCTAGGAGGTCAGGCCTGCTCACCTCTTGTCCACCCGGTGTTATATTGGAGGCACTCAGTAGCTATTAGAAAGATTACGGTAAAGGGAGCCATGGGTGCAGCCTTCTTCTCTGCTCTGCACCGGGGTTTATCCTGCAGATGACGTCTGGGTGTTTCTGAACCAGACAGAGCAGGCGTCCTCCATCTGGGCTGCCCAACAGTGTCTGCAGTCCAGCTAGGTGGAGGGTGCTGGAGTGGGAGCCCCCAGCCCCCCAGGGGTCCCTGCTGCTGTCTGCTGAGTCCTCGACCCTGGAGCACAGAGAAGGGGTGTGGGGCTCCGGCCCCATTTGACCCTGTCCCCTGATCCAGGCTGACTTCTGAGCCCACCTGGAACCACTCTCCTGATTATCAACTCCCATGCCCGGGTAGGGCCCGCCCCCGCTGTTTACTCCTGGCAAAGGGGAGCTTCCTGTTTCTTAGCAAAATGGCTCTAATTGGTAATTGCATCATGTCTTTATAGCGTGTCTTTCATCCAGGCACCCACAGCACTGAGCTTGTTAAATTGAGTCCTTAGAAGGTGCCGGCACATCAAACAGCCCCTCCGGGTCACTGGGGCGCCTTGCAGGCTCCCCACTGCATGAGCACCCCGAGGTCAGCGCAGGGCATCTGCTGCACATCTGTGCCGCAGAGACAGGTGGAGGAGGGTGAGGATTTGCTGGAACCCTGCGTAGGGATCTGTGCAGGGGAAGGGAGAGCTGAAGACCCTTCTCTCATCTGGGGAATGCCATTTTTACTCCTCTCCCCTGGGGTGGGGACCCTCCACAGCCTTCATTCACTCACCATCCTTAGGACCAATATTTATTGAGCCTCTACTATGTGCTAGGAGCAATATTTCTTCCCACGGCCACTTGTGGCACTGATGGGGAGCTCATTACCTTACATTCTTCCCCAAGTGGAAGTGAGATCTGATTCTCCCTCTGCCTCAGGCAGTCCAGGCTCACCTGATTCTTGCAACTGTTACTCTCCACGACATGGCCAGTTCCCCTTTCAGTCATCCAGGCAGGCGGATGGCGAGGTGGGGGAGCGCAGGCCTCTGTCCAAGGCAGGAGTCTCCGGAGGGTATGGGAGGAGGACACATGAAACCTCGTACAGCTTGTCATTTATAAGGAGGTGCCCTGCAGCCCCTCCTTTGGTCCCTGGGTCTGGTACATCCTGTGCCCCCTCTGGCCCAGAAATGCCTCCCTTCCCATTGGAAAATGACATCCCCATCCCTTTGGCTCTAGACCAGACGTAGCACAGGTGTTGGCTTGGGGGCCTTTTAGATCTTCCCATCAATCTCTCTAGAAGCTGCTCACCACCAGCCCCCTGGACTAGACAATACAAATAAATCAGGGCATTTCTTAAACCCATGTAATAAGACAAATCTCAAAGTCCCTGCCCGTCTCCGCCTTCCCATCCTGGTCTTTGCTGGGGAACAAGGTGGGTTTCAGCTCGGTCCCCTTCCAGAGAGAGCTGCAGAGATCACCCCTGTAAGGACAAGAGTTAAGTATGTCTCACCAAAACGAGCACTATTTTCATTGTTTTTGTTAATCAGGAACAACACAGGCTAAGTTCACATCAAGGTGAATATATTTCCCTGGTCTGTCTGACTTTGGAATAGTAGAGCTGCCCACGGAGGCCTGGTTCGTGTCACATTGGAACGTGAGCTAGCAGCCAAAGGCTCTTTTTCTTCCCTGCTGGGATGGACCCAGCTGGAATGCGATTGTTTTTTTATGCCAAGTCCATGCCTAATAAAAAGTGGGAGAGATTTCAGTTCATCCTGACACATACAAAAATAGAATCATGTGTAACATTTTGTCACCTGCCTTTTTTACTTGTTTTAATGTGAATATCTTTTTATATATCACAAAAAATATGATTTTTAGTTGCAGTATAGTATTTCATTGTCTGAGTTTGACGATTTATTTAACTTTCCCCTGTTATGAAACATTTGGCATCTGGTTGTTTCTAATGCGGTTGTTTGCTATGAAGTAAGAAGTTACAAGAAACCAAACATCAAAGAAAAGATTGAGAAATTTGGTTGTGTTAATATTAAGACCATCTATTCATCAAAAGACATACAAAAGAAAGTAAAACAACAAGTTACAAACTGGGAGAATATACCCACAAAGGCTTAGTATCGAGACTATATAAAGGATTCTTGTGAGTGAACAAGAAAAAATCCAATAGAAAAATAACCAAAAGCCCATGACAGGCCTTTCCCATAAGAGGAAAAAATATGACCAATAGGATCTGGACAGTTCTCCACCTAATTCTCCACCTGTTCGTCCTAGTTTGCCGTGGCTGCTATAACTGACGCCATGGCTGGTTGGCTTAAACAACAGGAACTCACTGTCTCTCCATTTTGGAAGTTAGAAGCCCCAATCGAGATGTCTGCCAGATCCCGCTTTCTCTGAAGTCTGTGGGGTTCTGGTGGTGGTGGCCGCCACTCGTCACCCAGCTCTGCCTCTGTTACATGCCGTCTGTCTCCTCCTGTGTCATCCAACCATGCCCAAATGTCCTCTGCTCATAAGGACTCGAGTCATATTGGATTATGCACCCTGCCCTGATTCTGTGTGGCCTCATCTTAACTAGTGAGATCTTCAAAGATCCCATTTACAGGACTTGAAAGTGTCTTTGGGGGGACTTGGTTAAACTGTAACACTCGGAATCAAGACAAAGCAATTCAGGGTCACTCTGAGATGCTGATTTGACCCCTTCAGTTGGCAAGAGTGAGCAAGTCTGACAGCAGGTGTTAGAGAGGGTGGGGTCACCAGGCTGTCATACAGGGCTGGTGGGAGTGAGATTTTGGAAAGCAATTTTACCCTCTCTTATAATATTGTAGAAAATATTATAATCAAATATAACATTTGTATTTCTACACCCAGCTGTGTTCCTAGGAGAAATCTTGCCTGCCTACACCAAAAGGCATTTACCAAGGTGGCATTGTTCATGACGGCAAGAACGGAAACAATCCAAGTGCCCATCACTAGGAAATGGATAAATTTATGGTGTTACAGTCACACAACTAAGAATAATCTACATACAGCTTTGTATAACAATGTGGATGAATCTTGGTGTAACAGTTAGCTTTTGCCACAATAGTGCTGCGTAACAAGTCACCCCAAATCTCCAATGGCTTAAAGCAACAATCTTGTATTCTCCTGGATCTGCAGGTTGGCTGGGGCTGGGTTGATCGTGGCTGATCTAGACTGAGCTCGGCCATCAGCCCAGCTTCAAGCTGAAGGTCCGTGGATCAGTGAGGGCTGCTGTGCTCCACGTATGTTCTTTCTAGGGTGCAGGCTGGAGGGGCAGAGCTGCTCAGGAGAAGTTCTTTTCCTGGAGGCGGCATAAAGCAAGAGGGTGGGAGGAGACAGTCAAGGGCTTTTAAGGCCTAAGCTTGGAACCGGAGCATGGTCACTCTACTCTCACACCCTTCATGAGAGCAAGTCACATGGCCAAGCTCCAAGTCTTGGGACAGGGAGATCCACTGACTCTGCCCATAAGGCCATGGCAAAGGGTGTTGATCTGGGAGACATGAAAAATTGGGGCCGGTCATTCAGTTTCCCACACTGAGTAATACATTGAGTGGAAAAGTGAGTCCCAGGAGACCTTTGCTAACCATTTATTTAAAGTTTAATATTAAGCAAAACTAAACAACATATTTAGACATACATGAATATGTAACAAGACAAAAACAAGCAAGAGACTGATAAAATTAAAGATGGCAATTACCCGGGGAGCAGAGGGAGACAGATGGATGGAAATGTGTAAGTGGGGTAAATTGTCAGTGATATCAATCAATCAATTAATCAATCGGTCAACTAAATGGAGAAAATAAAAGAGAGTGAAACACGAGCCAATGGTGAGAGTACCCCATGAACCAAACATAATGGTTTATCCAATGCGGTGAACCTGAGGTTCAAGAAGTTCTGCTGGCTGACCAAAAGGCACCAGCCAGACCCAGATGAGGAGGGCCTGGGGCCTTTCCACCTCCCAAGCTCCTTATCCTGGAATCCTTCCTTCAGTTTATCTCCCAAAGCAGCCTGGAACTGTGCTCAGAACTCCAAGAAGGCCCAGAAGAGAGGGGAGTGTGGAGTCCTCCCCCTATTTCACCCAGTAGGCTGTCCCAGGAGGGCTCAACAGGGCACCTGGCTCTGTTCCCCAAGGACGTGCACCATATCTTGTTGTGGAAAGGAGGTGAGAACCTGTGCCTTGAAGAAAGGTTGCCGAGTGCAGTCACTCAGGTTGTGTACTGCTCAACTGCAGCGGCCACCATTCCCATTGTGGTCTAGGTTCTACGTTGGTGCCATCTATGTGAATGACCCCCTTTCTCCTAAGCTGTGTGGGCTGCACAAATGCACAGGGCAGCCCCCTTCAGAGGCTGGCTCCAGTGGGGTGAAAGCCTGAAACACTGGGCACGTGTCCATCTGGGATTCTAGATCAAGAGGGACCGGCCTGATGAGGTATGGAGAAGGAGAGGCAGAGAGGGGAACCCAGTCATCTCCTGGCAGAATCAAGGTTCTAACAAGCCCTCGATTTTTTCCCTGCAGCCAGTGCTGTGCCCAGACTGAACTCTCCCATCCCTCAAAAGCGGGAGGCCTTTCTCTCATCCGTGCCTTTGCCATCACCTCAGCCTGGAGTGCCCTCCCACCACCCATCACCCAGCAAACTCCGACTCTGATGTCACCTCCTCCTTCCCTTGGACGCCTTCCCTTCTCCGATGGGACAGATGGCGAGGCAGGGGTGGCAGGGAGGAGAGAGATCAGGAAAGAGCAAGGCACAAGGAACATGGCTTCTTCGCTGAGCTCAGGGCCCCACTGAGAGGAGCCAAGTGGCCCCAAATCCCTAAGTCCTCACCCCTGGGCTGAGTTGGAGAGGTGAGGAGGGAGGAAGTGAGGGGGCAGCCGGGGGTCTTTCTAGGGGTCTCCAGGAGAGAAGGGGTTCTACTCCAATGACCCATCCAGGGCTCCCATGGTTCTGAGATGGTGAACAGACAGTGACCTGGTGGACGAGGCGGTGGGGCAGCTTCCTTTGGGGGAACTCATGGTTTGGGGGTCCTGGGAGTGGCTGCTGGCCCTCAGAACAGTCCCTCAGTTCAGGCAGGCCAAGGGTCCCCCCACTCGGTGCTCTTGCAGGTGAGAGGAGCAGCTCCTGCGCAAGGCTTTCCCCTTCTCTCATTCCCCTCAGTGTATCCCCTGATCCCCCAAGAACAGGGAGATGGAGGCTGACTCAAGGGTACCCAAAAATTCTTTGAATTTTAACTTTTCAAACTTACGCATGCCCCGCAGTCAGTTGGCAGTAAGAGTTGCATAGTTAAATAGTTTCACAAGGTTTATTAAAAAAAACAGGGGGCCCCCTTTCTCACCCCCATTTCTCCCCTTCCTCAGAGGCAATTCCTCTCAACTGTTTTTAGCTGGTCTTGGGGTATTTCCCTCCACATCACCAGAAAATAAGCCTATGTTACTCCTTGTTGATTTCCCCCGCTGCTTCCCAGATGCCCTTTCTGAGGGTCCCAGCTGGAAACCTCGCAGTGGTGCCTCAGATAAGCCCCCCACCCCAACAAGTGTCCGGTGGGCTGGGCCTCCCCGCCTGGTAGGGAAAAGATGGGAAAGTGCCCTGTGAGTGGGGGCCAGGAAACACACCCTCCGTGGCCCAGTCACCTCCTCGCTCCACCTCCAGGTAGCCCCCTTGGTCTTGTCCCACCTGGCGTCCCCTTCTGCTCTGAGCCGTCCCCCTCGTCCACCTGTAGCACGGGTGGGGGGCTGACCCAGGTCAAAGCGCATGGGGGCTGGAGCCAGCTAGAGCCCACCTGAGCTGCCGGCCTGGCACCCCTGCCTGCGGTGAAGCCTGGGCCTCCCTGTGCCTCAGTTTCCACAGCTGTCAGAAGAATGAGGAGAGAGGAGGCCATGGAAGCCCTCCTGCTCAGGGGTGCAAGTTGGGGGGTGCTCCCTGTACCCCAACCGCCAAGGCCTCCAGCAGCCCTGCTAGGCTGAGGTCCGGAGGGCTGATGACCCAGGTCCAGGCCGATTCGGGGTGGGGGGTGGGGGGCAGGGCGGGCTGGCACGAGACGGGGGCTGGGCCTTCCCTTATGACCGTTCTCAGCTGGAGAAAGGGGCCTCACCCTCCTTCCCTATTCTGGTCCCTTTTCCAAACTCAGGCCTTCCCGGCTGTGGGCAGAGACATCCTGCCCCCAGGTGAGTTTCCTGGAACCTTCCTGGACTCACCTGCTTGGCTGAGGACAGAATTTCCTGGGCCCGGACCTGAGTTCTGCCTCGTCTGCCCACCAGGCCTGTCACCGTGGGCCGCTTTCCAAGCCAGGGAGCGGTGGAAGTGGTGGGTGGAAACTGCGCCTGCAAATTCTTGGACACTCTTCCCATTGGGGTGTGTGTGTGTGGAGACGGGTCTCTCATCTCTCCTGGACCCCGGGCAGGCTCTGTGACACCTCAACCGAGAGAGAGCACGGTGGGAGTGGCAGCAAGTGGCTTCTGGCCCTGCAGCTTCCGTGACACTTGCTGAGCCTGGAGCCACCAGGTGAGACGGCCATCAGAGGCCACCACATGGTGAGGGAGCCCAGGACTCATGGGGAAGTCAAGGTAGGTGCCCTGGGCTGGAAGTCCCTGTCGTTGAGTCTTCTCAGCCCAGGAAGCAGGCACGGAGTGACCAAGACTTCGGAAGTTTCCAGCACCAGCCATCCGGTCACCCCTGGCTTCGAGTCTTCCTAGCGGTGTCCCAGGCATCATGAAGTAGAGTCAAGCCATCCTTCCCTCGCCTTTTCTAAATTCCTGACCCATAGAACCTAAAAGCATAAAAAATGGTGTTGTTTTATGCTACTTCATTTGGGGTGATTCTTTGCACAGCAGTAGACAGTAACCCAAACAGAAAGATTTAAATGGGATGGCAGAGGGGAAAGTTCTTCTAAGGTGTTGAGCTTGGGAAAGGACTTCAGGTGAGTCTGAAAATCCCAGAAGGAAGGAGGATGGTGGTTGGGGAGCTGGGTGAGGGTCCCGGTTGGGTGGATGTACAGGGCTTGGCCGGGCTGAGAAGCTGACGCAGCCAGTGGGGTGGGGCTGGCTCCTGGGTCAGGCTCGGAGTCTGTCGCCCCAAGTGGGTACCTGGGCTGAAGCCAGGGCAGGTGTGAGCCCTGCAGACCAGTGTAGAGTTGGGTGCAGTGCCCCTGAGGTCAGGAGCACCTCTCGGCCACGGAGCTGAGATTTCAGGCCTCTCCCACCCCCTGTGCCAACAGAAGCCCAGAACTTGTTTCTGCCCAACCCCAGGTGAACGGCACTCACACCTGGTTAGTTTTCACCTTGGGCCCTTAGCTTATGGTCATTCCTACCTGGAACACCCTTCAAAGATCGGGGGGGCAATAACTGTGAGCCCCACCAAGGTTCCTCATCCCCAGGTGACAGCTCTCCACCCCTCAACCACAACCCATGTGGCTAAAGGCCTGCTGGCTCCAAAAAAACCCTCCCAGAGCACAGTGCTAGGACCGAGCATGGGTCTCCTGGTGGCTGGGTAGGTCAGCAGAAAGAAGTGCCATCACCTCCCTTGTTGGAGGACTTAGACCTCTATTAATGCAGCCCAAGAAATACCTTCACTTTTATAAGTGCATGTCTGAGTTGAGCCGACTGTGAACAATAGTTCTGGGTCATTTCTGCATTGCTCTGGGTTTTGTGACTTCTTGGGCACAGGTGGGGGCAAGGCCTGTCCGGTGGGTGCTAAGCTTGACCTCCCTTGTGGCTAACATGTGAGTGGGGGGGCCTCCCGCTCCCACCCAGGACCACAGGGCCAGCCTTGCCCACTTCTGCGGCCGCTCGGCTCTGAGGAAGCGGTGCAGGCACATGGAGAATGACCCCCCCGAGCTGGGCATCAGGTCTGGGTTCCCATCCCAGCTTCTCTTCCCCAACTCCCCCACCTCCCCCACCTCCCCATCCATCTCCCCAGTGACGAGATCAGGGCCTGGGCCGAGGGCAGATCCCCCATACCCTGGGAGCCTCCCCAATGAGCTCTGGGAAGAAGAGTCCCTCCTCCTCAAGGATGAGACCCCCACTCGGTACCCAGACCCACAAATCCGGGACTGAGCCCAGGGATGTGGACAATGGGCTGCTGGCCCTGGGAGCTCCCGTGCTTGTGGCGGAGGCCAGGGGCACACGCTCACTTCCCTGGGGCCACGGCCTGCCCCTGCTGGCCGGTGCAGAGCAGTGTGGCTCCCTGGACACCCCCAGACCCCTCCCAAGTGTCACATCACTGGCCACCAGTCGCCCACGGGCTGCCAGGGTGCTGGGTCCACAGGAAACAGTCCACAGCCCTCGGAATGCAGTGGCTGCTGCTGGGGGCTCGCGTCCCCTCCCCGCCACCCCCTCCACGCTCCCTGCTGCTCCCACACCCCTTCCCTACCCATCCTCCCTGCGACCCCTCCCTGACTTCAATTCTGCTGCACACTTGGGTAGAGGCTCCGGATTGGGGGTGGGGTGGGCACAGCCCCCGTGGTCCTGCAGCCAGGCCCAGGGCACCGGAGGGGGTCCCGACAGGCCGGAGCTGACCAGGGCCCACAGTCACCCACCACCCAGTAGTTAATATTTCAGACAAAATCCTGACTTGGAGTCAATTAGCCTTTTTCTCCCTCTTACCCCAAAGGAAATTGCCTTTTGCATCCTTCAACTCTCTAATTACCAGATGGGATGACTGAGATTTTGAGCACAATTAGGAGGAGGTCTGTCTTTTCCCAGAGCCCTTGGTGTCCCCCCACTGCCCCCCACCCCTGTCTGGAGCCTTCCTCTAATTTGGAGCCACTTAGAGAAGACAAGGAAACCTTTAAAGCTGAGAAGAATGTCTCCGGAATGCCCCTGGACAGTTTTATAGCTGCAGCCAGGAGGGCTGGCGAGCTGCGCTAGCTCTGCAGAATCACGCAACAGGCACCGTTCAAGGGGCCTGTGGCCACCAAGGTCCTGCCATAAAAATAACTGCGGGTTTGATGGCTGAGAGGAGAATGGGGTGGGATGCGTCTGCCCGCTGTGCCAGGAGTCGTTCTAAACCAGGATTAGAGGGAGCCCCCGAGCTGGGTCTGGGGACTCTTGGCTGGTCCTGCTCGGGCCCCCGAGGTGGCAGCTCAATGGTTTTGCAGCCATCTCCAGGCAGCCCGGGCCCCTCTGCCACCCTCCTCCAGGCCCCCAGCCCCTCACGCTACTCGGCATCTCTGCATTGGAGCAGCCTGTGGGCAGGCTGGGATCTGCCCACATTTACCTGGCCGTTCCTTCCAGGATCCTGACAGCTTCTTCAAGGCTCAGTCTGCTGAATGCCATCCCATAATGCCCCCTTTGAATGGGCAGGGGTGTCCTCTGTCTAGTTCCCATGATGCTCGCATTACACCTGTTGGGTTTGGGGCCCCGTCTGCCGCTCCCGGCCCTCGATCATACTCAATGAATATTTGATGAATGAATGAATAACCCAGGATGCACTGTTCTAGCCGGGTTACTAAAATGTTCCAGACGTTTGGAAATGCTGAGAACGGGCCCCCAGGGCACCCGCTGCAGGGCACTGCCCCACGGGTAGATGCAGCAAACAACATGACCCAGCAAAGACAAGGGCCTCAGGCAGCCCCTTCCGGCTGGGCATGGAGCTGCCACTGGGAGAGCCTGGAGTGGGGGTGGGTGGGGGGTCTGCCCTTCAAAAGCAGATCCCTGATCCCTGACCCCAAAGCCCAGCTCCTTTCCTTGGCACCAAGCAGCCCAAAGGCAGCTTCGAGGGGTCCTGGCTGTCATCACCATTTCTCAGGTGGGGACAACTGGAGGTGTTTGTGTTGCTGAGCGAGGACCCCACACACCTCCACACGTGCACACACATATGCACGCCCCACGCCCAGGCTGTGACAAATTCTTCACAACCATCTCGCTCCAGGAAGTTTCCACAGCCTCTGCCGATTTCTGGCTTGCTCCTTCTGCTTCTGTAAGGTTAGGGAGCAGGAGGCGAGGGGAGGCTGCAGAGCCTTGCTCTCTGCTGCGATTCACCCGGAGTGTCCCCACTACCCTCTCGCATTTCCTCTCCCCCGGGCAAGCACAGGCTGTGACCAGCGGTAAGGCAGAGAGTAACCCTCTGCCCCATCGGACAGGCCCAGAGGACGGCCACTGGCCGAGGTCACACAGCCTTGTCTGTCTGATGAAGCAGGGCAGAGGGGGCTGCGGCTGAATCCAGGGACCCTGCCCCCAGACTCCGGTTCTCCTTCATCCCGGACAAGAGCTCAGCCCTCCCGGGGGAGTGGTGCCAGGCGAGGAGCCCTGTCAGGGGACTGTCCAGGGCTCCGACACAGCTGCTCAGGGAGGTCAGAGGGCAGGTCAGGGTCGGCTGTAGCGGGGGAAGGAAAGAGGTATTTCAGAACCTTCCAGAAGCTTCCTTCTGGACCCTCTAGAAAAGGGGGGGGCTCTCATCCTGGCCCTACAACTTACTGGGTAACTCCCCCGTTCCTCAGTTTCCTCACCTGGAAGATGGGGTAAGGAGAGGTGAGGACCCATGTCAAGCCCTGTTTTGGGGGCATAAACTGACCTTCTGGGCTTTGTGCATGTTAGCTACTCTCACTAGTAGTGCTACTGCATTCCATCAACCTCAGGGGCCCCAAGTTTGAGTCCCTGGTACAGCTGATCCCCTTCCCGCCCGCAAGGCCAGGAGGCCCGAGGCCAGCTCCAGGGCACAGTTAAGCTCTCCAGCTCCTGGGGACGGGTGGGCCTCCCTGCCTGAACCCGACACTGCCGGTCCTGGCAGCTGATCAGACGTGAGGGGCCCCACACACAAGCCCACTGGGCCAGATGGACGGACGCTGCCTTTTAGGCCAAGCCCAGGCTGCCGGGGCTGCGCTAGCCACTCGAGGGCCTGCCAGGGGCAGCTGCTGGCTCTGCCTGGCACCCCTACTGCAGAACTCTTGAGCTGGGCCAGGCCTGGTGGGGACAGGCCACGTCCAGAGGGTGTACGTGAGCATGTGTATGCATGCACAAGGGTCTGTGTGTGCACGTGTGTATCTGTGCATGGGTGCTTGTGTGCATGTACGATGTGCACATGTGTGTTTAGTGTGCACACGCATGTGCACGGGTAGGTGTAGTGTGCACACATGTATGCATGTGCATGCGGGTGTGTGCACACGTGCCTGTTTATGTGTGATGTGTGCGTGTGTGTAGATCTGCATGCCCATGTGCGTGTATAGCATGTGCACGTGTTGCACACTGTGTGTGCCTTTGTGTGTTTGCACATATGGCCAGGATGGGTGAGGTGTGATTTTCAATTCTCCCTCCTCAGAGTCACCTGTTTTCCTTTTGTCTCTGTGTTTTTGACACCCTGGGCCTTTGCAAAGCCGGAGGGCCCCTGCTGTGACGGGTGATGGTGGCGCTGACAACCGCAGAGAAGTAGCACGTTGCCAGGTGGGTCAGGCTGGCGCAGAAGCCCTGTCCGCACGCTGACCGGGGGTGTTGCCATCCCCCGACCCAGAGGAGGGCGGAGGCGTCCGGAGTCGCCCAGCTCGAAGGTTGCAGCCCCGAGTTTCCCCGGCCGCCTGGGCAGCCCTGCTTGGGGGAGCCCTCCCTGACCCCCACAGCTCAAGGCCGGGTCCTCCCAACCATTCCAGGCCTGAACTTCCCGTGTGTCCTTGGCCACCCGCCCCCTCCCAGGCCCCTGGCTGTGGAGGAAGGGGCCAGCCTGGGGCTTGGGGAGGTCCCTGTGGCTTTTTGCCCCCACGGATGCCGCACCTCCACCCACTGTCTCTGAAAGGCCCGAGGCAGGTGCCTGGCAGGGAGACCTCCATCCTGTCCTTTGTCACCTTCCAAACTGCCATCTGGCCCTGGAGTGGCGCCCGGCCCCCGGGAGGAGCACTATTTAAAGAGCCGGCCCCGCGCACCCCCAGCCCCGGGCGGCGCCAGGGAGCACCTCGGACATGGTAGGCTGGGGCTGTCCTGCCCGGGCGTCCGGCTTTGGCCCCGCGGCTCCCCTTCTCCCCGCCATGGGGCCACCCTCCCGGCCCTGGCCCTGACCTTCAAGCCTGACCTCAGCCTTGCCCCTGACCTCATTCCTCACCTCTGACCTCTGCCTGTGACCCTGACTTCAGTCGTGATTCTGACCTTTGCCTCTTCCCTGACCTCACCCCGACCTTGATCTCACTCCTCTCACTGGATCCTTGACCTTGACCTGAGGCCATCCTGGCCTGCCCTTCATGGGACATGGGGGTCCTGACTCGGGGCACTGCTTCCCCGGGCTTGGTGGGGGCTACAGAGGTAAGGGGGGGCAGTGAGGAAGCTGAGGCTAGAGGAGTCAGGATGGGCTGGGCAGACATAAGACAGGGTTTCAGGGAGAAGCCATGTTTCCTCCTGGGAGCAGGAGCAGTGGTCCGAGGCAGTGGGTCCCTCCTGAGCCCGGCGTGGGCCTGCCGGCCTCTGCTTCGAGGCCCTCCTGCTCCCCCCCACCCTCCTGCCCTCCCTTATCTCACGGATTTCCCACAGGCCCTCCGTGGGGCTGGCCTCTCAGGCCCCCTTAGTCTTTTTGGCCTGAGATCTCTGACTCGGTCGTCAAGCCTCAGCTCAGAAGCCACCTCCTCCAGGAAGTCTTCCCAGAGTCCCCAAGCAGCTCAGGGGCTTCTCTGTGCTTGCCCAAGACCGGCCCCTCCTGCCACCCCCTCTGATGGCCCTCCTGTGTCCCAGCTGTGCCCCCAGGACTGGGCACAGGGGCTGAAGCCTGGCAGGCACCTAAAAAACTCCCTGACACATTGAAGCTTGGAGGGAGGCATCACCTCAGCCTTGTAAATGGGCAGGCGATTTTCACGCCACGGAGGCTGTGAGCAGCAAGCCAGGATCCCATCCCAGGTCTGGGTAACCCGCTGGGCCAGGCTGCCCCCTTTGCCCTGGGGTGCTCCTTTGGGGGAATTTTATATTTTAGAGCCATGTTAGCAGAGGGAATTTCCAAGAGAGCTGGCTTGGCAGGTGGAAGCCGGCCGGGGCCCTGGGCCTTGGTTTCTCCTTGGCACAGTCAGAGAAGCCAATCCCTGCTTTGCAACGTTCCGGAATGGGGTGGGCACACAGCAGGGTGACAGTCAACAAGACAGCCACGAAAGGGCTGGGGCTAGGCGGGGATGGGGGTGCCGTGGCGGAGGGCAGGTCTGAGGAGAGAGAGGACAGGCTATCCTACAGACGGAAGTGATCATTTTTTATTAATCAGAGGAAAATGTATATGTAATTACGTGAGATGAGCTCTGCAGGGAGGTTCTCTCCTTTATGGTGTCTGAAGGGATTTATAAATATTACAGAGGTTTTACAGCATCATAACATCCCAGCTGCCCTGCCAGCCCCCCTTCAAAAGATTAGTGGAGACAAAGCACCCAGTAAAAGCTAATTATAAGTCAGACAGGAGCGGCTCACTCCTGACGTGGGCCCAAGAGCTGGAGGGAAGTGGGGGGCGAGTGGGGTGGGTGGGAGTGAGCTGGGGAGGAGGGGACCACACAGGCACTGGGGGTTGGGGAGCAGGGGGAGCAGGGGAAGCCCATGCTCGGGGACAGGCCTGGGCCTGGGGAAGACAGGATCTGGGGTGGGGGCAGGGACTTTGGGGGGTGCTGGGGGGGGGGGTGTTGGGTAAGGGCTTGGCACAGAAAGTGGTGTGGGCTGAGACGGAGGCAGGATCTGGGGGGGATGGGAATGGGAAGTCCATATCTGTGCATCCCTGCCCGTCCATGTCTCCCCTTGTGAAGCTCAGGCCGTCCCATCCCCAAACTCCCACCCCCCAACTCCCAGGGGCCAGTTCTGGGTCTCACAGAGCCCGAGGCTCTAGCCATGGCTGCTGAGGGAAAGGCCAGTACCCCGGGGGGGTCTTGGGGCCCCACATGTGTAATGGTGGACCCTCAAGCCCTTGACATCCTGAAAGAAACGTTTGGAGGCAGAAAGAGGGCCTGGAGACCCTCAAATCACTCCATGTGAGGGACTTGGGGGGGCACCTGCTCTGCCTGCTACATGGGTGGGCGCTGGGCTCTGGGCAGCTGTTTCCAGACATGGGCTGACCCCCCCTGCGAGCTGGGCCCTGGGTGGGGGCTGAGGGGGGCAGGGGGGACAGACTGTGCCTCGGCCGTGACGTCCCCACTTTGTTGAGCAGACAGGCACAGAGATATGGCAGGACAGTGTGGAGTGTTCTACGGACAGTGGGGCACAAGAGGGTGCCAGGGTGGGGGGCGCTCAAGTGGGGGGAGCACTATGTCTGCCTGGGGGGAGGGAAGTTGTCTCGGGGGTGGCAAAAACCTGAGCCTGAGGGTCTGGAAGGCAGCGGCAAGAGTTGGGAGAGGAGGGGGCTCGAAGCAGGTTGGGGCAGGGACAGGGGTCCAGGTCCGGTGGGCCTCGAAGCTCTGGGAGACGGACGCGGACAGACCTCTCCAGGCCGGGAACCCAGGACGTTATCTTGAGGACACAAGGCCAGGTTCAAACAGCTGGAGGACAAAGTCAGATTCCTGTTTTCGAGGGCCGCCTCCAGCTGCAGTGGACGGAGGCCGGAGAGAAGAATGAGATGCTAGAAAAGAAGCCTCTGCCTGCCCCCCTGCCTGGGTGCTGGTCCCCCACCTTCCGGAGAGCCCGGGGCCTGGGTGAGGGGGCAGCTGTCACTCCTTGGAGTGAGCGCTCCCTGGGCTTTTTGGACTCAGGCTGGGGAAATGTCCTGATTGTCCCTGAGGCTCCAAGATGCACCTCAGCCCCCGGGGGCAGGGCAGTGTCACTCAGGGCTGTGATGCTCTGGGAGATGGGGTGCAGTGGGGTGCACGAGGAAGGGGGAACGGTTGCCCTCCTGAGGAGGGGGCTGCTGTGATCGATACCCCACAGGCACCAAAAAGAGCCCGGAAAAGAGCAGAAGGTGCAGCCAGCTCCAATGTCTTCTCCATGTTTGACCAGTCCCAGATCCAAGAGTTCAAGGAGGTTGGTCAGTGGCCACGGGGCCCGGGGGAGGGTGGACATAAGGCGTGCAAAGTGCTGAGTGAGCCGGACACAGAGCCAGCCCTCAGCCCCGTCACACGAGAAGGTTGTCCCAGGGTGCTTCATCAGCCTGGGGGGCTGGAGACCCGACTTCCTGCCCCTTCCCCTCCGCACCTGAGCCTTGGCTGGCTGTGGCCTTGGCAAGCCCCCCTCTCTCTGAGCCTCAGCTTCCCTCCCTGTAAAATGGGGTTGATGTGAGCATGTAATGAGGGAATGTGCCGGAAGGCCAGCAGTGTGCTGGTGTCCAGCAGGGCTCAGGGAGGGTGAGCAGCCACTCCATGCTCAGGGCATGTGGGGTAACTGCACTGAGGCTTCTCGGGCAGCCCCTTCTGTGGGGGTCGCAGCAGGGGCCGCTGGGCTCAGGTGGGGGCGGCTCAGTGCCCGTGTCCCTGCCAGGCCTTCACCATCATGGACCAGAACCGGGACGGCTTCATCGACAAGCTGGACCTGCGGGACACCTTTGCCGCTCTAGGTGGGTACCCCACAGCAGGAGAAGCTTGGGGTTCACCCCAGAACCTGGGCCCAGTCGGGTCCCAGCCATCCAGAGGGGGCGGGCAGTGGGGGGTGGACTGGGGCACAGCAGTTGGCGAGCCCCATGGGCGGACCAGGACCCTGCCTCCGGGAGCACCCACCGGGCCTGGGTAGGGAACGGCCCGTGGGAGTCCAGGGAGCTGGGTGCCGGGGAGGTCAGAGCAGGGGTGTCCCACTGCGGGTGCTGCGGGGAGGGGCCCAGAGAGCTGCGGGAGAGGCCCAGGGCAGCGGGGGCTCGGGGCCGCGGATGCCAGGGGAGGCTTTTGCGCCCTCCAAGGGCCCCAGGGAAGGGCCTTAGGGTGGAGGGTGGGGTTGCAGCACCAAGTCACCCCTGGATTGACTGGGACCCCAAACTCTGGTCTTCTGGGCTGCCCCCGCGGCCCCGTCTTGCTCTCGGGTGCCCCCCAGGCCGCATCAACGTCAAGAACGAGGAGCTCGAAGCCATGGTCAAGGAGGCCCCGGGGCCCATCAACTTCACCGTCTTCCTGACCATGTTTGGAGAGAAGCTGAAGGGTGAGTGAGGCTCGTGGCGGGGGGTGGTGGGGTGGGGTGCAGTCCCTGTGTGCAGACGCCCCCCGCTCCCACCCCCATGCACACACTCGTGGCTGGGAGCACGGTGTGGCCCCCAGACCCCAGCCCCCGGCGGACACCCCCTCCCCCATCTGCTGCAGCCTCTCCCTGGCATGGCCGCGTGGGGATGGAGGAGTAACCCCAGCCTCCCAGGGCGAAGGGACCCCGTGAGATAGTTAGTATGGAAGCCTTTTACACCCCATCAACAAGGGGCCCCCGATCCCCTCCGCCTCCTCCACCATCCCAGTCCCCCACTCTGGGCTCATTTTGCCTGCCCTGCCTCAGTGTCCCCCTTATTGAAGGGAGACGGGTGAGGGGTCTCAACCCCAAATGAGGAGACTTGGGCTCAGGGGTTTCAGGCCCCTGCGCCAGGTGCCCCAGTAAAACAACGTGGCGACCCGGCTCTAAGCCAGACTTCCAGCTCCAGAGACCCAGCATCAGGCCTGGGGGCAGTGGGGGAGGGGGGCAGGCCCTCCTGTCCCCTCTCCCTCTTTCCCCATGTCCCTGGAGGGTTCCGGGGGCAGAGGGAAGGGCCGGCATGGACTGTGGCTGCCCGGGGAGGGGGTGGGGGTGGCCCCTGCCGGATGCCCCCCCTTTGCCTCCCTGCCCTGGCCAGGTCTGGGTTCAAGTCCTGATCTCCCACTGCCTCCCAGGATGGCCTTGGTCAAGGCTTGTGTTCTCTCTGGACCTCAGTGTCTTTGTCTGTAAAATGGGGGCGATTCCACCAAACATCTCAGGTTTTGTTTGGTGAAACATCATCAAACATTCTCCTGGGGTCATGACCTGCTACAGAGGGCAATGGCCTCCACACATGACGTTCTCACTGGTCCTAGAGCTAGAAGGAGGCTGGTCATTGCCCTCTTGCCAAAAATCCTACCCTCTGTGTTAGGGATGGGGAAACTGAGGCCACACACCCAGTGGGGCCCTCACATGGGGCAGCCTTTGAGCCTGCGCCTTCCAGCCAGCTTGTCCCAGCGCTCCAGACAGTGTTAGGGGCTGTGGCTGGGGCCGTGGTCCCTCCTACAAGAGCTCCAGAGTGCAGGAGGCTGGGCTGGGGGGAGCACTGTGGGAAAGACTCAGGACTCCCTCCAGGACTTAAGGGAGCGATGGACAGGCCTCCGTCTTTTATTCTGAGGATGCTACTGGGGGAAACTTGTTATAGGCCGGCAGAGGCCCCTGGGAAGATGGCCTGAGACTCTGCTGGGCTGGCCTGCCCAGGGTTTGCCCTGGGGCCTGGAGGGGTCCCTGAGAGGTGGGCAGTGGGCACACCCCATCCATGGAGTTGGGCGTCTGTCAGATGGGGGTGGTCAAGGGGAACTCGGGCTCTGAGCAGGGTTTGCAGGGGTGGTGATGGTACTTTCAGGAGAGCTTGGGGAGAGGGTAAGAGGATCTTGCAGGTCACAGTGGACCTCAGACCTGTTTTACAGATGGGGAGACCAAAGCTGGACACTCATGTCCATCTGTGGCAGAGCTGCAGCTGAGGTCCGGGGCCGGGTGGAGGCCGTGGGGCTGTGGCTGATTCTCATTTTTGTAGGGGCTCCAGCTGAGCCTGTCGTGCAAACTTGGCTGAGCCTGCCTGCGTGGCCAGTGGGTGGGGACAGGAGCCAGGAGTGGGGGCCAGGACAGGCACCACCTCGTCCGCTAATTGGAGCAAGGAGACTCTCATGAGTTTCCCAACAGCGATGGGGGAAGGGAAGCAGTCACTCTGCTGCCCATTTTATGAGGTTGGCAGGGGCCCCCCTGACTGCCCAGTCCCTGGGAAGGAGCGACCGGGCGGGTAAGGTCCGGGTGCGGCTGGTTCTCAGCAGGGTGGGTGGGAGCCAGCCACAAACCTGCCCCATGGCGGGGTCTCTCTTCAAAGACGCAGGGTCTTTATAGCTGAAAGGGAGGCTAGGTGGCCTGGGAGGCTGTGGTTTGGGAGGCAGAGGCCCCGCCAGCACCCCCTGCCAGTCTGGAGCTGCTCCCTCTGCCGCTCTCCAGCACCCCGCCTTCCAGGAGCCCCAGCAGGGCCAGGATGGGGCACCTCAGACAGGCCCAAGTGACTCCCACCCAGCCCTGACCTGGAGGAGCTCCAGGTCCAATGGGGGAGACACAGATGGCTCCCCTGATTCAGTCTGCTGGGGACTGGGTTCAAATCCTCCTTCCCTCGTTGGCTGTGCAAGCTCGGGCAAGGAATGGAGACTCTCTGAGTCTCAGTGTCCTCTTTCGCAAACTGGGAACTTCAATATCTACCACCTGGGGTTGTTCTGGGGGTTTCCATGGAATAAAACAGTGAAGCTGCAGGCAGGGCTCAGCCTGGGGCACTCGGTGTTTGCAGCCCCAGCCTCCCGCTCCAAGGATAGTTCTCCGTCCTCCTCCCACAGCCTCTGGGGCCCACCTTGGGTGGTGACCTCACGAATCACACGCAGCATCACACACAAGCCCCTTAAGCTCCTGGAGCCTCAGTTTGTTCATCTGTAAAGTAGGGGCAATCATCAGGAGTGAGCTCAGTCAGGGACTCCATGTACAGTTGTGCAGGCTGTTTGCAGCTGAATCAAGCACCCCCATTTTATTATTTATTACCTGTTTCTCTGAAACCTTCCTGCTCTTGCTTCAAGAGGGCTTGGTCCGTGCTGTGCCGTGGAGTTGTGGGGTAAGCTCCCCACAGATGCTGCCCTTTGCGGGGGGCCGCGGGACCCTCTCCACGCTGACGCCTTCCCTGCCCTGTGTGCTGCTTCCAGGCACAGACCCGGAGGAGACCATCCTCCATGCCTTCAAGGTGTTTGACACTGAAGGGAAAGGTTTCGTCAAGGCTGACTTGTAAGTCCCCCCGTCTTCCCTGCCACACGCCTCCCCTGCCTCGGTTGTGGTTTTTCTGTCCCCAGGAGCTCAGCTGGGGTGGGCGGCAGCCCAGGAGCCAGAAGGCCACTGCCCACCCAGCTCAGCCCCCGGCTTGGTGCCCCTTCTCCTCTCGGAGCCTCAGTCGCCTGTCTCCACACGAGTGTGGGAGTGTGGAAGGGCACTGGGAGTGCGGGGTCACTGCAGGAGGGCTTCCCGGTGGAGGCACGGGGACGGGGAGGGCAGAGGTGCACCTCGAGGGGCCACTACTACCAGGCTGGGGCAGGGACGGTGGCCCAGATGCAGGAAGGGAACGAGTGCCGGGCCAAGGGCTTGGTGTGTTTGGGTTGGAGTCTGCTGCAGCTGGAGGGTGTGGGGGGCTGTGGGGTGGGGCTCTGAGCACAGGAGGCAGGCAGGGTAGCGAGTGGCTCCCACACAAGGCCTGGACCTCGGTCTGCCCTGGGGGCACTGAAGAACCAGCCTGGGCAGGGACAGCCTGGAGGCCAGCCTGGAGGAGGAGAGCAAAGTGTTGCCGCCCCAGGAGGAAGTGGCCTGAGCTGGAGCACTGCCGTGGGGAGGGAGAGGAGAGGGCACATGGGTGACATGCCAGAGGCCAGTGCTGATCGGCTCCGGGGCTCTAGGGGGTTCTGGGGTGGATGCAAGGGGGTGGTGAGGGTGGGGAAGGGTGACCAGCTCCCTTGGGATGCACTGAGTCAGAGGTGGCCACGGACTGGCTTAGGGAGCTGGAGGTGCTGCCGGGGGTGGCTGCTCTACCTGGAAGCTTCCACCCAGTGAGAGCGAAGGAGGCTGAGCCAAGGGTTGCAGAAAGGGGTGGGTGGAGGGGAGGCAGCCTTCCCGGGGGCCCCGTCGCTGAGCTGACCCCCGAGCTGTCCCCGGGCAGCCCTGGACAGAAGGTGGGACTTCCCTCCCGACACAGGTTTCCTGACCAACCACGTCGTGCTTCAGGCTTTGATGTTTCCAGGATAACTTTGCTTCCTATTAGAATAATCAAATAATGGAGGAGGGGAGGGCAAGAGCAGGCAGGGTGGAAAGTGGGGGTTCCTACCTACCTCCCACCGAGGTTGTGAGAAACGCACCCCCCTGGGTGGGGGCAGGGCCGCTGAGGAGTTCTCACACTGCAGCCCCCTCCTTCCTCACCCTTTCCTCGAGGTCTGGGGCCCCACCCCCATCTTGGGGACACAGAAGAGCACGAGGGGAACCCCCAGAGTGGCCTGGACCAACCCCTCCGCCTCACCCACCTTCACTCCCACCAGCCCACAGGCAGGGCTGGGAGGAGCCCTCTGGGGACCCGATTTGGGAAGCGAAGGTGCCGCCCCTGGGATGGGGGAGCTGGAGGACGCGGCTGCCTGCCAGGCAGCTGCGGAGGAGGTTCTGGTTGAGTCTCTTCGCTGGGGCAGCGTGATCTGCAGAAACAGAGCCTGCAAAGTCCCCAGCTTGGAGAGTTGGAAACTGTGACTGTCCTGCAGAAACAAATAATGGAAAATGTGCGTTGTCCTCGGCAGGGCCTGCCGCTGCCAGCATCAAGGGTGCCTTTGGTCCCATCCCTGCCCACCGTGCCTCCAAGAGCCCAGCAGGGACGCCCCCCCCCCCCTGAGTTTCTAGGGGCTACAGCCCGTCATGCACAGACATGAATGTGGCTTCTGTGCCCCACTGACGGCCCCGTGAGTCTCAGACCAGCTCCGGCTCCTCGGGGCAGCTGCTTTCCTGGACTGCCAAGGGGGCCAGGCCTCAGCCTGCCACTGCCTCACTCCAGGACACTGGGCAAGTCGTGCCCTCCCCCTGAGCCTCAGTTTCCCCCTTCCCCAAATCTGGGGGATCCTCACCTCCCAAGGCCGTGAGGACAAAACGAGACCTAGGGCAGGCCAGGAGGTCACAAACCCTTTGCTGAAGGCAAGTGCTGTGTACACTGTGAAGCCTGGATCAGATGCCAGGAAAACCCAAAAGCCGTCAAAAGCAGGACACCAAGAACCCAGGCCAAGAAGGCCTCTTCCCTCGGCGGGGCCCGGGCCAGCTCCCTGCAGTGACCTGGAGGTTGATCCTTAGGGCAGGTGGGAAACCAGAGTGAGTCCCAAGGTCATGTCCCAAGTCCATTTCAGTTGGTCCCGGCACGATGCTGGGGGAGGGCCCACGTGGCGGGTGAGGTGGGTGAGGCCTGAAGAGCTGCCACGGCCACCCCAGTCCTCCCGGGCCGGGACCCCCCTCCCCTCCTTTGTCACCGCTGGAATCTGCGCATCTGCCTGGGGGTAGCCCTTCCCCTAAAAATGGCTGCTTCTCTCCCTTGAGCAGCATCAAGGAGAAGCTCATGACCCAGGCAGACCGCTTCACTGAAGAGGAGGTAAGCGTGGCTTTTTGGGGGTCCTGCCCGCAGCGGCCGAGGGTCTTCCCGAGGGGCACAGGTCTTTCCATGGACCTGCTCGGCAGCCCCACAGCCCACCGCTCTCCCTCTTCTACCGCGACTCCTTGGTTGACAGAAACAAGGGGGTCAGGGGGCTGACGCTGGGCTTCCGGTGGTGGGGGGCCCCTGGCCTCTCCGCTCGCAGCCCCTGACGGACACCGTGCATGACTCCCCCGCTCCACCCCCACTCTGCCCTTCCCCAGATCAAGCAGATGTTCGCGGCTTTCCCGCCAGATGTGTGTGGCAACCTGGACTACCGGAACCTGTGCTATGTCATCACCCACGGCGACGAGAAGGACTAGGAGATGCGTGTAGTCAGTCATCACCGGGGGCTGGGTCAGGGTGGGGTCGCCGATGGCACCTCCTGCAGCCACAGAGAGCGGGAGAAAGACCCCCTCTAGCCCCCCGGGTCAGGGCCGGAGCAAGAATAAACGATGCTAACAAGGTCTGACTTGTCGTGATTAAGGCTCTAGCTGGGGAAAAAGCTAAACATTCCTATCTTGTGGGTTTTTCCAAACCGTTTTACTTCCCAGGCTTTGCTCAAATGTTCCTGATGAGCTGGTGTTTGGAACTAATTGACAGTTTTAATGATCCCCAGCTGGGCCACAGGACATTGCATTCGTTTATGAGGCTTTTATTGAGCACATAATGTGTGCCAGGCCCGGGGACACACTGGTGAGCCAGACCTGTCCCCGGGCGGGAACAGTGGGCTGAAGGCAGTGAGGAGGACGGGCTGGAGGGAGCAGGGGTTGTGGGGTGATCAATGGGGAAGGGGGAGGGAGAAACCTGGCAGCAGGAGCCGGGCAGAGGCAGAGAAGGTGGAGAGGAGGTGGTGGATTCGAGGGATGTTTTAAAGGGTAGGCACAGATTTCTTAAAACAGAACACAAATGGCACCAACCATAAAATAAAACCTGGATCCATGGGCCTTCATCAAAATGAAAAACCTCAGGTCATCAAAAGGCATGAAGAACGTGAAAAGGCAAAGGTGGGAAAAGATATTGGCAACATGTACATAGATCTTGACAAACGTCTCCTATTCAAAATATATTTAAAAATCCTACATATCAATAATGGAACAACAACAAGTACATTTAGAAAGCAGGGACTTCACAAAAAAGGATATCCAAATGGCCAATAAGCCTATGAAAAGCTGCTTAACCTCATTACACATAAGGGAAACACAAATTAAAACTTCAGAAAGGTACCCACCCACCAGGATGGCTAAAATCAAGATGGCTGACAAGACCAGGTGGGTTTTCTTTTCACTTTCTCATAGTGTCCTTTGATGCACAAAAGCTTTTGATTTTGAGTCCAATTAATTTTTTCTCTTATTGCTTGTGCTAAATGTGTCATGTCTAAGAAAACTAATCCAACATCGTGAGGATTTATGCCTGTTTTCTTCTAAGCATTTTATTGTGTCAACTTTTACATTTAGGTCTTTGAATCATTTCTCAGTTAATTTTTGTATATGGTGTGAGATAGGGGTCCAAATTCATACTTTGTTTGTGGCTATCCTAGCACCATGTTTGAAAACTATCTTTCCCCCATTGGATGGACTTTGTTCCACTGTTGAAAATCAATTGATCAGAGATCTGAGGATTTATTTCTGGGCTCTCAATTCTATTCCATTGCTCTCTATGTCTAAGAGTACCTACTTTTTTCATCCCATTTGTGCAGAGTTCAAAATCAGACAAAGCTGGTTTATGGAGTTAGAACAAGACAGAACAGCATTTGCCTCTGGGTGGGAGGATACAGACTGGGAAGGGCCATGAGAAAACCTTCTGGGACCTTGAAATGCTGTTGTGAGCTGGGTGGTGGGCACTCCAAGTAAATATGAAAACCATCAAGCTGTGCAAGTAAGATTCATGCACTTGATGCACTTTATATATGTTATTTCTCAATAGAAAGGAAGAAAGGAAAAAGAAGAAAAGAGAGAGAGAGAAGGAAGGGAGGGAGGGAGGGAGGGAGGGAAAAAATGGAGGACAGAGGAAGGGAGGGAAGGGGGAAAGAGAAAGAAGGAGAAATAGAGAAATTAAGAAGGAAGAGAAGGAGAAAGAAAGAGAGAAAGAGAGAAAAAAGGAAAGGGAGGGGAGGAGTAGAAAGGAAGAGCCCTGGTGGGGAGGCGGTGGGAGCCCTGGAGCCTGGTGGGCGGCTCCAGGACTGGGCTTTGGAGATGGGCGGCCCCACGCCCCGAGGTGGAGAAGTGGCTCTGGGCAAGAGGCTGGGCTGGCCAGGGGCGGGTAGACTGTGAGGTGGAAAGATCCAGAAGACAACTGGATACTAGTGTCTGCAGCTCTGGGAGGTTGTGGGATACAGAGCCAGGAGAGCCATGATGGGGGCCATAAGAGGCCGTGAGCCCCCCCCCCCTGAGCACTTGGAGCACGAGGAAGAGCAGGAGGGAACTGAGGGCTGTGTCAGGCAGGGAGACAGCATCAGGTCCAGAAATGCTGGGTCCCAGGCTTGGGTCTGCAGGTACACTTCCCCCTCTTATCCCTGTGAGGACAGGAGAACCTTCCCAAGGTCAATGGAGAGCCTTCCCAAGGTCAGTGGCAGAGCCAGGAGTCTACCCCAGGCAGCCGAGCTTGAAGCCTGCACCCTTAACCTCTAACCCACTTGCCTCCGACACAGTGGGGCACGGGGACAGGAATGGGTTGGGATTTGATCAAGAGTCCAGCACGAGAGTGTGGCCCCCGGATAGGGTGGCTGACGAGAGGGAGAAGGTCCTCAGAGCTGAGGTCAGGGAGAGGTGGAAGGCAGTGGGTTCAAACTCAGAATCGGAGGAGCTGGAAGGGAGGAGGTCCAGGGAGGTGGTGGCTGGGACCGTTAGAAGCTGCCCCCTGCCGAGGGCCAGGTGTGGCTTTTGATGGCTGGAGTCATGTTCCCAGGGCCTTTGGGCCACAGGGAAAGGTCTCCCCTCCTGCCCTTTCCCTTATCTTCCCCATCCTGAGCCCCTTGTTTCCTCTGAAGCAGGTGGCAGAGAGGGCCCACCATCTGCCCAGAGCTCAGGACACGGGGGCCAGGTCAGCGAGCGTGGGGTGGGAGGAACGTGACAGAGGAGGGGGAATATCCCGGAAGACCCTTCCTCCCCTGGAGGCCTTGCTCCCTCTTGCTCTCTAAGAGTCTGGCTTTCCTTGAAATTCCAGGCAAGAACCAGGCCTGGCTCAGCTGCTTAGGAACTCGTCAGACGTGTTGGTGCCTGGCAGAAGCAGCCGGAACCAAGGCAGGAGGAGTGGGCTGCCACAGGGCCCTGCTGACCCCCAGCCACCCGCTCACCTGCCCAGCCACTTGGGGTCGCCCTGCTCATGGCAGCCGGGCTGACCCGGGGTGGTCAGCGGGGGGCTGCGGGCCAGCACATTTGCTCGCCATCCACTCAGTGGACCTCCACCGCTCCAGGGCCCCAGAGGTGACCCTTAACCCCCAGCCCTCTCCTCTGGGGTCTGGGTGGGCTGTGGGGGAGGGGCCGGGCCAGGGGGAGGCTGTGGCTGCCCCGCGGTCCTGGCCTCTTCCTCCCCTGGTGTCCCTGCCTCCTTGCCCGCCGTGGCCCCTTCTCCCCCAGATGTGGTTCATTGACTGCCACCAACCCGGGCTGCCACCAGCTGCCCACAGCCTCCCTGACCCTCCATGCACTTCCTCAGAGACAACCCTAAATAGTTCCCCACATCCTCCTCAGGTCCACAGAGCTGGGCCCGAGGCTCCCAAAAGCCAGAGAGGTGTGGGGGGTGTGCACACATGGATGGACGTGCCCCAGGTCCTGACACCCCTTTAGAAGAACCAGACACGTGGCCTGCCTCCCTGACCACTCCCTGCTCCACCGTCCTGGCTGGCTCCGGCCTCTGGCTGCACAGCTTCAATCTCATTTCTGGCATTTCCTGCTGCCACAGGGCCTTTGCATCTGCAGTTCCCTCTGCCGGGCACCCCCTCCTGCCTGGCACCCCCTCCCCAGCTTTCTGCTCTCAGCTCAGCCTCACGTCCCCAGGCCCTGACACCTGGAATGGGTCGGGGTCCCTGCCAGGCATTCTCATGGCACTGAGCACTTTTATTTGGGAGACGTACGAGGCGTGAGTCTCCCCCACAAGACCATCAGACCCCAAAGACAGGGGTCATGCTGGGGTTTGCCCACCGCTGGTCCCCAGCACCCTGCAAACAGCCTGGCACATAGCACCCTTGGGAACTTTCGCCCAACTGCAGGAGGCCCGCAGAGCCCACCCCCCAACCTGCACGAGGCCTCTGGGCTGGAGGCAGCGTCTGGGGCTGGCTGCTGTGGGCCCCAGGCCTCCCAGAGGATACTGGGGATGGGGCCTGCAGTAGTTCAGGCCCACCCCGACTCACCCCAAAAGCAGGGCTTGGGACCTCTAGCTCTCTGGGCAATAGCAAACCCCGAGGCCAAAGGTCCCCTGCTGAAGTTTAGTCTCCCTGGACCTGTCTCAGGAGAACCCTCGGTGGCCTTAAACCCGGTCTGAGAGGTGAAGGGCAGCCAGCCCCGGGAATGGGGTCTGCAGCTGGCCCTGGAAGCCCCCCAGCGAGCTGGCTCTGATCCAGGGCGATCAGCACAGCTAGAAGCCCGGGTCTTGGCATTTCATTTTCCACTCGTGACCCAACAGCAGGGCCTCCGGACACTGGCCCCGTGGAAATCACGAGGCAGGGGGCACTGTTAGAGAAACACCAAATTCCTTCCACTCGTGCGGCCGGCTAAATTGACTCCGAGAGCAGATTCCCTACTGGCGCTGGCTCAAGAATGGCCAAAGCCTTTGAAGGCCCTTCCAGGATGGACCCCAGGGGCCTGGAGCCGGCGGGGCGGGGACGGTCCCAGGGAGCCTCCGCTGACCGCAGGAGGCTGGTGGCGAGACCCTGCCTGGCCCCGAGCTCCTCACCGCGTCGCCTCAGCAACCCTGGGGGACAAGCCGCACCTTCTTCCCAGACAGGAAGAGGCCAGGGTGGAGGGAACTGACGGCACCCCCAGCCTGGGGCGCCGGGCCTTGGAGCAGGGAAATCTCCTGGTGGAATTTCAGGCTTCAGGGGGTGGCTAAGGCGTATGACGGGGTTCCGAGGGGACGCCCCAGTAGCTCCAGGGTCAGACGCCCCAGTAGACAGAGTCTGTTTAGTGGGAAGTTCTGCTCCCTTCCTGCTGCGAACTAAGTCTCAGGCCGGCCAACGATTTTGTCTTAAGTGTTGGTCTGCAAATCCGGGAGCCCCAAGAGTCTGTCTGTGTCCGTCCGTCTCTCCCTGTCTCTCTCTCACACACAGAATCCTCAACTCGTACTTGATAAAGATGGAGAAAAGCTCTGCAAGGGAGGCAGTTCAGCTAGCTGGGGGGCCCCGGACGCATTCCTGAGCCCACAGTGGCTCCGTTTCCTTATTTATTAAGTGGGGATAATGGGGTTTATTCCTTTGCTCCAACAGGCTGGGCTTGGGGACCCAGGGGCGCACAGATCGGACCTCATCCTGGCCCTCACTGAGCTTACATCCAGGGTGAGGCAGACTCCCTGACAAATGGAGGCGCAAGGACTCAGGATGGGAGAAAGATGGATGTGGGGTCAGGGGCAGGGACTAGACCACAGCCACGCAGGTGTGTCCCACGAGCAGTGGGTTACACTGGGAGTGCTGTGATCAGAAACGCAGCTCTTTAATCCTAGGTGCCAAGTGCAAAGTCAGATAAGGCCTGTGGAAGATGTGCAATCCAGCCTGGCAGGCTTCCCGGAAGAGGTGATAACCTGAAGAATGGTTGAAAGATATTCAGGCAAAGGGGATGACGGTCGGGCCTCCCAGCAGAGGAAGAGAAAAGGAGTCTCTTTCTAGTAACACTGGCTTCCGATTGCATCCCAGAGCGAGGCTTGGTTGGTGCTGGCAGATCTGCGGCCCCCTCCTTGCCCCTCTTAGCCATCAGGGAGCAGGCCGCAGGCCCCAGCCATCAGCTGGGATTGAGTAAGAGTCTTTTGTTTGCCATGGATGTATTTTTATGGTCGTCTCCTGTTAATGGCATGTGGGACTAGCTTTTCATTTTTGGTAGTGAAGTTTTTGTCTGGTCTTGGCAGGAGGGTAATACTGGCCTCATAAAATAAGTTAGGAAGTTGTTCCTTCTGCTTCTATTTTCTGGAAGGGATTATAGAGAATTGGCATCAATTCTTTAAATGTTTGGTAGAATTCACCGGTGAAGCCGTTTGGGCCCGGTACTTTCTGTTTGGGAAAGTGATTAACGGTGGATTTAATTTCTTTAGGAGACAGAGGCCCATGCAGATGATCTATTTTTCCTGTGGGAGTTTTGGTAGACTGTTGGCTGTCAAGGTGTCTGTTCATTTCATCTAAGTTATCAGATCTGTGGGTGTCACGTAGTTTATAACATTCCTCTATTATCCTCTTACTGATCCTGGGGTTGGTAGGGACGATCCATTCCGCTTTCATTTCTGATTTTACCAAGTTGTGTCCTCTCTCTTTTTTCTTGGTAGTGAGGTTTTTAATAAAAGTTTTTCTTAAGAAATAAGCACATATACATGAGTTGAAAATGAATTGACATTGAAAAATGTCAATGCAAACAATATTTTGGGGCAAAGACGATGAAAGTAGAGTGGGAATACCTGAGGCTCGGAGTGCAATGGATTCTAGAGAACAGGCTGGGAAAATCACTCCGCAGGTGAGTGAGCCCACTATGTGCCACCCCCACTGTGCGCCTCCCCCACTGTGCGCCTCCCCCACTGCACGCCTCCCCCACTGTGTCAGCTCTCAGTCCTGAGTCCAAAAAGTCAAAAAGAGACTTGATCCCGGAGCCCAGATGGGCAGGGTGGGGCCAGGAGGGTGTGGCTGCTTGCTGACAGACAGACAGACAGGCGGGCTCCCAGGCCTGCGGGAGTTTGGGGCCGGGCAGGCATACAAGCTCTACGTTGATCTCCTTGAAGACAGACTCCTGGTGATTCAGGTGCCAGCTCAGTCCCACCAAAGTGGCATCGCAGGGCCCCGTGCAGCCACACCTGGCTCTCTCCTAAAGCTGCCCTGGGCCCTGCCCACTCCCCGCAGACATGTCCTCCCTCTGCCCCGGCCTCTCCCAGAGGCCACCGGGGTCGTCTGCGTGGCCCAGGGCTCTGGTGCTCACTTGTGCCCACTTGGCGATGGTGGAGCAGGTTGGGTATTGGGTCACCGTTCTTGGTTCAGTCGGGGCCACCCAGTTGCCACTTGCTCAGCTGGATGGGGGTGACCCAGCCCCTCTCCTCTTCTAACCAGATGTCCACTCCCCACCCCCATTCTGCTTGGGGTCACCGGCCAGAAGCTGTGGTCGCCCAGCAGTGGGGTGTGGCAGCCAGAGGCGCTCCCGGCACCCAACGCTGCATTCGTGGAGTTGCCACAATAAGGACGAGGGTGGGGATGGCCCTGCTCACCCCAGGAGGCCGGGAACAGCATCCTGTGAAACTATGGGGGCAAAGAGGGCACAACCCTGTCTTCAAATCTTGTCCTGGGGCAGAAAGGCTGGATATCCTCCCAGGATATCCTGGGAGACAGAACCGGTCAGGTGGCTGGGAGTGACAGGGACCCAGCCTTTGGAATAACAACGTTTGTCAGCCTGAGCCCTCACAGGGGACAGGGCCCCAGTTAGAGAGTGAGCTCCCCGTGACTGGAGGAATGCAAGTCAGGCTGGTGGCCATGTGGCAGGGGTGGGGCAGACTGGATGGCTTTTAAACCCATGCCAGTCCTCAGGGCAGAGATGAGGGCACATAAAGTACCGAGCCTGCTCCCAGCACAGTGGGGTTCTGCTCACTGCCCACATCTGCCACGTCAGCAGGAATCACAGAGCCCACGACAGTCTGAGTCAGAAGGACCCCCAGGGGTTGCTGTGAACAGTGGAGGAAGCTGAGGCCTGAAGGGAGAGTGCCTTTCCCAGCTCTAGGCCTTCCACGTTCCTTCCCCTTTTTAACCCACCCCCTCCATCTGATCTTGTCACCCCAACTCCCTGACTGTGATCAGGAATGTCATCTCGCCCGAGACTTGCTACTGGGGTGGTGGGTGCCTGTGCGGGTGCTGGAGGGGGCTTGGACGTGTTAACATGCAGTCAAGCGCGTATCGGAGAGGGGTTGCAGCTAGTTCAGCCTGACTCGCAGGGCAGCTCCGTCCCTCCTGGGCCCAGCCCCCTCTGTGCCACGAGGACGTGGCCTGCCGTGGGCTGGCGGGCGTGGGCTGGCGGCGGGGCTGGAGGTAATGGCCAGCCCGGAGCCGCCCTAATCTGGGGCTTAGCCCTGACTTCAAAGCCGGTGGCTTGGGCGGAATGTCCAGCCCTGGGTAGGGGCAGGGGGGCGGGGTGTGCGCCTGGTTCCCATCAAGCTCCAGAAAGTAACCGTGGCCTCCTGGGGACCGTGGGAGTGGGGTGGGTGGTGTGGGGGCAGGGCTGGGGATCTCAGTGGGAGCCTCCGGCTTCCCACCCCCAAGCCGTTCTGGCTGTGTGACCTCAGGCTGGTGGCTTAACCTCTCTGGGCCTCGCATTCCTCACAGTCAGGGCTGGTGGTCCCCCTCCCGGGGTGGCACCTGGTGCAGGGGCTGGAGGCTGAGCACAGGGTGTGTGCGCCTGCTCGCGGCCCCACGGCGCCATCTACTGGCGTCTGGCTGCCTCGCACCGCTCCGCTTCCCCAAGACATTACTCTAAGAGCTCACCATCACTCACGGTGGTGGGCACGGGGTTAGAGGCACAACTTTGGGGCCGACAAGACTGGATGTGGGTCCCCGCTGCCTCCGTGACTAGCTGAGCGACTGGGCAAGTTTCTTAACCTCTTTGAGTTTCAGCTTCCTGTAGAAAATAACAGCAAACGGTTAGATCCTGGCTCTGTGCTAAATGCTTTCTATACATCCGCACATTTAACCCTTAGGGTAGCCTTGCAAGACAGATCCTCTTATGACCCCCACTTTACAGACAAGAAAATGGAGGCCCAGAGAGGGTAAGACGCTGGCCCCAGGTCACACAGCCAGTAAGCAGCAGAGCTGGGATTTGAACCCAGACAGTCTGGCCCCACAGCCCTTGCTCGTATCTGCTCTGTCAAGTCAAGCATGGCTACCGTACCTGCCTCACAGGGTTGCAGGTAAGAATTACACCCTGCAATTCAGCTGAAACCCTTGGCTCAAGGTGATTGTTCCGGTGTCTCAAGCTCAGGGTTTCCAGTTGGTTTGAGCTCACATCCTGCCTCCACTGCTTGCTGGCTGTGGGACCTTGGCCAGCCCCCTAACATCTTAGACCCCAGTTTCCTCAGCTATAAAGTGGGGTAGTACCAGAGCCCCTTACCCCCGGGGTTGGCTCAGGAGAGAGATGAAGCACACTGAAGGATGCCCAGAGCCCGGCAAGTCAGCTCTTGTTTTCCTTCCTATGTCGGCTTTGGCGATCATCTGTGTCCTTGCACTGGGCTGGCGGGCCCCTGAGTTCCCTGTGCACCCAGGGGTGGGCCACAAAGCGACTCCCGCGCTGCCCTAGCCCTGTGGCCCTGCGGCCCTGGCGGGCAAGTGACGGGGCGGGGCAGGGGGCTGCACATTCAGAAGCAGGAAGCTCCTTGCTGGCTCCACGTTCAGGGAAGTGGACCGGGTCCCTGGAGGCCTCGTGTGGAGGGAGAAGCAGCTGTGGACGGGCCTGCGGGGCAGGGCCCATTTCAGGCCTTCCCAAAATCGGGCAGAAGGAGATTTCCTCTCTTCGTGGGCCTCCAGGGGCCCCTGCATTACCTGGCCCCCCCAGGACAGTGGTGGGTGGGAGGAAATGTCCATTTCTGGCCCCACCTGCCACCATCTGGCTGTGGGGGCTTGAGCAACTCACCTCCCCTCTCTGGGCTCTTGTTTCCCTGTCTGCAAATGGAGTTAACTTCTATCTCCAGCTACTCTCAGCTCTAAAACTCCCCGAGCCTCTCCCTCCCTGTCCTCAGCCTGTCCACTTGTGGATTAGCTGAGTGGGGGCAGCAAGCTAACCGGCTGCTGCAGTGGGTTCTGGGACAGCCCCTGGGTCCCGGCCCAGCCCGCTCTCTTCCCCTTGCGGACCTCCCGCCAGGGGGAATGACCCCTGCCCGAAATGCCCTCACCAGTTCTGCTAATTGCTGGTTCTCCTTCCTGTCCCACCTCCCAAATGCATCAAGCGTTCACCAACAGACATGAGTTCGCCCGTAAAAACTGAAGGTCTAGACCAAATTGTGCACGTCCAAATAGAACGGAAAGGGAAGCCGGCGGCCGGGAAGCCCACCCAGCAGCTTTGGAGACTCTGGGACGGGACTGCGGGCCATGCCGGGCACAGACGCTCAGGGGCACAGATGCTCGGGAGTCCCCAGCCACAAGGCAGAGTGGATCCCAGAAGCCAGGGCCTTGGACTCTGGGCCCCAAATGCTTTCCTCTGCCTGCCTTGGGGGCTCAGCTCCCGGCTCTGATCTGCTCCCTGGGGGCTCAGAGGAGGTCATGGGTCCCCCAGGAGTGCTCCAGGCTGGGGCTGCTCCCGAGCAGGCTGCAGCTTGGGAAGGGGGCTGACTCCGGGGACAGCTGAGTACGGAGCAGAGGCGGACCTTGAGTGAGGGCAGGAGAGACCTGGAGGTGGAGAGGGTACTGAAGTTTATGGAGTGTCTTTGTGTCCGTTCCCACACCTGTGGCCTCCCGTGGTTTGTCTTTCTGAAATCTCTCTTCAGCCTTTTGTTCTGTGCTGCTGTCTGGAGGAGTGGGTGCAAATAGCCCCATTCTGCAGAGAAGGAAACTGAGGCTCACAGAAGCTAAGACACATGTCCAGGGCCAAGGATGCCCAGGCTGCCTGCCCTCATGGCCACCTTCTCTCCACTGTGAGGGCCTGGCCAGGCTGCCTTTCCCCTGACAAGGGACTTCCTGAATGTCTGCAGCTACTTTGCAAACCATCTTTGGGCCAGGAGCCCGCTAAGCCCTGGGAGTAGAGAGGGCTCTCACCCAGTTCTTGAGCAGCCTGTGTCCAGAGGGCAAGGGTCCTGACCCCAACCAGCCCATGGCGTGGGTCATGCAGAGTCCTGGAGGCCCAGAGGAGGGCGAAAGGAGCCACTGGGCACTCATGAGCCAGGCTCACCAGGGCAGGACATGCACTGAGAGGTACTCGCTTGGTGGGTGGTCAGTAAGGCAGAGACAGGATGTCACGGTCAAGGCACAGGACCAGGGCCTCCAGCCAGAGCTTGGAGGTTGTATCAGGGGTGTGGGGAGCTGCCCTCTGGGGCTCAGGGCCCACATGGGCACTGTTGGGACTGGATGGGGGAGCCTGTACTGCTGTCTACAGAAGCCATGACACAGACCACTGCTGAACGCAAAGCCGGTCACCGCGGGAGGCTGCCTGTCCAGGAGTCCAGCCTTCTGCATCCTCAGAAAAGCCAGAGGCTGCAGCTGCCTTCTTCATGGGTGGGGCCAAGGAGCCATGCCCAGAGGGCCGAGGGCAGCCCCTGGCTCTTTGAGCATCTGAGTTCCACTGCTATTGGGCTCCCAGCCATGGAAAAGCAGAGCCTCCAGCGAGCCGCAGGCCAAGGAGTTCCGGCAGACTCCATCCAAGAGAGAGCTGGCAGCTATCAAGGGACACAGCCCAGGCCCAGCAAGGCTGGGAGCAAACCCCCTTTCGCTCCAAGCCCTGGCTGGGCCCAGTGGTCTGGGGCAGGACATGCCTGCCTGACATCACCAGTCAGCTTGACCAAAACAAACGAGCCCCAGAGGGGGGCCGAGAGGGGTGCACGGGACGTTGGCATGAGTCTGGGCCCCAGTCTGAGCTGGGCTTGCCCTTCAGGGTGGACTCCTGCCCGTCCACTACGTGCCCTGCCGTCACGCCTGCCCCACCCTTCCTGCCCCTGTCTGGCCCCTTTCCTGGACTTGAGCATTCGTCCCCGGGAGGCCTGGCGGGGCGAACTGCGAGTGCATCCCGTGCTCTGGCTCCTCAAAGTCTTTACAAGGCCCTCTGGCAGGGCCACAGGGTTTCCACGAGGTGAGCTCATGCACCTGGAAAGTGGGCCACCCCCACCCCCGGCCCTGTGTCCTGAATGGGCCTCTTGTTCTCCCCAAACCTGGCTCTCAGCACCCTGCTTGTGAACGGGAGGAGGCTGGAGGCCACTGGTTCCAGCCGGGGCCCTGCAGACGCCCGGGAGCATGGGGGCAGCTCAGGATCAGCCCTGAACGTGCCCCCAGTTGCAGGGTGGGCCCAGATTTCTCCTCACCCCTAGTCCCGGCTGGTGGGCTGGGGGAGGGAGTGCTGTGTCACGGAGTCCACACTGTGGCCCCGCTCGGAAACCTGAGGCTCAGCGAGGGTCGCGAGTGTCCTCCGTTCAGCAGATGGGTTCCCGTGCCTCCCTGGGGACCCCAGAGCTGAAGGAACCCAACTGCTGCCTCGGCGGTACCAACAGCCCAGGGAGCAGGGGTCAAGGAAGCCGTCTCAAAGCGTGGCCCTGCAGGGCCGTTAGTGTGAGAGCACCAAGAAGGGGCGCACGCTGGCCTGTGGGCAAGGGGTAGCTCCACAGAGGAGGGAATTTTGAGCTCAGCCCTGACTTCCAGATGGAAAATGGGAAGTGGGAGAGGAAGGGGGTGGCTTGAGACAGCAGGATGTATGTGGGCATCTGTGGAGGACAGGGGGCTGGACCCACTGCAGAGATTTCAGAAAATGAGGCTGGGAGGGGCTGGGATGGGTCGGAAGGGGCCACGGGGACAGCTGGCATAGCCCCCAAGGACAGGTGTGAGGCGGGAAGAGAAGGAGACAGCTGCCTGGGTACATGGCCTGCCTGTCCCCGTCTAGATGGACCCATTTCTGTTCCTTATTCTCTTTCTTCAAAGTCCTCTGTCCCTCCCCATCATCTGAGAGTTTCATCTCGATCTCTCCTCAAGCGCTTCCTTAGCACTCCTCCTACAACGTGTTAATTTTTTTGCACACTGTTCAGCCATTTTTACACTACTGAAAACGCTCAACTCTTTAATTAAATAGATGAACAAGCAAAAGGGGTCCACAGTAGTTTGATTCACTTAGTGGACTAAGCAAAGAAACGTTCAGAAACACATACAAAGCCTTTTACGCTGTGTTTTAAATGCAAAAGAGGTGTTAGCCTTTAGTATTCTACAGCAAGGTTTAGCAAACTTTTTCTGCAAAAGGCCAAATAGTCAATAATTTCGACACCGTGGGCCATGGGGTGTCTGTCACAATAAATGTGAAAGCACTCATGGACAATATGTAAATAAATGAGCTTGTCTGTGTTTCAATTCAACTTTATGGGCACTGAAATTTGAAAGTTACCTCATTTTCATGTGCCACAATAAAATATTCTTCCTTTGATTTTTTTCCCAAACATTTAAAAAGGTTAAAAACCATCGTTACCTTGCAGGCTGTACCAAAACAGGCAGCCCGCTGGGTTTGGCTCGTGAGCCATAGTTTTCCAATTCCCATTCTTCAGTGTAAAAAGGCTAATCTTTTTTTTTAAGTTAGTAAATACATGCTTAGACGTGCATATAAACCCCATAAATGATCTTACCATCTGTTTTTGGTTATCTTTTGCAGCCTAACAAACTACTTCAACACTTCATGGCTTAAAGCAATAACTGTTTTATTAAATACCAGGCCTCCAAGATGGCTGCCTCCCCTGGCTGCCCGCTGATGTTGGACGTCGGCTGGGACACCTGCTTTGGGCTTCTTGTAACATGGTGTCTGGTTCCGAGAGGAAGTCACCCAAGAATGTTCCAAGAGGGAGGAAGCAGAAGCTGTCAGTCTCCTTAAAGGCTAGGGCTGGCACTGGCATGGCGTCACTGCCGTTGCATTCTATTGGTTAGGCCATCTCGGGGCCTGCCTGGACCCAAGGGCGGGGGGAATAGATCTCCTGATGGGAGTGACCCATAATTGGTGACCATCTTTAACCCACCATACTGCCCACCAGTGTCAACCCCGATGGATAAGCTGGTGTGGATTGCAGGTGATCGCTGGGTTCTTGGGTGTTCGGGGGCTGGACGACCCACGTGAAAACGACATGTTCCCAAGCAGTTAAGAGCTGACAGGTTGAACACCTGCATGGGCCCATTGGAAATATCACCCCAATGGTGAAGCCCAGGGGGCAGGGGGTTCCAGGGTTTGGGGCTCAGAGCGGGGAGGTTGCAGCTGGGGACACAGAGTGGCTTAGATGGTGCAGAGTGACTTCTCCAGGGTCACCCTCAGCATCATGTGTGGGTCTGAGACAAGAATCCGGGGCTCCCAACTCGAGCCCCATCCCAGGAGGGGCTCACTTTGCACCCGTCCTGGGACCTAGGGGCAGGAGTGCTATACTTCCATCCAGGCCAGCTCATTGGGCAAGTCAACTCTTCTGAGCTTTAGTGTCCTTATAGGCAAATAGGGAAAATAATGGCTTCCTCTCGGAGCCGCAGTGAAGGCCAAAGAAGAAAAATGTCACCACCGCAACCATCCTGGGATGTTCAGACTGGTCGTTGGAGTTGGACACATGAGGACCACCCACTTGGCCTTGCAGGCTCCATGGTTTTCTCATTGATGAAATGGGCCCAGGTGTCGTGACGATGAATGAAATAATGTACGTAATGCACGTGGGATGGAGCAAAACTTCCCCTGAGCGGGGAGAGAACAGCTCTGTCCCATCTCCACGGCCTCTGCCCTGGCCCAATGCTTGACTGATATCAACATAGGTTGATGCATGAAGGAACATGGATGCATCTCTGAGCCTGCTGCAGCTCCAGGAGAAAGCTGTGTGCAGCGTGGAGCCCAGAGACGGGGCTGGCATTGGGGAGGTCCCCGGAGGACCGCTGTCTGCCTCTCAGGAGGATTGGGGTCTTTGGGGTCAGGCAAACCCAGGAGCCTCCCCCTTGACTACTAGAAGACCAAGGGGAGAGAAAAGATGAGCAGCAGGTTCAGGTGTGTACTCGTAAATATTTAAAAATCAGTTCTCTAGAGTGGGGAAGCCACAATTTGTGGGGTTTATCTATTCCTATAGTACAAAGGCTCTCACCGTGGCTGATCTCAAGGTTCCTGAATAATTAACAATCGGCTCTTGGAGCTGGCATGAACTGACTCCAGCCCACCCTCTGGGGGAGCTGTCACCCCCACCCTCCTGCTCCGTGCCTTAGTGGAGCTGGCTGTCACTTTATTTATTTATCTCGAAGGGAGTGGTTCCAAGGCATCGTACAGCAGCGAAGACAACCCAATGAGATGGGGTGAGTAATTGAGGATTCAGGGGCTGATGAAAGTTAATGTTGAGAAGGAAGAGGTCAAGGTCAAAGATGAGGTGAAGACCCCAATAAGGTTGCAAGTTACCCTCCTCCCCCTGAGCTCCCGAGCTGTTTCCCGCTCCCTGTGGCCTCGATTTTGCAGCTGTCCCAGAGGATCTGGGGAAGTCAGAGAGGGGCAGCCAGGCCGGGGAAGAGGAGGCTCAGGGCCCCACCACTCTGTCCCAGTTTCTGCAGGGCAGCGCCAGCGTGGACCTTATGGGGAGATGGGATCACCACAGCCCAGGAAGGAGCCTTCTGCAGTCAGAGCTGTTCAGAGATGACCCTGGGAAGGCAGTGACCTCCCTGTCAGAGAAGTGCGTGAACAGACGCTGAGCGGTCACGTACGGGAGGCTTCTGAGGGTGATGCAGCCCAGGCTGCTGAGCGGTCAGTCCAAGCAGAGGTTAGGAGTGTGGCTTTGGCTCACAGCCCACTCAGTAGCTCCTTAGTCATGCAGTCTGGGGCAAATTTCCTAACCTCTCTGTGCCCGTCTCCCTGCCTCCTCACCCACCCCCATGTACCTTCCTATCTGCACTCCTGGTGGAAGTGGTCCTGGTCTCCCAGGATTCCCAAAAGCAAGCTGGGTCTGAGAAGAGCAGTTGTATCAGTGGTGGTTAGATGAAGCGGCAGTTTGGGGCTGCTCTGGAGACTGTGTGCTCTGCCTTCCCCCTCGGCTCCTGCCTGTGCATCTCTGCTGCCGCCAGTGACCTCTCCCTGGGCGGGGGGTGGTCCTGGAGAGCAGGTCATGCCTCTGACCCCTGTCCATCGCACAGATCCCAACACTGGCCTGGCACACAGGAGGCCCCAGTGTGTGGTTGTTAAATGAATGGATGAGAGGATTGGTGGCTGATTGGATGAGTGGATCGATGGATTTATAGATTGGTGGACAGACGGATGGATAGATGGAAGGATGGGTGGGTGTATGTATGGATGGATGGATGGGTGGATGGATGGATGGACAAATAGAGGATGAATGGATTGATGGATTGGTGAATGGAGGGATGGATGGATGGATGGATGGATTAATGAATTTGTGGATGGATGGATGAACAGATGGATGAATGGATGGATGGACAAGTGGAGGGTAATGGATTGATGAATTGGTGAATGGATGGATGGATGGATGGATGAACAGACAGACAAGGGGAAGGTGAATGGATTGATGGATTGGTGAATGGATGGATGGATGGATGGACAAGTGGAGGGTGAATGGATTGCTGGATTGGTGGATTGGTGGATTCGTGGATTGGTGGATGGATGGATAAATGGAAGGATGGGTGGGTGGATGGATGAATGGAGGGTACATGGCTCTTTAATACAATGGCAAAGCACCCTCAACACTATTTTGCTTTAGCTTTACAATTCTGGTTCAAAGGCAGGGCTAGAACTATTAGTCCAACTTTCCGGAAGTGCAAATAGAGGTTCAGAGAGGTAAAGCCATTGTCCCCATGCCACGCAGGAAGGAAGTGGCTGAGACAGGAGTCGAGACTGGCTGTCACTTGACACCTTGTTTCTGGTGCCTTTTCTGTTAAACCCAGTTGTTCCCACCTTCGTTCGTGTGCTCAGGCTGTCCTCACGGGGGTCCTTACTGAAGCCCATCTGGGCCACCCAGGGCTGGGAACCTGGAGAGGAGGCTGACCTGTTCGGTGTCTTTGAGAAGCTTTTGGGGAGCAGAGCTGTGAATAGTCCTAGAAAAGTTTGAAAGGACCAGGGTAGGGGCTGGGCTGAGTGTGGGGTTCCAGTGGGTGGAATCAGAGTCGGCCTCTTTGAGAAATGGCTGGACCTGGAAGGAGGGGCACGAATTGGCCAGATAAAGAGGAGACGTTTGTCCATTTCCAGCTATACAGGAGCCCAGGCTATGGCAGGAGGGCAGGGGTGTGAGGGGGCCCTGTGGAGAGGGAAGGGGGATGGCTGTCACCAGGGCCACCCCACAGCCCAGAACGGCCCTCGGCTCCACGCCACCCCCAGACACTGTGACCTCCGCCAGACCCCTGGCCCCAGCCAGGACAGAGCAGAGAGCCCACCCACGACCACCCCCAGGGCCCGCCAGCCACCCTGGGAGACCTCAGGGCTGGGTTTAAAAGGTGCAGCTCCTCGGAAGATGACTCCAGAGGCCGGGCTGCAGCGCCAGGTGTGCCACGGGGCCAATTACGGCACGGAGAGGCAGCCAGGGCTTTCGGGGCGTCTTTCTGAGAATCCCTGAAGAAAAAAGAAATCAAAGGCTGAGGATTGAAAAACAAGGATGAGGAGATAGAAAACAAGATTTCTATCTGAATAATTTCCTCTAATTGCTGGGAAGAGACGTTACTCGTCCCTTTGAAGCTCCCCGCGGCCCCGGGCACCCCGGGGCGTGCCAAGGTGGCGGCCGGTCTAGCCGGATTAGCTCAGGGCCTGGCGGGCGCGCTCGGCCCGCCCACCTGGCAGGGCTGGAGCGGCGCCTGCTGCAGGGGAGGGCTGAGGCGGGCAGGGTGCTGCACCCGCCTCGGTGGGGTGGTCGACACGGGAGGGTGGGGGCCTCCGACCGGCTGGGTCGAGGGTGGAGGACAGGAGGCCCGTATCTTGGCCTCACGCTGTGCCCTGGGACGGCCCCGGGAGTGTGGAAACCACCGGAGGCCCTGGACCTCTCTCTGCTGTGGAACCACTGGGCCTTTGGGACACGCGGGACATAAGCCAGGCTGAGGCCGGAGGACGGCGTTTCTTTCCTCCCCTCTCCTGTCCCTGTGGCCACCTTAGAGCAGACAGACCCAGGCGAGGCTGGCATGGGAGGCCAGGGTTGGGCCCCAGTTCCTCACGGCTGGCCTTAGGAGAAGGAGGCCTCGTTATTATCCCCATTTTACAGAGGAGACATTGAGGCCACAGAGGAATGGCGTGGGCCAGAGGTCACACTGACAGAGGGGGGCCGGAGGCAAACTTTGGACCCCAAGCCCAGGAACTTAGACAGTGGGAGCCAGATGGCCAAGGGGGAAGGTTCCGGGGAATTGTGATCGCTTTGCAGCTCATTCGAGACAGCCCTGGTCTGCCCCCAGCTCGCCCTTTAGTCTTGCCACTAACTGCTTCTTGTCCTGTCCCCTCCTTGGGGGTCCCTGGGCTTCCCCCTGCTGTTCACACTGCCAGCCTTTGCCCCTTTTTGGGCCTACGGCTCCCCCTACCCTGGAGCACTTTGGGGTCCGTGTAGCCACCCTGGCCCGGGGTCCCGTCTGTGGGTGCACAGGGTCACTGGGTGGGAGGGAGGCCCAGCAGCTCCAGGCTGCCGCTGATGGAACTCACATTGTCTTCTACCCTGAGAGGTTTTTCCTTCCCTTTTGATCCCATGCAAATTGTGAAAAATAGAATGCAAGTGTTCCCGATTAATTTCTGCAAAAATCACGAAAATGTTGACTTTTTTTTTTAAAGCATCATTTGACATAGAGGCTCCTTTCAGATTCTTTTAAGACTGTCTGCCTCAAAGAGGAAACGGAGCTCGTGGAGGAGAGAAGGGTCCCCCCACTGCCAAGCAAGATGGGGTGTTACCACAGGGTGGGCCATAGTGGGCAAATGTCCCGGGGTGTCCCCACCCCCAGCCCACACCCACTTTGCTAAGCTTCCTCTCTTGGGAGAAAGTCTAGCCTGGCACTCAAGGACCCCCAATCCCACCCTCTCTCCTTCCCCAGGCACCCCAACACCCAGCCTTGCTAAATTTGCACTTCTTCCCTGAACACACCAGGGTATTCCCACTTCCATTTCTTTATACTGTTCTCTCTGCTGTTCCCTCACTTTTCCACCTGTCGAACTTCTACTCATCCCTCAAGGCCCAGGGTCTCCTCATCTATTCCGTGTTTGCTACCTCCTCCAGGCAGCCCCCTGTGCCTGCCCCATCCTTCAAAGACATGAGTCCTCATTTGACAGTGGAGGCCCGGGCATCCTGCCTTGGGCCTGGCTCCCATGGTCACTGTCCCGGGTGTGCAAAGATGAAAGGCTGGTATGTTGTGGTAAGAAGCAATAAAAGGGGAAAGACAAATCCTCCTCAAATGAAAGCCATGCCCGTTGTTTATTTTTGGTGTTTTATGGGTACTTTTGAGGATGGGAGATGGAAAAAGAGAGTTCCACCCCAGAGAAGATTTCCCAGAAGGAGGGGATGTGGAGGCACCTCCCCCAGCCCCTGCTGGCCTCTGAGCCCTGCCCGGATTCCAGAGCAGCCGGAGCTGCCACCCAGAGCTGGACAAAGGCAGGATTTCAGACCCCAAAGGAAATCCCTCTGGCTCCTCCAGCCCCATCCCCAACCCCAAACCCCTTCTCAAGTCCTCTGCAGCTAGCCTCTGAATAGTTAGGGAGAACATGACCCCATTTTCCAGATGAGCAAGTAGAGGCCCAGACATGAGAGGGGTTGGCTTAAGGCCACATGCAAAATCAGCAACTGGGCAAGGGTGAGAACGGGGAGCATTGGCCACCACGGTCTAGGCTGGTTCTTTCCAGCCCAGCTGTCTCCAGCCAGGGGAGAGGCTGCCTCAGGGGTCTCCCCCACTCCCGCCCCAGTGGCAGACGGCTCCATCTTAGCCACATGGGAACCATCTGTCCCCCTGCTGCCTCTTGACCTGCTGTGCATGAGGAGTCCCAGCCAGGAACCACATGGCCCAGTTACAGGGGGATGCCCAGGGGGCGGTGGGCCCCAGAGTCAGGGGAGACCCTCATGTGCCAGACTGCCTCCTCCCTCTCCAGAAGCCCCCGCCCCACTATCTCCCATGGGGAGAGCTCAGAGGGCTTCCTGCGGGCAGGGCCCGGCCGTGGAGGCTGGGAGGAGCCCGGGGCTGGCCAAGGCCGTGTGATCCGTCAGCTGCCGGCCCAGGGGAGGGGTGGCGTGTGTGTGATGGGGAGAGAGGAGAGAGCCTGGCCCTCAGGGGGCTTGCATTGCATCAGGGAAAACGGAATGGTCATGGATGCACCCCACTGCCTGAGCTCCCATTCAAAATCTGGCTCTGGGCCCTTTAAGAACTTCAAGGAATTCTCTTTGTGACCCCAAGTGCTCCCATTTTACAGAGAAGAAAACTGAGGAGGCTGGGAAGAGCCCACGACTCACCTGGAGGTGCAGACCGAGTCATTAGCGATGTGGGACTTGAACCCCTGTCTGCTGACCTCAAAGCCTGCACCGTGACAAGCCCCCAAGTCAGGCGTGGACGAGAACCTTCCGCCCATGAGTTGCAGACCACCGCAATGCCGGCCGGGAAGTGGGCTGGACGTATACATTCTCCTTCAGCCAACCCTGGTTAGATTTATGGCCCTTTCTTGTGAATCGCATTTCCCACTGGCAGGGATGCAAATGCCCATCAATGAGCCATGTGCTTCTCTATTTCCCAGCATTCTTTGTCATCAGCCTGGGGCCATGTGACTCGTTCTGGCCAATAGGGTGTGAGCAGACGTGATCCGAGTTGCTTCCGGGCTGAAGCTGCTGCCAGCCAGGACGCCCTCACTATCTCTCCTCTCCTGCTGCAGCAATCTTAGAAGGACACATGCTCCAGAGAATAAAGCTCTAAGATGGGGGGCGGCCACCTGACTTGCATCACCTGACTTGAGCAAAAAGTAAACCTTTCTATTGGGTTAAGCAACTGAAGTTTGGGGCTCTCTCAAACGTGGCATGATTAGCCTGAGTGATAAAACCCTGGGAAATGGGTGTAACCTCCTCCATCCTAGAGCTGAGTGCCCTGAGGCCCAGAGAGGGGACCTGGCTGGACCCCCTTAGCTGCAGAGCCACTCTTCAGGCCCGCTTTCCCTGCCTCCGAGCCCCGTGAGCTTTCCCCTGCTCCTTGTCATCGCTGGCTTGTTGAGGGCAAGGAGCCTTGGGTTGTTGTTAAAACCCAGTCAGGCTCCAGTAAACCATGGTGGTGGGAGGCTGCAGTTCAGAAAAGCACAAGGGAGGCCTGTAACTGGGCGGAAGCCTGGGCCCCCCAGGACGGTGGCAGGATGTGGGGTCCAGCCTGTGATGGATGTGCCTGGGGCACGAGGGCACTGTGTGGGGCTGGCTGTCAGACCTCCACCTGCGGCATAATGGATGGCAGGCAGGGGCCTCCGGGGCAAGTGGAGAAGGCGGCTGGGATGGGGCCTGATTTACAGGCACTGGGGAAGAAAATGCAACGGAGATTTATGGGGGCTCAAGTGACTCGTTGGAGCCGAGGTTTATTATCCATCACGTGCATCTGAATGTGTATTTACGGCTTTCCAAATGATCCTGCCTCACTGCAAATTATGTCCAAGGAACATCAACAGCAATTAATCGACATTGAGAAGAGCTGATCCTGAGTGGAGTTCAAGGCCTTTCTGGGTCTCCCAGAGATGCTGGAGCTGGTCCCATTTGAGTCTGCCTGGGTTTGAGGAGGGGACAGTGGCCGGGCCTGGCACTGGAGCCAGAGCAGAGATGCCAGGCGCTGGGTTGGGCACTGGAGCTCACAGAGGCAGCCCAGAGGGAAGGGGACAATATTAACTAGGTCACTCCACTGCTGAGTGATCCTGGGCAAGCTACTCAACATCTCTGAGCCTCGGTTGCCTCATCCAGAAAATAGAAGTAAGCATGAAAACGGAAGTGACGATGATACCTATCGCAGAGAGGTAATTACGGAGCAGACACAAGCTCCCACATGCAAAGTACTTAGCACGATGCCTGCATTCAGAGAGTGCTCATAAATGTTTGCACTTCAGTTGGAATCATCAGAACCACTCTGAGCATCCTGTGTAATGTTTGGCACAACCTGACTACAAAACAAAGCAAGACAAATTTCTGGCTGACATCCCCTTCAGTAAAAGAAGGGCCACCCTCCTTCTCCACTCATGGCGGACACTGGATGTGAGAGGGTCCAGCCAGTCAGATGACCACCTCAAAGAGGTTTTGATGCCGGGACTTTAGGAATACATGAGCAGCTGGCTGTGAATGACTTAACCTGCTCAGATCCCAGAACTGTACCTTATGAACCACGAACTTGGGCATAATCTGAAACAAGAGCCAACGCCCAGATGGAAACACTAGCTCCACCATCTCTGCGCCCTTAAACACTGAGTGTTTCCTAGCCCCTCCACAGAACCCCCTGATTAAGGGGCGTCTTCATTTAGATCTTTCCCAGGGCAGAGCCTGAGCTAACACCTTGGGAGTTGGGAGGTTATTGGGGATTCCTCCCAAAACAGGGAGAAGGAAGCAGGGAGAGTGTTTGAGTGAAGGAGGAGATGCCCATGTCAGGACGTGTTTTTCTTGTTTCTGAGCCTCTGAATTCTAACTCCTGGGGCACAGCAGGTCAATTGTTGGTTCAATGCATATGTCAAACCCTGGAGGAAGCCCCCAATCCCACAGGGCGGTTTCCTCACGCTGGCATCCTAGTTGATCCTTTAATAGGCCACTCCAATGTTCAACCAGGCTGGTTCCTTCCAGATGAGCTGGAGGTTGGTCCAGTGGATCCCATCGTCATGCATCCATTGTCCCTCCCTTGCTGTAAAATGGGTCTCTTGGGTCAAGGTCACGTGCAGGACCGCAGGTTGGGAAATCTGTCACTTCGTCTGCCTATGTGTGGTACCGGCAGAGGCATGCCAGCAGGACAGGCAAACCCATACCTGGAGCAGGTGTCATTTATAAGGACAAATCTCGCCCCTCCTTGATGCAAGGGACCCTATGTCCACAACTTGTCACCAAGTGTCTGGCTGGGCTTCTCGGGGCCTCACAGGACAGACAGAATCCAGCAGCAGTAGCTTGATTGGATTCTGGGAGGAAGTACATGCTCCTGGGCCCTGCAGAGCTGCCAGCCCCTCTGTCTAATCAAGACCCTCGGCCTCTGCCCCTGAGTTCCTCCAGGGGCTCCATCTGGTGGGCTCTAACCAGAGGAATGTTGCAAACTCTGGGATATTGGCTGAACGGAGTATTTTCCATGTTGGCTTCGTGTTGAAATAGGCTTCATCATTGCGTAAAAATATGGAAACCACAACATTTCCCCTCCAACAATCTATGCAATATGATCCCAGCTGCAGCAGCTCGAGGCTATGCTGTCTAATCATTTCAAGTCTTTTTCAAGGGCTCTACTTGTACCCTTTGCTGCAGAGGCAATGACTCTGTCTGGGGACATCAGGAAAGGCTTCCTGGAGGAAGTGACCTTTGAGCTTGTAGACGCAGAGGTTTGCTGACAGGAGAAAGAGAGTGAACATTCCAAGCAGGGGGACAGCATGTGCAAAGGCATAAAGACACTCATCACTCATTCAGAGAACCTTTTCTGAGCCCCTCTATGTGCCAGATGCTGTGTTAGATTCTGGGAACCCAATGATGAACCAAAATCAGACATGAGTCCTGTCCTTGGGTCATGGAGTGATGGTCTGAACAGGAGACTGACAGCAACCAAATACTCACAGGGATAAATGCAAGGTGATGATTCTTATTGGTGCTACTGAAGAAAAAGACATGATGCATGTATTAGGAGGATTTGGCTAGTCAGACAAGACAGCAAAGCTTTCCCCAAGAGGAGATGCTTGAGATGAGAGCTGAAGATTGAGTGGTCAGAGTCAAGTAGGCAAAGACGGGCAGGAAGAGTTTTCCATGAAGAGGAAATGGCAGAAGCAAAGGAAGGACCCAGGAGAGATGGCTTGCTAAAGAACCAGAAGGGAAGTGAGTGGCTATTGGGAGAGAAGAGACAAGAACATTAGAAGATCAACCTAGGGGGCCAGCATCCATCTAATATGAGTTCTGGGGAGAGAAAGAGGAAATGGAGGGCAGGAAATATAAAAGGAATAATTCAAGAAAGTTGCCCGCAGCCAAAAAATGAATTTGCAGACTGAAAGTGTTCACCAAGCACACTACTCAGTGAATTAAAAAAAAAAATCTACATCACTGCGTAATTTCAGAATATCAAGGATTAAGAGAAGAGCCCAGAAACTTTCATATACAAAGGATTAGCAGTTGGAATGGTATCAGATTCTCAATAGCAATTCTGGACTCATGAAAGTCAATAGAGTGAAGTCTTCAAAATTCTGAGCAAAAGTGATTTGCAATCAAGATTCCTAACCCCCACTATCAATAAAATGTGAGGATAGGATAAAAGCAATTTTAGACTTGCAAAGTCCCTTTTTCTCCTGATGTTCTGGCTAGAAAGTCAGAATTTTAGTTTCCCTGTGCTATCAGCACTTCCCAACACTGGGTCCACCTCAGGGTGAGGTGGCAAGAGCAAAAGGGAAAAATACAGGGATTCCCCACCCTCTTCCAACCGTAAGAGCCCTGTTGTGGTTTGCTAATGCTGCCCTTATGCAAAATACCAGAAATAGATTTGCTTTTATAAAAGGGGTTTATTTGGTTACAAAGTTGCAGTCTTAAGGCCATAAAGTGTCCAAGCTAAGGCATCAACAAAGGGTACCTTCACTGGAGGATGGCCATTGGCGTCCGGAAAACCTGTTAGCTTGGAAGGCACGTGGCTGGCGTCTGCTTGCTACCAGGTTGTGTTCCAAAATGGCGTTCTCCAAAATGTCGCTCTTGGGGCGTTTTGTCCTCTTTTAGCTGCAGCTCCTCTTCAAAATGTCACTCCCAGTTGCTGTCTGGTCCCTTTGTTTGTGAGCTCTTTTTATAGGATTCCAGTGAACTAATCAAGACCCACCCTGAATGAGTGGGGCCACATTTCCATGGAAACATCCAATCAAGAGGTCACACCCTAATTGAAGGTGTCACTCACAGTTGGGTGGGTCACATCTCCATGAGAACACTCAATCAGAAGGTTCCAACCTAATTAACACTAATACATCTGCTTCCACAAGAGTGCATTAAAGAATATGGCTTTTTCTGGAGGACATAATATAGACAAATCAGCACGAGCCCCTGTCCCAGTTTATTTGATAAGAAAGGAAATTTGTCTCTCGGAGTTTTCAGTGTCCGTGGGACAGCCGCTGACTCTGTGGTGGCTGCTGCCATCCCAGGAGGCAGCTTTGTGATGGGGCCTGCTTCAGAAGATGATCAGGAGAGTAAAAAGTGAAAGAAAAAAAAACGAGGTTCCCCTCACACTCTCTGCCAACAAGAGACCCCCTTCCTAGTTCTCTGGCCAGAACAACAAGGTTTTCCTTGGAGCTTATTCTTTCTGCACTTACTTCACAGTTCCAAAATGTGGGCAGCCCTAGCATCTAAACTGGGAGATGTAGACAAAAAAACACACAAGGGAACTCACAACTATCTCAGGGATTCTCAGGGATTCTTTGAGTTTTTGTATGGCCTGTCAATCCACCTCCTATGATTTACTTTTCATAGCCCTTAGGTATTTGCTTTCTGTGTTTTGTCCAAGATTTTTAATTGTAATCAGTGGGAGAAGTGAGACAGAGTGTGCTCACACAATTGTGGCTGAATTCAGAATCCTACGATCATTTTGTGTATACTTACATGTTCAAATGACAATACTACACTTACTTATTAATACTAACAACTGGCTCTGAGACTTGAGAATTTCTCAAATTGAAAAATCATTTCATCTGTGAATGATTGAAATTTATTTCTTCCTGTTGAATCTTTATACCATTTTCTTGCCTTATTGCAGGTGTTTGCAACCTTTTTGGACAGGCCAGGTAGTACATCTTTTAGGCTTTGCAGGCCATGTGGTTTCTGGTGCAAATACTCAACTCTTCCACTGTTGTGTGAAAGCAGAGATACACAATATGCAAATAAGTGGGCATGGTTGTGTTCCAATAGTGCTTTATGTACAAAAACAGGTGCAAGGAAGTACTCTGGAAAGGCAGAGCAAGGACTTCTGAAAATCTGCTCCACCATAAAGCATTGAGAACACTCATTGGCAAAAATTGTCAAAATCAACTTTTTCAGAACTCTGAAAATTAACCAAAGGCTTGCAACAAACTGAGGAGTGTTTATTTTTAAAAACACGGCTGAACTGTGGTAAGAACAAGGAGCTTTGCGATGTTTTAACTTGCCCTATTCCCATCCCTTCTCTCCAGCTCCGCCGTAGGCTTGAAAACCAATAGCCTTATAAATATGATAGCTGTGAAAACCAGCAGGCCAGCAGTCACTGGAGGGGGCAAAATGGATGTGGAGCTCTCCAAAAATCCCCATCCCCAGAGAATTGTCATTGTTTGTTCTATTTGACAATTCTCTGAAAGCTCCATTCTCAGGGACTGTCTTTGTTTGATGTGACTCAGAGCTTGCTCTATGAACAAGTGTCAGGTCATTTGCCAAAAATAATCAGTTGTGATTATTAAGTATCTTAGGTGCTGCAATGGAGAGACACGTTAGGGTTAACAACAGGCTGAACAAAAAGCTTAAAGAACCTTGGGAATGAGATTCCACTGGAGGCTTTTAAAAACTCCAATATATTTCTGGGAATCTAGAAGGCGACACACTTGTGCAGAGCTGTGTGCATACTCAGGAAAGACCTGAGAAGACGCTAATCTCTCACCTCTGCCTGACCTTGAGGCTGTGCCCAAATAGGACGTGAAGGCTAAGGCAGAGTTGAAAAAAACTGCTTGCTGCAGCATTGAAGGCAGGCCCCCAACACACACAGAGCCCACCCTCAACCTCTCCAGCAAAGGAAATCTCTGTCCAATCATCAGCTGACCACTAAGCTAACTGAACAGAGACTTCAGTGGCCACACACAACACAGAACACAGACTTTACAGAGTTAGTTCAGGAAAAGTCACTAAGCAAACAAGCAGTAACAACAACAGACCCTGGGAAGGAGGTAGAATCTGATTTCCAGAGTTGGCAGATTATATTATTTTAAATGTTCAGTGTTTGACAAACAGTTATGAGACACGCAAAGAAACAGGAAACTGTCCCTGAGGAAGCCCAGATTGGACTTATAAGACTAAGACTTTAAATCTGCTATTATAAACATATTCAAAGAATTAAAGGAAACCATGCCTAAAGAATTAAAGTAAAAACACTGTAAACCAACTGAATCTAACCAACGTCTATGGAACACTCCACTCAACAGCAGCAGAATAAATATTCTTCTCAAGTTTGCAGGGAACATGTTCCAGGAAAAAAAAATTAGGTCATAAAACAAGACTCAATAAACTTAAAAGAGCTGAAATCATACAAAGTATATCCTTTGACCTCAACAGAATAAAATTAGAAACCAATAACAGAAGGAAATGTGGGGAATTCACAAATATGTGGAAATGAAACAACACTCTCCTAAATAGCCAATGAGTCACAGAAGAAATCACAATGGAAATTAGAGAATACTTAAAGATGAATAAAAGTGAAGACACAACATACCCCAAATTATGGGATGCAGCTAAATCAGTGCTTAGAGGGAAATTTACAGCTGTAATTGCTTGAAATAAAAAAAGAATAAAATCTCTTCAATTTAAAAAATTAACCTTCTACCTTAAGGAACTTGAAAAAGAGAGCAAACTAAATCCAAAGAAAGTCAAAGGAAAGAAACAAAAAGATTAGAGTGGAAATAAATGAAATTAAGAATAGAAAAACAACGGAGAAAATTTAAGAAGAAAAAACACCCAAAAGTTAGTTCTTTAAAAACATCAACAAAATTGACAAACCTTTGCTAGACCAACCAAGGAATAAAGAGAGAAGATCCAAATTACAGCTCAGGAAAGAAAGAGCTATTATTAAAAAAAAGAAAAAAAAAAAAGGCACAAAACAGGCAGGGCCAGATTTGGCCCACAGGAAGTAGTTTGCTGAGACTGACTTTTTTGTATCATCTAGAAGTGAGTAAAAATGATGATGTGCTTGTCCTTTTTCCAACCTTGGGAGAGAAATGTTCAGTACATCACCAGTAAATTTTGTTAGCTGCCGTTTTTGTATATGCTCTTTATCAGACAAGGAGGTTTCCTTCTATTCTTAGTTCAATACCATAAATAAGTGCTGAATTTCATCGGATGCTTTATCTACACCTATAAGGATGATCCTATGATTTGTTTTGTTTTTTAGTTGGATGACAACTCTTTTTCTCTTTTATTTCTCCTTTATTCTGTTAATGTGGTGAATTTTATAAAGTGATTTTCAGCTGTTAAACTAGCCTTGTAGCCTTGGAATAGGATACACTATGATTTTTATATATCTCTGAATTCAGTTTGTGAATAATTTGTTTAGGATCTTTGCACGTATGTTCATGAGGGATATTGGCCAAATGTTGTCTATCATTTGAAACATCTCTCTTTATGTCTTTTATACAACTTCTTATGTTAAAGTCTGTTTTATCTTATAATAATTTAGCTACAGCAGCTTTTCTTTGGTTCATATTTGCACGGTATATCATTTCCATTATTCTATTTTCTACTTTTCTGTGTCCTTTTATTCAAAGTGTGCCTCTTATAAATAGCATATAGTTGGTTTTTTAAAAATCCAATCTGACAATCTTTATCTTTTAATTGGATTGTTTGTGTTTTATTTACATTTTATGTAATTACTGAAAGAGTTTAGTCTACCATCAGGCTATTTGCTTATTTATTCCATCTGTTATTTTTTCCTTTATAGCTCTTTTTTTTGCCTTTGTTTGGATTAATCGAGTATTTTCTGTTATTCCACTTTCCTCTTCCATTCACTGCTGAGTTATATATTCTTATAAAATTCCTTCAGTGGTTTCCGTAGCTGTGTGTTCTGAACATCAGCAGTGGCTATATTTTAGGTTTCTGGTAAATCACTAATAGGATTTTCGTTCATGTCCTATGTTGGGGACATACACTTTTCACCCAGATAAAGAATAAAAGTGGAAGCTGATGGGATAATAGGACGGCCTGAGCCAGATGACATTATCTGCTCCCTCAGGGACCCCTCCAGTCTTGTCCTTGGGGTGCACTTGGGTTTCGCCAATGGGGAGCCCCGGGTCGGAGACTGGAGGGGGTGAGCAGAGCAAGGAGGGGTGTTTATTCCCCTGGGTCCCTCCCTGTGGGCTCACCCCTCAAACGAAGACCCCTGCTTCTTCCCTGGGCTTTCTCCAAACCCCCCTCTCTCTCAGGGGTGCCAGCAACCCCTTCTGCCCCCCAGCCCTTGGGCTCTTACCAGCTCTGGCTCACGACACTCTCCCTTTGGTTCTTCTGCACCCCACTCACCCCTTTAAACACAGTCTCCTTGAAATGAAATCTTTCTCGCATTTCCCCAGTTGGAATGTGCCCTCTGTCTCCTGTTGGAGCCCGAGCTGAGGCCCTTCCCCACTCCCCAGCCTCCAGTGCAGCTCCAGTGGGGCCGTGGGGCCAGTTCTGAACACCGCACCGTGCACAGGCTGCAGTGGCGGCTCCCAGCTGGGGGGCAGGAGCCAGCGCAGCCCCTCTGTCCCCCTCTTCCATCCGGAGGCTACACGCTCCCCACGGAAGAAAGATAGAGTGGGGCTGCCTGGCTGTGTGTGAGTCAGAAGTCCAGGTTGAATGGGTTACAGCCCTGAGCTGTCAGGGTGCTATCCTGACCCAGGATTATATAGTCTATTTACTTCTATAGCCTGCTTGTCAGGGGTGCTTGCCTTTTCCCCTTCATTCCTCCCTCCCTCCCTTCCTCCCTTCCTTCCTTCCTTCCTCCCTTCCTCTTTCCTTTTCTCCCTCCCTCACTCCCTCCCTTCTTCTCTTTCTCTCTCTTTCTGCCTTCCCCGTCCTCCTTCACTCCCTCCCTCCTTCCCTTCCTTCCTTCTTTCCTTCCTTTCTTCTTTCCTCCTTCCCTCCTTCCCTTCCTTCTTCTCTTTCTCTCTCTTTCTGCCTTCCCCTCTCTCCTTCCCTCCCTCCCTCCCTCTCTCCTTTTCTCCCTCCCTCCCTCCCTTCCAGCACTTGAACCACGGGCCCTCCTGGCTGTGGTGACTCTCACGCTCCATGACTCCGGGAAGGCAGTGTGCACCTTCCACTAGAAGAGATGAAATGACCACACCCATGTTCCCTCCTGAGTCCCGGCCCCTCCCCTCTGCCACACACGCGTGTGCACACACACAGATCCCGAGCATATGTCAGGTCTCAACCGACCAGACAGCCCCAGATGGAGCAACAGACACTGAGAAGGTGGCAGGCGCCTCCTGCGTCCGGGGCTGTGGGGCCGCGGTGCCAACCCCGGGAGGCTGTGGTCTGCGCAGCTCGGTGCTCTGAGCTCTTTCCTTTCCAGAAGCTTCCTGACTGGGGCCGCCTTTGTGGCTGTCTTGCTTCCTTGCCATTTTGTCAGCCTGGTTCTCCATGTCCTCCTGATTTGAGCTCTCCAGTGTTCTCCAGTGAATTCCTTTGCTAGTTTACCCAGCCAGAGTGGGTTTTGGTTGCAAGCAGCAACGATTCCCAATTCATATACTATTTTTCCACTTAACGTATTTCTGTGCCATTAAATATTATTCAAAATATTGTTTTAATCTGCTTGACCAAAAGGGGGATGTGAAATGAAATGCAATAAAGCTTCAGTGGCTGAGAGATTCCAAATGGAGGCAAGAGGTCACTCTGGTGGACGTTCTTACTCACTATATAGATAACACTTTTTAGGTTTTAATATACTGGAATAGCTAGAAGTAAATACCTGAAACTACCAAACTCCAACCCAGTAGCCTTGACTCTTAAAGACGATTGTATAACAATGTGGTTTACAAGGGGTGACAGTGTGATTGTGAAAACCTTGTGGATCGCACTCCCTTTATCCAGTGTATGGACGGATGAGTAGAAAAATGGGGACAAAAACTAAATGAAAAATAGGGTGGGATTGGGTGGGGTGATTTGGGTGTTCTTTTTTTACTTTTACTTTTTATTCTTATTCTGATTCTTTCTGGTGTAAGGAAAATGCTCAAAAATAGATTGGGGTGATGAAGGCAAAACTATATGATGGTACTGTGAACAGTTGATTGTACACCATGGATGACTGTATTGTATGTGAATATATCTCAATAAAACTGAATTAAAAATATTGTTTTAATGGTTGCACAATAGTTCATCGTATTTAGCTACTATAATTTATTTAACCAAGCCTTAGTGTTTGAGTGGATTACAAATTTGTATTAAATACTTACCATGTATTCAAATATTTAGTTTCAGTTGCAGCCATCTCCTTAGGATGTTTTAGGAGTGAGATTACAGTGTTAGTGGTAACATTTTAAAAGCTCTTGTGTCATAAAAGCCAATTATTTCCCAGATGTTTTAGACCAGTCTGTATCCTCACATGGGTGACAGGCAAGAATGCTCAATTTCGGTCCACTTGGCAAGATTGGACGATATAATTTTAAATAATTTTTGATAACCTTTCATAATCTCCTTGATGTTTTAATGCGCACTTCTCTGAAAACCAGTGAAGCTGAGTATTTTAAAATATATTTATTACATATTTTTATTTTTTCCTTTGTACATTTCTTGTTGATCATTTTTCTATTGTAATGTTCATGTTGATTGAACTGTAATTGCTGTTTGTATATTAGAGAGAATCCTTTGTCATATTTGTTGCAACTATTTTATCCTTGTTGGTCATTTCCCAATAAATTTAGTTAATGGGTTTTTTAGTAGTTAAAGTTTTTTAAAACACAAAGAGATTTAAAGTTTTCTGTATTCAATTCTATCTGCCTCATTGTTTGTTATTTTTCTCATCACTTTTAGGTTTAAAAGTCTTTACTCGCTCCGAGATCAAATATTCATCTATAGTTTCTTCTAGTTTTTAATGATTTCTCTTTTTACATGTAAATCTTTGAAATCCTCTGGAATTTATATTGGTATGTGGTGTGAAGGAAAGATCTAATTTTATTTCTTTCCAAATAGCTAACCAAATGTCCCGGCATCATTTATTGAATAATCTGTTCTTTCCCCACAGATTTGCAATGCCACCCCAGTAAGCGCAGACACGGTGGTCGCCATGGCAACAGGGCTGCGGTGACAGCGTTTGTTCTCACCGGTGCCCGGCAGAGCTCAGCCTGGTCTCACTGCACGGCTCCCCGAATTAAGATGCACCTTTTGGTTTTGTCTTTTTAAAACATTCTCCCTTTAGATCCATGATGCAGGAAAAAAAAAAAGAAAAAATGAGGCCGAGCCCCTTCCATGCCCAGTGTGTGATGGGCTGGGTCCTCCGAGCTGGTCAGGGCAGGGGAGTGGGGGGTGGCGGGGGCAGCGTGCAGTGAGGTGAGGAAAACGACGGTGATTTGCTCCAGTTATGTCCTGGGAATGTGGAGGGATGTCGTCATAGTCCTAGAATAGCTGAGGGGTTGGGAATGGGATGGGTATGTTTGAAAAGTGCGGCTCCAACGTAAAACTGAACAGAGGCTGTGCTGCTGCCCAGCAAGGGCCAGGCCTGGGTCCTCAGCACCCCAGACCCTTCTGGGCTGGCAGTCTCTGCCATCAACAGGGACAAAGCCCACACTTCCTGCTCCCTGGGGATTCAGGCTTTCACACCCTGGAGTCCTCCTACCTTATCAGGTACCTGTGTCCGGGCCTGGGAGGACAAGGCCTGGGCCTGCCTTGTTGGCCAAGGAATGGGGTGTGGGAGGAGTGGGGAAGGGCCCAGTGAGCCTGTGTGCTGGAAGTGGGGATGGGGAGACAAGCTTAAGATGTTTGACAACCCCTTTGACAGCAGAATGTTGGGTGACTGCAAAGCCCCCTGCTGCAGTGGGGAGAGCAAGTTCAGGGTCGTGGCAAACCACAGATAGAAGGGATCAGAAGTCATGAGCAGGTAGAAGCTCTGGGCCGGGGACAAGTGACGACTTGCTGAGAGAGGAGGGATGGACACTCGGCAGAGCCAGTGGGACTCAGCGGCCCACTCCTGCCATCGAGGCCCCGGAGCTGACTCAGATCCAGCTCTGCTCCCCGGGGCCTGCCCCTTACCAGCCCCTACCTGTGGGTTTCCCCAAGATCCTGTTACCCTTCCAATAAGCTTTCACTGCTCGAAGCACTTGGTGTGGGTTTCTGCCAGCGTGCAGGGGGCGGGGGAGTTGTGCCCTTGGCTTTCGAATTGGCACAGCTGTGGGCAGTGTGGTCAGCCCTGGGTCTCTAGCCTCAGCCCCCTGCCCTCTCCCGCTCCCCATCCTCCTTCTCCCTGAGGACCGGGTACTCGGGCCTGCTAGAGCCCTGGCCCAGGTGTCTTTCCTTTCAGGCCTGGGCAGTGGCCTGTCCACTCTCCCCACCTCTGGGAGGGCAGGTTAATGGAGAACACAGCAGGGCAAAAGGTGGGGTCAGTCCCCCGACATCCTCACACACAGCTGGTCCCCAGGTGCTGCCTTTTGCCTCCCAAACACCTCGAAACTCTCCTTTCCTCTCCTCTCTGTCGCCTCTTGTGGGCCTCCTGCCCTCTGGTTGGAGGGAGCTTTCCAATCGGAGTCCACAGTGGCCACTGTAAGAGCGTGGGCTCCAGTTCAGCCATAAAGAAGAAGAAAGCACCGATCCACGATCCTACCTGGGCAAACATGGAAAACATGATGCTGAGCGAAAGCAGCCGGTGTCAAAGGACCACCTTCTATGTGATTCATTTATATGAGGTGTCCAGAATAAGCGAATCTATAGAGACAGAAAGTAGCTCAGTGGTGGCTTGGAGCTGGGGGTGGGAGGTAAGGACAGAGAAGCCATAGCTGAAGGGTACAGTGCTCCTTTGGGGGGTGCTGAAAATGTTCTAAGATGGATTGTGGTCACGGTTGCACAACCCTGTGAATATACTAAAAACCACTGACTTGTACACTTTAGTTGGGTGAAGTATATGTTATGTGAATTATATCTCAATAAAGCTGTTTCCAAAAAATTAGGGGGTGTGAGCTCCAGGGTCCAAAGGCCCTGGTTCGACCACTTATTAGCTGTGCAACCTTGGACAAGTTACTTAGCCTCCCTGGGCCTCAATTGCCTTGCTTGTAAAATAAAGATGAGAATAGCACCTGTTTCACAGGGTTGGCATGGGGACCATTGAGTCAACACATGTGGGTCGCAGAACAGCACCCGACAAACAGTGAAGTGCTCAAGAAACGGGAGCTGCTGTCACAAGTTGGGTGATCTGGGCCCTTTGTTCCACTTAGTGGAAAACCAAAGCCCAGAGACATTCAGGACCTACCCAGAGCCACTGTAGTGGTTGAACCCCCAAAAGGGTTGCCAACACCCCAACCCTTGGAGACTGAGACTGTTGACTCTATCTGCAGATGTAATTGAGTTAAGCATCTTGAGATGAGGACCTCATCCTGGATTACCCAGGTGAGCTCTAAATCCACAGACACCTGGCGGAGCAGACAGACAGAGGGGAGGGCCACATGAAGACAGAGGCGGAGCCTGAGTGATGCAGCCACAAGCCAAGGAATGTGGGCAGCCACCAGGAGCCGGAGGAGGCCAGGCGGGGCCCTGCCCTGAGCCCCCAGAGGGATCGTGGCCCGGCCGACACCTGGATTTCTGCCTTCTGCCCTCCAGAGCTGGGAGAGAGCATCTGCTGTGGTTTTAAGCCCCCAGGTTGGTGGTAATTTGTTACGACAGACAGAGAAGCAAATATGATCACGGAGCTCATCAGCTACACAGGGTTCTGGGCTCCCATTTCTCACACAGGATGTTCATCATGTTTGTCTCTGAGCAAACGCTGGAACCAACCCCTCGTGCCATGAGGGCCCTGGAGGTGCTATGACCCCTTTTTCAGACGAGGACACTGAGGCCCAGGGCCTGTGGTCAATAGCCCATGTCGCAGAGCTCACGGACGGGAAAGCTGGGGCGTGTGCGGGAGGCTGTCTCCTCTGGGAAGCACCGGCTCATCAGATTTACCAGCCCCAGCCTGAAAAAGTATTTAATTTGCCTTTTACAACACACCGATCGCACGTTAATTAACTGGCAATTGAAAGTTATAGGTGGCATTAGAATTTATTAATAACATTGGAAATAAATCTCCCTGGAATTCAATTAATTGAAAATCTCATGAAATTCTCTTTTTTATAATCCATTAAATAGTTCTGGAAGAGAGGTGTCCCAGAAACCTCCGGGGTGGTTGGCATCGCAGGTGTGAGATAGCTGGGGTGGGGGAGGGGGCATCCGTTTGACCCGCCTGCTGCCTCGGTCAGTCTCCCACTATGGATTCCCCATCAATCACTCTGGTTCATGGCTCGGGATCAAGCCCGGAGCTGGGGTTTGGGGGTGCCGATGTGACCCTGCCCACCGGAGCTCCCAGCCTGGCTGGGGAGACAGAGCTACATGGGCTCCCTTTTGATCCGGGGAGGTGAGGGCTGGGCCTGGGGGACCCAACGGGACCTAAACTGCCTCTGGGTGGGACCCAGGGCTGGAGCCAAGCGCTCCGGCCAATCCGGAGAGCTCCCCCTTGTGGGTCTCTGAGACATACCAGGGGCAGGGGAGAGGAGAGCATGCCCTCCAAGTGACCTTCATGAGCAGCCTGGAGCGGCCGCCCACAACCCACCTCACACAGGTAAGACTGTTCCCGGTGCATTCTGGGAAGGGAGAGGCTCATCCCTGGAAGGTGTCCCGAGACCCTGGGGGTCAGGCGAACATCTGATTAACTCCCAGCCCCATCCTGATTCCCCTGACCCAGGGGAAGCGGGAGTGGGGGCCCTCCCACTATGTGGTCAGGGCGGGGTGGGGGGTGCCCAGTTGGGGCCTGGCCTGAGTCCCGCAGACCCTCAGGGCTTTGCACCACACAGGGCTGAGCTGGGCAGAGGGGTGAGGAGGGGGTGAGCCGTAGAGCTCAGCCACAGCCAGGCCCTTGGGACCAATGGGAAGTGGGGGGCCTGGGGGGGAAAGTGCTACTGTGCTGATGTCACACATACTGCACCCAAGTGCACACTCACGTGCACACGCACATACATGAGCACAGTCACACAAACATGTGCCACACCTGCACATTTGCACGTGTGCACAGTAGCATGCACACTCATGCACACGTGCACACACGCACATCTGCACATGCACACACGTTTATGTGCACACTCGCAAGTACACGCACACATGCACACATATACACAGGCACCCACACTTGCACCTGAGCCAGCTGGTGCTGGAGAAGTGTGGGGTTTGAGCCGGACACTGGGGCGTGGGAGAGCAGGAGCGCGCGGGCTGAAGGGCCTGTGGAGCCCGGATGTGGCTCCAGGGTGTGGGCAGAAAGGTGAGCAGAGGAGCCTCTGGGACAAGTCCAGACAGGCCTGGGCCGGGAGAACGTGGGGTGAGGTGAGGTGAGGGGGTGGGCTGTGCTAATGCTCCCTCAATAACCCCTGGGTGACTAGTGCAGGTGCCTGGAGGGGGGTCTCAGGGAGGTCTTGCCAACCCTCCCTACCTCCGGCCCGCAGAGCTCGGCCACTGAGCGGGATGGGGCCTGAATCCCTCCCCCGGACGCTGTGCGTGGAGGGGCGGTTTTGGGCAGAGGAGGTTGGGCCCAGCATCCTGGCTGGGGGCTCTGGGTGATCTGCTTTGCCTTCTGAGTCTTGGGGCACGTGGGCTGAGATTAGCGGTGCAGGTCCCCAGGTACAGGACAGGACCAAAGAGCACGTGGACCCCACCTATGTCCTTGGAGCGCGGGGGTCACATGAGGCAAAGGGTCCCAGAATTTTGCAGCTAGCCGAGTGCGGGGCCCGCATGCGGACCTTAAGTGCTGGAATGCCCTGGGCCTTTTCCCAACCTTTCCCAACCTGCTCCCGCACATTTCCTGCAGCCCCAGTCACCACCCTGTGGCCAGGGAGATGGATCCACCAGCCGGACAGAGAGCAGGCCCTGAAATGAGAGATGCTCCCAGCCCACTCCTCGGGCTGCAGCAGCTGCACAGCGGGAGGCAGGTGGACACAGCCCAGACGCCGGGGCCTGGAACAGGGGAGCCACTGCAGGTTCATGAGCTAGGGAGGATCACAGCCAGCCGTGCCTTCCAGAAAGATCACTCGGCCACCCAGATGGAGGGGAGGAGGGGTCACACGGCAGGCGCCTCAGCTGCAGGTGCCCCTCGGTGGGCCAAGCGATCTGCTTGATTTTTCTGATTCTATAAAGAAGGGGGAGGAGCTCTGCCCTTTGCATCTTCAATAAGGCAAAGGAAAGTTGGGAGTGAAACAAGTTGGAGCAGTGACTCCTGGGCTCAAAACCAGGGGTCCTCATGTCACTCCGATGCTCACAGTCCCAACAACGACCCCAGGGCCCTTGACCCCACACCCCCAGCCTGCCTCCCCCGGCGGCCTGAGGACCTTGTCCTTCTGTCCCCTCCGTCCCCCTGCTCCAGCCACTGCAGCCTCCTCACTTTTCCTTGAGTCCCTCGAGGGTGACTCCAGCTTGGGTTGGTGCCTCTAGCTTTTCCCCCACCTGCTCCCACACCAGTTATAATTGTTTGCTCAGATGTCACCTTTCCCCAGTGAAACTCCCTCGATCTCCCTATTTGGCACGTGCCAGCCCCCAGCCGCTCAGCTTTTCATGACGCTTGTCACCTTCTAGCATATCCTAGGAGCTACTTTAAAATATATAGATATGCAGGCTATTTGCACATCTCCCACTGGAATTGTCAACTCCCTAAGAGCAGAGAATCTTGTCTCTTTTGTTTGATGAGTGTCCCCCAGGGCCTAGAGGACACTGCCGGGCTCAACAAAATTGCTCAATGATTTGTTGAATGATTTCCTGCCCTGGGAAAAGAAACGAAAATGCTGAGGACCCCTCCCTGCCAATTGACACACACATGCACATACCCACACACACCTGCACACCTGCACACATACTCCCTGCCTGGGACAGTTGCCCAGCTGTCCCTGCCAAGGTTTCAGGCAACATTTCTGAGTGAGCTGTGCCAGCCACGGCCGGGCCTGTGGGCTGGGAGAGGGGTCCACTTCCTGCAGGGCCTGGAAGCCAGACGCGGGCTTGGGGAGTGTGTCACGAACCCATCAGCAAACAAAGGCAGCGTGCAGCTCGGGCAGGCTCATTCTTTTTTTCTTGGATCCTGTCCCTTTCCTTCTAGTGGCTAATTCCTTGTCATCTGGCTAAACGTCCCCTCCTGGCCAGCCCTCCCTGGTGCCCAGGGTCCCCCAGAGCAGAGTGGAAGGTCCTTTCCTTCACAGATGGGCTGGCTGGTCCACCAGATTGCAAACTCCCAGCAGAGGCCTAGGCCCTGGGCGCACAGTAGGCACTTAATGCCCACAAATGTCAGTCACAGGATGACTCAGCAGCCACCTGGGACTCTGAGTTGTCCAAGCTTCCCACTAGAGCCCATGGCCTCCTGGGGGCTCAGGTGGAGAAACTGTTCCCAACTCCAGGCCTGAGGCAGGAAGTTAAGGGTTAAGGGGCCCCTGCCCAGAGTTTTGAGGCCTCCCCTACTCCTTCTGCAGCCCCCAACTGTGAAGCCAGGGCCAGGCCCAGGCCTCTCTCACTCTCCCGGCCCCTCCCTAGGTTCCTGAGGCAGAGCCAGGCCTCCCTGCCCTACGGCCTGGGGACTACCCTGGCTCCAGGGGCTCCCAGCCCGAGCCCTCCTGGGGCTGAGCCAGGCACTGGGGTACCTTACAAAGGGCCGGCAGGCCAGGCCCCCCACCCCCATGGCTGCCAGCACGTGACACCTGAGTCCACCGAGGTCGGACACCTTTATTGTCAGAGCATTACAGCCTGGCGGGGCCGGTGTGGACTTCCGGCTGGACCTCCAGGAAGACAGAGGGCGGCTGAGGGCGGCCTGAAGCCTCAGGTGAGGGCGGTCAGGACTTCCAGGGCTGTTGGGAGGTCGCCAGGGCCCCGCGGGACCAGCCCACAGCCCCCCACAAGCACTGGGAGCACCAGAGATGGAGAAGTGGGGGGAATTTGCCAGGGGCACAGCACCTTTGGATTAGTAGTTTGTTGCCTTGGCAGAGTCCCGGGTCCTGGCCCAGAGAGACAGGGGAGCACAGGGGTGGGCCTGGGGGCCCTGGAGGGGTGGGGGTTGCTCTGGGCAGCTCAGAAACCTGGTGGCCCGGGGGCCTGCCTAGGAGCCAGCCTAAGCCCCCAGCCCTGGGACAGGAGCCGTCCAACAGGGCCCGGGCTCTGGCAGCTTTCCTATCTCTCGCTTGTGAGGGGACATTGGACTTGCCAAGTCACACACAAAGGATGGATCCTACAGTTTTCCCAGAGAGGCTGGGGAGGGGGCAGCGGGCTGCAAAGTTCCACCCCTAACGGCCCTCTTCAGGGCTCACGTTCCCTGAAAATCCTCCTCAGGGCTCAGAGAAGGGTCAGGGCCTCAGGCAGGTGGGTGGGCTCCAAGAGATCTGGGGGTGACAGTGGGTGATGCGAATCTAGTTCTGGGGCTCTCCCACCCACAATACACTTCTGTCCTAGCCCCCAAGCCTGGGGGACTGTCCTGGGCTTGTTCGGGGTCTCCCTGGCCTTGGAGGGCAGCTGCCGGATCACACAGCAGGTCCGAGCCCCGGGGAAGGGGGTTGAAGAGTGTGGGCCCGGGGCCCCGAGAAATGGCCGTGCTGGGCTTCCTCGTGAAGAGGGGAAGCTGGCAGGGGAGGGAGAACTCGGGCTCCGGAGCCAAGAGGCCTGAGTTCAAATTCTTACCAGGCCCTGGGCGGGTTACTTACACTCTCTGAGCCTCTATCCCCCCAACCCCTTGTACAGCGGGGACGGTAAGCCTACCTCCTAAGGATTAAATGTGACAATGGACAGAGGCCCCTTGCACAGGGCCCGAGACATCACGGGGCTTGATAAATGACACAGATCAGGATGATTCTCATATCCATCTCCCAGCCCACCCAGACCCTGTCTCCAGCAGGGAGTGGGGAGTGGGGGAGGGCAGGGGAAGGGGGCAGGTTCTGGACCCTGCCCCTGAAGGTGCCATCTGTCCCAAGGCCCCCAAGTCCAGGGAGCCAGTGTCCTTTACATCTGTCCATGCCTAGAGCCCAGCCTCACTTGGGTGGTCTTTGGGAACCAGCAGCTGCGTGAGCTCCTGGGGCAGGTCTCTGATGGGGCAGAGTCTTGTCTGGGAGAGCAGGGCTCCTACTTCTTGCTGGCACAGCCAGCACTCGTGGGCCCAGGGCCGGGACCGAGCCGGGCAGCAGGGGCACCATCGAGGGGGGAGCCACCCCGCTTCATCTTGAGGTTGGCTCTCAGGGCGGCATCCTGGCTGGAGCCCCCATCTGGGGAGGTCAGCGGATCTGGAAGGAAAGCAGCAGAGTGGGCTTGAACCTTTGCTTTTGTCCCCCAGCCAGTGAAGAAGACCCTGCACCTAGGGTGGACGGGGCAAAGCAGCAGCTTCTGACTTCTCATGCATTCATTCACCCATTTATTTACCCATTCATCCCTCCATCCATCCATGATTCATCCATCTACCCACCCATCCATTTACCCATCCATTTACCCATCCATTCACCCATTCATCCAGCCACCCATCCCTTCATCCACCCATCCAGCCAGCCAGCCAGCCATTCACCCATCCATCCACCCATTCATCCACCCATCCATCCATTCATCCATCCACCCCCCCATCCATCTACCCATCTATCCATCCACCCATCCATCCATTCAGCCATCCGTTCATCCATTCATCCATCCACGCATCCGTCCATCTGTCCATCCATCCAATCCATCCACCATCCATTCACCCATCCATCCACCAAACCATCCATTCACCAATTCACTCATTCATTTGTTCACCCATTCATTGTTCAATAAATGCTGAACAGGGCTAGAGTCCAGTCTCCTCAGTGGCACTACGCTGCCAGGAAGAAACCTAGAAACCCCACTCAACACTAGAATGGAAGGTCCCGGGGAGCACTATGAGAACAGAGAGGAGGGTTCAGGGAGGCTTCCCAGAGGAAGAGATCTTTGAAGCAGATCTTGAAGTAGGAGCTGGAGTTCACCAGATGGAGCAAAGGAGCAAATACACAGAGGTGGGAAGGACCCGGGGTGTTTGGGTGGTAGGTCTACGAGGCTGGCATGGGGTTATGCTGGGGAGTGACCTGGGGAGCTGGGCTGATGAACCTGGATGGCACCCATGGGCAACAAGGAGCCATAGAGGGTCCTTGAGCAGGAGAGGGACACGTTCAGACTGGGGATTGGCAAGACCATCTGGCAGCCGGAGGGGTCTCATGGCAGCAAGGGAGGAGGGAGGCAGGAGAGGACGGAGATGCCCAGTTGGGCGGCCCCGGTGCTCACCATGGACCCCGATCATGTGTTCCAGAATGAGCACCCGCTCCGCCAGGATCTTCAGGGCCTCCCGCAGCTGCTGCACTCCTTCGCCCTGCCAGGGAGGAAACGGGCAGGGTCAGGGCTGGCAGCAGGGCCGAGGCGGGACCACCTTGCTCCTTTGTGCATCTCCTCCCAGCCTCCCCCTCCCTCCTCTCTTCCACCTGGGTCACCATCATCTCCACAAATCGCCATCGTTTCCTGCATTATCTACTAGGGCAGACCCTGGGAGGGCTGGAGTCGAATCCTTGTCCACAGAGAAGGAACTGGAGACACAGGGAGAATACCCAATGTTCCCGTGGCCACACAGCCTGGAAGTGGCAGGTCCAGGCTTCCCACACAGGACCCGTCAGTCTCAAGCCTGAGCTTTTCCTTCTGCTCTGGCTGCCTGGCTGCTGCCCCTTCCGGAAAATACCCAAAGAAGACAGAGCGCCCAGTGGGGGCCGGCCAGAGGGAGGGGTCTGCCCCTTTCCTTCCCAGCGCCCTGCCAGCCCCAGAGCCCCTGGCCGGGTTAGTGCAGCAAACGGGGCTCCCCGTCGGCCAGGTGTGGCTGCTCAGACAGGAGGGAGTGAAGAAGGAGCTGCTCCTTTGGGGACACTTAGCAAGGTGAGATGAGGAGTCTACATTCTACCTGTTGGTAGGAGGCCTCGTGCCTGGAGACACGTGAAAGAGCCGAGACCTGGAGGCTGATTTATCAAGACAGGTGCCAAGGCCACTTGGGCAGGGAAAGTGACGGTGCAGAGATGAGGCCGCTGTCCTGCCAGCCCAGCCCTGGGAACCGGCAGCAGCACGCCCGGGGCTTCTGCTGTTTCAGACTGACGGGTCTGTCGTTATGTTTAGATTAATTTAACTTAAAACAAAATGAAAGAAAGCACCCCCCCCCTCCAAAAAAAAAAAAACAACAACAACACATCCTGCTGGGTTGTAAAGAGATGTCTTCCCATCGGGAAGCTGATGTGCAGTGTCTGAGGGCTCCAGGAGCAGGGCAGGGGAAGGGACATGGGTGAGGACTGCAGGGTTTGAGGTCCCCTCTGTCAGTGGTGAGTGACCCAGATAAGCTTCACGTCCTGGGCCCCGGATGGCTCTTGTTATGAAACGGGGTGGGGGTGGGGGTCATGGGTAACTTCTCAGGCTCCCATCACAAGGGACCGCTGAATCTGCTCCCCAGCATCTGTCACATGTCCCTGCCCACCGCCTCCTGCATCACAAGGTTGCCCCGAATCCGGTGTCTTCCCCCTTCTCTTGTCCAGCAAGGACCCCCTAAAGGTCTCCTCCCCACCCTCACCCCAGACTTGCCCCTCCAGACCAGCTGTCACACAGATGCCTGTCTCCAGTGTCCACAGGGCACCCCCGTACTGAAAACTTCACCAGACACCCCCTTGCTTCTAACCTTCCCAAGCTCACTCATTCAGTGTGAGCTGCGGAACCCCCGGCCTGGCCCGCTGAGCTCTCAGCTTTGCAGGCCATCCCTGCTAGACCCCAGCCCTCACCCTCACCCATGGCCTCAGCCTCACTGTCCTCCTCCCAGAAGGCAGGGGATCCCCTCTGCTCACTCAAGCCCTGCACCCCCACCTTACACCCCTAGCATGAAACCCCCTCCTCCCCGACCCCTCCTCCCACTTCCACCTGCCCTGTACCAGGCACTGTTGGAATGACAGCTCCGTCCCTGGAGAGTGACTGACAGCCCCGTGGCTCCTCCCACCTCTCCCAAAGGGCTTCCCTGACCCCCACCCCCGCCAGCCCGAGCCACCCCTTGTGATCTCTCCTTCAGTCATCCGTGTCCCCGCTAGGCTGTGAGTCCCTGAGGGCAGGGATCCCGTTTGCCCCGTGGCCGCAGCACCCAGCTCGGGCTGGGTGATGGGGGTCAGTCTGGAGCCGTCAGAGCCACACACCCCACCCCACGCACACACTGAATGGCCCCGATTCTGCAAACACGAGGGGCGGGAGGGGAGCCCAGGTGGAAGGCACACTCACCTCCGCAGCTCTCTCCCCTTCTTCCCCCTTCTCTCCGGGCTCACCCTAGGAAGCAAACACCATGCGGTCACCAGCCCCTGTCGGAGGGGAGTGCCCCGCTGTCCTCTCTCGGGTGACTTGGGCAGGTCCGAGGGCCTCCAGGGAGTCGCAGAAAGGCTGGGCGGGCAGGGCCTGGGGACAGGACACCGGGACACCGATGCCACGCCCAGGCCTCTGCAGTGAGCAGAGTGGGTTGGGGGCTGCAGCCCCAGGGCACTGCTGCACAGCCCGGCACCGGGAGGTGTCCAGGGTGGGCTCTAGGGGCTTAGTTCTGCCCCTGGGGCTGGGGGTGAGGGGCGTCAGGCTTGGAACCACAAGTTCACATCTCGGCTGCTCCAGGGTCAAGGGGTCTGCCTCTCGGGGTTCCGCCTGTCTCTAAATGGGATGGGTAAAATGGGCCTCACAATGACATCTGCTGTGTGGCCTTGAGCAAGTTACCGCCCCTCTCTGTGCCTCCATTTTCTCATCCCTAAAATGCGGGGACTTGGAGTGCTCCCCTCTCTGAGTTATTGTGGGGGGAGTATGCCAACATTTGCAATGATCTGATGCTTCATCTCTGGTGCTTGTTTCTAGGCTGAAGCACGGGGAGAAGGCCGGCTTTAGAAGCTGACACTCCTGGGTTTAAAGCCTGGCTCTACTATTGCTCTGCTGTGTGACCTTGGGCCAGTTACTTAACCTCTCTGAGCCTTGGCTGCCTCATCTGGTAAATGGAGATGATAAAGTATGGTCTCAGCTTAAGTAAACAATGGATGGGGGGCTCCCCTGGGGTCAGCACACGATGCTCAGCCAAGGCCAATCCCTCCTCCCTGCCCCAGGCCCCCTACGAAGGGCAGCAAGCCCGGGCAAGAGAACGCGACTGCCTCCTGGGCCCTGGAGGCAGGAGATGAGATTCAAATTCTTGCCCCCACGAAGGGTGATAAGAGGCCAGCTTGTCCAAGCCTCTAAGCCCAGAGAGGAGAAGGGACTTGCCAGGTCACACAGCCTACAGACCCGGCCCTTGCTTGCACATCCTCAATGAGGGGTGCATGCCCCTCCCAAGATCACCCCTTCTCAGTTCGGGTGGCTTAGGCTGCGCTGGGGTCACCCCTTCCCTTCCCTCTGCCCCGTCTTGCCTGGTTGGTTAAGGCCGTGTCTGGGAGAGCCCGTGGCACTGAGCTCAGGCCCGGCTGCCCAAGCTAGACCCCTCTCCAGCCCTGGGTCAGAGCCCACCCCCCTGCAGACGTAGTGTCTGCGGGCGCCCGGGCCCACTGCACCAACTCGCACTTACAGCCGGCCCCGTCACGCCCCGCTCGCCAGCCAGGCCCTGCGGGAAAGCAGCCAGCAGTTAGCCCCCCATGCCCGCACCCCCACCCCTGTCCCGGCCCCACGAGGCTCCAGGCCTGAAAGTCAGGAAGGGAGGAGGATGGCGTGGGGCCAGGGGGTGGCCCAGGGCCTGGAGCCTCCCCCCACCGGCTGCTGTGGGACCCTGGGCCTCAGCCGAGCCCTCAGTCTTCTCACCTGAGAAATGGGCAATGCTGAGTGTTGTCGGAGGAGAAGGGAACGGATAGAATCCCCTGTCCCCCAGCGCAGGAGAGGGGGCCCCTTTGAGAACGAGTGATCTTACCAGCCGCCATGGTGATCCCCGGGGGGCTCCCCGGGGCTGCAGGCCGTGAACCCGGAGGCCCTCCAACAAATCCCACACCTCAGCCGTCCACAGTGGAACTCTTGGTTTCTCTCCATAAATCTGCCCCCACCTCCCCCCAGGCTCCCCACCTCAGCAAGTGGCTCCGGGATCCTCCTAACTGCCTCGGCAAATACCTGGGAGTTGATCCAGAGCCTTCCTTTCCCCCACTTGCCAGATTTATCCCCTCCGCCAGACCTGTCAACTGCATGTCCAAAATATGTCCGTTCGCTTTCCCATTCCCCCACTGCCACCCTTGCAAATCCCCACGGCATCCCCCTCCCTGCACTGCTGTGGCTGCACCCTGTGTGTCTCCCTGCTCAACACCCCACCCCAGACTCCCACCTTCCACTCCCCACAACAGCCAGAGAGGCCTTTTAAAGGTGCAAACCAGACCATGGACGCCCCTTCCCTGAGGCTCAACCTTGACAAAAATCCACATTTAGCTCTCAGGGTTAGCCACCCCCACCCCACCCCCATGTCACCTCACGCCAGCTCTGCTGTGCTCACCGCGTGCCAGCCCATCACCTCCCCACCCTGCCCCCCAACACCTCTACCAGTGGCCCCTTTTCTGATTACTCTCTATTGCACGCCCCCTTTACTTCTTTCACCACCCAGAGCAAGCTCTGTCACTTTCTCACGTGCTTCCTTCCTTCCTTCTTCATTGCCTGCCTCCCCCATCAGACTGTCAGCCACATGGGGAGAGGGTCCTTGTCCTCTGCCGTGTCCCTGGGCCTAGGACCGTGTCTGGCACAACTGAGGTCTCAGGAGAGATTTGTTAATGAATAAAGCTTTTACTCAGGATCTCCTAAGTGCCCGGCATTTTACAACTATTGTCGCCTTTACTCCTCCATCAAACCTGCCTGGGAGGGATTGTATCCGCATATCACAGATGGGGAAACTGAGGCCCAGAGGGTCAGTGACTTGCTCAGGGCCACCAGGCTGGGAAGTGGCAGAGATGGCCCTCAAACCCAGGTCTGTCTGACCTCAAAGGAGACAGTAGAGGCCACCGGTTCTCCGTCATTGTCCCTTCTCACTCGCTGTCCCCGCCCTAGTGACCCCCACTCCCACCCCTCATCAGTCCTCAGAGGCCTCAACTCCTTGAACAGAGAAGGAGACGGGGGCTGGGTCACCAGCTGGCCACAGTCCACAGTGAAACCTGACCTGGCCCCTGCATGGTGAGCAGAAGATGCTGTTCTGACATTGGTCACTGTGGGCTAACCTTGGAATCTATCTCCAACCCTGCAACGTGGGGGCCTGGCTGGGCCCTGACAAAAGGGGTTCCTTGGGGCCTATTCACTGGAGCCTTGGGGGGCTGGAGATGGGCCAGGAGCTGCTGGGTGCCCTCCGCCATCCCAGCCCTTCCACCCTTAGGGAAGGACCCAGGCTCACAACAAGGAGGGTGGCAATGGCTGAAGACCCCAAGCCCCCACGCCAGAGCCTGGTCACACCCGCTCATAGGGGCTGGACAAGCAGCGCCCTTTGTGCCCTCTTGGATCCCCCTGGGCCTGGGTCCCTACAAGGCTGCTGTCGGCATGGCCTGCAAAGCCACCTGGGAGACCCCAAGAGCAGATACCTGGCAGGATGAGGCTGTCCCCAAACCACACACTGCATTCTTGGCAGGGGGCAGAGGCTGCTGGAGAAAGCCCGAGAGGGACATGGGGTTGCCCAGAGCCTGCTGGGCCCCCCACTCTGCCTCTCCAGCTGTGTGATTCAGACCAGTGGCCAAACCTCTCTGTGCCTCCACTTCCCACCACTGCTGCTGGCTGGGGGCTGAGCAGCACCAGGCCCTTTCCGGGGAGGGCTTCGCCCACCTCTCGCGCCCTCTCCTGCCCCTGCTCCTGTCCCTTAGGGCCGTGCCCCTCCACCCTGGAGGGAGGAGAGAGCCTTGGAGAGCAAGCAGTGTTCCTGGCATGGAGCTCCTGGCAGGCCTGGGGGCCTGGGGGCCTGGCCAGATGCTGTCCCCCCACCATGCCTCCCGCTGCTCTCCTGCCCTGGGTCTGGGGGGCCTCCCACTCTCCTGCTCCTCGGGCCAGGAGGGGCTTCGGCAGCCCTGCCCCACCTGGGCCCCACCCACCGGCCTGCCACTTGTCGCCCCGGGCCCAGGGTCCTCCACAGACGCTCCCCGCCCGTCCCTTCCCACACCCCGGGCCCCTCGCCTGCCCTTGTCTTCCGTGGCACAGCCTCCAGTTGTGAAAACACAAAGAGGGGACAAAGGGACAGGGCTCGAGCAGGGACACCCACTCTGGCTTCTAGAACATAAGCTCTAGAAGGGCTGGGGCCATGGCCCCTGGTCCCACGTATCCTCAGCACCCAACTCGGGGCCAATGTCCCCCAGGTGCTCAGTGAATAGTTGCCGAATGAATAAAGGGGTGAATGAACCTGGGGGACCCCCAAAGCCCAGGTCCAGCCCCTCACAGTGTGGCAGCCCCCTCTCCAGCCACCCCCACCCCCCAAAGCCTGAGATCCGGGACGTGGCACCCCACCAGGGCCAGGCCCCCAGTGGGGGCTACAGGAAGCTCCACTAAGCAGGACACCCCCAAACACCCCCCTTTCTGCCCCCAGACCATCCTGTGTCTCTGCTCCTGTGTGCCTTTCCTTCCAGGCCCCCTCGACTCCCACCCTCTGTCCCTGGCATTTTATTTTTCTTTCCTGCCCTGTGACAACCCCCCGAGGGAGGCCCTGTACTCTCCCCATCCCAGCCAAGGAGCAGCTGGAGCCCAAAGGGGTTGCCTGGCTGCCCAAGGTCACACACCAGGCAGGCTTCGGGGTGCCCCCTCCACAGGGTGACTCTTGGGGAGGAGCTTGGGGCTGGGGGGTGGACACCCTGAGCTTCCTGGCCCAGGCCCACCCATGTCCTCTGGGTGATCTGCCTCTTCGGGCCTCGGTCGACGCGTCTGTGAAATGGGCACGGCGCTCCCACCTCACTCAAGGGGCCTGGCACAGGCAGAGGGGCAGCAAGGGGGCTGCTGGCAACGGAATCGGGACCCACGGCTACCTGTCCCGCTGTGGGCTGGGGCCAGGACTGCTCCTTCCTGAGAAATGCAGTGGGGCTCCTCCTTTCTGGGGGACACAGTGCCCTCCCAGACCCTTCCCTCCAGGCCAGAAGTGGGAACGTCCTTACCTGGGATCCGGGAGCACCTGGAGGTCCTGGGGGGCCGTGCGGTCCTGGGGGGCCTGGCAGCAGAGCCACAGATGGTCAGATGGGGTCAGAGAAGCCCGTCGCCCCCCATCGGCTCCAAGAGGGACATTCCCCAGCACCTGCCCAGGTCTGAGTCCCACGGTGGCAAGTGAAGGTTTGTGGAGTGAATGGTGGGGTGAAGGCGGCACACGCTCCCCAGGTCTCTAGCCCACCCCTCAGAGCTGGGAGCCCCAGCAGCCGCCCACCTGCTCCTCCTCCCAGACCTGGGCGACAGAGGGGGGATGGGAGGCCAGGATCCTGCCACCACTGCCCAGACAGGGGTACCCTGGAAAACCCCTCACATCTGCCCCTACTCGGAACCCTGGACCTGACTCACCCCCTTCCTCAGCCCCCAGAGCCCGTGCTTCTTGCTTCCGACCATCCACCCAGGGCCAATTTTCAGAAATGCCAACCAAGATGGGTCCCTCTCGGGGCCCCTGAAGGCCTCAGCCCGACCCCTTTCCACCTGCATCTCCCCAGATGCCCTTCTGGAAAGTTCCTCTGCCAGTGCCACTCCTTCCACCCAGAGTGCCTTCCCAGCCCCCTCTAATTCCCCAGCAAGCTCCTTCCTATTGGCCTTTGCTACTAGCCTTTGGCTGAGCAGCACCTCCTCCAGGAAGCCTTCCCGGTACCCTCTTCTAGGCAAATCTCTGATGCAGACTGGTCATTGCCCACAACTGGTCCTCTGGCGTGAGGAGGAGTGAGGCCTCTGCCCCAGAGTCCCCACACTCCCTCGGATCCTATCCTACCCTAACTGACTTGTGATATGTGTGTATCATTTGCCTCTCTCCACTAGAATGCTCATTCCCTGCAGACAGCAATCTTTGTTCTGTTTATTAACGTATCTGGGAGCCCAGAACACTGCCCAGCCCACAGCGGGTGCCTGGGAAATATCTGTCAAATACATGACAGAATAAACGAAGGGCAGGGAGTGAGCTCCCCGGCCTGCAGCTGTCCCACATGACCAAGTGGTGCCCTCCATGCCACCCCACGGCCTCGGCCGCTCATTCTTTCTCTCGTAAAACCTGTGTCTGGCGTGACACCCACATAGCTGGGGCAGGGGGAAGTGCTGGCAAGGTGGGGGGCCGGCCCACACCCCACTCCTCTCCTTCTCCCCAGTGAGGCTCGGGGGAGATGGGGAAAGGCCTGGCCTGAAAGCCGGCTCCCAGCCCACATCAGGAGGACCCCCCACCCTCCCCCCAACCCCGACCCTTGGTTTTGGGCCTCCTGCCTCTCACCGGCGCCTTCCCCGCGAGCTCCCCGAGTGACCGCCTATGCTGACCCCATGCTCCCCCTTGGGGTTCATCAGTCTAGACCCTCAGGAGAAGCGCAGCCCAGAGAGGGTGGAGCCTCCCCCCAGGCCACACAGCAGAGCCGGTCCCCAGCACCTTGCCGAGGCCACGCGTGGGTCCCCAACCGGCCTCCAACCAGCCAGGCCTGGGAGGAGCTTCAAGTCCAGGCCTCCTGTGCTGCTGTCCAGGCCACTCACCTGGTGGGCCAGGGGGGCCCCGGGGCCCCGGGACGCCCGCCAGCACCGTGTCCACGATGGCTGAGGCCAGCCGGGAGTCTCCGTCTGCAGAAGAGCGGGGGCTGCAGTGCCGGGGGCTGGCCCTGAGGCGGCACCCAGGCCCTCGGAGCCGGGTCGGGCGCCGCTGACCCCACTGGGCCTCCCAGCAGCCTGTACTGCACCCGCTGCCCAGGAGAGCACATGGACGCCCGGGGAGTCCGAAGACAGAGCAAGCCGGTTTGGCTTGGAGTGAAGCATGAACTCCTACCTGATGTTCCAGGCCCTAAAGGACGCTGGCCCCACCCTGCCCACCTCCCCGAAGCCCCAGGCTGGTGCTGTCTACCAGCCGCCACCCCAGAAGCCCCCCCTGATGCTCCCCAATTGGCTCATGCCATGGGACCTCCTCCAGGAAGCCCTCCTGGATTGCCCCTCTGAGCTTCAGGGCGCCGGGGCTGTTTCCATCATGACTGATTGCCCGGCCTGGGGATCTGTCTAAGGGCCCTCCCTAAGGGTCAGCCAGACTTTGCCCCCACCCCATCCCCAGAGCCAGATTCACAGCAGTCAGGCCCAGGAAACGTTGGGAAGGCGGCTGCCTCCTCTGTCCCCACCCCCCTCTGCCACTCCCCGACCGCCCCTGCCCCAGCAGGCGCCACAGCCCGCGGGCTGGCCTTCTCCACTCTTCCCAAATGCTCGCACCCCGGCCCTCCAGGAAGGCCACCCTCCTTGGGGGCTGGGGGTGGGTCTGAGGACTCCAGCTGCCAGGTGGGAGGTGCCAAGCGCATGCATTGCTCCCAGGCCAAGGCAGCTGCAGGATGCCGCCCTGGGATGGCTCCTCCGGACCCAGGGTGAGGGCTGCTGACACTCCCCCAACCCCAACTCCCACCCCCGGTTCCCAAGGGCTTCAGGGGGGTCACTGTGACCACGGAGAGGAACCCGAGTCTGCAGGCAGTGAATTAGCATCGCTCCAGAAGGCCCCGCCCAGCCCAGGGCACCCTGAGGGCAGCCCTGGGACCCCCATTCCACTGGGAATGAGTCCCTCTTGGGTGGAGGCACTGGCTGGGGGCTGTTTTTTTAATCAATCCCCAGAGCAACTCCATCAGGGAGCATTATTCTCTCTACTGCTCAGATGGGGAAACTGAGGCTCCAAGTCAGCGCCAGGATGCAACCCCCAGATCAGGGCCAGGCTGCCTGGGGAAGAGAAGCCCCGGGAAAAAGGGTCTCGGGTTTTTCTGACAGCTGGGGAGGAGGTCCCCAGGGCTGGCCGGACCCTCCAGAGGGGAACTGGAGGCTGCTGACCAGGCCCCACTTCTCTCTGTGGACAGAGGTCTGGCCCACCCAGGAGAGATCCCCCTCCCTGAAGCTTCCTGGGGCATCTTTCCTCCGTACCCAGCCACGGCATTGCTGGATGCCCCCACACCCCCCACGTGACTCTCCCGGACCCTCTCCACGGGCAAGCAGAGCCTGCGTGTGCTGGACACACTGTGGGGTCCACACGGGCAAGGGCCGGGTCTGTTTTGCTCACTGCTATATCCCCACTGACTAAAACCGCACTCGGGGCACAGAGCAGGCTCACAACCTCGGCCGTGCCACTGCCACCAGCGGGCAGAGGGCCATTTGGGGGTTCAGGACCCCAGGGCAGGGCGAGCACCAGCCCCAAACTCCGCCAACCAAGCTGAATCCCAACCCCCCAACTGAGAGGGGCTCCTTCCAGGGATCCTTCCCGAGCAAGGAGGGTATGGCCCAGCCCCCCGGCCCACCCACGCTCAGCGCGGCACTCACTGGCTCTGTCCGTGGGTGGCTGCAGGGAGTAGAGGACACCTTGGGGGCCATTTGGTGAGAGGCCCGGGCTGCCTGTGGGGCCGGGTGGTCCAGGGGGGCCAGGGTGCCCCATCTCTCCAGGGAGCCCACGGGGCCCTGGTGGCCCCAAAAGCCCTGCAGTTGGGAGGAGAGGAGTCAGCATGAGGACAAGGGCTGGCAGCCAGGACATTACACACAGGGAAACCAAGGCCCTGAGGGGTCAGGACTGGCCCAGGCCACACGGGCGCCAGTGGCTGCCTCCTGACCCACCCACTCCCTGAAGGAATGTGCTGGAATGGAACTGAAAGGGCTTCCCCTTCCCCGCCCGGTATACAGGGAGCACTGGGGATGCAGGGTGGGAGGTGAGGGGGATGGGGAGGGCAGAATCAGGCCCGAGCTCTTCCTGTCTGCCCCCACCCCAGGACACGAGCCGGGGGTCGGGGGCACCCAAGGTGGGCTGGCAGCCCGGATTGCCAGGAGCCTGCGTTGACCAGGGGGCACCCACCCTGCAGGGCCCAGGAGGAGCTGAGGGAGGTCCCTGGAGGTGTTTAAGTGGCTGAGAACAACCCCCCTGGCAGCCCCTCCCCCTGCCATACCTGCCCCCCAAGTCCCCTGGGGCCTTATCTTTGCTGGGTTCCTCTGGAGACTTCCTGAGGTCCCGAGTTGGGACGTGGACACACACAAAGGGGACAGAACTGCGGCCAGCAGCTATGGCCCACCTAACCGCAGCCCAGGGTGACGCCTGGCCCCTCGGTGCTCAGGGTGGGAGTAGAGGGGGTGGGGAGGAAGGGAACCTGAAGCTCCCCAAAATGTCAGTTGCTAACCCAGCAAGATCAGGGGTTATGGGACACCTCGCCTCTTCGGGTGGGGAAGAAACCCCAGTCACCGCCCCCTGGGGGATGAGCCAGGTCTGGAGGTCCTTACCCGGGGGCCCGACTGGGCCCTTCTCTCCTGTCTGGCCCCTGTCACCCTTGGAACCCGGGGGCCCCACAGGCCCTGGTGGTCCCGTCTGCCCCGGGGGACCTGCAGAGAGAACAAGATACAAGGCATGAGCACCCCTGGGGGGCTCCAGGCCCCACCACCGGGGCCGTGTGATCAGAGCCACCCCCGGGAAGGCCCCTGCCAACCAGCAAAGCCCCCACCATCACCTCCCACCTGTCAGCCACTACAGTTTGCAAACCACTTTTGCACCTACTACCTCTTTGATCCCAAGAGGTGCTTCCATTCCCATATTCCAGGTGGGGAAACTGAGGCTCAGAAGGTCTGGTCCCTTGCTCAAGGTCACAGAGCCGAGCAGGGGATAGGCCAGGCAGGAACTCAGGCTTCTCAGCCCCGAAGCCCTTTCTCTCCACTTCCCACCGCCCCCCTGCTCGGGAACTGGGCTGGTTGCAAGCACCCCCCAATATGACCTCCTCAGAGACCCCAGGGCTCGGGCTGCGGGAGCCCTGAGGGAGGGGCCTGTCCAGCCCCAAGATCTCTAGGCCCCCATGGTTGGGTGGGAGTAGAAGCTGGACTCCCCCCCCCACCCCCACCTGTCTCCCTCTGGGTAGCCTGCGGAGGATGCTCAGGTACATTTGCTGAGCTGACCCTTCCAGCTCAGGCAGCACGCGGTCTGGGAGGAAGGATGTGGCCGGAGGGGAGGAGAGGGGGTGCTGCTGCCTCCAGGAGACGCCCACCCACAGGAGACACCCACCCAGGACTTCCCGCCCAGGGTCACCATTTGTAGAGCGTGTGCCCCACCTGGTGGCCATTCCTGGGAACTGCACTTTCCCATGGTAGGGAGAAAGGATTTACCCAGGGGACCCCATGTCCGCCCCATCCCTCTTCCCACAGCCTTTGGGGGCGAGACCCTGGGGATAGTGGCTAGAGGGGCAGCAGGCCTGAGCGCACCCCTCCTGCCACAGCCTCCAGCCTCCTCGAGGAGTGCCGGGTACCTGCTCCTCCAGCCTGTGGAGCACAACCTCTCCCACTCCCCGGGCGAGCGGCCCTCCTCCTCTGCCTGGCCCCAGCATGACAGACACACATACAGAAAAAGGACAGAAGAGGCAGGGGGAGGGGGCTGGAGGTGTGTGTACTCAGCTGCATTTGGGAGGGGTGCTGAGAACCAGGGCGCAGCTGAGACGGGCCCGAGGGTGCTGAGATCTATTGAGGCAAATTGCCCCTGGCTTGCTGGGTGGCCCCAGGCCAGTTACCTAACCCCTCTGAGCCTCAGTTTCCATCTCTATAGCCCCAAGCTTCATGAGCTTATTGTAAAGATTAGAAAGAATATCTGTGCAGCCTTGAGTGCTACAACAATATTTCATCACTGGCACAGCACAGCATGGACACTGACTGGTCAGAATGACACCAGCCCACACCACGGGGCTCGGCTGGACTGACACGTGCCAGCCCAACATCCACCTGAGTCTTCCCCCGCTGGCCTCACTTACCGGCAGGACCCGTGGGTCTTCTCCTTTGGGGTTCCGGGTGGGCGAGAGGGATAGCGTCAGGGAGGAAGTCCTCATTCCAAGGTGGCAGGGTGCTCTGGGGGGCTGGCAGATCATTGTCTGGGCCCGAGGGCGGCTCTGCTGCTTCCAGCAGGAGAACCTGGGCCGGGAGAGGAGCAGAGAATCAGCCCTGCCAGGCTGGGGGCAGGGACACGTGTGCAGGAGTGTGTGTGTGTGCAAGGACAGGTGTGCACTGGGGAGTGTGTATCTGCAGTGGTGTGTAACTGCAAGAACAGGCATATGCAGGGGCGTGTGTCCAGGCACAGATGTGTGCAGGGGTACATGTGTGCAAGGAGAGGCGTGTGCACAGATGCATATGTGCAGGGGTGTGTGTGTAAAAGGGATGTATTTGGGCAGGGACAGGTGTGTGCAGGGGCGTGTTTGCAGAGATGCATGTGCAGTGGTGTGTGTGCAGGGCACGGACCCCGCCAGGCCTGTAGCTGCCCAGCCCTGTGCCCATGCATCATGCTCCTCAGTGGGGTCGTGGCCCCCTTTGCTGGGTGGTCCCCCTGCCCTCCTCTCCGTCCCTTCTGGACCCCAGGCTCGGGCAGGGCCCCATCAGACGCTCCCAGGTCCCCACAGTTTCCTCTGGGGTACTCACCCCAGGTGTGATTACAGATCTGTGGTTGAGCGACAAGCTGTCACCCCTACACTGGCGATTCAGGGAGCCCCCACTGCCTGGCATCATGACAAACTTCTTGCCCAGGGAATGTTTGTGGACGGACGGACAGATGTAGGATAATGAAGGGCTTGAATGGGCTCAGCACAGAGCACCATGGGAGGCCATGGTTACTCGGGCCCAGCCTGGAGAGCGGCCTCGTCCTCTCCCCTTGAGGGGGCAGGGGTCGAAGTCCGCAGGCCCAGAGGGTGATGGGCACCCAGGTTCAGAGGCCCCGGGGTGTCCCGCTGCCCCGAGGAGGCCGGCAGGGGCTGCTGCATGCCCAGGCCTGGCCCTGGCTGAGGCCCCAGCCGGCCTCCTCTCAGCTCTCCCAGGGCCCTGGGCCGGATCCCACGGGGCTGCTTCCTGCACCCCCCAACCCCGAGTGCCCCTGGCCCAGGGGTCAGCTCTGCCCACGGGGGGAAGAGGTTCTGGGTCTCGGGGTCCTCCGGCCCCGCTGAATGCCAGACCCCGGGGCCGAAGGGTGTCTGGGGGGTTCCGAATGCTGGGCTGAGGCTGGGACTGGGGGGTGGGTGGCGCTGCGACAGGATCACCACCACGACCTTCAGTTCCACAAAGGCCTCCCCAGGGAACCGGCCTCCCACCAGCGCCCCAAAACCCAAACCCTGAGGACTCCCCCAGGCACTGCCCCCTGCATCCTCCCCCTCCAGGAGGGGAAAGGCCGTCCTCTTGGCCTCCTCTCAATGCCCCTCAGCCCTGACGGCATGGCCCTCACACCTCCCCTGGCCCCGGGCTCAGCACCTGCCTCCTGTCCCCCCAGCCCCACCTACAGCCCTGCAGCTGCTGCCCTCTCTACCAGCTCCCCCCTCCACCTGCCCCCTTCCCTACCCCCCACCTATCCCCCCTCCACCTGCCCCCTCCACTTATCCCCCTCTACCTGCTCCTCCCCCACCTGCTCCTCTCCATCTACCCCCTTCCACCTACCCCCCTCCACCTGCCCTCTCTACCTGCTCCCCACCTGCTCTCCCTTCCACCTGCCCCCACCACCTGTCCCCTTCCACCCACCTGTCCCCCTCTACCTGCCCCTCTTCCCCTCCTCAGGCCTCCTGCACAGCAGCCAAGTGAGCATCTGAATGCAAAGAGAACTGTAAAGCCCCAGCCCCAAACCCTCAACATCCTCCCACTTCTTCCCAGTTGCCCATCTGAGCTCTGATGAGCCGTCCTCCGCCCCTGTGTGCTCCCCGGCCCTCTGTGCGGCGGGGCCGTCCCCTCCTGTGGGTCCCTTGGCCGCCTGCACAGCCGCTTTGAGCTGAGGGCTGGGGTGGGGGAGCAATCGCACTGGCTGGGCCGTCGGGGGCGCAGGGCAGGTCGCGGCTCCTTCCCGAAGCGTCAGCAGCAGTGCAGGGTAGGGCTCCCCAGGGGCAGGGTCTGCCTGGGGTGTGGGGGCGGAGGGGCGGCCCCCTTCTTCGGCTCTGAGACCAGATAGGGTGGGTTTGAACTCCCACTCTCCCAGCCTTTCTGTGACCTTGGGAAGCGTCCTGACCTCTGTGTGCCTCAGTTTTCCCATCTGTGAAATGGGGGTCATGATGCTGACCCCCCTCTGGGCTGTGAGAGGCGGTGAGGGTGCAAGTGGCCTGGGGGGCAGACTTGCCAGGGATCCCTGGGAGCAAAGTGACCTCCTGTGGCCCAGCCCCAGCAGGCGAGACCCCAGGGGCTGCTCAGAGCTGGGACTGGCACCCAGGGTCCTGCCGGGGCTGCTGGGCCGGGCCCTGCCGCAGGCAACAGAATAGCTTCTCCTCTTCCCACGGCCGGACCCAGCTCTCGGATGGCCCAGGGGCTGCCTCCCACCGAGTCCCAGGAGGCCAAGGCCCCTCCCACCCCAGCCTCAGGGTCTCCATCTGTGTGTGAGCAGGTGGGTTCCATGAGGATCCCCATGACCCCCTCCCATGACCCCCAAGGCTGTGACGCCCAGGGCTGCTTCATGAGCCCCTCCCCTTTCTGGTCCTTAGGACACCCCAAGAAGCCAGAAGGGCCCCTGGGCCACATCCCAGGAGAGGAAATAGAGGCCCGGAGGCTGTCAGCGAGCTGCCCAAGGCCCGGGCGAGCGGTCAATGCCCCCATGCGGTGTCTCGTCCTCTGACCACAGCTGTCCTCCCCCACGGCCACAGCCACAGCCATGGTCTCAGCTGAGTCTCATGGTGGTCAGGGCAGGGAAGCCTCGGACACACAGCAACTCATGGTGTAACCCAGTGTCTGGGTCCCCAGAATCCCCAAGAGGAGGGGGTGCTGCAGTCCCCACCCCAAGTGCCCATCAGTCCCTCCGTCCTCTGGGAAACTGGCCACGGTCAAGGTTAGGGGTTCTGGGGTGTGGAGGAGCCGAGGGGGCCATCCAGGGGATTGTGGATGAGGGTGGTACTGACGGGGTGGTCTGGGGCAGTGGGTGTGAAGTGGTGGGGGGAGACTGCCAGGACTTGGCATCGGGGGGCTGGGGGCAGGAGTGTGGGGAAAGGCAGGGGTGGCTCCCCGTTTCTTGCCTGGCTGCTGGGGACAGTGGGATTGGCCACAGTCAAACAGGGGCACGGGAGAAGGGGCACGGGAGAAGGGCAAGTGTGGGGTGGAGGCGATGAGCGCAGGGGGGTGGGATGAGCCTCAGTCTTGGGGGGGCCCAAGTGGGGGTAGTCTGGAGCTGAGGTGGCCAGCGAAGGTGGCTGAGGGGCAGGCAGAGCTGGGAGGAGGAAAATTGGCACCGTATGCCTTGGGCAGGGGCAAGGGCATCTGGGGCAGGAGCACTCCTGGTTCCTGGGTGCTCACCCTGGTGGTCCTTTCGGGGCTCAAGGCTTGCACACGACACCATGGCCCACAGAGCCCACTGACCCAGGCACAGGAGCCTCGCCACGGCCAAGTTCACATCAACCCTGGCGGGAGTCCAAGCCCTCCTGGCCCGGCTGTGGCCAACCTCCTGGAGAAACCGATCCCATCCATGCCCAGGCCATGAGCTCACCCGGGTGGGCACAGTGGGTGTGGGGACTCGGCCCAAGAAAACCAGACCGCAGCCCTCAAGGGCAGCAGCCCAATGATGTCACCGTGGCCCCGCTGACGGGCCAGGGCGCCAGCCCAACGCCCAGAATTCCTTGAGGTTCATGCCGGGAAATCCCCGCAGGCTCCCTCCCACTCGTGGCCCATGAGGTCAGAGTGCAACTGAAGGGGAGGAGCAGGAGGGGCCAGAGGGTGCCTGGGAGCCCTTACCTCCCTCCCCACCCTCCTCCAACAGCCTGTCCCAGGCATACAGGATGCCTAGTGTCAGGGTGGCAGGAATCCTGGGATCAGCTACTAGGTCTGGGTCTTTTGGCAATTTGCCAGTGGTGGGCATTGGACATGGAGCAGGCCCTGGGGGTTGCCTGGCTCCCATATCCCTTCTTCCGTTGCTCCAGAAGCCCCTGTTGTGTATGTGTTGGCAATGTCTTTCTGTTTGGCTAGATACTCACTTTCCCACCCTCCTTTGCAACAAAGGGGTGGTCATATAGCCTAGTGCCTTTGCGAGGATGTGATGCCTTGAACTGCAGCAGCCACTTTATAACCATGAGGACAAAAGCCAAGTTGTTAAGGAGGCAGAGGAGAAGGTGGTTCTTAAGGACATCAAGGAGCCATTATGCCAATTCTGTGTCCTCCTACTTCTGGACTTCTGCCTGAACCAACAAATGTCCTTAGGAAATAAGCTACCTTGGCTGGGTTTCTGTTACTTGCAGCCAAACAGATCCCACTAGACGAAACAGGCTTCTTGTCTGAGGGAGCAGGAACCTCAGCTTCCGAGCCTTGCGGTTGCCATTGTCTCATTTCAGCTGCCTGGTTTCTGACTCCCCGTCTGGGGCCTGGCTGCGGCCCTGGCCTTGCCCAGGCTGACCCCAGCCGCTGACCTGAGCTGACCTTAGCTCCGTGTCCTCTCTGAATCCTGCAGGGTCTCCTGGCCTCAGGGAAGCCTCTGGGGCTGCTGGGCTGTCCTGGCAACTGGTCCCCTCCCTGTCTCCAGGGTGCTACCTCCCGGCCCACTGACCTGAGGCCAACACAGTTCCCAAGGTGGCCTTGTCTCCCCAGGGGTCCCCTGGGCATGCAGATGGCAGGTGGGCAGCTGTAAGCTGCACCCAGACAAGATACAGAAACCAGGAAGAGTCTCCCGGCCCCTACCTGAGAGCTGAGAAAACCATCAACAGGAGTAGGCTGGGGAGCCGGCTCTTCTCCCTGGGCCCAGGCTGGCTCCTCACCAGCAGAGGCCACCCCTCTGCCCACCCCAGACTCTAGATCCTCCCCCAACTCCCCAAAAGGAGCTGCCTGAGCTCACCCCTCTACACCAGCCTCAAACAACCCAGTGGGGAGGTGCAGGGAAGTGACTCCTTCCATTTCCATTTCACGGGCCAGCAGATGCAGGCCCAGGGGGAGCCCAGATTTGCCAAGTCCCTGGAGCTGCTGGACTGGACTTGGTGCTTCTGTGTCCCAGAGCTGGCTCCTCCAACACCTCCTGCCATCCCTCCCACCAGCCCCAAGGTTGGCCTAGGGGCCCCGGAGCAAGCCCTGCCCCAGGCCTGGCCGCCTGTAGCCCTGGCATTTGGGCCTGGGCGGAGGGTAGGGTCACGGCTGGATGAGCCACGTGGGTGGGGACAGCTGGCACAGTGCCAGGCTTCCCCTGGAGCTGTGACTTTTAACACTCCTGGATGCTGGGCAGGTGCCAGGGCAAGCTGTCGGCCTCTGCTTTGTGCCAAACCTCACTGCAGCCTCAGAGGCCTGGCCTGGAGACCCTGCCTTTCCTAATACCTTGGGTACCAGAGCAGACCCCCAGCATCTTCCCCAGCACCACACTAACCCCTTCCAGGGCTGCCGCAGCCCCCAGCTCTGCCCACTTGCCCCCTAAAGCCTTCCACCCCCAGAGAGCTACTGCCCCGAGGAGGGCTGCAAGCAGCTGAGTCCCAACCTGTGCCCAGGGCCCTGGGCTGCTGGAGGATCTGGATTCATGCCTTGGGGCCTCCCACACCAGGTGCTCTTCAAGGGTGTCTCCCACACACCTGTATCTGTCTGCAAGATGGGACACTAACCCTTCACACCTGTTAGCACTTTGCCATTTACAAAGTCAGGGTATCACCACCATTGCATGCTTTGACTCATTCTAGAAGAGGCCACGGGAGCTCCGAGAGAGCTGCCCAAAGTCACCCAGCTGGTGGGGTGGGGGTGGGGGATGCCACACATGTCAGACTCTAAGTGACTCCCAGTGACACTCACCTGGTCCCCACTGATGGGGTAGGGGCCTCAGGGCCATTCTCTCAGGGCAGGAGGCCAAAGGGCAGTGGAGCGTTGGCTCAGGTCACCCAGTTTCCCGGGCCCGGCCCTGCCCTCGGGATCCAGGCAACCCCGGCAGGTCTCGCTGCCCCAGGGGCTCCCCAGAAGTGCGGAGATGACCAGTGTGAAGGAGGGTGGAGCTGCGGCCCGCCATGCATGTCACCCTCCGGGGCAGAAGCTGCTGGGGTTCCACCTGGCCCTGGCTTCTGACTGCAGCACCCACGGCTCTCTCTGGCCGCAGGAGCAAGCTCAGCAGGTATGCAGGTGTAATGCCCAGGAGAAGCCTCCATCCAGTGCTCCCCATGGTCTCCCAGGGGGCCCCGAGGGACTGAGCCCAGCTGCCCACACTGGTTACCTGCCCATGAACACACCTGGACTGCTACCTCCTCTCCCCTGCCAGTGCGGCCTGGGGCCACCCCCAGGTGAGTCACATCCCAGGGTCTGCCTTGGGGGACTCAACCCAAGACACTTTCCTTCCACGGATGTAGACGGGCTGGGAGCCGGCCCCCCACAGCACCTCTGGGCCCAGTCCCTCACCGGGCCGTGGGCATGGGGAGGAGACTCAGGCCTTCCAGAACTCCGGGCACTCAGCCAGAGACACGGATGTGCCACGCTGGGGGCTGCTGTCCCTGCCCAGGAGGAGCCCAAGTGGGGGACAGCAGCCCCGGAAGGTCCACGACGGCTCCTCTCTCCTCTGAGAGTTTAGCTTCCCAGCATCCCCTCCTGTGCTCACCCCAGGGGGCTGGTGCAGGCCAGAGCCACCCTGGGACCCAGCACCCTCCAGCCCCGGGACCAGGCTGCAGCTGGCGGCTCAGGCCTGCTGGGCTCCATCGGGCCACACAGGCAGGTACCCGACAGCTCCCCCCCCCCGGCCCCCCAGGCCCAGGCTCCCAAGCCCATCTGACCTTGGCCTCCAGCGCGGTCAGCCGCTCACTCATGCTGCTGAGCTGGGTGCAGTTCACGCATTCTGAAAAAGGAGAGGAGCAGAAGTGAGGCTGCCGCGGACCCTGGGGAGAGCAGCCCAGCCCGAGAACATCTGCCAGGCAGGGCAGGGCCTGCTCTGCTCCTTCTGCCTCGGCAGCTCCTACCCAGCCTGCAGAGCCTCATCCTCAGGGCCCCCTCCTCTGTGCAGCCTGCCTGATCTGGGAAACTTCTCTGAGCATCCCCAGCACATAATACACTCCATTTAGCCAGCAAAGGGGTGGCGAGTATCTCTATTCCACGTCAGGCAGAGTCAGCCCTGGGGATGCCAGGTGACAGGTGAGCTCCATGAGGGCAGGGTCCTTGTCTCCTCATTCACCTACGAATCTCAGTGCCTGGCACAAAGTAGGGGCTCAAAAACAAATCTGATAACTGAATGAATGAATGAATGAATGAATAGTAAATAAGATTCGCTCCTGACTTTGTGAATGACGGTCAGAGAAGGAGCTGAGCAGAAAGGCCAAGCTGGGGACGGCCACTCTAGGTTGCAGGAGCACATGGGGGGATGGGGGACACCAAAGCCAGTCTGGGGTGGGAGCAGTCAGGGAGAACCACCTGGAGGCGGCGGCATCTAAGGTGAGACCTGAAGGATGCACAGCGGTTGGCCAGGTGAGGAAGGGGGCAGAGGCCAGTTTCATCAGAGGGAACAGTAAGTGCTCAGGCCGAGGGGCATGAGAAGGGGGCAAGGCCTGCCGGCAGCGTGCTCCTGGGAGCCTCCCGGGGGCAGCCGAGGCTGGATCTGCCCAGTCATGTAAGGTCTGGGAGTGGGGGCTTGGATGGTGGCCTGAGGCCAAGGGGAAGTGACTGGAGGGTTTTAGATAGGGGGAAGTCAAGTTCAGATTTGCATTCTTAAAAGCTGACTCTGGTGGCAACCCAGTGCCCAATGGGTGGGAATGGGAGATAATGGGGGACAGGGAGGCCGGCTGGGAGGCCCGTAAGGGATACCCCAGACACACAGCAACCTGGTCTGTAATTATCTATTTATGTCTGTCTCCCCCACCCTGGAGACCCAGAGCTCTTTAACAAGGAAATAAATGGTTCGAAGCTGTTCCAAAGAGCATTTATTGCTCTAGAAGTCAAGGGATGGCCTCATTCCTCTTCGTCGTGGCTCAGTTCAAAGCCTGATCCTACAGGAGCCCTGTTCGGGTTAAACAGACACAAGAGACGTCTGGGTAACTCATCAGGTCCTGCTTGGCGTGCTGTGGCTGACACAGGCCCCAGGGATGGGTGGAGGCCGGGGGGCTACCATCACAGCCTGCCGGGTCCCCCACCACCACCACCGTGGCCCCTGACTGTCCCCAGATTGTTTTAAGCCTGCATGCAAATCACCTTGCAATTTCCTTGTTCTGTAATTTCCATCCCTCAGTGAGTGATGTGGGGAGACCACGGGGGTGCTTGGTAGTTCAAATCCAGCTGCCTTCTGCTCCTGCAGCCTTCCTGGGTTGACAAGTGCTCTGGGGGGCTGGTGGAGGCCCTGCTCCCCCCGGCTCCCCCCATTCCCACCCTTGGCTGGGCGAAGTCAGGGGTTTACAAGCATCTCTTCAGAACAAAACTCGTTCTCCCTCTCAGTAAAACCTTGTCAGTGACCCCAATACATAAAACAGACTAAAGATGGATGTATAATCAAAGAAACATTAAAACAACTCAAAGAAGTTATGCATTTTTCTGACTTTGCGCTGAGGAAGGACTTTACAAAAGAAAAGCTCTAGAGGGAAAAGCTTTTTGGTTAAACATGGTGGATGGAACACACATGTTTCTCTCTAGTTTCTCCCAGAAAAGTGACCAGAGAGAAATAAAAAGGTTTAAAATTTCAAAGCAAAGAGAAGGGTCCATGAGACGAGAGCTGCCAATCACATTTTGCAAAATGGAACGCAGCCCGCCCCACACCACCTCGCAAACCAGAGGTGGGGTCGAGGTTAGACCCCAGGCTTTCCCGAAGGCTGGGAAGGCCCCGGCCGGGCAGGGGGCTCCTCCCTGGCAAAAGGGACTGGCCCGAGAGCCAAGGCCCACAGACACTGACATTTGTGGAGGCAGCTCTGTTGACAAGGCCCAGCCACGCAGAAAGAGCCTCAGGGGCTTTCTGGCATCTCCCTCTTGAATACAGACTGTCAAGGATTCCTGGACTGTAAAAGGAAAGCCTTTAAGGGGGAAGACAGGTAAAAGCAAATATGGTCTCCTTTGTCCGCCTCCTGCCCCGTGCCCTAACTTTTCCCATCCGCTCACCCGGGCACACCCTCCCAACAGCCCCCTCGCGCATCTGGAAGCTTGCTCATGAGGCGACTGTGCCGATGCCGATGGGGTGGGTGCCAGGGCAGTAGGGTTGGGGCACCTGCCCCTGAGGGGCTGACTAGTTGGGCAGAAAAGGCCCAGGGCCCTTCGGGGCAGCGTGTACTCCAGGGAGAAGCGTGGCCTCGGGACCAGGCCTGGCCTGATGACAGAGAACAAGTGACTTTCCCACTGGGGCCTCAGTTCCCTCCTCTATGTAATGGAGGGAGGGCACCCCATCCACCCACGGGCCAGCTGGAGAAGTGGAGGAGGGAATGGACGTGGGCGAGCTGTACATTCGAGCCCCAGTCACGGAAAATGGCCACTCCCCTGCCCAGGGTACTGTGCAAGCCGCACATTCCTGAGGCCCTTAGAGGCCCCAAACACAGTTTCCAGGTTCTGAGGCAACAGAGAGGACTCTCGGCAGGGGACAGGTCAGCGAAGGGAGGGGCGAGTCTATTTCTGGAAAGTGTGCCGGGCTCCTGCCCAGCCTGCTCTGGCACGGGCACCCTCTTGGCAGGGAGGGTGGCCTGGCTGTCAGCGGGCACAGGGCGTCCAGCTCCCCCGGGCAAAGCGGCTCCACGGCCTGGCCAGCGGGCAAAGAGAGGCCGCCAAATCGGCCGCCCCACACCACCTGCGCCTTGGCAAGTGCCCCGAAGCGGGTGGGTTTTATGGCCCCCCTGGCACTCTGTCATCGACAAGCAATTAAACGATGTTTGTGTAACTTTAATTATTCATCAATGCAGTGGAAACAGAGAAACAGTGCTAGTGGGGCCGGCTCTGCCAACTCCAAGCCCTATGACCCGCCCTGCTCTGGGCCTCAGTTTCCCTCTAAGACAAGGGCCCCAAGGGCTCTAACTTTCTGGAATGCTAAGGATTCCCACATTCCAGTCTCCTTTTGAATGGGGCCACAGCCCATTTCCTGGTCTCGAAGATGCAGACGCAGAAACCAGTATTGGAAAATCTTTGCCAACGTCTGTAGGTTGGAAGTATGGACGTGCCAGGCAAACCATTGTGTGTATGTGAGTGAATGTGTGTGTGTGTGTGTGAGAGACAGAGAGAGAGGTGTGTGTGTGTGTGAGGGGCTGTATAGTGGACAGACAATCGTAAGAGACCTGGGTCTGCTCTGCCACCAACTTACTGTGTGGTGTAGCTTGAGTGAGGCCCCTCCCTCCCTGCCCTCAGTTTCCCCATCTGCAAACGGGCTTGCATTGGAAGCAGCACTGAGGGCTTAAGCTCCAGGACTTTTTTGCTCCTGCCACCTGTATCCCCTCCTTGTCCCTGCACTTCTGGGCTCCACCCCCCCGCCCCCAATAGGACGGGAGGTGGCCAAGTCCTCTCGATGGGCTCCGCTGCCCACGGAGTCTGCTCTGTGGCCCTGGTGGGGGGAACCAGGGCATGCAGGGGGCCCGTCCCCAGAAGCCCAGCTTCCGTGGCCCTCTGTGAGAGGTCCTGGAGTAGAGTCCACAGGCAGGGGATGTGCGCGGGGTGGGGCCCAGCCAGAGGAGAGCCCCAAAATCCACCTGGAGACCTCTGACCCCAGCCCAGACTTCCAGGCCCTGTTAGAAGAGGAAAGTTCTGAGGAGGCCAGTGGGATCAGATGCCCCGAGGGGAGTGGGTGCAGGGGCCCATGGTTTGGCCATGGGTGGTCACAGGGAATCAGAGGAGTAAGGAGATGCTGAGTGGCCTCGGCTTGCCCCCAGCGACAGCATGCGAAGAGCTGGACTGGGCCACGCCGAGGCATCAGGCATCTTTCCAGTCTGTGTCAGCCTTGGCACACGCATTGTTTTAGTGTCTCCCTCCTCCCCCACTGGGCCTCTCGGGGTCACCAAGGACCCACCTCCACCGGTCAGACTTTGGTCATTTCAGCCTCTGCTAGAGACACTCAACAGCTTCCACTGTCCCCAGGAAAAGTCCTTGTCTTAGCTCGGCTTACTGCCCCTGCCTGCCTTGGCCACTTTTGCCTTCTCTTTCACAACCATCCATCCTAGCGAGGCCATGCTTCCTCCAGCCAGGCCACACCCCTCCAACCAGGCCACACCCCTCCAGCCAGGCCACACCCCTCCAACCAGGCAGCCAGGCCACACCCCTCCAGCCAGGCCACACCTCCTCCAGCCAGGCCACACCCCTCCAACCAGGCCACATCTCCTCCAGCCAGGCCACACCCCTCCAACCAGGCCACACCTCCTCCAGCCAGGCCACACCCCTCCAACCAGGCCACACCCCTCCAACCAGGCCACATCTCCTCCAGCCAGGCCATGCCCCTTCAGCCAGGCCACACCCCCGTCATTTTCCCCACCCTACAACCCCCAAGGACTAGAGGCACCTTGGAGTCCCCAAGCTTTTATACAAGCGTTTCTTCCTCAGGACAGCCCTCTTCTCTGCCCCCTTCTTTGTCTCACCAACCATTTCATCCCTGAAAACTCAGTTCTGACCCAGGCAGAAAGACACCCTGGCAAGCCCGTGGGCAGCACAGCCTACCAGGGCTCTGTGAGGAGAAGAGCTAGAATCCTGTGAGGACCCCGTTTTCAAAATTCCAGGGACGGGGACAGCAGCAGGGGCGTGAAAGTAAGGGCAGGAACTGTTAGACCTCCATGAGGGAGAGCTGTGAGGGGAGAAAAGTACCTAAATCTCTCAGTCACCTCCTAACTTAAGAATCAAGTAAAACAGAAAATCCTCTGCGGTGATATCCCAGCACCCTAACCCCAGCTGGCTCCAGAAGACAAAGATTATTCACCATCCCACAAATCATAAGGTTGTTCTCTGGCGAAACTGACCAACCCAAGAAAGAAGACTGGAGATGGAGCGACCGTGGGCCCAGCAGAAGCCCCTGCGCTAAAGCCCGTGAGGAGGCAGAGCTGCCGGGCTCATGCAGAGTCCAGCCAGCCCCAGTGTCTGACGACTACATCTGAGCAGACAGCCTCTAACATGAAAGGCAAAGACCAAACACCAAACAGAAAAAAGCAAACTCGGAAAACAGTGACCATGCAGTGGATTCAAGAAAACACAACAACAACAACAACAACAAAACAAAAACCCTCTAATATTCTTAGAGAGATATGAAAAGATATTGCATCCCTGAAACAACAGGAGCCTATTAAAAAGGAACATTCAGAAAGCAAAAGTGAGCTTTTAGAAATAGGGGAAATTTTTGATATAAAATATTCAGTAAAAGCGTTAGAAGATATGGAAATTTTCTAGAAAGTTGATAACATGGGTGAAAATTGGACAGAAAAGATAAGAAAACTGGAGGAACAATCCAACATGTGACTAACTGAAGGTTCCAGAGAAAAAGACCAGAGAAATGGAGAAAACGACATAAGAAGATCTTCTAAAAATGAAGGCATGAGATTCCGAACTGAGAAGGCATACGAAGTGCCAGAAGAAAAAAGGATTCACAAGAAAAGCATGTTATCACAAAATTTCAGAATCCCAGAGATAAAAAAAAAACTCTAAAAGCTTCCAGAGATTAAAAAAAAAAAAGAGGAGGCCTAAGGAAAAGATCAGGAATCAGCATGGTGTTGAACTTCAGAGCTGTCAGTGGAAGCTGGGAGACAGTGGTGCTCTTTTGAGGCAAGTGGGTTTCCTAGCTAATGTTGGGTATCTAGCTCAGTTATCCCTCAAGGGCTGAGAGTAGAGTTAAGGTATTTTTAAACATGCATGACCTCAAAACATTTACACTCCACACACCCTTTCTGAAGAAGATGTTAAAGGATGTACTCCACCAAAACAAGGGAGTAAGTAAGAGAAAGGAAGACACAAAACAGGGATATGCAAAAACAGTATCAACTTCCTAGAAAATAAAAAGTCTAAAGAAAGCAAAGACATCTTGGTATGCTACCTGATTTGGCTGTGAATTCTATTTACCTTGATATCCTGTTCTTTTTATTTGTCTATTGACCTAAACTGATTCATGACACAAATATGTTGGGAGGATGGGAGGATGAGGAGATGTGGAGGCTGGGGCAGGGATTTTTAAAAAAAAGAGCCAGAGTATTCCACAAGAGGAAGTCAACAGAGAATCTCCAAGATTAAAAGAAATAGCAGTGTATAAATGTTCTTTACAAAAAACAAAACAAGACAAAACAAAAAACAACTATAGGGAGCAAAAATTGGGAGTAGAGGGGGGATACAGGAGACTACCTTTTTCATTGTAAGTCTTGAACCACCTATCTGTATTTTTCACACAATATGCTTAAGATATGGAATATAATTAATGTTGTTAAGTAAGTAAAAATGTTGAACATGCTAATGATACTGTGTGAAAAATATACAAAATTTTATCAGTATTCTGCTTACAATTATATAAAAAAGATGGACAGTCAGGAAATGGAAGGCAAAATGGAAAAATAAAAATAGTTGCAGTGGTAGGGTGGTGGGGTTGCGGGTGACTTTTTCCCAATTGTCTACCGTTTCTGGGTGGTGTGACATTGTTTTGGCTCAGTTTCCCGATCTGAAAATGCTGTGTGGGGAGGGGAGATGTGGGGGGAGAGAGCAGAGTCTGCTCTGACCTTGGCCCTTTGCCTCAGCCTGAGTCCCTGGGCAGATGCATAGACAGATGATAGAAATGCAAAGCCAGTTTCTATCAGGAGGTCATAGGGAGGGCCCGGCACCTGGCTCCTCGGCTTCTGCTTTGGCAGGTTCTGCATTCTGGGCTTTGTGACCCCCTCACCTCCACCCTTCAGCTCTGCCTCTCACTTCTCCATCCAGGCTGGGCAGATCCTGTGGGCTCCCTGGGCCTCAGGGAGGAACCCCCAGCCCCAGGTCCAGTCCCGGAGAAGGAGGCCCCCCCTCTCTCCTGGGCCTGCCATCCGCTTGGAAAACCAGCCTTCCTCTCCTCTCTCCCTCTAAGGCAGAGGCAGGCCAGGCTCACCCTGGGAAGCTGGCACAAGATTGCTATCCCCATTTTGCAGATGGGAAAGCTGAGGTTTGGCAAGGGTGGGAAAATTTGCCACAAGTCTCCTGGCCAGAGACTGAGCGGGAAGTGCATGCTGTTTGCTCTTAACTGCTCATCCAGATAAGGCCTGGCATCAAGGCCAGCGTTCACCATGCCTGCTCCACTGAGGGCCAGTGCTAAGGGCTTCACCATCACGACTCACAAAATCCCGGCATCAGCCTGGAAGGACCCTGTCATCCCTCCCTCTTACCAAGGAGGCAGCAGAGTAATGCGAATGGCCAGGCCTGACTGCAAGCAGGGAGTAAGTCCGAGCTGGGGCGGGTGCCCAGGGTGTCTCCTCCCAGCCGCCCAGGCACCTCACCTGTACGAGATTCTGACCTCACTCAAGCCCCTGGTTTAAGTTCCTGTAACGGGTGGGAACCCAGCTGGCAATGCATGTGGGAGACAGGGCAGGCTGGAGTTCCCAGAGCCTCCCAGAGCTCGCCGGGCCCTAGGGCCTTCGAGGCAGGATGATTCTAGATTTCTCCCCACCTGGTGTTTCCGATTCAGCCTCTGGCTTCATGGTGTCCTGTCTGGTGCTGGGAGCCCAGCCCTGGGGACAGCACAGAGGCCACGGTAGAGTCTGCGCCTGGGAAACCACCCTTCAGGTTAACTTCTAGAAAGCCGCTTGTCCCAGGTGACTGAAGACAGTTTGGGTTTCTCTAAGTCACATACCCCAAAAAGGAATGGTAGAGAGGACAAGGCCAGGCCAAGGGTGGGAGTCCTGCCTTGTGCCACCCCTGCAGCTCCCCACCAGATGCCAGCACAATGAACCCCGTTGGGGATACAGCTGTGGCTGTCCGCCAAGTCCAGCCGTGGGGCTCATGGACAGGACAGAGTCATTAATTCCATCCTTCTCTTTATCTGGGATCACAGAGAAGACACGTTGTTTTCAGGAACTTCTGCCAAGACTTTTATTGAAGAGTAACCTTGGAGAGGGGCAGCCTTGCACGGCTGTCCTCACCGTGGAGACACAAATCCCCTAAGGCCCACCTACGCTGCAGCTTCCCGGAACACACTTTACGTGGGCACGGCTGTCCTGTCCCCAGGCCCCGCTTGCCCAGCCTGGACCTGACTCCCTGGAGGCCCCCGTGGCCTGCCCGAGCTGCTGGAGAGGGTGGGGAGGTGCATCCCTCTCCCACACGGGCTGCCGACCACACGGTTTTGCTTCCTAGGGTTAGCCTGGAGGGAAGGGGTAGAGGAGACCACAAGCGAACACAGGGGTAGCTGGCCATCCCCACCCAGCAGCCCCCGGACTGTGGAACTTTCTGGTGATGTTCAGAAACACCCCATAGGGAAGGGGCCAACACTGGCAAGTGAAACTATGGGGTGAGACAAATCCCCTGGTCTATCGCCACCTTTGCAAGTGAGGAAAGCAAGACTCAGAGAGGTTCAGCAAGATGCCCAAGGACACACAGCCAGAATCAGAACCCAGGTCTTCTCTGCCCATGAGGCCTTGCTAGGCTGGGCTGGGCACACCAGCTTCCAGCAGGGTGGGCTCAGGGTCCACACACAGTCCAGGGCGTGACCTTGCAATATGATGTGAAGACAAGCACCTAGGCCACGGCTGGGTACGGACGAAGACGGCCCGTGACGTCTGCACCTGCCACAGCCCGGGACACTCTGCTGACCCGGCCAGCCGAGTCTGTCTCCCTCCCTCTCTACCTCCACATCAGCCCAGAGCTCAAGGCTGCTGGGTCTTGCGCAAGAAATCCAGAGAGGAATTATTAGAATTGCTGAATGAATCTAGCAATGTTGCTGGAATATAAAGACAGTTTACAAAAACCAACCATATTTCTATAGACCAACAAAAAACAAATAGAAAGTGAAATTTTAAAATGATACCATTTACAGAAACATCACATTACCTAGGAATACACTTACTGAAAACTTGAGTGTTCCCGAGGACCCCGGGTTTTGTACACCCCCCGGCTGTGCTGCCCTGCCTGCCCCAGACGACAGGTGTTTGGGGGGCTTGCCCCAGGAGCGTACTAGGGGGGCCCTCACACTCCCTTCTTCAGCCCAGAGATGCTCCTGAGGGCGTCGGGACATGGCAGTTGCATCTGCCCAGGACAAACACAGGGCACGCTCACCCCTCTCTGTCGTCTGGGGCAGGCAGGGCAGCACAGCTGGGGGTGGGTGGGTGGGTCCTTATGGCTCCAGGCACACAGAGCTGGCCCTCTCCTCTGAACAGTCTTTTGGATTTGAAACATTTTGGAGAGAAGCTCATGTGAGAAGTGACTGTCCATCTGTCCCCCGGCCCCTCGCAAGCAGAGGGCACTGCTTACAGGCACAGCAGTCTCGTCACCAGGGTTGTCACACTCGGAGCACTGGACTGTGCAGTACGGCTCGCCCCGAAACGAAACACCCCTCTTCACAGCACCCGGCACACCTCCGCCAGCCGCCGCCTTCTCTAAGCGCTGGGAGCTGAGTTTGGATTCACAGTCGTCCTGATTCCTTCTCGGTGTGGATGATGTTGGCTTTAGCTGGAGCTTTCTCGCCGGTTCTCAGTGGCCATCGTCTCAGTCGGCCACGGCTGCTGTAACAAACACCACCCATCGGTGGGCTTCATTCAGCAACAGAAATTATTGTCTCGTGGTTTTGGAGGCTAGAAGTCTGAAATCAAGGGGCCAGGGGACCATGCTTTCTCCGAGGTCCATGGTGTCCCGGAGGTGGCTGGTCGGCCACTCATCGCTCCGTCACACGGCCGTCTGTGTCCTCCTGTCTCCTGCTCCCTGTGTCCAATTTCCTTTTCTCATGAGGACTTGAGCCATATGGGGTTCGGGTCCACCCTGGCCCATCTGGCCGCACCTTAACTGATAACACCTTCAAAGGTCCTGATTGCAAATGGGTCCAGCCCCACAGGACTGGTGCCTGGGAATGAACACATCCCATGGGGGACAGGATTCTGTCTGTTTATCACACTGATGCAAATGGAGTGGTTCTCCCTGGGCACCCGAAATGCTCACCTGGGCATCATGCACTGAGCACCTGCACACAGGTGTGTCCAGCCCTCTTGGACAGTTGATGAAAAGGAGGCTTCCAGGGGTCAGGAAGTTGCCCCATGGGGCAGGAGCCCAGAACTCAGATGCTCCAAAGCCCATATGCTTTCCACAGCAGTTCTCTGCTTCTGATGGTTTTGGGACCTGGGCAAACTCAGGAGCAGGTGGATGACAACTTCAACATAACCTGGCAGACAGGTGCAAAGCACCAGCTCCCAGGTAAAGGGCATGAGCTTTGGTGCCTGGACTCTGAGGCCCGCTGGGGCCGCTCTGACTTTGCCATGGCTGGGGTCACCGACTGGGCAGGTGAGTCTGGACAGGTTATGGCAGGTTAATTTGACTAAATTAATATATTTATCATGGGCAGTGTTTCGAACGGGCCGTGGAGTGGCTGTCCTCCAGACTGGACGTGGCTGGGAGAAGTCCCCGGAAATCAAAGGCAGGAGTACAAAGGGTAAGACAAGCCTGCAGTTGAAAACACCTCTGGGCCCCCGGCTAGAGATGGGTTGGGGTCTCCACGCTGTCTGCAGCTGAGGCCGCTTGCAAGCCGACAGCTGTGTTCCAGTTTGCTCAGGGGAGGGATTTCAAGTCTCGCAGGAAAGCCTCTCTGGACTTGAAGGGGGTTTCACCACAACAGAAGGAAGTGACCCCGTCTCCGCAGCCTTTTGGGGGAGGGAGAACACTGGGAGGCAGTTCCCACATGTGTTTTATCTTTAAGGGTTCAGCAATTCAGCTGCTTCTCTTGGGCAGATTTCTGCGTCTCATGTTGTTAATCTAAAGTTATTGTTTAAAGAGTTCTGACCCTTTTTTCCTCATCCAGAAAGAAATCATAAATGCCTCCAGGGTCCCCCAAAGCTGGCAGCCAGCCTGCCCGGGCCTGCAAGATGACACTGAGTGCAGCCGAGAGAGACGAGCCCTGTGATTCCTGACCCAGTTGGACGTGTGGAGCCGACCCTGCCAGTGCCGGGCGTCCCTGGGAAAGAATCCCTTTCAGCAGGGCTTCAAGGCCAAGATCAAGGTTCAGGGGCAGTAAAGCAAAGCCAGCTGACCGGGAGCCCCCAGACCAGAGGAGGGGGCTGCCCAGCTCTTCTGAGGGCTTTGGAACCCTGGGGGGCCTGGGAGATGCACCCACAGCCTGCCTGGGGCTGGGACCTCAGCTTCCCCCAGCACCCACCAAGGCTCAGGAGGAGGTGGGGACTGAGCTCTCCGTGGGAACAGAGGAGGCGCCCCAAACTAAGCAAGAACCCCGAGCATTGCTGGTGGGAATGTAGAGTGGTGCAGCTGCTGCAGAAGAGGGTTTGGCAATTCCTTGGAAAGTGAAGCAGGGAATTCCCATAGGACCTGGCAATCCCACTTCTAGGTCTACACCCAAAAGAACTGAACGCAGGGACTCGAACAGATGTTTGCACAAGGACGTTCACAGCGGCATTATTCACAGTAGCCAAAAGGTGGAAGCAACCCAAGTGTCCGCTGATGAACAGCTAAACGAAATGTGTTATATACGTACAGTGGAAGATAATTCAGCTGCAAACAGGAACAAAGTTCTGATTCACGCTAGAACACGGATGAATCTTGAGGATACAGTGTTGAGTGAAATAAGCCAGACACGAAAGGACAAATGTATGATCTCACCGACATGAAATCAGTGGAATAAGCAAATTCATGGAGTCAAAATTAGAATACAGGTTACCAGAAAGGAATGAGGAGCTAATGCATAGCTGGTTCAGAGTTTCGGTTTGGGGTGATGGACGGGTTTTGGTAACGGATGGTGGGGATGGTAGCGCAACATCTTGAATTTAATTAACACTGCTGAATTGTATGCTTGAAAAGCGGTTAAAATGGGAACTTTTTTGTTGTATATGTTACTGCAATAAAAATTTAAAAAGAAAAGTACAGCAAGAGGAGGGCAGCAAGGTCGCTGTCTCGTTCTCCCCCTGGTGGTGGGACGGGGCAGTGCAGGGCAGGACGAGTGACCCAGTCAGCCAGAGCTGCTGTAACAAACACTCCCGAGCAGCTGGTAGACAGCAGGGATTTATTGTCTCAGGTTCTGGAGGCTCCGAGCCCAAAGCCAAAGAATCTGTCCCACGTCTCTCCCCTGGCAGCTAGTGGGTGGCCAGCAAACCATGATGCTTCCGGGTTGCAGCCTGGCTTGGTCTCTGCCCCTGTGGCGTGGCTGTCTCCCTCTGTCTGTCTGTCACCATCTTCGTCACTGTGTCCAAATCTCCTCTGCTCATAAGGACACCAGTCACACCGGATGAAAGTCCTGCCCTAATACAGTTTGGCCTCATGGTAACTAAAAAAGTCTCGACAAATTTCCCATTTATGAATAAGTTCACATCTATGGGACAGGGTGAGGACTTGAACGTATCTTTTGGGGGGACACAATTTATTCCATAGAGCACGGGGCCCTGGGCAGGGGGAAGGAGGCTGGGAACAAGCTCCGCAGCCTTCCCCGTGGCTGCGTGTACCTGGGCAGGTCCTTTCTGCTCTTGGGGTCCCTGTTCCCCCGAAGGCAAAAGAGGGCTTCTGGCTTTAAGTCTGCATCCTGCCGGGCTACACAAAGGGGCCTCGGTCTCAGCCGTGGGACCATCTCTCGGTGGTGATGGTTGTTTGGGGGTCTCAGAGGCGAGCGTGTGGGGGCTCCCTCTGACATGGGGTCTCCTGAGTTCTCTATCACAGGCCCAGGCTGGAGGGGCCACAGCTCTGACCTCATGTTGAAGATGGGCTTAGAGCAGCTGTTTCCAAATGTTTTGTAAAAGTGAGAAGCATTTTTTATTCCATGCAAAATTGTGCCCAGAACCCAGAACCCAGATAGACAACAAATAAAAGAGAAGCTTCCCTGACTGAAGTGGGGGGAGCCCAGAGTCCACTGACCCAGTTGCCTCCTGGCCCCTGGGGTGGCTCGTGGGCTCGGGGACCGTGGAGCAAGGGACAGGCCTGTCTCAGTGGTCCCCAGGGTTCCTCAACACCCCAGGGGGCAGCACGGGGATGCCATCCATCCCAGCTTCTTACAGCGGGGCTGTCAGGAGGCATCTGGGGCTTCCAAACTCCTGAGCATTAGGGGGCACTGGGCCTGACCCTCCCACTCTGGGGTGCCCTGGTTGGCTGCCCAGGCCACCCCTCCTAGCCAGGACTAAGTCTGCTGGACTACAGGCCAAAAGACATCAGACTTGTCTCCACCATGGTGGGTAAGGCAGGGGCAGGAGAGGGGAGGCAGGCAAGGAGAAAGGGTGGGCAGGGGACGGGTAACTCCTTGACTCGCAGGACCAAACCCCAAATCTACATCTTTTTTGGGGATGGGAGGTTGCCATGGCAGCAGAAGGAGCACTTGATGGGGTCCCCCCCCCCCAAGCCCAGACCTTAACCTAGAGGGATTTTCTTGTCACTTGCCTGTATTTTCCAGCTTGGACGATCACTCGGATACAATCTGGTTCTTTCCTAAACACACTCTCCCTTCCCCCACCCCCCCAAAGAGTTTAAAACACATCTGAACAACATGAAAGGCATTTGCACAGGATTTTCCAGTGGATGCCTAATAGCTTAAGACTTAGTCATCTCTCCCGGCCCGCCCTGCCCTGACAAGCTGTGTGACTTCATGGAAGTTTCTTCACTCTCTGAACTTGGTTGCTTCACTACCTGACAAGGATAAGCACGGCCGCCTCTGGGGGCCACTGAAAGGGTTGGGGAGAACGCAGGTCCTCCCGAGCTAATGCAGAGTGCATGTCCAAGAAAGAGCAGCTGGTGTTTGTCCTGTCATATTAAAAAGCAAATCTCACACAGCTGCAAAGGCTAGAGGGACCTCACGGTCATCTCTGGGACAGAGTGGGATGCACAGCCAGGTTTGAAGTGGTGCAGAACCAGGGCTAAAACCCAGGTCTCCAGTGGGCTCCTCATCCTCCATGCTCTCCCCCTCTGCAGTCATTTACACCCTAGCGAGAATGAGTTCACACAGTACCACAGAGGGCATGTTTTCCACAAAGCACTCTCCCAGCCACATCGCCTTTCATTTACCCAGGAGCCTAAGAGGCAAGTAGCATGATCCCCACAATTAAGGAAGGGAGAGAGGTGACCCGGCCCAAAAAAGATAAGAGAGGGGGACTTGGATTCAGAAATGCCAACCCCGCTACCTCTTTGGTCAGCAGCTCCATCTGTGCAGGCTGGAGGAGGGAACGGGATGCCGTCTGCTCAGGCACTGAGTAGTGCCAGGGACACTGGGATCAGAAGCTGCTCTGGAGCCACAGGGGAAGCTTCTGCTGCTGGACAGTGTTGGTGTCCGCAGAGGGATCCCAGCTGGACTGGCCAGGTGGCAGATAAGGGGAGGCTCAGGCCATTGCAGGACAGGTGGGGGGACAACCAAAGGCCGGCCTCAGTGCCTAGTGTCTGCTCCTCGCTCACAGCTGGGCTCGAGGGTGGGGGGAGCTGGCATGGGAACCCATATCTCCTCCCCTCTGCCTTGCTGAGCTTTGGGGATGGGGTGCTGAGGGTGCAGATCCTCTGGGGGAAGGGTCTGTTCAGGTTGCCCTATGCCCCTTCCCCTGTGTCTCCCGGACCACCCTCCCACCCCACCCCCAATCTGCAGGCCAGGCCAGGATGCTCTCAGCCACAGGCACATCTGGCTGCCTGGGAGAGGGGCCCTGACACCAGCAGATTCTGCAGGAACAGAGCCCAGGCAGGTCCCAGAGGACCTGGGGTGGCAGTGCTGGGGGAGGGGGATGGAACCCAAACAGCATGGCTTCACCAGCCACTGCCCACTGGCCCCTGCACTCTGGCCGGCCCAGGCCAAGTCCTGCAGGACAAGCAGGAGGCAGGAACTAGCCTCAGGAATACAGGGGCACCGAGTCCCCAACCTCCCCCAATCCCTGTCCCCTCTCCCCACCCTGGAGCCGGAGAGGCAGCCGTCCAAGCTGGTGAAAGCACTGCCAGTCTGCTGGGTGAAATGGTGCCTTGGGGTGGGGATGGGGGATGGAGGGGCTCGGGTGTTAATCTACATTTTCCACATTGCTAATGAGGAGAACCTCTTCTCACCGGTTTTTGCATCATGTCTGTTTCCCACCCTGTGCCACGCCTGTTTGGTGTTCTTGGCCATTTTTCTATTGGCATGTTTTATCTTTTTCATATTGATTCATAGAAGTTCTTTATGTATTTCTGATGCCGAGCCATGCCAATTTTATGTGTTGCAAATCTCCAGTCTGTGGCTTGTGTTTTTGCTTTGGTAAAAGTGCCTTTTGTCACACAGAAGTATTTGTCTTCCTTTGACTTGTCGGATTGCACAGGGCAACACTGAACAGAAATCCTGAGAGCTGCCTCCAGATGTCATTCATGACTTTAAAGGGAAGTTTCTAATGTTTCACATTAGTGTAATGTGTGCCCAGGCATTGGGTAGCTGGGATCTATCAAGTCAAGGAAGTTCCTTTCTCTTCTTCTGATTTTTAATCACAATTAAGTGTTGCATATTATCAAATGCTTTTCTCTTCTGACTTGTTAATGATCTGCATTACATTAGTAGATCTTCTAAAGAAGTCTGGGAGGCGGGGCAAGATGGCAGACTGGTGAGCTGTATGTTTTAGTTACTCCTCCAGGAAAGCAGGTAGAAAGCCAGGAACTGCGTGGACTGGACACCACAGAGCAATCTGACTTTGGGCATACTTCATACAACACTCATGAAAACGTGGAACTGCTGAGATCAGCGAAATCTGTAAGTTTTTGCGGCCAGGGGACCCGCGCCCCTCCCTGCCAGGCTCAGTCCCGGGGGAGGAGGGGCTGTCAGCTCCGGGAAGGAGAAGGGAGAACTGCAGTGGCAGCCCTTATCGGAAACTCATTCTACTGATTCAAACTCCAACCATAGATAGACTGAGACCAGACACCAGAGAATCTGAGAGCAGCCAGCCCAGCAGAGAGGAGACAGGCATAGAAAAAAAACAACACGAAAAACTCCAAAATAAAAGCGGAGGATTTTTGGAGTTCTGGTGAACATAGAAAGGGGAAGGGCCCTGAGGCGCATATGCAAATCCCGAAGAAAAGCTGATCTCTCTGCCCTGTGGACCTTTCCTTAATGGCCCTGGTTGCTTTGTCTCTTAGCATTTCAATAACCCATTAGATCTCTGAGGAGGGCCCGTTTTGTTTTGTTTTTTGTTTTTTTTTTTTAATCGTTTTTTCTTTTTCTAAAACAATTACTCTAAGAAGCCCAATACAGAAAGCTTCAAAGACTTGCTATTTGGGCAGGTCAAGTCAAGAGCAGAACTAGGAGAGCTCTGAGACGAAACGCAATAATCCAGTGGCTGAGAAAATTCACTAAACACCACAACTTCCCAAGAAAAGGGGGGTGTCCGCTCACAGCCATCATCCTGGTGGACAGGAAACACTCCTGCCCATCGCCAGCCCCATAGCCCAGAACTGCCCCAGACAACCCAGTGTGATGGAAGTGCTTCAAATAACAGGCACACACCACAAAACTGGGCGTGGACATTAGCCTTCCCTGCAACCTCAGCTGATTGTCCCAGAGTTGGGAAGGTAGAGCAGTGTGAATTAACAAAGCCCCATTCAGCCATCATTTCAGCAGACTGGGAGCCTCCCTACACAGCCCAGCAGCCCAGAACTGCCCTGGGGGGACGGCACTCATCTGTGACATAGCACAGTCATCCCTCAACAGAGGACCCGGGGGGCACGGCCTGGAAGAGGGGCCCACTTGCAAGTCTCAGGAGCCATATGCCAATACCAAGGACTTGTGGGTCAGTGGCAGAGACAAACTGTGGCAGGACTGAACTGAAGGATTAGACTATTGCAGCAGCTTTAAAACTCTAGGATCACCAGGGAGATTTGATTGTTAGAGCCACCCCCTCCTCCCTGACTGTCCAGAAACACGCCCCATATACAGGGCAGGCAACACCAACTACACACGCAAGCTTGGTACACCAATTGGACCCCACAAGACTCACTCCCCCACTCACCAAAAAGGCTAAGCAGGGGAGAACTGGCTTGTGGAGAACAGGTGGCTCGTGGACGCCACCTGCTGGTTAGTTAGAGAAAGTGTACTCCACGAAGCTGTAGATCTGATAAATTAGAGATAAGGACTTCAATTGGTCTACAAATCCTAAAAGAACCCTATCAAGTTCAGCAAATGCCACGAGGCCAAAAACAACAGAAAATTATAAAGCATATGAAAAAAACCAGACGATATGGATAACCCAAGCCCAAGCACCCAAATCAAAAGACCAGAAGAGACACAGCACCTAGAGCAGCTACTCAAAGAACTAAAGATGAACAATGAGACCATAGTACGGGAGATAAAGGAAATGAAGAAGACCCTAGAAGAGCATAAAGAAGACATTGCAAGACTAAATAAAAAAAATGGATGATCTTATGGAAATTAAAGAAACTGTTGACCAAATTAAAAAGATTCTGGACACTCATAGTACAAGACTAGAGGAAGTTGAACAACGAATCAGTGACCTCGAAGATGACAGAATGGAAAATGAAAACATAAAAGAAAGAATGGGGAAAAAAATTGAAAAAATCGAAATGGACCTCAGGGATATGATAGATAATATGAAACGTCCAAATATAAGACTCATTGGTGTCCCAGAAGGGGAAGAAAAGGGTAAAGGTCTAGGAAGAGTATTCAAAGAAATTGTTGGGGAAAACTTCCCAAATCTTCTAAACAACATAAATACACAAATCATAAATGCTCAGCAAACTCCAAATAGAATAAATCAAAATAAACCCACTCCGAGACATATACTGATCACACTATCAAACACAGAAGAGAAGGAGCAAGTTCTGAAAGCAGCAAGAGAAAAGCAATTCACCACATACAAAGGAAACAGCATAAGACTAAGTAGTGACTACTCAGCAGCCACCATGGAGGCAAGAAGGCAGTGGCACGATATATTTAAAATTCTGAGTGAGAAAAATTTCCAGCCAAGAATACTTTATCCAGCAAAGCTCTCCTTCAAATTTGAGGGAGAGCTTAAATTTTTCACAGACAAACAAATGCTGAGAGAATTTGCTAACAAGAGACCTGCCCTACTGGAGATACTAAAGGGAGCCCTACAGACAGAGAAACAAAGAAAGGACAGAGAGACTTGGAGAAAGGTTCAGTACTAAAGAGATTCGGTATGGGTACAATAAAGGATATTAATAGACAGAGGGGAAAAATATGACAAACATAAACCAAAGGATAAGATGGCTGATTCAAGAAATGCCTTCACGGTTATAACGTTGAATGTAAATGGATTAAACTCCCCAATCAAAAGATATAGATTCGCAGAATGGATCAAAAAAAAAAATGAACCATCAATATGTTGCATACAAGAGACTCATCTTAGACACAGGGACACAAAGAAACTGAAAGTGAAAGGATGGAAAAAAATATTTCATGCAAGCTACAGCCAAAAGAAAGCAGGTGGAGCAATATTAATCTCAGATAAAATAGACTTCAAATGCAGGGATGTTTTGAGAGACAAAGAAGGCCACTACATACTAATAAAAGGGGCAATTCAACAAGAAGAAATAACAATCGTAAATGTCTATGCACCCAACCAAGGTGCCACAAAATACATGAGAGAAACACTGGCAAAACTAAAGGAAGCAATTGATGTTTCCACAATAATTGTGGGAGATTTCAACACATCACTCTCTCCTATAGATAGATCAACCAGACAGAAGACCAATAAAGAAATTGACAACCTAAACAATCTGATAAATGAATTAGATTTAACAGACATATACAGGACATTACATCCCAAATCACCAGGATACACATACTTTTCTAGTGCTCATGGAACTTTCTCCAGAATAGATCATATGCTGGGATATAAAACAAGCCTCAATAAATTTAAAAAGATTGAAATTATTCAAAGCACATTCTCTGACCACAATGGAATACAATTAGAAGTCAATAACCATCAGAGACTTAGAAAATTCACAAATACCTGGAGGTTAAACAACACACTCCTAAACAATCAGTGGGTTAAAGAAGAAATAGCAAGAGAAATTGCTAAATATATAGAGACGAATGAAAATGAGAACACAACATACCAAAACCTATGGGATGCAGCAAAAGCAGTGCTAAGGGGGAAATTTATAGCACTAAACGCATATATTAAAAAGGAAGAAAGAGCCAAAATCAAAGAACTAATGGATCAACTGAAGAAGCTAGAAAATGAACAGCAAACCAATCCTAAACCAAGTACAAGAAAAGAAACAACAAGGATTAAAGCAGAAATAAATGACATAGAGAACAAAAAAACAATAGAGAGGATAAATATCACCAAAAGTTGGTTCTTTGAGAAGATCAACAAGATTGACAAGCCCCTAGCTAGACTGACAAAATCAAAAAGAGAGAAGACCCATATAAACAAAATAATGAATGAAAAGGTGACATAACTGCAGATCCTGAAGAAATTAAAAAATTATAAGAGGATACTATGAACAACTGTATGGCAACAAACTGGATAATGTAGAGGAAATGGACAATTTCCTGGAAACATATGAACAACCTAGACTGACCAGAGAAGAAATAGAAGACCTCAACCAACCCATCACAAGCAAAGAGATCCAATCAGTCGTCAAAAATCTTCCCACAAATAAATGCCCAGGGCCAGATGGCTTCACAGGGGAATTCTACCAAACTTTCCAGAAAGAACTGACACCAATCTTACTCGAACTCTTTCAAAACATTGAAGAAAATGGAACACTACCTAACTCATTTTATGAAGCTAATATCAATCTAATACCAAAACCAGGCAAAGATGTTACAAAAAAGGAAAACTACCGGCCAATCTCCCTAATGAATATAGATGCAAAAATCCTCAACAAAATACTTGCAAATCGAATCCAAAGACACATTAAAAAAATCATACACCATGACCAAGTGGGGTTTATTCCAGGCATGCAAGGATGATTCAACATAAGAAAATCAATCAATGTTTTACAACACATTAACAAGTCAAAAGGGAAAAATCAATTGATCATCTCAATAGATGCTGAAAAAGCATTTGACAAAATCCAACATCCCTTTTTGATAAAAACACTTCAAAAGGTAGGAATTGAAGGAAACTTCCTCAACATGATAAAGAGCATATATGAAAAACCCACAGCCAGCATAGTACTCAATGGAGAGAGACTGAAAGCCTTCCCTCTAAGATCAGGAACAAGACAAGGATGCCCGCTATCACCACTGTTATTCAACATTGTGCTGGAAGTGCTAGCTAGGGCAATCCGGCAAGACAAAGAAATAAAAGGCATCCAAATTGGAACAGAAGAAGTAAAACTGTCATTGTTTGCAGATGATATGATCTATATCTAGAAAACCCTGAGAAATCGACGATACAGCTACTAGAGCTAATAAACAAATTTAGCAAAGTAGCGGGATACAAGGTTAATGCACATAAGTCAGTAATGTTTCTATATGCTAGAAATGAACAAACTGAAGAGACACTCAAGAAAAAGATACCATTTTCAATAGCAACTAAAAAAATCAAGTACCTAGGAATCAACTTAACCAAAGATGTAAAAGACCTATACAAAGAAAACTACATAACTCTACTAAAAGAAATAGAAGGGGACCTTAAAAGATGGAAAAATATTCCATGTTCATGGATAGGAAGACTAAATGTCATTAAGATGTCAATTCTACCCAAACTCATCTACAGATTCAATGCAATCCCAATCAAAATTCCAACAACCTACTTTGCAGACTTGGAAAAGCTAGTTATCAAATTTATTTGGAAAGGGAAGATGCCTCAAATTGCTAAAGACACTCTAAAAAAGAAAAACAAAGTGGGAGGTCTTACATTCCCTGACTTTGAAGCTTATTATAAAGCCACAGTTGCCAAAACAGCATGGTACTGGCACAAAGATAGACATATAGATCAATGGAATCGAATTGAGAATTCGGAGATAGACCCTCAGATCTATGGCCGACTGATCTTTGATAAGGCCCCCAAAGTCACTGAACTGAGTCATAATGGTCTTTTCAACAAATGGGGCTGGGAGAGTTGGATATCCATATCCAAAAGAATGAAAGAGGACCCCTACCTCACCCCCCTACACAAAATTAACTCAAAATGGACCAAAGATCTCAATATAAAAGAAAGTACCATAAAACTCCTAGAAGATAATGTAGGAAAACATCTTCAAGACCTTGTATTAGGCGGCCACTTCCTAGACTTTACACCCAAAGCACAAGCAACAAAAGAGAAAATAGATAAATGGGAACTCCTCAAGCTTAGAAGTTTCTGCACCTCAAAGGAATTTCTCAAAAAGGTAAAGAGGCAGCCAACTCAATGGGAAAAAATTTTTGGAAACCATGTATCTGACAAAAGACTGATATCTTGCATATATAAAGAAATCCTACAACTCAATGACAATAGTACAGTCGGCCCAATTATAAAATGGGCAAAAGATATGAAAAGACAGTTCTCTGAAGAGGAAATACAAATGGCCAAGAAACACATGAAAAAATGTTCAGCTTCACTAGCTATTAGAGAGATGCAAATTAAGACCACAATGAGATACCATCTAACACCGGTTAGAATGGCTGCCATTAAACAAACAGGAAACTACAAATGCTGGAGGGGATGTGGAGAAATTGGAACTCTTATTCACTGCTGGTGGGACTGTATAATGGTTCAGCCACTCTGGAAGTCAGTCTGGCAGTTCCTTAGAAAACTAGATATAGAGTTACCATTCGACGCAGAGATTGCACTTCTCGGTATATACCCGGAAGATCGGAAAGCAGTGACACGAAAAGATATCTGCACGCCAATGTTCATAGCAGCATTATTCACAATTGCCAAAAGATGGAAACAACCCAAATGTCCTTCAACAGATGAGTGGATAAATAAAATGTGGTATATACACACGATGGAATACTACGCGGCAGTAAGAAGGAACGATCTCGTGAAACATATGACAACATGGATGAACCTTGAAGACATAATGCTGAGCGAAATAAGCCAGGCACAAAAAGAGAAATATTATATGCTACCACTAATGTGAACTTTGAAAAATATAAAACAAATGGCTTATAATGTAGAATGTAGGGGAACTAGCAATAGAGAGCAATTAAGGAAGGGGGAACAATAATCCAAGAAGAACAGATAAGCTATTTAACGTTCTGGGGATGCCCAGGAATGACTATGGTCTGTTAATTTCTGATGGATATAGTAGGAGCAAGTTCACAGAAATGTTGCTATATTAGGTAACTTTCTTGGGGTAAAGTAGGAACATGTTGGAAGTTAAGCAGTTATCTTAGGTTAGTTGTCTTTTTCTTACTCCCTTGTTATGGTCTCTTTAAAATGTTCTTTTATTGTATGTTTGTTTTCTTTTTAACTTTTTTTTCATACAGTTGATTTAAAAAAGAAGGGAAAGTTAAAAAAAAACAAGGAAAAAAAAAAAGATGCAGTGCCCCCTTGAGGAGCCTGTGGAGAATGCAGGGGTATTCGCCTACCCCACCTCCATGGTTGCTAACATGACCACAGACATAGGGGACTGGTGGTTTGATGGGTTGAGCCCTCTAGCACAGGTTTTACCCTTGGGAAGACGGTTGCTGCAAAGGAGAGGCTAGGCCTCCCTATGGTTGTGCCTAAGAGCCTCTTCCCGAATGCCTCTTTGTTGCTCAGATGTGGCCCTCTCTCTCTAGCTAAGCCAACTTGGCAGGTGAAATCACTGCCCTCCCCCCTACGTGGGATCAGACATCCAGGGGAGTGAATCTCCCTGGCAACGTGGAATATGACTCCCGGGGAGGAATGTAGACCTGGCATCGTGGGACGGAGAACATCTTCTTGACCAAAAGGGGGATGTGAAAGGAAATGAAATAAGCTTCAGTGGCAGAGAGAATCCAAAAGGAGCCGAGAGGTCACTCTGGTGGGCACTCTTATGCACACTTTAGACAACCCTTTTTAGGTTCTAAAGAATTGGGGTAGCTGGTGGTGGATACCTGAAACTATCAAACTACAACCCAGAACCCATGAATCTCGAAGACAGTTGTATAAAAATGTAGCTTATGAGGGGTGACAATGGGATTGGGAAAGCCATAAGGACCACACTCCACTTTGTCTAGTTTATGGATGGATGAGTAGAAAAATAGGGGAAGGAAACAAACAGACAAAGGTACCCAGTGCTCTTTTTTACTTCAATTGCTCTTTTTCACTCTAATTATTATTCTTGTTATTCTTGTGTGTGTGCTAATGAAGGTGTCAGGGATTGATTTGGGTGATGAATGTACAACTATGTAATGGTACTGTGAACAATTGAAAGTGCGATTTGTTTTGTATGACTGTGTGGTATATGAATATATCTCAATAAAATGAAGATTAAAAAAAAAAAAAAAAAAAAAAGACATAATGCTGAGCAAAATAAGCCAGGCACAAAAAGAGAGATATTGTATGTTACCACTAATGTGAATTCTGTGAAAAATGTACAATGTTTTATACTGTAGAATGTAGGGGACCTAGAGATACCAATTAGTGGAGGGGGAATGATAATCTAATAAGAACAGATAAACTATGGAGGGTAATCTCAATGTTATGGGAATGCTCAGGAATGATTATGGTTTGTAAACTTTCTTGGATATAGTAAGATCATGTTGGAAGCAATAGAGTTATTTTAGGTTTTTTTTTTCTCTTATTCCTTTGTTTTCTTAGGGGTTGTTAATTTTCTTGGGGTATGGTAGGAACATGTTGGAAGCAATGTAGTTATTTTAGATTATTTGTTTTTCTTACTCCTCTGTTTGGACATGGTTTATTAATTTTCTTGGGGTATGGTAGGAACATATTGGAAGCAAAGTAGTTATTTTAGGTTATTTGTTTTCCTTAATCCATTGCTTTGTTTGAAATGTTGTGGGGTTTTTTTGGTTGTTGTTTGCCTGTTTGTTTTTAATTTTTTGATAAACAAAGTTAAAACATTGAAAAAAAATCAGTAGAAAAATGGGAGTAAAAACTAAATGACAAATAGGGTGGGATGGGGGGATGGTTTGGGTATTCTCTTTTCACTTTTATTTTTTATTCTTATTCTGATTCTTTCTGATGTAAGGAAAATGTTCAGAAATAGATTGTGGTGATGAACACATAACTATATGATCATACTGTGAACAGTTGATTGTATACCATGGATGACTGTATGGTTTGTGAATATATTTCAATAAAACTGAATTAAAAATAAATAAATAAATAAATAAATAATTAAAAAAAAAATTAAAAAAAAGAAGTCTGCTTGCTCGTGATACGTTTTTATGCACTCCTGGAAATGAAGAGCTAATACTTCATTTTGGAGTCTTCGCTTGAATCATTTTTAAGTTTCTTCTTTGATAGCTGCAACCTAGAACCAAGCTTGCAGCTTCTGCACCAGACCACGCAGAGGAAGGGTATATCTGAGTCCTGAACCGTGGGAGGGAGAGGCCCAAGATTTTCACTTCTTAGACTTATTTTTTTCTGCACCCCAAGTCCAGACAGAGGCTGATGAGCGTCCCTGTCGCCTCCGTGAGCCTGGAGTGGACTTTTCCTAAGTCACCCCTTCCCCTCTCAGCTCTAACTTGCTGTGGCCCAGGAGCCTGGCACCCTCCCCTGCTCTGGCTCCAGGTCCCCGAGACCCAACCCTCACCACAGACACCCCCTCTCCCACCCCCAACCACAGCGGCCACGGCATCAGCAGCAAAGCCTTCTGATTCTCGCCCCGGAACGTGTTGCTGCCTCAATGCAGCTGGGTATTTTAAATAATGCTCACACAATTTCATCTTTATTTTGCGGTATTTGCAGTAGGAGAGATTCTGGGTTATCTGAAGTCAGAGTCTTCCCAGGACTGACTTAAGAACTTAAGGTGTTGGCCCTTGTGTTGGCTGCTGTTCCGGTTGGCTAATGCTGCCAGGATGCAAAACAACAGAAATGGATTGGCTTTTATAAAAGGAGGTTTATTTGGTCACACAGTTACAGTCGTAAGGCCATAAAGTGTCCAAGGTAACACATCAGCAATCGGGTACCTTCACTGGAGGATGGCCAATGGCGTCCGGAAAACCTCTGTTAGCTGGGAAGGCACGTGGCTGGCGTCTGCTCCAAAGTTCTGGTTTCAAAACGGCTTTCTCCCAGGACGTTCCTCTCTAGGCTGCAGTTCCTCAAAAATGTCACTCTTAGTTGCTCTTTGGGTGTTTGTCCTCTCTTAGCTTCTCCGGAGCAAGAGTGTGCTTCCAACAGCCTTCTTCAAACTGTCTCTCATCTGCAGCTCCTCTCTCAGCTCCTGTGCTTTCTTCAATGTGTCCCTCTTGGCTGTAGCTCCTCTTCAAAATGTCACTCTCAGCTGCATGAGTTCCTTCTGATTGTCAGCTCATTTATACGGCTCCAGTGATTTAATTCAGACCCACCCTGAATGGGTGGGGTAACACCTCCATGGAAATCATCCAATCAGAGTCATCACCCACAGTTGGGTGGGTCGCATCTCCACGGAAACACTCAAAGAATTACAATCTAATCAACCCTGATACGTCTGCCCACAGAAGACATAATACATTCAAACCGGCACAGCGGCCGTGGGCAGGCTCTTCTGAGAGGACACTGCCTCTAAGGATGCAAGTAGTGACACAAACACTATGTATTTGCCGATGTCCCGGGACCAGGGAGGGCCTTGCCTACAGGTGGCACTTGGGGACACCGTGGTCAGGGACAAGCAGGGCCTGTCTGCCTTCGCTCAGCCAAGCTGTCCTCGGATGGGTAGATGGAAGCTGGGGTGGCTCGGGTCCTGGGCCCAGCAGGCCGGACAGGCACCTTCCCTGCAGCCGGGATGGCTGCCCACTCCACTCCCCACCCCGCAGGGAGGTGCCCTCCGGCTGCAGCTCTGACCTCAGCCTGGGTCCCAGCCCGCGGCTCACCCATGGGACTTCCCTGATGTGTCAGCCCCCGGGGTGGGGGTCATCATCCCCGGCTCAGCACCCAGGCAGACAGCAGACATTTCGTAAGTGGGAACTATTTTTATTCAATCCTGATTTTGAGGCTTTTTGCCGAGTGACTTGGGCAAGTACTTCCCTGTTTCTGGCCTTCTGTTTTCTCATCTGAAAATGAGAGGATTGGCCCAGAGCTCCGAGGACCTTCCCAGCCCTGAGAGTGTGGACTCCGTGTGGGAGTGAGGATGCCGATGCTGGACACACCCACACACACACACACACACACACACACACACACACAGTGTCCTCTTAAGCTGTCCCTAGAGGACGTTCCAGGCTGAGACTTGACTCAGAAGCCAAGAGGTGGGTCTCCCCTCCCCTCCCCCGGGCCCCCCAGGCCTGGGAATGTGGGGATCTGGGGGGAACAGGACAGGGCCAGTGTGCCCAGCTCTGGGGAGGCCAGGCTTTTGACATCACCTCCTGCCTGGAGCATTCCAGGATGGAAATGAACCTGGGAAGTTCTAGAACACAGAATCCTTTCCAAGTAAAGTAAGGCACTTACCATCATTATCCAACATTTGGAGCCACAGATAGTCAATAACCTCACAGATATTCATTCAACAAACACTATCGTAACCTCACAGATATTCATTCAACAAAATCGCTGTAACCTCACAGATATTCATTCAACAAACACTGCTGAGCGCCCTGGCCAGGAAGCACTCAGGGAATGAGGACTGAGGACACAGACCCAGTCCTCGGCAGCACCGTGGCCCCCATGAAGACAATCCAGGAGATCATTATAACAGGAAGCTAAGGAAGCCAAGAGGGCGGGGCAGGCTAAGTATTTAAGGAAGGCTTCCTGGGGGTGGTGATACCCAAATATAAAGCACTAGTCGGAATTACTGGAAAGGGGAAGAGGTAGGTAGGGTTTATAATTGGGTTTATAATTGTAATTGTAATTGGGTTTATAATTCCCAAGATGGATTCTAGGAGCCCACGGCTTCACCTCCTTCTGCTCAGGGCTCCACCATTGTCCAGTGGTCTGAATCAGCAGGATCTGTCCCTATCCATCTGACCTCTGTCCCAACAGCTGAGACCGGCCTGAGAGCTCCAGCATCCCCCACCCCAGCTGGGGGGAGGTACGTTCCAGCTATAACCACAGGAGGTCCCTTGGAGAACAGGAGGCCAAACCCTTCCTGGTCCAGACGGGAGACAACAGCCCAGAGAGGGCAAGGATGTGCCTGAGAACACACAGCCAGCCAGGGGCAAGCTGTGGCCAGAGCCCAGGGCCCACCTGCTATTTCCAGCAGGGCTCGGGTCTCTGCAAATTCTCGAACCCACAGCTATCCTCAGCCCTGGCTCGAGGTTCCCTGGGCTGTCACCAGCTCTCTTAAGGAGAGTCTCAAATTCTTAGGATGACAGGCTCCCCATCACCTATATCATAGGGTGCAAACTCCTTAGCTTGTCTTTCAAGCCCATCACAGCAGGGCCTCTGTGCAACCCCAGCCTGTCCCCCATCTCTCCCCCCACCCACCTTCTCTTTCTGCACTGCAGCATGTGGCCTGCTGTTCCTGAAATAAGCCATGCCCTCCCACGGCTCCTGGCCTTGGCACACCATCCCTTCCGACCTTGACACATCCCTGGGATACAGGTCTTTTTGTCCCCACTGACATATGGGGAAACTGAGGCTCCCAAGTCCATTCCCCCACAGGTTGAGTGGCAGTGCCATCAATCAAGCCCAGGTGGACTCAGCTGGCACCTGGCACTGCCCAGGATGTGGGAACCAGAGGAAGTGACCTCTCAGATGAGGGTCAGCCCACCACTCAGCTCCACTGCCCTACAATGTCATTCTGCTGTGGTGAAGACAGTAATAATAATAATACAGCTGACACAAGGGACTTACCAGGAGCCAGGAACTGCCCTGAGCACATTGCATGCATTACTCAGTTAAATCCTCCCATCATTGGCCTGGTTTCACAGATGGGGAAACTGAGGCACAAAAACAAGCTGCTAAGATGACACACAGCCAGTCACACAGCTGGTAAGATGAATATGACCCAAAATGGGCCTGCTCAACTTTGAATGGGCTCCAAATCAAGCATATCTGGAACACGGCTATTCCCAAAAGACCAGGTCCACCAGCTGGGGGATTTGATCTGGGCGTTCGGTTCATGGCCTTCCCACTGGGCACCCAGGAGGTCCAGTCCTGCTCCCCACATCCCTGGGCACCCTCCTGGGCTGCTCACCTAAGGGTCCTTTCTTTCCCACGTCACAGCCTGCTGATGGGTACAGCATGGCAGGCCCCTGGGGGTCCAGGGAGGCCCCCTGCCACGCGCAGCCTCTGACATCAACTTTGAACTCAGATGGAAACACTTGTGAGAAGAAATGAGATGTTCAAGTGCTTTTGAATCACCCCGTGTGGCCAACTCAGAGGAGCCTCCGTTGCTACGAGAGGCCCAGAAGCCAAACCTGGTGCCGTGGGGCCCTCGGCTCCCAAGCCAACGGCAAATTCAAGGACCCAAAGCACCCTCCACTCTCTCTGTGAAGCCAGGAGGGGACGCTTCTGACCCTGATCAAAGACAAAGAAGTAGAGACTCAGAGAGGAGATGGGGGTTAGCCGCCATGCCCCAGCTGGTCTCGGACATAAGCCAGGCCTGACTCCCAGCCCAGTGATCCTTCCTCGATGGCCACGCTGCCTCCAGGTCTAGGGACTTCGTCTGGGGTCCCTGAGCAAGAGTCAGCCCCTCTGCCCTGGATCAGCGTCTCTGCAGGACCCAGAGCCCCCACACACTTCGCATGAAACCGGCCAGGATCAAGGGACTCGGGGGAACCCCACCCCTCCAAGCCTGCCAGGGAGACAGACACCCCCACGCTTTATGGTCTGATGATGGGAGCAAGACTTAGGCAGCATCTTCAAGTGAGAAACTTCTGTCTCCTGGAAGAGCTGCCTCCAGCTTGCTGTAGCTGATGAGTTCTCGGGGTGCCAGCAGCTGGGGCTCCATGTGGCTCCCACAAGGGCAAACACTGAGCGGCCGGCACCCTTGGGGCCTGGGCAAAGGAGGGCTGTCAGCCTGCTCCCTCTTGCAAGGGGTCTAAGCAAAGCTGACACAATCACTGTCTCTCTCGTCCACACCCCAGGTGCCCACTCCCATGCCCGTCCCTCCAGCCAGGAGCCAAGGAGGCAGGTCATGACAGCTTTTTGGGGGAGGGAGAGGGAAGGAGCACACACTGAGGCCAGGACTGAGGAATGCTGGGAGAAAAATCCCAGTGGGAAGGAAGGAAATAATTCCCCTAAATGTGTCACCCCGGCTGCCTTCAGCAGGATTCAGGCGAGTCTGGAATCCTGGCCGAGTGCAAATAATCCCAGTACACCAACCACTAGGACCCATTCTGTGGAGGCCCGGAGCTGCTTTCAGGCTAAGGGAGGTTCAAGGTGGGATGAGAATCGTTCAGGATGCCTTTCCTCCCACCTTTTCATGTTCAATGTTCCACCCATCCATCCACCCACCCACCCATTCATCCACTCACTCATCCACCCACCCATCCATCCATTCATCCATCCATCCATCCATCCACCCACCCACCCACCTATCCATCCACCCATCTACCCACCTATCCAACCATCCAATCATCCATCCACCCACCCATCCATCCACCCACCCATCCACCCACCTATCCAACCACCCACCCATCCACCCACCTATTCAACCATCCACATATCCATCCACTCATCCATCCATCCATCCATCCATCCATCCATCCATCCATCCCACAGTGTGTTGAGTCCAACTGCTTCCTTGCTCCCAAGGAGCTTACAGCCCACTGGAGGCAGCAGCAGAGGAACCAGACAACTACCTAGGGTCCTCCATGCTCGGGGGTGGGGGGATGGGGGGTGACGGGCGCTTGGAGACACGGAGAGGAGCCTCAAATCCAGACCTAAGCAGTCTGTGGAGGCTTCCCCAAGTAGGGGTGGGGAGCAGGCAAAGATGGAGGGAAGACAGTGAGGTGGACAGCCAGCCTGTGCATGGGTCCAGAGCCCGGGGAGGAGGCCAGGGAAGCTGGGGCGCAGGCCCCGGGCTCACCAAGCAAGGCCCTGAGAGCCTCTGAGCAGCCTGGTGTCATCCTCAGAGAGGCAGAAGCCAGTGAAGAATTTTACACAGGGGTTGAGAAACCTCACCTGCAAGGGCTCCTTCGAGGCCCTCGGAGATACCTGGGCAATGCTCCCAGGTGTTTGTCAAATCTGCCAAAGTAAGATTTTCCGGTATATTCTCTCTCTTGAAAAGCCCCCCAAATTGTATAAGTGTCAGGCCCACAAACCCAGTTCTGCCCCCCAATGATGAGATCGGATTTGGCTGTTAGGAAGTGCTCCCACGCTGTGCATGGGAGGGGATGGCTCCACTTTTCCTAGACACCCCATCAATCTTGGCAGACACTGGGCACTCTGGAAAAACTTGCTGGTGGAGCGAGTCCTGCCCCTTGCCTTTGCAGCATCTTTCCTGGCTTTGAGCTTAGGTGGGTACCAAACGCTGAAGGCACTGCTGACGGAGGAGAAAGGTTCCCTTCCCTCCCAGACTCAGTGCCATCTGCCACCGATGACCGTGGTGTCTGCAAGGCCCACACCTGCCCCCTCGGGATGGGGCAGCTGCAGGGGGTTGGTGGTGACAGAGCTGGGCTGGGAAGACCAATGGCATCTAATTTTCAGTCTGACATCATCCAGCTGCAGTTCCCAGAGACTAAAATTAGGCAGAGGAAATTTAGGATGTTGCTTCAGACTTCCAAAGCAAACAGGGGCGAGGGCCAGAAAAGGGATCAAAAAAGAATTTTTGTGACTCAGTCCCAGCTAGGGAAACAGGCCTGAGCTCCACTTATGGGAAAAGGCAAAGAATCTTTTATCCCTTCGCAATAAACAGAGACCCCAGCTCCCCGGGTGAACGTGCTCCCAGCAGGGGGTTCTGGGTTCAGCCCCATTTCACAGGTGGGGGAATGAAGACGCCGGGAGAGCCTGGGCCGTGTCCAACCGGCTGAGCTCGGGTTGGGGCCACCCCTGCAGCACCCTGCTCTGCTACCCCAAGAGCTTTTGGTTTCTTTTCCCCCCAGGAGAGTGGAGGGGGTCCCAAAAGGTCCTGAAAGGTCCGTTGCTCCTTCTGAATTTAGTGTGTCTGTCCACAAAGACGACCTGAGGAAGACTTGGGCCACTTGGTGGGTGGGCAAGGGCCTGAGAATTTGGAAAGTGGCCCCGGGCCCCTGTGAACGGCAAGGATTAGGGCTCACTCTCCCTGTTCTGCCACCTGAGCTGAAAGACTTTAGATTCGGGCTTCTTAATGAGATCTGGGAGCCCTGAAGGGTTCCTGAAAGCACGAGTCTCTGTGTCTGGGCATGTGACAGGAGAGAAGGCCCAAAGCTTCATCCAATTTCTCAGAGGGGCCCCTGAGCCGCTCAGTGTTAAAACCATTGCCTTAATTATCCAGTTCAAACTGAGACCAGAGAGGCAGGGTTATTCACCCAAAGCCACACAGCCAAAAGGGGGCAGGAGTGGGACGGGCTTCCGGCTAAGGTCAGTCTCTCCCCTCCCACTGCACACTCGTGCAGCTGAGCGCCGGAACGAAGACTGACCACTTGCCAACAGATCGGAGTTGGCAGCACCATGCACAGTGCCATGGGTCACGGGCAGGGGAGGAAAAGTCTGGACAGACAGATACAAATGGGGCTTGGGGCATTCTGGAGGGCAAAGCAAGGACAGAAAACAACCCGGTATGAGAGTAGCCACATTGAGGGTAGAAACTGCCAGCTGCTCGAGAAAAGCTGAACTTTTACTTCTGGCAAAGGTCTGCCATCCTCAGAATTTCTGCAGAGACCTCTCCAAAAGGAGGCTGAGTGTAGGGGTGGTGCTGTCCCCAATCCTTTCTCGGCAGGAACGTGGCACAGGCCCCCCAGCAAGGAGCGCCCTCAGCTGTAGCCCAGGACCTCTGAACCACCATCCCGCGGCTGGCGATACAATTAAAGGAACGCGCTGGCATGGCCTTCCCCACCCCCGACTCCCGTCCTGAGCCTGGCCCAGGCTTAGCAAATGTGAGCTTTCTTTCTCGATAAGAAAGGAACAAGACAGGTTCTCAGTGGTCACAGTAAGCCCCGCTGAAGGGGAGGGAGGTGTGGGGTGGGCACCGGTTAGGGCGAGCCCCCGAGGAGGGGCCTCTGTTTTCTGGCACTTTCAGGGACACGGTTGTTCTGGTTTGCTAATGCTGCCATTTGCAAAATACCAGAAATGGATTGGCTTTATAAAGGGGATTTACTTGGTTACAAAGTCACAGTGTGAAGGTGATGAATATGTCACATGAAGACATCAACACAAGTATACATTCACCGAAGGAAGGCCAATGGCATCCAGAACACCTCCGTTGTCTGGGAAGGCAGGTGGCTGGCGTCTGCTCCAAATCTCTGGTTTCAAGATGGCTTTCTCCCAGGAAGTTTCTCTCTAGGCATCTGGGGGTATTCTCTTCATTTCTCCCAGACAAACTCCGGACTAGCATAAGTCTACTTTCGATGGCATTCTCCAAAATGATTCTATTGGCTGCAGTACCTCCTTCTCTCTGTGAACACTTTTATAGGGCTCCAGTGATTCAATTAAGATCCACCCTGAATGGGTGGGGTAACATCTCCATGGAAATTATCCAGCCAAAGATCTCGCCCACAGTTGATTGAGTCACATCTCCATGGAAACACTCAATTAAAGGATTCCAACCTAATCAACACTAATATGTCTGACCCCACAAGACTGCATCAAAGAACATGGAGTTTTGGGGGACATAATACACCCAAAACAGCACAGCAGTATACCCAGCACAGAGAGTGAGAGCCCAAGCTGGCAGATTCTAGGATTTTGTTCCCAACGTATTGGGCAAATTCTTTCAGAGCTGCAGAATAAATAAATGGGAAAGTAGATGGAAAGATCTGCAGTTCCAGCCTGCCCTCTGCCCCGGGAACAACAGCTTGGAGGCCCAGCTCCAACCCCAGGGTGGCGGGGAGGGTCCGCTGCAGGAGGCTTTGAAGTTCCTGAAGATTTTCAGTAGCTGAGCTAACGAGGAACAAATAAGGAGCAGAGGCTGAGAGAGGGGACGGCCCTCCCCACAGCACACGCTGGAAAGCAGCAGGGCCAGGGGAAGACCCCCGAGCTTGGCACACATGCCAGAAAGCTGATGATAAACCACAGGTCACCCTTTCCCAGGAGGGATGAGCCCCCACCCCACCCCTTCTCGGGCCCCCAAACCAACAAGACTTCCCCGACCACCCCACAGGTGGCTCAGCCAGTCGTGCCCCCAGGCTGAGCAGCAGGAGATGCCAATCCAACCTCGGGCTGGCTGGTGCCGCCCGGACCCCACCTCAGCAAGGTCACTCCCCAAGAAGCATCTGACTCTGAAATGGTGCCACTTCCGGAAACGCAAATCCCCTCCTCAATCTCAGGCTTCCGTCTCCTTTCAAAAAGGTAACTGCCAACTTCACTGGAGAATTGCTTCCCCATGGATGCAACACTGGGCCATCCTGCAGGCACTGCTTCTCTCTGGGGCCTCTACAGAGACGTTCTCAGGAGCTGCCTGGTGGAGCTGCAGGCACGGTTGGCCTGATGCAGCTGAGGCTCAGGGGGTCACGCAGCAGGTGGAAGAGCCAGGGCTTGACAGGGTCTTCTGATACCCCACTGCACTTCCTGCCTCTCCGTGTAAATCCCAGAATGCCCATGGAAAGGCCACGACACCTTTCTCTGTCCCTGGGGCTCCAGGCCCTGTACCACCCATCAAATTCCCACCCCAGGATGTCTGGAGAGGAGCCAGCGGCCCCCAGGGGAAGAGGTAGCACCCCGCCTGTCATCAGTCAGAACCGGCCTCCAATCCTGGAGTTACTTTACCTCGACAGACTCAATGTCCTCATCTATAAAATGGGTCTATGAATGAGGCTGTCGTGAGAATTAAATGAGGGCAGACGCTAAGGATCTCTCCATAGAGGTTAATAATTATTCACCTTTCCCTTCTGTAAAAGGGATTACCTATTTTACTAACGACATTTACTAAGGAATATGAACATTATTTCACCATTTTGAACTGAGATCCCATATAACGGCTACTTGGCTTAGAGTCAGTGTTAAATAGCGAAAGGCTCACAGTGAGTCGGGGAATCTTTTCAGGACAAGATTTAGGAAGTTTCTGCTCTGAGGCCAGCATTAGTCAGGGCCTGGAGACTCAGACCCTGTCCCTGCCGGCGTGGAGCTCACAGTCCAGGGACATCGAGGGACAGAGAAGGGGACACAAGGCCAGCTCTCGCCGAGCTGTGCTTGAGGGACACCCAGGGACTGGGGGAGCCTGGAGAGGAAGGGAAGGGAACCCGGCCTGACCCAGGGGTCAGGAGAGGCTTTCGAGAAGTTGACCAAACAGGGAAGAGGCGGGATGGGGTGGGAGGGAGAGTTCGGAGTGGAAAGTCTATATGCCAAGCACAGAGGCAACAGATGATGATGATAAAAGAAAATATGAACACAGTATTTCCAATGTGCCAAGCCCTATCTTACACCCCTTACCAATGTTAACTCAGCTGCTCCCCACAGAGCCCCGTGAGGAAGGCACTGCTGCTGTTCGCACTTTACGCAGAGGCTGATAATGTCATAGCGGCGATGTGGTAGAGGCCACGTCCCAGACCACCCCAGCACTAGACCACTGCCTCGGTGCGTTTGGAAAGCCCCAAACAGACTGACGTCCTTGGAGGGTGAGACGTGAGTGGGTGACAGGGGAGGGAGCTGTAAGGCTGGAGAGGATCAGGGTGCCATGAGGCGTTTGGGTTCAGGACACCGTGTGTGCACAACTCTAGGGAGCGCCATTCGCACTCTAGGCATCGGGTTTGTTTCTTTCTTCTGACAGTTTTCCAGCAGATGGCAGCTACGTGCCTTGAGGAAGGGGCGCCTTCTCCTAAGCAGGGGCACTAGCCGTGCTGCTGCCTGGCTTATAGTCACCAGGGGGCGGGAAGCCACTGCAGGGTCTGTGACAGGGAAGGGGGGTGCCTTGCTTTCCACTGCAGACAGCTCTCTCCTGGTGGGGAGAGGCGGGGGGCAGCCGAGGTGGCCTGGCTGGTAGCATGGAGACCTACACCAGCTCATCGGCAGTGGGGCGGAGGAGAGGGGATGGGTCTGCGTGGACAGAAAACACCACAGGACTGGGGGGGTCCCCGGAACCAGACAGCAAAAGGGAGGAGGGAAAGGGGCTTTGGGGCTACTGGATACGACAGCTGAGAGGCGAGTGATGCTGCCGGCTGAGGAGGATGCCGGGAGAAGCAGACATGGTTCCAGGATGGTGCAAGATGTTGGCTTTGGGGCAGGGGCATGTGAGGGGCCCGTGGGGCAGCTAAGAAGGATGTTCGGAGTGTGAGTGCACGTGACGTCGTGAATTCCAGCGCGTGACCACTCAATCCGAGAGCCAGCAAGGACTCTGGTTGGAAATCTCCGTAATGGTCCCAACAGTGGCGTCTTGCAGGGAGGCCATTAGAAACCCAAGAGGGACAGTGACTCTCAAGGTCTCCGAGCAAGTTAGGGTGAAGCCAAATGAGCGCTGCTTTTTGCATCACTGTCACCATCCCACTCCCATGCCAAGATCATTAAATCTACTCTCCCCGTGGGGGTGAGGTGCCACATCCTAAAGGGAGCCCATGTCTCCAGGGACAAATGGAGTCCTGGTGTCCCCAGAGCCTTGTCTGCAGCTGGGCTCACTGAGCTTGGGAGAAAGGAGGAAGTGATTCCACTGCTTGGGTGCAGGGGACCCCAGGAACCGGGGGTCTCTGGGCCCCAGACCAGCCCCGCGGCCCACCCATGGCCTGGGGGCCCCTCCTGGCTCCCTGGAGACACAGCCACCATCCACAGGGGTGACGGGGCGGATGTGGCCCACAGGCGCTTTGCTTTCTGCTAAGAGGCCCCCACCGGCTCTTTGATTAGCAGCCAAGCCATGCTTCTTTCCAAGTCGAAACTAAAATAAAATAAAGCAGGTTACCAAGTGACTCCCTCTCCTCCAGCTCATTTTAATGTGGTTTTCAGCTTTGGTTTATTGTGAGCAGCCCCACGCTCCAAAAACATGTGCTTGCAATATGCCTGCCACGGCGGGGGTTTTGGGGGGGCACCCGGCCACGGCCACCGGCACCAGCAGGAAGGAGATTAAACTCATGTCAGGTAATGGGGGACCCTCGAGTGTTGTCCTAAGGGCTCTGGACGGCTGTGTTCTCACTCTGTGTCTTTTCCCTCTGTGGAGCTGAGGCGTCCCTGAGTTAGGACTGAATGGGGGTGCTGGAGGGCCGGGGCGTGGGGCCGGGGTGGGCAGGAGGCAGCTCAGTGCATGGTTTCTCCCACCTCAGGGTCCTCGGAGATGGAACGGAGCGGGGAGAGCAGAGCTCTCTGGGGACCAGGAGATTTGGGGTCTGGTGTAGCTCAACAGTTACCATCTTAGGCATGTGCCTGGATTTCCCCATCTGTAAGAGGAGCTGTTTGGCCTGGATGACGAAAGCTCCCTTCCATTCCCGACATTCCCTGGGTGGGGGCCTCGGAGCAGGGCTGGTGGAGGGGCCCAAGCCCCACTCCAGGGAATCAGAAGGCACCCTAGATGTGATCAAGGCCACCCCCACCAAGCCGTTTGACCCTCTGCCTCAACACCTGCCTCCACGTGCTGCCCAGCCTTTGCACACCCCCTTCCCATCACAAGGGGTCCCCTGCCTCTCAGGGGGGCCCTGCCCAGTCCACCTATGGATGCCGTTTCTCCTTGTCCCAGGCTCCTTCTGCAGCCTCGACAGCCCTGTTGATGTCCGGGGAGGTAAGCACGTGGCCTCTGAACCCTTGACCTGCCATCCCCGCTCCTGCAGCTCCCACCTGTGGGTCCTCTCGGCCGGGTTCCTGGGGGCTGCTCTGCCAGCCACCCTCCTGAAGGGCGAGGCCCCGAGCTGAGTGGGAGAGAAGAGGCAGGGGAAAGAAAAGGCAGAAGAGGGGCTGACGGCTCGAGCTGCCACCGAGAGCCAAGCCCTGTGCTTCTTTCTCACCCTCTGCCCTTCCTCCTGGGTAACCTTGTTTTATTACCATGTCATTTGCCCAAAGTCACAAGACCTGTTGGTGGGGCCTGGAGTCTCGGGAGGCAGTGCAGTGTGGTGGTTACACCTGGATTCAGGCTCCAACTCCACCACTTTCTGCCAGATGGTCCTGGGCAAGTCACCGAATGTCTCCAAGCCTCATAGGCAAAGTGGGACAGTAGCAGAACCCAGCTCAGAGGGCCGCGGTCAGGATTGAATTCACACAAAGCCCTTTGCACATGGCCCGGTGCAGAGGTGGTGCCCACCAGCAGGTCAGGGGAAGTGGCGGGGGTGCCAGGGGACCCAACTCCACCAGACAAGGCCCCCTGCAGGGTCTCTCCCAGGAGGGAGGCCCAAGGCCACCATCGGCTGGAGACTCTGAGCCTCCTGCTCCCTTACGCCATCTCCCCTGGTCACAGACCCTGCTGCTTTCCCATTCAACTTCCTTTCGTTCCACTGGGCACCCTGCCCCACCTTGCTGGAACCTTCCGAGGCCTGGTTCGGAAGGAGCTCCCCTTGCCATGGGGTGGGACTCCAATAACAATTTAAAGTGAATATTGCAATTTGTGGTTTCCCCGCAGTCATCCCGGCTCCAGGCCATTTCCGAATGGCGGGGGAAGGACAAGCCCACACTCACATACATGCCTACACACACTCATGCACACACACACACACACACACACACACACACACACACACACGGCGGGCTGGGCTGGCGGCCAGAAGGTCTGAGGCGGAGAATGCAGGTCCCACTGGGATTTCCCCGCTCTCGCCCCTGGGGGCTGGGCACCGTGGGCACGTCACTGAGTTCCTCTGAGCTGGTGACCTCAGGGGTGCAGCTGGTGAGAAACAAACCACCTCTCCCCTGCCGGTTTCTCGGAGACCTTGAGAAGGAGCAATGGGACGGCAAGGGAGAAGTTTCATCAATCACAGACCTCACTATGAATGTCCCTTGCCAGCAGCAGCGGCATCGCCCCAGCAGACAGAAATGCCAGAGCCTCTTTGGCACGGAGAGGAACATAGCGGAAGTGCCCGGAATCGGGAACGGCATACATGGCAGAAGTGGGGCAAAGCCTTGGTCCCTAAGTCCCGAAGCCTGAGAAGGTTTGAGTGAGATCAGCTGGAGCGGGGGAGAAGAGGAGGCGCCGCTACCAGGACAGGGAACCCAGTGGGGGCGGGAGGTGGGGGCTGCGGAGGAGGTGGGCGAGCCGAAGGGCCTGCCGGGTGCGGGGCCGACTCATCCTGGGCCCACTGTGGAGAGGGTCGGCTCGGCCTTGCACACAGAGCCCTTCCCAGAAATTGCCGTAAATACTGAAACGTTGTAAAAAAGGAAGTAGAGACATCATCATGGTTTATACGACAGCTTTGGCACTTGTAGTCGATAACCTGAGAGGGTTCCCTCAACAAACTCTCCAAGGGAAACAGGCAGCAGGCCACCCATGTCTCCGAATAACGGTGCCACCCAGCTGCACTCAAACCTGATTGCACCTACACTTTTGGGCTGGGAGAGGAGTCCCAGGGCCCTGTCGGAGGCTCCCTTCCTGCAGCTCTTTATTTCATTAACTCTTCGCCACCCCAGGCAGCTTCAGACCAGCAGCTTCGGGGTCCCCTGGGAGCTTGTTAGAAATGCAGAGTCTCAGGCCCCACCCAGATCTACTGAATCCAAATCTGCATTTTAACAAGATCCCAGGAGAGGCCTGTGCACATCATTTACATGCGTTCCCCAGCCAGGTTTCTGAGATGCACAAAGCCAGCTGCGCCCAAGACATACAGGCAGGGTGGGCACTGTGTTGCTGCCGCTGGCCGCTGAACAGGGTCCGAGAGGGAAAGCGCCGCAGGAGCAGTGGAGAGAGGGGCCCCCACAGAGCCGCGGCTCCCAAGACCCAGTTCTAGGGCCCTGCGAGGAAAACCAGAATCAGTGGGCAGATGCCATCCGGGAAGCTTCCGGCTTGATCTGAGGAGTTTCTCGTAGCTTGAGCTCCCTGTAGAGCCAGGGCTGTCCCAGGAGGATGGGAGGGATGGCCCCAGAAGGACCCCCAAGGAGGCTGGGTGGCCACTTGGTGGGCATGTTGAGGGGAGGGCTGGGCCACCCACATCAGTGCAGGGGAGGGGCCTCCCGGTCACACCTAACGCCCAGCTGCAGCTGCACGGCCCCTTTCATGGGCCCCTGGGGACAGTGGGGCTCCCGCTCGGCTCCTGCTGCAGCTGGAGGGTGCCCAAGCCATGCGCTCCCCCCACCCTCATAGAAGGAGCAGCCTCGAGCATGGAAGGAGTTTCTGCATCAGTGGCCAGCCAGTGTGCAATGCCCTGTCCTCTCTCTGAACCTCAGTTTCCCCATTTGAACAAAGAGGGGGTTGGGCCAAATGAGCCCCAAGGTTTGGGCAGGAGTAATATGTCCCCTGGGTATTTTTCTAGAGAGCTGCTTTGAAAAAATATTGCAGATCCCTGTATACACAGCCCATGCACACACCCACTATTCACATACTCAGAGTTGTGCACACAAACCATCCATATACACAATTGCCCAAACGCATGCACACACACGCATTCAGAGCCCATGCTCACACACACAGCCTATCTAATGCACAGCCCATGCACACATACACACAGCTCATGTACACACATGGCCCGTGCACACACATATGCAGCTCATGTACATGCACTGCATCACACACATATACACACCCCCTCTGTGCTCACACACACTCCATGCACACCCATCACCAAGAGTCTGAGCACCACTATGGACAAGGCCTCATGCTGGGCACCATGGGGATGAACTCAATGGCCATCTTGCCAAAAGACACGTGCAGCTAGCTGAGCAAGGACCAAGCCTGCGGCAGGGGACAAAGGCTGCAGGACAGGGGAAGCTCCTGGACAGAGGCTGACTTCCATCAGGGCAGACCAGGGCAGGCATCCTGGAGGTGCCCGGGAGGCCAGAAGAAAGGGTAGAAGATTTTGGACCTGAAGAGATGGGCCTCTCCACAGGGTAGCACCGCTGAGCTGCAACACAGCCCCTCCCGGCTTCACCCTAGCAGCCCTGCAGAGGCAGGGAGAGTCAGGGAGCCCCTCAACCCTGACACGGCAGCAGTGGGAGCTGGAGCAGGCCCAGGGCTGGGTGGGGTGGAGGATGTTGCCATGTGCGAGCCTCCCTGGCCAACGGCTCTCCCAACCACCACCCCATTCCCTCCCTAACCCTGCAGGCCTATTCCAGCTGGCAGATTCCTAAGCGATATTTAACAGCCTCGACTAGACCATTGGGGCAATTTTCTTTTTAATAAGAATAAAAATAAAACACCTCCAGATCTGAGGCTCAGTTCTTGGGCTCTGCAATAAGAATCCAGTTACGATGAAGCTGAGGGGCCCCTACCCCCAGCCGCCTGGCTCTGCCTCTAGACCTCACATCAACGTCTCCAGGTGGTCTGCTTACATGAGGGATGTTTAAGATGAGTGTGACTTGGTACCAAAGTCTGGCACCAAAAAGAAGCATCTAGGAACATCCCAGATTGGGGGTCTCTGCACAGAGCTGGGTGCAGTGGGCAACTTGGGTCTCTTCTTGACCTGGCAGAGATGCTTCCAGCCGCCCGGGCCACCTTTCCATGTAGGTCTCGGCCCCCTGATACCCAAGCCCTGGGCATGTGGGCCAGTGGAAGGGGAGACACCCCCACGGGCATTTTCTACACACCCCTCCTCAAACACGCCAACTCCCGACAGAGCCCCGGAATCCCTTGAGATGCAGGAGGGAAGGGGGTGGTTGGTGAGAACAAGCCTGCTCCTTCCAACACGGCTGTGCTGGGGTCACGGTCTGCCTCTGCCCCCAGGGCAAGGAACGTTTCCTGCAAAATGAACTTTGCAAAGAGGCAGATCTGGTCTTGTCTCCCCTCCCTGCTCCTGCTCAGGTGGAGACAGGAAAGCCTGCTGGGTCAAGAAAGGCCTGGTCTCCACGGGCCTCTGGCTGGCTGTGTGACCTTTGGAGAGTCTCTTGACCTCTCTGAGCTTCAATCTAGTCATGTGTAAATGGGGACAACAGCAGGGCTGCTCCGTGGCCTTGTTGGGAGGATGGGGTGAGAGAGAGCATATACTGAGCTTTGCATCGTGCTTGGCCCAGAGGAGGTGGTCACGAACATGGCTGTTCTTTCCATTATGAACCCAGGTGTTAAACTGGAAGCCCACAGACAAACACCAAGCTGTCAATATCAGAGTGAAATTTGAAAAAACCATCAAACAGAATAGTTCAAAGTAGGTAGCCGAGCTCCTCCGCATCGAAGACGAAAGGGTGGAGGGAGTGCAGGTTGCAAGAATTCTTGAAGACTGGTTTGGAGAGGATGGGTAGGCGCAGAGGCCTGGGAACCACTCGGATTGTCTAACGGGAGTTCCCTGCGGTGATAGGAAGGCTGTCAGGGAGCCCCGGCCCTGGAATTGTCTGGAAGGTGAGAGGTCGGCTGGCTGGCTGTGCTGGCAGCAGAACCAAGAATTGCAGGATCAGCCTGCACTTTCAGAGCTTTTCTCAGCAGAGAACGTGTGGCTGCTTCTCTGGCCCAGATCTGGGCCAGTCACACAAGCAAGCTGGCGAGAGTCATCTCGGTGCCTAACGACAGAGCAGTACGGGCTCAGCTGAGAAGGCAGAGGTGGCCTCTGACTTTCTGGAGGCCGATCGGGTGTAAGCCACCGCCAGAAGGGACAGCGCTTGCCCAGGCCAAGAGAGTCACAGCGACAAACTCCTAGGATTGGGGGGATGGGGTGTCCTCCAAAGAGAAGGGCAGCTTTAAGCACGGCACCCCAAAGAGGAGAAAGTCCTCATACATATCCTAAGCTGCAACATCCCTGCCCTCCTCCCTCACCAACTGGAGATGCCAGAGAGGGTGGTGAGCGCGATGGGGAGATGTGGCGACTGGGGCAGGGGGGTGGGGACTCCCCTCCTCGCTCATGGCAGGCCCCAGCAGGGGAAGGGTGCACACTGGATCCTAAGTCAAGTTTGGGGTTTTGGTAATTACATGGAACCAGGCATTTTTGGTTGAGTTGAGAAGGAGCATGTGACTTCAATTGACTGTCAAGCCTGCTATCACCGGCAGACGGACCAGAATAGTCACGAGGAGGTCTACCTGGTGAGAGTCAAACAACCCTGGGAACGCGTGGGAGACAATAACAAAGTGGTTTTCTGATTGCACCCCCAAGCCCCGCGTTTCACATGCCGGTTGCTAGGATGGAGGCCTCTCCCGGTGACGGGCACGGCGATTGCTTGCATGCAGCAATGCTTTGCCCATCTTCAGGTAATGACACCCCCTTCTTTTGGGGACAGTTCTTCACCCCTGCCTCCCCTCCCCCATTCCACTCCTGGCTCTGGAAGTGAGAGCCGCCGTCTTCTTAGATCCCCCTGCCTCCCCGCTCCGAGGGGAAGCTGGGATGGGCATGGGACCCCATCTGGGCCAGTGGTAACCCTTCCCTGGGAATTATTCCTTCTCCAGCCTCAGGGAGGGGTAAGGCTGTGTGTTTGGGTCACTTCTGGCCTTGCCCTGTGCTCTGGGGAGAAGCTGCTTGGAGGGAATGAGGGTGGCCTCCTGGAGGAAGACACCCTGAGAAGATCTGGGAGGAAGGGCAGGGGCTGACTGCCTGGTTCCCAGCCACCCCGGGGGCAGCTCCAAGCCCCACTTGGCTGTTTGGTGACGGGACTCCCCTGGTGTCCCATCAGCTGTCCCTTACAGCTGAAGGCATCCAGATGAATCCGGCTAGCCCCAGAAAAGTGGGGATGGGGCTCCCTGCTAGCGAGGCCCAGCTGTCGGCAGAATCACTCCCTGCTGGGTGGGAGCCAAAGCCAGCTCCCCACTGTCCCAGTCGCACGCAGGCCCACGACCCTCATCAAAATTCCATTCAGCAGGGGGCTCATCGGCTCACGTGGCTGCTTCACGAATGCGATGTCACCGTGTCCTCTCAACAAATCCTTGAGGAAAGCATAGCATCTCCTTTTTATAAATGAGAAGGTGACGTGCTTTGCCCCAAGTCTCACCTTGGGAATTGTCACTAGGACTCGAACCCAGGTCTGCCTGCACCCCCGGCTGCGTTCCTCCCCTCCCCGGAAGCTGCCCAGTGGGTCCCCTCCCTGCAGGGAGGTCATGCGAGGGGCTCGAAGGAGGCTCCAGACTCAGAAATCTCTGTGGCCCCTCCCAGGGCCAACTTTAATCTAGTATCCTCAGTTTCCCCATCTGCAAAAGGGAGCACGTGCAGGAGCATGTGGGGAGCTGTGCAGCACGGCAACATGCCCTATGATTTTGCAGGACAAGATGACACCCCAAGGCCCACCCGCGTCGGCTCCCGTGGAGAACAAGTCATCAAGTAAAACTGGCCCAAACTCATGCCTGCCATGAGCTTCCTTGAATCTGGGTGGGGCCCCTGGGTGGCCTCCCCACTCCTCCCATCCAAACAAAACGGGGTGCCAGGTCACCTTTCAGGATGCCTGGTCCTGTGTGAACATTCATTTATACATTCACTCATTCTTTAAATATTCATCATGCATCAGGATACATCATGGAACAAATCAGACAAAATCCTAGAGGAGCCTACATTCTGGTGGGAGAGAAAGATGATTAGCATAATAAATAAGCAAATCCTGTAGTGCACTGGGGGTGACAAGTGGTAAAGGAACAGATAGACTGGGGGGAGTGGAGCAAGGGACAATCGATTGCCAGTTTAGACAATGAGTAGGAGAGTGCGCCAGTAAGGATTCCAGGACGTGCAAAGGGCCTGAGGTGCGAGCGGCTTGCAGTGTTGAGCAGTAACAGGGGCCAGTGGGACTGAGGTGGGGGGCAAGAAGGGCCATGGTACAGTGAGCCAGAGGGGCAGAGAACAAAGCAAGGAGCTGCCCCATTCGGCAGCTGCCCCTCCAGCCAGGGCAGAAGCAGCGATACCCAAGGAGGAGAAAGGACCCCCCACACCTGAGAACAGACCAATAAGGCTGAGGCTTGGCATGGGGGCTGGGGGCAGGCATTCCCCAAGGCATTTCTGGAGCAAAGAAGAAAGGGTCTGGGGAAGGGGCAGAAGCCCCACCTGTCCCCTCTCGGTCTGTCACTCGGACCACAGCAGGTCCCATCACTGCCTCTGGTTTGCTCAGCTCTAAATCGAGATGCCCACCTCACGGGATCGGTGGGAGGACACGGGAGGTCACGGCTGGACTCGCGCTGTCTCAGGGTCCGGGACAGCCCTGCGTCCACGCCCGGGGCCGAGCAGGGAGAGGGGCTCTGGGGTCTCCCCCTCCCCGAACCGGGCCTTCCCGGGAAGACACATACCTCTGCTCCCCCAATCTGGAAAGCATTGAGGCCGGATGGCTCCGTTTCAAGCGCAATTATTACAAACCCTTCAGGGAATGTGAGTTCCAAAATGAAATCTCTCTGTCAAAACTTTCATTAACGTGCCATTGCTGGGCCAGGATCGGCTTACACGCCGTGCCCACGAGAGCTCAATGGAGACCAGATTTTGGGGGGTGCCGTGCGGCGGGCAGCCAGCGCCAGGTCTCCCTGCCTCCTTGGCGCTTGCAAACCCCAAAGAATCCATCTGCAGACTGTGTCTCCCACAGACAACAGCCTTTGTCTTGGGACAGGCCGCTCGGGTTTCATGGGCGACAAACGTTCAAGTTAAACTAACACGCCGGCTTGTTTAGCGCATGGTCAGAAAATGCTCATTTCTCTAAACTAGGACCAACATCAGGAAATAACGCCGAGAGTGTGGCATTGCACACGCACAATGTGTGTGCCCAGCCGCCAGGTGTCGGGGCCCCATCATCACTTTCAGACGAGGAAATGAGCTTTAGAGATGTCGGATGATTGGCCAAGGTTTGGCAAGGATGCTCAAAGCTGGCTTGAGAATCCCAGGCCCCCGCCAGCATGCCCGGTGCTCATTCTGCCCCCTGGGGCCACCATGCCCACCTCTGGGTCTTCCCTCAATCTCTGTGATGCTACTTGGAGGACCCCCAGGGAACCTGGCACAGTGGGCAGCCTCAGGGTTAGTTTTCCGATAAGGCCCCCCTTCCCACAAATCCACGTGGCTCTTCCCGGGGGAGGTGGTGGTGAGCGGAAAACACCAGAACAGTGTCCCCAGTGGCCCCTGCATGCCTTCTCTCCTCTGGAGTCCCTCCTCCATCCCACCAGGGAAGTCTTTCTGAAGCACAGACCTGAGCTCTGCTCGTGCCCCGGCTCATTAACCTCGCATGGCTCCCCATTGCCGACAGGACCAAGCTCCGTAAGGCTGGGCCAGCAGCGTCCCCATGTCCAGCCACAAGTTCCGTCCTTCTACCCCAAGCACCCTGCCTTCCAGACACAAGAGCCACCTGCTGCTCTCCCAACACACCTCGCCTCTCTGTGCCTTCAGGTTTTTGCATCTGCTGCTCCTTCCACAAGGGAACTTTTCCAGCTAGTCTCCTCTGGCAGATCTTAACGCATCTTCCCAGCTCCACACCTCCTCTGTGAGGCCCTCAGGGACTCCCAGGGGAGCCGGCTGCCCCTCCTGAGCATCCCCGGCCCGTGCTCACCTGTTAAATGGCACATCGAGATTATCTGCCTCTGTGTTTGTCCCCTCGCTAACTGACCTGAGCTCCTCGGGGACAAGCACTGGGTCGTATTCCCTTAGAGTCTCCAGCACTTTCTGAGAAAGGGAAAGCATCCAAAGAATTCCACGTCATAGTCTAGTGATCCAAGGTTCAAATCCCAGCCCCGGCACTTACAAGCTGGCAAATGATTCAATCTGCCTGGGCCTCAGTTTTCTTGTCTACAAAATGATACCTCTCAGGATTGGTGGGGGTGTGTGAGAGGGGCAATGTCCTCAAAGGGCTTGGCCCTGTGCCTGGCATCCTGAGGTGCCCAAAACCTGTTAGCCAAACTAAGAGGGTGAGCCTCCTGCTCCCTGGCCACACACTGGGGCTTTAAACACCGGGAGGGCAAAGCAGTCACCCCGTCCTGGCTCCCAGAGGCTGCAGGTGCAGATTCAGCCAAAAACTAGATCCCAAGGAAGAAAGAAACGAAGGCCAGGGATGACACTGAGGTCTCCAGCCAGCTGGATGCAGCCTGCTCGTGAGCCACAAGAGCCCACTCCTAGGGGGCAGAGGTGAACGAGGGGGCCGTTTGGCTAGAGCTGTGAGGCCTCCAGTACCTGGCAGGTGTGTCCCACCCCCCATGCTGGGGACCAGCAGCCCAAGCCACTCCTTTCTCCTGAGCCCTGATGGTTCCCGTGGCGTGTGGCGTCCGGCCTGGCCACAACCGACTGGTCCAGGAGTCAGGTGACTTGAGATGCTGCCCAATAGGATGGTGGCAAATTACCTCGGGAAGTGACACATAAGTGTGCCCAGAGTTGTGGGCTTGCTGGGGTTCGTGCCGGGCACCACTGAGCCATCTTGCTGGCTGTGCTGGGGCCTTCAGAGGCTCCGAGCCCAGAGAGACCACACGGGGTGGGGACAGCACCCCAGATACCCAGAGTGCCTGCCTGTACCCCTGCTCCAAACCCCACCTCCAGAGGTGCCCCAGAAACCTTGAGGAGCCAGACAACTCTCAGAAAGATGGGGATATCGAGTCCTCGTGCTCTGAAGAGCTTGGTCCCAGTGTCTCTGACACCTGGTCTGACTGTCATCCAGCCGTGTCTGGCAGATAACGTAACAGGGCTGCTGCGTGAGAGGGTGGGTGACAGCCGGGACCAAAGCCCCTCTTCCCCGGGCAGCCCCCTGCTCGTCTGGCATTCTCAGGGGATAGTGTAATGCCTCTTGAAGACAGCACGCCATACCTGTTTTTTTTATCTGGACCAAAATAACACCAGGTCAATTAATTTTTAAAGCCGCACAGCTCCTCCAGGCTGCCTTTGCCAGGAGGAGATATGGAAGCAGCAGGGAAGCCCAGGCTGGGGTGGGAGGATCAGGTGGGATGACTCATTGCCATCCCCCCGCGGTGCCATGTAAGCATCGACTCAGAAAGGGGGTCTCACTTTCAGTCTGGTGTGCTCCGGGAGGCTTGTGCTCCCCGTCCCGGTGCTGGCAAAGCCAAGTCACGTTCACGCGGTTAAACAAGTGCAGCTGGAGGAGGGGGAGCCTGGGGGAGGCGGCCGGCCCCCTGTCTGGCCTCCCTTGACAGAACTCGGTCACTCACTCACTCAACAAACCTGCTGTTGGCTGTACTCGGCTTGTCCGCAGATAACCAGGCATTCCGGGAGGCATTCCGGGAAGTACCGGAATGGCAGACAGAACCCAATCCTGGCCCTCAAGGAATCCCCAACTCTGGAGCAGAGACTCTTAGCCAGAGCCCCAGGATCAAAATCAGGGGGTTCATGAACTTTGATGGGAAGTGGATGACGTTTGTATTTTTACATGCCTGTAGCTGAAATTTAGCATTTCTGTCCGTTATGAACACAGTTTTTAAAAAACGCAGTAGAATGAGAAGTACCTGTGCCCTTGTTCAGGATAGAATTCACAGGTGTTTCTGCCTCACCTTACAATTATTGCAGCTATCTTGAAATATCATTGATACGCATCATGACGCTGACCCTCTGTTACATCTTGCTATTTTGAAAACTGTATTTCTCAGTAATTTGTAATCCTGATGGGCTACTTTTGCAGTTAAAAACATTACTCTGAGAAAAAGCATGCAGGCTCTAGTGGCAGAAAGGGGTGAAAGGGCCTGAGGCACCAAAAAGCAAAGGCCCCCTGTTGGCCTGGACCCACAAGCAGTTTTCACTTAGTGGGGTGAGGACTCTAACCCTGGGGAGTCAAGGAAGACTTCCCGGAGGAGGTGACGTCTTACCTGGGCAGACCAGCAGAAACTGCTGGCCTAAGCCGGAGCTTGAGTGAACAAGAAAAGACGAGAGGCTGGTTTGCCGGGTGGGGAGGGGAGGCAAGGAGGTCAGGGTGGAAAAGCCCCCCGCTGGGGCAGCCAGGAAGGGAGGCTGCCCAGCCCATCCCGGCTTCTTGATCTTCATGTAATGAGGAGGGAAAAGGACGAGCTTCGGCTCAGACAGACCCTGGGTCCAGCCCAGCTCTGGCGTTCACTGGTTGAACGCCCCCGAGGATAGAGACAGCTCCGTCAGGTCTCATCGTTCTCCTCCGTGAAAGGAGGGTGACAGCGGTGGCCTCTTATAAGGATTAAATGAGCCGATGGCCAGTGTTTGCCCGGCACACCTGGCACAGCCCAGGACATGGTGGTAAATCATCATCATTATCCATATTATTTTACCACGACTTTTCTTAAGGAAAAAGAGAAAAGCCCCCTCCCCACTTCCCCAAACATACAAACACACTCAAGATCACACTGTCCGGGCAGGAGAAAAGAGTAGGGGATGGCATTTCCTTGAGAGATCAGCTCTTACCTCCCTAAATTCATCCTTCATGCTGATCAGGGGCCTCCCTCGGACCCCCAGTATCTTGGCCTTGGGGCAACCCCCACCACCACCATTGTTAGCCCCTCCAAGCAGTCCCCCAGACTTCAGAGTAGGATCAGAGGCCCAGCCCCAACGCCCGGTACTCTCGCACCCCGCCACCCCAAAGTCCTCACACCCCAGAGGGGCGGAGCAGCCCCAGCACTGGGCTCCAAACTCCCACTACACATTTGCACAACCTCCAGGGGCCTGCTGGTGAATGCTTATCAACTGCTCTCGGGGGTGGAAGGGGGTCCAGTGCATGCTGACAGCTCCCTGCTAGGACAAGCATGCCCGTCCCCATTTTACAGGTGAGGAAACTGAGGCCCAGAGGGATTAAGCTCACACATCTAGAGACTCTGAGCTATTTCCCTCTGCTTTCCCACGAGGCCTGCTCTAAAAGTGCGCTGTTTTCAGAATGGCCTTGTCCTCAGGTCTTGCTGGCAGAGGACGGATGAGGGTGACCTGGGGTGCTACAGGGGCTGGGAGCCAGCTGCACGGGGCTCTCCGCCTGGGCTTGTTTCAGGACGGCCCAAGGTGACCTGCTGGCTCCAGGCCAGCTGCAAAAAGAAACAGGCTGCAGCACCCCCTGCAAGTCCCTTAGTGACAAATGCATTTTTCCAACCAAATCAACAGCCACCCAGCAGGCGGTATTTTCATTTCTCCTGCAAATGCTTTTTACTGTTTCGCTCTTTTTTTTTCTTTTTCTTTTTAATGACTCGCTTTCTTCTGAACCAAACAAAAGCCCATTGTCTGAGCAGCTCCAGGCACCCAGGATTGCTCTTTGATCCACTGGGGACCACTTGGGTCCCTCTGCCTTTTGAACCCCAGATGTGCAAAAGGATCTCGGGGTCCCTTCCAGCTGTGGCAGCTGACAGCATGACTGCTCCCAGGGTGACAGAGGATGGACTAGATCTGGCACCCCTCTCCCCCAGGAAAGGGTGGCTGGGCTGTAAAAGCTAAGAAGACCCCAGGCCTTGCCTTCCCACAGGTAGGAAAAGCACCTGGATCCCAGTCCCAACCCAGGCCCGGGCTCCCTGGGGGGCTTCAGGCGTGAGTTTCTTTTCTGCAGATACGAACAATGCCCACCCCATGGGATCTTGTGAGCAACGAAGGGAAGGAACTGGAACTTCCCAATCCCTGCTTGGTGTCCGCATGTTGTAACCTTATTTCATCCCAAGTGAAAATGTGCCTTTGGCCGAGGAATTTTAGGAGTTAAGCTGCAGCTCCCCCAACTCTACAGACTCAAAATCTGTTACAAAAGGACCGCTTTTAACGAAAGGAAAAATCATGGCTCCCGTGCAAACATAAAACGAACATATGTCTAAGATTTCATTTAACACATTAATTGAAGAGGGAACAAATCTGCAAGATGCTACAACCAGTTCAAAGGAAAATTCCTTTGACCACACACAGATGGAGGCAAATGATGAATTTACAAACTGATGCATAACGGGCCTAGCCACAGGGTGACCATCAATTGCACTCTACTGGACACAGTTAACGTACATTAATACGGACAAGAGTCGTTCGCATTTTTGTTAGTTTTGTTTGAATTTACAGGGCTGTAAAACAGCTCAAAGACAATAAAAGGCAGTGGGGACAAATAACTAAGGGCTGACAAGAGCTGTGAGATGTTTTGGGTCATGAGAATTGTTTAAAATGGAGAATACTAAGGATTGTACAACTAAGTGATGATAATGTGAGATATGGATGGATTAGCATGGACAAAACATATGCTATGTGAACTTAGGAACCCCCTACTTTATAAGTCAAGCCCTCAATCTTGAGGCTTGCTCTGGTGAAGCTTATGGTTGTAAAACGGAGGCTAAGCCCACCTATAATTATGCCTAGGAGTCACCTCAGAGAACCTCTTTTGTTGCTCATATGTGGACTTTCTCTCTCTAAGCCCAACTCTGCAAATAAATTCATCACCCTCCCCCTGACATGGGACAGGACCCCCCAAGGTGAGTGAGTCTCCCTGGCATCGTGGGACATGGATTCTGGAAATGAGCATGACCCTGGCATCAAGGGATTGAGAATGCCTTTTTGACCAAAAGGGAGAAAAGAAAGGCAACAAAATAAGGTTTCAGCGGCTAAGAGATTTCAAATAGAGTCAAGAGGCTGTCCTGGAGGTTACTTCTTTGCAAGCTTCAGCTAGATTTGCCAAATGGCTGCCATATACTAAGCCCAAGTCAACAGTAGTCCCGAAAACCTTAAAGAATACCTGGGTCCCTATCTCAGACTCTATAAAAGTTTCACTCACTAAGTTTCTTCTTCAGAAACTTAAATCCTCCAGAGAGCTCCTATGCAGCTAAGTCCCCAAACCCAGAGGCAATAGCCTATTCAAGAACGTCGACTAGATGTGTCCCCTTTTCCCATAATGTCAACACCCCTTTTCAACATGAACAAGTTAGGGTGGTCACTGCCTAGACATCCCTGAAGATTGAGAAAATGATTAAACTAGAGGAAGGGGTAGCAACAGACAAGATGGAATTTAACAATGGATTATGAATATTGAATCTCTATATAATTTTCTTTTTCTTAGTTGCTAAGGTATTAGATTAGCTAGAAGGAAAGAACTGAAATGATACAACTGTAACCCACAGCATCCTTTGAAATTTGTTCTATAGCTACTTTTTAAATTGTAATTGGAAAGCTGTACCTTGTATACACGTTGTCTCTCACAATAAGGAAATAACTGAAACTATGGTCCTGTAACTCATAACAACTTTGGAAATTTCCTATATAAACTACTTGTTAAATTATACTTTGAAAGACATTATCTTTTTTACGTATGTCATATTTCACAATCGGGAAGTGAATGAAACTGTGGAACTGTGAACTATGATATTCTTTGAAATTTACTCTCTGCTTGTTAAATTGCACTTGGAGAGTTATCACTTCTATGTATATATGTTATATTCTACAACAAAAAATATGAAAAAAAAAAGGCAGTGATGATGCAGAAGGCCTTATTGGACAGGACACTCAGAAAACTTTTTTTTTTTTTTTGGTCCTGTAATTTAAAAGACACTGCACGAGCCCCAACAGTGACATTGTGGGTTCGCTTCATGGTCTCCAGGCCTAGCTCTGACCTGCCCTGGGAGTTGGTCTTTTCTGCTCAGGACCCCTCTGTACCCCCTGCAGGGAACGGGCTGCTGTGAGGTGGAGGGTGGGCAACCAAAGGACTCGCGCACAAGCAGAAGACCCTGAGGACACTGGAGGAGATGGGGGGTGGGGAGGCCTAGATATCCCACTGCCCCCACAAACACCCCCCAAGCACCGTGGCTGGATCTGAGCCCCCCACCCCACCCCCTGAGAGGACCAGAGCCCTTCAAAACAGACCAGAGAAGATGTCCAGGCTAAGGGGAGAAAGGACCAGACACAGAGCTGGAAGACGAAGGGTGAAGGAGCACGGAGAAGATCCCCCAGGGGCGAGGTCAACCCCAGTCCTTAAAACCTGGCAGCAGGCAGGGGGGGTCGGCCTGGTTGGGGAGCCCTTGGAGGGAGGGTGGGCTCCAGCCCCCTTTCTCCGAGAGGGTCCTCCAGCTTCGGTTGCTCAAAGCGAAGGGGCAGCCTCTCCAGGGAGTCCTCTCTGCCCAGGACAGCAGTAGGTGGCCGCAGCAGGACGGTGACAAGCAGGTGGAACCACCTAGAAGCTCACTTCCCCTCCTCAGCCTCCCTGACAGCAACAGTCCTGGGGGCAGGAGCCCCCCACCCCCACCGCCAGCCTGACATCCAGGCAGGCCGTGAACCCACAGGTTTGGAGGCCTGACCTGGGCAAAGCAGGTCTGAAGACAGAGGCTCAGGGCACCGAAGAGACCCGAGCCACCCCTGAAGCCTCCCGCTGCCCCACCCGGGGCCTGCTCAGAGAACTCGGGGCCAGGGACACACATTCCCAGAGTCCCCGGCCGGCCCGCCTGCCCGCCCGCCCTCCACCTTGGGCACCTTTCTCTAACTCACACCAGGGCACTGCAGCCCTGGAGTGTGGCATTTTGCCAGTCACTGTGCACCTGCTCAACAAACAGGTGCAGGGGCCCACCCCAGCTGGGCACGTGCTGGGCAGTGCACCGGACGCCATGCCGCCCTCGAGAACGAAAACTGGCTGAACTTCTCCAGAACTTCCGCATGGACATGACCCCTGGTATATGTTTCTAAGGCTCGGCCATGGCTCTGGGCACAGAACCAGCCTCGGGGAGGGGAGTGACCATCCCAGGGTCACACAGTGAGCAAGTGGCAAAGCTCGGCTCAGACCCGGGCACCACTTGCCCTCCTGCCTGGAGGCACCTCCCTGGGGCTCGGCCCTCCTTGGGTGCCCAGGGAAAGTTCCCCAGGGGATCTCAAGCTTGGATCCCACGTCTGCAAACAGCCCTGGGAGGTTCTGCAGGTTGGGGGAGGGGGGCTGGTGGTGTTGGGTTACATCTGTGCCCTCCCCACCCTCACCACCCACATCCTCTTGGCTTCCTTTGTCTCTCCCCCAGCACCCTCTGGCCTCCTCCCCCAAGCCTGTCTGGAATTCCCTTAATTGGGAGCTGTTGGCCTGGACCCCCCTCCCCCGCCGTTCCTGGGACTGTGGTCCGCCGACCACGGGGCGAGCACAGGGTCACAGCCTCCCTGCAGATTTGCCCAAAGGTTTCAGAATTAATAGCATGGAATCTGAGTCCAAAATAGCATCAATTACATCCTGGAATCCATTACGTTCTGATCTGCTAGGCAGGAGGAAACGTGGTCTGTAGTGAAATGAAAGACATCCTGGAACCCATTACGGACTCGGAGAGAAGACAAAGGCAGCAAAAAAGGACATTATGGGATCCACGTGCCTAATAAAGGACGTGTTGGCATCTCCCTTCCACCAGGATGTGGATTAACAACAGATGTAGCACACTCATGTCGATTTGTATGCTAATCTAAAACAAATGCGTGGGCTTTGCAGACAGGAATTCTATAAATGCAGCTCCGGCCCCGCTCCCCGCTCCCCACAGCTGCCAATGGCAGGGGCAGGGCCAGCTGGTGGGGAGGGGGCGCTGGCTGCAGGCACCCCCAGTCGGGGTCCGGGTGGGGTCACAGCCCCGGCCCCTCCCTCCTTGCTGTTTCTGGTGAGCCTGCTCCTTAAACCCCAATACGCAGCTGGGGTCTTCTCACGGGGAAGGGCACAGAGAACCCCAGATTCTGGGGGGGATGTGGAACCAAGAATTCAGCGTGGTTACTCTGTGGGGCTCTTGATCCCTGACTGTCTCTTTCCCAACTCTTGGCCATGCCCAAAGGCTGAAACAGACCCCAGCATCCCAGAGAATCTCATACCTGCTGAGATCGCTTTATCCCCCACTCCACCTTCTGAGATGAGAAGTCTGAGGCTCAGGGAGAGAGTGTAACTACCACAAAGCCATGTGGAAGCAGCAGCCGGAACCTGACCCACCCAGGTCTCCTCTGTCCACTGTCCCATGCTGCCCTTATGCTCGGGCAGCCTCCAGGGCCCCAACACCTGCAGGGGTGTAGCAACCTGCTCAGGGAGATGCCAGAAGAGTCGGATCTATCCCCCCAAAGAGCCTCTCCCGGGGCCTCTCCAGGGCCGGGCCCTGTCCCGGACACCGCAGATGCAGAGATGAATCTGACGAAGGGCTCAGCATCCTGCACGAAGCAGCAGCCATAGATCGGAGGTGGGAGAGCTGTGACAGAGGCCGGGACAAGCTCCAGGTGGCCCAAAGGAGGAAGTGATCAGGATGACCACATCCTTTCTGGTCCTCAGGTATATGTCCCAGTGGGGGGGCTTAGCGGCCCCTGCAGCACGCTTAGCACGCAGTATCCCTGCCTGACTTTGGAACGTGTTTTTACTATGCATGTGTTCTGTATGAAATGACTATACTCTGAGGCCATGCTGTGAATTCTCCACTCAGGGGAGATGGAAGGTCGACCAGATACCTCCCTGTTGCTGGGTCTCAAATGGGAGAAGCAGTGTCCACTCGACTCCAGCAAGCTGTGAGCTGCCCTCCAGATTCCTCTCACCTCTCTCTGCATCTGCTTGTCCCTCTCTCTCCAGGTCTTTCGCTTCCCTGGTCAAAATATGCAATGGGGTCAGAAGGGCGACTTCTGACCTCTGCCACTCATTAGGTGTGGCACCTTACACAGTTTCCTTTAACCTCTCTGAACGTCCATGTGTTCCTACACAGCTTTGCCTTGCGTGCAGGGCTGCCGAGCGCTGAAGGAGAATGTGGGAATCTGGACACTTAGAAGTTACTTGATAAAAAGTCACTTCTTTCTATTCTGCCTGTGGCAGAGATGTGGTCACGAAAAATTCCATTTCTTTCCTACATTTCCTCGACCCCTTTGAGTTGACCAGGGCCACGGGTCTAGTTTTGGCCCGTAAGTCATAAAGGTTTAGGCGTTGAAAAGCCCATATTCAATTGTTCAGTCTCCCACCAGTTCCAGAAGGTACAGTTGCAAGATGGCGGAAGCTCTGTCAACCTGGAGCCCCAAGGAACTCTGTGAAGCGGAGCCCCCCACTGATGCGCAATGGACATTAGCATGAGCAAGAAAGAAACTTTTATTAAGTCCCTGAAATCTTGGGGCTGTTTGTTACCAAAGTGTAACCTAGTCCATCCTGACTATTGCAATATCCTACATTATTAGGGTTATCATGGGGATGATATGAGATGATATATATTAAAATAACTAGCCTAATATGGGAACACTAACATCTAGTCTCATTTCTTTTCTATCTCCTTCTCAGGATAAATTTGGCATAATTAACGATCACAGTTTGAATTGGGAGAAAATTAGTTATTTTATTTTCAAAGACCTCCAGCTAGGCTACATAAAAATCTCAATAAAGAGGAAAAAATACATATGGCATCAATATAATAATAATTATTATGGTTAGCATTTATCGAGCAGTCACTACATGGCAAGATCTTTTACTTAAATTCTTACCTAGTCCTGACAACTCCTTGTAGAAGGCAGTGGTATTCCCACTTTACAAACAAAGAAATTGCCACTCAAGGAAGTGAAGTAGCCATCCCTAGTGCTGAGAAAATGGCAGATAAGAAACTCCAAAAAATCTCCTGCTACAAACACACAGAAATCCTGGATAAAATAAAGGAAAAATAATTTTTAAATGCATAGTTGTGTGCCCAAGACAGAAAGGAGGTACTTACAAAAATAAAGAGGAAACTGGGGGTGCAGTTATCACCACAAAAAACCGGCTTGGGTTTTTAGGGCTCTCACATACACAAGCTTTGAGGGTCTAAGACATGGGGAAGGGCTACACCCTCCATGAAAAATTTGCTAGAAGACAATTTGGCAGTCAGCCCCGGGAAGGAACAATGAAGCGTCTCCATTTTGCCTGGGTTTAAATTGAAAATCGCTCCGATACATCCAAACCTCAGGCCTGTGGATCTGGGATTTGAATTAATACTAGAAACCCACTAGAATTTCTCTAGAAACCGATAAACCAAGAAATTAACATGAAAATCAGTGCCTGCCCAGTGATACTCTGGGAGCCATGTAAAACTGTGTGGACGAATGGTTCCCCAATGCGGGCTGTAAGGGATTCTTATGGGAAAAGAAGCTGTGACTAAGGTGAGTCACCATAAAAAATGACAAAAGCAAGCACGGAAATGATCCGCCATGAGTGAGAGCAAATAAAACAATCAACAACACAAGAAAATAGAATTTGGACGTCATTAACATGGTGATGTAAACAGCTACTGAAAACTCCTCTCCAGAGATTCAACAAAAGAAGGACAATTCTGAATTGTTTGAAACTCTGGAGGAGGATATAGACTGGAGAAGGATGCAGATGCTAAATTGATGCAGATGCCAAATTGAAAAAAGAGAAGAAGTATCAGGTAGGAATCTTCTGTCCCAGATCAGCCAGTCCTCTCCCCTCCCCCTCACTCCGGATCAGTGTGGGAAAGGCACAGAATCAGCAGACAGGAACCCTCCCACCAGGGACACAGATTTTAAAATCTCTCAGAACAGTGAGATATACCCCCACCATTTGAAGACCTGGGGGAGAGGTGAGGACATTTGAAGGCCCAGGTCAGTTAGGGACAAAGAGACTGAGACAACATGGACAGAGGCTGTGTTTCTAGCCCTGGGTCTGAGAGCCCTTACCCTACCCTCGAGGGAAGCAGCAGCCAGTTGCCATTTTCTAGCCTTGGGGGATGAGTTGCCATTTTCTAGCCTTGGGGGATGGCTAGAGTACTGGGTCAGCTGAGGGAGTACTCTGCCAAAGTGAGCCAGATTTGAACCAGTAAAGTGACAGCATAGGAATCCTGTAGTTTCATCTCACCTGTGTAGACGCAACCTGTGCTGTTAGGCAAAGCAGCCTCTGAGGACGATTAAGTTGCCAAACAGCACCATCTTCTGGGCAGTCAGGAAAGTGCAAGGGAATACAAACACTTTTAAAAAGATGTTTCAGACCCTTCATTGGGACCATAGGAAATGGTCTACACACCCTGCACAGAAACCCAGCCCAGTTTTGGCTGAGAAATATGGACAACCTGTCAAAGCAGGGCTCTAAAACAAACCCAGGTCTTGCTGACTGGAGGAAAACAAAGCACCACTGGAAGCCAACAGATCTATTTTACCACACACAGTGAACTTGCTGGGGGCCCAGTGCCTACCTACCATCCCTGTGGCAGGCCACGCTGGGTGCCTGACTATGTGGGAAGACTGGGGGTCAGAGTCAATCTGACAACTGGCTAGCGAGAGAAACAAAGAAATATAGAGACCAAAAAACCAACAAAACATCCCAAGGCAAAAGAGAGAAAACAACCTCCAGAATAAACTAATCAAGAAAATCAGAAGCCTAGACAGCAAAAATCACGAGCCATACCAGCAAACATGAAGATACGGCCCAGTCAAAGGAACAAACTAACACCTCAACTGAGATTCAAGAGTTAAACAACTAATTAAAGATGTTCAAACAAATCTAAATCAAATCAATGAGTTGAAAGAAAATGTGACAAAAGCGATGAAGGTTTAAAGAAGACACTGGGTAACTGTAAGGAAGAATTCATAAGCTTGAAAAAACAAACGGCAGAACTTACGAGTATGAAAGGCACAACAGAAGGGATGAAAAACACAATGGAGACATAAAACAACAGACTTGGAAAGGCAGAAGAAAGGATTACTGAACTAGAAGTAAATCTGAAATCCTACACACAAAAGAAGAAATAGGGAAGAGAATGGAAAAATATGAGCAGGGGATCAGGTAACTGAATGACAACATGAAGCTCACAAATATATGTGCTATAGACATCCAACAAGGAGAAGAGAAGGGAAAAGGGGCAGAAAGAATAATAGAGGAAATAATAAATGAAAATTTCCCAACTCTTATGAAAGACATAAAATTACAGGTCCAAGAAGGACAGCATACCCCAAACAGAATTGATCCAAATAGACCTACTCCAAGACACTTACTAATCATATTGTCAAATGTCAAAGACAAAGAGAGAATTCTGAAAGCAGCAGGAGAAAAGCAATCCATCACCTACAAGGGAAGCTCAATAAGACTAAGTGCGGACTTCTCAGTAGAAACCATGGAAGCAAGAAGGCAGTGGTATGACATATTCAAGATACTGAAAGAGAAAAACTGCCAACCAAAGAATCCTGTATCTGGCAAAACTGAAGTTCAAAAATGAAGGAGAATTTAAAATATTTACAGCTAAATGGACACTGAGAGAGTTCATGAACAGGAGACCTCCTCTACAAGAAATAATAAAGAGAGTACTACAGACAGATAGGACAAGACAGGAGAGACAGCGTTGGAGAAGAGTGTAGAAATGAAAATACAAGGTGATAGAGGGTAGAGATTGGGCATTTAATGCTGAAGGAGTACAGAATGTTTATCAGGATTGATTGTATAGATCCAGAAACAGATAGAACAATATTGGGTGATAGTAGCACAATATTTTAAGTACACTGAACAAAGATGACTGTGGGAACAGTTGAAAGAGGAAGGTTAGGAGCATGTAGGACACCAGAAGGAAAGATAGAAGGTAAAGACTGGGACTGTTTGACTTAGTGAAACCTAGAGTGGTCAACGATTGTGATTAAATGTACAAAGATAAGAATGTTTTTATATGAGGGAGAACAAATGAATGTCAACTTTGCAAGGTGTTAAAAATGGTGTGGTATTGGGGAAGAATACAATCAATACAAACTAGAGTCTATAGTTAACAGTAACATTGTAATATGCTTCCATTAATCGTAACAAAGGCAATATACCAAAGTTAGATATCTATAAGAAGGGGATATAAAGGAGAGGTATAGGATTCTTGGTGTTGATATTGTTGTGTAACTTTTTTGTTGTATTGTATTTTTATTGTATTGTATATTTTTCTTTCTTTTTCTTTTTTCTTTTCTCACCTCTTCTTCTTTCTTTGTGGAAGAAATAGAAAAGTCCTCATATAGATAATGGTGGTGAATGCATAACTATGGGCATACAGGGAACCACTGATTGTTTACTTAGGATGGAATGTACAGTGTGTGAATAAAACCATCTAAAAAATAAACAGAGGGATACAAGTGCTGGAGAAAATGTTGAGAAAGGGATTGTTCTAGTTTGCTAATGCTGCAGAATGCAAAACACCAGAGATGGATAGGCTTTTATAAAACGGGGGTTTATTTCACTACACAGTTACAGTCTTAAGGCCACAAAACATCCAAGGTAACACCTCAGCAATCGGGTATCTTCACTGGAGGATGGCCAATGGCGTCCGGAAAACCTCTGTTAGCTGGCAAGGCAGCTGGCGTCTGCTCCAAAGCTCTGGCCTCAAAACGGCTTTCTCCCAGGACGTTCCTTTCCAGCAAGCTTGCTTCTCTTCAAAACATCACTCCCAGCTGCGCTCTCTTCTCCCTCTCTGAGTCGGCTCATTTATATAGCTCCACTGATCAAGGCCCACCCTGAATGGGTGGGGCCACACCTCCATGGGAACATCTCATCAGAATCATCTCCCACAGCTGAGTGGGGCACATTCCAAGCAAATCTAACCAGCACCAAAATTTCTGCCCCACACAAGACCACAAAGATAATGGCATTTGGGGGACACAATACACTCAAACCGGCACAGGGATGTAACTAATCACTGTTGGTGGGGAAGTAGAATGTTGCAGCCCATCTGGAGGGCAATGTGGTGGCTCCACAGGAAGCTAAGCATGGGGTTGCCATATGGTCCTGCAACCCTGTCCTTGGGTATATACTTGGAAGAACTGAAAAGAGGGACACGAATGGACATTTTCACACTGGGGTTTATGGTGTCAGCATTCACAATTCACAGTGGATGGAGGTGGCATAAGGATGTAACGACTGATGAACAGAATGGTGAACGTGTGGTATATAGATACAATAAAATATTGAGCTGCTACTACAAGAAGGAATGAAGTTATGAGGTTAATGGACATTGAGGACAGTATGTTGAGTGAAATATAACAGAAATGAAAAGAAAGACATTATAATGCCTCATTAATATGGAATAACTATAATGTACAAACTCTGAGAGTTGAATCTGAGAGCACAGATAATCAGGGGAAGGCTTATTGTAAAGGTCTCTTGATCGTAAGCTCTTATAGCAGTTACACAGCTATTCCTGAGTTGGAATGGCTATTTCTAAATTCTGAGACGCTGAGCTCTTTGTGTATAACCTGATCAGTTGAACTTTGGGTATCTATGTGACACCTGAGACTCAGAGCCAGAGTCTGGCAGCTATGGATGTCAGTACTACCCCATACAGCAAATGTTAAACTGTCTGAAAAAGAGACCAGACGTCATTCATTTTGTTCAAATACCAACAAAATTGACTTCGTTAGGACTAAGGTAAATCAGACTAGGAGGTAAAGGATGATATTGACAGTGTTTTAAAATGTCAACTTCTGTGTGAGACCAAAGGAAGAGATGTTCATTAGGTGCAAAATCTATATTTTTTGTAACACAGTATATAATTTAACTTGTATGTATGGTCAGCTTATTCAAACAACAGAATTACATAGAACATTAATAGGGAGTGAAATCTGGTTGGTTTGTACAGGTTAGTGTGAAACCCCATTACATCCCAGAGTAATGTGGACAGAGAATAAAAATGTATTTGCAAAACCCCCTTGAGGGACTGGGGGAAAATGAGGAAATATTAAATTTCCCCACCTAGAGAATTAATGACATTCTCACAAGCATTGGGGGCTACCAATTTAGAAGGCCAAGTCCTCAAACTTGAGGCTTGCCCTTATGAAGTTTGTTATTGCAAAGGAGAGGCTAAGCCTACTTAAAATTTTGCCTAAGAGTCACCCCCTGAGAACCTCTTTTGTTCTCAGATGTGGCCTCTCTCTCTCTAAGCCACCTCTTCAGGTAAACTCACTGCCCTCCCCCCTATGTGGGACATGACTCCCAGGGGCATAAATCTCCCTGGCACCATGGGACATGACTTGCGGGGATGTGCTTGGCCCTGGTATCGTGGGATTGACAAAGCCTTCTGGACCAAAAGGGGGAAGAGAAATGAAACAAAATAAAGTTTCAGTGGCTGAGAGATCTCAAATGGAGTTGAGACATTATTCTGGAGGTTATTCTTATGCATTATATAGATATCCCTTTTTAGTTTTTAGTGTATTGGAATAGCTAGAAGGAAATACCTGAAACTGTTAGTATGGAATGAACAACTTACACTGTGTGACTGTGTGATTGTGAAAACTTTGTGGCTCCCACTCCCTTTATCCAGTGTATGGACAGATGAGTAGAATAATGGGGACAAAAAGGTAATGAATAATAGGGAGGAATGGAGGATGGTATGTTTTGGGTGTTATTTTTTACTTTAACTTTTATTCTTATTCTTTTTTGTGTGGATAATGAAAATGTTCAAAAATTGATTGTGGTGATGAATGCACAACTATATAATGGTATGTGAACAACTGATTGTACACAGTGGATGATTGTATGGTATGTGACTATATCTCAATAAAATCAAATTTATTTAAATTTATTTAAAAAAAAGAAAACAGAACTCCAATATGAAATATATACAAAATAAGGATTTTTAAAAACATATAAACAGCTAAAGGAAGGAGTTGAAAATTGGGCAGAAATGGAAAAGATCTAAGTAGAACTTACAGAAATTGAAAATATAATAATTAAAAATAAAAATTAAACAGGCATGTTAAAAGGCCTGTTACATGCTGATGAAAAGATTAACAAACTAGAAGACAGGTGTAAGGGTGTTCTGGTATGCTGATGCTACCAGTATGCAAAATACCAGAAATGGACAGGAGTTTATAAAGGGGATTTATTCAGATACAAATTTACAGATCTAAGGCCATACAAGTGTCCAAACTAAGGCATCAGCAAGAGGATACCTCCACTGAAGAAAGGCCGATGGCGTCTGGAACACCTCTGTCGCCTGGGAAGGCACGTGGCTGGCATCTGCTGGTCCTTTGCTCCTGGGTTGTGTTTCAAAATGGCTTTCTCCAAAATGTCTCTGGACTTCTTTCTTCACTCCTCTCTCTCAGCTCCTGTGTGTCCTTGTTTCTTTCTCCCAGGGTGTTTCTTTCTAAGCAACTGGGGGTCCTCTCTTAGCTTCTCCAGGGTACACTCTGGGCTTCATCTCTTAGCTTAGCATCTCCAAACATCCTTCTGTCTGCATCTCCAAGCATCTCTAAGCATCTCTGTTGGCTCCTAGCATCTCAGTAGGCTCCCAAGTGCCTCTTAAAGGACTCCAGTGATCTAATTAAGACCCACCCTGAATGGGTGGGGTCCACACCTCCATGGAAATAATTCAATCAGAGGTTCTACCCTAATCAACAGAGTAATCAGTATGCCCCTACAATATTGCGTTAAAGAATACGGCTTTTCTGAGGGACATAATATATCCAAACCAGCACAAAAGGCATGGCACAAACATAAACAGATGAAAAGCATGAGTGTTAAGAGACATGGAGGATAGAATAAGGAGACACAATATCTGTTTAAAAGGAGTTTCCAGAAGCAAAGAGTAAAGAAAATGGTGAAGGGGCAAAATCCAAAGAGATAATGACTTCGGGTTCTTCTTGAAATGATTTTAAAATATATGAATTCTCATATATCAAGGATTCAAGAATTGTAATGAGTCTCAAATGAATAAATGAACACATCCACATCTAGACACATCACAGTGAATCTGCAGAACAGCAAAGTTAAAGGCAAAATCTCATAATTAACTAAAGAAAAAAGATGAATTACTTCCAAAAAATGACATCTTCAGCTGACTCTCAACAGCAACAACAGAAGTCAGAAGATAGGATACAGCATCTTCAAAAGGCAGAGGGAAAATATCTGTCAATCAAGAATTTTATACCCAACTAAACTATTATTCAAGAGTAGTACAATACTTTTTGGATGAACAAAGATGGAAAGAACCTGAATCACAGATGTATTAGAGGAATGCAAAATTGTTAAATTATATAACATTTCTTATCCATCAGATTGTCAAAAATCAATAAGTCTGCTAACAACAAACATTGGCTAGGATATGAAGTAATGGGAATTTGCACATAAAGCAGGTGGGAGTGAAAAGTAGAACAATGTGTTTGGAGAGCAATTTGACAATATCTAGAAGAGTCAAAGATAAGCATTTCCAGTCTGCGAAAGCTTTTGCTCATATGCACAAGGATCCAAGGACCTTCGAAATATTTGTGATAAAGTGGAAGGCAATGATAAATAAACTTCAATATATTCACACATGGAATATTAAAAAGCAGTTAAAATAGATTAACTAGAGCTGAAAGAGTCAATATATCTCACAAATATCTTGTTGAATAACAAAGCAAACTGCAAAAGGATGAGTCAGCAGAATTTATGTACCCAAAATTTAAAGCACGTAATGGTATATATTCTTTTTATTATATAGATATAAACATATATGCCATAACATACAGAAATTTGCCTGGGAATGATGCACCCCAATTTGAGATTAGCATTACATCTGAGAAGGGAAAAGTGAAAAAGGCATGGAGAGTAGCTCTTTAGCTGTACCTGTTTTTAACCATACCTGTAACCGTTTATTTCTTTAAAATACATTGTTATGAATTATTTCAGAATAAAGAGGTTAAAAAAAACAAACAAACACTATTCTGAAGCAAATAGGACTTAATGCTAACAACTACTTAATCTCAATGGTAGGTATGTAAGTATCTTCCATGGGCATTTTATGTACCTTTTAGTTTGAAATATTTCTTACTTAAATTTTAAAAGTTACGAGTTTAATATCACCATTAGGACAGTAAGAAGCGCGAGCAGCTGCTGAGCCCGGCTGCTCCTTGGCGGGACCTGCCTTATAAAGGGCCTTCCATTGCCCCTGCTCACCTATTTTTGACGGAGAAGGCAGGTACCCTCCCCCAGCACAGCCTCCTGAAACCACAAGGAGGTGGCAGAAAAGGGATTTTTTACAAGATGTAAATTCACAAGGTTATAAAAATGGGAGAGGAGGCAACAGCAGCAGAAAGGGAGAAACTGCAAGACAAACGGACAAAGGGTAGGCAGCTTTGCCGACTCAAGAAAATGGACACTGACATCAGCAGTGGGGAGAGCAGAGAGGGCCAAAAGGGAATAAGAAAGCCTCGTTTACGCTGCAGACCTCCCACCCCCAGCCCCAAACTGCAGGGTGTCAGGGACCTGGAGAAGAGGCACATGAAGAGGCTAAAAACAGGACAAGTTCAACTGGCTGAGACATAGGTGGTCTCTAGCTCCTCTCTCCTGCTCAGGCAAAAAACCTGGAGACTTGCTCTCTAGAGAGAAAAGAACAGAGGCTCTCCTGATTGAATCATGAGGGAAGGTATGACTGAGGGTGAGAACCACACCAGAAACAGGGTATTTAAGTGCAGGTTTATACACTGAATGTCACAGCGCAGCCCACCCAGCCCCCTTCCCCTCCTCAGCTTCCAGAAGGCAGGTAGCCAGGTGTGCACCCTCTGAGCAGGAGATCAGATGAGTTTTCTTAGGGGAATCTAACCAGCCCAAGAGAAGGTCACTGAGGGCTCACGATACACACACTCCACACTCACTCCACATCCACACACGTGTAAACCTCACACATTACACACTGATACACACTCACACAGAGGCACACATTACATATGCCATTTATACACACTGCACACACAGCATACAGATGCCACACGGGCACACAAACATATCTCACAATCCACAGCACACACTGACAAATACATACCCCAAGGCTTGTTCACACATCATGCACACTCACCATGCACAGACAGTAGCTCACGCCTCTCACACGTGCAGGCACACATACCAACACATGCACACACAGTATGCACAATCACCACACACACACACTACACACCCGGTGCACACACACATTGTAAACATACAACACAGATACATACAAGGCACATGATGTATGTACACACACCATGCACACCCCTGACCCAGGAGAACAGCCTGTGGCCGAGTGGCCCTGACATCCGCCTTTGGCCTTGGAGCAGTGAGGCCTCTGCAGACCTGTTCTGTTGCCAAAGCAACGAGCTGGCCCTCTGCTGCTCCTACCAGGCCCTGTACCGGCCCCAGCAACTATGCATCCCCATATTTTAATCACTCATTCATTTATTTCGTCCTCAATGAACATGGTACGGTGGAGAGACAAGACCTGAGTTCTAGTCTCGGTTCTGGATCAATCACTCCTTATCCATGTGGCCTTTATCTAATCACTTAACCCCCCCTTTCTCACCTGTCATTGGAACACAGCAACAACTGCCCCACAGGGTTGCTAGGAAGCTAAAGTGAAATCATGCTGTAGGGTTAGTGCTCAGTCAGCTGTCAGGCAGCATGTGCTTTCCACGTGCCAGGGCTGGGCCTACTTCCCAGGTGTCCCCCAGGTGCTGGGCACTGAACCAGGAACCTCCAGAAGCCCCTAGGCCTCCCAACATCCCTACAGGGTAGGAATTGTTTCTCCCATTTCATTGATGGGAACAGTGAGGCTCAGGGAAATTGCCGAGCTTGTCCAAGTTCTCAGAGCTAGGAGGTGGTGGGACCAAACTGGACCAACCCAAATTTATTTTCCTCCTCTGGCTGGATCCTCCCAAACCAAAACGCAGCAGAGAGTCCCAGCCCTCAGGCACGGTGTGACCCCAACCATCCTGTGCAAATGCCCTTCTGTCACCCGGCCAGCTCTGTCATCTGGGCAGAGCCCGTGTGCCAGCATCACAAGGGAAAAGACCCCTATATCAGGGCGCATGGCGGCTGTCACCCCAGAATGTCACTGCCCGACACCAGAGCCTCCCACTGCCTCCTGAATAAAGGCCCAGGGTGAGTGTCTTCGCCCTCAGTTGTGTAAAAAGAAATAAAACAAAACAAAACAGAGTTACTGTGTCTAAAAGCTTTAAAATGGAGTCAGGAGGTCATTCTGGAGATTACCCTTGGGCAGATCTCAGCAGTGAGCACAGACTGCCCAAGTGTGCAAAGCCTCAAGCAACAATGTTCTGCAAAATCCCAAGGACATCCAGACACATAAAATAAACCCCAAGATAAAGAACTCAGTAAGCTTCAAACCTGAAGGACGTTTGGAGCCACCCGAATATCCACCAACCACAAACAACTTATGTAATCTTCCTTTTCTTTAAAAACCCTTGCCGGGCAGTGCCAAAAAGGGACATGATTGGGTTGCTACCTGAATCTGTGCTCCTGAATTGCCAATTCTAAGACCACAAATGAACGCCGTTTGTTGCCCTGCAGCTCAGTTTATTTCTCAGCTGACAGTAGCATCTAATCCCATCTCGGACAGCTTTTCAGGCCACCGGTATAGCTTTCAGTCCTTCTCCTAGGAGACCCCAGAATTTCCAGGAAAGCCCTCCCGGCAGCACAACACTTTATAGTTTGCAAAATCTTCTCTCTGTCACCATAGCCCCAGGAGGTAGGGTTTAAACTCAAAAAGAAATTCCAGCTGCTCAACACGTGCACCTACACCGATCTGCTCTGCCAGGTTTTAGATGGTCAGGAGATGGAAACGTTTGTTCTGGAAGATTCTCTCTCTCCCACCCCCATTTTACAGATAAGGAAACTGAGACCCAGGAGGCTGTGACCTGCCCAGGGTCTGCCCGGCGTGGCTGGGAAGAGCTCCTGCTACCAGAGCTGCACTTCCGCTCCGGTCGGAGCTGCCCTGTGAGTCCAGACCCCCAAGGGTCCTGCCTCCCAGGCGGTGCTGGGGCCCCCCAACAGATGGCCAGAGGGGGAGTGAGAAGGGAAGTGAGCACAGCTCCTCCTCCCTCCAGAACAGTCTTCCCAGCCCATGTTCAAGACACAGAAATCTCTCGTTAAAGTTTTACAATTGAACCACTGACCGGGCTGCTTTGTCTCTGTAATTTATACCTGACCCGCGCGTCTAGACATGACATCATGGTAAGGTGGGCCTCGTTCTGCGGGAAGTTTACAGAAACCAGAGCTGAGCGGAGTGACGGGGCCCCGCAGACAGCAGCAGAGCCACCCCCTCCCCAGCTGTACTGCTTTCGAGGGGAGTAGGGGGTTGAGGCTGTGGGGTGGCCTGATAAAGATGGGAAAGAAGCAGAAAGACAGGGAGTGAGTGAGGAGAAGCTAAATGGAGGGGCAGAAAGCTCTGGGTGCCCTAATTCCCCTGCTGCAGCCCCACTCCGTTCTGGGTCTTGGGGGGTGATCCCATGGAGCTCCTGGCTGAACCCTGAGAATGCAGGAGGCCGGGCAGGGTAACAACTTCTGGGCTCCAGCCCCCAGCTCTGCCCACACCACCAGCTTTGCTGGTGCTGACCGCTGCCCTCGAAGGGGAACGTGGCTGGACCCCAGCTCCCAGCCCCAAATCTCCACTCCCTCAAGGAGAACGGCACCTTGGGCAGTGCAGGTCACCTCTCCTGGGTCCCCTCCACCTGTCAAGGGCTGCACAGGGTCACGGGCAGCTGGGCTGTCCCCACTTCTGTGGTCCACAGTGCCCAGGGAACCCATGGGCCTAAAATCCCTTTACTGCCCTCAGACCCCAGGCACAAAGGAAAATAAAGGAAAGGAGATTAAGAGGGAGAGATTTCATCTCTATCTGTGTCTCTGCCTCTCTCTCTGTCACACACACACACACAAACACACACACACACAATCCCACCAGGGCACAGCCAAGGCCTTAGGGTCCTCTCAGCATGGAGCACCCCATTCTGAAAGGGAAGACTCAGAAATCAGACAACACACATTGCTGAGTCCAATGCGCCCAGTGCTGGGCAACCGGGAGGGCTAATAACAGTGACGAGCACAGCCTCTTAAGGCGACTGTGTGCTGACCTGAGTCATGACAGCCCCTCTCATTCATTCGTCTCACTGCTCTGGACAATTCTGCGAGCTTGGGGCTGGGGACTGAGTCACGCCCCCACGGAAGACGTGCTCCCACGGGCATGAAGCCATCGCCTAGGAGGATGTTTGAAGACTCTTATCAGTGAAGGTGTGGACGCATTTGTGAACAGGATCTTCGAAGATCCTAGTTGGATGAGGCCAAGGTGAAATAGGGTGAAGTCCTTGTAAGGAGAGGAAATCTAGACAGACAGGCAGACAACCGAGCAGGAGAAAGAGATGGCAGAAGGAAAAGCCATGTGACACAGGCCAAGAAGACTCAAGGACGGTGGCGGCCAGCGCCAGCTCCCTCCAGACCCTGGGAGAAAGCAGGGTCTGTCAAGACCTGATGTTGGATTCCAGCCTCCAAAACTCTGAGATGATAATTCCTGCTGCTCAAGCCAGCCCGTTGGGTGGCATTTGTCACAACAGCCCTGGCAGACTAAGACCCCAGGCCTCACTGCACCTGATTTACAGAGGAGGACAGTGAGGTTTGGAGAGGAAGGGACCTGCCCACACGGCAAGCGTGTAGAGGGAGGATTTAAACCCTTGATCTGGGGGATGAGGAAGCCAGAACCATTCGGCTCTCCAAGCAGGTGAGGGATACAGGGTCACTCAGCAGGGAGAGACTGACTGCTCCGCTCTCCTGGAAGTGAGAAAAATGTGCAAGCCAAGTGCAGAGGCTGCTGTCCAGGAGCTCACAGCCCAGCTGGGAAGCTGAGCCAACACGGGCAGGGCGGTTAGCTTTGCAGGTGGTGGGGGAGAGCGGGCCCCCCCTTTGTTTCCTCGCAGTTGGCTGGAAACCACCGGCCCAGAAGGTGCTGCCGGATGCCCTTTCCCAGGGCCAGAGGCCCTGGCTCAGTCTCACACTCCGGGGGGCTTGTATGGGCCCTGGAGGTGAGGCTCTGCTCTCTATTCCACTTGTCCTGTTTGTAAAACCAGCCCATGCTCTGTTCATGGTTTCCGGTTACATGGGAAGGAGCCTGATGGCTAATATCAGTGCCACGCTGGGTCCCGAGTACTTTCTGATGTTGCCCTGTGGAGGGATTTGTAAGAGGGGAAATGGAGAGGCTGAGCAGCAAGCGGGAGACCTCCCCCTTGCCCTTCTCCCAGCCCAGGGCCCAGAGGCTACAGAATCTCCATTAAAATGGTGGAGGAAGAAAGTTCTGGGTTCCCAGTGGACCCCAAGCTGGCCTCGGTCAGTCATGTGGCACTAGGAAGAGACGTTTTTAAATGGAGCACATTGCCCAGCAGGCAAATTGGGAGCAGTAGGAAGCCCTGGGGCCTGGGCCCAGACCGGGCTTGCTTCCCCGCACCCGACTCTCCCCCTCCCCAGGGGCAGGAGACCAGACAAGGAGCTGGGTGGAGCCAGGGAGCCCCATCTGGCCTGGGAAAAGGCTGGGGAAAATGAGCCCGTTCAGGAAGAAAAGATGCTCTATGAAGGGAAACTGCAAACACGCAGACACGAGCAAGGTGGGGGATTTGGATGCACCAGAAAAGAGGAAGGAAGGCTTCTCCGAGGGCAAATGGGCTTCTACCTAGGATGGGAGAACCACAGTCCCCATGGGCCACAAGCACCCCAGTGCCCCAGCCCCTGCCTAAACCCCTCTGTCAGCCTTGAAAGCCAACACGATGGTGGAGGATTGGGGACAGGGACGCAGCTGTCCCCCACCACCTGCCAAGGAGTCTCGGCCTCAAAAAGCACCAGAAGACAAGGGGCACGTGCACCCTCAGAATCGGCCCGGGCTCTGCGGGTAGAAAAGATCCCCAGTGTGTCTCTTTCTTATACATTATCTCATGTGACCTTGGAAACGGCCCCAGAAGGTGAAGTAGGCCAGACACAGCCTGCATTTGTCAAAAAGGAAACCAGGGTGTTGATTTGATCCGAGATCTCCTAACTCAAAATCCCAGTCCTTCCACACTACACCTCAGCACCTGTCTGGAAAATAAAAAGGATTTGACAGTTCGCATTTGAATTCTGCTCGTGCATTCCCCTTGGGGGAGAAAACCCAACCAGTCCTTCCCTGTCCTTCTGTACATCTGTGGCTTGTGGCCTGCTGGTCTTCTAAGGTAACACCGAGGAGGAAGCTCAGCCACATGCAGGTGGGGGACATGCCAAGTGTCCAAGGGTCCCCCTCCCTCCCCACGAGAATACAAACTGTGCTGTCACCTCCTAAAAACAAACCGGTCAGGTTTCCCCAGGGGCACTCGGATGGCCCAGAGGGTGGCAGCCAGAGGGCAGGACCCCATTCTCCCTTGGGGAAGGGCAGCCCGGGAGCTGTGTGTGGTGCTTCCTCGGGGCCCATGGATGCAGTGGGAAAAGGTGGGAAGAGGTGGACTCTGGAGACTCCCAGCAGGGCTCGAGCACCTCCCCCCCACCGTGAGACCCACTCAGACCATCTCCCTGCTCAGGCTCTAACGTGGCTGAGGAAAGGGTTATGATCAGGCGTGAAGAGCGGGCAATGCCCTGCCCTGCCCATAGTAGGTGCTTGGCAAAGGGTAGCTGATTCTGAAGTTACTGGTGCCGTCAGCTCCCACCCACCCTCAAGCCCAGGCCACTGGTGCCTTCAGAGTTGGGCCCTCCCTGCCCCCCACCGGGGCTCAACTATTCGAAAATGCCCTGCTCAGCATTCAGGAGGGCTGGACCCTCTTTCTGTCATCTTTCTAGAAAAGGCTGAGCTTAGCTTCAGACCATCAATGGGCTGCAACAGAGAAAGTCCAATTTCAACTCGTTGACTCCCGGCTTGTCAACTGAGGCTTGAATTTGCCCTCTAAGAGGCCTGGATGCCTCTTCCATGAAAAGAGAAGCTCGTTCCCAGCCCCATTACTCCATAAAATCACTGCAAACCCAGTCACTGTGGGAAACGCTCCCTGCAAGCCCCACTCTACAGCTCAGGCATGGGGCGTGTGGATTGCTCACCTCCTCTCCTCAGTGTGTCCCAGTTCTAGGACCTCTCACCAGGGGTCCAGTCCTGCCAGCTGCTGAGCTCCCCCACCCTTCCCACGTGTCCATGGGGCCAGAGGCACGGAGGTCCCAGGTAAGCAGGATGGGGAGCAAATGCTCCCTGTGTGAGCCCGTCCGTCTCCATCTCCCTAACGAGCCAAGGGCCCTGCTAGGCACCAGAAGCCCCAAACGATCAACCCCATCATCCCAGTGGCTGGGGGTTGGGGGAGGACCAATGGGCTCTGCCGGCCACCGACTCTGCCCGGCCAGGGCCAGCACAGCACGGACAAGACCCTGAGCTTGTCTTCCAGCCCAGCCGGCCCACGGATGGCATTGGCCAAGGCCTCAGTGTGGGGGTGATGTGGCCGCTGCCCAGGACCCCAGCCCCAGGCAGGAGGCTCCGGAAATGCTTCCCTGGCAATAGTAAGACACGGCGAGGACTTCCAGCCAACGCTGTCCTCCCCAGCGCACGGGCCCTGGCAGTGACCACAGCCACCCAAAGCCAAACGGAGCCCCAGTGTGCGACCTCAGCCCCAGCGAGGGTCACAATTAGAAGGAAAGGCAGGGAGAAATCCGAGCTTCCTGATTTGTGGATTCCAAGGCTAAAGCCCAAGTCCTTTCACACCCAGAGGCCGGGGCTGGCCCAGGGACTCAACCCAGCCCCCCTCAACACCAGGGGCTGCCCCACGTAGAATCCTTCTCATAAGCATTAAAGGAGCTCAGACATCACGCTGTGTATAAATCCCCCAGGTCCCTGCCACACACTCAACAGTGACTGAAACCACTCCGGGTTGGCAGGGAGCATCCCAGAGCCGGGAATCTTGTCCACAAGGCCACACAAGCCAAGAGCAAGAGCAGAGGCGGAACGGAACAGACCCTCGGCTCATCCCCTCCGAGCAGGAACTGGGACCAAGGTTCACAGGAGATGAAAGGGAAGAGGTAGGTTTTGGAGGTGACAAAGCGGTCAGGGCTTACGAAATGCCTTCAGCTCAGCCAGTCAGTGAGCTGGCAGCAGCCCTGGGCGCCCCCCTCTCATCCCCATCACTCAGCTCCCACCTCTTCCATTGCTTCCATTAGGGCCTCCCATAAACAGTATCGTTTCCCCACACCTCAGTTACTAGCCTATGAAGTGGGGCTAATCATACATCCACCATCTAAACCTCACATCGCACACACTTGAAGATGGTGATGATCTGAGGCTAAAAAGATCATGTTCTTTTGATCCATTTCTGTGGGTGTAGACCTATTGTAGGTAGGACCTTGCGATCAGATTACTTCAATTGAGATGTGACCCATCTCACTCAAGGTGGGTCTTAATCCTCTTACTGGAGTCCTTAAGAGGATAAAAGACAGAAAAAAGGCCCAGAGAAGGTTAGAGAGAAGGACCTACAGAAGCTAAGAAGGACAGAAGCTAAAAGGGAGAAACAGGCAGAAGCTGAGAGATGAAGCCACTGAAGCCAGATGCTGGAAGCAACGAAACCCAGGAAAGAAGGACCAGCAGACGTTGCCATGTGCCTTGCTATTGGACAGATGAGCCCAAGCTCGCCAGCAGCTGATCTTCAGAGTCCAGCTATCATCCTGCTGATGTCTTGATTTGGACATTTTCACGGCCTCAGGACTGTAAACTTGTGAGTTAAAAAACCCCCATGCTAAAAGCCAGTCCATTTCTGGTATATTGCATTTCATCAGCATTAGCAAACTAAAATACAGATTGCCTTTGCAATCATCTATTCATTCAAGAAACTTATCAGATTCCAGCTCTTTCCACTTGCTGAACTGGGGAAGCAGGAATAAATATGACAAGGACATACAACAGGCGACGCGGATTCAATGAGACTGCTGTGGTTTTCTTAAAGATGAGAGATGCCTGAGTATTGTAGGTGCTGATCAGAAGGAACTAGCAGGGACACTGGAGTGGGGTCCTGAGAAAGTGAGCAATGTGGGATCCAGAGAACCCTCTTAACTCCTTCAGGAGCCAAAGCACCTCAATCACACCTCCAGCAAAGCCCCCTGTACCACCATATTGGGATTATTTTCTCACTGCCCTGGACCCTGCCAAGCCACCAACACAACCTAGCTGGGAGCTCCTGAGGTTCCCTTTGCATCTCTGTGACCCAAGCATCTAGCACAGGGCCTGGAACCCCCAAGCACTTGGTTAATTTGAATAAATGGTCCTACTGGCTTGTCCCTAGCTTTAATGACAGCCGTGAAAGCATCAGAGACATCATCAGATTTACTGAGAATAATTTCTCCGAAATGCTGAGCTCTGCAGATTGGCCAGAGGCTGTGGCCTCCTCCTGGGAGAACTCTATCTGGCTTTGAACCTTCAGCCATTCAAAACACAAACACTGTCATATGCAGAGCTAGAGCCAGGGGTGAAGTATCACCATCAGTTTGGATTCAAATCAATCAGCTCAATGCTTGGACGCCCTGGCTAAGCCACCTCACCCCAGGCCTGCCTGGCCTTGTCCATATGGGGCCCAGGAGATTTATTTCCTGTCCTGGACAGGACTCCAGCTGGAAAAAAAAAAAAAAGAGGAAAAACCCCTTAACTGGAGTTAACTTATCACCTCCTGATGGTTGAGTCCACCAGCTGTGTTTCTGGCAAATATTCCTATGACCCAAGGCCATAGGACATCTGGCCTCTAAAATACTAGGGAGCAGGCCACCTTAGGTATGGCAGAAAGGAGCCAGCCAGAGTCCAGCTGACCTGCCCCTGTGCTGGGACACGTCTGGGTGGGATTTCCCACAACCTCAATGATCCTCGGTGACTTAGGGTGAAGTGCACCCAATCAGGAGCAAAATGACCCGGCTTTCAGTTCTGGTTTTGCCTCTTCTTTACTGAATGACCTTGGCCAAGTCATTTCTCCCCTCTGAGCCTCTGTTTCCTCATCTATAAAAGGGAAATAGAGAATAAATAATGTGACTAAAAGCCCTTTCTAGATCTTTAAAAAGCAAGATCCAGCTACATACTACCTACAAGAAATCCACTTTAAATTTAAATATGCAAATAGATTAAAAAGCAAAGAATGGAAAAAAGCAAACCATTAGAGTACTAATCAAAAGAAAGCTGAAGTGGATATGTTAATGTTAGGCAAAACAGATTTTAGAATAAAGAATATTACCAGAGATAAAATCCATATGAAAATGCAAAGGACCTAGAATAACCAAAACACCTTTGGAAAAAAAAATAAAGTTGGAAGACGTATTACTTAATTTTGAGACTTACATATTATAAAGCAACAGTAATCAAAACAGTGCGGTGGCTGGCAAAGATATGGAGCAAGAGGAAATCATTTATTGCTGGTGGGAATGCAAAATGGTACAGCCCCTTTGGAAGACAGTTTGGCAGTTTCTTACAAAACTAAACAAAGGCTTCCCATATGATCCAACAATTGCATTCTTAAGTTTTCAAAGGAACTGAAAACTTACGTCCCTATAAAAACCCGCACAAGGCTGTTTATATCAGTTTTATTCATCATTGCCAAAAAACTGGAAGCAACCAAGATGCCCTTCCATAGATGAATGGATAAACAAGCTGTGGCACATTCATACAATGGAATGTTATTCAGTGATAAAAAGAAATGAGCTACCGAGACGTGGAAAAACATGGAGCAACCTTAAATGCATATGACTAAGTGAAAGAAGTCAGTCTGAAAGGGCTACGTATTGTATGATTCCAACCCTATGGCATTGTGGAGAAGACAAAACTACAGAGACAAGTCAAAAGATCAAGGGTTGCTGGAGGGGCAAGATGGCGGCATAGAGAAGAGTGGAAGCTAAGTAGTCCCCCTGGAACAACTACAAAAAACCAGAAACAACTAGTAAATAATCCAGAATAACTGCATGGGGACAAACGAGACCATCACTCATCATACACCAACCTGAATTGGGAGGAATGCCCGAGAACACAGCATAAAATCTTGGAGAAAGTCCCAGTCATTTTCAGTTTCCAGGGCTGTGAAGTGGAGAAGGGTGGAGACAGCACAAGCAGAGAGCGAGACCATTGAAATGCTAATGACCTCCACCTGGGGGGTCTGTCTTCTCTAGGAGGAAAGGGATGGGGCCGTTTCCATTCAGAACCAGACCCCAGAGCCTGGGGGAACACGGCCATACCTCCTCACACCAGTCAAGAATTATAGGCTAACAGGCATCACCTGCTGGGCAGAAAAGCACAGTGACCCGAGGCATCAAAGGGTGAAGCAATTTTCTAAGACACACCCGCAGGGAAACCAGATACTGAATATTTCTTCCCTCTGGGACCTGAGCCTGTTCTGGTCTGGGAAAACCTGATTTGGATAACCAAGGAAACCATGCCTAGACAACAGGGGATTACAACCTACACTAAGAAAAACAAAGTTATGGCCCAGTCAAAGGATCAAACGTACCCTTCAACTGAGATACAGGAATTTAAACAACTAATGCTAAATCAAATCAAAAAGTTTAGAGAAGATATAGCAAAAGAGATAGAGGCTGTAAAGGAAGCACTGGGCATGTATACGGCAGAAATCAAAAGTTCAAAAAAACAACTAGTAGAATCTATGGAAATGAAGGGCACAACACAGGAGATGAAAGACACAATGGAAACATACAACAGCAGATCTCAAGAGGCAGAAGAAAACACCTGAAAGCCTACACGCAAAGGAGCAGATGGAGAAAAGAATGAAAAAATATGAGCAACGTCTCCGGAAACTCAAGGACGAAACAAAGTACAATAATGTACATATCATTGGTGTCCCAGAAGGAGAAGAGAAGGGAAAGGGGGCAGAAGCAATAATAGAGGAAATAATTAATGAAAATTTCCCATCTCTTATGAAAGACATAAAATTACAGATCCAAGAAGCGCAGCGTACTCCAAACAGAAGAGATATGAATAGGCCTACGCCAAGACACTTAATAATCAGATTATCAAATGTCAAAGACAAAGAGAGAATCCTGAAAGCAGCAAGAGAAAAGCAATCCATTACATACAAAGGCAGCTTAATAAGACTATGTGCAGATCTCTCAGCAGAAACCATGGAGGCAAGAAGGAAGTGGTGTAATATATTTAAGATACTGAAAGAGAAAAACCGCCAACCAAGAATCCTGTATCCGGCAAAGCTGTCCTTCAAATATAAGGGAGAGCTCAAAATATTTTCTGACAAACAGACAATGAGAGACTTTGTGAACAAGACACCTGTCCTACAGGAAATACTAAAGGGAGCACTACAGGGTGATAGAAGACAGGAGTGTGTGGTTTGGAACACAATTTGGGGAGATGGTAGCACAACAATGTAAGTACACTGAACAAAGGTAACTATGAATATGGTTGAGAGAGGAAGGTGGGGAGCATGTGAGACACCACAAGAAAGGAGGAAAGATAAAGACTGGGACTGTGTAACTTGGTGAAATCTAGAGTATTCAACAAATGTGATAAAATGTACAAATATGTTCTTTTACGAGGGAGAACAAGCAAATGTCAACCTTGCAAGGTGTTAAAAATGGGGAGGCATTGGGGGGAGGGATGCAATCAGCATAAACTAGAGACTGTAACTAATAGAATCATTGTATTATGCTTCCTTTAATGTAACAAAGGTGATATACCAAGGTGAATGCAGATAAGAGGGGGGATAGGGGAGGCATGTTAGACACTTGACATTGATGGTATTGTCTGATTCTTTATTCTACTTTGATTTAAGGTTATTTTTCCTTTTGCTGCTTCCTAGCTGTCTTTTTTTTTCTCTTTCTTTTGCCTCTCTATCTTCTCTGACTCTCCCTCCTGCCTTGTGGAAGAAATGTAGACGCTCTTATATAGATAGTGGTGAAGGTGGTGAACACATAAATGTATGACCATGCAGAGAACCATCGATTATTTACTTGGGATGGAATGTATGGTGAACAAAACCATATTAAAAAAAGATGGGTTGATGACAAAACCTCGAGGGCAATATACTGAGTGAAATAAGCCAGACACATTAGGACAATTATTGCAGGGTCTCACTGATAGGAACTAAATATAATACGTAAACTCATAGACATGAAATATAAGGTACCAAGATATAGGACGAGGCTTAAGAATGGGGAGTGGTTGCTTAGTATGAGCAGAATGTTCAATTAGGATGAACTTAAATGTTTGGAAATGAACAGGGGTGTTGGTAGCAAGATGTGAGAATAACTAACAGCGCCGAATGGTGTGTGAATGAGGTGGAAAGGGGAAGCTCAGAGTCATATATGTCACCAGAAGGAAAGTTGGAGGTCAAAAGATGGAAATGTACAAAACTGAATCCTATGGTGGGCAATGTCCATGATCAACTGTACAAATACTAGAAATCGCTTCCATGAACCGGAACAAATGTATGACAATACAATTAGAAGTTAATAATAGAGGGGCATATAGGGAAGAACTATGTACCTATTACAAACTATATACTACAGTTAGTAGTATTTCAACATTTTTTTTCATAAACAGTAACAAACTGTTACTATATCAATACTACGAGTCAACAATTGAGGGGGGTTGGTTAGGGATAGGGGAGGTTTAGAGTTTCCTTTTCTTTTTTTCTTTTTTCATCTTTCACTTTATTTCTTGTCTGGAGTAATGAAAAGTTTCTAAAAATTGAACAAAACTTAAGTGTGATGGATGCACAGCTGTATGAGGGTACCCAGGGGCAAGTGATTGTACACTTTGGATCTTTGGATAATTGTATGGTATCTGAACAATCTCAATAAAAATGAAAAAAAAAAAAGATCAAGGGTTGCCATGGGTTTGGGGCAAGGAAGAAACAGGTGGAGCACATGGCATTTTAAGGACAATGAAACTACAGTGTATGACACTGTACTGGTGGATTCACGACATTAAGCCCATAGAATGGTACATATAAAGAGTGAGCCCTAACATACACCATGGACTTTTGCTATTAATGAAGTACCAATATTGGTTCATCAATTTAACAAACATGCCCTACTAATGCAAGATGTGACAGAGAGGGGAAACTGGGTATGGGAGGGGAGTAGATGGTAACTCTATATAGTTTATGTTCTATGTAATTTTTCTATAAACCTAAAACTGCTCCAAAAATAAGATTTATTACTTAACGAGGAAAAAAAGTTTTAAAAATCCACTCAAAAAAAAAAAACAAAAACCACACAACAGTGTGGTGTTGGCATAAAGTTAGAGAAATTGATCAATGGAACAGAACAGAGTCCAGAAATAGACCCTCACATATATATTCAATTGACTTTTGTCAAAGGTACAAAGTCAATAAAGTGGCTAAAGGATAATCTTCTCAAGAAATGGTACTAGAGCAATTGGATATGTGTATGTGAAAAAAAATCCTTTAAAAATATTATCAAATCCAGAATTGTATAAAAAAGGATAATATATCATGATGAAGTGAGGACTATTCTAGGAATAAACACTTAATTTTACACTTAAAATTCAATTTTAAAAATCAGTCATATGATCATTTTAATAGATATTGAAAAGGCACCTGACAAAATTCAATCTCCATTTATGATAAAAGAAAATCTCTCAGGAAACTAAGAGTAGAAGAAAATGTTCCCAGCCTGATAAAGTGCATCTATGAAAAACCTTCATACTTAATGGAGAAAGACATTTTCCTGGAGGCCCTAGCCACTGTGCTAAGGAAAGAAAAAAGAAAAAGAAAAGGTATACAGATTGTAAAGAAAGACAAATAAATAAAAGTATTTATTCACAGATAATATAACGGTATGTAGAAAAATCTAAGCAATCTAAAAAAGACTAGTATAACTAATAAATAAACTTAGAAAGATTGTGGAACACAAGGTCAGTATAAATAAATCAAATATATTTCTATATACTATTAAACAAATACTGTAAAAATGAAACATTTTTATAAATATTTAAAATACCACCAGAAAACATAAAATATTTGGCAGTAAATTTAACAAACAATGTGAAAGAAAAGTCTAAACCTGGAAAACTCTAAATATTATTGAAATAAAGTTCTAAATAAATGGAAAGATATTCCAAGACCATCACTGGAATACTATCAACAACACTGGGTAGTCCATTATCCCCCAAATTTTCTATGAACTTTGGTGCACCTCCAATGAAAAACTCAGCAGATTTCTTTGTGGGAAAAGACAACTTACTCTAAAATTTAGAAGAAAATGCAAATAGTCAAAACACTGTCTCAGAAGACTGAAGTTGGAAGGCTTATGCTATATGCTATTCTTCCTGGATTTACTATAAAGCTTCAAGTTAACAAGAGAATGTGGAATTAGCACAAGGATAGATCAGTGGAACAGAGTCCAGAAATAGACTCACACTTTAATGATTACTTGACTTTTTAAATAAAAGCACTAAGATAATTCAATGGGAAAAGAGTCCTTTCTACAAATGATACTGGAACCACTGGATATCTGTATGGGAATAAACAAACCTAGATCTTTATCTCATACCATATGCAAAAACTAACTTGAAATGGATCACAGATCATAAACCTAAACATAAAAGATGAAGCTATAAAACTTCTAAAAGAAAACATATAAGAACATTTTTGTGAGCTGAACAAAGATTTCTTAGAGCACAAAAAAAACAGAATCATAGAAGGAAAAGTAACTTGTATTTATCGAAATTAAAAATGCTTTCTCTTCACATAATAAAGAGGCAGGACACAGACTGGGAGAAAATATTCACAATACACATACATTTGACAAAGAGGTCGTATTCAAGATATATATTAAAGAGCTCTTACAACTCTTAATAAGAAGACAAAAAAATCAAAATGTTAAAAAATGGACAAAAGACCTAAACAGGAACTTTTATCAATGCACATATATTTGTAACAAAATAACACACATGAAAATGTGCTCTGCATCATTAGTCATCAGGGAAATGCACATTATGATCACAATAAGATAACATTATGCATCCACTAGAATGGCTACAACTAAAAAGTCTAAGATAACAAATATTAGCCAGAATGTGGAGTAACCAGAACTCTCGTATATTGCTGATAGGAATGCAAAATGGTCCAACCATTTAGGAAAAGAGAATGAAATGTTCGTAGAAAATTAACATAGACTTAACCTACAACCGTAGGTATCTTCTCAAGAGAAATGAAAACATATGTCCACACATAAATGGAGAACTATACTGTGTTCATGGATCAGAAGATTTACAATTAAAATGCCCATTCTCCTTAAATTGATACAAAAATTCATCACAATCGTAAATCTAACGTACATTTTTGGTACACACTGACAAGTTCCTTGTAAAATTTATTTGGAAATGCAAAGGCTCTAGAGTGGTCAAAAGAGTCTTTCAAAAAGAAGAAAACAATTGAAGAACTTACACGGCTTCAAGTCTTACTGCAAAGCCATTGTAATCAACAGAGTGAGATATTGTTCTAATGGTAGACAAACAGAACAATGGAACTGAAAACAGTGTCCAAAAATAGGTCCACACATGTAGATTCAATTGATATTTCCACAATGGTAGCATGGCTGTTACACATGGATAGGAAGGTCTTTTTAACAAATGGTACTAGAATACCTAGATAGCCATAACAAAAAAAAAAAAAAAGAAGAAGAAGAAGAAGAAAGAAAGAAAGAAAAGAACAGCAATCCTACCTCCCATCACATGTTTTAGTTTCCAAGCTGACAAAGCAAATACCATGCAATGGGTTGGATTAAACAATGGAAACGTATTGGCTCAGTTTTGAGAGCAGGAGAAGCCCAAAACCAAGGTATCATCAAAGCAATGCTTTCTCCCAGAAGACTGTGGCATTCTGGAGATGGCTGCCAGAGATCCTTGATTTTTGGCTTTTCTGTCACATGACAGTGCATATGGAAGCCTCTCCTGGCTTCTCCTTTCTCTTCCAAGTTCTGTTGACTTTGATTCTAATTATAAAGGACTCCAGTAATAGGATTAAGACCCATCCTAAGTCATTTCGGCCACACCCTGACTGAAGTAACTTCTTCAAAAGGTGCTATTTACAATGGGTTCACATCCTCAGAAACAGATTACATTTAAGAACATGTTTTTCTGGGGTACATGGCTCCAAGCCACCACAGCACATAAAGGTAAACCTATAAAGCTTGTGGAAAAAAACACAATCATCTGGGAACTGCAAATTAAAACCACCATTACACACCATTTCATACTCACTAGAACAGCTAAAATTAAAAAGACCAAAAACACCAAATGTTGGCAAGGATGTGGAGTAATTAGAACAAACTTTGTTAGTGGGAATGTAAAATGGTACAACTTCTTTGCAAAACAGTTTGACTGTTTCTTATAAAATTAAACAACCCAATTAAAAATTGGCAAAAGTCTTGAACAGACTCTTCACCAAAAAAGATATAAGAATGGCTGAAGTAAGCACATCAAACAGGCATACACAAAAATACCCGTGAGGCAAATGCAAATTGATATCATAAGGAGCCACCATTTCAAACCTACTAGAAGAGCTAAAATTAAAAAGATGTACAACGCCAAGGCAAGGATGTAGAACAATTGGTACATACTTCCCTGGTGGAAGTAGAAAATGGTAAAACCACTTTGGAAAATAGTTCAGCTGTTTCTTATAAAGCTAAACATACACTACAACCTAGCAATTCCACAACTAAGGATTTACCCAAGAAAAATAAAAACATGCCTACAGATATGCATACACAAGAATGCTCAGAGAAGCTTAATTCACTGAGCCAAAAATTAGAAACAAACAAAATATCTAATCACAGAAGAAGGGATAAACAGAACTGTGGTTATTTATACGAAGGGATAATACCCAGCAACAGAAAGAATAAACTAAGAGAAGATTGCAGGAAGATGGTGGAATGGGAGGATCCAGGAATCACGCCCTGCACCAAAACAACTATTGAATTGGCAGTAATTGTCGTAATCAACCATTTTGGAACTCTGGAGTCTACTGGAACATGGTGTAACATCCAGGGAAGAGCTGGAGGAAGAGGGAGGTAAAATCTCGGTGAATTTCACCCTCCCTGCAGTGGCTACCACCCCTCATCTGACATCCGCAGGCAGTAGTGGGGACTGCAGCCCGGGGTCCTGGGGCAGCTTGCTGGTGCCAGGGTGGGCTATGAGGGTCTGGGACTCCAAAATCCTGGAATGTGTTGCCTGATTGCTGATCACTGCTTTTGATCAGCTGCTTCAGATCACTGGGGCTGTGGAGGCTGGTTTCACTGTTGAATTCCACCAAACATTTAAAGTAGATTTAACACCAATCCTTCTCAAGCTCTTCCAAAAAATAGAAGAGGAAAGCTTACTTCCTAACTCATTCTATGAGGCCAACATTACTCTGATACCAAAGCCAGATAAAGATAGCACAAGAAAAGAAAATTACAGACCAACATCTCCTGTGAATATCATTGCAAAAGTCCTCAACCAAACCCTGGCAAACCGAATCCAAGAGTGTTTGAAAAGCATTATACACCATAACCAAGTGGGATCTATTCCAGGAACGCAAGGATGGTTCAACATAAGAAACTTAATCAAATAATACATCACATTAATAAAATGAAGGGATAAAAACACATGATCATATTAATTGGTGCAGAAAAAGCATTTGACAAAATCCAACATCCTTTTATGATCAAAAAAAATATTCAGAGAACTAGGAATAGAAGGGAACTTTCTCAACATGATAAAGGGCATTTATGACAAACTTACAGCAAATTCAATGGTGAAAGAATGAAAGCTTTCCCCACAGGATCAGGAAACAAGACAAGGATGCCCACTGTTAACTACTGTTATTTATGTTGTACTGGAAATTCTAGCCAGAGCAAGCAGTCAAGAAAAAGAAATAAAAGGCATCCAAAGTGGAAAGGAATAAGTCAAATTAACTGAATTCACAGATGACATGAACTTATATATAGAAAATCCCAAAGAATCCACAAGAAAGCTAGTAGAATTAAAAATCAAATTCAGCTAAGTTACAGGATACAAGGTAAAATGCAGAAGTCAGTTGAGTTTCTAAACAACAGTTATGAACCATCTCAAAGGAAATCAATAAAACAATTCCATTCACAATAGCATCTAAAGGAATAAAATACCTAGGAATAAATTTAACCAAGGAGGTGAAAGACTTGTATACTGAAAACTACAAAACATTGCCGAAAGAAATTAAAGAAGACCTAAGTAAATTGAATGACAACCAATGTTCATGGATTGGAAGACATAATATTGTTAGATGTCAATACTGTCTAAAGCAATCTACAAGTTCAGTGCAGTCTGCATCAAACTTACTGCAGCTTTTCTGCAGAAATGGAGACGCTGATCCTCAAATTCATATGGAATGCAAGGAACCCCAAATAGCCAAAACCATTTTGAAAAAGAACAACTAGGAGGACTCACACTTCCTGATGTCAAAACTTACTACAAAGCTATAGTAATTAAAACAGTGTGGTTCTGGCATACATATAGACATATAAACCAATGGACTAGAATTGAGAGGCTAGAGATAAATCCACACATTTTTGGTCAATTGATTTTCAACAAGGCTGTTAAGTCCATTCAATGGGGGAAATAATAGTCTCTTCAACAAATGGTGCTAGAACAACTGGAAATCCACATGCAAAAGAATTAACACGGACTCCTATTTCTAACCATATATAAAAATTAACTTAAAGTGGATGAATAACATAAATATAAGAGCTAATACAATAAAACTCTAACAAGAAATCATAGGGAAATCTCTTCAGAACTTCGTAGTAGACAGCGGATTTTTCAATTCTACAAAAACACAACAAAAGAAAAACAATAGATAAAAATGGACTTCATCAAAGTTATTAAAAACGTTCATGCATCAAAGAACATTATCACGAAAGTGAAAGGACAAGTTACAGTATGGGAGAAAATACCTGGAAGTCATATATCTGATTAGGGTTTAATATCCAGCATATATAAAGAACTCCTACAACTCAACAACAATAGGACAAACAAACCAAATAAAAACTGTGCCAAGGATTTGAATACACATTTCTCCAAAGATATTCAAATGATCAGTACATATATGAAAACATATTCAACATCATTAACCATTAAAGAAATGCAAATTAAAACTATAATGAGATGCCACTTCACACCCACTAGGATGGCTCTTATTTTTAAAAACTAGAAAATAACAAGTGTTGACAAGGATGTGGAGAAACAGGAACCCTTATACATTGCTGGTGGAAATGCAAAATGGTGCAGCCACTGTGGAAAACAGTTTGGTGGTTCCTCAGAAAGTTAAACATAGAATTACCATATGACCCAGCAATTCCACTCTGTGGTATATACCCAAAAGAATTGAGAGCAGGACTCAGCATTTGTATACCAGTAGACATCACAGCATGATTCACAATCAAAGCATGGAAGCAACCCAACTGTCCATCGACAGATGAAGGGGTAAGTGGTCTCTCCATACAAAGGAATATTATTCAGCCATAAAAAAGGAGTGATGCACAGGTACATGCTGTAACGATGAACGTGAAGATGTCATATTGAGTGGAATAGGCCAGACACAGGGGCCAAATATTGTATGATTTCTCATCCATGAAATACTTAGAATAAGCAAATTCATAGAGACAGAAAGAGGAATAGTGGTTAGCAGGGAGGTGGGATGGGGGAATGAGGAGTTATTACCAAATGAGTACAAGTGTTGGTTTGGGGTGATGAAAATATCCTGGAAATAGATAGTGGTAAAAGTTGCACAGTACTGTCAATTTATTTAATGTCACGCAATTGTCTACATAAAATTGCTAAAATAATTTTTATGTTATGCATATTTTACTACAATTGAAAATTAATTAATTATATATAAAAAAGAACAAACTACCGATACACATGTAGCAATGTGTACCAAAAACATTACATTAAGTGAAAGAACCCAGACACAAAAGAACACATGCAGTATGATCCCTTCTCTGTGAAGTTCAAGAACAGGCAAAACTGGTGTATGATGATAGAAATTGGAACAATTGTTGCTAAGGAAGGGTGGGGATTGAATGGAAGGGGTACAAGGGAACTTTCTGTTAAGTGATGGAAATGTGTACCCATTTATCAAAACTCATCAAATTGTACACTTGAGACCTGTGCCTTTCAGTGTACGCAAATTTTACCTCCATTGTTTAAAAAAAAATGTTCTAAGCAATGTTAATTAAGAATTGAAAGCAACTTAAGTATCCTGTAGGAGGGGTTTAGTTAATAAAGCGTGTGCACCCAGATTCCACAGCCGCAAAAAATTTATATTGTAGAAGGCTGTCTATTGATAAGGAGAGATGCTGGTGGTAACTTATATGAAAAAGAAGGTTCCTGAACAGCAAGTCCGTACAACCGACATATAGGCACAATAAAAGGTCTGGAGGCTTTCACCAAACTGAGACTAGAGGTCACCTTGACAGGTGGAATTATGAGCATTTCCACTCTTTCTGCACTGAAACAAGCATTTGTTTTTGTAATAAGAAAAAAAATGTTTCAAGCTATGTAGCTACAGTTACAGATATCGATACATAGGATATGTAGACACATATGAGGGGAAATAAGCCCAAGCCTAACACCTGCATTCCTGGGGTGTTCAGGGAGGAAGAAAAGGGGGGCAAGAAGGAAGAAGAGCCTGAGAAGAGGCAGGAAACAACTACCTCCAGGCAGTTACAAGCCCCGAGGCATAAATACCAGAGGATCCTGAACTCTTAGAAGGAAGACCAGACACAGGCAAAGGAAAGGAAGTTTCTCCGAAGGTGCCTCATCTGAAATAAAATGAAAACCATTGATGAGCACCTCCTGGACCCCGAGGTGTTTCCAAAGAGGCGGGAATGAACACCGGGAGAATTACGGGTGCAGGACTCCCCGCAGCCATCCCAGGAAGGCTCTGCCCTTACCTCGCCCGCTCTCTTTGTTGTTTCATACTCGGGATGCAAAGCCTTTGCCAGTCCCAAGGCCCTCAGACCCCCAGGAAGTCTTGACTGCCAGTCTCCCTCGGTGGAGTTTCAGGACCCTTGACCCCGAGGTTCCCTGCAAGGGGCAAGCCTCACCTGGCCCCGAAGTGGAGCCACGTCCTGAGCAAGGTGGGTGTGCCCAGGGAGGGGCTGGCAGGGGCTCTGGGGCTGAGGGTGTCCTGGGAGGTGTTGGCAACTCTTAATAAAGTGCCCAGGAAACTCAGATAATTGATAGGGATGTGGTTTATCGGATAAGAACGCTCTTCTTGAGATGAGATGCCGAGGCCTCGGGGGAGGCACCTTGGGGGGCAAATGACCAGATCACCATCACCCCCTTCTCTGAGACCTCCCCCTGGACCAGAAAGGGCAGCCCTGCCCCAGTGCTTGAACCTGTTCCTGCCCCAATGGCAGAGCCCCCCCCCGCCCCACAGCAGCGTTTGCCCTTCCAAGAAATGCTGGGCTTCCTCCGTTCAGTCTGCAAGAGGAACTCTCCAGACTTGGTATAAACCAAAAAGGTGGCCGCCTGGCCTTTTGATGTCACACCAGGGCACTGTCTAATGCTCCCTGCCCCCAACTCCACCCACCAAGTGTCATTTGGCCTCTAGGAGAATCTCATTTCGAGCATCCAGGTTCTGCCAAGTTGGAGGGTAACTTGTACAAAACCGGAACGATGCAAATGATTTCTGTTCAATAGAGAAGATAATCCCAAAGATATTGTTTTTATTGTCCTGTAGTGATTGCTTTCATTTCAGGAATATACATGTATGTGTGTATGTCTGTACGGATGCACGTAGGTATGTACAGGGTAGCAAGGAATTGACCTTGCCCCACAAGAGGCCTGGCCTTTGCCCTTGGCTCCTGGGAGGCGATCTCTGTGCCCCTGGTATGTCCTGCCTTTTAAAAGTGTCTTTGTTTAACTGGCGGACTTGGGCCATGCCTCAGAGTCTATGCCAACACCGCGATTTTCGGGGGCCTTGGGCCAGGCAGGACCAGTTCGGCCTCCAGAGGGGCTGGAAACAGATGAGCCGCACCGCAGCCAGACACATCTAGCCACGTGACTGAGCCCCTGAGCTTCAGGGAGCCTCGCTGGCTGGCAATGCCACATGCATATTGTCACACGCTGTTGGGAGAAATCAGTGCCGTCCACTGGGAGAGGACAACAGGAAGCTTCGCACGAGAACTTGCCCGGACTCTGCCCCATGGGCCTCTTCCCTTGGCTGATTTTAATCTGAATCGTTTGGCTGTAATAAACCATAACCATGAGGATAACAGTTTCCAGCGAGCCTGCAGCTGTAGTGGGTGTCAGAAGTGAAGAAGATCGAGCCGTCTATAGATACAGATATAGTTATACAGATAATCAGTTTCTTCTATCCTCTTTTGAGTCAGCTTTATCATACTGCTGCTTCCCTCATCAACTGAGTTAAATAAAACACATGCTCACTGTCCACTTGTATAAGAATTACAACTTGAGCATCCTGAGCCTTATACGTCATCTATCAGTTCATTCATTTATTTAACAAAGAGACTATGAAGGGACATGAAAAATATATATGCTTAAGGACCACAGTGGTTTCCAGGAGAGGGAGGGAGGGGCTCAAAGAACCAGAAGAATCAGACAATCCCACAGGATGAAAACCCTCCTTCTCAGTCAACGGAGGCAATGATGGAGGGCGGGTGAGCTCAGAGGCTCTTGGAGCTAAAAGAAGGGCCCAGAAGCCCTCCTAAGGCAGGAGACAAGGCCTCGATGGCAAGCCAAGAGAGGGGCCCCCCACTCCTTCCCTGGTGGAGCCTAGTGCTGCTCATTTATTCCCGGCCATTGAAAGGGGCTCAACCAGCTACCGAAGGGAAGGTCAATCACATCTTGCGGCGTCTAGATGGCAGGTCTGTGCTGTTCCATCTCGGAGGGAACAGACACCTCGCCCCACAGCCAGGGCACCGACAGGAAAAGCATGTCCGAGATCCAGCTCTGAGGGCCCCAGGTCTCCAGGAAGGACCCAGCGTGAGCTGCGAGTGGTCAAGTCTTGACGTCCAGCGGCCCTGCCAATGGGGAAGTCGGGCTCCCCGCACATCCACACACTCACACACACACACCCGTCCAGTCCCGTGCCCCCAACAAGCGTGGCCCATCCCCGCAGGCCGCCCGCCCTCCCTGTACCAGGCACTCTGTAAGTCAGGAAGGGCAGCGTCTGTTTGACTCTTCCTACAGCTCTGTTCGGCCCACAGGCCCGTGACACATCACCAATATTATTATCACGATGCCTGCTATTATTTTCTGGCTATTTGTAAGCCACAGAGGGTTTTAGGCCACTTACAATAAAAGTATACACATAATAAAACTACACAACAATCAGGTAATTTTTTTTAAAAGGTGCAGGAGAATGATTTTGTCAGAAAGTCAAGGTGGCAGAGAGCTCTTGTGTGTGACACAAAACTGACGTCCAAGCTTCCGGACTGACCAGCTAGAACAGGGAATGAGGGGGGGCTGCAGGCCTGTTCTTCAGGCAGGACCCCTCCCCTGGCTGTGTGTGGCAGAGATCCTCTCTCCCGACTACCTCCGCCCCACTCTGGGGGCTGCCCCTTGCTCCAGAGGCTCCAGAACTGGGCTGAGCCCAGACCCCGGGGAACTCCAGAAGGAAGGGCCCTGGCATCCCAGCCCCCTTTGAGCCCCAGCAGGGCAGAAGGGCAGGGAGCAGCTGAGCAACACTTCAAGGCTGGGGGGTTCTCATCTCCCTCTGCCCAAATATCTGACTCCACCTGCTCCAGGGCTCGGGTGAGTTGGAGCCAGAAGCGAACAGCTAGGCTATAAATCAAAGCCCCCTCCCCTGGCCAGTGCCCGTGACGCTACCCCCACCCCTATCGTGGCAACCAGGGGCTAAGAATCACATGGTTCAGAAACAGGGACCCCCCCACACCTCAGTGCCCAGGGTAGGGGTGGGTGGCCTGCTTTGGCCTTGCTTTGGAGTTGGCTGGGAGACTTGTCCACAGGAGGATGTGATGGAGAGGGGAGGGGGAGCAGAAGCACCCAGAGACCCCCGACCCTGCGCCCCAGAGGACTCACCCTCATCACAGTTGCTCCCGGTGAACCCGGGGCAGCACTTCCACTCCAGCGCTGTCACCGTGCGGTAGGACACCCTGTACGTCGGTCTGATCAGAGTCCTGTAACTAACACAGGGACAGCGTCAGGGCACGCCAAGTCCCGCCACCCCCAGGCCCCAGCCCCACTCCTGTAAGGGCAGCCCACCTGGCTGGGGCAGTGGAAGTCGCTGCCCCCTTCACCATCACTACCCCCATCTCCCCCTCCCGCCCACTCCCCACCCCAGCTCGTCACCAGCCCCCTCTGTCTCAGGCATGTCCTAAAACCCCTTCCGGCTCTGCATTCCTGGACTCCCCAAGCACGACCACCTATGGTGGAAAAATGTCTGGCACACTGACCATGATAACGAATAAGGTAATAGAAATGATCATTAGGATCTGCCCTGCACAACTTCCAACCTCACCCACGTCACTGAACCCCAAACTTTCTCCCAATCGCTGTTTATTTTGGTGGATTCCTATAATAATTATTATTGACCACTGACCATGTGCTATGCTGTGGTCACAGATTACTGCCCTGGAGAAAATCGCAAGCCTAACGGAAAAGAGAGACACTGTAATGGAAAATTGCAATACAGCAGGGGGTCGACTGCAACAATAAAAAGCTCCTGTGAAATGCCATGGGGCCCAGGGTAAGATGTCACATTCTTACAGTTTTGACATTTTTTCTTACAAATATCTCATAAATCTCTTTCGTGAAATTCCAAGAATGGGAATATAAAACACATAAGCAAATTTCACAAGGGGGCTAAATTCGGCTTGTGTCGTTCACTTTACAGACATCCTTTATAACTGCTGCTTGCTCTAGTTTGCAGAATCACCTCTTTAAAACCAAACGGCATGACTTCACAAAATTTAAATCTGCTAACTCAGAGCAACTTAATAGGTGCATGGAAAGATTATGAATCAATTGGGAGCTGTGGGCACGATGTTTTGAGATGCACTGTTGACAGGAAAACACCCAAACACTTCTTGAATTGTGGAAACAGTGCTCTACATCTGAAAAATTCTGTTACACTAATTTCTCTTTTCACACACACAAAAAAAAAATCCTCTCATTCATGTTTCACCGACATCCCCACAGACCAGTTCCCCCCTGGAGGTCCAAGAGGTGGATGAATGGCTGTGGCTTCTACAGGTGAGGGGCTAGGATGTTGCCAGGAGGTGTCCACAGCTGGGACCTGAAAGTTGGGGCTCTCAATGCCCCCCAGGAAGCACCTGGAAGAGCTCAACAGGGAGGGGGCGTGATGGAGCAACTGCATCAGTGTCACCACTCCTTATGGCAAGTGGCCTGGGGGGACCCTGGGTCCAAGCAACACAGGCACACCACCTGCATAATAAATGCACTCACACCTCCCACGTGCAAGCTTCGTGGCCGTGTTCCAGGCGCCTGACACGAGACTCTTTGGCTCCCAGAGTTGCAGCAGAGGTTGCAGAGGCCACCAATGCCCAGCACCCCAAAGCAGGGAGCTAGACCCTCCATAGAAATGCCACAGCCTGGGGAGCCGGTTCTTAGTCCCACATCACGTAAAAGAGAGTGGACAGCGAAGCAAATGCCTCGCCTCACGACCCTACATATGCCATTCCCTCTCTGTGCCAGTTTGGGTATATTATGTCCCCCCAAAAGCCATATTCTTTAATGCAATTTTGTGGGGGCAGATTTATGAATCATTTTTATTAGGGTGTGACCTCTTGATTGAATGTTTCCATGGAGATTTGACCCCACCCATTCAGATTAGGTCTTGATTAGTTTACTGGAGTCCTATAAAAGAGTTGACAAACAAGGAGCCCAGAGCAGCTGAGCAGGACATTTTGGAGAGAAGCTAAGAGCTGACACTGATGTTGATGCTTTGAGATACTAGCCCAAAGAATGCTCCGGAGAAGCTAAGGGAGGACAAAACGCCCCAAGAGCAGCTGAGAGACGCTTTTGGAGAGGTGCTTGGAAGCTGGCAGAGATGCTCAGAGATGCTTGGAGTTGCCAACAGAAGGACATTTGAAGATGCTAAGCTAAGGACACACAGGAGCTGAGAGAGGAGCAGAAACACAATCCAGGACCAGCAGACACCAGCCATGTGCCTTCTAAGCTGACAGAGATGTTACGAACACCACTGGCCTTTCTTCAGTGAAGGAATCTCTTGCTGATGCCTTAATCTGGACACTTTTATGGCCATAGAACTGTAAGTTTTTAACATACTAAACCCCCTTTAAAAAAGCCAAAAAAAAAAAAAAAAAAAGAGAGTGGAGAAGGCATCGGGCTTGCGACTGCCCTGAGCGGGGCTTTCCTTGGAGAGCACCACAGAGGAGGGGAGGAGGGGCTGGGACGCTCTCCTCCACCCCAAGTTCAAGACAACCTTGCAGAGAGTGTGATGCAGACCCCTGCAGTTTGAGGGGCACGGGGTGCAAATCAGGGACAAGCTGAGAATGAGGGGGAGCAGCTGGCCCCCGTCTTGGCAGGGTGGGAGATGTGTATGTTTGATGTCTGCCAGATGTGGAACCCCATCATCCCCAAAGGAAGCAGGAGACTTAAGAAGGACCCTGCTCAAGAGAGGCCCCCCAGCGTGTGGAGACCCCCCCCCCCAGCAGCAAGCAGGACCCCCGGGGAGTCGGGGCTGGCGGGGAGTCATGAGCAGGCAGCCCCTCCTGAGCCCAGGAGCCTGCCAAGCAGAATCACCCCCAGCTGGGTGTGTTCCACGCTGGGGGATCCCAGAAGACCCCACAGTGGTGCCAGCCGTTCACGCCAGCCACTTCCAGGGCCTCCGAAGCCAGATCCCAGCAGTGCCAGCCCAGGAAGCTTCTCCTGCTCCTTGCCTCTCTCTAGTCCACCTTTTCTCCCGGAGGGGCCCTGCTCAGCATCTGGCAAATTGGAAGGAGAGAAGAGGCCCACAGCCCCCGCCTACTGCAGACCTCCCAGCCTTTCATTTAGATGAAAGATGGCGGTTGTAAAATTAATTCTTGAAATGAGATTGTTGTTCTGAATAAGAGAGATGAGGAAAGCTACAGAGCCCACCCAGCTGACTTAGAGGGCAGGGAAAGGGTCAAGTTGCTTTCTGCTGGTGCCCCTCTGGGAGCAGCAGATGCTGTAAATGGGTCCCTCCCACAACCTCAGCACACAGGGCCGATGAAGTGTGGGGACCTGGGGACAGATGGGGGTGGGGACAGGGCCTTGGGGGCAGGTGGGGGGCTGGGCGCGGGGCACAGGTCCCGGGATTCAGGCTCTGCCCCATTCACCATGTGAACTTGCACAAGTTACTTAACCCTCGGAGCCCAATTCCCAGTCTGCAGGGTGAGGAGCACACAGGGACCAGGGATGCTGGGTGGGGGGCTCAGCCTGGGGGCACATTCTCCAGAGCTGGAAGGGGTGCCCGGGTGCTGGGCCGGCAGAGTGCAGGGCTGATTTCCGCCTGGCATCACACCTTTGCCCGCCCCCACTGTCTTCGAGGAGAGTCTGAGCTGCTCAGCCGTGTGCACCAGCCTTTCTCCAGATGGCCCGGCCCCTCCACGTACCCCACCCCCCACACCACCCCTCGCCCTACAGCCTTTGAGCCTTCCAGATGTTCCAGGCATTCTCTCTTCACTCCATGCCTTTAATAATGACGATGGTGACAATAGCATCACTCAAGCACTCCCTGTGTGCCAGGTACTGTCCTTAGCGCTTCACCTATATTGATGCATAACACTTCTAACGGGGTTATTATTATTATTCCCAATTTGCAGATGAGGAAACTGAGGACCTGAGAAGTTAAGTAACTTACTAGAAGGTGCAACCAGGAACCGAATCCAGGCAAAAGTGCTTCCAGGATGGGGAACATTTTTCCGTCCTACATCTGCACAAGTGTACCCATCTCAGCCCCCTCAAACTGGAAGGGAGAGCTCAAACCCCAGAGAAGGTCTCTTTCTGCCTCTCATTCTGGGAGCCTGGGGCTCCTCCGAGAGCTGATCCCTGCAAAGCCATCAGATACCGGCGGCGTCCAGTAGGTGGCGCTGCTCCCCCAGCCCAAGGGGCCGGGGCTCAGCTTGGCGTCCCGGGGGTCTCACTTGAATGCCCAGGGCAGGGTCAGTGTTCCCGGCCACCTCCCGACCCGGGCAAGGACCTGCAGGAGCGTCGCCCTCCTAGGCCCACAACGAACCCCCAGCCCCTGCTGCCGGGCTCCAGTCTGCACACTCAGTCATCTTTCTAAAGCACAGATCCAAATTTGTGACTGCTCTCTCTCCAAACCTTCTAGGGCTCCCATAGACTAAAGACCAAAGTCTGTAGGTCAGCAAACAAGGGCTCTCCATCCCACCTCCTTCTGCCACCGCCAGTCACAGCTCCTTCCACGTGGCACCACAAGCTTCATGGGCAGCTCAGGTTCTCATTCCCACCTCCGTGGAATCTCTTTCCTGCCTCCTGGTCTTTGCACATGCAAGCTCCCCAGCCTGCAGAACCTTCCCCACATCTCGGGAAAATACCGAGGGCCTGCTGTGTGCCAGGCCCTGGGAATACAACAGAGAAGGCAGCAGGTGTGGCCACCACAATTCCAGAGACAAATACTAGTTGTATAATCATATCATGCTGTGTCGAACGCTTTAAAGGAAAGCACCAGACTCACTACTTCCGTTACAACAGAATGCTTTTTCTTCATTTTTAAAAATTAAAATACTATTTACCTGCAGTAAAATATGTAAATCTAGCCTCTATCTATCTCCATGAATTCTTGCCTGTATGTATGCCAACTTTCCATTACCCCAAAAATGCCCTCCACCCCTTCCAAGTCAATTACCTCAATTACCCATCCTCTCCCCCAGAGATAATCATTATTCTGATTTCTATCACCGTAGATTAGTTTTGCCTGTTCCAGAATTCCATATAAATAGAATCCTGCAGTATGTGCTCTTTTGTGTCTACCCCCTTTAACTCATCTCATTCCATCTGTAAATTCACCCATTGCTAAGTATAGCAGTATTTGGTTCCTTTTTTTTGCTAAATAATATTCCATTATATAAATAGACAACCATTTGTCCGTTCTCCCATTGGTGGACATTTGGATTGTTTTCCATTTGAGTTCTGATAAATAAAGCTGCCATGAACTTTCTTGCACAAGTCTTTTTGTGAGCATACGCTTTCAGTTCTCCAAGTATACACCTAAGAATGCAACCGACGGGTCACAGGATAGAAATACTTTCTACCTTGGTACATACTACAAACAGGTTTCCAAAACCTATTTGGTCGAACCAGTTTAAATGCCTATCAGCTTGTATGGGAATTCCAGTTGCTCCGTAGCTTTGTCAACATTTGATACTGTCAGTCATCTTCATTTTAGACATTCTAGTACATGTGTAGTAGTCTTTCACTGTGGTTTGAATTTGCAATTCCTGTTGACTAAATAAATTGAGCCACATTTTATATTTATTAGTCATGTGGAAATCTTCTTTTGTGAAATAAAACTTTCTTTTATTTAAGACTTGTGCCCACTTTTAAATTGGGTTCTTTGTCTTTTTCTTATTGATTTGTAACAAAATGTTAGGTTATATATTTTTTTTCTGGATATGAGAACCTTGCCAGATATATGTATTGTGAATATTTTCTCCCAATCTGTAGCTTGCCTTTCTCATTTTTTAAAAGGTGATTAGCAGTTTTTAATCTCTATGAAATCCAGTTTATCTTTTTTTTTAATTTTATGATTTGTTTGGTAGGAGTAAATGTCCATTTTTTCAATTTGGAGATCCAGTCTTTCTAGAAGCATTTATTGAAAGACTTCCTCTCCCTGTTGCATTATTTTAGTGCTTTGTTGGAAATCAAATAACCAAAGTAGCTTTATAGTAAGTCTTGAAATCAGGTACTATAACTCCTCCCACTTTGTTCTTCTAGATGGTCTTGGCTATTAGATATTCTAGGTCCTTTGTATTCCCATGTACATTTTATAAATGGCTTATCAATTTCTGCAAAAAATACCTCTGTGACCGTTTCGGTTTGCTAATGCTGCCATTTTGCAAAACACTAGAAATGGATTGGCTTTTATAATGGGGGTTTATTCAGTTGCAAAGTTAAAGTCTTAAGACCATAAATTGTCCAAGGTAAGGCATCAACAATAGGGTACCTTCACTGGAGAAAAGGGGGCATCCGGAAAACCTGCATTAGCTGGGAAGGCACGTGGCTGGCATCTGCTTGCTCCCAGGTTGCGCTTCAAAATGGCAATCTCCAAAATGTCTCTAGGCTTAGCTTCTTGGGGCAAACTCTGGGCAAGTATCTTCAAAGCGTCAGCAAAAGTCTGCTTTCAATGGCCATCTCCAAAATGTGTCTCTCAGTTGCAGCAGCACTGGGTTCCTTCTGTCTGAGCTCTTATAGGGCTCAGGTAAACTGAGGAAGACCCATGCTGAATGGGCGGGGCCACACCTCCATGGAAATCATCCAGAGTTATCGCCCACAGTTGGGTGGGTCACATCTCCATGGAAACAACCTAATCCAAAGATTCCAACCTAATCAATACTAATACATCTGCCCCCACAAGATTGCATTAAAGAATATGGAGTTTTGGGAGACATAATACATCCAAACCAGCACAGTGGTTTTATTAAAGATTACATTGAATCTATGGATCAATTTATAGAGAATTGGCATCTTAATAATAAGGATTCTTCCTGTCCTTGAATATGGCATAAATTTCCATTTATTTAGGGCTTTTACATTTTTCTCAGCAACATTTCACAGTTTTCCACGTAGAGGTATTACACATCTTTTGTTAAATGTATTCCTAGGTATTTATTGCTTTTTAATTCCATTGCACGTGGAGAGGATTCTTTACATTTCAGTTTCTACTTGGTTGTTGCTAGTGTATTGGTATACAATTTTTTTATTCTGACCTTGTATTTTGTACCAAAATGCACTTATTAGTGAAGTCAATTACTAGTTCTTGTAGTGGATTTGTCAACTCCTTTGGGTTTTCTAGGTACACAACAGAGTCACCTAGAATAAAGAGTTCTGACTGTTTGGGATCTGTATGCCTTTTATATCTTTTTCTTGTGTTATCACCTACAATGCTGAACCGAAGTAGTGATGATAGACATCCTTTTCTTGTTTGCAAACTTAGGGGGAGAGTGTACAGTATTTCATCAGTTAAGTCTGATGTTTGCCGTAGGTTTTATTGCAGATACTCTGGCTGTGCAGCTGGAGACAGCACAGCCCCGACTTGCCTGTACCACCGGGAAGTGGAGGAGCCAGCCTGGAACCTGCCTCCCACCACCCTTGACCCCGCATCCAAAGCCCCATTCTTCCCATAAGCTGCCACCCCACTCCTCCTCCAGGAGCCCCTGAGAGTCAGATGAGGCTGCTGGGGTTCCCGCAGCGAGTGAGGAGCTGGGAAGTGTGTGCTGGAGAGCCCCCCAAGGATGGCCCAGGCTGGAGGGAAGCAAACACACAGCCAGGTGGGAAGGAGCCAGAGCTCTCTGGCTGCTTTGTTTCCAGCAAATTCCAAGGTTCCTCTACTCTCTGTGAGCTGTGGGGTTAGTCCCTGTCCTCTGTGGGGCCCCTGGAAAGTCTGGGCTGAGATGCACTGGCCTCTCAGTTCCTTCCTGCCCTGAGGGTCTCCAAATACAACTCTCCCCCACCTCTCAGCCCAGTTCCGGGGACTGTGATTTCTGTGCATTTGCTCATCCGAAGGGCGGATCCTGGGACTTCCCTGTCCATCACTTGGCCAGTTCAAGAACAAGGGTTGTTACTCAATAAATATCCACGGAAACCTTCATACACACACACACACACACACACACACACACACGGAAACCTTCATACACACACACACACACACACACACGGAAACCTTCATACACACACACACACACACACACACACGGAAACCTTCATACACACACACACACACACACACACACCTCTTTCCCCTCCCGTTGCTGAGCCCTGGGAGTTCTGCCTCCTGGTGTAACTGCTGCCTGCCCGCTGCTCTCTTCTCACCCCACCCTGTTCCATCCTCCTCCAACATCTCCCTCCAGGACAGCTGCCAAGGCCTCCGAACAGGGGTCCCACGCCTCTGCTCCCACCCCCAGTAATGGGTCTCCACGCAGAAGCCCGAGAGATGGTTTCAAAGCACAGTCTCCTCTGTGAACCCTTCAAAGCTTCACTTCGATCTTAGGACACAATCAAATCCTTGGTAGGATCACGCCGCCCGGCAGGGTCCCGCTACTTGTCCCCCTCAGCTGCCTCCCGCTTGCTCCGTTCGGGTCAGGTGGAGCTCCTCCCGCCTCCTGGCCTCTGCATCTGCTCTTCCCACTGCCTGGGACATCAACTAACCCGTACACAGCCCCCCAGAGTCAGGATGAAGTGCCCCCTCTTCCAAGAAGTCCTCCTAGACTAGCCCCACAGCAGGCTGGTCCACTCGATTTACCTTCTCCCAAGCACTCGCCGCCCTTCTAATTAAAGACCCACGTATATATTTGTCTAATGTCTGTCTCCACCTCTAAGCTTCTGGCTGCATCCAAGGTGGGTGTGGTCCATCCCATGAACTGAGTAAGCCCTGGTGGAATGAATGAAACAATCGACGAACAGTGGGTGCCCAGTGCAGTGCTGGTCCTGGAGCTGGGAGAACGACTGAAATACAGGGGGTCCCTGGAGGAATGCATGGTGCAGGGCTGGGGTCAGCGTGGACCCTGGTGGCTGCAGCAGTGAGACAGCCAGGCACGGTCACCCACCAGGAGGGGCAGCAAGGGAGATCTGCTGAGCCGGGCAGGGGAGGGGACAGCCAGCACCAGGAGAGCCCAGGAGGTGGTGCAATGGCCCCGGTGCATTTGGGGACCAGAGCGCTTTGACCAACAGACGGGGTGTAGAGAGGACAGCCCCCAGGAACCAGGCTGTGAGTGGCCCTGAAGGCAGTTTGGGGCCCCAACTCAGCCCTGGGTCCCTGCCAGTGCTGTCCCACCTTTGGATCATGCTCCTGATCAGTAAAATAGCCTTGTGCCTGCAATATCTGCATATTGATGCAAACATACACAAGTGCACTTCTGCCTTGGCCTATATCCCAGATCTGTAGGGCTTAGTCTTGCTCTTATTTTGTAGATTAAAATGTACTTGGAGGCTTGTGGGGTTGCATGGCCGGAGCTGAGGGTGCAAAGAGCTCAGGGCTGCAGCTGACGATGGCCTCAGTAGATGGGGAAGATGAAAGGTAGCCGGATCGAGCTGGGAGATGCAACACTACAATATATTAAAGAGTTGAAGAGATTAAACCAAGTCATCTTTCCAGTCAGCCACAATGACACGTTCTACAAGGATGTACCTAGCAAAACTTGCCTATTTCAATGACACTGCAGTAGGTGTGGCAAGCTGTAGTGCAGATCACTCACAGAATCAGAAGACTTTACATCAGGACGCTAGGAGGACTGGCCCCTTACCAAAGACTGGGACTAGGAACTAAAATGTTAAATCATGTCGTAAACATCCGTGAAAAAGATGGCATTTTTGACAACATCTATCTGCACGTCCAGATAAGCAGTGGGTCGGCAATTGACTTCTACAGGAAGGTTTGGCTTTGAGATTACTGAGACAAAGGAGAACTATTATAAGAGGAAAGAGCCACAGATGCTCGTGTGTTGCAGAAAAACCTCAGTCCCTTCTGGCCAGAACACAGATGTGCAAAAACAGACAACTGAACAAATTACAAATGAACTTTCTCGCACTTGCTTGTTGCCAAATAAAAGAGAGGCCCATTGATTTTTAGCCCTTCTTTCTTTTAAAGCTTCCCCCTTCTTATTCTTGTTTCTCTTTCTTTCTCCTTTCTATCTTTCCTTCCTTTTTCTCTAAAAGTTTTACTACTTTCAAAGATTTTGAACATTAACCATGTTTGGATTGTTTTAGTTTTCTGACTTTCGTGAGGTGGTTTCATTGAAGAAAGAAGTTATAGGCATGTTCAGTTTCACGGTTAAGATACATGGTCCCAAAAATTGGGGTGTCAAATAATTTCAAAGTTTTTTAGCTAATTTTTAAAAACATCCTGCTTTCACATTGAAAGGCAGAGCCTTCAAAATATTTGATATTTCAAAAGACAAAAAGAAGCAGCAGCAATATCTTGTTCTCTAATTCATAGACAAGTTAGTATGTTTGTGGTACTTTGGGTTTTCTAAAGACCATTTGCAAGATGCTAATCCCTAAGTATTGCCTTCACTTCACCTTTAGTCCTTCTGGGCACCATTGCTATCCTTGCAAAAAATACTTAAACTTTTGTTGCTTTTTTAAGCAGTTATTTCTTCTCCTCCTTGCTGGTGGTTGAGGGCAGTTTGGTCAGATAGTGTTTATACTTTGGTGTCAGTATTTGAGTTAAACTGCTTTTTGCTAATGAGTGGGCTGGTTGTTAGCAGGTTTATTTTTCCTGCTGTTGATTGTTACCAGTGGCATTAACTTTTAGATTATGGGCTGGTGAGACTAATTTATTTTAATATCCCAGCTAGAGATATGGCCTTTAACTGACCTAAAGAGGTTTGTTGTGATTTACTTTTTTTCTCCTGTCCTTTTTCTTCGGTGAACCGAGCAGTAGTTTTAGTCAACATTGTTAAAATGGACTTTATGTCCTTATAGGTCAAGACCCTAATTAAACCTGAAGCAGGTGTTTTCTCTTGGACATATTAAAAGTACTTAAAAGGAAGTTTAGATGGACTTGTGGCACAAAAAAATGCATTTAATGTCAGCTAATGCAGGCTGCTAAACCTGTGGCCACCGAGCATTTGATTAAATAGGAAAGAATATCTAGGCAGTGTTTTTGAGTACATAGTTGTGCTATTGCTTGTCAGTTGGAGAACATCCCTGGTTTGATTACACTCTGTGCCTACAATGTTGAGTTTAAGGATTTGGGGACGAGTGGACTTGTTAAACGTGTTGCTTCTATTCTTGGAAAAGCAGAAGTCTAAAAGTATTAACACACACGTCACTGTGACCTCGTCTACTGACAGAACTGACTTACGCCAGAATATTTTCTGGCCCATAGACAAGTGGTTTTGATATTGATCAATTTTTGAAAGATGGGAAACATCTGAAATGCACATCTTTTCCTCCCATAGTCCAATCTCCAATATTTAAAATTATTTATATTGCCAATATTACGGCCCATTACAATGTCCCATTAGATTCTAAAAACTGCACAGGGCTTGAGTTTTCTCTCGCTTGACTTTAAAAGGAAGGTTGATTCACTACGTTTACTTCTTATGTAAAATTCTGGTATGAAAGTGTCATCTTTCCAAATATGCTATTTACACAATGTTTATGCACATTTTATAATCCTATATTCTAATTTGAGAATGTGAAACTACGATAGACTTAAAACTCTTATTGAGTGCCAAGAATAACACGGAAGAGGAAGGTAGTTGATGAATGAACATACAGGGTTTTAATCTTAAAACAGTAAAAATCTACAAAGAAAAACAAATGTAAATGGAAGCCCTGATGTGGTTTTCCCGCCCCTCAACAGGAGCCTGTGTCCCCACCTGGCAGGCCACCCCTCCGGCCACGGGAGGGCCACCCGGGGGCTGCAGTGACCAGATTCCTTTTTGAGGAAGATCGTCTGTGGGAAGGGCAGTGACAGGAAGCGGGAAGGCGAGCCAGGGGGCTGCAGGTTGGGAAAGGGACGAGACAGGGACGGACGGCCCCACCTGGAGCAGGGAACTGAGGCCGAGGGGGGTGCTGGGTCGGACTCCCAGTTGCACAGAGGCAGAGGCTTACTGATGGGGGTTCCTGGTGGGGCAGGCCGTCTGCTCATCAGTTCAGCAATACCGGGGGCTGCCCCCTCCCCACCCTCCGCAGTCTCCTCCAGAACCCTCCGGGAGGATGCAAGACTGAGTCAGGTCCTTGGAGGAGCTATAGCAGCCCCAGTTGTCCAGCCTGCAGAGGCTACCCCTGGCCACAGTCCTGTGGTCACACTCAATGACTGTCCCAGAAAGGGGTGCCTGTGTGTCCTGTGTGTCCCCAAAGGCAGCCCTATGGGTCACAAGAGGACAGAGCTTCCGGAGGGGGTGAGGCACCCGTCATCAGAGGCATGCAAGCAGAGGCCATGACTCTCTGGCCCCCAAATGCGATGTCCCAGGACCCTGAGGTCCCTCAGCAGGTGACTGGACCCTGCCTTCGCCAGGGCCTTGCCTGCACGGAACGGCTCTGCCAGTCCAGAGACCTTTTCCGGGGCGGCCGGCCACCCCATCCCTCCCTGGGCCACCTCAGCTTCACAGGCCTCCGATCCTGGCCCAGCCCCCACTTTCTTACCAGGGACCCCTGAGAGCAGGAGCAGACTGGGACCCTGAGGTCCTTGGTGGGTGACCGGACCCCATCTTCACCAAGGCCTCCCCAACACGGAATAGCTCCACCAACCCAGAGACCTCGTCCCTCCCTGGGCCACCTCAGCCTCACAGGCCCGGCCCCCACTTCCTCACCAGGGACCCCCAAGATCAGGAGCAGACGGGGAGGTACGGAGACAGGCTGGAGACTCGACAGGAAACAGGAGTGGGGTTTTCAGAGAGGGGGGCTGGAGAATATTAATCTCTTGATTAACAGCAGAGGGCAGGCAGGGAGGGGGACGGGCTGCCCCACCGCAGTTCTGCAGTGCGGGGGTGGGGGTCTCCGGCCTCTGGCCTCCCCCCAAACCACACCAGTCGTTCTTAAGTGCCAGAAGGAAGGAGGGTGGGCCAGCGGGCAGGGTCCTCGCGCTCCAGCAGTGGGCCCAGGCCTCTGGGGGCGGGGGATGGTGGGAGGTGGATGCAGCCCAGAGGGGGTGGGGGCAGCTTTGGGGGGCTTCTAAATCCAAACGGGCCGGGCTGAGGAGGAGAAGGACGGAAGAAAGGCTTCGTTTAAGAAAGCGCCGACGTCCAGGGCTTCCCGTGGACCTGCCCAAATCCAGCCCAGAGCAGCAGGCGACCCAACCAGAGGGGGAGGCCGTCTGGCAGGGGGGCAGGGAGGAGGCAGATGCCGCCTGGGACAGTTCCAGCAAACCCCTCCACTCGGCACATCTGGAAAATGTTGGCTTCTAATGCCATCAAAGCAGACCTTGTTGGTGGGGCCAGAGACGGCGGGCAGGGGAGGCCCGGACTGGGAAACTTAACCCCCGCGTCCCTGCGACTCGTCCTTTTCAATCTATCAGGCCCCCGAAGCCAGGCCCTGGCCCCAAGCCCAGCCCCTCCGGCAGCGGATGGAGGAGCTCAGGGACGGGAAGAGAGCATCGTGACAACACCTGACAACCAACAAGGCACAAGCCTGGCACGTGGCATCCACCCAAAAGCAAGGCCAAAGGTTCTATCCCCATTTCCCAGAAAAGGAAACTGAGGCACAGAGAGGGGAAGCATGGCTTGTGCTTGCAGCCTCGGATCCCTAGGTGGTCTCACATCCGGGCACTCAAGATCAGGCTCAAAGGGTCCCCACGGGTGGGTCTGCCAGCCCAGCCCCCGCCCCGAGGAGCCAGATGGGGACAGAGCCACCGGGCCAGTAAAACGGGGACTTGCCCCTGGTGTCTGCCCCAGACCCCGGGGCTGTTTCCTCCACGGGGATCCCTTGACCCCACCAGCAGCCCCCGCCCTAATGGAATCCCCTTGTGCAGCAGATTTCTGCTCAAATGGCCTCCCCCAGGGAAACCCCAATACTGGCTTGTCACATCCACTTCTGCGATTCTTTGATTAACATCTAAGGGCCCCGTGTCCTTTGCTCACTAGCGCCAGGCGCTTAGCTGCTGGATCGATTCTAAATGAACAACTGAACCAACGAACTAATGATGTGAAAACCTGATGCAAGGCCGCTGTTCCCCGCTTCCTGCAGACGACCAGATGCCGCTAGTTGCCTGGGAGGCTTGGCTCCCCTCCATGCCTCCCCCACCACCGACAGGCTCACACACACTACAAAAATCCAGTGTAAAAAATACCCAGCATGGGAAAATCTGCATGGGAAGCAACTGTATTATAGACTTTTTACGTTTAACAAGAAGGGGATGCAGTCATTTCATGAATCTTTCTTGAGCACTTACTATGTGTCATCCTGCCTTTGAGGCACTCAGGATATGGTGAAAAGAGTCAGACCTGGAATCAGACAGCCTGTGTCATGTGGGTGAACCCCCATCTGGTAAAACCCCCAAATCCACTCTCTGCCTTCCCTCCTTCTGCTGCTTCTGACAAAGGGCCCGACTCTCTCCCCTCCCCAGCCCCCACTCCGCTCCCACTCCAGCCCCTCTTGGCTTTTCACGTCCTCTGCTCTACTCTGCTCTCTGCTCGTGCACATCCTCTGCCCACACCATCCGTTTGTCCCTCTACCTCCAGATCTTTCTCAGCAGTTTACAAATATGCTTCCATATCTCCCAACTTGAAAGCAAACAAACAAAACACATCTCACGACCCCATGCTGCCCTCCACCTTCCAAGCCCCAGCTCCCTGTTCCTTTCACAGCAAAACTTCTTGAGTGAGTTTTCTATTTTTCCAGTCCCCCACTTCCTCACCTCCCAGTCTGTCCTCAATCCACGCCATTTCGGCCTCCATCCCACCATTCCCCAAAACTGTACTTGTCGGGGTCCCTGGTGACCCCACATTGCCCAATTCTATGGTCACCGCCCATCCTCCATCCCACAGGGGCTCTTGGAAGCATCTGGGACAGATCTGCTCTCCCTCCCTCTCCAAGGGCTCCCTCCCAGGACACCCAGCCCCGCTGACAGCCTCCCTCTCTGGCCGCTCATTCTCGGTTTCCTTAGCCAGCTCCTCGTCCTTAGCACCGACTCTAAGGTTGGGGTGCCCAGGACTCTTTGGGGGCCAGCACCCCTTCTCCAAGGTGACCTCATCCAGTCCCCCAGGTTTAAATACCATCACATACCATCAATCACACATTTCCTCCCTTCTAGCAGGCACATATGGCTACCATCTTTGAAACCAGGATTCGTATTACAAGTTGATGGTGGGTTATAGTTTAATTAGCAGCATTTGTAGAGATAATTAAATAATATGCTTCTTAAAACCAATGGCATCTTAGAATTGATGAAATACGACATGTCCTTACTGATTATTTCTGGTACTCCAGACTTTTTTTTTTTTTTTAAAGAAAAATAGAAGGCGGCATTTATTTCAACATCCAAATTTCATTAAAGAAAATCACTTGTGAGCCTTAATTGCAATTCTCAAATACTTAATCCAAAAATTCCCTGAAGATAACTATAATCTGGGAAAGTTATTAGCATACTCAACTATAAATGTTTCTCCAGGATATCTCAACTCTGATGGCCTGGGCAATAGCCCTTCCCCAGTGTTTGCTGGGATTATCCTTGGGAACGAGCAGCAAAGCCAGAAGCAATGGAAGCTGGACCAGTCATGGGGAACGTACTTATGAGCAACTCCCTCTCTCTCACCATCTCGAGCAAATACGTTTGTTTCCATCCACAGACAAGACCCGGTGGTCCACACAGACACTCCTGAGTGTACTCTACTTATTCCACCCTGTGTCCCCAGTGGCTGCCAAAGAGGAAAAGCAAACCCGAGTCAGAAGAGTGAGGCTCCAGACATTGTTACTCAACCTCCCCTGTGACACCCCCACATGGAAGCCCCAGAGGCATCTCGAACTCCATATGGCCAAAGCAGAACTGTTGGTTTCCATCCCCCAGGCCTGACCACCTCCTGGTGTCTCCGTCTCCATGAACGGCATGCCCAGCCAGCCAGCTCCTCAAACCAAAAGTTGAGGCATTATCCCTGATTGTCCCACTAAATGATCAGACACTCCAGACATCTCAATTTCCAGACGCTTCCGGATCCACCCACTTCTCTCCACTTCCCCAGCAATTGTCCTAGCAGGAGCTGCCGTAATCCTGCTCCACCCCACCATCCTGCTGCTTTGCCCACTCTCCACACAGTGATCCTTCCAAAACCTAAATTAGCCCACCTCAGGATACAAGTAGAGGGAGAGCACAATAAACTCAAAGCAACAGAAAGACAGAAATAATAAAAGTAAGAGCAGAAATCAATGATACTGAAAATAGAAAAACAATGGAGAAAATCAATGAAACAAAGAGCTGGTTCTTTTAAAAGGTCAATTACACTGATAACTCTCTAGCAAGACTGATAAAGAAAAAAAGAAAGAAGGCACAAATTACCGGTATCAGGAATGAAACAGGGGATATCACTACAGACCCTGCAGACATCAAGAGGATAATAAAGGAATACTCTATACACACATTTACCAACTTAGATGAAATGAACCAGTTCCTCAAAAAAAAAAAAAAAAAAAACACTAATTACCATAAGTCACCCAATTTGAAATAGTTTGAGTAGCTCTGTAATTATTAAGGAAGTTGAAATTGCAATTAAAAAAAACTCCTTGTCATATGTTGAATTATGTACCCCAACAAGCACGTTCTTTATCTTAATCCAAGTCCCCGTGGGTGTGAACCCATGGTAAAATGCACCTTTAGAAGACGCTGTTTTTAGTTAAGGTGCCAAGTGACTCAGGGTGGGTCTTAACTCATATTAGTGGATGCCTTATAAAGTGAAGAAACCAAAAGCCAGGAAGGAGTCATAAAAAGCCACAGGGAAGAGCCAGAAGCTGAAAGTCAGTGGAAGCTGGAAGAGCAGAAAAGGAGAGGAGAGCACCATGTGCTCGGAGGCCGGGCAGAGATACAAGCCAAGGAACCCCAAGGCTTGCCGGCAGCCAGCACCAGCACACCACAGACTCTGGGGAGAAAGCGTGGCCTTGCCGATGACTTCATTTTAGACTTCCAGCCTCTGAAACTGTGATCCCATAAATGCTTGTTGCTTAAGCTAACCCAGTGTGTAATATTTGCTACAGCATCCTGGAAAACTAAGACATTCCCATAAAACAAGTCTCCAGACCCAACTGGTTTCACTGGAGAATTCTACCAAATGTCTACAGAAAAAGTAACACTAATTCTACACAGTTTCTTCCAGGAAATGGAAGAGGAACACCTCCTAATTCATTCTGTGAAGCTCATATTACCCTGATACCAAAACTAGGCAAAGATAGAAAAAGGAAACTATAAACCAATAGCTCTTGTGAATATGGATGCAAAAATCCTTAACAAAATATTAGCAAATAGAATTCTATACACCATGGCCACGTGAGATTTATTCCAGGATGCAAGGCTGGTTCAAAATACAAAAATCAATCCATATAGTCCACCATATTAATAGACTGAAGAGGAAAAAATCACTATCATATTAACCAGTGCAGAAAAAGCCTTGACACAAGTCAATACCAATTCATGATTAAAAAAAAAAAAAAAAAAAATCTCAGGAAAACAGGAATAGAGGGGAACTTCCTCAACTTGATAAAAAGCATCTACAAAAACCTACAGCTAACATCATACTCAATGGTGAAAGACTGAGTACTTTCCCCCTAAGATTGAAGGATGCCTGCTTTCACCACTCTTATTAACATAGTTCTGGAATTTCTAGCCACTTCAATAAGGCAAGAAAAGGAAATAGAAGTCATATAGATCAGAAAGGAAGAAATAAGAAGCTCTAAATAATGGAGAGATACACCATGTTCATGGATTGGGAGGCTTACTACTATTAAAATAGCAATTTCCACAATTGGATATACAGGTCTAAAGCAATTCTTATAAAAATATCAGCAAGATTTTTTTTGTTGCTCTGGACAAGATTATTCTAAAATTTATATTGATAGGCAAAGGAACTAGCATTTTGAAAAAGAATAAAGTGGGAAAAATCAGTCTACCTGATTTCAAGACTTCCCTGATCACTACGCTAACCAAGGCTGTGCTGTATAGGTGGAGGGATAGACACATAGAACAATGGACCAGAGTAGAAAACTCAGAAATATGCCCATGCAAATATGCCCAACTTATTTTTGACAAAAGGGCAGAGGCATTTCAATGGTGGAAGGATAGCTTTTTCAACAAATGTTGCTGGAGCACCACTGGCCAAAAAACAAACCTCTACCTACATCTCACACCTTACACAAAAATTAACTCAAAATGTATCATGGATTTAAACATAATATGTAAAACTATAAAACTTTTGGGAAAAAATAGGTGAAAACTTCACAGACTTGACACCAAAAGTATGATCCATTAAAGGAAAAATTGATAAAAAGGACTTCATCAAAATTAAAACTTTTGTTCTGCAAAAGATGCCATTAATAGGATAAAAAATAAGCTAAAGACTGGGAAAAAATATTTGCAAATCACATATCTGCAGGAGGACTAGTATTTCTAGATATGTGAAGAAGTCTCAAAATTCAACAGTAAACAAACAATCCAGTTAGAAAACGGACAGAAGATATGAAAAGACATTTCACCAAAGAAGAGGAACAGATAGAAATTTAGCATATGAAAAGATCAATATCATTAGCCATTAGAGAAATGCAAATTAAAGTCACATCTATGAGACAGACTACACTCACTATACACATATGCGGTTGGTTAAAATAAAGTAGTGACAACACAGAATGCAGGCGAGGATGTGGAAAAGAATATTTAAAGCAGCTTTATTTGTAATAGCCCCAAACTGGAAACAGCCCAGATGTCCTTCAGTGGGTAAATGGTTAAACAACCTGTGGTATATCCATACCATGGAATATTACTCAGCAAGAAAAAGGAATGAACTATCGATATGCAAAACAACCTGGATAAATCTACAGAGAATTATGCTGAGTGAAAAAAAAATCAAACCCTAAAAGGTTACATAATGCATAACCATCTCGAAATGACAAAATTGTAGTAACGGAGAACAGATTAGTGGTTGCAGGAGGTTAAGGAGGATGTGGGAGAGGAAAGTGGGTGTGGCTATTAAACGGCAACACGAGGGATCCTTGTCATGACGGAAATGTTCTGTATCAGTAGCAATCAGATTGACCGACTGATGGCAATATGTCAATATCCTGGTTGTGATATTGTTTGCCACCCAGGTGGCAGGTCCTGTTATTGTTATCCCTTTTTACAAATGAGAAAGTGAGGCACAGAGAGGTTGCACATGATACTAGATATAAAAAATTATAAACTGAAATTTTGGGGTGGAGTGGGATGGAGATACCTAAGAGAACTTTTACTTTTTACTCCACAAACTTCTAGAATGTTTGGACTTTTAATGATCAACGTGTTATCTTTGTATTTTTAATAAACTCTTATTTTAAATAAATAAGCGCAAAAACAGATACAACAGGTAACAACAAAATAAGATGAAAGTGGTGGAAAGATTAGTAAACAGACTACATACCTTCAAGTCCTGTGCTTACTACAGGTGAGTCAAATGTGGCTTCCTAGCAGCCAATGCAAAAGAGGAAAATAGTCTCACTAATGAGATTCATCATGTCCCATAATATAAAAACAAATCACTTGGAGGCTTCTGGGGAAGATGGCAGAGCAGGGAACACCAGTTCTCAGATCTCCCACCATAACAACTATTGAACAGGCTGGGACTGTCTGAAACAACTATTTTGAAACTCCAGAGGCCAGAAGAACAAGGTACAGCATCCAGGAAAGAGCGGGAGGAAGAGGCTGCCCATATACACTGTCACGAGCTTGTGGGTCAGTTTCCGTGACAACTCTGGATGTAGCTCACAGCCCAAGGGGCTCAACGATCTAGGAACAGAGGTCTCCACAGGCCAGGCTCAATCCAGAGCAGACCCGAGAACACCCGGGCTGTGGTTACTAATGCGGCGTTGGGGGTGGGATGCTGTGTCAGCTCCGGGCTGCCCTGTGCACTATGGGACCCGAGCATCTTTAGCTCCCACTCTCTAACCGCCACGGTGGCAACCAGGAGCGCCCTCCACCATTTCCAGGTGCCCCCAAGTGGGCAGTTCCACTCTGGCTGCATTATTTTTAGAGGAAGGGGAAGGTACAGTTGCAGAGCATGACTTTGAGCTTTCCAAGCTTTCTGCCACCTGTTTCTTATGTAAAGTTCCCGGTAAGAAGTGACACAACAGGAGTGTGCCTGAAGCCGCCCGATGCCCCTTATCCCTCTGCATCCTGTCAGTTTCCTCTTTGGGTCAAGTCAGATCATCCAAAATGCTGTGCCCACATCTTAGTGTCTGCACACCATTCTGCAAGGGGTCCTGGGAGAAGCGACTGATTCCAGGGCTGGGGCAGGGGAAATGCAAGAGGGACCTGGAGCATCTTTTGGTACCAAAAACTAAGAACGGGCTTTGGCAGCGGAGGAGGCAACCTGAAGGAACTCCTGATGGCCAAAGCAGGGACAATTGCAGCAAAAATAGATAAATAAATAAATAAATAAATAAATAAATAAATAAATAATGATAGCACTTGAATTATAACTCAAAGAATAAAATAAATTTCCATGAATTCATACTGATACAAATAAATAATTGGATAAATAAACTAATGCAGTAGAGGAGAGCCCCTCCTTCTAAAGCATTACAATTAATAAATATAGAAGAAATGAGGGAAAGAGAAAAATCACTACCACAGTAAAGAATTGAAGTAATCGAGCAAGCTCCACCGATGGATGCTGAAATCAGTGGGCAAACGTTTGAGGGGAAGCAGGGTATTTGCACAGTCTCAAGGTATCTGCCACGACTTTTATGAATTACACGGGGACAAATTGTGGCTTCAGGACAGAGACCTGGGGGGCTCCACTTTAACCAAATGATCAAGGTGAACCTTACAGCATATCAGCCTCAAGTGCCCCCGATGGGATGCACCGAGAAGGACGCAACTTCCTTTCTGGGGTGTCCTTGCCAAAAATGCGTAATCCCATTCTAATGAGAAGACAACCCCAAATTGAAGGACATTCAGGAAAATAACTATCCAATACCCTTCAAAAGTGTCAAGGTCAGAGGGGGGTCAGAGAGCAAGGAAATGTGGGGTCCTGGATTGGATTCTGAAATTGAGTGGATTCTGAAATTGAGTGGAAGAACCTGTGAAATGTGAATAAAGTACTTATCGAATTGTGCCAGCGTTAATAGCCTAGTTTTGATCACTGCACTGTGGTTATGCAAGATGTTAACATTTTGGGAAGCTGGATGAATGAACTCTCTGGAACATTTTTTATAACTTTTCTTTACATCTAAAATTATTTTAAAATAAAAAGTTGTAAAACAAACTTTACAAAATTAGGGGATGGGGGAAACTGGGCACTTAGTTTGGGCACTGTGTTTGGCCCCTTGGAGAACTGCTTTTTCCTAATTTCTCATTGGTGCAATGCCAGTGGTGTGTCTTAGGAAAGCCAACTGGCCTCTGACAAGAATGTTGCAAGAACAACGCCCACCAAGCCTAACACACACCCCTCAGGAGGAGTGATGACACACACTCCTCTCAAGCTTTGGAACTGGAAAAACTTGGCATCTTCAGAGCCTCTGGTTTGTTGAATCTCTTAGACCTATAATTCACCATGCTTCTCTCTTTGCTTTGGCCACTGGGAAACTCAGAGCTGAATTTAAAAATCCACCTTATTTTATATAATGTTCCCACCGCTGGCTTCGTTTTTCTTTTCTTACCCTTGGTTTGATTTTTTCAGCTACTTTCTTTTTCTTGCTGAACCTCATGTAATTTGAGAATTCACTCATATCCTTCTGGGGGCAGATACATGTTACATGAATAGTCACACACACTCAGATACCCACATACACTCACACAGACACACACACACACGGAGCTCTTCTGGAAACTCCATGTAACCAACACAGAGCACAGTCTCCAGTGAAGGGGTGACTGAGGAAGAGGAGAAGGGGGTGCAGTTCTGGAAGCTGGACCCTCAATCCTCACCCATGGGCCTCCCCAGGCCTCCCTTTCTGGTGCCCAGACAAGGTAGGAGGGACTGCGAGGCAGGAGCACATGGACCCCTGCCCACATCCTCTCCCCCCAGTCAGGCCAGCCCCTAACGTTTGCAGACCTGGGCTGAGAGTGGAAGCCCACCTACTCTACATCTAAATACGTAAAAGCTTTAAGTCAATAGCAAACTGTTAATAATAAACTGTTAAATTAAATACCCTTATTTGTTGTTGTTTTTAGTTCCTACCTTACCGAAAACCAACATAACAACCTGGAAGGCATCCCCCCTCCCCCCACCTTGGGATGGCAGATTCAGGCAAGAGGCTGATTCTGAGCAGGCTTGGAAGCCACTCGGGGCTGTTTGGAAAGGAGATCCAGGATGCAGAGAACGGTCTAGAAGAAGGGGGCAGGCTGCAGATGGTCACGTCCCCTTGGCCTCGTGCACTTTTGTCCCTGGCCTGGGCACGGCTAGAGGAGGGCTAGAGAGGGGCCCCTAAAGGGCAGCCCCAGGGCGAGGGACCCTCTTGCCTGGGTTTTCTCTGCCCCAGGACCTCTGCTCTGCGGTCCAGGCGGGCAGGCAAGCTCCCTGGTCATGAACCAAGCACCTCCTCTACTTCTACCCGAGCCAATGGCTATTCTTCCGTTCAAATCGGGTTAAAGCATGGCCTGCCAGCCAGACAGCGACCCATCCAAAACCAAGGACTGCAGCCTAAACTCCAAACACTAAGGGAACACCTTGATCTCTGAATCTTTATTGTGCTGTTTTGTACTGGGCATTCTCTGTTAGTCTGTTGTGCTTATAAAACAATCAGCAAAACAGTGCCTGAGTCAACCAGAGGTAACAGAATCTTCTGCCCGAATCCTCCACCATCCTAGAGCCGGCTCGAGCCCCAACCCTCACGGTGGAGCTCCCCGAATAGAGAAAGCCCAAAACTAACGTGACTGAACACCGGGCATGGGGCTGGGCCCCCCATCTGAGTGGCTCTCAGGGGCCCATGTGATCCAGACAGACACCGGCCAGCTGACGGACAGAAGCTGCGCGGCCCCTGGGGTTTCCTTTCTGTGCAGAGATGAAGTGGCTGCTCAGAGCAGGAGCTGGAAGCTTTTGGAAAACACACAACACACGAGGGAGCCATTCACTCTGCAACTTGAAGAAATGTTCTTGGGCCCAGCGGCAAGTATCTCACAGAACCTTCCAGCTGCGTAGGAAAGGAATTATCAGCGGTCTCCAGCGTGCAGGTGAGAAAACTGAGATTCAGGCAGGATAAGAGGATCAGAGCAGGGCTGGGATGGAAGGCGGGTCTTGGGACTCCCAGCCCAGTGCTGGCTCCACTGTCAGCCCCTTCCCCCTTTATTCAAAGTCCTCCTGAGAACCTTCCAAGCACCTCCAGCTGAGGCTCTGCTTGGAGGATTAGCCCAGCAGGCAGACTCCTGGCCCCAGGCAGACCCTTCAGAACACTGCAAAAGTCCACTAAATTTACCAAGCTTTTTCTTACCTCGGTAAGCCCCCTCACAGAACACCCCCTGTTCAGGAAAGCTGTCCCGACAGGTGCGGTGACCCCTCCCCACCTCCGTCCCTCCTGTCACAGCACATCCAACAGTTGTAACTGTGCACCTGTTTCTGCCGCTCTTTGATTCATGTCTGCCCCCAACCCCCATGAGCTGTCAGCAACCCGGGTGAGGGGCTGCTCTGCTTCTCACAGCACAGTCTCCCCGGGGCCTCCCAGGGACCTGCATGCAGAGGCACGTCGGCCAAGGCTTGTTTGGGACTGCAGGGGGCTGGGCCTCGAAACCTCAGAAGCACAGCAGCGCGGCCTGTTTGACGGGCCAGAACCAAAAACCCAGTCCGATCCTCTGTGACGAATGAGCCTGGTGACCTTGGGCAAGTCGCTGTGACTCTCTGAGCCTCAATTTCCCCATCGCAAGTTTGGGTGTCCATTTATATAGGGAGTTGACCTGCACCCACACTTCATCCCAGGCACCCACTCTGCATGAATTCAAAGCACTTGCCAGCTTTGATCTCGGTTCCCCCCCTGGCATCTAAGCATGGAGTCAAGGGATGTCACCTGAGCACCTGCGCCTGCCTGCGGGCCACCCCCCCATAGCTCCCACGCTAGTGGGGGGCAGACAGCTCACCAGCAGGCCACGGAGTGAGTGCTAAGTTTCAGAGCATGATAGTGCTAAGAAGAAACCAAAGCAAAATACAGCGCTGGAGAGTGGCAGTGATCAGGGGAGCCTCTGGAGTAGAGCGTGGAATCCCGAGGGCACCGACCATCCCAAGCTGCAGGTTAAAAGCAGTGCAGGCTGAAGGCTTAGCAAAGGCCAAGGCCTCCAGGAGGGAAGGAGCCCGGGTGGCTGGGGCCAGGGGCGAGTGGAAGGCTGTGGGGCCAGGAGGGCAGCGTGGACAGCCGTGGAGAGGGACCTGGGCCCTACGTGGGGAGGAAGCTCCTGAGGGGCTTGGAGCAGGCGAGTGACATGATCGGACTTGGGATTTTAAAAGCCCCCTCTGGCTGCTGTGGGGAGAAGGCCCTGGAGAGGGGAAAGGGGGAAGTGGGGAGGCCAGGGAGGGGGGTGCCCAAATGTGATGTCTCTTCCAGGCAAAATCAGCACGAGAACAAGCAGCACCCAAACCAGGAGCCCTTCCTCACCCTGCCCAGCCAGCAGCCGGAGGCCACGGCCATCCCAGGGCACGGGGTGGGGTGGGGGGACCCCAATGCAAGCTCCATTACGAGTCACTGGTGAGAAAGAAAAGTATATTAAGCTCTCCTTCCTTAACAAACAATAATAGTCCCGCTGTGTAAATTGTCAGTAATCTTTCCCTGAACCATCATGAAAAGCCACAGTGGCCCAATTTAACTGTTAAACAATACAAAACAAACAACAATGACAAATAATAATAATAATAACAGTCATGATGATGAATAAGATTAGAAGTAGGGAATTCCTCTAAAAGAAGGGGAATTGCGGTTTAGTCAATAAAGTTCCTGCTGGCTAAATTTCAAAGGCAAAGGGAAGAACTGTGTGTGTGTGTGTGTGTTTGTGTGTGTGTGTTTGCTCTGACAGGCTCTCTGTTCTCAGTTCCTAACCCCAACAGAGGGAGAGAACTCCCTGGCAGACAAGAAAATCCCACGGGGAAGACCTAATGCTTCTGAGATAGTGTCCTGATGGTTCCCTGAGCCCTCAAGCAGAGGGCAAGTGCAAAAATGAAGGATCATTTGAAAATGTGTCAGATGAGGTCAGTGATTCTGAAGTTGGCTTGCGCAGCTTTGCTTAATGATGCATAACTGTATTCAGAAAGTTTAAACACCTCAACTCCGCGTTGTGACCTTGAGAGCCAGCCCACCCTTCCCTTCCTTCCAAGGTTTTTCAAAAAAGGGAATCCTGACAGCTCGTTCTCTAAAGCCCATTTGCAACAGGGTGTGCACATGTGTGTGCACGTGTGCGTGTGTGCACATGTGTGTGTGTGTGCACGCTTTCTTGCTTCCACCCTGGAGTACCCCCAACACACTGACAATGGGTTTATGGCTAACATCCAATTTGGCTACTATCTGCAGAGAAGAAAAACAAGTCAGAAGTTCACGACTCTTCGTGTTTACACCTCAAATTCTAAAGACAACAGTAGTTGGCTTCAGTCAAACCCTATGTCTTGACAAGAAGTCTTTCCACGCACGGAAGCATCGCTCCCCCCAGGCAAAAATGGTAGCGTCCGCCAGGTGAAATGGAAGCGGGGCCTGGCTTCTTGGGGCTCCGCCAGCAGCCACCACACAGTCAGAACTCAGAGCCCAAATACACCCCGCCAGATGCCCCCGGGAGGGAGAGGCCGTGACCTGTGTCACCTGAGGCTCCCGGCTGACCAGAGGGGCAGGAGGGTCTTGGAAGTCAGCTCTTGGGGGTGTGAGGAGAGGAATCATGATCCTGCCGGCCCTTTTGAGTAGAAAATGGGCATTCCACATTAAGTGCCATCCCCCTTGCAGAATGAGCTAGGTAAAAACACTTGTGCAGGTATTAAAAAAAAAATAAAGGTGTAATAATGCTCAGTGAAGCATAACTTGCAATAGCAAAAACTAGGAAACCACTTAAATATCCATCAGTTAAGAACATGGGAAATAAATGAGCCTTTCCTACAACAGAACATTAGGCAGCTGTTAAAAATGAGGTGGCTGCAAGGGACTGATTGGGAAACGTTTGGAGGTGAAGGTAAGTGCAGAACAAAATAGCATCGCTGGATCTTTGTTTAAGACACACACACTCAGGAGAGAAAAAAGTCTGGAATGACACAGTTAACAGTGAGGCTGGAATTGGGGAAGGGGATGTTCATTTTCACCTTACTCAGTTCTGTAATGTTGCGATGATTTTTACAATCATTTCTTCATTCTAACGATAACAATAAAAGATAGAATGCAAACCTAGAAAACCAAGCGACAGAAACAGAAACAAAAAGCTACAGCCTCCCACAACAGCTGGTGGCCTGTGCTCCAGGACCCCTGCAGGCAGGTTCTGTGCGTCCACTCCATGGTGAGCCCAATGGGGGACACTGTAGGGGGGCAGAAGCACAGGCTCTGGCTCATGGGTTCCCTTCCTATCTTGGGTGATGAAGGCATAACTAGTTTATGATGTCCCCCAATCAAGTGTCCAGCTAGAGGGTGGTACAAACTATTGCAACAGAGAAGGCAGGGAGGGGGAGTTTGAGGAGGGAGACCCCAGGCAGAGATGGGGAAGGGTCTGTGGAGCAGAGGCCCAGGGCTGGACAGGTGTGGGGTGGGGAAGGGAAGCCAGTCCCCGGGGCTGGAGCAGGACCTGGAGGAGGAGAAGAAGGGGAGGAAGGCGAGGTGGCATCTCCAGAACCCCGAGCAGGCACCGATATCCCTCCCTGGGGCGCTGAGGAGCCCCTGCAGGGCTGTGGCCGGGGCGTGGCGAGTGAAAGAGGGCAGGGATGGGCTGCCAGGGGCTGTCACAGCCCACCTCCTGGGCTGGAGTCCCAAGGCTGGCTGGTTCCCTCCTCAGTCCCCCCGGCACCTCCCTCCCCCTCTGCCCCTCACCCACTCCTTGTCCAGGGTGGTCTCTGCCCAACTATCCCCCCGCTGCACTGTAAGGTCCTGTCCCTTTCATCTTTGCACACACACACACACACCCATGCTCTGTACACAGGTGTTGTTCAATAAATGCACATTTAAGTCTCATTTCCAAGTGTCAACCCAGGCTGCCCCAGAAGCAGTACTGGAATGGAAAGGAGGGCAGAGCGGGCCAGCCCCGTGGCCGTTACCTCACGAGGTTGGCGCAGGGCCCGGGCCACCGGCAGCTCTGGTACACGCGCTGGACCACCGTCTCCGAGCCATTCTGCACCTGGCAGGACACCGTCCGTGTCACTGTGTGATGGCACCAGTGTCTGCGGGGAGAAGAACAGTCCCATCAGTTCCGCCTGGTCCTGGAGGCACCCAACTACAGGCCAGAAGGCTGTGCCACAAACATGGGAGGGTCGTTCTCTTGGGGAAGGGGGCCACTGAGACCCGCTGTCTGAGCTGATGGAAGAAGGGAGAGAACCCATGCCCCTTGGCCACCATTCTTTGGCATCATTTGTTTGTCATCAAACGCTCCCTGTGGAATCAGTGACAGAGCCTCAAGCCCTGCCACTGGGAAACCCCACGAGAGACAGACCCACAAGAACTTGGGGTACCAGGGACCACCACGTGATGAGCCCAGGGGCGACGGGAACAGAGAGGGCACCCACCCCAGCAGGTCCTAAGAAAGGCCAGCCAGCTGCGTGGTGGAAGATAAGGGCAGCTGACCAAGAGTGTGGGGGCCAGGCGAGAGGATGGCGTTAGCCGAGGAGGGAACAATGAGCGGGGACAAGGAGGGGGAAGCCCGTGGCCTGCCCAGGGACCCGCCGGGGGAAGGGGAGGAGCCAGAAGAAGAGGCGAATCCCTGCCAGCCTAGCCATGCATTTATTCGTGAGGTCAGTGGTTGAAGGACTCTGAGCAGGGCAGTGACTCGATGGTCTGCATCTTAGAAAAGTCCCTCTGGCTGCAGAATGGCTGGGAGAGACTGAGGCAGGGGGGACTCCCAGGAAGCTGAGGGCCATGGGGAGGTGGGCAGTGGCAGGAGGCAGGGAAGGAGGGGACGGACGCGGGGAAATGGCATTACAGGAGGGTTGGCTCCAGATGGCAGATGCAGCACACGTTCCCTCACACCCCCGCACTCCCAAAATTTAAAATCTAAAAAGAAGTCCCTAACACTGGCCAATGAGAATTGGGCCAGAAATTCTGCAGCTCGTTGAGAGACAGAGCAGACGGGCGGGGCAGCCCTGAAGGAGGAAAGCCAAGCCCAAGGTGTGCAGGGGAGGAGACGGGGCAGAAGGCGAGCGCAGCCTGGGGTCAGGGGTGCTGGGCAGGGAGGCACCCAGAGGTGACGTGAGAGGGGCAGCAGCCAGATGGGTGGCTCCCAGTCCCCATCCCTGGCTGGCGTCAAGAATTAGGCCCTGAATAGGGACTCACGTGTCCACCAGCATCCACTGCGGCATAAACACAACAGCCAAAAAGTGGGAGCAGCCCGAGGGTCCCTCGACATGGATGGACAAGCAAATCATAGTCTGTCTGTATATAATGGAAAATTACTCAGCCAGAAAAAAGGAATGAAGTTCTGATACAGGGAACAACACAGGCGAACCCTAAAGACATTCATTATGCTGAGTGAAGTAAGCCAGACCCAAAAAGACAAAAATTGTATAATCTCCCTTGTAGGAAATCTCTAGAACAAGCAAATTCATAGATACAGAAAGGAGAGAGGGAGGAGGGAAGAGGGTGTTACTGCTTAATGGGGACCGAGTTTCTGTTGGGGGCAGTGAAAAGGTTTTGGTCGTGGATGGTAGTGATGGCAGCACAAAATTGTGAATGCAGCCAATGCCGGTGAACTGTACACTTAAAAATAGTTAAAATGGAAAATTTCATGTTTTAGATATATATATATTACATAATATTCATAATATACATTAATATACATATATATCCACAATTACTGAATTACTGATGTTCTTACAAGCAATGGGGGCTGCCAATTTAGAAGGCCGAGCCCCTGATCTTGGGGCTTGCCCCTATGAAGCTTATTACTGCAAAGGAGAAGCTAAGCCTACTTATAATTGTGCCTAAGAGTCACCCCCGGAGAACCTCTTTTGTTGCTCAGACATGGCCTCTCTCTCTAAGTCAACTTGGCAGGTAAACTTGCTGCCCTCCCCCCTACATGGGACACGACTCCCGAGGATGAACCTGGACCCGGCATCAAGGGATTGAGAACGCTTTCTTGACCAAAAGGGGGAAGAGAAATGAAACAAAATAGTTTCAGTGACTGAGAGATCTCAAATGGAGTTGAGAAGTCACTCTGGAGAGTATTCTTATGTGCTACATAGATACCACTTTTTAGTTTTTAGTGTGTTGGAATGGCTAGAGGGAAATATCTGAAACTGTTGAACTACAACCCAGTAGCCTTTATTCTTGAAGACGATTGTGTAACTATGTAGCTTACAATGGGTAACTGTGTGATTGTGAAAACCTCGTGGCTCATACTCCCTTTATCCAGTGAAAAATAGGGACAAAAAGCAAATGAATAATAGGGATGGATGAGGGAATGGGATGTTTTGGGTGTTCTTTTTAACTTTAATTTTTATTCTTATTTTTATTTTGGGGAGGGTAATGAAGATGTTCAAAATTGATTGCGGTGACGAATGTAAAACTATAATGGTACTGTGAACAATTGTTTGTACACTTTGCGTGACTGCATGGTACTGTATGGTATATGAATATATCTCAATAAAATTGAATTTGAAAAAAGAGTCAGGCATTGGATTCACCTGCCCCAGGCAGGTGTGTTCAGAGGGGGTGTCTGGGCCCCAAGGCTGGGGAGCCTTGAGAGGAATGGGGGACCCTCCCAAGGCCAGACAAGAGAATTCTCTCACGCCCTCTCCCCACCCTCCACTCAGACCAACAGCCTCCAGGAGGCAAGCAGAAGTGAAGAAAATCTGCAGACAAGCTAACGGAGTCTCCCTGCCCAGAGGTCCAGGGGGCTCCCCACCTACCCAGCAAGAACCCCAACTCCTGCCTCTGCCCCGTGCCCAGCCACCTCCCGTGCTCTGTGTGTACCTCCCCGAGATGAAAAGGTGTGATTCTCTTTGGGATGAATATTATCCTATCAGATGACAAATGCTTCACCCCAAGATCTGCTCCAGACAGGGGCTGGACCAAACCCACAGTCAGCCCTCTGAACCCCACTTTGGCACAGGCTTTCCTTCCATCAGGAAATGAGCTGCAAATTGGAAAACATTTTCAAACGACTCAAATCATCATCTCCGGACATTTGATCTTTTGATGGGCCGTAAATGGCTTCCCAAAATCAAAAGCCGGCCAAACGCAACGGGGAAGGCAGGCAGAGACGGGGAAGGGGGGCTCCGGGCCTTTCCAGATGGAATTCAGAGCCCTGTTCACTGCCCAGTCAACCGTGGCTCCCGAGGACTCAGGGTTCAGGTGCTCCGCTCCCCCACGGCCCCCCTCTCAAGACCCCCCGTGTCCTGGGCATTACGTCTTCATCTTCTGTCCCTGGGTGGTGTCCCACCACCGCCCACCCCTGACCATGTGGGGTGCTCAGTGCTGGGTGGACGGTGCCATGTGGGTTATCGAATGACCCCACCCAGAGCCAGGCTTGGCAGGGAAGGGGTATCCCTTTTACAGACAAGAAAACCGACCCCCTGGGAAGAGACTGGCCCAGGGGTATGGACACTTGGTGTGGCAGGGCTGGGGCTGGGGGCCTTCACCAAGATGGGCAAGGGCTGGGCTACCCTTGGGCAGTTTCCCAGCAATGTTTCCTCCTCATTTCTCCTGCCCCCTCCCCAGCTGAGCTCTCACAGGGGGGCCACTCCCAGCAGAGGCCTTCGGGCAGAGCCGCTCCCCTCCAGGGTCCCTTTCAACTCAGAGAAGGGGGTGACGGCTGGTGGGGGAAAGAGAGAGCCCTGGCCCGCTCCACCGGGCTGGCAGCCCGCGTTCCACAGCCGTGTTTGCCAAGCTAAGTGTTCGGCTCTGTGGCTTGGCTGAGCAGAGAAATGCCTGGTTTAGGGTCCTTTGGGGAAACAAGTGCTAAGTGGCTTCAGGAAATTGTGTGTTGGCGGAACGGAGGGGCGTTCAGGATGTCCCCTGGCCCATGCCCGCCTCTGAGCAAGACTACGCCAAACCACCCCAAGGCCTCCCCGGGCCCTGGGACCACTGCCACCCCCAGGCCCTGGCTGGCCCTGGTCCCCACCCCCCAGGTCTCGCCCCCTTTGTGCTTTGCTTTGGGACCTGATCTCAAGCTCAACCTCCCTCCCCAGGGGTTGACCCCCCACCTCCAGGAGCGTGGTCCGGTCTGCCATATTTCCCAGTTTCCAAGCTCTACCCCACCACCATGCTGAGTCACCCCAACACTCCCTCCTGAACCCTGCTGTGTCTGTCCACTGCCGAGTGGTCAGACATCATCATAGCCCACCAGACAGACGCACAATTTCAATTTGTCCAATCCTGAACCAGTCACTTTCCAACCCCAACTCACTCCTCCATCTTGGTGACCAGTGTCACTTCGATCCCAGAAACCCCACGTGCAAATCGCCCCAGACTTCACCTCTCCCTCCCTCCCTCCCTGCGCACCCTACCCAGACAATTCTACCTCCTAAAGCCTGTGGCCCTGTCCCCCTTCCCTGCACCTCCTCCCATCAACCTGATTCCGGCATTTTCACCTGTCACCCCTCCAGGTCTCCCAGCCTTGGTCCTGTCACCCTACGCTCTATCCACATGGCACTCTCTAAACCACAAATCTGGCTGTATCATCCCCACTCCTGAAACCCTTTATTAGCTTCGCATCACCCACAGGGAACCCACCAAGCTCTCCATCCCACCCACCCCACCCCCAGAGCCACCTCCCACTGTCTTGCCATTTATGCGTCATGAAGTCCCGGCTTCACCCATTCTGTTCCTTCTCCCTGGAATGCCATTCCACCTTCCTTCTTTGGCCAGCTCTGACTCATCCCGCCAGTCTCCTCCTCCAAGGGGCCCCGTGCATGCTTCTACCTTATGCATTACCACACAGCAGACATGGGCTCCCGGGGACAGAGGGCTCAGGGCAGGCCCCCAGGGAGGTGCACCCCAAAAAGACCTTTGCCTGTCCACATTCACTCATGCCACAAAAACCACTCGGGACCCTCCAGGTCAGCTCCCATCACTGCAGCCGCCCCTCTCAAGGTTGGAGGTGTCCAGTTTCAAGCCCGGAGCCTCCCCCTCCTGCCCCATATTGTTCTAATTACACGGCCACACACTGCCAGGCTCCCAGAGAGGCCAATTCCGCTGGGCCTGCCTGCTGGCTGGGTTCTAGAAGCTCTGCTAAAACTAACATTGGCAGTCCAAAGGTGACGGCCCAGCAGCTGGGCAGCCTGGGTGGCTCTGAGGTCACTCCAGGGAGTGGGTCCCACGGGGCTTTGGCTGGTCCCAAGAGAGCCGAAGGCAGAGGAGCAGCTCCCAGCCCGAAGCAAGCAGAGGGGGAACTGACACTGACACAAACGGAGGCCGCCTGCCCCACACCCGCCCGGCTCCTGGCCACAGAGGGACCGTCTCCTGCAGGCAGAGACCAGTGTCCCAGGGGCTGGTGGTGATCAGCAGCATTTCCCTAGAGCTTTATGGTGCAAACCACTTCCACATCTGTTCTCCTCTTCAATCTTCTCAACAGCCACACGATGTAGGAGTCGTACAAATGAGGAAACTGGGACTCAAGAGAAGAGTCCTCAAGGTCACACGATGCAAAAGTGGTGAAGTCCAGGACTTGAAACTCGGTCTTCTAATTCCAACCCCCAAGTTGTTTCCATCTCATTAATGAGGATGGGTGGATAGCCAGAAGGCAAGTAAACTGTCCCCTGCCAGGCTCTTATTATTCTCACGTGAAAAACAACAAGCAGGAAAAAGTGTCCCAACCCCATTGGAAACCACTCAGACAACAGGTGGGAGCAGCTTGGTGGAACTCCAGCCCCAGCAGGGTGCACTGGGGGGCTCCCAGCCAGCCCTGCTCCCTCCCCTCCCCACTGCTGCTCCCTAAGTGAGTCCTCCCACTCGTCCTCCCCCAACAACTTGTTGTTATTCCTCATTGACACTTAAGGAAACTGAGGCACGGGGAGAGGATAAACAATATGTCCAACGTCACCCAGCAAGCCAGTGGGCAACCGATATTCGAGCCCAAGCCCGTAGCCCTTTGGCTGAACTGCTGGATGTTAAGCAACCCCCAGAGTGCCTGGGTCTTGGCAAGCAGGGGCCTCCCCACCTGGGGCCACACCACCAGGAGAAGGCCGTGCAGCAGGTGTGGGTGGAGAGGCAGCCGCTGCTTCTGGAAACTGGCAGAGACAGGGCCCCGAGCATTAGGAGAGAGTCAGGATCCAGGGTCTCCAGAGCCTGGAGCAAGGAGCCAAATCTAACAAGATGAAACAAGACCGGATGAACGTAGAGTCCTGCCCTGCAGCCCCGAAACCCAGCGGACCAGCCCCAGATGGGGCGTCGAGCTTCTGGCCAACAGTAAGTTCAGTGTGAGTCAATGGCGTGTGTGTGTCATGGCCTCCAAAAAGCAAAGGCCATCTCAGGCCGCCTGGACAGCAAAATAACATTGGGAACAAGCCTGTCCCCCCACCACGTGCCCGGAAAGCCCCCATGTGGCGGACACTGGCATGGGCCACCCAGGACCCCCCCATGAAGGGCTTATTGTCCCCGCTGCTGGAAGTGCGGTCGACAGACACTTTCCAGCAGTCAGCCCCTTCGAGGATGGCCTCAGCACTCAGAGCCGCCTGCCCAAAGCCACACTTTCTGGGGCAGCCCACAGACATAGGCTGGCAGACGCGGAGGTCAAAAGGCCTGGCCACTGCGGCCAGTGGGGTCGGAGGAGGCCGTAGCTGGGGCCGCAGCTCGCCTCGACTTCCCCTCCTGTTCCTGATACGGATGGCACAGACTCTGCGGGCCAGACAGAGCCCTGAAGGATGAGAGAGTCACGTGGCTCTGCGTCTGCAGGAGACAGACAGTAGGCACTGCGTGCATGTCACACTCAGGGAGCACGGCCATGCCACACGCAGCGTCTCGGCTTCCACCCACTTCATTTTCGTCTGCCTTCATCTCCTAACACCTTCTGCAGCAGGGACTTCGAGAAGCCTGGTCACCTGATAGAAGGAGCTGCAGCTATTTTCCAGCACACCATCCAGGGAAAGCTGGCAGGGCCCTTTATAGATCGAACTTCCCATTCAGAAAGGGACAGCGATGGGAGTATATGAGTCGGCCAAACCGACTGTGTGGTTTCAACACTTCAACAGCAGTCCACAGAGAGTCCTACTCAGAGAAGTGCCAAAGTTGAAAGGTCGTGGTGAGATGATGCCAAATGCTCTCTGTGGGATCACATCCTGTGCACACCCAGGGAGGTGCAGGGCTGAGAATTCTCCGGCCACACAGAACCCGCTACCAGAACTGGAACCCACCGGCCTTTTTCCTGCCCTACATCAGCAAGGCACTCAGCCTTTGTTCTAGAAATGGCAGAGACCCCATCTGCGCACAGTCATCACTGTCCATCATGGACTGTAATGCATTTGGCCAAGTGACTGCTGTAAAGACTGGAGCTTTCTGTGTGTCCAAGTTCAGGACAGGATCCAGCATTTATGGTCCATGGTGGCCTTTCTCAAAAGGACCACCTCTTGGAACCACCTCCTGACTCAGACTGTCTGGGGGGCAGCCCAAGAACATGCATTTTTTTCCCTTTCCCTCCATATTATTTTTGACCTTTTTTAAAATTCAATTTTATTGAGACATATTCACATACCATACAGTCATCCAAAGTGTGCAATCAATTGTTCACCATACCATCATACAGCTGTGCAATCATCACTCCAATCTATTTTTTGAACATTGCCCTTGTATCATAGAAAGTGAAAATAAGAATAAAAAATAAAAGTAAAGAAGAACACCCAAAACACTCCCCTTCTCACCCTATTTTTCATTTAGTTTTTTGTCCCCATTTTTCTACTCATCCATCCATACACTGGATAAAGGGAGTGCGATCCACAAGGTTTTCACAATCACAATGTCACCCCTTGTAAGCTACACTGCTGTACTGTCATCTTCAAGAGTCAAGGCTACTGGGTTGCAGTTTGATAGTTTTGATAGTTGATAGTTTGATAGTCTCAGCCACTGAAACTTTATTTCGTTTCAATTTGCATCCCCTTCCCACTTCATGGAAGTTGGGAAACAAAGCAGTTATAAGAGTAGCTAACATTTATTGAGCAGTTCCTATGGTTTGTCTCACTCTTTATAAAAACCTACCAGGCAAGAGCTATTACCGTCCCTAATTTACAGATGAAGAATCCAGAAGGGTTAGAGAACTTCCCCCCAAAAGAAAAATGTGTGTTTGATGATATAGCTGATTTGCATTCCGGAGGGAACTTCTTACCTCCTGGCAGACCACATTCTGAGTGGCACTAAGGAGAGCAGCTCATCCTCTCCCAGTTCCAGTTTCCGGGGCAGAGAAGCAATCTGATTGGCTCAGCTCCTCAAGCCCAGGGATTGGTTGCCTTTGGTCAGCTGCTCACCCTTGTCCAATCAGCTGTGGAGGGGAGTCACCTGACACAAAACAGGCTGCTGGGGGCTCTCCTTTTCAGGGGCTCTGGGATCCATTTCCCTTAGAAGAAACTCACAACTGATCTTACCTATCCCCGTGATATCATAAATGATACTGTATCCCCAAAGATCATCACTTCCTCCTCCTTCCTTGCTAACAAACCCTGAGTTTTCTTCAGATTCTGGACAGCAGTACATTCAAGAAAAGTGGGCAAGATCGTCCTCTCAGTGGAGGTGTGGGAACGTTGACTTGGTTCTGTTCAGCGACAAGCAAGGGGAAATCTGCTGAGGTGCTTCTGGCAAAAGTTATCCTCTGTGGGGAGGAGGATGCAAGAAGAGAAGCATGTTCCTGTCCATGGACCTGGTGGTATGAGGGCATGATGCCTGGAGCTGTGGCAGCCATCTTACCACCATGAGGCAAGACAGGCTGGGAAGGTAGAACAAAAGACAAGGTCCTTGAGCGTGTGATGCTGTCAGATTAGCCAACTCCAGAGCCACCCACTTGGCCTTGCAGTTTAAGCCCTGGTCAGTAAGGGTTTATGACTCTCATCTGAAAGCATCCTAACTAAAGCCACCTGTTACCAAACAGTAAGCTCGAGGTACGAGAATGTGAGCCAGGGGGCCTGCTTTGTGTCCTGGTTGCACCACTTTCTGCCTGTGTGGCTTTCGGCAATATTAGAGCCTCAGTTTCCTCATTTGCAAAATGAAGGGCCGCCTTTGAAGGGCCACCAGGTTTCTCAAGAGCAATAACATTGATACAAATGTAATTGTGGACTGTAGAGCTCTAGGCAAATAGCAGGTGTTACTATTAAACTGTAAGTGATCGTACTTCATGATGGTAATAGAATCACGACCCTGAAGTAGCTCAGTCTCTTCTCTTCTGGAAAAAAAGGTCATGCTCTTTACCCAAGCAACATCTGCACTTTTTCTTCCGCTCGATTACCTTCACAGACAGTTTCATAGATGGCATCTGGGTCTGTGGGGGTCAGACTGCTGCAGCTTGACCAGCCCCTTGGTTTGGGGATTTAGGCTCCCCGGGATATTAAGAGTCTCACTTCCATAAACGTCAGCACGGCTCAGGCACACAGCGAGGCTGCTGGCCCAGGATGGTGTGGGCCAAAGTGGCATTGCTCACCGATTCCACAAATGCACATAGTGTCCTTGCCCCATGCAAGGCCCCAGATCAGGCGAGTGGTCACTGCAATGCCCTCAGGCGCCCTGGGGTCATGGAAGGAGCCCAGGATGTGGAGTGGCTCAGAAGAGCCAGGCTTGAGCCCTGAGTGTGCTCTGCCTCACCACACCTGAGCCTCAGTCTCCTCATCTATAAAATGGGAATAATGTGCACAGCTCAGGATCACAGCATAAAGAAGGCATAAACAGCTTCTAAAAAGTAAAGGGACATCAGCGGTGGTTACTGCCAGGGTCATTATTGCAATTAGCCACAGCAGGAGGCCACTGGGCACGGAGGGGCAAACTCATTGGAACGTCCCCCTGGGTGTCCAGCCCCTCAGACTGTGAGCATTTCAGGGGGAACACTTCCTTCTCCACGAGGGAGGGGACACATCTAAAGGCCACCACCCCTAAGCAAGCCCTACTGCAACTGGGCTCAGTCTCTGATCAGTGAGGCGAAGACAGAATATCACGTAGGTAAACTGTTTCCCAAAAACATCTCGCTAAGGACTGGGATGGAAGCTTGGCACCGGAAGGGGTTTCAGCGAGATCCTCTGGCCCCAGCGCCCGTTTCCCAGGTGAAAAAATGGGTCCAGGGTGGCTCAGCAGGCTGGTGGACGAGCCGGGACGAAAGCCAGAACTCCTGTTTTTAATCTTCTCCCATCCTCCTGAAATGGGTGGGAAGGAGGGCCCCCAGTGTTCACTTGAGGGGGAAAGGAAACTGATAAGCATCTGAGGAATGTAACCGCTGAAAGGGACCGAGTGTGGAATTTGGCATTTGATACCCTTGCAGGAGGATCACGCAGGATTACAGCCAGGGGAGCCTCTCGGTGCACAGACACCTTTAGGATCTGAGCCTTTTCCCTAAAGAGCAGTGCTCTGGGTCCAAACACCGGGCCTAGCTGGGCGGCCTGTGCCCCACGCAGCTGTCTTTGAGTCTCTAAGGAATTCCGCGGAGTTCTCTGCAAGGGGCAGGCCCCAGAGGATTTGAAACAACTCAGAACCCAGGGGTGGGAATGAACACGGCATTCTGAAATCCTGCTGCTCGTGGAGTCTGCTGGTTCCTTCTGGATCACTGCTTCTTTTCAGACCTGCCTTTTCTTTCTGACTCTTAGAGCTGCCTCACTCCTGTTTAATCATTTGCAGCTCATTCAACCCCCAGCAAGTCGGGGGAAACATGAGCTAAACAGCGCTAGATCCCGCAGCTTTCGCTTGGAGACAAAGAGATCCTCTCCCAGAGAGCGTCTTCTTCACAAGACAGCAGCCAGAGCCCCGGGTGGGATCCAGCTGCAGAATCGCTGTGTGACCCTGTGCTCGTCCCTCCCCCTCTCTGGGCAGCAAACGGAGCAGGAAAGGCGGAATCAGCGTTGGGAGGGGCTTTCGAGGCCCCAGCAAGCTGCCTCTCTCCCCGAAGTCAGAGCCGCTGAGCAAAAGGCCTCTTCTTGCTCTCCAGTCCACCAGGGATGGATCCCTACTGCTCAGGGAAAGCCTGAGCCCTACGGCCTCTCCAGGCAGGTAGTTCTACATGCACCTGGCAGGACAGCTCCATCCTGGGTCTGCAAAATCATCCCCAAGCCAGGGACTCAGTGACAACTTCCAGCAAAACAGAGCCACGGATACCACCTGCCCTGTCTAACTGCCGGCTTCGGCTTTGGGGCAGACACCTTGAGTTCCCATCCACCCCGGCACCTGGCCAGGGTTTAGCACGTCAGTGAATAACTGTTGAAGGAACAAATGAATGGAGAAGGAAGGTGCAGGGCTGGCGTGGACTGAGGTCTGGAAGGAACAAAGCCCACACCTGGCCACCATCCAGGATCCACTGGGGGTCTCCAAAACTGGGCCCTGCCTGGCCGTCCAGCTACCCCATCCCAAACGCTCCCTGGAACTCTGGGCCCCTGGCATCCCCGCCCTGCTGGGCTGTGATCCCCCTCCCCCTCCCTGGGCTTTTGACCCCTATTGGTCCCTGCCAAGAACACCCACTCCTCATCCCATCCCTGTCCCCCTGGGGGCTGCCCACTCATCTTCCATGTCCAGCTGAAGTGGCCCCTACTCTCTCAAGGCTTTGCTGTCCCCTGTGGACAGGCCTGACCCCTCCTTTTGGAACATGCCGGGCACTTGTGGACTCACAAAACCATCTCTCCCGAGGTCCCTGAGAGCAAAAATTTTCTCAACTTGTATCTCAGTGTCTGGCATTGAGTGGGTGATATAAATAAATGTTTCTGAATGAATGAATAAACGAATGAATGAATGAAGTGAGTTCAGTGGAAGAATTAAACGAACAGAAATCATGCATTGGAAGGAGCAACTTTAGGACTCTCACATTTTTGGCATATCACCCTCCTCAGATGATTTCCCACGGAAATGCATCTTTGTAATTAAAATGCAATCCCATTAGAAACAGAATTCTTTCTACAGGTATTTGCTCTATTCACATTTAGGGACTTTATATAATGCACGAGAGAAGAAAGAGCTGCAAAGCCCAATACATGCATGTGTTTGAGAAAGAGCTGGGGTTGAGCCTGGCCAGGTGTGCAGGGAAGGGGGGCCCTTTACCTGACCCTGACCTGGCCACGTGGTCACCCAGCCGGCACCCTCCAGCAGCTGCACACAAGGAAGGTACCAGACATGGGCCAGAGGGCGCCTCGCTTTCCCTCCTCACTCCACTTGCCTTCACCCGTGAGACATCTGGCTGTGCACCCTTGGCCAAGTTACTGAGCCTCTCTGTGCCTCATTTTCCTACATACAAAATTAGGAAAATAACAGAACCTCAAAGGGTCCTGGAGAAGATTAAATCACTAAATCCTGAAAAGCACTAGAATGGAGCCAGGCACTTGACAATGTCTCTAAAAATGGCAGCTAATGTTACAATCACTAACGTATCAAGCCCCCAGGATTGCAGTCAGGGATTGGATAAAATGCCTCATCTGATCATCCGTTGGATTCTACTAACTCTACCCGCCCGCTGTCGTTTCTAAACTAGAGGGACAATTCTGACCCAAGGAGGGTACTTCGGAGCCCTGGCCAGCCCCCAGGGGCACACTGCACTCTCTCTGACCGCCCCTGCCCATCCCTGGGGGAGTAGCCCCCACCCCCACTTCCTATATGGGCTGGAACCAGGCAATGCTCTAATCAGATTGCCACCCAATTATGAGCTAATTATGAAGGGCCTCAGATCTGCATAATTCCACACCTCTCCCCTGCCAGAGTCCCCCTGAGAGCTCTACACCATACTTTGGGGTGTGATGGTCATTAGTGAGGGGATTGAACCCACTTCCCAAGGCGCCCACAAGGAAGCGGAAGAAGAGGATAAAATAACGCACGTACCCTCAGCACAGGGCCTGGCACACAGTGGCTATGCAGTGACAGACGGCCGCCACCCCAAGTGGGGAGCTCCCCCGAGATTGCTCAGGCCCCGGGAGAACTGATGACCTGTCACGGGTTGCTGGACAGTGACAGTCAACTGTCCCTCAATGAGCAATGGCCAACGTGTGGATTTGGCTGCCCGGCTCTGACAAGAGGAAGGCTTTGCTTGCTGAGTGAGCTCAGGGATCTCTTTCTGCCCCTCCCCAGGGGACGATCCCTGGGCTCTGGGTCAGGAGACGGGGGTCACCTCCTGGCTCTGCCCATGCGTCCCTGGTGTGACCTTGGGTAAGTCACCCCGATTCTCTGGGCTTCGATTTCCTCATTTGAAAATGACAGGTTTGAGCTGACGCTCTCCAGCTCATCTTCAGCAATAGATTGTAAAGTGGATTAGGTGGGAAACGGCCAAAATGTCCATCACAAGGAGAATGAATGAAGTACCGAATTCATCCAGTACAATGCCACACAGCGGTGAAAAAGACAAACTGACGGATCCCTGAACAGACTCCGTGTTCAGCGAAAGGAGCCAGACGCAGCCAAGCGCGCGCTGTGTGATCTGGTCCACATGACGTTCACAAGCAGGCAAAGCTCTTCCATGGTGATGGAATCAGAACCGCCGTGACCTCTGGGGGTGCCGCCTGCCAGGCACCCAGGGGCCCCTCCAGGGCCCTGGGAATGTTTTGTGTCTGCTTCTGAATGGCAGCTGCGTGAGTGTGCATGTAAGTAAAATCCAGCCAGCTGTATACTTAAGATCGTGCACTCTGCTGTATTTCAGTTATACCTCAAAAAACAAGCTTAAAAAAAAAATGAAGGACAGGGCACTTCTGCACCATTTGTTCAATCAACATTTCTTGAGCACCTTATATGCACCAGACCCTGAAATGGGCATTGGCAGGACAGAGATGAAGAGGAAACCTCTGAGCTGGTGGAGAGAGGATGCAGACAAAGCAAGGAACCACAGGAAAATGTCTCACCGGACAAGAACAGGTGAGCCCCCGAGGTGCTGGGGGGCCCTGAGCAGGAGGAGCTGGCTGAGTGGGGAGAGGGGGAGGGTCAACCTCACCCGCAATGCACAGCCTCTGACCTCCCCAAAGCCCACCCCAGGCGGCCCCATCCTTACCCCCTCAAGCCCCCCATCCCCCCATCAACCATCAGTGCCCAGCTGCCTTTACTGCCCCCCACCCTCCTTGCCTTACAGTCCCACCCCCCAGCCCTGGGCTGCTGAAGGAGAGTCCCCCAGCCACCCCCAGGGGTCTCTGCAGAATTCCCTCCCCTCCTCCCCCTTCCCCACCGCCTGCAGACACCCCCAACCCACTGAGAAAGCTGAGTCCATCCCTGAGCACCCCCCGACTTCCTCCTAGTCCCTCCAAGCCCCAGCACGTCCTCCCTCCCTGCTCACGCCGCCCGACAGAAGCAGGGGCCCTCGCCAGCTCTTGTGCACCCCACACCTACGAATCCCCCTACCCCAGCCCCATTTTCTTCTAGGCTTTCCTGTCCCCTTCTCCACTGGATCTTTCTCCAGCCATCCTGGTGCTCCTGCCTCTGGCATCAAACCCCTCACCCGGGGTCCTCATCCTTGTCCTCCCTCCTCCTCTCAAGGGAAGAGTCCACACGCCCCAGCCCTCGGCCTCCTGTCCCCTCCCTCCACCAACTGTGCCTCCGCTGTCTGGCCCAGGCCCTCTTCTCTTCCTTGGCCTCACTGGGGCATGACATTTTCCAGAAATTACTCTGTCCCCGAGTCTCTCCTCTCTGGATCTTCCGAGCTCCCCCAGCTCCTAGTTTCCATCCTTCTAGATGCTGGGGCTCCCCAGGCCCCGTAAGGCCCTTCCTCCTCTCCTTCTGTACCACATTGTGGGAAGTTCCCCCCAGTCATCTTCACAGGACTCTGCACACCCCACTTTCTGCGTGCACAGATGCAGCCCCAGCATCCCCACGGCCCAAAAGGGCTTCTCTTCCTGGGTCACTTCTCCAGGCTTGGGTCCCGGGAGGCACCGTCCCCTCAGCCTTGCTCCTCATCTACAGCCACTGTCTCCCGTGGCCTCTGCCTCCCCTCTGGCACCTGCTGCCGACTGTGCAGCCTCTAGAGTCTCTCTCCAGGCTCCAGCAAATCCTGCCTCTCCCGTGCCCTGCCACGCTGGGGCAGGGGGGTCAGGACGGCATCATGTCCCCCAGCCTCAGGACGCAGCAGACGGACATGAGAAGGGAGATGGACACTGACAAAGACACAAAAAGCTCTGGAAATCGCCAAGGGAGCAACTCCGGAGTGGCCAGTTCAGGGGGTGGACAGTGACACTGAGGCTTGAGAGTAGGTTGGAAAGAACCAGACGACAAAAGGCCTCAAATGCCACACTGAGGGATGTTCCAACCCTGGTCTGAGGACGCAGGGAGCCATCCAAGGAGCTTTTAAGCAAGGGCAGTGTGTGAACAACAGCTGAGTTCCAGAAGCTTCCAGAAGGCTGTTCTCCAGCAGCCTCTGTACGTAGGATGAACCGGAGGAAGGAGAGGCCGAAGCAGGGACCCCGCCAGAAGGCTGCGGCCTCCAGAGAAACCCGAGCTGCCCTCACCCCCAGCCAAAGGCAGTGACTTGCCCCCTTTGTTCCCAGCAATGATTAAAGGCAGAGGCCCCTCGGGTGGGGCAGCCCACCTGCCCCTCACCTTCCCCCAGACTCGCCACAAAAAAAGGCCGGACGTCACCAAAGCGGAATGGCAACTCTTCCTGGCAGCGGGGGAAGGACGCTGTTTCAAGTTCTCAATGGGTTTCTCAGAGCTGTTTTCCCTCAGGCCCCACTGATTAAAGGGCTTCCCTCCCGGAGAAGCTTTGCAGCCAAGGGGCTCCGACAGATCACCTCAGGGGAGCCACGGCCCCAGCACCCAGGGGCGAGGCTGCCCCCGTGGAGAGGCCTGGCTGATGCACTTCTGTTCCTCTGCGGCTCTCGCCATGGGATCAAAACAGAAAATTAAATCCATCTCCAGCTGCAGAATGCTCTGCACCAGGCCACCCAACAGTCACACATGAAAAGGCTGGAGCCTAATGACTTGCAGTTCTCATCCTAGAAAGGTTTCTTTTAATCAGCCCCGTGGTGGGCTTGTGGGGTTTGGGGTTAGAATTCCTTGGGATGAGGTTTTCTCTCCAGAAGAGACCTCACAACGGGACATTTGGAACCCAATGACAGCGAGGCCCAGAAACCTGCTTTATGGTGACAGAAAAGATTCTGGCAACAGCCAAGAAGGCCTGAAGGCCCCCTGCTCTCTAATTCCCAGAGACTCTGGGAGGTAGGACCGGGTATTGTTAAGAGAGGGGATGAGATGTATTAGTTTCCAGTGGCTGCCACAACATTTTACGACAAATTTAGTGGCTTAAAACATGCATTTATTATCTTATGGTTTGGGAGGCCAAAACCAATCTCTGGGCTGAAGTCAAGGTGTCAGAAGAGCTGGTTCCTTCTGGAGCCACTGAAGGGAGAATCAGTTTCCTGGTCTTTTCCAGCTTCTAGAGCTTCCCGCTTTCCTTGGCTCAAGGTACCTCCCTCGAATCTCTCCAACCTCCTGCTTCCGTTGTCACATCTCCTTTTCCTCCTTTCTGACTTCCCACCTCCCTCTGACAGGGGCCTTGCGATCACATCGGGCCCACCCAGATGCTCCAGGGGAATCTCCCTGTGCAAGACCATGAACTTAATCACATCTGCGAAGTCCCGTTAGCCATGAAGGGGACAGTCATAGGTCTTTGGGGAGGAGGGCATCGCTGAGCCCACCACCTATGGCCGGCCCCAGGGCACCCAGCTGGACCAAGGATCCAGGCCTTCTACCTCCAAGCATCACACCTGGGCCATCCCTGGGTGAGGAGCAAAGCCACACTGCAGACAAGCAGAAAACTGGGTCATGAATATTTGCCACCCTTTCCGAGAGCTCAGACGTCACCCTAAGCCCAGAGGGTTCATGATTGTGAAAACTGACTGGAAAAAAGAGCCATGCAAAGGTACCCGGTGGGCAGAAGGGCTGCAGGAGGTGGGTTTGCATGGCCCGAACCTGCCAGCCCGGCTGCATCTCTGCTTACTCTCTTTCCACCGCCCCGGGATGCCTTTCTGGCCCATCGAGGCCCAGTCCACAGCTCCCCTCTGCTGTGAAATCCATAGCGACTGCCCCTCCTCTGCAGGGCCCCTGAGCCTTCCACACCCCTGACTCTTGCGCCCCCAGCCCCCTGCCTCGCCCCTGCTGCAAGGCTCCTGAATTGCTCTGCTTTCCTCCCAGAAAGCACCGCCACACCCTGCGACATGCACAGGGCCATGTACACGTCTCCTGCCCACGGACAGACCACGGCCACGCCACCCCATCTCTGTTTCCATCCCTTCGTCACTTACCCGCCACCCTCAGGACAGGCGGGTGGCACAACAGTGAAGGGCTCGGGCTCAGGTGCCAGGCGGCCTGAGTTCAAATCCTGGCTCTGTACATATTGGCCACCTCCCGTATCTCAGTTTCCCCCCTGGAAAATAGGGGCAGTAGTAGCACCTAACCCAAGGGCTCATTATAAGGAATACCTGAGTTAATACACCTACTATGCGTCAAATCCCGCCTGACACATGGTAAGCACAAATTAACAAATTATGAGTTGGTCATTAGGCATCTGTGACGTCCCAGGCATGGCGGAGAACAAGACAGACCTGCAGGTTCTGTCAACAAACAATTATTAAATAATTAATTAAAATAACAAATATTAAATAAGTCATTAGTTAAATAATTAATGCCAAGTTAAAATTGGGTGTAGCCTAGCATGCTCGCCCTGCCTGAGGTCCCTGGGGCTCCACATCAGCTGAAAACAGTGGCCGCCCCAGGTCCCCGCCTGCCGTGTCTGCACTTGCTTCTGAGCTGGCAACGCTGGAACACGAGCTCACGTGAGAGCCAGCGGCTCTGTCGTTCCAAACACAGAGCCCACGTGGCACAAGGCCGAGGACACGGGGGACAGAGGCAGAAAACCTAGGTTCCCGCCCTGGCTGAGCCACTCCTCGGCTACACAAGCTCAGACCTGCCCCTCTCGTGAGAAACAAATGCAGGCTCCCATGATTAAGGTTCAGTTCCGAACTGAAGCCTACAGAATTTGGAGGCCCCTAAAATTGGATCCAAATGCAGAGAACACCCACCCCCACCCCGGAAGGTGGAGACTCTCCTCGCCCTCCCCGAGGTGTCCTGGGTCTAACTGTCACTCGCCCCCCCAGGGCATCAGCTGAGCCCCCGACAGGCTCCCCAGTCGTGCTGGAAGTGTCCCATCCCTGCCCAGGATGAATTCACAGCATCAGGCGGCAGGAAGGTAGAGAGTACCCAGAATCGAAGCCAACAAAGGGGGCGACTCGCCCCCCAACCCAGCCACCAGCCCCACAGACTCACACACGGCTCCCCAGACCAGAGAAGCTCCTGTCTTATAGCGAGCCAGACACCCCAGGGAGGTAAACAAGAGCCATGTTCTCCCTCCCCATCTGCTCCGGCTCAGAGTGGGGGCCCTCCCCCCAAGAGCCTTTCCTTCGCCGCTCTGTCCCCAGCAAGGCTTTTGTTACCACGGCCGCACAGACGGCTCTCCTTAGCAGGTCAAGCCCGGGGGGCCAGGCGGGGTCGAAGGGTACAGGCCACGGAGGAGGCAGTGGGAGAGGAGTGCGGGCAGAGCGCAGCTTGGGGGCCTGCGGGAGGTTCTGAGGCAGGGCCACCCCCTCCCCAGCCCCCTGCAGCTGCCCTCGGAGAAGCGGGTCCCAGGCCCAGAGAACTAGCAGCTGTATACGGGGAGGCCGTCCCAAGGGATTTTCAGGAAAAGCCTTCCTTCTCCCCCACATTCCCACTTCAAAGAGAGAAGCATCTAGAGCTGGGAGCCTCCACCGTTTCTTTAAAAAATGCCTTCAGAAAGCTGCCTGGGTGGGAACAAAGCGCAGACAAGGACCACACTCCAGGATCCCTTGAAATTACAGACAAATCTGGAGGAAGGGTGACTGCCTCAGTTTCCCTGTGGGAGTGGGCCAGGCACGTGTTCACGCATTCTTTCATTTACCTGAGTTTTGTACTAGATTGTCGGCACTGTGTTTGTAGCCCCAGACACTTTGGGCCTTTGCTCCCAATGCATATCTAATGCCCCACCCCAGATCTGAGCCCTCAGGCTGTGGGGCATCAGCTCAGTCAACCCCACAGTTCCTAGCCCACAGTAGGCCCCCAGAGAGCACTGGAGTTGGAATTCCCTACACACGGCAGTAGAGTCTCCCCCACCTTGGGACTTTGGGAACCAGGCTCACATTCTCATCTTCCCCAGCCCCCACCCAAGGCCCTTGTCTTGATCACGAGCCCCTTTTTGGTTCAGCACAACTAAGGATGCTGCGTAAAATATCAAGCAAAAACTATTATTATTTAATGCTTGGCTAAGCTGAAAAGAAAGAAGATTAGAAACTAATAGAAGGTATGAATTCATAGGGATAAACTTGCATTGCTGTGGCTCTCAGATCTGTCTCACCTGGGGCTGAAGAGCGTAAGGAAGAGGGTGGGAGATCTGGAGTAAAGCTGAAGCCCCTGAAAGACCCTGTGGCAGAGGTACAAAGGGGAGATGGATACATGTCTTGGACTTGACTCTAGAGAATTCCTAACCCCAAGCCTCATGCATACTCCATTCACCTTTTCTCGAGACGTACTAAAGGATGTGCTCCATCCAAATGAGGGAGTAAATCAAAAAGAGTGGATATGAGACGCAGGCCACAGGGGGTCCAGCTCCAACACAGGGGCAAGGCTTGGGGTAAAGGGAATCCCCAGCATGTTGGAAAAGGAGGATTCCAAGGTTTTTGGCCTTCAAACAGCCCAGGTCTCAGCAGATCAGAAGGCCCCAGGAGCAACCGGGGGAGCTATGGAGATGAACTAAGAATAACCACGCAGGAAGCTAAGCAAATAAAAACAAGGAGAGTAAAAAAGATATGCAGGAAAAGGAAAAGCCAGCCTAGTACCCTACATGGCTCAGCTATCACTGGATATAGAATGTAAAACCTGAATATCACTATGATATAAATGCAGTGTTTTTGAGAAAATGGAGAGGCAGGAAATGTAAGCATGTGGAGGGGTGGATGCTTTCAGAGTATAAAGTCAATACCTAATGCCTAACATGGAAAACTCAAGATGTAGCAATAGAACTATGTTTTTCAGAGTTGTGGAGGAAAAAAAAAATATATATATATATATAAATACATATAAAAGATAACATTGTCTCTAGGAGCGCAGGAGGATGGAGATGGATGATAGAGCACTGCTGTTTTTCCCCATAAGTCTCATAGAGTTATTTGATTCTTTAAACTATGTGCATGCCCAACTTTAATAAATAAAATAAAAATAATAATAGTAATAAATAAAAGTAAAATTTCAAATATATGAGCCAGTAAGAATAAAGCCATGTGCTTTAAAGACTTCTCATTTACTCTTCCCCTCCAACACTTTGAGGTCAAATGATGGCTGTTGCCACCTTACAGATGAGGTCATCGAGGCTTGTGGGCAAGGAACAGCATCTCAAGATCACACCGCTGATGGGTGGGAGATCCAGGTCCTCAAACCGAGGGGCAGACTCTGGGTCAGCATGCCAGGGTGCTGACTCACTCCTCAGCCTCCAAAGGCACTGAGGGAGGGTGGCGCTAGGTGGCAAATGTCAAGAATAAGGCCCCACGTGGATGTGCCACTGAGCATTTGCCATTTGCCACCTGCAGAGAACCTCCGTCAGACAGCCCACCCTCTCCTCTTTGCTTCCTGCCTCTTGTCCTCAGGGGCCCTGGGCCACTTCCATGCTCTTTCCTCAGCCTTTTCCTTCTCCGCCTCCTCTTCCTTGGGATCCACCCCAAATGCCATTTCACTTCGGGACACCTCTGTTTTGTCATATGCCCTTTTCCGGCCAGACCTTTGTGACTACAGACCCCATGACCAGCCACGTATTCTCCTCCACTGAACTCTGAAGGCAGTGGACGTTTCTAAATCTTCTTCACATCCTCAGCCACTGACGCAGCCCCTGGTGAACCGTGGGCATCCGGAAGTGTCTACAGAATGAATGGGGGCAGCGTCACAGAGCCTTTGGGACAAATGTGTTAAATGGAAAAGGCAGGACTCCAGACTAAATATACCGACCATCCTCCTTCATAAAGCCTGCGTGATCTCAAGTCTGCTAAACAGCTAACTAGCTAAATAAATAAGAGGCCAGCACCGAGCAAAGACTGAAAGGAAATACCCCCAAACAGTTGTCACCTCTCCAACACGGAATTATGAATGATGTCTTTCTTTCCACTTTTCCATATTTTCCAAATTTCTATAATAAATATGATCAGGAAAACAAAATAAACTTTGTTGAAAGGAAATGGGTCCGGCCCCTTTCACCTAAACATCTGTGCTGGCCACGGGGGGCCTGTGCCCGCTGCCCCCCAGCCACCTGGGCAGCCGAGCACCCGCCATTGGCTTTCTCTACCTGCCACCAACATTTGGTTTCCATTCCCAGCACTTCCCATCAGTCCTGGAGACCAGCTCGGGCAGATTCTGGGTCCGGCGGAAGGCGACTGGCTCCTGGGAGGGTCAGCTTGCGCCTCGTGGGGTGGGTTTGGCTCAGCCGGCGGCCAGCCGCCTTGCCTGGTCCTCCCCGGGCCCAGGAGCCCATCCATCCTGCTCGCTGCCCACCCGCTGTCGGGAAGGGAAGGCCCGTTTCCTGGTGTGGGTAACCCAAGCCCCTCTCGGCACCCTGCGGGGCCAGGCCAGGCTCTGTTATTAATCTCGAGGTGGATCCTGTGTCCAAAGCACAGACAGCTGTCCCCGCAGGCGGCCGCCTGGGGCCCCGGCCCAGCAGGCAGACAATTTCCAGCGCTACCACCTTGCTGCCAACAGCCAGGCAGACAGCTGCGCTCACCTGCCAAGTACTTTGCTCAAGCAATGGCCCGGAGCCACGCACCATGTCCGGTCTTACAGGCTCCCTGTTCACTTCCTGATTTCCTCCAGGTTCGGATGTGTCTCATGAGCTCCTGGGTGTGTTGCACTTCTCTACCTGAAGAGTAAACACGGCGTATCCTGAACAGTCCGGCTGCGTTGAATAACCAATAAGGGATAATTTTAGTCTCCACCCTATGCAACCCTGTGGGAGGCAAAGCTCTCCAAGACAGAGCTCCTGGTGCCAAGGGGTTCACAGCCCAGCTGTGCAACAAGCACAGGAAACAAGAACAAAGCAAGTCAGGACAGGACCAAGGAAACCTTTTCATGGTACACAGCCAGGTGCTGTGTGATCAAAATGCAGCACCGCCAACTCCGAGGGGCGCCACTCGCCCCGGATCGCACACACCCAGCCCTGATCCAAAGGCTCATGTAATGTTCCTGCAGCCCTGTGAGCTGGCTATGATTAGTCCCATCTTACAGACGAATAAACTGAGGCCCAGCAAAGTTAAAAGTAACTTGCCCACAGCTACAGGGGGAGCCAAGTTTCTGACCTAAGTTTGCCTGACTCCAAAGACCCAAGTCTATGCTTCCAGCCCCACTCGGCTGCCCCAGCCTGAGCCCACTACGTCTCTACACACTTACCAAGCCCCCCACCCACAGCTGGCAGGTGCCCACCTGGCACAAACTTACTTGGCTTCAGCACCTGTTTCTGGCTTCAGATTGGCTTCTAAGTCGAGAAAACTGATTTGGGTCATATTCAATATGGCAGATGCCAGGGATAGAATGAAGAATAAGGTAATCCCTGTCTCCACTAAGATTCCCTGTTGGGTGTCCCAAGATGCCACATAGTTTCGATTTTGATCCTCTGTATTGCCTGGGACACAGATGTGACTTAACCCCCGGCTCTCCCTGTGTCTGGCCAATCGGGGTGATGCCCCCACAACCACACCAACAAGCATGGAGGGTACAGGGTCAGCCCACCTGGCCAGTCCCAGCCCACGAGGCAACACCACAGCCATCTCCTGGACTAGAGTTAGCATCAGTCTATTAAAAGGCATCCGCGCCCGTCTCAAACACGGCTCAAGCATCCTTGAGAAGGTTCGGGCCACCTGTGGCTTTTTGGTGGCCCCACCTACCTGGGGCAGCTGCATGGAGGGACACGGTTTTGTGCTCTTGGCTTGAATCATCAAGATGGCCCTTGGTTTTCATTTTAACTGCATTCCCCAGCAGAAGATGAGCTGGGTAAGGGGAAGAAGGAAACTCATACACTTCACACCCAGCTCGGCACTCAGCCCTCCCTCGCACGGAAGCCAGGCTCTGATCTGGGGAAGGAGAAAGACCAAACGGAAGCTGGCAGCTCGTGGTCGGGGTCCAGCTCTGCTTTTAGGCAGAACAGGTTGGTGATGGTGGTGGTGGTGGGAGGGCAGGGGACAATGGTAAAAACAATTTAGCCTCAAATCAGATTGACAGGTCCTGGAAGGAGTCTAGAAACCATCAGCTACCTTATTTAATAAACAGGAGAGATGCAGGGGAGGGAAAGGGAGATAAACCCAGTACCCTCTGAATCCCATAAAATAGTCTATCTCCAAACCAAGGAGCAAGGTGCAGGCACATTTATCCTTTAAGCATCACCACCCGCCTCTCCTCAAGGCAGACAAGGAGCAGCAGGGAAGAAGAAGCAGAGAACTATGGGTGGGACCAAACCATCATCTGCTTTCCAAACACCTCTTCTCTCACCTGAGAGTCCTCTGCTTCTCCCAGCCCGTTGCAAGAAGATGGAGCGCCCATCTTTCAAGCTCAGACAGGCTTTTGACATTGCACAATGACCAGCAGACATACACCACAAACACATACACTTGGGAGACTATATGATTCCACCTCAAAAACTCTAGAGAACCAGCTGAAAAAATATTGAAAAAAGAATTTCTTAAAAACATTCAAATACCTAAGAGGTGCAGGGCTTCTGCGGGGGGTGATGTGAAAGTTCTGGAATTGCACAGTGACGAGGGTAGCATGAATTTTGCATGTGATTGATCCCACTGAATTGTATGCTTGGGAGTGGTTGAGATGACAAAGTTTATGTTGTATATATGTTTCCACAATTTTTAAAAAATCAATTAAAGAGACAATGACAGAGAGAGAATAATAAAAACAAATGTGGCAAATTGTTAAAATTGGTGGATCTGGGTAACTGGTGGAGTTCGCTCTATATGGGATTTGTTTTATTTCTGCCTCTGTCCTGTAAGTTTGAAATTATTTCAAAATAAAAAATTTAAAGAAAAAAAATGTTCATGCAGGTAAGTGGATACAAGATCAACATGTTCCAAATCAAGAGCTTTCCTATTTGCCAGCCACAAACATGGAAAAATGACAAGGAACAAAAGAACCCATTCACAGTAGCAATAAAAACCATAAAATGCCTAAGAATAAATCTAACAAAGGGAACTGAATAAATGTGGTAGTATTTGTTGTTCCTGAAAAGAACAAGATATCATAAACATTTAATTCCACTAATCCATTAATTTGTCACAGCCTAGATCAAAATCTCAGCAGGATTTTTTATAAAACTAAAAAAGATGACTCTAAAATTCACCCAAAAGAGAACATGGACAAGAAAAGCTAAGACTATTTTGATAAAGATGAACTGCGAATGAGGACTTGCTCTGCTGGTTAGCAAAACATATGATAAAGCTATAGTGATTAAAACAATGTGGTTTGGGCACCAGGCCAGAAAAAGAGTTCAGTAGAAGTTAAAAGTTCAGAAAAAGGAATTTCGTATATAACAAAAGTGGCATTTTCAAATGGGCAGTTTTTCTGGTTTGCTAATGCCGCCTTTTCGCAAAACACCAGAAATGGATCAGCTTTTATAAAGGGGGTTTATTTGGTTACACAGTTACAGTCTTAAGGCCATAAAGTGTCCAAGGTAATGCATCAGCAATTGGGTACCTTCACTGGAGGATGGCCAATGGCGTCCAGAAAACCTCCATTAGCTGGGAAGGCACATCCCTGGCATCTGCTCTAGAGTTCTGGTTTCATAATGGCTTTTCTCCCAGGATGTTCCTCTCTAGGCTGCAGCTCCTCAAAAATGTCACTCTCAGTTGCTCTTGGGGCATTTGTCTTCTCTTAGCTTCTCCAGAGCAAAAGTCTGCTTTCAAAGGCCATCGCCAAAATGCTGCTCTGTAAGCTGCACCTCCTCTCTCAGCTCCTGTGCATTCTTCAAAGTGTCCCTCTTGGCTGTAGCAAGCTTACTCCTTCTGTCTGAGCTTATATAGGGCTCCAGCAAACTAATCGAGGCCCATGCTGAATGGGCAGGGCCACACCTCCATGGAAATTATCTAATCAGAGTCATCACCTACAGTTGGGTGGGTCACATCTCCATGGAAACAATCAAAGAATTACAATCTAATCAATACTAGTATGTCTGCCCACACAAAGATAATGGCGTTTGGGGGGACATAATACATCCAAACCAGCACAGCAGGGAAGGCTGGATTAGTCAATAAATGTATGAGAGAAGTAACCATTTGGGGAAAAAAACTGAAGTTCAATCCCTACCTCACAGCCTCTGTAAAACCTTGGGTGGGAAAGCCATGCCACCAACATGACCTTCACTCCAGGCTGAGTCTTCCCAGGCTCTTGATGCTTGAAGCCACTTTCAGTCTTGATACTGACGGCTGAGGGTTTAGGGTCAGTCCCACCTCCTAAGGTCCCACATGTCTGACTCAGCTCTCCCTTTCCCTTTCTGAGCATGGAAGGCTGAATAATGGCCCCCAGAGATGTGCACGCTCTAATCCGCAGAACCCGTGAATATGCTTTCTTACATGGCAAAAGGGACTTTGCAGATGTGCTTAAGCTAAGGATCTTTAGATGGGAGCTTATTCTGGATTATCTGGGGAACCCCAATGTGACTCCAAAGGTCCTTATCAGAGGGAGGCAGGAGGGTCAGTGTCAGAGAGAGGAGATGTGATGATGGAGAGACTGAAGTGAAACTCTTTGAAGATGAAGGAAGGAGCCACGAGCCAGGGAATGTCGGCTGTGTCTAGGAGCTGAAAATGGCAAAGAAATGGACTCTGCCTTGGAGCCTCCAGAAGGAACCAGTCCTGCAGACACTTCGATTTTAGCCCAGTGAGATGCATTCTGGACCTCTGATCTCCAGAACCATAAGATAGTAAATTTGTGTCTTTTTTAAAGCACTAAGTTTGGGGTAATTTGTTATAGCAGCCGTGGGAAACGAATACAGCTTGCAAAGCGGCTGGTCCTTTCCTGGGCACTCTGCAAGCGAGGCACGCTGCAAGAACCTGGAGATGCGGCACCAGACAGGACAGACAAGACCCCTGCCTTCGGAGAACTTACAGTCCAGGGTGGACAACCATTAACTGATTATCAATCGATTCGTTGTGGGGTTTATTTACAGTTGTTATGAGCCTCCAACTAGTAGAGCACACTCTGAGAATATCCAACAAAGGGGCCTGACCTTATCTTGGGGGACAAGAAAAGGTTCCCCAAAGACATGTTGCTGAAACTGAGCTCTGAGGTCTGAGCCCGAGTTTTCCAGGCCAAGAGAAAGCAAAGACTGATCAAGACAAGGGGGACAACAGGTGCCAAGGCCCTGGGGCAGGAGGGAGATTGGCATTAAAAGGCAGCCAGTGTGAGCAGAGCACCAAGAGAGAGGGGGAGCAGGCTGGGCAGGGCCGAGGTCTTTCCTTCCTGCTCAGCCGCCCCTTCAAGAAGGAACACGAGTTCAGAGCCCTTTCATAAAGAGAATCAGGGTCTGAGCTAATTGTCCTCCTCAGCCACGGAACAAAAGAGAAGAGCCTGGCAAACCTGCAGCAAACCCAGTGGAGTCCCAGGATCACATCACCACAGAAACAGCGGGTGCTTGGGCAGCGGAGCCCATGTGTCCAAGTCAATCCAGCAGGCACAGGAAGAGAGAAGGGCTGATTCCCAGGATGAGCTCCTGAAGGGAAGCAGGAATGACAAAAATGTCGGATGCCGGAGGCATTCCCGGCATTCCAGAGACAGCTCCATTCCAGAGACAGGAGGCATTCCAGAGACAGCTCCCAGCGGGGAGAGAAAGCCTGAGCCTTTCATCAAGACCCTCCAGAGCCTCCTGAGTGCTAAGAACCTTGGGGCTGCTGAGGCGAATGTCCTTCCAGAACATATGGGGACCAGATACTTAGAAACAAGGACACAAAACTTTTGAGCTACAAACTGCAGCCCAGTGCAGGTGCAAACCACACACACACACAGGGCAAATGTCTGTCCACATGCAAAGGTTGGTGTCTCTCTGACCTTACCCAGGAGCAAGGTGGAAGAGGGGTGGAAAGAGCTCATCCAAGTGAACAGAAATGCGCTGAGTAAAATCATCAGGCTGCATGTTAAACAAACCCATGTTCTCATCTGATCCAGGGCGATCCTATAGGTTCCATCTAACCTCCAAGGCACTGACTTGGGGTGGGCAAGTGCCAGCTTGAATGTGGCTCCTTTGGGGAGTCAGGGCAGGCCCCCTGGATGAGACACACCAGAGAAGCCCCCTGCCCCCCCCCACACACACACACATGCACACACCCATCCCAGGGTTACGCAGGGTTCCCCAGCTTTCACACTCCCTGGGACACGAACCTCCTCAGAACTCCTCAACCTCGGACCTCGCCATGGCCATGGGCGTCTCGGCCACCTGCTCCCCGTTGGATTCCAGGAGCCGCCCCTCTGTGCCGACCCCTGCAGGGCTGAGGTTCACCTGGGAGTGTGGACCTCCCCGTCCTGGCCTTGGAATTGAGAGCAAGGAAGGAGTTAAGGAAACATGACAGGGTCCTTTCTTCTCTGTTTCTCTGGCTCCCCACAGCCCTGAGGATGGACAACTGGAAATGACCTGGCGAGAGAGCTGCAGACCAGCCATAGACCCTGACCAGCTGTCTGTCCCGAGCACCATCCTCACAAAATGCTCCCCAGAAGAGGTTCCCCGCGGCCTCCCAAGTTTATCAAGCCCCCCATCCCTCTGCCAGCTCTTCAAGGCCTGATTGCACACTGCCCGGGCCAGGAAAGCCGCCTTCATTTCACCTGCCCACAGGAAGCATTTTCTACACCTCGTTCTAAGCACTTTCTTAATATTAACTCACATCAGCCCCAGAACAACCTCTAACTAAATCCTATGATCACCCCCATTTTACAGATGAAGAAACTGAGGCAGAGAGGAATTAGGTGACTTATGGTCAAAGAGAGCCAGAATTCAATCCCTGGCAAGTCGTGCCCCGGAGCCTGCTCGTCACACATGCTCCCCCCTTTTTAAGGAAACTCGTGAACTTCCTTACAAGCATTGCCCCAACTTTTCCTCACAGCTCCCACTCACACCTAACAGAAAAGAAAAAACCCAGGAAACGCCGCTACAGGCAGCAGAGAGCTAGCAAAGGCCAGCATGTCAGCAGACATCTGGCGAGCTCTGAACTTCAGACACAGCTCTGTCGGCAGCTGGGGGTGGGGGGCTGGCAGGGGTGGGAGCCCCCGCTTTTCTTTTCTAGTATTACAGAATTAACCTGGACAGGGGCCAGCTTGTTCCAAGGTGGTCTCTTACCAGCCACCAAAGAGAAGCATCTAGACCTTAGTTTCTAGGGGAGTGAGAAAAGGAAGACCAGGCTCGAAAAGCTGGGGACATTTATATCCTTCCATATGATCGTCCACAGGGCTCTTAGGCCACTTTGTACTAACATTCCCGAAAATCCTCCAGCGGTTGGTGATTGTAGCGCTATCCCCTTACCCCAGACAGAGTTGGTCGGGGTCCAGCTCAGACATTCTAGAAGCGGCAGTGAAGTGTCAGGCCAGTTCAAGCCAAGAGAATCCTGGAGCTGCGTCCCCACTGCCATAGGAAATGTTTCTCTGGGAATGGATTTTAAAATAACAGACAAGCTGAGGAGGCGGGAGTGAGATGAAGAGAGAGGAGACTCAGAAAACCCTGGGGCTCGAGGGAAATGCCCCAACAGACATGTAAAGAGAGGCTGTCCCTTGTGATTTTGAGGAAAAGTCCCCCTTCTCTGCCACACTCCCACTTCAAAGTAAGAACAAGACACCCTAAAGCTGTGTGGCCTCCGTGGCTCCTTGAAAAGTGGCTTCCTGCTTGGGAACGACAGACCTGCCCTGGGCAGAGGCTGCTGCCTCGGTTTCTCAGAGGAGGGAGGGTCAGGGCATTTGATTATTTTTCCTTTATTTGTTCATTCATTTGCTCAACACTCGATGAACACCCGATATGGGCAAGCCCAGTGCTAGACGCTAAGGCTCTGATATGAAAACTCCATGGAGAAAAAAGAAAAGCACTTTACAAAAACACACAGTGTGGGAACACCACACTTTGCTTCCTTTTCAAAGCAGGGAAAACACTGCAAAGTCTTTGCAATGTTCTGAGGACAAGAGCTCCTTGGCAGCCACCACACTAGGGACAGCCAGAAACCTCTCCCTGCCTCTCTGCTGTCCACCAAGTGGGCAGGTGCCCCGGCTGCACCCGTGGGTGCTCCTTTCCTCTCTGCTCCATCACCACTGCCTCTGCCCCACTTCGGGTCTCAGCGGCTCCCGCCAGGACTCCCAAAACTGCCTCCAAAGTGGCCTGCCTCCTTCTGCTCTCCCTCCCTCTGCCAGGTCTCCACACCACCAGCAGAGCTGGCCCAGAACTGACGGCAACCATGCCTGGAAAGCAAAGCCCAAGCTCCTCAGGGGGCAGAAAAGGGGCTTCACACTCAGGCGCCAAATGCCCACCCAGCCTGTCCCCCACCACCGCCCCCATTCTGGCCATCCTGAGCTCGACGGCATTAAACACAAGCCAGCCACCATCAGAACTCCGAACCCCAGCACAGCGGTGCTGTCTGCCCGAAATGCCCTCCCCAGTCACTGCCAAGAAAACTCCTGCTCATCCTACAAGACCCACTTCAAACACTGACTCCTAGGGGAAGCCACCCAAACTCCCCCAGGCAAGTAAATGTCCGGACACCCCTTGCCTGGTCACACACTCCACACACATTTGTATCCGAGCAAATGCCTCACTGCAGCGTCCCAGCTGGCTCAAGGATCTGTCGTCCCCAATGGGTGTCTGAGCCCATCAAGGGCAGAGGATGGGTCTGATTCATCTCACGATCCCCAGCACCGAGCACGCAGTAGGTACTCAATAGTAACTTCCTGAGTGAAAGGCACCAGGGCAGAACGAGGCAAGGGTCAGACCTCGCAAGGACATGTGATCCGTTCTGAGGGACAAGTTCCCACAAACACGATCATGAACCTCACCAGGGTTTGCTGAAGCCTCCTACAGGCAGGCCACGGGGCAGAGTCCCCCCCTGCTCTCAGGTTTGCGCCCGCAGCCTCTGGCCTGCCTGAGCGACTTCTGGGTGATTAGACACCTGACCTGGATCCGCTCACATGCCCAGGACACCGGGCGTCGGTGGTGGGCAGCAAGGGCTCATGGCACAGAGCCAGCTCATGCCCATGTGTCCAAGATGGGCTGGTTGGGGTCACACAGACAGGGTAGGAAAAATGATTTCATCTACAGGGAAGGAGCCTGGGAAGTGAGTGCACAAGACCAAAACCCACGAATGCACACAGATGTAAGAGGTGCAGGGAGCCACACAGAGACTCGATAGGCAGAGCAGGGAGGCAAGTCCAGGAGGGCTTCCTGAAGGAAGGGGCATTCGGGATTGCACTGGAAAAGGGTGGAGCAAGGTGGGGGGGAAGCATTTTGGGTGAGGAGGGGACACACCAAGCTCTCGGCTCAGCTGAAATATCAGGAAAGAAACTTCAGAGTCAAAAGAAGCCTTGAGAGAGGCTAGGCCTCCCTGTATTTGTGCCTAAGAGTCTCCTCCTGAATGCCTCTTTGTTGCTCAGATGTGGCCCTCTCTCTCTGGCTAAGCCAACTTGAAAGGTGAAATCACTGCCCTCCCCCCTACGTGGGATCAGACACCCAGGGAAGTGAATCTCCCTGGCAACGTGGAATATGACTCCCGGGGAGGAATGTAGACCCGGCATCGTGGGATGGAGAACATCTTCTTGACCAAAAGGGGGATGTGAAAGGAAATGAAATAAGCTTCAGTGGCAGAGAGATTCCAAAAGGAGCCGAGAGGTCACTCTGGTGGGCACTCTTACGCACACTTTAGACAACCTTTTTTAGGTTCTAAAGAATTGGGGTAGCTGGTGGTGGATACCTGAAACTATTAAACTACAACCCAGAACCCATGAATCTCGAAGACAGTTGTATAAAAATGTAGCTTATGAGGGGTGACAGTGGGATTGGGAATGCCATAAGGACCAAACTCCACTTTGTCTAGTTTATGGATGGATGTGTAGAAAAGTAGGGGAAGCAAACAAACAGACAAAGGTACCTAGTGTTCTTTTTTACTTCAATTGCTCTTTTTCACTCTAATTATTATTCTTGTTATTTTTGTGTGTGTGCTAATGAAGGTGTCAGGGATTGATTTAGGTGATGAATGTACAACTATGTAATGGTACTGTAAACAATCGAAAGTACAATTTGTTTTGTATGACTGCGTGGTATGTGAATATATCTCAATAAAATGATGATTAAAAAAAAAAAAAAAAAAAAAGAAGCCTTGAGGGCCAGAGACAGGAACTGGGAGCACAGAGCTCCAGCTCTCCCTGCCCCAGATCAGCATTCTTCCAAAAGCGGGGCCTGGCCAAGGGTGGCTGGGGAATTAATATGCTGAGTCTGGACAAGCACCTGTTCATGAAATCGATAGATTACTAATAAAAAGAAAAAAGAGAGCAAGACACAAGGTAATAGTATTATTTTGTGAAACTCATTTCAGGTATGTGTGAGGGTGTGTGACTCCATCACCAGGTAGCAGGTATTTCATCATGGATCATGATAAAAGAACTTCAAAAATCTCTGTCCTCAATGCAGTGCTCCCCAAACCTGGCTGCGCAGAAAAATCACAGGGGGAGGCTGTTAAATGCACGCCCCCCCAACTTACTGAACCATGTGTGGGTTTGAACATGCAGTTTGTTTTACCTCCCCAGTTCATTCTGACCAGTCAGTGCCCTGTTGTTTCGGGCTCCTGTACCTAAATCAGAGGAGCAGGACCAGCTAAATCATTTGCAGGGCCCAGAGGAAATGAAAAGGTGGGGCCACTTATTAAAAAGTAGGGAAAATGTGCTATTAAAGGCTCTGTACCAAAATATAAAGAAAGCGTTTTCCTCTCAACTGCCTCCTCTCTCACTCGCAACCTGTCGATTATTTGCTATTTAACGTTGTGTTCCCTTGGGTATGGGGACCCTCGTGGGGCAAGCACAGACCCTCAAGGGTGCCTGGGCCCCACCTGCAGCCCCAGGAACAGCAGGTGCACAACCCAGCAGCTGCCAGGTTCCCCTTCCTGCCAGCACCGGACAGAAGCACTGGTGACCCCCGGTATTGCCACCCCTGGCCGGGGCGTACTGGGTACCCGGGTGGGGGTGGGCAAGAGGCCGACCCCCACCAAATTTCCCACTAAACATACCATGGCCCTGCAGCCCGGCATGGGTGGAAAGGGGAAGCCAGGTGGGCTTGGGGTGCCAGAGGGTGGGGAGCAAACGGCTGAGAAGCCATCCCAGGGAGGTGGGAGGTGGTGGGAGGCAGAACCTCACAGGATCTGATGCTCCAGGTCCCAGAGTGTGCTCCATCGTTCCATCAGACTTCACTTACGAAACACAAATTCTGCAGCCTCACTGCTCAAACGCCAACAAAGTTGGCCCAGCACGGGGAGACACGAAGGGAAGGAGGGAGAGAGCAGGGAGCAGTTGCAAATTTTGACTTCCATCCCTTCCCTGCTTATGACAGTGTGAAATGGATAAAGCCCTGAACGTCAGGCCAAAACATAGCCACGTTCCTATGAGGTCGGAGACAAATCCACGAGAGTTGGCTTGACGCCTTCTCTTCCCCCCAAAGCTTCCTGTCGTTTCTGAAAGGGGCCTGTGTGGCCATGGCCTTGACACGGTCTGGTGCCTCCCAACCTCTGCACAGCGATGTTTTCCTTGGTAGGAGCTGATCCTATCTAGATTCAGAGCCTCGGTGGGCACTTGGCAGATGCAATCAGCAACTCAGTTTATTCAACAAAACTGGCCAAGCCCAGACTCTAGTCTGTGCTATGGGTGCGATGTCGCCCTCGGGGACATTTGGCAATGTCTGGAGACATTTTTGGTTGTCAGAGCTGATGGCGAGGGGTAGGTGCTACTGGCATCTAGTGGGTAGAGGCCAGGGGTGCTGCTAGATGTTCTACAATGCACAGGACAGCACCCCAACAGAGGATCATCCAGCCCAAAATGTCAAGAGCACCAAAGCTCAGAAACCCCCCGAGACAGAAGGAAGCAGAGTGTTCTAGTGCTCCTAGGAGGGCATCTATCAGGGCAGAGGAAGATACTCCAAGCAAAAGGAACAGCACATGCAAAGAAACACATCCAGGAATCTGAAAATAATTCAGCACAACTGGTGGAGAGAGGCAGACGATGGGGCTGAGAAAAGTCACCCTTTATCTGCAGTGCTGAGAGCAGTGGGCTTTATTGTCAAGGAAGAGGCTGCAGGTACATCACACGGGCCTCCACGCCCCGCCCCTGTCCCACCCTCACGGGGACATCGCTCAATTGTCCCGGCACGCCTTCTCACCGAGCCCAGACTCCACCTCAGAATCCTTCTCAACACACTGGCCTGGGCCAGCTCCTGCCAATCAGTGAGCGTCGACAGAAGAGTTGAAATCTCTCTGCCATCCTGATGACAGAGATGGTGGGACACCAGAGGGTTTCAGCCAGATGGGAGACGGCCACTATGGTGGCAGCATTGTGGAGGAGGACGACACGGGTAATTATAGAGCTAAAGCTGCCATCGGATAACAGCTAGATTGCTAGGCCTCCAGGGCTTGGTCCAGACTCTGCCACGTGTCCCCATAGCACAGGCCCCTCTCAGTGCCCCAGCCATTGCCAGCACCCCCATATCCTGGGCAGAGAGACACGAAGCCAGCATGGCAGACCCCTCACCACTGCCAACCAGCAGCAGCTTTGCTGAAACAGACCAACATTCCGCTCGACCGTTCTGCAGAAGCCTGGAGCTCCCCAAAAGGCAGGGGGCCTATTTAGGCAGCTGTGAGAGAAGGTCAAGGGGACAGAGAAGTTGAAGGTAACAGCAAAATCCAAGCTGGACTGGGAAGGACAGGAAGACGGAGTGGGCAGTGGACGAGCGTTGGTCGGCCATAGAAGTGAGGGAGGGAGAGATGAAAGAAGAGCTTGGGGTCAGAGTTTAACAACCTGTGGGGGAGCAAGGGCCAGGGCAAGGGCTTGCAGGAAATGGCTGAGGTCAAGGGGAGGGAGAGAAAGCCAAAGGGTGTGACACGGGCAGTGGAGTCCCACACCTGGACATCTGGGGGGCAGAGGGGGCAGGAGGCCTCAGCAGCAGGTGACGAGAATCACGAGAGGACTCAGGTCCGCCCAGGGAGGGCCCACGGGGCTCAAGAGAAGCCATGACTGTCATCAATTTCATCATCATTAAAAGTGTGACCTGGAGTCAGAGCATCTGGAGGCCAAGGGGTGGCATGGGGGGTGGGGGGTCGAGGGGGCCCTGGGCCAGCTGCAAAAGGACCAGTGCACCTGGCTGAGCAGCTCAGACCCTCCCCGAAGACAGTGGGGACAGCTGAGGGTGTGACTCTGGAAGGAGCAAGGTTGGCCCTGTCCTCCGCCAGCGCAGCACCCAGGCACCCCTTCCGGCTCTGGAGAATGTGCCCCCGGCTGAGTCCCCACCCAGCATCCCTGGTCCCCAGGGGCTCCTCATCCTGCAGACCAGGAATCGGGCTCCAGGAGGTTAACTTACTTGTGCAAGTTTGCATAGGGAGTAGGGGCAGAGCCCAAATCCTGCAGAGGTGAGGGGGCAATGGATCCCTGCCCTGCCCCTTCCTCAAGTCTGTGGGGCCAAAGTGAGGTGCCCATCCAGCTCCCCACCTCCTTCCAGACCTCATGCCCAGGACTCAGCTTCCCTGCAAATGGCCCTGAGCCCACTCCCGGGGCCTCCTCTCTCAGGCCCTCCTTTCGAGGGCAGACCCCACAGCCAGCCTGGGCGCCCCTAAGCCAAGCCATGGCCTGAGCTCAGTTGTGCAGGTTGAGGGGCCAATAAGCAGGTGTAGGAAGCCCCCCAAAATGTGGGAAGAAGCCAGCATAAGAAGAAAAGAGGGTGGGTGGGGGGCTGGTTTGCCCCACATCACCATTTTCCAGAGCAGAACTCCAAGAATCTAAGAATGCCTCATTTGAACTTGGCTTTCCAGGTCATTCGGAAGGCCTGTTTCTCAAGGTTGGAGGATGGAACCTATTTACTTAACCGTCTGTTAGCTTGAGTCACAACCTGTAAATATTTAGCCCTGTGGTCTGTGGGCCTCCGTTTGTTCTCCTGCCCCGGGCCCCACAGAGGAATAACTGGTTTATTGAACAAGCTGCATTCTGCAGGGTTGAAGCAAAAAGCAATTTTATCCTTTGTCGTTCCCTGAACGTGTTGGTTCCTTCCTGTGTCTGAAATCACGGGCAGGTCCCCCTGCAGCTGCTCTTCATCAGGAGAACACTCCCAATTCAAGAATTAATATTAAGGTTTTATCTTTTACCAAAATTAATGCTTCTCCCTCCCCCAGCTGGGAGCCATGCAGCAGTGACGGGAGCGGGGCCCCTTCTCCACGCCCCCTCCTCATGCCCTGCTCACTCGCTGCTTTTTTGGCCCCTTCAGGGAGGAAGGGAGGGAGGGATTGAAGAGATAATGAATATGAGTGAGATGTGCATACTTTAAAGTGTTCTGCAAATGTATTACCCTTTCTGGGGTAGAATGAAAGAACTGGGGGGACGGGAGGGGAACTCAGTCCTTAGGGCAGCCCCTCCCAGCCAATTAATGTGGCATATCCCTTCTGCTTTTATTTGGCATTTCAACAACCCCACTGCTGGCAGAAATCATTCGTGGCCCATACGGAGGGCTGCAAGATTCTACTGGAAATGGCCCTCGGTGGGGATCAGGGTCCTCTTCTTTTGTCAAAATAATCTGAACAGAGGGGTCCATCCTGGGCTTCAACAGGAAGAAAGAGCAGTGCACCCCTGGTTGAGGCAAGTGCCAGACCCCAGACACCCCGCACAGGAGGGTGGGCACAGGTGTGTGCACAGACATGCACACACACATGCACACACATGCGCAGAAAGGAAAACACAAATCACATCCAAAAATCGGACTCCACCAAGGGGCAATAACAGTGAAATAAAGGAAGCCGATTTGCTAAGGACCAGCCCTGTCATTTTACCCATCAGCTGGGACCAAGCCACCGTCAACACACTCACGGAGCCAATTCAGGCGCAGAAGCCGCCGAGAGCGCCAAACACTGTGCCAAGCACTCCGCTTCCCAGCTCTTGGATTCCCATGGCTGAGAGCACACGAGGCAAAGGAACGCGTAACACCCAGAGCAGCTCAAACCCAGGAGGCACCCAGCCACAGAGCAGGTGCCTGCACTGGCCACGCCAAGACTCCGTGGAAGGGCTTGGTGACACTCTGGAGTGTCAACTCAAGGGTCTAGAACCTGCTCCAAGCCTCCCTAGTCCCTTCTGAATCCTGTTCAGGAATCCATCTCCCACAAATTCATCCAGAGCCTTCCTGAACCTAATTATACTGTCTCTCTGCTCCAGTCCCGGTGGAAAGAGTTCTGGAAGTTTCCCACTGTTTGTCTGGGTCACTTTTTGTTTGTGCTAAAACAATCGCTTCCCAGTTTCTGCACAGATCCCCAGGTTCCAGTTCATCAAACCTCAGAATGCCAGGGCCTGCTCACTCACCCCTTCCAGAGACTTCCCTTCTAGCTCCTCACAGCATGCATATTCCAGGCTGCAGAAGCCTTTTGTTCCCTTCCATGCTTTTTAATTGCAAAAGTAATACATGAATACATGCTCCTTGGGAAAAAAAAAATGCAAACAAGACACAGCACACAGTATGTCTTCCCCTGACCCAGCTCCAGGCCTGTCCATGTAGGTAATGCTGAAAATGATTTCCTACAAATTTTTTTCTGGACATTTATATACCTAAATGTACATCGGATACTTTTTTTTCATAAATGACATCATCCTATACATATTATTCTGCAACTTGAAAAGCTTATTTTTTTAGACACTCTCATATGGAAGCAAGCAGGGGCCAGACAGACTACTGCGGGAGTTTGGAGAATAATCTTCATCAAAGCCTCCAGCCACTAGGTGCACGTTTTTTCCAGCACAAAATATCCCTGTCTCCTTGCTATAAGACATCACCAGAATTCGTCTTGGTAGATCTTCCGGGTTTGGTAAACATCAAGGAGGAAAAAAGAAGTGGACCGTGTCTCTTGGCTTCCTAACGATAAACAGAGTGATCGGCAGAACGCACAGGATGCGGGCAAAGACTACGAGCGGCCAGGCCCGACGCTGCCACTGAATTTGGGCCCTCTCTCTGGGCCTCAGTTTCCTTGGTTAAAGGAAAGTTAATACTCCAATAGCTAACCCGGGAGTTGGCCTAAGGCTCAGAAGAGATGGAGATCGTGGCTTCTGGAGGGTTATCACAGCCGTATGACCTGTAATTATATTAAGTGGGGAAAATCCAAGCTCAAGTGAGTTGCGCAAAAGAGGCGTTTGGAAACTTGGATTTGCGCGCAAGCGTTTTCTGAGGGGACTCAACTGGAGGGTTAGGAGACGCGGCCCTAAGCGTCCCGAGGGTGGGCCGGGCGCCCTCTGCGGGCGGAGAAGGCGGCATCGCCGGGGCCCGACACCGCAGGCTCGGTGGCCGCGCTCCTTCGCGTCCCCGAGGCGCAACCATCGTATCCGAGCCGGTTCCACGTCCCCAGGTGGCCGGGGAGTTGCATCCGAGGCTCCTCCGCTGGCCGCAGCCCGGATGGCCAGACGGAACGGCCTGCTCGGTGCCCCCGGGCGCAGACGGGAGAGGCGCGAGGCCCGGACGCACGGCCTTGGCGACCCGGAACCTGCTCCCAACACAAAGCCGCGGCCGGGCAGGTGACTGCGACGGAGCTACGTGAGCCGGTCACGTCCAGGGGCTGAGCCCTCGAGCCCCAGCTGGCCGCGGTCGCCCCCTCCGTGCGTCCCCAGCCGCAGGTCTGAGCGCTCTCTACCGGGAGCTCGGAGCCGGAGAGGAGAGGGGTGGGAGAGCGAGGAAAGGAAGAAAGAGGGTGGGCGCGGCCTCGGTTCCTCCGCCCCGCGCCCCCAGCCCCGCCATTTGCGCCCCTAGCCCCGCGCCCCCATCTCTCCGCAACCCCCCCCCCAAAACCTCGCTGTCGGGAGCCCGGCACTCCCGGCTCCCAGGCGCCCCGCGCTCCGCTACTCACCGGCGGCTCGCGTAGCCGCTGCCGGGGGAGCCGGCGCCCGAATCGGGGTAGCCGTGCTGCTGCAGGGCTGCGGCCGGGAAGGGATAGAGGAAGCCGGTGGCCAGCGCCGACCCGCAGAGGCAGCAGCACGCCCAAGGCAAGAGAAGAGCCAACTGCATCTTGCGCGGCCGCCCGCGGGCCCTGGGCGCACGGCGCAGGCAGGAGCGCACCGGCGGCCCGAGCCGACCCGCAGCCCCGGCAGCGAGCGGAGGGAGCGAGCGGAGCCCCGGTCTGAGCTGCAGGAGCCTGGGGGGCGCCCACGCCTCTCCAGGGCCGCCTTTTCAAATTCGGCGAGGTGGGCGCTGCGCCGTCAAAGGGGGCGTGGGGCTTTCTCATTAACCCTCGGCGGTCCGGAGCCGAGGAGGCAGCCGTGGCCGCGGCTGCAGAGAGGTTCAAACTCCGCTTGGGGGTCCAGGGAGCCGCGTGCCCCGAAAATCAGAGCTTGCGCTCGGCCCCGGGGCTCCCATTCAAACCCTTCCCAGCCAAGCCTTCTTGGGGTCCCGCAAACGCGCGTGGAGCACCCATTCTGTGCCTGGCAAATTTCACCTGGACAATCTTGTTTCCTCCCCATGACACTTGGTATCATTCCCACTTTTCGGAGGTGGAAATCGAGGCTCAAAGAAAAGTAGGCCAGAAAATATGTCATCTGCTGGGGTTCTTCAGACCAAACCACTGCGCCACGGAATCCTCCCTTCCCCCTCTCACCTCCAGCCCCCTAACCACCCTACTTCTGCAAAAACAGAAGCCGCTGGAGAATAAGAGAAATGCTCAATTTGGGATGAGAAGTTGGTACCTAGAACCACAGGTTCATGAAGCATGTAATTTGGAAAAGCCCTGGAGAAGGTGTAATACAATCCCACCATTTACAGACAAAAAAGCTGAGCCCCAGATCCCACACAGTGAGCCCAAGACAGTCTGGCCCCAGGTGTTCTTTGCTGTGCTGAAGGAGGGGCAAGTGGAACCTGACACCCAGCCATGCCCCACTCCCCGGGTTGGGAGCCTCTTTCTAATTCTCCCAAAAGTGTCATAAGGGCTGGCAGGCGCCCTGAGGCTGGCTCTGCCCCTGTAACCATGAGACGCTCCCGATCTGTAAAATGCCTACAGGTCTAGAGAGAAACGATCAAATATAGAAGGTCTTTTGTGGACTGTAGCACATTTGGTAAAAGGCTTGAGGGACTGTTGTTAAAAGAAGACAGGAAGTGGCTAATGAAAATGTGGTGACTTTTGCCCTCCTATTTCGAGTATATATCCCAAGATATCATATTCGGCCCCTTCACCCTCTCAATTGAGTAAATTGAATTTACTCAATTCCCTCAAATCCCTGCCGGCGTCTTTTAAATGAAACTTCCACCGCCAAGCCACGAGACCTCACTCGCCGTCAGTCCTGAGTCTCCGTCTGGGAATCAGGATTGATCGTCTCAGGGTGGACAGCCCCCAGCAGGAAATGTAACATATACCCAGGACCACTTCCTTCCTCTTGCCCTCCGTTCTGCCCTCAAGACCTAAAAGCGTTGGAGAATTCGGGTTATTGGGATTTTCCTGTGCCTCCCCCAAAAGGAATCTGAACTGTGCTCCTTGGGCAGTTGGCCAACACCTAATAAATGATGAATTTGTAGACGATCTGTCTTCCACCTTCCCTTCCTTTACTTGCATAACGAGATCTTAAAGACCAGAGAAATTCCATGTTGCTGTAAATTGGCTTTATGTGTGGCTGTTAGAGTGAGAGAACAAGAAGTTTGTTTTGCTCTTAAACTCATTTTTCCAGTCCCACGAGCTGCACCCAAGCTAGAGATCAAGGAGAAATGAGGGAAGGAAGAGTTGACACTATTCCCTGTACCACAGGTTTATTTTAGGATGAAAAGCTTTAGGAAAGGAATTAACACTTTCCACAGACATCAGGTCCAAGAAGGCAGCTGTCTGAGTTTGGACTTCCTCTTTGTTCATTCTGTTCGTGAATTTCCTGGGCATCTTCTGCATGCCCAGCACCGCGCTGGGTGCAGCGAAGGCTGTGGAAGAAGCAAATCACGGGATTCTCACCCTCGAGATGCTTGCACCATATTCTAGGAAGTGCTTAAAATGGCCTTTTTCCTTCAAAAGATAGTAGTAGGCAGGCTGGACGAATGTTCTCCAAATGAGAGGAGGTTCCATTTAGAGGATAAGGGTTAAAAAGACAAAGAGGCACAAAACAAATTAAAGAAACACACCACCCAGACCCAAGGGCCCAGGACTGCTGCTGGCTTGCTGGGTGAGGTGGAGCAAACCCTTGCCCTCTCTGGTTCTCCCCAGGATCTTCATCTGTGAAATGAAGTGGATGAGCTGGGTTGCCTCTGAAGGCCTTTTCAGCTCTGGCCTTCTCTAACTCACTTTTCCCTTTGTCCTCCACTCCCATCCCCCTGGGCAGCTGCGGAAACCCCCAGCGGTTTGAGGCTGTCACTCTTGTTGGCAAGCAGCTTTTCAGCTGCAGCACCACCCAGCAGGGCCGTGGGAGCCGAGAAGAATGGAGAAGGATTCCGTGGCATCATGCTTTGCCCTCCCTTGGAGAACACCAGTTAGTAGCATCCACCTGCAACAAGTATCAGCTGTGTGACCTTGGGCAAGTCACCTAACCTGTCTGAACATCCTCATCTGTACCATCAGAATGATAACTTCCTAATTGGCTGAAAGGATTAAATTAATTGTGCACATAAAGTGCTTGGAACTGTGTGCCTGACATAAGGCTCAACACATGTTATGATAATGATGATTCACAGGACTTTAGTGAGGATAAAACTGAAGGACACCCCACTTCTCAGTCCCCAGGGTGGGCCCTGCCAAGAGGCTTCTACTCAGGAAAACTCAGAGCTTTCTCAAAGGACCCCTGAAGCCTGGTTTAAACCTGATACATCTTCCTGGAACATGAATCCCATGGGAAACAATTTAAAACAAAACTATGTCAAAACAAATATGGAAATATCAGTGAGCAGAATGTGCCATTTTCATCATGTTTAAAGGTAAAACACACTTCTGCGGTGGGTGGCAAAATTGCAAACATTCAAAATTTCAAGAAAAGCCCTGAAATAAAGGACGCCGCGGTGCTATGGGCAGGTCTAGCGTGTTTTACAGTGTCAGCTGCTGCTGCTGTCACAGCTGCCACCTCCACCCCTGACCGGTCAGGCCGGGGCGTGATTGTCACCCGCTCAAGTACTTGTCTGTCTATTTCAAAACTGTGCTCTCCACACTCCACAGATACATGTTAAACCTCCAGAGAAGGCAGAACCTGCTTTTCCCAAAGAGCCCGAGAACGCTAGTGTCAGAGGCTTGGATTTGGAACCCCGGTTTGTTCTGGCTCCTTCTTTCTCACCTCATTGATGACTTTGGGCAGCCCACCCTGCCCCCCAAATGGCTCAAAATAGAAGCTGGACAAAAAAGGCTTTTTGGGGCTTCACTGGTCACAGAGGACCTTCTCAGCCCTTAGCTCCGCACCCACTCACGGCAGCCCCCCAACGTGGGCAGGACAGCAGTTCTCATTAGCCCCACTTTACAGACAAGGAGGGGAGGGGGGAGAAACATGTCCTGGGTCCCATCTCTCGCCATCCTATTCTAGTGACAGAGCTTTGGAAACACAGCCATTTGTACAAAGAGGGATCCAGTTTCTCAGTGGAAGGAGACAAACCCCCAGCTCCGCCAGAAAAGTGGGCTCTGCAACAATTGGGTTTCCAGACCGTTCTGATAAGAAAATATCAGCCCGCATCCTCTTCAGCAGACAGAAAGCAGATCTTCACTTCTGCTGAGATCAGCACAGAGAACCGCTGTACAGACAAGTAAATACTCATCAAGCCAAAGCCAAGGTAAATATTGACCTTCTGGCATGGTAAGTCCTCCTGGTAATCTAAAACAGAAATCTCCCCCTTGGATTGCCCTACCGGATGTGGATTCTGCAGTTCCACCAGAAGCTCAGGAAGGCAATGATAGCAACTGAGTAGTTTGCAGTCTGCTTTCTCTAGCAGCCCGTGTCCCCAGCTGTTCTGGATCCCAGAACAACACAGGAATGGGCTAGTGGTTCAGTTCTGACAAAAAGGCTTCTTTGTTTTGCTCCAAGCTTGGCCAGGGCAAAATACGAGCAGAAAATGGATATTACAGAAGAGCTGACTTTGAATTTTCTTCTTTACCTGGGCACCCCCCAAATCCCACCCAGGCCTGATAAAAGTGAAAGTTGCTTTTCTCAGCCCACCTCCAAGCATAAGTCTACCTGTTTCCCCAAACTTTGGCAGTGAAGTAGACATTCAGAAGACAGCAGATTAGACGACTGCCACCGCGGCATGCTATCTTAAGCAGAAGTTTAAAAGGAAAAAAAGTGTTGAAAGCAGAAACTAAAAAATGGAGTCTGCCCAATTGCCAATGTTGAAAGCCCAAATCAAAAGTGGTGATAAGAAGCCATTTAACTGCTCACTAATGTAGCCACAGCTAAACAAATGCTTTCCAAGGAGCTTTACAAGAAGACCTGGTAACAAATGAAGAAAGGGGAACAAAGCTATAAAATGGAGTGGAGGTGACTGTCAGGGGAGGACTGGCCTTAAAAGCATCACCCTGACCCAGGCATGACACTGGGAGGGGTTTAGACACAATGATTCCATGTCACATTGTCCCCAAAAGTGACCTGAACTGAGGGTCTGTAGGGGGGCTGGCCTGGGTCTCCCCACCCCAACTCTCCACCCTCTCTCCACTGCCTGGTTCTGCATCAAACACTCAAGACTCCTACCATGAGAGATGATGGTCAAACAGACTGACCGTGAGTTAGGAGAACCGCCAGGCTGAGTTACCCAAGGGGTGCTGGATTTCAAGAAGAAAAGTTGAGGGACGCATGGTTCAGATCTTCAAATCCATGCATGGAAAAAGAATTAAGCTTGTTCTCAGAGCTCTGAGGGGTTAATTTGGGGCCGGTAGATGAAGTTAGAGGGTGAGGGATGTCAGGTGGACAGAAAGGAAAAGATCTCTAATAATAGCCAGGGCTGCCCCCGGCTGGAGGAAGCTGCATCGGGAAGGGGTGAGTTCCCCATCACTGGAAAGATGCAGGCTGAGAATGCAGCAACACGTGGTCAGACCCTTGTGACTGGTGATTATGGACCAGATGACTACAAATGGCCAGGATCCCAGCCCACAGAGGCAAGAAAGAGGTCTAATCAACTGTAGAATTTTCCCCAACCAGCCATTGGTAAGCATGCTAGACTTTGCTAGAGCTTGCCCGCGCCCAGCTCCGCTCTCCTCTCAACACAGGGAAGACTCCCTTGCCAGCCTCCCTTGCAGCTAGGCAGGGCGTGGTGATTAGTTCTGGCCAATGAGCCAGGAGCAGAAGGGACATACACCACTGCTGGGCCAAAGATAGAAGAGTGGGTAGGAGCTCTCCGAGCGCCACTCCCACCCCTCTGTCCCTACCGCAGCCAGTGTTCCCTGGGCTGGACCTGTCAGCCTGGATCCCGAGTGACTGTGTACAGAAGACCTTCACCCACCCGCCCCATCCTCTAACTAGCATCGGGCATGTATCCTGAGTGAGAAACAAACCTTTGTTCTGTTCTGCCATGGAAGTGCCAGGGTTGAGTTATCGTTGCAGCAGCACCTGGCCTCTCCTGACTGCTACCCTAAGGAGATGCACGTGATGTGGTGGCTCTGCCCTGCAGAAGCTTCAGAAAATGATCACCTGGAGGGAAAGGCTGGCCCCTTTGGATGCCTGTCCTTCTTGATGCGTTTCTGCATGATCTAGTTCACATCCTTCTGTCACTCTCCCAGCTGTGTCCTTCATTCTCACTGAGCAAACCTAATCTGTGACGAACTGGACTCTGCAGGGGAGGCCCTGTGGGGGGGGGGGGGCAGGCAAGTTAGACCTCATTTGCACCCTCAGTTGGACATACAGGATCCTTACGAAGGAGGCGATAAAGAGACGTTGTCCCTGATGCCATGGGATTCAAAGTTAGCAGTTCAGAAGGGCAAATGAAGGATGATGATGTATTAGTCGTTATTAATTACTTATTATTACTTGTTATTTTATGTAATTTTATTGAAATATGTTCACATACCATGCAGTCATTCAAAGTGTACAACGGTTATTCACAGTTTCATCATAAAGTTGTGCATTCAACACCACAATCAATTTTTGAACATTTTCGTCGCTCCAAAAAGTAAAAATGAAAATAAGAATAAAAATAAAAGTAAAAGAGAACACTCAAAGCATCCCGTACCCCTCCCCCCCATTTACCTTTTTTTAGTTGAAATATATTCACATACCACACAGTCATCCAAAGTGTAATTAGAATAAAAATAAAAGTAGAAAGAACACTCAAAATGTCCCATATTCCCCTCCTCCATATTATTCATTTACTTTTTGTCCCCATTTGTTCTACTCATTTTTCCTTCCATGAGTAAAGGGAGTGTGAGCCATAAGGTTTTCACAATCACACGGTCACACCATATAAGCTGTATAGTTATTATTACTTATTATTAATTGATTCCTGGTGTTAGTGATGCTGATGACTCAACCAGCATCTCTGCACCCTCGCATCCCTGCACCCTCACATGCAGCCCTGCTGTGGAGCCCAGGGCTCACGAGAAAACCCAGGAGGGGGAGTGGTTTGTGGGACTTTGGGGACCAGGCTCGGGTCAGAGCCAGCAATAGGGAGCCAAGGCCTGTTGAAGAGCAGGTCTGAAGCTGGAGGGGCTGAGGAGGGGTGGGGAGGTGGGGGGCTTGGACTGCATCGGGGAGCAGAGCCATAGGTGTGGGCGAAAGCTAGCGTGACGGGGAGCAGGCCTGGACCCGGGTGATCGACGGGGGGAGGTGCTGCCACCTCTCCGTCCTGTAGCCCTGGAGGCCCCTGAGCCCTCCAGTCGCCTCCAGGCTGCTGCCACCGACCACCCCTTGGACGTCTGTGTCCCCATCTCCCATGGGCCCTCAAAGGCAGCAGCTTACAACTCAACGCCACCCCCCAAGGACACCACAAGCCACACTCAGCTTAGTGCAGATCATGGGAAGGTGCTGCCCTTTTCTCTGGGCAGACACAGCCCCCATCAGGCATGTCCAGCAGAGCTCAGACTGGCTTTCAGCCCCCACTGACCCCTCTGGCCAGGCATCCCTGGTCAGGGCCACCCAGTGTGACTCAGCAGCCCCCAAACCATTCCCCCACCCCACCACCTACACCAAAATCCACTCCCCACCCCACATCTAACAGGGAGTCTGGTCTATTCTAGATAATTCTTAATCCATTCCCCGCACACTGCCACCTCTGCTGGCTCTCGTGGCTGCTGCCGCAGCTTTGGTCCCAATCCAGCCTCTGCTGGGTCTTCTCCAGGCTTTCAAAATAACTCCCCAAAAGGTCCCCCCTCCGCCTCCTGTCTCCCGCCCTCTGTCCTTTCTTCGATGTGGCTGCCAGGAAGCTCCTTCTAAAACACAAGTGCGATCCCATCACTCCTGCTGACACTTACCTCTTCTGGATTCCCATCATACAGGAAAAGCCCTCACCTCCTTGACTAGGCACATGAGTCCTTGGTCACCTGCTCCCAACCTGCCTTCCCTCCTGTCCTCCCCCAACTCCTCCATCAGCCGCTCCCCCACCTTACATAGCTCCCCCTCCCCAAGCTCCATCGCTAGTTGCAACACTATTCTCATTCCCTAAACGGGTTGAGATCTTCCCAATTGCCAGGACTTTGCATATGCTGTTCCCTCTTCTTGGAACACCCTTCCACCCTCACTCTGTCTCTGCTGATCCTCCTTCAGGATCCGGCTCTTTACCAACCCCTCCCACGGGAATGAGTGCCCACTCCATGCTCCCAGGGATCTTTCCACAACCCTCCGTGTCCACAGCCACCTCCCATTTGCATGTTTGTTGTCCTCCCACAACACAGTGCACACCCCAAGGACCAAAATGATTTCGCATTCGTCTCCGGATCCCTGGAACAAGCAGCCTCACACTCAGTTAAAGCTTAATCAGTGTTGTCTGAATATCTGAGTTAATCAGTGACTCATCAGGTTGGTTCTGAGGCTTCCAGGGAGGGGAGAACCGGGGCCAAGCTGCCCTCGCAGGGGTGGGCTGGCAGCAGGGCTTCCACCCTTGCACTCGGGACACCGTCTTGCCGGGCAGGGTCTGTGGCCAGGGCCAACTCAGGCCTTGGGCACCTTCACATTTGATAACTTGAGTTGTAGTTTCAGAGGAAACTGTCCACCGTGGCGCGTTATGCAATTGCTTGCTGAGTGTTCTTATTTCTTTTTATGTGACAAAGAAAAAGAGAAAACCCCAAATGAAAACGTAAGGTGGGTGCTGCAAATCGCCAAACAGAAATGTATCCCCTCCATGAGAAGAAGCTCGCCATTTGTCCCAAGAGCAGCTGTGGCCTGTCCCCCTGGCACCTGTATCCTAAACAATTGCATTTTAGCAATTAAGAAAGGATTGTCTGGTGCTGTCTTCAAACAGAAAGTCCCCATATAGTCTTGTAAATATCAGCCCGCCATCATCTTAGGAGGATCTACAGTTATCCCTTCCACATTGCACCTTTCCCCATCACAGTTTCGATATATTGCGGGTTGTCATAAGAAATTAAATGGGGGTTTGGGGAGAGTTTTGAAAAGCCACAGATGACATGCGAAGGCCAGTAGATGATATAGAAAAAGTTTAGAAACTCAGAAATGTATAAAACATATGGACAGTGTGGTATGATAGCAACATATTTAGTCTTTCAATACCATAAATATATACAATTTCTTTCTTAAAGTTAAAATAAGTAAAACATTTTACACAGATTTTCTTGATCGCGGGGATGCTGCACCCCTAACCCCCACGATGTGGAAAGGAAAACCATGCTATGGAGGCCTTTATTGTACACAACTTAAAACAGCTTCCCCTGAGCTTTCCCGAAGGTCTGTTTTGCTGAAAACCAGATCAGCGATACTAAGACCCAGAAGAAAGAGAAGGCAAACGTTCCACTCGATAAAGCCTTCCTGCAATTTACTATTATGAAGTGTTTGTTTGAAGTTGAAACAAGTTCTAGATAAGTCCTTCATTGAGAAACCAGCGCAAAGGGTGGGGGCGGGGCGGGGTAAAACAGAGTGCAACACTGATTGCAGAGCCATTAATTAAGACCCAGAAAGTCCAGAAAGTCCAAGTCCATTTTGATTGGAAAAATGGATGACTGCAGAATTAAAGGCTTTGGGGAAAAATCCCTTCATACTGAAGAGAGCCAAAAATTATTTCAAGGATTTGAAAATTAAGGCATTATTAAAACTGAGGCTTTGGTTGTGACCAAAGGCCCCTGTCGATTTAATCAGAATCTTATGAAAAGGAAGGAGGAGGTGCAGCAAGGAACCCGTTTTCTTTCCAAGTCTCGTCCAGATGTTTGATGGCGCTCAGAGGTCCTCTGGGCCCGTGCTCCCCCGTGGAGCACCCCCCAGGGTCCGGCGTGCCCAGCTTCAGGGTGCAGGCTGGTTTTGCTCCTGCCCGCCTCTCCCCAGCCTCCCGGCTGTTGTTTTCACAGCACTCCAGCGAGAGACAGGTGTCAGGACGCTGCTCAGACATTTACCACTTGGGACTTGGGGCAACTCTCTTAACCTCCCCGAACTTCAGTTTCCTTCTCTGTTAAAGTGGAAAGAATATTTTTGCCGTTGGGTCACTAGGAACATTCACATGTATTTACATTCATACATGTATTTGAAAAAGGCCCGGAGTATAGAAGGAGCTCAACATGTGTTAGTTCTTTCCTTACTTTCTCTCTCCAACCCCTCCCCAAGTGGCCTTCAGAAAAGATGGTTCCAGAATGCAGGTCACAATTCTCCTCTGGGCCTTTTCAGAGGTTCCCTAGGGTTGGGATTTGACCTCATTTGAACGTGAAGCTCAGGCCAAAAGGCCCTCCTGCCTTCACCCCTTGCTGGCCTGACTCTCCTCAAACACCTTCAATAGCTCCCTGTTTACCTACAGAGTAAAGTCTGAACTCCATGGCCTGACATTCAAAGCCCTTCATGGCCTGGCCCCAAACTATTTTCCTAGAACCATTTCTCATGGCTCTGTTTCATTCATATACATCCCAGAGCGAGTCACGTACAATCTCATCTTAGCTCATGCAATTTCCCAACCCTGGAATATCATAGTCTCCCATTCTTTGCCTACCAAAATCCACCTCCATTCTACTAAAATCTTTGATGGGCTTCATCTTTGACCTCACCATTCTCCTCCTAGGAATGTATTCTAGCATGCGAAGATATTCATTGTACCATTGTCTATAACAGTTCCCAAACTGTAAAATCTACACTAATAGAGGATTGACTTTAAAATATTATGGTATGCCCATACAGTGGAATGCTAGGCAACTGGCATTGCTGTGGAAAGACGTCCAAGACAAACTGCTACATGAAAAGCGGAGGTGATGGATGGTATATTCCCATTTGAGTCAAAATTTTTACTTATTTGTTGATAGAATATTTCCAGAAGGACACAGAAGAAACCACTAACTGTAGTTACCTCCGGGGAGAGAGACTGGAGAGTGGGGACTTGTGTCTCACTTCATTCACTTCTATTCTTTTTAAATTTTTACCACGGGTATGATATTTTGCATATTTAGATTGTTAAAACTCCAGGTCAGCCTTTGAAGCCCATCTCACGGCTCCCCCCTTCCCCCGTAGTATATCACTCGTGACTCTGTTAGGCTCTGGATCCTTCTGTCATGTTGGAGCTGCCTGCTCCTGGGTCTGCTGCCTACATTTGACTCTGAGCCACTTGAAAATACAAACCCAGCGTGGGGCCTTCCGCGCAGTGGGAATGTCATAAGTGTCTGCACAGTGCAGTGGCGTGATAGAGCTCCTGAGGAGTCACAAAGGCCATGAAAACCCATACAAAGGTCGAGAACAAGTGGGTCTAGCAGAGCTAAAGAGATGGTTTGTTTTGCATGTCCATTCTTGGCTTTGTTTAGGGAGACTTCCATGTGGCGGTGCGAGCTCGGTGCCCAGGACCCAGAGGCAAAACACAGTTGTCCCAAGGGAGCTCGGGTCCTGCAAGCACAAGCAGTGCCATGCCCGCCGGGACAGAAACCTGCACAGGCTATTAGAAAGCACCGGGAGGGAGACTGACTATCAGAGCAGCCTGTGAGGGTTAAAGACGTCCCAGATGAGCCCCGTGAGCTGCGTCCTAAGAATGCGCAGGAGTTCCCCCGAGGGAAGGGGAAGGGTGAGCGGGAAGGGGAACTAGCATGAGCAGGGCAAGAGCAGGGCAAGGCTCGGAAGGAAGGTGGCAGGGCCACCCTTAGGAACTGAGTAGGAAGCCCGAGTTATCCCATTTGCAGCAGATGGTGCACCACTGAGGGATTTGAAACAATAAATTATCAGGGTTGCGTTTGGGGAACACTTTTGGCTGCAGAATATATAAGGAGCTCGAGCAGGGGAAGCGGGAGGCTGGGAAACCACTTCAGAAGTTCTTGCAGACACCTGAGCTAAGAGATCAGTGGAGACGGCAAGGAGGGAGCAGGTTAGAGAGAACCCACGAGACTGGCTGTCCGGTTCAACCCGTGCTGTCCAGGACAGCAGCCACCAGGCACGCGTGGCTATTGCACACTTGAAACGTGACTGGTCTAAAGTGAGATGTGTGGTTCGTAGGGCAGATGTACCAGATCTCAAGGAGTTACTTCCAACTTAATAAAAGAAGGAAAAACAGCTCATTGATAATGCTTATATTGATCACAGGTTGAAATTATTCTGGTTTTGATATATTGGTTTGAATAACATTGTTAAAAATAATTGTGCCTATTTCTTTTTTTGTTTTTGCAATTTTATTGAGGCATAGTCACACACCATACAAACCATCCAAAGTACACAATCAATGGCTTACGGTGTCATCACATAGTTGTGCATACATTCTCATGGTCAGTTTTATGTTTCTATTTTTTTAATGTAGCTACTAGAAAATTAAAAATCACAAATAAGCCTTGTGTTATATTTCTATTGGATGGTGCCATATTAGACCAGGACGAAGGGGCGGGAGGTGGACTTTTGGCCTCCCAGCTCAGGAGACAAAGGACTGGTTAGTGGGTACCACACACAATACTTGCTTACTGGACTCCAAGCACCTTAAATCATTCACTCTTTTACTCCTCCCAACAAGCTAGCGAGATGGGCTCCATTATCATCTCCATTTTACAGATGGGGAAACTGAGGCACGGCAAGGTTATGTGGCAGAGCAGAGATTTGGACCCAGGAAGTCTGACCACAGACTTGTATACCGCCCACTTCTGGAAAAGTTATTATCTGAACCTGGGAATTGGGGGGCAGACAGGGCTGGGGTGGTGGAAGAAAAAATTTATCTGGAGCTGCATGAAGTGTGGGGCCTTCAGGATATCCAGGGAGATTTTTCTAGGAAGTCACTGGAGGGACTGACCCAGAGCTCAGGAGACAGATCTGCTTTGGAGACAGGGACTGCGACATCATGGGCAGGGCGTGAGGACTCCTGGAGGGAACCCAGCCAGGCAACCCTCCACTCGGCCTGCCCCTGGCCACTTCCCACCTCCCTCAGCCTCTGATGCTCCGCCTCCAGCATATACAGGATCATCGATGCATTTATTCATTTTACAAATTTTTTTTGAGTGCCTTCAACATGCCAGGCACTTAACTGTAAGAAGTTTTTCAAGACACATCAATTCACGCTTCCTCATAGCAACACCCACTTCCTATCCCAATAATATATCCCTTAGCCTTCAGATTGGGGAGATAGATTTGAGCCTTGCCTCTTGTCTCCTTACTGGTCAACTTTGCAATAAAGCTCTTTCTTTTCTCAAAATCCCGATGCCATAAAATTGACTCCTGTGAGCGGCAAGCCCCTTGCTTGGTAATAGCAGAATTGTTTGAATGACTATCCCTGGCAAAACCACAAGAACAACTTAAGGAAGGAAGGGTTCTCTACCACATATAAAGCCACTTGAAAAGAATCTACATTGAGTTTAGTGAACATGACACTCCAAGCTCCTGACATCAGGATATTTACATTCTGCTCAGGCAGATGGGCAGCAAGTAAGTAAACAATACAGAAATCTCATTTTAATTTCAGGTGTTAGGAGTGACGGCAGATGCTGCTTTAGATGGGGAGGTCAGGGCAGGCCTCTGGAAGGACGTAACATTTGAGCTGAGACTTTGATGATGGGAAAGAGTGAGCCAAGTGAAGTTCTGGAGGAAGAATGTCCCAAATGGAAGGAAAAGCAAATGCTAGAATGTGACATGTTCAAGGAAGAGCAAGGAGGCTGGTGTGGCCGGAAGGAACAGAGCAAGGCCCAGTGGGCAGGGGCTTCCAGATGGTGTCAAGATTTACAGGTGAGGAGCTTGGACTTCATCCTAGGTATCATGGGAAGCCACAGAAGCTGGCAAGCAGTTGGCAGGGGTTGGCAGGATGTGGGCAGGATCGGGGAAGCCAGTGGCTTGTACCATGGTGACAGCAGTGGAGCAGGTGAGAAATGGGCCAATTTTAGATAGATCTTATCATTAGAGCCTAGAGGACCTTCTGAAAGATAACGGTGGCAGGAGAGGAAGAGAGGATTTTAAGGAATGGCTGGGTAAATAGGAATGCCCCAATGAGGGCTAGGACTGCCATTTGCTTAGTTATCTATTTGAACGGCGTGCCCTGGATTTATGCCATGCACAACCTGCACAGATGAACCCAATAGCCCTGAATTTGCCCAAAATCCTCCTTGGCTGTTGCACCACCTCAAGCCACCTCCCCACTCTGCTGAACCCCCACGAGATGAGGTGAGAGCAAAGCTGCAAAGTACATTCTGACTCTGGCCTTCCAGGCTCAGCTCAACCGTAGGCACATCCACATTGGCAGCGTCTCCCTGAAGAACAGGGAAAGGGAGCTCATCTCAGTTCCTGTTTTGCAAACTTCTTGCCATTGATAATGATAAGAACTATTGAGTGTGTTTATTTTAAGGGCAGAATCACTAGTGTCAAAACTGTGCTTCTGGCAAAAGTTGATTAGAAAACCATTTAACAGAGCATTTAAAAAAAAAAAAAAAAGACCTTTAAACAATGCTACTCAAAGAGAGAAAACTTAGGTTTTGAAAAAGTGCAATGATAGAATAAAAAGGTAATGTGGATTGCAGAAGGCCCTCCCAAAGTCACTGAAAGTGGGACCATCAGACATGATGACCTCATAATGTGATACAATAGAAAGTACACAGTCCCACCCATGAAGAATTCCTGTCAAATAAGATGGAATCTCAATCTAACCAAGCCTCTGCACCTAACCACCAATTACAGGAAATACAGGGGACAGAGGAACAAGCTAAAGAACACCATAAGGATGCAGTCAGCCAAGTCTAGAAGGCAGCACATTCTAAGGGCAGGGGACCTGGTATATCCAAGCATCAGCGGCACCAAGAAGGAAAAAAAGGTGGGGGATAGGGGGACTTTTGTAGATTCAATGAGATTTACTAAATGCTATATGGATCCTGGAACAGAAAAAAGACACTGGTTGGTAAAACTGGTGAAATCCAAACAAGCTCTGGAGTTGCGTTAATAGTAAGACACCAATGCTAATGCATAAGTTTTGACAGATGATAACATCAGAAAAAACTGGGTGAAGGGTATACTGGAAACTCTCTGCACTGCTTTTGCAACTTTCCTGTAAATCAAAAATTATTCCGAAATAAAAAGATTATTTTTTAAATGAGAGACTTAAAAATTATAATAACCAAAAAATGGATGGCTCTTATTTGAGCAGATCAATTATAAAAACATTTTAAGACAATCAGAGAAATTTGAATACAGGCTGAATATTGGATGGTATTAAGGAATCATTGCTCACGATTGATAATGACAGGGTTGTTATACTTTCTAAGAACCCCTGTATGTTAAATACGTTTATTTACTGGTGAAATGACATGATGACTGATTTGCTTTAAAATATTCCAGGAAAAAAAAAAAGTGATGATGGTAGATAAAATGAGACTGAAAGTGATTGACAATTGTTGAAGCAGATACTGGAAATATATTTTAAATTGTCCGTATCAATATGTTAAGAAGTAGAAGAAGAAGGAACAGGAGGAGGGAGAAGAAAGGAGAGAAGGAGGAGGAGGGAGAGGAGGATCGGGGCAAGGGGAGGAGAGAATGGGGGCAGGAAAGGGAGAAGTGGATGGCTGCACACCAGCTCCCCCTCCCCATTAATAGGTTTGGAAGCTTCCCTCTGAGAAGGGACAGTCTGCAGTCTGCACCATATCCCCCTGCTGGCTTTGTTCCCAGTATAATGAAGACCGCTGGTTGAAGTTGCATCCTGACATCACACAACGTTGATTCAAATGCTGGGTGACCTCAAACAGGTTTTACCTTCTATAAAGTAGGGATGGTGATAATAATAGTACCTACCTCATAGGTTGTTGAGAATTTTTAATGACTTGATGTCAAGTGCCAAGTGCTTAAAATTGGGTGTGGCACTGAGTAAGGACTTAATAAATGTCAGCCAACTTTATCATCATTAATACAGGTAGTTTTCTCCTCCACAGGATCCTCGTGCTTCTACGTCCACCACAATTTGGGGGTCAGAACCTCTTGCTTCCCAGCTGCTCCGCGGCTCTGTAACTTATCCCATATGAATGCGAAGAATTGCCTCAAGTTGTTTGGCCAGTTTTCATATGATCCCCATGTTCAAATTAAATTCTCTGGTTTTCATGGTCTTTGTCAGAAACAATTTGATTAATCCCCTTCACCGTTTGTGGGTCAAAAGGATCCTTTCCTCATACGTGAATTTACCAAACCCCTTCAGCCCTTCCTCATAAGTGGTGGATGAAGGCAGCTGTGTGACTTTGGTCCTTGCTGCCTTGTTTCCCCTGGGGGTGGGATCTGTCTGTCTGTCCTAAAGTGCAGCACCGTTCCCCACGGATGGTGCGGGATGGATGGCGCAAGAGATGACAGCTTAGACACAGGATCTGTTCTCTGGCCCTGCAGCTGTTCCAGCGGCCGAAAGCTCGCGATGGACGTGTAAAGGAATCCTCTCCAGACATCCCAGTCCTCGTCTGAGCGCACTGGCTCTTTGCAGGCAGGCATTTGGCTCATGGGTTTACCTTTGACTGTGTAACCCAATACAATCAAGCCACTTCCAGGCTTTCTCCTGGCTGTAATTTGTGGTGATCTTTCTTTGCCATTTTTCACGCATGCAGAGAAAGAAGCTGCTTTCTTTGTGGTTCGTGAAGCAGCGCTGCGTTGGGAGCTGGGCCAGGCTCTCATGGTTGCAAAATCCAACATCTATTGAGCCTTTTCCAGGTGCCAGAAACTAAGTATGTGGGGTGAGGTAGTGTAACCCAGAAGTTAGTATTTAAGAAATGATTATGATTACTGAATCATTATTTGGATACTCCTTTTTATTTTCTAGTAAATTGGAATAGCCAGAGGGAAATACCTGAAATTGCTGAACTGTAATGCAGCTGCCTTGATCTCTGACAGTGACTATATAACGATCCAGCCTTTATCTTGTGATTGTAAAAACCTTGTGACTGGCTCTCACTTGTACCCCCTTATCCTGTTTTTCAACTTTAGAGCCTTATGATCATTAAGGACAGCCCTTACCGTTTATTAGTGATGGACCTTGAATCAGCCCAGAACTAACCCACCCCAATTCCAACTCTGTTTTGCTAGACAGAACTGGATCTAACCAAAATTGGTCCATTGACATGCCCAGTAGCTTAAACTTTAACCTGTAAGTGACCTATACCTAAGCATGTAATTTATTGTGCCTGCTCAATAATTAGATCATCTCTAACTTTGACATCTTGAGCTATTGTGCTCATTATTCTAAAACCTGCCCACTTTTTGATACTATAAACTATCAGCCTTACCGCAGTTTGGGGAGACAGATTTTTAGGCCAATAAGCCATCTGTTCTCCTGCTTTGCACTTAGCAATAAACCCCTTCTCTCTGTGAAACCACGGTGTCTCAGGCATTGGTCATTTGAGCACATCAGGCAGAGAACCCACTGCTTTTGATCGGTATCCGCAGCACACTGATCCTCACAAAGTGGGTGCCGTCACCATGGCCATGCTACGGGCAAGAAAGCTGAGGCACAAGCAGGCAAGTACCTGGTCCCCCGTCACCCACCTGGGAAGCAGTGGAGCCAAGCTTTGAATCCAGGTTTCCAGCTGCCGATCTCCATCTTCGCTCACACATCACCCCCTTTCCCAGCAATCTCGCAATGAAGATGGATTAGATAAGGGTGGCAATGTGCATTGAAGGCAAGTGATGGAGGAAACACCCTGCATTTGGGATGATTCACAGGGGACTTTGGACCAGATTAAGGCTGATGAATGGGTCTGCTTGGGTTTCTGGGCCATTTCATGTGGGAAAGGAACTGTTTCCCAAAACGTTTCTCTGAGAGGGACAGCAAAAATCACCCAGCTCTGCTCCAGGCCCAAGTGTGTCTTCCTTTAGCCTGTAATTATGGGTTTTCAGATGAGAAAAAGGAACTGTATGGGTTGGTTTCACCAGGGACTGGTCCATGAAATGGAGTAACGGGCTTAGATATTGAAGCATGTCTTTGGTGAGAAATGATTCCATTGTGATTCCAATACATAAGTCATATTGGGAGGGAGGGAGAATTTAAGTGAATAGATGAGATACATCATCAAATGAAAGACGATCGGGACAGGCAGGAACAGCCCAGGGCACATAGTGGGAACACCTACCCCCACTGGGCAGCTCATGGATTAATCACCAGCTGATATGTAAAAGAGGAGGGACATGATGGAGTTAGCCAGTGGTTTCAATGTAACTATTCCTCTCTCAAGCAGTAGGCATCATTCGTTTGGGAAGTCTAAAAGTTAATTTTATAATACACTCTGCTGATGGCACCATAAGGAAGCAGGAACTAAGCTAGACAGAGGGCAAATCAGTTCTATTTATTCAAATCGAACATGCATTTTCCCTTTGACCCAGCAATCTGCTTCTGGGAATTTATGCTACCTGATTTACCTGGAGAACTGTGAGAAATGACGTGCATATGGTGTCATTCGCTGCAGCCCTGCTCACAGTGGTATCGGGCCAGAAGCCACCAAGTGTGTATCCAAGAGGATCTGGTTAAAGTCGGATATGCAGCCACGTGTGGAACACTCTGCAGCAGTGGAGAAGACAAAACTCTCCCTATCCCCATAAAAAAAAAAGATCCCCAGCTGGGTTGCTAAGTGAAGAAAAGGAAGGTGCTGAAAAAGAGGCATAGAGCATGATATCTTTTGTGTGAGAACTGGAAGAAAGAAGACCGTAAGGTCCTATTTGCTTGTATGAGGAAACAATTCAAGGATAAAAGGGTTTTACTTATCCGGGAGAGGAGGTAGGGGGTATGGTGGATGGGAGTGGGGTGAGAGAGAGTCATACTGGGGATTTATCTTTTTCTAACACTTTGATTTTGAACCAGGTGAATGTTCCCTACTCAAAAAATATACATAAAATTTAAAAATAAACACCAACAAAATGAAATTTAGTCCTGAATTTTATGGGGGAAGGTTAGGGTGCAGACATCGGAGTCTCCTGTTTAACCCAAGAGCTCCTGACCTTTCTCTCCTCAACCTCCCCGGCTTTTTCCAGCCCTCCAGCTCAGCGCCCCAACCCGGCTGTGGGATCCTCCATCCCTTCCCACTGATAGAGGACACTTTGCCCCTTCTCTCCTTTCTCAGGTCTTGGAGACTCCAGATCCTCGAGTTTTGACCTGAAACTACTGAGGCACTGACAAATCTGAGTAGGGGGAGTGGGCTCTGGTCCCAGCGCTGAGGGGAGCTGTGGGGTCCCCACCCACTCTCTCCACCCACAAGGCTGCAGTTCATTTTTTCCCTAATTATTTAAGAAACAAGCAGATCTCACTAAGTCAGTCATTGTTTCAGGAGACAGCCAGATCTGGTCTCACAGGAGGAAAGAAACATCCCTCCTGTCCCTTGGGAGAAGATGGCCCTGGCATTATTCTTCTAGGGCAACTTCGAGTTTTCTGAGCCTGGCCTGAAGCGTGGAAACCACCATGCTGAAATGTCCACGGCCCTTCCCGCCCCAACCGGAGCCCTTTCGGTTCCTGCTCTCCCACTTGTAGAAGGAGGGGGTCTAGTGTCCCTTCACCCAATCATGACCTATTAGACCCAGTCACCAAATACAACTTAGTAGCAAGAGATTTAAATACACACATTAAGACACAGCAACATATACGGTGTGGCCATGTGATTACAGAAATCCTTGTGGCTCACACTCCCTTTATCCAGTGTACGGACAGATGAGTGGAAAAATGGGGACAAAAAAGTAAATGAACAATAGGGAGGATGGGGGGAATCAGTTGTTTCGGGTGTTCTTTTTTACTTTTACATTTATTATTATTTTTATTTTTGGAATAATGAAAATGTTCAAAACTTGACTGTGGTGATGAATGCACAGCTGTAGTATGATGCTGTGAACAATTGATTGTGCACTTTGGATGACTGTGTGATATGTGACTATATCTCAATAAAAATGGCAAAAAAAATGCAGGAAACACACACACACACACACACACACAAATGATAAAATAAAAATAAAAAGAAGAGGACAGAAACAATACCTTCAAACCATAGCAAGTGGCAAAACTCAGCCCATAAAAAGGCTTTCTTGAAAACCAAAAAGGATGTTCTCTAATATGCTCATTAATATTCAGTGACATGTTTTATGTGAAGGTGGAATTTATTCAGAAAAGAAGCCTCCAGAATCATCTTGGTTAAATTCCAGGTGAAAGTTTGAACCAAGAAGAGATCATGCACCAAATGTGCAAATGCACAAGGAGAGTAAGTCTTTACATAAAGGTAGGAAAATGGCTCACTCCAGGTTGCAGACTATCCAAGCAATCCCCTGGTGGGCCTCGGTCATTGCCAGGCCCTGCTGGCTTCATTCTCTAACTTACTCTTGAGCATCAGTGCAGGGTAGAAGGTATGTAAATGCAGACTTCTTAAGGCAAGGACCAGACTTGGAATCTGAAGCTACCCATTTGTACCACAGCCTCCATTTTCAGCAAATGCAATAGACAGAATTTTGAGCAAAATAATTTGAAAAAGCAGGAAATTAGTTAACTTTAGCAAAAGTGAGATAGTCAAATATAAAGAAATTTCTGCAAGGGTGCATCCTGTGTTAGTCAGAGGTCTAACTTATTTGCAATCGGTTAAATAGAAAAGTGCCCCCTGCCCTGCCCTGCCCCATAAAAAGAAAAAAGAAAAAAAGGCAAAGGAAGATTGCAAAGGCTTTGGGCTCAAAAGGCACAATCAGTGTAATGTGAAACTCTCACTGACAGGGACATGGAGGGGGTGAGTCAAAAGCATCACAAAAGTGTTATAAAGGTCTGAGAGGGCTCCAAGTGGTGACAGCTACCAGGAATCAACCACTGCTCGGTGCCAGGATTTAGGCTAGATTGCTTGCATGCTCATCTCATTCAATTCTCCTAACCCTATAAGATTGGTTTTAGAATCCCCATCTTACTGAGGCCCTGTGTCAGTTATCTATTGCTACATAACAAATTGCCCCATAGCTTAGCATCCTAAAGCAACAATAAAGAAGTGTTATCTCATGCAGTTTCTATGGGCCAAGAATTTGGGAGTAGCTTGGCTGGGTGATTGTGGCTCAGGACCTCTAACACAGTCGCAGTCAAGATATTGATCTGGGCTGCCACCAATCCGAAAGCTTGACTGGGGCTGGAGGACCTGCCTCCAGGATGGCGCCCTCTTGGCATCATGGCTGCCAACATGGCTGGCAGGTTAATGCTGGCTGGTCGGTGGGAGGCCTCTGTTTCTCGCCACATGGAGCTCTCCACAGGGCTGCTTGTGTCCTCAAGACATGGTGGCTGACTGCAATGTCTTTCATGCTCAGATTCATACATCCCTCAATATCCACTTGGCTACACAGGTCAGCCCTCTTCAGTGTGGGAGAGGACTAGGCTACAGTGCATATCCACAGACGAGTAGCGCTGGGGCCATCTTGGAAGCCGGCTTCCACAGAGCCCCAGAGATGAGTAATTTTCTTCAGACTCACTCATCTCATGTCAAACTCTTCCGTACTCTAAAATCAGTACCCTTTCCACCGCACAATGCTGTCTCCCAAAAGATTTCAAGCAGGACACTGCCAAGTCAGGTCCTTGTTTCTCTACTTTTGACAAAAGTTTCATCTTCGGTCTGCTGGGATTTGTGTGTGTGTGTATTGAGAACATAACTTAGGCTAACTAATGGCAATAGGTGAAAAAAGATTTTTACTTTATTGATTTTTTTCCCTGAATGCTGGACCTCATCTCTGACTACATCTTTAAAAAAGAGGACAAAATATTTTCAGGTTACAAACTATCATTTCTGCCTCTGAGAGTTGAACTGAATGTGTGCAGATCTGTGTGTTGTTCTAGGAGTTAATTGAAAGGCAATCCTATTCCCTTGGATAAAAGGAAATCCACAATTTATTCTCCAGTAATAAAAATTGCCTGTATAGGAACTGGGACCATGGCAGTTCAACTCAAATTGAAGATTTTATTACTGGCAGTTATATTAAATCTTTTCAACAATTTATAGGAAGCATTTGAAATATGCCAAACTTATTTCTTTAAGTTTTTGCAAGTGAGAGATTTTATTGCAGCGAGTTGCAGAATCGGGAGAAAAATAGCTCTTAGATTATCCAGTCCCCACTTCTGCCAAATGTATATTGCTCCCTTCAGAACCAAAGGCCGGGTAGTAAGCTGTCTGAAATCAACCTTATCTAATTAAAATGAAAGTCATAAAGCAAAGTATTTCAATAATTTACAATAATAATAATCCCCAGTTTATATAGTTCATATATCCAAAAATGTTGAGCATGTCACATTTTTTATTCCTCTCACCTGGAAACAAAAATTAAAGCCCCACGGCAAGTCTAAGGGAACATTCATTAACTTAACTATTTATAAAGTGAATGAGTGTGTGTGTGTGTGTGTGTGTGTGTGTGTGTGTGTGAGTGGCTCTGTGTCTGCGTGTATGTGCACAGGGAGAGAGGGAGGAGAAACTGGCAGGTAGCAAGCACCCACTGTAGGCAGACTTGGAGCTGGGTCCAGCTAGTCCAACAACGAATGAGACTTTTTGAAGAAGTCCCGGATGTTAAGAGATGTCCCACAGAAGCAACTACCTCCCACTGTGATAAAGTGGATTCAGAGGCTTAGGAAGCCTGGGGTCAGGACCCGACACAGCTGGGGTAGACTGAGAGGCCAAGCCGTTCCTGTGCACAGAGAAGGCATGGCATCTTCCCACACAGAAAGGAGAGCTGGACCTGTTGCAAAGCCTGGTGGTTCCTTCCTCCTCCCTGATGTCAACTTAGGGTACTCATCTTTTAATAATAGGCTCAATAGAGAATTTAAATGAGATTAGGTATAGGAAGCTGTTTTAGTTTGTTAAAGCTGGCAGAATGCAATATACTAGAGGTGGGTTGGCTTTTACCATGGGGATGTACTAACTTACAAGCTTACAGTTCTTATACTGTGAAAATGTCCAACTCAAGGCATCAACAGGGGATGTTTTCTCCTGAAGACTGTCTACTGGCAAGCTTGGGCTCCTCTGTCAGATAGCAAGGTGCATGGTGATGTCCGCTGGTCCTTCTCTCCTGGGTTTCATGGCTTTCAGCTTCTGGCTTCACTGGCTTCCTCACTCAGCTTCTCTGGGGCTCTTTTCTATGTTTTATTCTCTCATAAAGGACTCCAGTAAGGGGATTAAGACCCACCTTGAATGAGCTGGGTCATATATCAATTGAAATAATCTAATCAAAAGGTCCCACCACAATAGGTCTACACCCACAGGTCTGGATCAAAAGAACATGATTTTTTCTGGGGTACATAGAGCTTCAAAGCATCACAGAAGCACTTTGCAAGCTGAAAGACCCTCCACAGGTGGTCTCCCCATCTAGACTGGGAGCTTCCGGGGGCAGTGTCCAGCACCAGTTCTAAAATCCCAGACAGAGATCTTGGGATGTGATTCATGCAACAACAACAGAAAAGCAAAATCCCCACCCCACCCCCCAGTTTTTCCAGGTGTTTAAAGGAACAACTCTTTTGAGGCTCCTTGAACTTCTGAAATTCTTTTTTTAATGCTGTTTAACACACACAAAAGAATGTGTATAATATATGCTTATGAAGCAATGCCAACAAAAATAACCACTTAGGAACACCTTATGGTATCAGAAATTAAGGAATAGCTCCAAGAAGGACAGGGATACTTCAAAGGAACACAGAAACCAGCTCGAATGGGCTCCCCATGGCCAAATCAGGGACAAATCAAGCATCAAAATAAACATTATAATCTGATGATAGCAGATTATAATCCAGTGAATGAAACAGGAACTCAGGAATCAGATGTACAGAGAGATGATAGATAGATAGAGATGGATTCTATCTGGACCTGACAAACGTTTCATGAAGAGGATATTTACAAATTTTCCAAGTACCTTGCCAAAAAACACTCATTAATGACAAAAGGGAAAAGAGCAAGTTTACAAGGGAATTTTAGCAGACACCATCGTAAACAAGTGAGCAAAGTGAACGTCAGTGACAAATCTAAATTGGGTGCCGGCAGATAGGATGTAATAAGAAGAATATGGTACCACATCTGTGACATTCCTGCCAAATTTAATCATGAAGAAAAATCAGACAAAACCAAATTGAAGGACAATCTGAAAAATAACTGGTCTGTAATCTTCAAAAGTGCCCAGATCAGGAAAAAAAGGAAGGAGGGGCTTCAATTTCAGACTGAAGGAGACTAACAAGAAATGACAAACAAAGGCAATGCATGATTCTGAACTGGATCCTTTTGCTGCTATAAAGACATTACTGAGACAACTGACATTTTAATGGGGTATGAGGATTACATAGTAGCAATGTATCAATGTTAATTTCCTGATTTAAATGGTTATTTTGTGGTTATAGAGAAGAAAGTCCTTGATTCTTAATTATTTGGGAGTGATGGGGTATCAGGTTGGCAATGTATTCATGGTTCCTGGGAAAAAAGTTTCTTCATACTCTACTTTTGTAAATTTGTGATTGTTTCAAAAATTAAATTACACACATACACACATAAACACACACGCTTACCATTTGAGCTGGCAATTCTACTCTTTACGTAAGAGAAATGGAAACATACGTCCACACAAAGACTTGTAAACAAATGCTGACAGTGAACAAATGTTCATATCTCAAAACTAGAAACAACCTAAATTCTACCAACAGGTGTATGGATCAAAAATTATGGTGTCTCCATAAATGCGATAAAAGAAATGAATAACTGATACATGCAACATGGATAAATCTTAAAAACATTATTTTGAGTGTAAGAAGTCAGATAGAAAAGAGTAAATGATGTGTGATTCCATTTATGTGAATTCTAGAATAGGCAAAACTAATCTGTAATACACAAAGTATGACAGAGGTCTCCTGGGCTAGTGGTGGGAGGAGGTTGACCGTAAAGGAACATGAGGGAACTTTTGGGTGTGGTAGAAATATTCTTTATCTTGAGCATAGTGATAATTACACAGGTAATATACATTTTTCAAAACTCAACACTTAAAATGGGTTAATTTTATTGTATGCAAATTATAATGTAATGTTGATTTTAAAAGGGGGGACAGACTCAACTGGCAAAGCTTTTGTCCTTCCTTCGTCCTCTTTCCTTAATTGCAGGCTTGATGCCTGGAGGCACAGCAGCTACTTTGTGACCATGAGGCAACAAACATGCGGACAAAGCCTATAAATACCCATGCATAGAAGAGAGAAAGGGCTTTTTGCCTGAGGGCGTTAAACCAGCTGAGGCTGTCCACTTCCAGACCCTCCTGTTGCCCGGTAATAGGGTTTTGTTGTTTTAGTCAAATGAATTCCCAACCAGAATGTAAAGTACCTCTCACCACACACACACACACATTTCCACTCCATCAATGAAAATGTATCCCTTTTCTCCCTCAGAAACCCAACTCTCTTACTACATACTTTATCCATAGAGCACTTCCAAGGATTCAACCACACAATCTTCAAAGTTATATTTTGAAAATGAGGGCTAAGCGAAGTTAATTATGCTGATCCACATGATTACTGTCCTGCTCAAGATGGCGTCAAGGAATATACAAAAGAGCCAAAGGGAGGAGAGATAGCAGCCCAAGGAATAGTACAGAAGACTTGAGAGTCGATGAGGAGACAGAGGGAAGGATTCACAGCGGGGATGGATGATAAGACAGGACAGGCAGGTAGGCGCCAGCTTACACAGGGCTCAGGCTGTACACCTGCCCAGTGTCACGGACCAGCCAGGCCCCTACCTGTCAGGCGGCAGCACTGATTAGCGGTGTATTAACATTTGAAAGAAGCCGCATCATACGTGGGTTCTAGAGCATTCTTTAATAAGCTATGCTCTCCCCTCTATTAGCTTGTAAATTGTACACTCTTTTACAATCTTTTTAGTAGTTTTCCTAAATATTAAAGCATGCCTTATTGACTTATCTGAGTTTAGCATTAATTACCCTATTTCTGGATATTGCAAGAAACTTAGAGCACTTAAACTTCAGTTAACTCCTGACTTATATTTAATATTTAGTAAATATAACATCTACTTAAATATTATGTATATTTAAATATAGAATTAAACATAAATACACACTGTAAAATATTATGTATCTTTTTAACCTAACAAGATACCATTATTGCTATTTTATACAGTCCATTTTTATTTAGATTTATCCACACATTTACCACTTTCAGTGCTCTTCATTTCTTTCTGTATGTCCAAGCGTCTACCTGGGGTAACTTTCCTTCTGCCTAAAAGACACTCTTTGTTATTTCCTTTAAAGCAGACCTTCAGGTGACCAGTTGTCTCATTTCATTTATTTTAAACTGTATTTATTTCACCTCATTCTTGAAGGCTGTTATTGCTGGGTACAGAGCTCTAGGCTGGCTGTTATTTTCTTTCCTCATTTTAAAGGTATCATTCTGTTATCTTCCAGCTTACATGGTTTCTGTTGAGAAGTTAGTTGGGGGTCTGACTGTACCTTTAAAGGCAATGTGTCCTCATTGCTAAGGGATAGAAGACAGTAAAAGTGATGGGACGTCACTTCTAAGAGACTCATTCTCTCACTTGCTTGCTCTCATTGAAGCCAGTTGCCTTGCTATGGACAGACCCACTACAGATATGCAATAAAGAACTCAGGCAATAAAGAACTGAGGTCGGTCTCTGGCCACAGCTGGCGAGGAACTGAGCTCCCTGAGACAACCAGTTCCTAGGAACTGAAACCTGCCAAGTGTTTCTGGAAGCTGGTCTTCCCCCAGTCAAGCCTAAGGGGGACCGCAGCCCTAAATGACACACTGCCTTTAGCCTGTGAGAGACACTGAGCCAGAGGCACTCCTGGGCTGCACCCGGATTCCCAAGCCACAGGAATTGTGAGATAATAAACTTTGTTGTTTTAAGCAACTACTTTCTGGAGTGATTTGTTACGCAGCACTAGATAACTGTTACACTTCTCATTCTCTTTTTAACCTATTCCAGTCACACTTTCCTCCTCATCACTGCATTTAAACCATTTGTCAAGTTCATACACGATCAGAAAAACACAAATTATTGACAGAAAGTAAATGCTGGAGGAAACGTTGAGTGTTGAAACAGTGGAATGGCAAAGTAATATGGCAATAGCTACTGATATTTAAAATGTACATGCCTTTTCACCCAGTAATCCTCTTTCTGGGAATCTATTCCATAGAAGTAAAAGCATCAATAAGTAAAGTTGTATGTTCAAGGATTATCTTTGCAATATTGGTTTTAGTGGCCTTAAACTGGAAACACAGTGAGTGCCCAGCATTGAGAAAATATCAAAATAAATTGTGGTGATTCAGACTGTAAAATAGAACACAGACTTAAAAAGAATGAAACCGAACTACAACAAAAGACTTGGAGCAATTTTTACACAGTATGCTGACTAAAGAAATAAAATATAGAACAATACATAGGACATGATCCCATTTTAGTAAAACAATGAACCCCCAAATATCCCATCTATATGTATTTGTGTATGTTCAACCAGTACATTAACTGAACTGAACTTGATGGCTGCACATAGAAAACCACTTTATTCTTTCTCTCAGCTGCTTTCTTCAAACCCTCTTTGTAGACTAATTCTTCCTCACACCTTAGAGGAAATCACAGGCACTTCCCAAAGTTTTTCAGTCAAATCCAGGTAACAATAAGTCCCACGGGCACTGTCAGCTCCAAGAACCATCTCTTTGCAATACTTAAAATATCCAGTCCAAAATGTACTAACCAAAACTAAAATTAAAGTTGCTACTCCCCAACCCCACCTTCCAAGCCCTGGGCTGGCTTCAGGCTGGTGAGACTGTAGGGAAAAGGATGCCATCAAATTTCCTCTTCGCTAGTCTCACGCTTCTACTCCTGCTCCCCCAAGTTTCAGGCCACAAGGCTACTCTGGGCTCTTCTGGAGCTGGATTGGATTCGGGGGGAGTGGAAGAAGAAGAGGCAAAGGATAGAAAAGGTCTTATTTAACAGGTACACATATAACCCAGCACCGATGTCCTCTGGATGGAGCAGATTCCCTATGTTGATTCATAGCTCAATGGAGAGTTTTGGGGGTTCCTCAGACATATGTGGCAAGGGCCTCTGACGGCTGCTTCTCATCCAGCTAAAGGCTTACGAGATCCTCCCTCAGCCTGGGCATCAGCCTCTACCTTCTCTGGATAGTCCACCGCCACCACCACCCCACCCCGGGAGACTCAGGCAAGGCCCCAAGTGACTCAAAGCCAGCTCCCACCTCGGGTGCTTAGGAAAATCTCTCATCTCCTTGGCTGCTCCCAACGCAAACACTGCCTGTTTCTTTCCCTACCCTCCTGCCTCAGGGCAGATTGCACTCCAGCTTCTCACAGCCATCCTCAAGCCGCCCAACTCCAGGGCACACACATCCTCTGAAGCCCTGTTTCTCAGTTGCCCCGAGGAGAGCCAGCAGCACTCCTTAAGACAGCACTCACTCAAGACATTAAGTGAGAAGTGATTTTTAAAAGTGACTGGCGACCTCCCTCTTACCATCTTCACCTTGCTGTACCTCACCGGACCTCGTAGAAGCCTTTGACAACAATCTACCACTCCCGGTCTGGAGACATTTTTCTCACTTGGTTTCATCATAGCTTGCTCTCCTAGTTTTCCTCTTCCTTCTCTGGCTGCCCTTTTGCAGCTCCCTGGAAGGATGCTCCCCCAAATAGATGCCCCTTGCCTACACTTCCTCCTGTTTCCTCTCTCCAGGTCCGGGGCTCTAATTGTTCTCCAAATGCTGTCTGATGACTTCCAGATTTAGATCTCTAGTCCTGCCGGCTCCTATCTCTCTCTTCTATCTTATATCCCATTTCTCCCTCCACAACTAACAGGCATCTCAAAATGAGCACATGCAAAATGAGCCCTTAATCTCCCACTCCCTAACCCTGCCCGGCCCGCAGGCTCCCCAAATAAGGAAATGACAAAATCTTTCATGTACCATTTAACTCAGTATCCTTGGAGTCACCCTTGACTCCCCTTTCCCTTATACCTGGTGTCTAAGTCGTCAGCAAATCCTCCTGCCTATACCTTCAAATATGTCCCTAATCCAAGCCCCACTGTTTTCACCCTAATTCAAGCCACCATCATTCCTCTCTTAAACTACCTGAATACCCTCCTAATTTGCTATCTGTGCTTCCACTCCTACTTCCTTGTCCCCACACAGCAGCCATAGTGATAACTGTTTTATTTTATATTTTTTTATTTTTACAAATAAACACTCTCCCTCCCCCCATCCCTCCCAACCTCTAATTTGCTTTTCATCTCTGCAAATCTGTTTCTAGTCATGTCTTATAAGAGATGGCATACAATCTTTGTCCTTATGTGCTGTGGTGGTTTGCAGCTGTATGCACCCCTATGTTCTTAAAGCTAATCCGTTCCTGTGGGTGTAAACCTATTGTACTGTAAATAGGTTTTCATGAGGTCACTTCAGCTAAAACGTGGCCCACGGTGGCCCTTAATCCTCTCACTTTATAAATGGGATGAATACAGAGGGAGAAAACCATGGCAGCAAGAAGGTGAAAGCAAAGAAATCCGGAGGGAAAAGAGAGAACAGCAGACGGCCGCCATGTGCCTTGCCATGTGACAGAGGAGTCCAGCATCGCTGGCAGCCGGTCTTCAGGAAGAAAGCATCTCCTTGATGATGCTTTGTTTTGGACACTTCCACAGATTCAAAACTGTAAGCTTGTAAGCTAATAAATTCCCATTGTTAAAGCCAACCCATTTTATGGTATCCGCTTCCAGCAGCCTAGCAAATTAAAACAATCTATTGTACGTCTATGCCCCATTTTGTATATCCGTTCATTTATTGATGGACACTTGGGTTGTTTCCACCTTTTGGCTATTGTGAATAATGCTGCGATGAACACTGGTGTACAAGTATCTGTCTGAGACCCTGTTTTCACTCTCTTTCAGTATATTCCTAGAAGTGGAATTGCTGGGTCATATGATAGAGAGTGATCATTTTTTAAAAGATAAATCAGATCATGTCAATTCCCTGCTCAAAACCCCTAATGACTTTTTCTGGTTAGCTGTCAATCACCCCTCTACCCTTTTTTGGGAAAAATAACGTGGAAAGCTACAATTTACATTTCTCAGATTTCCCTGCAGTTGGGGAGGTCATGTGACCCATTTCTATCCAATGAGGTATAAGTGGGAAATCATTGGCTAGGGATTCTAAGAAAGCCACTGTTTTCCTGATAAACAGGGAGACTGTAGCAGCATGTATCTTTTGATCTTTGTTCTTCTCCCTTGTTCCTGCCTTAGAATAAACTCCCAAGGTCAGACATGATCTGTCCAGCTGCACCCCCTACTGCTCCCTTCCTTATTCCTTCTGCACCAGCCTCGCAGACCCTCTGGGCTATTCTTCTAACAGGCCAACTTAACTTCCATAGCTTCACATCTTTGCCCCTGCCATTCTTTCTGGAATGTTCACCTGATTTATTCGACCCCTCTCTCCACTCACTTTTCTTCTTCATTGTCACCTCTGCACCAAGACCTTGCCTTGACCACTTTCCAAAGTCAGCTCCTCACATTCTTTAACTCTTTAGGGATTTATCTTTAATTCATAGCACTTACCACTACCTAAAATTGTCTCTCCTGAGAGTATGTTCTGTATGTATTTGTTTGCTTAATAGCTATTACTCCACTAGAATTAAAGCTTCAAGAGGTGGTATAAAGTAGGCGTTCAAAGCAACATATTCAATCAATCGATCAATCAAGTAATGGCATTTTGAAGTGAGGAAGACTTCCTTAAAGATCACTCAGCAGTTCTATAATACAAAGTCCACATCACCATCCTACTGTCAACCAAGAAATAACAAACTAAGCTGCAAGGCAACACAGGTGTTTATCTGGGGACTTGGAATTGCAATTCTGTTCTGTCTTGGCATTTCCAGACAAGGATTTTTTTTTTTAAAAAAAAGAAAAAGGCTAGATAAGTTTCTTGTGGTTGGTGGATATTTGGGGTACTACAACTGTCCACCTGAGATAGCGTACTCCAGAGTTCTTTATCTTGTGGTTTCTGGTGTCCAGATGTCCTTGGGGTTTGGGGGAACATTGCTGCTTAAGGCTTTGCATGCTCTGGCAGTTTGTGATAGCTAGTTGAGATGTGCTTAAGAGTAACTTCCAAATGACCTCCCAACTCCATTTTAAATCTCTTAGTAACTCCATTTTGTTTTATTTCTTTTCACACTACCAAAACTTAAAGATGTGATAGGGGGTTTATTTTGGCATTTTTTGTCATGCTCACATTTCTTATATATTCTATGTCCACACTCTTGGAGCACAGACACTTAATTTCAAGGCCTTATCCGAATTTCTGGACAGGCTCCCAAAATTTAAGGCTGACCGAATTCAGCCGCAATGTTTCCAGACATCTGCACCGACCCTGAACAATACCAGGTTCTCATTCTTTTGGTTTCTCACGGATCATCCAAATAATGGTAACTGGTCAAACCCTTTACAGACACCAAGGACTCTTTTATCCCCTGACTTTTTCTAGACGGAGCGAGGGCTGTGAAAATTCCGTTCCCAACGTGGACAGGAGTCAGAAGACCTGGTTCCAATCCCAGCGCACCAGGTACCTGGCCTGTCTGAGCTCTGGGGTTACTGGAACAAATAAGATTCAAGGACCGAGCATCACGCCTCCTCCCGGAGTCTGGCTTCTCACTTTCTGCTTCTCTACAAAGAGCGGGGCCGGTCTCGCGAGCTCTGCCTCCTTCCCGGCTCAGAATGGAGCCTGCATCCCGGGGTTTTGTTTCGCGGGTACCCTCCTGGTCCCTTGTCCACCCGCTTCATGCGGACTCCTACGCCGCCGCCGCGGCCCGACAACCACGGAGCAGCCCTCGCTGCGCAGCAGCTCCGCGCGCCCGGAACGCGCCGCGTCCCGTCGGCCCTTGCGTGCCTCTCTGGTCTCCATGGAAACCAAGCTAGCCAATCAGCGCGCCGGCCTCCGCTCCGCCTGACAACCGCGCGGCTCTAGCTGCGCTTGGGTGGGCCCGGGGGGCTTCCGGCGGCGGGCGGCGATGCTGAAGGCCAAGATCCTGTTCGTGGGGCCCAGCGAGGTGAGGCAGGGCCGCGGGACCCGGTCGAGCGCGGGTGTCCCGCCCCGGGTCAGTGCCTTGCGCCGGGAGCCCCCAGGAGGCGGGGAACTCGGTCCACCCGCGCCCACCTGGGTATCCGCGGCTCTGACCTAACCCGGAACCCGACGCAGCCGAACCTGGATCCACCGCGATCCGAAGGAGGTGGTGGAAGCTGATCCGGTGGTGCTGAGGCCGGAAGGCTAGTGGGTGGCATAATTGGAAGCGTGACTTTTTCCTTTGCCCCCGAGTTGGTGAATATGTCTGTGGGCCAAGAGACCCAGAATGAGGAAAGACTGGACTATTAAATGGTCTGGGAACAACTGGCTGTTAATGTGTGCGGTGGTGGTAGTGGGGATTAAATCTACCCGTGTACTTATTTACCAGACGTAGAAACAAAATTCAGATGGACAAAAAAGCTAAACGGTTTTTTAAAATAGAAGTGTAGATTTAAGATCTGCACCTGGAGGGCTTGTTGTAACGTAAATTGCTGGGCCCCACCCGAGTTTGATTCTGTAGGTCTGGAGTGAGACCCAAGAATTTGCATTTCTAACTAGTGCCCAGAATTTGCATTTGTGGGACCAGGGACCGCAGATAGAGAACCACTGTAGTAAATGAATGTGTGGAAAGAAAGGTTGCTAATCTTAGAAATAGGGAAGGTCTTCTTTAGAACAATGCAAAAAAATGAAAAAGCTAAAGTTAAAACCTGGGAAAAGTCATTGCAAAATAAATTTCAAAGAAAAGATTAATAGCTAGAATACTTAAGATTAAAAATCAGTGAAGAAAAGAGAAATAACTCAATAGAAAATCAAGCAAAGGCTCTTTACAGTTCTTGGATAAGCTTGAGAAGATGCTGAACCTCACATTCAGAGGTGTGAGATAATTAATTTACTTTAATTACAAATTAAAACAGGTGACATTTATTTGCCCATCAGATTGGATGGGAAAAGTTGGAAATATCCTAGGTGCCCATCAATAAGAAAGCATCTAAAGATATAGTAAGGTACATTCTTACTTTGGAATACTGTCCAGCAGTTAAACAAATTGAGGCAACTCTGTGTGTGCTTACATGCAAAAATCTCCAATGCATAAAATATTAATGAAATAAACCAGTAACAGAATAATATACACAGAATTTTGAAAAGCCAAACAAGCATCGATTTTTTTTTTTTTTTACTTTTTTATTACGGAAATTCTCAAACATATACAAAAACAGAACAGTTAATTTGTACCCATCACTCAGCTCCAACAAAACATATTTCTGCATCTACATTTCTTCCCCTCTCTCACTGCTTTTCAACCTTACTGACCTTTTTGGTCCTTTAGTATGTTCCTTTACCATTCTACCTAGAGTCCCAGGTTGCTCATTGTCATTCAGTGACAATGAGTAAGTGACTAACTGGCAATTTCTTCATTTTCCCATAAGAAATTCGACCCCCCTCAGTAAATTGTTTTGGGCCAACTACAAGCATCCCAAACTGGCATTGATTGAGGTAGTTTTATTCATACAGGTGTTCAAAATAAAGTGGTTGAGAGAGAAGGGCATAATTTGAGAGGTTTTTATAAGAACTCAAGTATAAGAGACTCCCTTTTTTGTGAGGAGTAATTTTGGGAGGAAGAAAGACTTATTTTATATTCAGGCCTATATAATCTTAGTTAAATGAATGATGTAAATGTATAGAAGAGACCTGAAGAGAAGATAGGAGTTATTAACTTTGGGAACGAGAACGGGATGGTTTGGGTGGAGGTGATCAGGGGGGCTTTTATTTTGTGGTTTTGTTCATTTTTTTATGGGAATGTATATTCTTGTACGATCTAGAAGAAGGAACAGCCATGTATGAGGGTGTGGTGTAGCAAGCCAAGAGTCCCTAGATCTGGGACCCAGCCCTGACCTTGACCCACTGAGTGACCTTGAAGAACTCCCTCCTCTCTGGGCCTCGGTGGCTTCATATTTGTGACAAACTGTGGTTATTGGAAGATGTGGAGAGGCGCAAGGAAGAGGAGAGAGCCACACACCAACAATTATTTTTTTCTGTTGTTCTCGGATAAGTGAACCGAGAGCCACCAGGAAACAATGTGGGAAGAGTCACCCAGCAGCAGAGCCAGCCCTGCCAGCCTGTGCTGCCTGGTTCCCAGACCAGGCTGTCCCACCACCTGAGAGCAAGGCAGTGAGGCCCACCCAACCAGGGAGAGCCCTCTGTCTTGGTGATCTCGCGGTGGCCATAGTCTAGACTCCATCTAACCCAGTTCCATGGTAGCTGAGGGTGGGGACTCATTTATGGTTTACTTCCCTGGTGTTCAGCAAAGATCTTTTATTCTCTGTCATTTTCAGAGTGGAAAAACCTTTCTGGCCAACTTTCTGACAGAATCTTCTGACATCACCGAATACAACCCAACCCAAGGAGTGAGGTGAGCCCTGACAAATCTATGTCCCCAAGAGTCCCTATCCATCAGGCCTCCGACTCCCGCATTTTGTGTTCTTGGCATTCCGAAAGATTAATGTTTCCTAAGCATAGTTGCCACTGTGGTTGTTTTTATTTGTAGGATCCTGGAATTTGAAAACCCACATGTTACCAGCAACAACAAGGGCTCAGGCTGTGAATTCGAGCTGTGGGATTGTGGCGGAGATCGCAAGTATGTTTTCTTTAAAGAGGGTTTGCTTCACCAAATCATTTAAAAATAAGCTGCCCACCAGGCATCTTGCACCCAGGCCTAGCACAATGCCTGACACATGTTAGGGCCTTGATGATATATTTAGTGACATGAATTGCTTTATAAACTTTAGCGATTAGTTTATTATATGGTTAGAAATTATCCATCAAGTATTGATAAGATATTTTAAATTTTATTGTCTTAGCACATAAATAATATAAAATTTGCCATTTTAACCCCTCTCAAGTATACTAACTACATTCACATTGTTTTGCAACCATTGCCACCATCCATTAACAAACCTTTTCCATCTGTTACCAAAACTTTCCCATCACCCGCAACAGAAACTCTGTACCTGTAAGTAGTAACTCCCCAGCCCTCCAGCCCTGAGCCCCGGTCCCTGGTAATCTACCTTCTGTCTCTCTGAACTTGCCTATTCTAGAGATTTAAGATAGTATTTGTCAAGTCCACCCTTAGAAACCAAAATGAGCTGACATTCACCCTGACTCCTCTTCTGCTCTGAAGGTTCGAGTCCTGCTGGCCAGCCCTGATGAAGGACGCTCACGGAGTGGCCATCATCTTCAACACTGACATCCCAAGCCACCTGAAGGAAATTGAAATGTGGTATTCCTGCTTTGTCCAGCAGCAGCTATTACAGGATAATCAGTGTCTATTAATTGCGCATCACAAACCAGGCTCTGGAGGTGATAAGGGAAATCTGTCTTTGCGTAAGGACACTGGAGTTTCTCCTTTCTACTTTGGTTTTGAATGTTGTAGGCATTTATACATTTCTTTATGTCTTTGAAACCAGCAGCTACACATGGTTATTCAGCACCTGCGTGTACTAGGCCTTTGTTTTTCTCACCATGTAAATCAGAATTGCCAGGATGGAAGTTCTGCTATACCATCCAGGCAGGGATAAAGGCAGTTTAAAAGCAGGCAGACACTAAGAGAGGAGAAAATCTGGTTTTTTAGCTATTTGTCAGTACTTCTAAGGACTCTTTTTCCTAACCAGCCTTTTCTCAAGAAAAACCTGCAATTCACATATGACATACACATTACAGATGTGACAAAGCAATCATGGAAAACGGCTCAATTAGAAAATACCCAGAAATAAATGGGAGTAAAAGAGAATTTCTTTCTTTCTGGTTTAAGAACAAAGAGAACCTGGAAATGGCGTATAGTATGTTTCCCATCACCAGGTGGCAGTATGGGAAACCCTTCTCTGTTAAATTGTATCAAGCAAGACACTTAAAACTTTATTTTTGGACTTTAGAAAATTAAACTAATTAGCTTCTAAAATATCAGGTCATTTGGAATTAGTAATGGCCTCTCCTTAAAAACTCCCGTCTAATTACCTTGTCTTCCTTTTTAAGCACCACCCTTGAACAAGCTGAAGCTGGTACACTCGAATCTTGAGGATGACCCTGAAGAGATCCGGATGGAATTCATAAAGTATTTAAAAAGCGTAGTCAGCTCAGTATCTGAGACCAGAGACCGGGAAGAAATGTCAATTATTACCTAACCAGCCTTCATCAAGGAGTATTCCGCATCCCAGATGCAGTCAGCCTGTTCCCCCAAGCAGATCTGAGATCTCAGCCAGCTACTGATGTTTCTTCCCTCTGGGGCTGTATAAGAAAAATTTTTTATCTGCCAGGGGGACATTTGACTCATGCCATCCACTCCCTGTCTTTAGTTCAGCTGAGAAAATCTTATTAATTCTGATTCCCTTGCCCCAGACCTTTCTAAAGAACTGGAATTTGAGGGTTTTTTGTTTTTTTTTCAACCCCTCTTCACATGTATCTAGTTATAAAAATGTGGAGTTGTAACTACTGTAGCCCAAGCAGTAATTTAATCCATGTGTATTGGTCCGAGTCAGATTTTAATTCCTTGGTGCATTCTACAGATACTGACTTTTTGAGGACCTAATGTGTGCCAAGGACTGTTCTAGCTGCTGAGCATGAACAAAACAGACTAACATCCTTACCCTCAGGGTAAGTTGCCATTCTATTTTTCTAAATAATATGGAGATAAAGTAAAAAAGTTAAAGTATTGCATCCTGGATGTGCAAAAATTATAGATTCTGTATTTTCTATAACTGGTCTAAATCTCACATGCTCCCATTCCCCTAGATAGAGTGGAGCCGATGTACTTAACTAGACCAGATGGAATTTAAAAGCCTTTCAGGTTAGTTCAGTCTCTCTTAGATAAGTATTTAGTCAATTCAAGGTTATAATCCCCGTTTATCTCTCCCTAAGATGGTTTCAAGGTGTCGGGAAAGTATACACGGCCTTGTTAGGACAGATCAGCTCGTCCAAGGACAGGTCCTCTGGTTCTTCCCAGACCTCTGCAGAGATGTCACTGGCCAGCCTATTGGCCACCTCCTGCTGAAGTCCAGGACTGGTGAGGCTCTTGGCCACATCTGTCTGCACATTTCAGAACCAGTGGGCCCCGAGCTGACTTGTCCCATCCTGGCTCAGGCTAGTCCTGCCCAACTGAGAGTCACCTATGGCCTCCACCCTATCCCAGGTGTAGGCTATGTCCATAAGGCAGGATCACTTTGCCCTTTGCCACAACTAGCCCTTGGCATGACAATTCATTCTCAACTCTGTTTCCTGGGAGAACAGGATTTTCAGGGGAATCAAGAATATGTCAGGTGAATATTTTTAAAATATTCCTATTACAATAGCAAAAAATGCTATAACACTTTCATTATAAACCTAAAAAAAGAGGAAGCTTTACCTGATCACTTAGGCTGTTTTTGAAGAAAATTAGCATTTAACCTCTCTGAAATTTTATGTTTATTTAGATACCCTTGAGTTCTGGTCACCACATCAAATTGGAAGGTGGCATACATATAGAACTTGTAAAAAGTCTTTTAGGATCTTGGGAATGTCCTTCTTAAACATAATTTCATGTGATACATGTAAAACAATGTTATGTTGTTATAAAACCTAATTTGTAAAAATGTTTAAAATATTTAATGCTCAGGATAATCAAATATGGTGACTTTATGGCTTACCATACATGCAAGTGTATTTTAATTATCTTAGGAATTATTTGCATTCACAGTTTTTATATTTGTCATTGTTTAATATAGCAAATCTGAAATGAACCAAAACTACATTAAATAAAAGCTAGATGTAGATCTTTTCTGCTGAGAATGGGAGAAAAGTAGTGGCACCTAAGAGACATGAGTAAATATTCGAGGGTGCATTTCACTTTTATATTAGAAGAGCTGAAATGTAGCTCTGTGGGCATTCTGTTTATGAGAGCAGTTTTTGCAGATCATGATCATTCCTTGGTAAACTTATATTGAACTACCGTCAACTCGATTAGTAAACTGCGTGGGTTATCTGGGACTACATTTTAACCCAGGTTTAATTTTTCTTCTGCCGCCCAATGTGCTATCAGTTGGTACATATGCAGGGAAAACAAAATAACTTTAACACTAACTGAAGCAAACAATATTACATAATTGCTGCAGTAATTATAACTGATTCTGCAAAATATATTTCAAAACCAAGTGACCATGGCTAAGAGCATCAGCCTCTCAGACTAAAGCCAGTAAAGCACTAAAACCACAGCAACCACAAGGCAAGTAAGAAATAATCTAACCATTTTTTAAACCGAGGCACTCAGGAAGATGATTTGCATGTATGTGGCCGATACAACTAGCATCATATTTCTTGAAACCAATCAAATAACCAAACAGTATTCTGAAGTTTTATCTGTTGTAAAGAAAACTATGAATTCTTCACTTACATTGTAACTTGACTCTCTAGGTCTCAAAATTGTTCAGGCAAAGCTCCTAGACATCACTGTACTTCCTGTGGGACACTGGAAAACACTTGTGGGGTAGGCTAGACTATAATAAAAAGAGTAGAGCTGGGCTGGTAACTGAGGATTTACAAGGGTTAATTAAAAGAAGAAAAAAACGCAGTACTCTAGATACCTCTTTTTTAATGCGGTTTTATTGAGATATATTTACATAATCCAGATACCTCTTGACAGGTAACTGGGATATACTGCTTAAGAAAAATACTCTATTATGGCTCTTCAGCCTTCCACACCTGATCACTGAGAGCTGCATGGACTTTGGGTGAGGTTTTCTCAACAAATATACCTTTCCTTTGACAAGATGTGAGCCCTTCCAAGTTTTAAAAAACAAAACCAAAAGAAATTAAATGAAGAGGGAGGAAATTCTCTGCTTTTCAATGTTAAGAATAGATTACATGTTTTTTAGATGACTTAGAAACTACTTTATCAGTTTAGTACTTCTCTGTATTTATGATATGGGCCATTCTTCCTACTGAAGTTAAAACCAGTGAGAGTGTTGTGTCTGCCACCTAGTCCCACTTCAAAAGGAAAGTTCTTGGTGCTTTGATGTGAGCAACACATTTATCTTTCTACACTCTACAGTTCATTTTTATCTAGGTTTTTTGAGAGGCTTTAAGTGTTTCGCCTTGCTCTAAACCCTCAGTGCAGATTTATTCCACACTTAGCTCTTTAGATCGGTGTAATTATAGATCTTAGGGCTTCCAGGTGTTGGATAAACCAAAAAGAACCCATTTATTTTACATTTGTAGTCTTATTTGGGATTTTCTGATAAGAATCATGACCCCTTTCTTCTGTGACACTTTTTTAAAAGACCTGGGAAATACCTAGTTGTGTATTAACTATAGTGATGAAATATTTTTCAGAGGAATAAAGTGCTGATTTTTGTTATCAGGGTAAATGAGGAACTTGGTTTCTGTTTATAGAAATCTATCCCACATGCTTTTCACGAATACATACATTTTGCAAACCCAACTACACTGGCATTTTTTCACTCTTTTTGGGTGCAACTGTTAAAACAGGAAGTTGAGCACTGCAGTTTTTAATAGTGACAATGGCTCTAAGGTATCAGTCGCAAATGAGATGAACAATTTAAAGAAAAGAGAATGCTTCTCATGACGAGGAGAATGGTGAGGGACAGGTATATAAGTAGGTGAGGTCAAATTATATATGCCAGCCAAAGAGCTTGGACTTGACTCCATTAGCGGCTGAAGAGCTGTAAACAAGAGCAGGGACAGATTACTATGGTGACGGCGTGGAGAAGAGATTTAAGCGGAACAAGACTGGAAGCAGCCAACCAGGTAAATAAATGATCCAGGTAGGAAACGCAGAGGGAAAAACAGCACTGAGGGTTGGCAGGAAAAGAAAGGGACAGATTCCACAGTATTCGGGAGGTAAAAATTGTGTTTGAGCGGACGTGGAAGGGAAGGAAGGAGGGGATCATAACCCCCAACCTTAGCGTGGCGGGCCAACGGCAGGAGGGCAAGGTGGGGAAGGTCACTTGACCGTGCTTCCGGTGGACGGCACCGCAGCGCCGCTTCCATTTCCCAGGGAGCTGTGCGATGTTTGCGCTGGTCCTGAGTGTCAGTGGAAGCAAAAAAAAGCAAACAGGAGGGGATGTGCACCTCAACGCTGCCGTATGCCCACATTTCCCATTCTCCTTCCCTTCACTGTCGGGGCTTCTCTGCCTCCCGCTTCTTCGCCTCCGCTTCAGGAGGATGCTCTTTGCAGGAATACCTCCCGGCTTGTCTCCTTGGCAACAGCTCGAAGCCTGTGCCCGGAGCCTTCTGGGAAATGTAGTTCAGCCTCTCCAAAGGCCCCAGCCGGGTCGAATCGATCTGCCTCGTTGGGCACAATGAGCGAAGGGCGGGAAGGGGGAGAGGGGCGACAAGACCAGTTCTGAAGCCTTAGGGGTTACTGGGTGCGCCGCCGCCCGCAGGCCCAGGCCGGGGACGGTGGTAGAGTAGACACACTCCGCCCGTCTCCGTGGTAACCAGCTGGCCGCTGAGGCGTCTGGGAATTGTAGTCAGGCGGGAGCTGGGCACGTGCCGGGAGGTTCCAGCTGGTACCGTTAGCGTTTGTCATCGGCTGCAACGGGCCAGAGGCCGGCGTCCGGGTCAGGCAGAGCGCCACGACCCGCCGCCCGAGGCGCCCTGCGGGGGGTGAGGATTTTCTAGCGACCGGGACGGGCTCCTCCCGTGTTACCTCAGCCTTCATCCCAATGGGACGCCCCGGAGGCCGGGCACCCGGGGACCCGCCAGGGGATGGGCGGGTGTCGGCGCAGATCCGCCCCGGTGCGTCCACCTGGCTCGCCCCCTCCAGGCGGGTGTGCTGGCCCCGCTCGGCGTGGGTCACGTCGAGAGTTCCCTGGGAGTATATTTGGCTGGAGTTTGGAGTGGAATCAATAGAGTGAATCGCAGTGGAGCCTTTAGATGACATCTAGTCCAGCCCTCTTCTGTTAGAGAAGGGAGAACCGACGCCCAGAGAGATTGAATGATTTGCCCCAAAGGGGCATGGCTGGCTGCTCACTCCATTTTTACTAGCGCGAACCACAGTGCCAGGCACAGGAACCGGCGCTCAAACATTTATTAAGGGTCATTTCATTCTGAGGACAACTCAAGTACTTCAACAAATAAATTGCAAGATGAAAAACTTGAAGAAGGAGGATGTGAAGTGAGGTGGGATGTGAAACAAGAATGGCAGGAAATGACTAGTTATTGAAGCTGGGTGATGGGTATGTGAGAGTTCATTGTATCATTTGGTCCACTTTAGGTGGGATTGAAATTTTCCATAAGAAAAGAGTTTTTAATGGGAAAAAAATGTATTTTATGTGTTGCAGGAATGTTTCTGGAAAACAAGAAACTCTTGAGGAGTTTCTCTGAAGCTCAACCCTCCCACAGCACCAGTGAGTCTTCTTGGGGACTTTTCCAGTCAAGAATGGCCAAAGCAACCTGACTCTGTCCTTGGCCCCCCAGATTCTTCAAAAGCAGGACAGAATTCTGATGGTGAAGATAGAGGAAGTGGACCGATTGTGGGGAAAGAACCCTGCTCCAACAGAAGCATCCACCCAGCGGGGAGGTGGCCCATCAATACTTCCCACAGTTCTACTAGGAGGTTTGTGCCTTGTGACCTTCCGAGATGTCTGGGAGCTCTGCCCACCAGTGGCTGAGACTCCAGGGGCATAACCAGAGCCATCTTAGAGCTGAGTCCAGGACTCAGACTGAGAACATTAGAGAGCACCGAGGAGAATGCAAACCCTCTTCTTATTTAGCCACAGATGCATCAGCCACAACTGAGTATCATTCATTCCCTGAATTGTTATACCTGACACAGCAGTGGGCTTTTTGCCATCAGCACTCCATGGTGTGGCTCACAAAGCCCTTTATTGACAATGACATCAGCTCTTCATTTTTCCTTCATGTAGCCTATATTCAGGATCTGAAGGGAACCCCTGTGAGATCAACCCACTTTGTAGGGTGGGTGGATGGGAGGCTGCTCCAGAGAAAGGCAAGGGGAATTGGAAATCAAGAGGCTATGCATCCCAACCCAGGGCCGGGTGGAGGGGCTGGACACACTTCTATCTCCCCATTCACAGAGGATTCATTACTTCACTGTTTTGGTTTGCACTCAGTGGCCCGAATTCTCAGCACTCAGTACATTCCTTTCTAATGGGGCTGTAAACACTCATTGCAGAGCCAAATAAAAACATGATGAAGTTCCTGTTTTCGATTAGCAGTGCCCACTGATCTTTGCTTGAGCAACCAAGATTTTGACATGTCCATAGAAACATACATTGGGGGAACATCAGGTTCCTGCTCTTTGGAGTGTGGTTTGACAAAATTGCCGCCACACTGAAATAATTGTTGACACATCAGACAACTTCTAGGGTCTCCTGTCAGCATTGGAATCCACATGACATAGAAGTAGGGGAGGCCATAGGCAGGGATGATATTCACCTGGTGCCCACCAGAGTGGATGAATAGATTGTTAAAGGACTGAAACACTTCTGCACTGGTTGGTAACCAGCTGCCGCTCTGTGTCTTAAGGCCCTACCAGCCAACTTGGCCACCTCGGCGACTTCCCCATGTTCGCTCAGCAACTTTTCAGGGTCCAGCAACTAAGAGTTATTGCCTGGTCCAACAAAGGGCCCCTGGCACCTGCTCCACTGCTGCGGCCAGCATCTGTTCTGAGTGGTCAGCGTTTGGGTTCTGCCGGTTGTTAAATATTTTCAGTACTCTCCTTGGCTGCAAGCCTCCTTACACCTTCAGTGTCCACACTTAAGACGGCTCAGCAGCAGAGTACAGTGATCTTGGGCAAGTATTTAACTTCTCTGGGCTGTACTTTCCTCATCAGTGAGCATCAAATAAAATAATAGATGAGAAGGTACTTTGTAAACTACAAAGTGGCAAACATATGAAAGCTATTATTATTACTTATGATGTGTTTGAGTTCCTTGCCCAACGCAAGATCACACCCTCAAACCCAGCTCTCTTCATTCTCCCTTGGCTCTCTCCATTTACCCTTTCTGCAGTTACCTCACACCGCCACCCACTGCTGCCCTCCTGCTGGCCCCAGAAGGTTCTTGAAGCTTCCAGCCTTGCCCCATAAACTATGACTCCTGCCTTCCTTCCCACCCTGAGGGACGCCTCAGGACTCCCTCTTTGGAAGTCGCTAACCCCAGCCCCTGGGGCTGCTTCCTCAGCTCCCAGCTCGCCACAGCCTTTTCCTTTGTGACCAGAACTGCTCAAATTATTCTTCCCAAACTTCTCAGGCTTCCTTCCCTGTCATCCCACCCACCACTTCAATCCCCTGCTTTTTCTCCGTCTTCTCCCCAGACTTGTGAAATAATTTGGGTTATTTTTTCCCCTTAATATGAAAGTAATACGTGCTCATTATAGAGCATTTAGAAAATACAAATGAGCCAAAAAAGAAAATGAACGTAATTCATCATCTCACTTTGTAACTATTAAAAACGTGTGCCTTTTCAGACCATAACATATTCTTCTGCAGCCTCATTTTTCATCATTGTATTTCATACCTCAGGCTGAATATACTATAATTTATTTGATCCATCCCCTATGGTAGGCATGGGTTTTATTTAGATGGCTTTTTTTGCAGAGGAAATAGGTAATTTTCTACTTATAATTTCAGATGGTGACATTACGACTGAAAACAAGGGGTTCACTTCATCTCAGGAACTTTCTGAAAGAGGATCCCATGGGGCGACCTCAAGAAGACTCTCCAGGGAAGCTCTTTGGGTGCCAGCACTGGGAGACACCTCTGGGTGTCCCGGTACCTTAGAGCAGCATCTGGGGAACCTCTCAGAAGAGAGGCCAAGCAGCGCCCCTTCCCAAGAGAAGAGTTTCAAGCTAGAGAGAAGAGAGAGAAGCTGTTATGGTGACAAGAGCAACCAAACCTGCAGGCCAGGTGAGCCCTTTGTCCCAAATCAGAGAAGGTGGACAGACAAAAGACCCCCTTAGAAGTAGGTCAGTTTCTGACCATGCCCAACTCTTACTCAGCACCAGAGAGTCCGCACGGGAGAGAAAACTTTGGCGTGCAGAGAGAGAATATGGCCGACCTTCGGCAGAACCCTCACCTCACTCAGACACTCCACCCAGGAGAAAACCCCTCAAGGGCAGAGCTTGTGGAAGGGCCTTTGCCAGAGCTCTGCCATCATTAAACACCAAAGTTTCAGCCCAGGGAGAGAAGCCCTGTGAGCCCCTAGATCATGGGGAGGCCTGCGGAGAATCCACACCCAGGAGTGACCCTGCGTGTTGATAAACATGTGGAGGCTCCATGTGTGGCCCCTGAAACAACCTGTTTGAAGGCTGCAGGCAAAATACTGGCCCCCCATGACTTTGACTCAGCCTCCTCATTTCACCAGAGGTTCAGAAATTAAGAGGCAGCATAAAGCATTTAACAGATCCCTCAGAAAGAACACACTGAGTGTCCCTGAAGGCCAGGCCTGTGGAGAAGTGCTTCAGTGAGAACCCTGTGTAGTGGGAGAGCAAGAGGGCTGGTGGCAACTTCCACCTCAGAAGGAATAGGCAGTTACCACCGTGGGCATCTCAAGGGCTTTTTTCCTGGGATTGGGTTGCCAGAAAAGCCCCAGAGAACCATTCGTGCCCAGCATGATGCTGAGGTGCAGCTCTTTCTGAGATTGCTGGGCGACTTAGCACCAAACTATCGAACTATTGAAATCGGTTCACTGCCGCCTGCCCGTCAGCTCCCACGTGACTCTAAGCGACCCAAGCCAACTCCCTGTGTGGCTGCCTTACTTTGGATGCACCTGGCCCCCCACTTGTGGATCTGCCTGCACCAGAAGCTTTCCTGGTTCCTGCGCTTCACTAGCAGAGAATTCGTGCCCTGGGAAACCCACTGAATGGCAGCACTGACGTGGCATGTGGCAATTGAATGATTCTTTGCTAACAGGGTCCAACGTGGGTCAGGCACAGAAGTCCAACCCAAGCTTCTGAGAGGCGGCAGGTGTCCTGAGGAAGGCCCCGACAGGACTCAGAAGAGCCAGCATCGAGTACCAGCTCACAGGTAAATGGGCGCACACTGTCCCTTAGCCTCAGTTTAGACGTCTCTGAATAGGAATCTCTGAATGTGTACAGTGTGTGTGTGTGTGTGTGTGCATGCATGCATGGGTGTGGCACTTCTACAGAGCACATTCTGATAGCTGAATTAATCTTCCCAGGAATTCTGAGGAAAAGGTATTCTATATATGACACATCATAGGCTCAAAGAGGTTCATAAACATTTCCAGAGTCATTAAAGTAAAAGTCTGCCCTGAGTTCATATGAAGATGCTCCTCAAGAGCAAATGAAGTAAATGTGGAATTATTCCAGAAACTCTAAACTATCACAGATGTTAGGAATTGTTTACACTACCTCTCTTGCAGATGAATGGAGTACAATATTTCAAAGCAGTGCTTCTCCAACTTCACGGTGCCTAGGAAGCCCCTGGGGCTCTTGTGAAAATGCAGACTCGGGCTTGGTAGCTCTGGGGTAGAGCCTGAGATTCTGCATTTCTAGCAAGCTCCAGCTGATGCTGATCTGCTACTCAGCCAACCACACGGAGCTGCAGATTAGTGCTGTCCCGTAGAAATATAGCATGAGCCGCATGCGTAATTATAAATTTTCTAATACCCACATTGCAAAAGTTAAAAGGAGCAGATTAAATGCATTTTAATAATTTAAATTTCATTTAATCCACCATATCTAAAATGTTTTCTTTCCAGTATGTAATCAGAATTAAATTTTATGGAGATATTTTACATTCTTCTTCTTCTTTTTGTTTTTTTAACTAAGTCTTCAAAATCAGATGTGTGTTGTACATTTCCAGCACATCTCAATTTGGACCGACCACATTTCAGGTGCTCAGTAGCCATACGGGCCAGTAGCTGCTCTATAAGTCAACACAATTCTAGATCTTCCTGTGAGGGAATGAATTATCTGAGAGAAGGGAGTCCCAAAGCTCTCTAAGAAGGCAATATGTTCCAGTAAAAATCATCAAATGAAAACTTATGCATACTGTACAATTAAACTGTAACATAAACCATAAAAGAGAAAGAAAACAGCCTGGTAATTCTGGGTTTAACTTTTTGAGGAACTGCCAAACTCTTTTCCACAGCAGCTGCACCATTTTGCATTCCCACCAGCAATGTGTAGGACTCCAGTTTCTCCACATCCTCGCCAGTGCTTGCTGTTTTCCATGCATGGCTGTTATAAACAGCTGGGTTGGTGCTTCCCAGGTTTGGAAGGAAACAGAGAGCTGGACTGGGCAGCAGCTCATCACCAAGCCACTCTGCTCTCGTGTCAACCATGTGGCCTCTGCCTTAGTCCTACCTGGGAGCAGTTTTCTATCATTTCTGTTATTTTTCTTTTTTTTAAACACATAATGCTCTTTTCTTATTTTTTATTCAAAAGTTATGCCCATGTCCATAGAAAAAAAATTTAAATACATATAAACAAAAGGAAAAAACTTTAGTCACTGCACTGGTTTGTATATATTATCTCCCCCAGAAAAAGCCATGTTCTTTGATGCAGTCTTGTGGGGGCAGATGTATTAGTGTTGATTACGTTGGAACCTTTGGATTAGGTTGTTTCCATGGAGATGTGACCCACGCAACTATAGGTGATAACTGATTAAATAATTTCCATGGAGGCATGGCCCTGCCCATTCAGCTTGGGCCTTGATTAGCTTACTAGAGCACCATATAAGAAGAGCTCAGACACAAGGTTCCTGCTGCAACCTACAGAGACATTTTGAAGACTGCCGTTGAAAGCAGAGATTTGCTGATGCTTTGGAGTACTAGCCCAGAGTTTGCCCCGAGAAGATGACACAGAGACATTTTGGAGAATGCCATTCTAAAGTGGAACCTGGTAGTAAGCAGATGCCAGCCACGTGCCTTCCCTTTCACCAGTGAAGGTACCCTACTGTTGATGTGTTACCTTGGACACTTTAGGGCCTTAAGACTGTAACTCTGTAACCAAATAAACCCCTTTATAAAAGCCAATCCATTTCTGGTGTTTTGCAAAACAGCAGCATTAGCAAAGTGGAACAGTCACCTATTCCAGGTATTACGGGTAACATTTGAGTGTCTTTCCAGCATTTTTTTCCTAAGTGTATGTGTGTATGAATATATGTATATTTTTCCCCTAAAGATTCATATTTTTCTTTAAAAAAAAAAAAAAAAGGTGGGTCCTAAGCTGACTGAACCCCACCTGGTTTTTAGAATGAGACTCAGGAGAAGGTCCTTTCTGCCTATATTTAAGGCTCTTCACTTAGCAATACCGAAAAAGGCCACCAGAGAGAGATGTTTCTTTAAGAATGTCCATCCCAAAATCGATCTGACAGCAGCAGCCCTGGTGCACCTGTCTTTTGTGCACAAAGCATTTTTTTCTCCTCAAGTCCAGGAACTAGCAACTCCCATGAAGTCACCCCCAGATACCCGCCGGCTTCAGTGCTCACTCTGCTCCCCGGGCCTCGCCACGAGGAAGTAAAGTCAGAGCTCACCAGCTGGCCCTTTCACCACGTCCCCCAGGGCTCACAGCTCTTCTCATCCTTGTGGTCTTGGGTGTCCCAGGGAGGGGAGAAGCTGCACAGCTGCTCGAGTCAGTCTCCCCACAACTTAAAACTCTGATTCCCCATGGTCTTGGGAGCAAGTCCGAATTCCTCATGTGACCTGTACGGGCCTGGGTGGCCTGGTCCCATCTTTCCTGCCTCCTTCCTTGCCGCCCTCCGCCTCACATACTCTTTTTTTCTGGCAGAGCTGGCCTTTTCCCGGCTCCGTCCACACTGCTCCCTCACTGTTCTCTGTGGAAGGCTTTTACCCAATATTTCAGCAGGTGCAGGCCCCCCAGGTCTGGGTTTTGTCACTCTCTTCAGTGCTTCTATGGCACCCTGTATGCCCCCAATCGAAACATGTACCACACTTTATAGTCAGCCTTCCCTTTCTAGAATGTCAGTTCGCAGGTGGGGCCTGTGTCAGGTGTGTTCACTGTCACATCCCCACCTAAGCATGGCGCCTGGCTTGTTCTGGTTTGCTAATGCTGCTGTTTTGCAAAATAACAGAAATGGATTGGCTTTTATAAAGGGAGTTTATTTGATTACAAAGTTACAGTCTTAAGGCCATAGAGTGTCCAAGGTAAGGCATCAACAATAGGGTACCTTCACTGGAGGAGGGCCGATGGCGTCCGAAAAACCCCTGTTAGCTGGAAAGGCATGTGGCTGGTGTCTGTTTGCTCCCAGGTTGTGTTTCAAAATGGTGTTCTCCAAAATGTCTGTGTCAGCTTCCAACGGCCGTCTTCAAAGTGCCTGTCTCAGCTGCAGCAGCTCCTTCTGTCTGTGAACACTTTATAGGACTCCAGTGATTCAGTTAAGACCCACCCTGAATGGGTGGGTTAACACCTCCATGGAAATTATCCAGTCAAAGGTCTCACCCATAGTTGATTGAATCACATCTCCATGGGAGCATCCAATCAGAAGTTCACACCCTAATCAAAAAGATTAATTAATCTGCCCCCACATGATTGCATCAAAGAACATGGCCTTTTCTGGGAAACATAATATATCCCAACTGGCATAGGGCTTAATGGAGATTTATTAAAAAGATGATTGAATGAGTAAATGGAAGGAATGAATGAATATCTTTCCCTGTTCCCTGAGGTAGCGTCTTCAAAAGCAATTCCATTTCTCTCCTTCCATCATCCTTCCCCTCCCGGTTCACCAGGGGCCTCTGATGGTCTCCCAAGAATCTGGAAACATACCCCAGGAGTCCTGTTGGTAGAGGACCAGTCCCCTCCCCTATGCTGGGAAGACAGTGGGGTTTGGAGGAGGACAGGCCTCGCGTCAATTCCTGGCTGTGCATCGACCTTTTTCTCTTTAATTTCCAAGTGGAGATACTGGAGACGGAGCTGACAGGGTTGCTGTCATATGTTAGTCAGAAGTGAGGCCAGGGAGTCAAGGGGGGCTCTCTCCCTTCCCCACCCAGTGCGCTCTCCCAAACCCTCCTCTGAAACCTTGGGGCACAGACACCCGTGTGGTCTTACAGGGGCTGCTATTTCCTGGTCCCCCACTCTTCCCCCGAGGTTGCCAGGCCACTTGTGCTGATGCTCCCCCTTCCCTCTCCTGTCCCCAGCATGGAGGAGGTGTTCAGCGTGAGGACTGCAGCAGCCACCACACCTTCCCAAACCTGTAACGGGAGTCATCAGCTTGTCGGTGGGCAGGGGGTCTCCTGGAAGGGAAAACCGAGGCAGCCACTTGCGCATGGGAAACCGGGAACTACACCAGATAACAAGTCGAGCATGTGCCAAGCCCACGGGTTCCCTATGAAGGCAGCGGTGCCAGCACACTGTCACGAGATTAAGACAAGGAACAGAAAAAGTGACACTAGACTATTCCAAGGAATGAAGACAAAGTGGGAGGAAAGAAGGACAAAAAGTCATAGCCCCCTGGAAAAGCAAACTGCCAAGAGCTACCGGGCCAGAATTCTTCTTTCCTGCACAGCATTAGGTACCCTGTGTGTGGACCCCAAAGGGTTATGTGGGCACGACTGTGTCACCTGAGCAAACACCCTCCAGAAGGGTGTCTGCATTCCTTAGGGCTGTAGCCTTACTCTTCCTTATTGAAAGATGCAGGTTCCAACAAAATCTCTTTCTAAAGTCACCCCTTTCCTCACGTTTGCCTCTCACATGAACATTTCCTGTCGCGTGCACTCTGAGGCCCCCCTCACGGTCCTCTTAGTGCCCCACTCCATCAGCTCCAGGGCTCCATTAGGCCCGAGCACCCTGGTGACACTAAGAGCTGATTTCTCAAATGATCTCCACCCCCTGATTCATTATGCTCGACAGATTTAGCTGCACCGTGGCTCCTCTGATGCTGGTGAGGTTGCTTTCTCGGAAACATCATTTCCTTCCTCGAGGCTGTCAGTTTTCTCCTGTGTGACACTCCTAAAGGTTGAGCTCTGATGGGGGGTCCTGCTTTTTCTTGACTGTAGCCCTCTGCTGTCAACTCTCACATCAAATGCCTGCTCCCCTCCATCCGAGGGTCTTCCTACACCTGCCCCATTCACAGGGAATAGCTCTAGGATGAATTAAGAGAGGAATCACAATTTTCTCTTATTCACAGTATTCAAAGATTTCCCCCAGTGCATGAATTCTTTGATACTCTGTCAAAATGCTGTCTGAATGTTTGGCCACGTGTATCATGCCGGTGGAGCAAGGTTTGGGCTTGGAGTCTGTGGTTTCCCTGAAGCAATAAAGTCTCCTCCCATCCCTGGCCTCCAAGAGCATCCATCTTCCCAGGATGCCCCCTTTCCCACCCATGGGTTCACACAAGGCTGAGCTTGTGTTTGACATGTCCTCGGCCCCAGCCTCACCCTATGATGAAACCGTAGGACAAGGGACTGCTGCAAGCTCCCATTTCTGAGAAACAGCTCTTGCACGAACCCTCAGACCTCTGGCTCTGGCTGTTTCCTCTTACGATTAGAGCATACACAAAGGAGAGAGCCCCAGATGAACCCCTTATTTCACAAGGGGAGTAGTGAGCAAACTACATTCTGGGCACTGTCATGTTGCAGTACCCCCCTGGAGTGCAGGCCCCCGACCATCACCACCACCACACTCTGAAATCTGTCCGTCCTTGAAGACTGGCCCACAGCCCACCTCTTCCCTGAAGTCTTACTGGAGCTATGTTGGTCCACAATTAGACTCCACTTCTGAACTTCTGGGTGAATTCACTGCCGGTAAAACCCATTTAGCATCCACTTACAGCTCTGGTCTCTCATTATTTTTTAATGTTCCTTTTCCTTCTCAAACAGATTGAAAGCTCTTTGAGGCTGAACCACATCTGGTCCTCTGTATTCTCCACGGCACCTAGGAACACTCCAAGACTTGGAAAAGGTTGGCGGATTGGCTGCTGGAAAATGGTGGTGGACACTGCAGTCTAAGCAATGGATTTGTGGTTCAAGGCAGTCATGGATGGAGACGTGTGCGGCCCTGCCTGAAGACGTATCCTGCCTCTCTGGGGTGGTTGTTGGTCATTCTCTTCCACCAAAGTCACACAGGGCGGGAGGCGAGCTCATCATCAACCCCCTTCCCGCCGAACCCCCTCACCAGGCAGGCAGCCAGGTTAGCCCCCGTGATCCAGAAGGTGGCAGACACTTCCTCTGTGTCACCTCCGCTCTGTCCAAGAAGCGTAGCTGGTTGCCGTGCATTGCACCAGGCCCTGGGAGTGACCCTGGGCCGGGAGGAGGGAGAAGAGGAACAAGAAACCAGTACTGTTGCCGAGTTTTCCATTCAGAGGACCCTGGTTAAGTGTGACTGGCTCAGAGACCACGCTTGATGTGGCCTTGGAGCTCTTGGAGGGCGAGGCCTATGTCTTAGGCGTGTCTGTACTCACAGTGTCAAGCTGAGCTTCTGGCACATAGCAGGTGTTCACTCGGTCACTGCTGTGCGAGGGAGTGCCCCTCCAGGTGCCAGGCGGCCAAGCAGTTCACGGAGGTAAGAGGAGAACAGTGTCAGTGAATGTTCAAATGTATCACATCTCTGCCTTCCCCAGCCCCAGATGAGCCTGTTGCCCCATTAGATATATGCCTGATTTCTGGGTCCCAGGAACAAAGTGCAGAAAAGTCTTCTTTTATTGGTGGCAAAATCTCCATCTCCCTCGAGAAAAAGGGGACACAGTCTGTGTGTGACTCCAGAGTTTTGTACAGCCTTGGAGCTCTCTTCTCTTTAAAAGTTGGCAAGTTAAAACTGTTCTTGGTCGCAGCAGTAAGAACTGGTCCTAGTGTTGGTACTGCCAACCTAAGAACTGCACTTCCTCGGAGCCCAGGTCTTCTGAACAGCTAAACTTTAACTTGGTGAGGATGTGGTCAGATCATTGAGTGTTCAGTTGCTAGCTGCCTCCTTGTCTACTTGCCAGAGGCTTACCTGCTCACCTGGTTGTCTCCAGGACACAGGAGAGAGCTGGTCACCCAGCTTACATGCTCCAGTCTTGGAATTTTGTAGCTGAAATGGCATTTATGTGAGTCTCCAGAATGCCCTCTCAAAGTGCTCTTCTAATGATTATCCCAGGACCAAATGGGATAAGAAATTACGGAAATAGGTAGATGAGGTTGAAAAGGATGATCGTGTGAAGGCTATTGGAGAACCTAGGGCTGGAGGGATAGGGAACTCTCCATGGGCCTGCTTAGGGATCTGGGGTAGGCCGCTCCTAAGGGAGGGAGTGTGACTGTGGACTGATAGGCTTCCAGGAAATAGCCCAAGAAACAAGGTCTAAAAGGAAAGCTGTAAAATGTTTTATGGTATGTAAAGGCAACCCCCCTCCACTGTCCACTCCCCACTATGGGGGACATGAAGAGAGTTCCCCCTCCAGGACTGCCATGCCAGCCTCTTTTGATACCTCTGACCCTCATTCATCTAGTGGGTTTGAGACTCTGGTAGTAGTAGTAATCAACACATAGTGAGTGCTGACTCTGCCAAGTGCTTCACATACTGCAGCTAATTCAATCCTCCCAGCAACCCACTGAAATAGATATGTTTCTCTCCTCATGTTACAAACGAAGAAAATAAGACACTAAGAGGTTAAATAACTTGCCCAAAGCCATGCAACTAATAAGTAGACTAGAAACAAGGATTGCAATCCAAGTCTGCCCATTACCCATGCTTTGAAAAAAGTTGTTTTTCCATGGCAGGGTTTTTCATTTCATTTGCTAGAATAGCCGACCCACTTTTTGTCTGTGTTATATCTAGGCCGGCTCGCAAGAGTCCTGCCTCATAAACCCTTCTTTGGCCTGCCAGAGCTGCAAAATGGTTTCTAAGAGACCAAATCTAGTAGGTAACGAACGCTTCCAGTCCCCTATTAAAGCCACGTTCATGAGAGACACTAAGCTTTCTGTTACCAGTCACTGGAATTTCTGCTGTAGAGTTTTGTGCAGTTTCTTGAGTCCTGGTGGATATCAGGACCTGTGATGATACTCTCAACCCTTTCAGTTACTCAAACAAAACAAACAGGAAATCATTTCTTTCTGCTCCACAATGTGTGGGGCCCCAACTGGAGCAGCTGGGATGGCTGAAGGTGGCCAGGCTGGTTCAGCTTGGGCCTTGTGTCAGGAGCCTCGGTTCTCTCTGTCAGCTGGATTTCTCAGTTTGTCTCCATGTGGCAGCCCCTGGGGATTTCATGTCCAAATGGCTTTTTCACTCAGGTGCTGGTCCTTCCATATTCTTTTTTGTCCCTCTTCTCAGTGGAGTAGCCACACCTTCTTACATGGTTGCTCAGGGTTCCAAGAACGCATGACCCCCTGCTCTTCTCCATTCCACTATACATATCCCACCCCTCAGCTCCCTTCTGGGGTCGGGGGCGGGGACTGCCTCATTCAGTCCCTGATGCCCAGGGGACTGTGTCATTTCACATGGCCCTGCCCCTGGCCCTCCCCATGCCCACACACAGACAGTTCATTGGGTCAGGATCCGATACAGGCCTGTCAGTGGCTTTTGAATCAGTTGGCTCAAAAACATAAGGAACACCAGTCAGATTCCCCCTTTTGGCAATCTGAACAAAGAAATCAGACAGCGTAGGATGTGTGCTGTAAGAGGTCGTGAGGGTGGGTAGGGCCCGCTAGATAGACCAAAGTGCGAGTCAGAATTACACTGAAGAAGGAAGTTGGAGTTTGAAGGAAAATAAAACCCAAACCGGGACATGGAGAAAATCCACTCATACTGGAGCAAAAATAAGTCTGTTTTTGGCAAGGAAATAAAGGAAGGAATGATCAGAGTAGAGCTGGGACTCCATGAGAGACAGAGAGAGGAGCCAGCCATAGAGCTGCTCGGTCCTGCTTTGCCCATGTGTGTCATGGCAGCAAGCTTGTTAATCATTCCCTGTGCAGTCAGTTGCCTTAGAAGTGGCAACTTCGAAGTGATTCAGTTCTGCCAATAAAACTTAAGGGGAAATTGGCTGGGGACTTTGGGGAAGAATTTTGCTATTTGATTGAGAGATAGTGAGTTTGCCTGTCCCTTCTTCTTGCTTTGAATATGGATATTTGAGGATATGATAGTTGGAGCTGAAGGAGCCACCTTGAGGCCATGAGGCAGTGTGAAGGAAAATAGCCAACATGCTGAGGATGGCAGAGCAGACAGAGGAAAAAAGAGCCTGGGTCCTTGATGATATTGTTGAGCCACTGCACCTATCCTGGAACCACCTTCTTCCAGCCTAGGTAATATAAAAGTTAAATGCCTTTATTTGCTAAGCAGATTTCTGTTACTTGCAGCCTAAAGCATTCCTAACCAGTATGGCAGTCCTCTTAACCTCTCTGTCATCAACTCCTTGAAGCCCTGTGGCTCTTGCTATAGCTCCAAATGGAATATCAGCCCATGTTTAGATATTGGAAATGTTGCTTATGTGGTAGGAAATTAAAAGCCAGAATTTGTCACAGTACTTAGTCCCAGCTGCTGAGCCTACAGGGCACAGACAAAGAAAGAAATCAGAAAATTCCAGAGGTATGAGCATGAATTTTCAAAAATATGGGACTCTATGAATTTTAGGAAGAACAGGTTTGATGAGGTTTTAATCTCTAAGCTGTGGCACCTAAGCAAGAACCAGGAAAGCAGGGAAGGCTCGAGGAAGGAGGGATGAATTCTGGAAAAGGAAGCCAGTGTCCATGGCAGGATTTTATGAGCTCCATGTACTAGCTGGAAGAAGTTAAAGGCAGCTGGAGTGAAACTGGTGAAAAACTAAACCCTTGGGTTACTCTGCAACCAACCTTACTGACCTTTTAGATTCTTTTAGGAATATGGAGCCTGGAATTGTGGCCCTCTATTTCCACTCTCTGTATATAGACACTCCCCATTTTCTTCCTTATCTCTTCTCCACCTCTCCCTTTGTTGCTCTTTTTCCTTATTTTTTCTAAGCAAAGCCAGAAGCCAGAAATACACAAGGCTTGAATCCCTTCTAACCCCAGTGGAGGCAAAGGCATGTCTTGTAAGACTGAGAATGCCGGTCCAGGGATGACAAAGTAGCTTGGCGGGGTGGGTGATCAGATAATGAGGACTGGAGAAAACTGTCTTCTGGCCCAGCTTTCTTGAAGCAATTTAACACAAGAACATATGCCTCATCCCTCCCTTATGAAATGAGAAGCTGAACTCAAGAACTCCAGCCCTTCCTCTTTAAATTCTATTATTTTCATGTAAAACAAAGAGGAAATGAGTTCATTGCATTGGCATCCTCCTAATGTGTCCTACAAACACAGATTATCCCATTACATTCAGCCCTTAAGAGTCACCCAACCATTTCCCAACTCAGATCATCTACAGCAGTGTAGGAACACAGCCCAAAGGAGTTTATCAGATTTAGGGGACCCACCGTGGATGTGTTGCAGTGATACTAGAAGTTGCCATCTCCAGATTCTACTGAGCCTAGCCCCTTTCAATGCACTCTTTATGCACCCTGCCCCCAAAAGGCCCAAAACGGAGCAACTAAGGTGTTTGCCTATTTTGTTACTTCATTTATTCAACAGAAATATACTGAATACCTAATGGAATGAGAATTTAAGCTTATGAAAGGAGTGATAATGTAAGGAAGATAAGGCATTAGATACCAAAAGGAAAAATCCTATGAGATAATCAGAGAAGGGAATGCAAGCTTTGGTTGGAGTGGAAGAATCAAAAAAATTCAAACCCCTACTTTGATGTGAGTAGCGCTTTAGTGTGATACTTAATAAACCCTGAATCCCCCTGAAAGTTTCCCTGTATTTCACTAGGGATTCTCTGAAATCCAAAAAGGAGAAGTAAAGGCTTTCCCCCCCTCTTCATAATCAAGGTTTTTCTCCAGTATGAATTAGCCTGATTGCTGACTAAAAGCTCTCCCACAGGCTATACAAGAGTTCTTTCCTGTGAATTCTCCTATGATGAGAAAGGGCTGAGCTATCCCCAAATGATTTGCTGCATTGATTATTTGCATAGCCTCCTCTCCAAGCTGAATGATCTGATGTTCAATAGCTTCCCCTAATAGTTTTCCATATTCATTACATATGACCAGCTTAAGTCTCAGATGAATCAGCTGCGATTATCTAAGGATGCAACTTTGATTGAAGTTTCTTCCTCATCCATTTTACTCATAGGGTTCTCTCTGCTAATTAGCTCTGAGCTGCATCTAAAAGCATTCTTTTATCCATTACAGGCATATGGTTTTTCTCCAGTTTGAATTCTCTGACGTTGAATGAGCGTTACTTTCCTGAAAACCCTCACACATTCGTTGCATTTGTAGAGTTTCTGTTGCCTGTGAAGTAGCTGATGCTGTGTGGTGTTGGGATGCTGACAGAGGCCTCCCACACCCACAGGGATTCTCTCCAAGATAAATGCTATATATTTGATTATACATTTAGGAGCCCCAAGGAAATTTGCCCACAGTCTTAACAGTCAAAGATGATGTCTCCAATATGAATAACGTAATATTGAATACATTTGGAATTCTTTCCTAAGATTTGGCATATAGATCTTATCTTTGGTTTTTCTCACTTCTGAAAAATGTTGGTATGTAGATAGAATTGCAGATTTTTCCCATTTTCATCACACTCATGTGGAAGGGTACCTAAAGCTTCTAGAGGAGGTCTCCATTTTCTCAGAGCTCTCCAAACTCAGGGACCTGGTCAGCATCCTCCCCCCAATGTGGACCTTCTTATTATGTCCAACTCTGAGTCTCTTGCAAAAAGTTCCTGCTTTGGGGTCAGCTGTTTTCCTTGGTCCCAGTTTCACAATATGAAATGACAGAAAATGTAAATATCAACCATTCTCTTGAGGACAAGAAAATTTCTTAGACTGGGAATGAAAGATTTTGGAAGAAGGTTTAAGGACAAGAGTTCTTTGGGACAAATATATAAAATGATGGGTACAGCATATTTCTGGTTGTTTACATTCTCTTTTTTCTGAATGAACCCAATTTGGCTTACAGTGGCAGTGTACCCCTGAAAAATACCTTCTCTGGTGACTGGGAAGGGAGCATGTGGGGAGTTGCAAAGAGGCTATCGATAGTTGATCCAAATGCTGCTCATTTGGGTGTGTGTTTGCTTGGTGAAAATCAATCAAGTTATATACTTAGGCTTTGTGCACTTTACAATGAGAAGTTGTTTAAAAAAAAAAAAAAACCACTATATCCCCATACTCCTATGCAGCCATGTGACACAGACACAGTTCTGGCAATGAGATGTAAGCAGAATCTGCTGGATGGGCTTCCAAGAAATTTGTCAAAGAAAGCAGACTCTGGAGCATAAAACTTTGGTCTTTTACCATACCCATTCCCCCTTCTTCTTGCCTGATTCTTAGGGGTTCAGTCAGCATCCCGTGAGCATGCAGATAAGGACCATGTGCAAGAGATGGTACCATGAAAATATGGAGGGTGCTAATCCCTGATGGCTTGGACTGCTTACCTCTAGTGGGTAAAAAAGGGAATCTCATTTTGATTTGCATTTAATCGTGTGAGGTTAGTCATCTTTTCCTATGTTTATTGGCTACTTACATTTGCTATTTGTCTTTTCCTTTCTTGATTTGCAAAAGTTCTGCTGTATTCATTGAAGACATTAGTCTTTTGTGTGTCAAGTGTATTGTAAGTATCCTTCTAAATCTGACATTTGCCTTTGAGTTGCTTTTTGTTATTTGTTGTTTTGTTTTTTTTTTTGTCCAAACAGAGGTTACTATATTTTTATTTACTCCTTTTGAATTTTGCATAATGTTTATACTCTTCCCATTCCGTAATTGTTAAAATGTTAACCCTTTTTTATAGTGCTTTAAGGATTTTGATTTTTATGTTTAAATCTTGGATCCAATAGGAATTTAATGTAGTTTCAAGAGTGAGCTGAAGAGCCAGCTTCCCCCCACCCATAATCAGCCTATTGTCCCAACCCCATCGAGTGAATAATCTATCTTTTCCCAACTATCGAAATGTCACCTTTATCATGTATTAAATTCCCATTTGGATTTAGTCTTTTTCCTGAATCTCTATTTCATTTGTCTGTCTGCTGTTCCTTCTCCAGTACCAAATTATTTTAATTATTTTACTCTGCAATTTATTTTAATACCCGATAGTGTCAGACACCCTCATTACTCTTCTTTTTCAAAAATACTCAGGCTGAAAACAAGGTAGTTAAGTTGGAGTTCGTGAGAGTCACTTTCTTTCAGAGATTGAAAGATATTTTCAAGAGGTGTTAAATATGGTCAGTTGTCATATGGCCAAGAAATTAGATAAAATCAAAAAGGGTTACATGAGAATAATGTAACATAATCGCAAAATAACATATTAACCATGACGTCAGTGATTACATAAAGGTTCCTTAATATAAACCAGAATATTTTAATAATATCCTTATTTTAAGCAGTCTCCCTTTTTCTCTATAATGTATTCCTGGACCATTTTGTTAAAAAGTCATATTTTCTCTTATTGCTCATGTCCAGAAACTCAGCACCAAACAAATTATAGTTGTAAAAAACTGTCATAAGGCAAAAACATAAAAATTATGATGGTCTTAATAATATAAAAGAATAGCATTTTGTATCTAGTTCTATTAAATGGATATGTATGTACTCAAGATTGATTATTTTACAGGGCTCAATGTACTATAAAGCCTACAGAGAGCAAAAATCATTCTGTTATTCTATCCATTCTAAAAATAGCTCTAGCTATGACCAAAAGTAAGAAAAATATGTGTGTGCTTTAAAATAAGGATATTATTAAAATATTCTGGTATATATATATATAACAATTGTACTTCCCTTCTTGGAATGTAAGAGAGCCTTACGGAAATCATACGTAAGATCCAGGTCTCTTAAAAATAAACTTGCCAGAAAAAACTGAAAGAATTCTCTCTATTTCTTCTGATAAATTTCCCTGAAAGAAACAAAAGCATTCAGAATAGTTCCCTCAATGATATAGCTGAATATGATTTCAGGGTTCTTTTCCTCCCCCTAAAAATGAGTCATGAGTTATGAATATATGAGAGTACTAAGAGAACTAGTTTCTTGAATCATGCCTTTTTAGTCATCTTTTCTTTGCTGCAAAAATGTTCCACTCTGGTGTAATCAACATTAAAATGGAACGTTTGAAAAAAGTATGGACCCAGGAAAAATGAATTCTTCCAAAAAATCAGAATTTGAAAGAGCAGAACAGAGTTATGAGGTAAATGTTAAAAAAGAAATCAAATGGGCTACACATAATGACTTCCAAAGAACACAGGATGGCAAGAGGGGGAAAGAGTAACTTTAAGCGGAGAAACACAACCTGATGACCAAGGTCGGCATCGAGAGTGGTACCGGCATCGATAGTAGGTACCCTTGATGTGATGTGATGAGAATGGCCACTTTATATTTGTGGTCTTCCTCCCCACAGCCCATAACCCCCAGCTAACTGTGAGGAAAACATCAGATAAATCCCTGTTGAGGGGCATTTTACAAAATACCTGATTACTCAAAACTGTCAAGGTCATCAAAACCAAAGTCTGAGAAACTGTCACAGCCCAGAGGAGCCCAAGGAAACATGACAGCTAAATGTAATGTGGTGTCCTGGATGGGATCCTGGAACAGAAAAAGGAAATCTGGGTAAGTATGGGCTTTAGTTAATAATATATCAATATTGGTTCATTAATTGTGACAAAAGTGCCATACTTATGTAAGATATTAATGATAGGAGAAACTGGATTCAGGGAATTCTCTGTATTATCTTTGAAACTTTTCTGTAAATCTAAAGCTATTCTAAAATTTTAAAAGTTATTTAAAAATAACCCAAAAATTATAAAAGTATTAGAAGAAGTCAATGACAGTTCCAGACAAGATGACCTAGACATATTTTTCTCTATTCCTCCTACTAAGTAGAGCTAAAAACTCTGGACATAATGTATAATACAAATAATAGAAGATTCTGATGAAAGGTGGAAGGAAAAAGAAGACTAGGGATCTCCAGACTCAAGGAATGGCACAGCACTGAGTTCCCTGGATTTTCCTTTTGCCTTCTGTATATCTTGGACAGGGCAGTGGAAGAGCCTGCAACCAGAAAGGCCACTGGGCACAACAAATATAAAAATCCCAAAGAAAAGCCTTCTCTCTCTAGCCAAAGGACCAGGAAAGGGGCATCCTAGACCCTAGCAGCGCAGAAACTTTTTTGACAATGCCTGCCCTACATCAGCCAAACACCACGGGGAGGAAAAAAACAACAACCATGCCCCATCCTACCCCCCACCATCAGTGGAGACAGAATGGGAGCCTGGACTCCCATCCCCACCTGGGAGTTACAGGTGCAATCCCCCTTCCCACAGTGTCACCAGAGGTCAAGTGGGGAGTGTGGTCTTTAACCCCACCAGTGTGGTATCAGCAGAAAATTTAAACAAGATCCAGAATCTCAAAATACCCAAAATGCCCAGGGTACAATAGCAAATCACTCGTTAATATCAAGAATCAGAAAAATCTCAACTTGAGTGAGAAAAGATGACACTGATGCTGAGGTTGTCTCACAAGAGTTTTAAAGCAGCCCTCATAAAAATCCTTCAATGAGCAATTATAAGCACACTTGAAACAAATAGGGAGAAAATGGTCTGAGAAAACAAATAGAAGCCATAAAGAAAAATCAAATGGAAATTTTAGAACTGAAAAATGCAATAACCAAAATTTAAAACTCACTGGTTGGTCTCAATAACAGAATGGAGATGACAGAAGAAAAGAATTAGTGATCTTGAAGACTGAACAACAGAAAGAACCCAAACTGAACAACAGAGAGAAAAGTCACTGAAAAAAAAATAATAATACAGAGCCTCAGAGACCTGTGGGGCAATGGCAAAAGAGCTAACATCTGTGTCACTGGAGTCCCAAAAGGAGAAAGGTGTGGGGCTGAAAAAATATTTGAAGAAATAATGGCTGAAATTTCCCCAATGTTGGCCAAAGGCATCAACTTACAAATTCAGTAAGTCTCAAGGGAAATAAAAAATATATTCAACTGAATGAAAATACAACATATAAAAATTTGTGGGCCACAGCCAAAGCAACCTGAGAGGGAGATTTATGGCCTTAAATGCTTACATTAGAAAAGAAGGCCTCAAATAATGTAAGCACTCACCTCAAAGTGCTCTTCTTTTTTAGATAAAGAAGAGCAAAAATAAAACTGCTAACAAACAGCTTGAAGGAAATAAGAGCCAAAGTCAATGAAATGAAAAAACATAAACATAATAGAGAGAAACAATGAAACAAACAAAACTTGGGTTCTTTGAAAAGATTGATAACATTGATAAACCCCTAGCAAGTCTGACAAAGAAGAAAGAAAACACGAATTACCAATACCAAAAATAAAACCTGAGCTACCACTGCAAACTCTGCGGACATATAAGAATCCTATAAACAGCTTTACCCATATCAACACAGATGAGATGGACCAATGCCTTGAAAACCACAAACTGCCAAAACTCACCCAATATGAAACAGATAATTTCAAAAGCCCAGTAACAAAGAAATTGGGTTCATAATTTAAAATTTAAAAAACTTTCTCAGAGGTCCCACAAATTTGGTGATTCACTTGAAGAACCCACAGGATTCAACATAGTTACACTTACAGCTAAGATTTGTTGCAGCAAAGGAGACATTGCAAGGACAGCAGGAAAAAAGATACCCAGAGGCAAAGCCTGCAGAGATCAAATGCACATTTTCTTGTCCTCCCTCTGCAGGATCACACAAATACATCTCCAGCTGCAAACTGCAGGAACACGTGCAAGATGACCTTGCCCAGGAAATCCCGCTGGGATCTTGGAGTCCAGAATTCTTAGAGCTGGTCACACATACCTGCCATATGACCAACCATGGTCTCAAACCAGGGGTTTACTTCAAACATGGTGACAGTCTGGTCCATCTTGGCACATGCTTTGGGCATATAGGATAACATCTTAGCCAGTAGCTAGGTGAATATTCCAGGAGTTTAGTTCTCAGAGTTTGACCAAGGGTCATTACTGTGGCTGCAAAGATAAGTGAGAAATGAGTGAAACAGACCTGCTGTGTTAGCTCTTTCCTCACACTCTCAAAAAAGAAACCTGCAGGCCCAGAGTGTTTCATTGGAGAAGGCTACCCACATTTAAAGAAAAATTAACACCTCTTATATACAGTCTCCAGAAAATAGAAGAGGGAGCACTTCCTAACTCATATTGTGAGGCCAGTATCACCCTGACACAAACTTTCAGGAAAATGAACTGGCAGTAGATTCTAAAGGCTTAAACCTATCTGATGCAGTAATTCCACTTCTATGGATTTATCCTGAATAAATAGAGGTGACCCAATGGTTTAGCACAAAGACATTCATAAGCAAACATCCAACAGGAGACTGGCAAATAGTCATATATCCATACAACGGATAGCCAAGTAGCCATTTCAAATGACATGGAAAGGGGGTTATGTAGGGAGATTCTAGGAGACGCTGGCTTGGCCTCATGGCTGAGGCCCTCTTCTTTCCTTCTCAATCTAAAGCCCATCAGCGGGTAATCGGATAAACAAATTGTAGTACATCTACACAATGGATCACTGCTCAGCAGTAAAAAAAGAATGAATTACCCATCTCTGCAGCCACAACTTGGAGGAATCTCACAACATTATGCTGGGCAAAATAAACCAGATATAAAAGAATCCAGATTGTACACTTCTATTTATATGAATTTCTAGAAATTTTAGGAGAGGGAAAGCTCATTTATAGTGACAGTAAGGAGATCAGTGGTTGCCGGGGTGGCGTGGGGTGGAGTGGAGAGGATTGAGAAGAGGTTCAAGGGGAAATTTTGGGGTGATGGAAATGTTTGACCTCTTGATCATGGTCATGGTTACGAAAGTGTATGTTAAAACTCATCAAAATATACTCTTTAACAAATGTGCATTTCAGGTATCCATTTTGATGCATTTTGACAAATGTATACACCCATACATAAATTTACACACCCACATATAAACTTCTTTTCCTTATTGACTCTACTTTTATTTATACTAGCTTTATTTCTTTATAATTCATATCATACAATTTGTTTATACATTTAAAGTTTTAGCATGCTTACAGAGTTATGCAACTACCATCACAATCAATTTTAGAATATTTTCTTCACCCCAGAAAGGAAGCCTGTACCCATTAGTAGTCACTCCCCGTTTCTCCCAAAACCTCACACCTCAGTGTCAGGCAACAACTAATCTACTTACTGTCTCTGTGGATTTGCATATTCTGGACATTTCACATAAATGGAATCATATGATATGTGACCTTTTGAGTCTGGTTTCTTTCATTTAGCGTAATGCTTTCAAGGTTCAACCATATTCTAATATGTATCTGTACTTCATTTTTTTTATTGCCAAATAATATTCCATTTTATTTTCCATGCATCCATTGATATTTGTGTTTCCACTTTGGGGCTATTATGAATAATGCTGCTATGAATATTCTTGTATAAATTTTTGCATGGACATATGTTTCCATTTCTCTTGGGTATCTATTTAGGAGCAGAATTGCTGGGTCATATAGTAACTCTATGTTTAACCTTCTGAAGAACCATCAGACTATTTACCAAAGTCACTGAATCATTTTACAGATTATTTCTTTTGAGGTACTTTCTTATCAGGTTTCAGGTCAAAAAAATGCTTGTAAAATCTCCCTAACGGTTAGATTCCTTCTAGGATTGACTAACTGAAAAACTATTAGCATGTGTTTCACTCAAAGATGGTATTTCTATAAAAATCAAATCATGAAATGGATAAACATAAAGCATAATTATTAACTTCCCCTAATACTATACATAAAATTCATTTAGGTTTAGAACTAGATGTAGAGAACCATAAAACCTTATAAAAGTGGGCTATTTTTTAAATATTTTTTATCACATTTTTTATCTATGATTTTAAAGACAGAAACTTAATTTGTTTCTTAACTTGAGTCATATTTCCTAGGTTTTGTAGAGTTCCTTGATGCTTGGAGTAGAAATCTCCCTACAATATTTTTTTTCCCCATGTTTTAGTTTGCTAAGCTGCTCAGAGCAGATACCATGAAATGGATTGGCTTTAACAATGGGAATTTACTAGCTTACAGGCTTACAGTTTTGAGGCCGTGAAAATATCCAAATCAAGGCATCGTCAAAGCGATGCTTTCTTCTTAAAGACCAGCTGCCAGCGATCCCACTCCTCTGCCACGTGACAAGGCACATGGTGGCATCTGCTGGTCTCTCCTTCTCTTCCAAGTTACATTGCTTTCAGCTTCTTGCTGCCATGGCTCTCTCTCTGTCTCTCTGTCTGAATTTCATTCTCTTACAATGGACACTAGTAAGACGATTAAGATCCTCTCTGAATGAGGTGGGTCACATCTTAACTGAAGTAGCCTCACCAAAAGTCCTACTTACAATGGGTCCACACCCATAGGAATGGATGACCTTTCAGAACATACTTATCTCGGGTACATACAGCTTAAAACCATCATACTTCACCTGCTGGACCCCACTAAGACATGTTCTTTCCACATGCAAATACCTTCATTCCATCACAATATCCCAAAGCCTTAGTCATTTTAGTAAGAATACTCCATTGGTTACAGGTACGGTCTGTCCTGGGGCACAGGTCCCCTCCATCTCTGGACCCTTTTCACATACATGGATGGGTCCACTCTCTTGGCTCCAGAAGATGTCTTTGGTCCAGACCTCAGCTTCCATGGTTCTTCCTTTGAAGTCATTTTCCCCTCAATCTATCCCTTTTCTGTCCATTTTAGTTATTTTCTTACGGACAGTTTTGAGGCTGTGTAAATGTCCAAATCAAGGCATCATCAAGGTGAAGCTTTCTTCTTGAAGACCAGCTGCCAGCAGTGCTTGGCTCCTCTGCCACACAGCAAGACACCTGGTGGCATCTGCTGGTCTCTCCCTTGTCTTCCACGTTTCTTTGCTTTCAGCTTTTTGCGTCCGTAGCTTTCTCTGTCACCCACATATAAATTTAAATAGATGTTGAGCTATACAAATTCTATGTCAATAAATTGATAAAGAAGACTAATAAGAGCCTGGCAGCTGTCCTTACCCCCTATTCGCCACACAGCAGTCAGACTGGTGCTTTGAAAACATGGCAGATCATGCCTCTTCTGTGCTAAAACTGTCCCATGGCACCCATCTCACTTAGAGCAAACACCAGTCTCACAGCCCCTACAAAGCCCCACCTGCTCTGCAATACCCATGCCCCCCCCCCTTACTCTCGGAGCTCACTTACCACTCTCCCACCCCCTCCACTGCAGCTACCCCGGCCCCCTCCCTGTGTCTGAAATTCCTAGGCATGTTCCACTCAAAGCTTTTTTTTTAATTGAGGTAAAATTTACATAGTATAAAACTGATCATAACCATTTTAAAGTGATCAGTTCAGTGGCAATGTTCCAGAACATTTTCCTTACCCCAAAAGGAAATCCCTGACCCATCAAGCGATCAGTCCCTATTCCCTCCTCCTCACAACCTCTGGCAACCACTAATCTGCTTCCTGTCTCTGTGGATTAACCCCTTCAGGTCATTTCCTATAAATGGAATCATATAATATGTGACCTTTTGTGTCTGGCTTCTTGTACTTAGCCTAATGTTTTCAAGGTTCATCCACATTTCAGCAGGTAAGACTGAATAATATTCCACTGTATGGATAGACCACATTTTGTTCATCCATTCATCAGTTGATGGACACTTGGGTTGTTTCCACCTTTAGCTATTGTGAATAATGCTGCTGTGAACATTCATGTACAAGTATTTGAATGCCTGCTTTTTTTGGGGGCGGGGGGGTGGGGAGCATATACCTAGGAGTGGAAATTGCTGGGTCTTTCTTGTACCTTAAACTTTCTTCTGTGTTTTCCATCTTTTGTCTCTGTGTACTGCATTCTGGATGATTTCTTCTGCCAGTTCACTAATTTTTCTCTGCTGCCAAATATATCCATTTAAGGCTTTTCTTTTCTTTCTCCTTCTCTGACCATGAAGTATAACAAACACAAAGAAAAGCACGTAAAACATCAATGTACAACTTAATGAGTTGTGTGACACAAGCTTCTGTGTAACCATCACCTGTCAGAGGCTGAACATTGCCCCCATCACAGAGACCTCCTGCACCCTCTTCCTGATCACCACCCCCTCCTCCCTAGAAGCAATCACCATCCTGACTCTTCTTATACTCATTTATTGGCTTCTTTATACTTTTGTAATACATTCTTAACCACTTCCAGAGATATCCCTGAGGCCTACAGTTCAGTTTTGCCTAGTTTTGAACTCTCTATGAATGGCAGCACTATCATCTAGCCATCATCTATTTATATATCTCTCTATATATCCTTTGGTATCTTGCTTCTTTTGCTCAACACTGTGATGTGAGCTAATCCATGTTGTTGCTAGATCTGTAGCTTACTTATTTGTATGGCTGATTGATATTACACAGTATGTAATGATTTTATCCATTCTGTTATAGACATTTGGGTTGTTTCTCCTTTGGGGTTATTAGACACAATGCAGCTATGAGAACATATGTCCCCTACTACGCACATGTATGCATTATTCTTAAGATACGTATTTAGGACTAGAACTGCCAGGTAGAAGTGTGTAGCTTCAACCTGACTAGATAATGCCAAACTGTTTTCCCCAGTGGTTGCAGTAGTTTATACTCCTGCCTGCAATGTGTTCCCCTGGTTCCATATCCTCACCTGCACTTGGTATTTTCAGACTTTACATTTTTGCCAATTTGGAGAGAAGCGACATCCTCAATAATGAGTTTTCCAGTCCATGAACATAATATGTAGCTCTCCATTTATTTAGCTCTTCTTTGATGTCTGTCATTTAGACTGTCACAGTTTTCTACCTACAGGTCTTACTCGTCTTTTGCCAGATTTATTCCTACCCACTTAAATTTCTTATTCCATAGTAAATAGCTCCCATTTTTAAAGTTCATTTTGTTTACTGCTGCATATAGGAAGTTCTTTGTCTTTAACTGAAGTGTTATTTCCATTCACATTAATGTAATAGGTATAAATGGCTTTTAAATATCCTATCTTATGCTTTTTATTTGTCCTCCTCTTGTTTCTATTTCTCTTTCTTACTTAATTTTAGGTTGGTTACATTGCATTTCCCCCCTCTGCTGATTTGGAAATTATATATTATTTCTGCTTTTTTTAGTGATTACTCTAGTCCACTGAGTTTTACATTTTGGTTGCTAAGTTTTTCATTTCTAAAAGTTCTACTTGGTTCCTTTTCAAATCTGTTTGATCACTTTTTATTGTTTTTCTGTTCCTTTCAAATATTTTAAGTTTGTCCTTTTTTAAAGCTGTAAGAAGAGATATTTTATGATCTCAGTCCAATAATTCCACTATCTGAGGTCTTTGGGATCAGTTGTTGCCCTCACCTCTGCTGATATTCTCCTACAAAGCCTTTTCTCTCCTGTGCTTTATCTTTGATTATATGCTGCTCATTTCCCTTGAAAAGTACTTCTGGGGCTTTCCCTAGGCCTCTTATGAGAAGATTTCCTCCAGAGAGGATTTGCATTTGCTTTTGCCAGATGTCTGGGGCACTGTCAGACCAGAACCATTTTCAACTCAATTCCCTGCTTGAGTTTTCTTGAACCACTTCTGAGATGCAAATCTGGGCTACTGTTCCTCAGGAAAACTGGGTTTGGTTTACTGGCTCAGCGCCCTTTTCCCCTTTGCTCTTCCTTTTACCAAAGGAAGGTGGGTGCACTTCTGCTCTGTCCTTACCCTCAGAGTGTGTTTGGTGGGAGGAGGGAGAAGTGGTTGATGGATCTGACTTCTCACCTTAGGTGTCCCCTAGACTTTCACTTCTGTCCCTCAAGCTGTGGGGCCAGTCAGCTAAACTGCAAATCGGTTTCACAAAAGTTTCCTGCTGGGTTGGCCAAGGCTTCAGGGAAAAGGCAGTTTTTAAAAGTTTTTTAAGAATTCACTTATCCCTTTGGGTTCTCACTGTGTCCTAAATTTTGACCTGGAAATTTTTCACTATCTCACTAGATCTTCAGTGCTTTTAAGATGCTTTATTAGACTTCATGCAGCATTTTTAGTTTCCCGCAGGGGGAAGGTTGGCCACAGTTTATGAACAGCCTTCACACTTTGCGTAAAATGCCCTTCTCCATCTGCCAAATTGATCCTTTACGACCCAGTCCAAATATTTCCTCAATGAAACCTTTCCCATATCTTCAAAGAAGGGTTAGTTCCACTCTCTTCTGAGCTCCCAAAGCACTCTCTACCCTGCACTTTTAGAGGCTTCATCCTTCTGTATTGTTGGCATGGGGGGTGAGAAGGTAGGGACTCTGTGTTCTTCATTCATCAAACATTTTTCGAGTGCTTACGTATATCAGGCACTGGGCTAGGTTCACTGGGGCCCCAGCATTCACAGTGTTCGCAATTTGGAGGAGAGGTTGCTGGCCAAGTAACTGCCCCTCTGCCATTCCACCCACTACCAACCCTGTCAATGCTGGGGCCCCAGTCAGCAAAGTTTTGTAAGCCCCTAAATATTCAACTTGATGCCACATTCTCAATAAAGTATTAGTGGTTGACAATAAGGAAGCCGTTTTGAAAGTGGGGGGGGGGGGGGAACGTCACAGTTTGTAAAGGAGAAAGATATTTCCAGTAGGGTGTGATGAGTGCAGTGGTGGACAGGAGCAAAAGAGGCTGAGGAGGCGTGAGGGAGCAACACCTGTCTGGGACCGAGAAGCTCGTGGAGAGCTTTTTGTACGAGAGGATGCTTGGCTGGATCTCACAGAGCTCCAATTGTCAGCCAAAGGAGCGATATGTGCAAAGCTCTAGAGGTGTGGAAAGACGCGGTTTAAGAACACGTGGTAGAGATAAGACAGCCCAAAAGATCTTAAGCTGAGGAGAGTCAGGAAGTGATCTGCAACGTAGATGATTGGTTTGGTAGCAGGGGCTAGCTGGGCTGGTGGTGGGTGGGGGCTAGGGATCCAAGGCAAGGAACAAGTAGCTCAGAAAGGGGCTGTGGAAGTAATTATCTCCTCGGTCCTGGAGCCTGGGCTCTCCTCCCCTGCTGACACGCTCCCCAATGCTATTTCAACATGCTCAGGTCTCTATTTTTTTAACCAGATGTCTTCCTCTAGCAGCCACCTATCTCCTTCTCCAGCCTTCACACCCAACGACTTCATCTGCCTTCTCCAACTACACTGAATCTGCTCTTGCCAAGGGGCCATAATCCCGTATTTGCAAAATCCAAGCAATCCTTTCCAATTTCTCAGCAGCATACAATATTGACCATTCTCCTCTTCTTAAAGCTCTTTCCTTGGCAGAGGGATACTCTTTTCTGGTTCTCCTCCCACCTCTTGGGCTCTTCCTCAACCTTCCTTTAAATGTGCCTCTGGGTATTTCCCTAGGCTCACCCCTCTTCTCACTACAGGCCCTGCACACATGTAAGGCTTCCTCCCCCATCCTGATGCTGAAGTCCCTCCCAGCACAGGGTGGGCCCTGATATTTCACCCCATCTACCCCTCTCCCTCTGCTCATTGCTCTCCCTCACTCTCTACATCCAGTCTGTTACCAAGTCCTGGTGAACCTGCCATCAAAATATCTCTGGTATCCATTCCCCAGACCCCACCTCAGTCCAGCCTCTCCCTGAATCCCTCTTCACCACGACCAGTGCCTCCCCACCTCCTGCTCCCTATACCATCCTCCCCAGTGCTGTCAGTGACAAACACGACCTTGCTCTTCTCTGGCTTCAACTTCCAGTGGCTCCCCGTGGTCCACAGCATGGCATCTCAGCTCCTTTAGCTGAGCCCACAGACCCTACGTGATCTGGAGTGGGCTCCCTCTTTAGTCCTCATCCCTTGCCTTTCTCCTCTACATATAAGACATGCCCCAGCCAGGGAGGCTGTCCCACCAGCCACTCCACCTCCTTTTGTACACACTGTTTCCTTTCTTTGGGAATCCCTTATGATTTATGGAGCACCTACTTTTTGTCAGGGAATATACATCATTTCATAGGATCCTCAAAATAACGTTATGAGGTAGTTATTCTTATTTCCATTTTACAGAGGATAAAACTGAGGCTTAGAGAGACTGAGAAACTTGCTCAAGGTCACTCAACCTAGGTAGTGGAGCTGGATCTTAGCCTTTACATGAAACTGTCCTTGATCCCCTTTCGATGCCTGACTGGCTCCTACTCACCTTTAAAAACAAACTCTGCCATTACCACTTCAAAACTTTTCCCTAACTTTCCAGTCTTAAGTTCAAGACCAACCTACCTTGGAGCCTCAGTCATCACAGGAGATAGGCCAAGACCTTTCTCTCAGTGCCTTCATTACACCGGGTAACTGAAAAACTGTTTCTATGTTCCAAACGCAGCCAGAAGCAAAGAGGCCAGGAATGCAGAGACTTGTCTGGGAAATAGATACAGAAAGTTCTGGAATAGAAAAACTGGACCCAAAGGAAGATTGTATTGTGTGCTCACCAGGACTTCATAAAGAATGTTTTTCTATGATTATAAAAAAGAAGTGAGCTAACTGACTTTTGCATGTAGAGCTCAGGCAATTCACTGAACAAAAGCCTTGTAAGTATAAAAAAATCTACTTAACTTACAGATTTCTGCAGGCCTTTCCACTACGTTCGTCCCATGTCAGCTGTTAAATCAGTAAAATCTCAGCATTTTAAAAATATCTCAACAATTTTGACATTTAGGAGCATTCGATGCCTCAGCTAGCTCTCCGATTTGCCTAGCTTGATACTCTCTTGTTTTTCAGAGGAAATGGCCCCTATTCAGCTCTTAGTCACTGTTGGCCTTCTGGAACATCCTTTGTAGCATCTGTGCCCATTCACGTGGTGAGAGGGGGTGTCCTTTATCCTAGAACATTTTGAGTCATTTAGCTCGTGCAGGCATTTTTCTCATGAATAACTGAGCTACCTGACTTTTTACTGGAACCAGATGATTTTGCATCAGAATTACTTTTCTTTAAAGTTGATCTACCCCATATCTAGAGATGATAGTGCCTAGTAAAATTGCTGTGAACTGAGTCAAAAAGGCCTGGGGGGTCTTCTATTACAGGCCATGAGCTTTCAGAAAATTACTTAGCCTCTTCAGTTCTGTTCCTTCGCTTGCACCATGAGCAGCTGGATTAAAGGGCTTCAGTCCCTCCCTGCTGTAAAATTCTAAAATTTTGATATAAAACACACCCGCAGAATTCATCACACTGCCCTCCTTATTCACCCAATAAATACAGATTATTACATTAAATTCTGAACTTCAACCCAGTAACCCAATCATTACCCATCTCAAATACCCCTTAGCAACACAGACACAGCTCATGGAAGTGACTAGATTTACAGGGCCCAACTGTGGACATGTAGTAGTGATATCAGACTTAGTAGCCCCAATTCTGCCATTAGACCTCCCATCTCATTCAAAACATATCCTTCTGGCTTGGCTCTCATGCTCCCTCAATGTTTTATGGAGTCCTGACCCCATGACTTACCAAGGTCCTTGCAGTCCTATATTTAACGCTTCTCAGATTTAATAAATATGTATTAAAGGCCCCATAGTATGGGAGAAAATCTCATACAAATTAAAATACAAGTCCATGTGCTAAATGGCAACTAGGAATATAAAGTAATGAGACTTCTGGAAAAGAGAAGATTACTTCCAAATGAGCAGTAACTGGGCATGTTAAAACTCTTTATGTCCACAAAATTAATCTTTAGTATAAATGCTCTGATGTTTAATAAGCTTTCAGTGTCCTTGGAAAGCTCCTCCCACTTCATTTCTCCACTATGAATTCTCTGATGTCTAATGAGATAGGAGCTTGAATTGAAAACTCAATTCAATTGAAAAACTTCTGCAAAAAGTTCCTGCTTTTCAATCAACATCCTCTTCTCACCAGACCCACCAGATTTTTCACCAGACTTTTTCCCCCCAGTATGAATTCTCAGATGATGCATCAGGCTTGATCACCAACTGAAGGGCTTCCCATATTCTCTTGCCCTTCTAAGGCTTTTCTCCACTATGAATTTTCTGATGATGAGGAAGGGCTGAACTCCCTCCAAACAATTTCCCATATGCTTTGCACCTGTAGGGTTTCTCTCAGTGTGGATTATTTGGTGCTGAATAAGATTTACACTTTTCCTGGACAGCTTTTCTGTATTTCTTACACTTGTAGGAATTCTCTCCTGTAGGAATGACCCGCTGTCGCCTCTGGCTTAAGTGACGTTCTTCCCACAGTCATCACACTTACGGGCTTGAGAAGCTCCAAGGTCCACCTGAAGGTTTTTCCAAACCCTTTGCACTCACAGGGTTTCTCTCTAGTGTGAATTCCCTGATGTCGAATAAAGTGTGAGGCCCAAAAAAAGATTTCCCACATTCAAAACAGTTAAAGATTTCCTCTCCAACATGACTTGTATGCCGAATGAGTTTTCTTTTCCCTAGAAAGCTCTTCTACAGGGACAGTTTAAGGATTGAGCTCTGGTTGGAAATTTTCCCACATTCATCACATTCATAGAACTTCTCTCCACTATGAATACACTTGTGCCTAAGATCTGAACTACACTGAAATGCTTTCCCGCATTCCTTACAGTCACACCGCTTTTCTCCAGTGTGGATTCTGATGTACAAGATGTGCACCTGGAATAACATTTTCCCACACTCGTTACATTAAGATTTTATATCTAGCATGAATCCTATAGTATTATGTTCTGATTCCACATAGCACTTGATCAGAGCTATGGTGTTGTTCTTCCATAGAAACTGTCTGATGTATACTAACCATTCAGCTCTCAGAGCCCCCCCAAAGCTGCTCTAGACTGTTTCCGTATTCACAGATATCCCCAAACTCAGATGTGTAGACAACTGTCCTTGGGCATCTTCTCAGTGCCACAATCAATTATTTCACTTCCGCAAAAGTTCCTGCTTTTCAATCAACATCCTGTTCTCACCAGACTCACAAGTGGGAACAACAGAAATTACCGATATCACCAATTCCCTGTGCAGAATTGAGTATCTATGGAGTTTCAGGGGCAAGCTTAAGGAAGAGATGCTTTTCAGAGATGCTTCTGAGTATCTATATCTATATCTATATCTATATCTATATCTATATCTATATATACTCCTTTGTCTCTGAGAGTTGACACTTTATCCATAGTAGATGCAGAGTAAGAGGGAGCACTGTCCACAAGACCACTCTCACTTCTGACACCAATTTGCAAGTTCAGGGAGTTTCCGAAAACACCCTCAGTTTTGATAATTTGCTAGGACTCACAAAACTCACCAAAAGCTGTTATATTTATGATTACAGTTTACTACAGGGAAAGGATACAGACTAAAATCAGCTAAGGGAAGAGAATAATGGGGCAGAGTCCAGGAGAGTTCCCAGCATAGTTTCCAGCTGTCCTTTCCCTGTGGAGTCATGGACAGCGTTAAATCTTCCTACCATGGGTGACAACACCCATGGAGCACTGCCAACCAAGGTGGTTCCCCCAAGCCTTCCTATCCAGAGTCTTTACTGAGACTCAGCCACATAAACCTGGCTGACTCCAGCTCCTCGGGAGGCTGAGCTGATACCATGTGACCCAAATCCTCCATGCTAAACAAAGACACAACAATCAGGCATGGCATGCCAAGGAGCCAGGAGCAAGGGCCAGACTTCTCTTTGGGCAAGGTTAAATTCTTTACTACACAGCAGACAATAACAAAATATTTGTGGATTGAATATAAATAGATATAAAGACATCCTTCTGTGAAAATAGCTTTGATTTTTCTGGTCTAGAGCTGGTTGACCAGTATGTTTATAATGTTTATTCTTGTGACAGTGATAAGTTGACTTTACTAACGACCTATTTCTTGGTGGAGTCAAGATTCAGGATAGCCTTGAAAAAATTTACCAGTATTGATATAGGAGTTTGGCTCTGGGACTCTATGGAGAAAAAGTGGGAGACAACCAGTGGAGCTCTAGAATATGTACAAAGGTGGAACTTAGGTATGATAATCTGATGGGAAAGGGGTGGAGCTGGGTCAGCATAGTAAGCATTGAGATTTTACTAGGACTATAATAGAATCTCTTGGGATCATTTTGGGAAAGGGAGGTTAATGAAGATTATGGGGAGTGAAATCCTCCTAAGCTAGTCCCGACGCTGCCACAACTTTCAGCATCCCGTGATCATTCAGGAAGGTTCCTTTCCTTTTGTTATTGTGAAAGTGAGGTGGGGGCAATTAATTTAGTAGTTCCAGTTGCATCAGACATTAACTAAGACAATTGTGCATAAAGCCATGAAGTCACTGGGTGACCCCACAATGATTACCATTAACTTTTAGAGCTTGGGGAGGCAGAGACTAGGAATGCTATCCTAGCCAAGGGAACTCTAGACTCATTTTTCTACTAGTAATATGGCCATGCTAAATAAGTGAATGAATGAATGAATGAATGAACAAATCTGGATCTTGTGGGAAAACACTGCTACTTGGTGCAAGCACTGCTAAATTTGTTGAAAGTTAAGGAAAATAAGCAAAGCATACAAAAAGGGAACTTGCTGACTCCTATTTGATTTCCAACCAAGTAAGCTCAGAGGTACAAAAAGAGGGAGTCACCTATTTCACTTACCTTGGCCAGGATAGCAACATGTTATTAGCACTTGAACCAAAAGGCTCATTTATGATGAGCTTCTATGATTTTGTTGTTAATTCATTAACCTGTCAGCCACAAAGGCAAAGTAGACATAGAAAATAATGGAAGCCAAATGAAGCAGGAAGGATCACCAAGAGGAAGCCAAGTTGGGAAAAAAGTAAAGAAACAGAACATTCGAGTACAGAGACAACATTTAGGAAGATGCTAGATGTTATCAGTAGACAGATTGGTCTTTAGCCACCTGGCCAAAATCTGGCAAAAGGGAAAAGAATAAAAGTTATGGAAAAACTTAATTGAAAGGAAATATTACGATGTCAAAGAATAGCATGACTTATAATCTGTCTTGTTATAACTTACAGATTGAAAATAAATTTAATATATGAATTCAAATATCTCCTCCTTTGTACTGCAATGTATTCCTGAGAATCATGTTTCAAAGCAGATCATATTTCCTGAATGAATAAAGGTACATTCCCGACCCAAGAGAGAGCATCATCTAAATCACAACTTTAAATAAAATAGCATGAAAGAAAATACTCAAATATTCTAAAAGTAGGCTCCAAGTTCTATACAGTTGGCATGGAGGTACTTATAAAACGGAAAGCCTCATTTAACTGATATGCTCCAAAATATAAATTCAGCACATATAAACCGCAACTCATATCTAAGGTTTGGGAGCTGGTTAATATCAGTGTCAAGTCATCATAAACACGGGCACAATCTTTTTGGACTCCTTATATTTAAAAGCACTCTCTGAGGAGAATATACACAGATGGCCCAGATCGCCTACAAAGGACTGTCCAGGGGAGTCTGGGTTGAAGGCCGCTTCTCCTGATAGATTTCTCTGTAGCAAGCAGCGGCATTCAGAATCATTCCATTGACCTTAGAGCTGCGCTTGGAGTTGGGATCATTCTTTTCGAAAATAGTCATTGCAGTGTCTAAGTAGCCGAGCGCCTCACTAAGAACTTCAGGTGTGAGGGTGTGAAGGGAAGGGGTCTCCTCCATCTGGTCCTCCCCATACTCCTCTTTTCTTTTCTCTGCCAGTGGTGCTTCGTAAAGGCTCCACCCTGATATAATTAACATAAGCAGAAAGTTACTTAATAAAAACAGACACCGTCAAACCTCATTAACATACCCCACTAATTCATAAGTTGCCATGACTTGAATAGGAGTTAGGCTCTCTGACTTCTTTTATCCGTTCAATAAACATGTATTAGTTTCCTACTTAGTAGAAGCAAGGTGCTGTTGGGAGGGGTGTCCACAAAGGTGGTAAGGCAGGAGGACCGGGTCCTCAGGAACCCTAAAATCTACTTTCTACAATTACAGTCAACTCTCGTTTATCTGAGGGTCAAAGCCACGTCCCTTAGATTTTAACCACAGTTAAAAACCAGAGCATATGTGAAAAACGTAAATAACTACATCCCAGCAAAAAGCATCAGCATATTAGCAACAGTCCATAATTTGGAATTACGTATCAACCAGAGCTGCCACATTTTGTCTGCTATGGAACCTCTCGCCTTGCCTGTTGGCTGTCCATCCTCCAGGGCTGCCGGGCTAAAGACTCGGAACTCAGGGACCCTTTCTCTACGCAAAATTTATTTATATGGCAGTCAGGAAGTAGCACTTTGCTCTGCCTGCTCCAAATTCTTTTATTTTTAACCTAAACCATGGAAAAGTAGGTGTAGGGGGGACTGGAAGCCAAGATGAAGGTAAAAGCCCAGGAGTTGGCTGTGACAAGCTTTGGGACTGGAATGAACACCTTTCAACTGTGCAGTACTGAGCTGGGGACCGAACACACAGAAAGGAGAGCCATCGGAAGGCGGGGGGACGGTGTGGAAGGGGGCAGACATTGAGGAGCTGGTTCATTCAACCTCTGGGTTGAGTGGCTCGGCTGGGATGAACTGCTTGAAGGCTTGAGGCAAGGACTCACGGGCGAGGAGGCAGCTGGTGGAAACCAGATCACACACGGTGCTACCCTTTGTCACCCAGGGTAGAGACTTGTTTGGTTTTTTTTTGTCATTGCCCCCCACCCGTGGGGTAAAAAAACACTTTAAGAATTTGATGAAATCTACGGACCCTTTCTTCCTCCAGAAAAATGTCTATTATACATATATGTGTATATATTTTTTTTCACAGACGTTTTTGGAGTTCACGAATTCAAGTCCATCCGGAGATACCATCACCACCCCACCGCCAGGTTAAGGACCCTAGATGTCCGCTAGACTATGAGAAAGCATGAAGGATGGTGTTCTCAGTAGCCAACTCCATCCTACTCTTTTGAAAAACAACAGAGCTCAGTTAAAAAGCAGATAATAAACTTCTTTAAGTGTTACAAGCATGGCTGTTTTTTGTCAAGCAATTATGTGATTTTTTTTTTTTTTGGTATTTTGGTTTTAAAACTATTTTACTTGTACTTAAAGTATTTTGTACTTTTCAATAATGTCTATAAAATAGTGAAATGTATAAATATATGTAGTGTTAACTAAATAGGTTTACATTTAAAAATATACATTTCGCATCATGTTTTGTTTTAATCACCATCTTGAGGCCTACATGACCACCCTCCCATCCCCCTATAAGTAACCAGAAATTGATGGTGCTTCCTAACCATACTTCACATTTCAAGGGAATAATCAAATTAGTTAAGTGAACTGACAACTTCCAAGTGCCTTTTTTATATTGATTTATTTGCAAATAGTCAACACATTAATATAGAACATTCCTATTACAGAATGACCCCCAAGGGCTTTCATTAATTAATACTAGGTCAACTTGCTATACTTGAAAGTGATAAGGCTATACTCCTTAAAAAAAAAAAAAAAAAAAAAGAAATCCACAACTTGTAGTATAAGACCTACTATGTGAGCATAATACTAATTTTGCTCTGATTCAAAATTATTTTTTTCACATGCAAATTAGTCTAGGTCAGCATGTGAAATTAAAGTATAGCAATCAGGAAAATAAAGCAATGAAAAGGAGAAACTGGAGTAATAATTTAGAATATTAAATAATATAAGAGTTGCTTTTAATATCATGGTAGTAGTGCTTTGGGGGCTGAGGCTAGGATTGGGATTATAAAAGAAATAAATTATTTGAAATACTAGAAAGTTCCACTAAATTTCTGCAATAGGTGCAAGGTGATTCAGGAGTTCCTACAACCATCTGAATGAAAGTATTATTATTTTAAGATGAATTCCACGCTCACCAGATGGGTCCTCTAAAAATTAACTTGATTTCTTTGAAAATAAGTGCCCTATCCCCAGAGTGGGGTTTCCCAACTTTTGGATATATAGCCTTGCAAGTCCAGTTACTGGTAAAGTTCAAGGGAATAGAGATAGGGGAAGTATTATCAAAATGTTTTAAGTCCCATAATGTACCACAACCCATTGGACTTCCTACTGTTTCAGATAACCATGACAAACTATACAGAAGAAAAGCATTTCAGCAGCAGTGCACTTGGAAATATACTAAGCAGAGCCTTAAGATCACATTAAAGAGTCTTGTGTATGAGAATATGTGAGCATCACATCTTAACGAGGTATTTCACATAGGGTAAAGTATCTCCATGTCAACATTCTGAAAAAATATGAAGGACTTACTTGCGGGGGACACGTAAAGTTCAGCGATTATCACTACCTGCTATAAACTGGCATTCTCTGTTAATTAGATTAGTACATGTCATTTAGTCATGGCTTGGTCAGAACCCTAAGTTCCATGAAGAATGTTCCAGACAGTGGTTCTCAAAGAGTGGCCCCTCACCGGCAGCATCAGCAATAGCTGGGACCTTGTTTAGAAATACAAATTCTTGGGCTATACCTCAGATCCACTGAATCAGAAACTCTGGGGGTATGCCCCAGCAATCTGTGTTTTAATTAGTACTCCAAGTGATTCTTAATGCATGCTCAAGTTTGAAAACCACAGCTCCAGAACTAACATAAAAATCCAGGGCCCAGTGCCAGCTAAATCCAATTCTAAACAGTGAAGCTAACAGTAGCATCACAGTGAGACTGTGGTGTAGGATTTGAGTAAAAGGAGATGACAAAAGGAGCTTTCCCTAACCCAGTCCCATGTGACTAGGGTGACCATATGATCTGGTTTGCTAGGACAGTCCCAGTTTATTCCTGTTGTCCTTGTGTAACTGTTAATATTGCCACTGTTTCACTCTCAAAGCTGTCCCTGTTTGGAAAATAAATTATATGGCCACTAACTTGATGCCTCCTTTGGTTAGACATGGTGGGGAGTGAGCAGCACTGAGAAGACCTTCCCATCCAGCGCATGCAGTGCAGCCGGGGCCTTAGAAACTTGGAAGGTTTCTTCCTTCTCTCCACCTGTCTTGCCCTGTGTCACGCACTTACCTGTGACAGCGTCTTTCAAGTCCTCTCTGTCGTCTTGCTCCTGCTCTTGCTCCTGCTCCTGCTCCAGCTGGGACAGCAGGGCAGGTTTGTTAACGGGAAGTCCTAATGATGGGAAAGGAAAGGGGAGACATGTTTTGTGATGGAAAAATGTAGCTGAAGCTGTCCACGATCAGCCTTAGCTCTTGAAATTTTGGGAGAAGAGGGAAATGACCAGAAGGGATAAGTATGAGTTGGCTGAAGAGGGCTCAGGGATGAAACTACTCAGGAATGAGCTTCTTTAAGAAGACAAATACAATAATCTGAACAAAAGGAACAATTAGCTCATGGCTCTCTCTTGAGTAAGTATACCCAAATTAAAATATTGGGAGAAAGGAAAAGCATTTTCCGTAGGGATTTTTAAAGCTCAGGGAATGTACAACTTTTTGAAGCTTCCTATTATTGCTATAGCCTAGCCCGGACCTATTTTATTACTGATTTAGGTTGATCATCAGTTTATATTTTATAAAGTCTCCCTACTTTAAGTAAAATAGTTGACGCAGAGGAAATTTTTCAAACAGAAAATTTTAGATGCGTTCTATTTCAGTAGAAAATAGACCTCTTCTGATTATTTAACATGGTTTATATGATTCTGATTAAGTAAATTTGTAAATAAAATCTGACTTTAATAATGTAAATATTCAGGTGATTAAGAAGATACATTTTCTTCTTAGAAATAACAGGAACTAACAATCACAATAAAATGAAAATTGAGTTTTGTTTTTTGTTTTTTAGTTTTAACAAATGTATCTCTACTTTTATCCATGATTTCAATTTAATTTGGAACTCTGAAAAATCAATGTGATGACTTCTGGTGGACTCAGGGATTCAGCCTATCTATCCTGCCAAAGACAACCAGGAAACCCAGTCAGATTATAAACTTCCTCTTGAAGGCATCAGAGAGCTAACAAAAGAGTAAAGAATTACTCTGCCAGAATCCCAGAAAGGATGGACTGGGGCCCTGGGATGGGAGCCTGGCTTCGAGGGCTGCCCTTCCCCTGCCAAGCAGTGTTTTTTGTTTGTTTGTTTGTTTTGTTTTGTTTTGTTTTTGAACTTCATAAGGGAGTTAATTATACAAACAGGAAGGTGTGCAAATCATAAGTTTACAGCTCAATTAACTTTTACAATGTGAACATACACACCTAGACTAACAAATAGAACAGCCTTCCAGAAGCCTCCCTCATCCTCCTTTCCAATCTCTACCTAGAGTAACTACTATCATCCACTCATGATTTATAAAATTGTAGATGAGTTTTGCATGTACTGAATTTTATAAATGGAATCATGCAGTATACACTTGTTTTGGTACATACACGCACAGGCAGAGGTAGCCCTGCCTTGTTTTCTTGTTTCCTTCTGGTCCATGGGTTCTCTTGTCTCCCCTTTTCTCTGTATATCTGATGCATTCTTCTCTCTATATATAGACTGGCTTGGCTGGCTTCTCATGCACAGAGCAAAATTAGGCCTCCCCATGGTTGCTGGGTTTACAAGTCCTTCATGTTGGCCACAAGCAGAGGCTTGACCAGCTATGGCTAAGTTATGATTCCAGAGAGAATCTGATTGGCCCATCCTGATCCCAATAACTGTGGACCATCTGGATGTATGCTGGCAATTCTCAACGAAAAGACATAATGAGGAACAGGGCAGATGGTCCAATAAAAAAGTCTGCTACAGAAATTACTTTACAAATGATGACATAGCAGTAATGAATTGCACAAGCCACATAACCAGATGTTTAGAAAAGTAATTTCCCTATAGCTCAGGGGGTCGAGAAAGAAAATATGTAGCCTCCATACTAAGGGTGGGTGCCAACCACTGTATAATCCAACTATCACCAAACAGGTTTCTTATTTAAAATAAATTACTTAAATTCTTAAAATTAAATTGCTGTCATAGAAGATAAATCCATAAAGATAGAGAAGACTTCACCCTTTATAATTAAGTATAATTAGCATGAATAAAGCCAATTCACCCAATGCAGAGGTCAAATTTTGGAACCCAGCAGGCCAATCTGGTCTTCCACTTGTTCTGTGGAATTACCATGGTATTGTCCTTGAAGTCTGAGTTTGAATACAGAAGGGTGGGCATGCACTCTCCAGAACCCCACATTTCCCTGCTCCTATTAGCCCCCGGGGCACTGGATATCCATCCAGTCCTGTAACCATCTGGCCCTAAAGGCACTGGGATTTGTGACTTCCAATCTAAAGAGCCTCGGTCTACTCAACTCGTTAAATGGTCAATTATTCAATCTCTCTTAATCTATCAGCTGTTTAAGTAATCAATAGTAGCAAAACCCAACACACTCAAATTCTAGGCCAGTTCGCCCAAAGTCAACTGTCTGAAGACAATTCACATAATGCCACTTATACCTACTGGTTTAATTCATTCATTAATCCAGTTACTTATAATCAATCACCTAAAGTCTTACCACACATATTTCTTAAATAAAATTATTTCCTTTCTGTTTGAAAATGTTGGTGTTTTTTACATGCATTTTTGTTTCATCTGGTTTTGAGCATCTCAAATGTAAGTCCACCTTAAATTTATATTTTAAATAAATACTTAGATTACATGTATTTCATACAGGATACGTACAATAGGATTGTAATTATCCTTCAGGAGTCTTTTTCAGCTTTGCATACTTTTGAATATCCAATTTTATCCTTGAAATGCTTAAACAAAGTAAAGCAGCAGCAGCAGAAGAGAAAGGAGGAGAAGAACAAAAGAAGGAAGAGGAGGAGGAAGGGAGAGGGGGAAGAGAAGGAGAAGGAGGAGAAGTGAAAATAAAGACATCCCAAAACACAGCAAAGCCAAATATATAGAGAGAGGCTGAAAATGTCCTATCATAAAATAAATATTTTACATAGGACTAAAATTAAAAGGTCAATGCATTACCTTTTGACATGGCCATTAGGCAGCAGAACTTTCAGCTCACTGACCTGCTGCTATCTAAAATTACCCAGTTAGTTAAAACTTGTACTTAATGGGACAACTATCTGGTTGAAAGACATGAACAGCTACTCACAACTCTATTTTCTTTGCAGCTCCATTACCAACCCACCACCCGCCCCCCAACATCAACAAAATGGAACTGACACCAAAATAATGGCTAAATTATGACCGGTGGTTATTAAAGTAATAAATGTTGATTAGAACAAAAATTCAAAGGGCCTCCTTTGTACATGACAGAATCCTCACCTAGTAGAACCATGTTCCTGTAATTCTCCAGCATGACATTCCGGAAGAGGGCCCGCTGAGCCGGGTCCAAGCAACTCCACTCATCTTTGGTGAAGTCCACGGCCACATCCTGTAAGGTCAGTGAGTCCTGAAAGAATTCCTTGAGTCAGAAATTGGGTAGCTCAGAGAAGGATGAGGCAATACGAGAGGAAGTACGAGAGGAAGGGAGTAAAAATATTCTGGTTCTTCCTTTGGCAGCTTGAATTCCACTCGTGAATGAAAACCCGCTGATCCAGCAAATTCTCTTGCCTACCTTTCCGATTTTTCCTTCTTCTTCCCCTTCCCAAATCCTAAAGCCAAAGTGGTAAATGGCACAGTGTCAATTCCAAATAAGCAAGCAGGGGAAAATGGTACCTAAATACTTAATCCAAAAGTGCATCTGTTGTTTGAAAATATCCTCCTTTGTCTTTGTTGTCAATATCCGAAATTCATTCATTTGGAAGAGGCATTCCAAATGAATGAAATGTAATTATTTATTCTTCCAAATGAATGAATTCAGGCACAACCACAATTGAGAAGTAATATTGTTCTTGTCACTACCGTCCAAGCCCAGTTTTTTCCCCTTTGGTGGACTAAAGGGTAGTTTATATTTATTTCTCCATGTGCTTCCCTCCCACACCTTATTCCCGGTACAATCTGTTTCTGTTCCCACCACACTAGTGAATTTATTCTAAGGTCATCAATGGCCAATTAGTCTCAAATCCAGTGGCCTATTTTTGTCCTCCTACTTGACATCTTTGCAACTTTTAAAATAATCAGCCACCTGGAACCCACTGAAATTCTCCCTTGGCTTCCAGGACACTGCTTTCCAGGATCTGCCACCTCTAATGAACTTAAGCTCTTTTTCTCTCTCCTCTTCCCCTGCCTACTTCTTAAAGGTGGCTCAGCCCCAGAATTCAGTCTTTGATTTGTATCCTATCTTTATTTACATGTTCTTCCTTCACTCCCACCCCAGGCTATAAAGCTAGGAGCCTCCCCCTCCTTCATCTTCCATATTCAATTGTTCACCAAATCCTGTCCATTTTACCAAAGAAGTACTTTCCTGTTATTTTCAGTGCCAGGGCCTTAGCCTGGGTCTTCGTTGACTCTGGCCTGACCTAACAGCTTACCGTTCAAACTGATCTCTGCCTCTCAGTACAGCTTCCCCAGTTCTGCTGTCCTGATGTCCTGTCCTTTCCTCCCAAGAATGATGCGCAAACATCCTAACCTGGCATTCTCCACCTCTGCCTTACTCTGCAGCCCCATCACATTTCCCACCCACCGCACCCTATGCTGAGTTAACCTTGGTTGCTCCCTGTTCCCAGAAAGCCTTTTCTCACCTTCTCACCTGGCAGCCCCATCCTGGTTCAAATATCAGTTCTAGATTTCCTCCCTGAAGACTTTCCTGACACCTCAGGCCAAGTGGGGCCCTCCCCAACGCACCCCTGGCGCTTGACAGTCAACGTTACAGAACATGTTCTGTGTGCCCAGCGCTTTACGTGCATCACCTCACATTTATTCCTCATCACCGATTCACAAGGAAGGCATTAGTAGTATTATCTTGATTTTTCGGGTGAAGAAACGGTAGCTTGGCCACACGTTGCCATCTGACCCCAGTCACAAGTCTGTGGAGGGATTCGCCTCAAGCAACTGGACTCCCGAGTCAGCACATTTCACGCCTTCCCACTGCGCCAGAGGGAAGCTTAATCCCCTACGGAGCTGGCGACAGCACCGGCTGCTGGGCCAGTCCCAGAGCTTCCGGTTCTGCAGGTCCCGGGCGGGCCCGAGAACGTGCATTTCTGACAAACCCGGAGCGACGCCGATGCTGCTGGTCCGGGGACCGCACTTTGGGAACCAGCCACAACAGCAGCGCCACTTGGTCACTCGGGGGCTTGTTAGAGGTGCAGGATCTCGGGCCTCGCCCCGGACCTACTGAATCAGACCCTGCGTGTTTAACAAGATCCCCAGGGGATTCGCGTGTACGTTCAGGTTTGCGCGCGTTCACCACACACTTCGGGGCCCAGACGGGCTCTCTAAAGAAGGCAACAACGGGTCAGTTCTAATTTGCAGGACGCATCTCTGGGACAAGGGTCAGGGGCGGGCCTCGGGGCCCCAAGGCCCACAAGGACAGCGAGCTCTCAGCAGGCGGGCCCGGGCGGGGCCGCGGGACGGGGCTCCGGACTCACAGGCCGCTGCACCGCCCCCTCCGCCTCCATGTCGCGTCCCGCCCCGCCCTGTCCACGCAGCCGCGGCCGTTAACCGCTCGGCCCCGCCTCCCCACGCAGGGCCGCTACTGCGCAGACGCCGACGCCGCGCGCTCCGCTCGCCTCTCCCTCTCGGTCCTCCACACCACCGAGTCCTCCTCCTAGAGCGGCCCCTGAGCAGGCTCCCGCTCTCTTCTCCCGCCCTCGGGTGCCAGCCGAATAGCCACAGGGAAGTGCGGTAGTCTCAGAGGTTGTTAGCGTCCCTTTTGGAACTCCTGTCGTTTCTCTTTCATTCAACCAACAAACGATTCTGGAGCGCCTGTCCTTTGACAGAGAGGATGAACGCTGCGCGGTGCCGGCCCACAGGAAGGGTTGTAGGACAGGGCGGTAAATGTTGCACCTGCAAGGAGGTGGGCGGGGGTAAGCGAAAGCTTTCCTGGAGGGGTAATGGCCCTGGGCCTAGCAGTTGCCCACCATGTAGTAGGCTCTCAGCTGCTTGGTGACCGGCGTTCTCCCGCGTCCGCAAAGGAGGCCGTCATGAAAAAGTCAGCATGTGCAAGGAGCATGGTGGGTTCCCGGAGGTGAAGCTGGAAAGGTAAGCAGGGGCGATCCTGAAGGGCTTCGTGTGCGGGTTAAAAAAAATCTGAACGGTACCCTGAGCAGCCTAGACGGACAGGACAGACGAGCTCTGATTTGCACTTTAAATTACAACCGGCAGCCAGGCTGGGTTGCCGGAGGAAAAATGCTGTTGGAGCATGGAGACAGGATGGAGGCGGGAATGGCCTGACATTAAATATTTATTCGTTAAGTCTTGTCTGTCCCACTAAGATATAACTTGCATGAAGGTGAGGTCTGTGTACAGTTCATTCTTACCCAGCGCTTAGAAGAAGAGTGCTTGACACGTAGTACGCCCGTAATGTTTGTTGGGCGGATGACTGAATGAATTGGCGGTCGAGAGGACTTCGTAACTGATTGGATAGCAGATGAAACTGGGAAGTAGAGGAACCCGATTACCGAAAACCGGAAGAACACAAATAGTGGGTGTTTGCTGAGCACTTCTGGCTGACCACTGACGAGGGGTTAAAGGGTGGAAGTGGAGAGAAAAGGGAGCAGTGTGCCCAGAACAGGCTCCAACTTTTAGTGTAGCCAAGGGAGGGGCCCAGAGCCCAAAATCTGCTGAAAAGACCAGATTTGGTTTTCATCTCACCACAAAAATATGTCGGTTTCCTTTCTGCCCACCCATATCACCGAATATGGGAAGTACATAATTTCTTGTTTTGTTTTGACGATTTACCATCCGCAGGCACAGAATCCATATGACTATGATTAAAGACTGTATGTTTTAACATTGTATTTATGCATCATCACTTAATAAAAGCATTCCCTGGTGTTTTTGTTTGTTTACCTTTGAGGATAAATGCAGGAATGAATATCTTCATGACTTCATTTTTCTTCTTATTATTCTTTTTCTTCTTTTTTTTTCTTTTAGTGTATTATTTTTCCACAGGAGTACATTAGCAAAATAATAAAACATCTTATAGCTCTTACATATATTGCCTCCCTGCTTTTCAAAAAGTGAATAATGGCAACAGCAATATCCATTTATGCAACAATTACAATTTGCATATTTACTGGTGCTAGGCACTGAGCTGGGCTCTATGGGCAAAATATGGGACATAAACAAAACAGTTACAGATGCTGCCCTCACAGAGCTTATGGTCTAGTACAGGAAGTCGGCCCTGATCAGATAAGCACACAATTGTCTAATTACATACTTTTTTGTTTCTCATTACATTGTACAAATACAGTGAAGAAAAAGTACGAGCCTTTAGCCAAGAGACTGAAACCCATTTGATGACGATTTCAGCAGAAGTGGTTGTGGTTTGGGGGGTTTTTAATTTTACTAAACTAGCAAAAGAAAAATGGTTTCTCAGGACTGCTTGGCTTGATTTGGTTTTGAATTAATTGTTCCTAGTTCTCCTACTATGTAAGGGAAGTCGTGGATGATTCTTCTATTGTAAAACAACCAAAAAATGACAAATTTGGGCCTAATTTTTTTGAAGATGAGTAACTAAAGCTTACTTATAGCCTTGCCCTAACCTTCCCTCCTCTCTATCCTTGGGCTGAGCACTTCTCTTCTCTAAGTGCACAGCCCTGTTTCCTCTCATCTGAGACAGCAGTAATCTAGTGCAGGACAGGACTCAGGTTTGAATCCCATCTCCTCCACTTCTAGCTCTAAGACCTTGGGCAAATGCTCAACCTTTTCAAGCCTCAGTTTCCTCATGGGTCAAATGGAGCTAATAAGAGAATTATCCTGGGTGTGATTTGTGGCCACGTCAGATATGAGGGTTCCTTTGTGTGTGGGGGGGAAACAGACTTGACAAATTCTAAGAGAGCAGAATGGAGTCTCTGGCTCCTGGCAGATTTTATTACCACACCCAAACCAGTACTTGTGTGGCTCAAAGAAACAGTGCCAGCAAAGAAAGAATGTGTGGATTCCTTTCTTTGCTGAATATTCTGAAAACATGGGGCTGGTAACCTGTTGCTCTCTACAGGGGGCCTTTCCTAAGGAAGAGCCTTTGAGCTGAGATCTCAAGGATGAGTAGGAGTTCACCAGCTTAGTCAGGGCACAACCCCACATCACCCTCCTCTCTTCTCCCGCATATCAGTCCATCAGCAAATCCTGCCGACTGTCCTTCTAGACGTATCTATTAATCTATGAACTCCACCACTGTGTCTTGCCTGGGCCACCACAGCAGCTTCCTAAGCAACCTCCTGCTTTCACTCTCCACCCCTACACTCTTCTCCACACAGCAGCCAGGAAGATCCTTATACAAGGTGTAGTTTCGCCCTCTTGCTCAAAACCCTGCAGCATTCTTCCCGTCACATGTAAAAGTAAATCCACATTCCACACCATAGCCTATAGGGCCCTACATGATCTGCCTCTGGCTTCCTATCTGTCCACATTTTCCATCCCTCTGTCCTTTGCTCACTCCACTCCAGTCACATTGGCTTTCTGGCTGGGCCTCAGACAACCCTTGCCTGCTCCCTCCTCAAGGCTTTCGAAGTTGCTGCTTCATCTGCCTGGAATGTTCTCCCCCGACTCACCTGTGTGGCTCATTCACGCACTCCAAGGCTCTGCTCAAATGCCACCCTATTAGACAGGGCTGCTTTGTACATCCCTTCTAAAACAGGATCCTCTTCCTTCTCAGCAACTTTACCCTGCTTTGTTTCCCTAGCACTTTAAACTCCTGATATTATTGTGGGAGCTTATTTATTTATTTACTTGTCAGTTTATTTTTTTCTGTCTTCCCCACAAAATGTAAGCTCCATGAGGGCAGGAATTTATTTTATTCCGTGCTGATCCCTAGCACTTAAACAGCACCTGGCACATAATAGGTGCTTGGTAAGAATTTGCTGAAAATCAGTGAATGAATAAATGAGTCAATATAAGCAAAGCAAGAGGGTGTAGGTGTTCCAGGTAGAGGAGAGCACATGTGCAGAGGCCCTGTGGCCACTGGAGCATGCAGGTTTCAGAACTGAGAGGCGGCCTGTGGAGGTGGGGCGCAGACAGGGAAGGGTAGTGATGGAGATGAGATGAGAACCAGGCAGGGACCAGACCACAGAGGACCCTGTAGGCTGTGGTAAAAGATTTGAGCCTTTGTTCTAATGGCAATGAGAAGCCAGTAAAGGGTTTCAGGTAAGTGGAAAACTGTTTTTTTATGAGATCCCTCTGCCTACCGAATAGTAAATTGGTAATGGGGCAAGAATAGAGGTAGAGGGACCAGTGAGGTGGACATGGAAGTCGTCCAGGCAGAGATAACAATGGTTTGCGAGGCGGGGCAAGATGGCAGACTGGTGAGCTGTATGTTTCAGTTACTCCTCCAGGAAAGTAGGTAGAAAGCCAGGAACTGCGTGGACTGGACACCACAGAGCAATCTGTCTTTGGGCATACTTCATACAACACTCATGAAAACGTGGAACTGCTGAGATCAGTGAAATCTGTAAGTTTTTGCGGCCAGGAGACCCGCGCCCCTCCCTGCCAGGCTCAGTCCCGTGGGAGGAGGGGCTGTCAGCTCCGGGAAGGAGAAGGGAGAACTGCAGTGGCAGCCCTTATCGGAAACTCATTCTACTGATCCAAACTCCAACCATAGATAGACTGAGACCAGACACCAGAGAATCTGAGAGCAGCCAGCCCAGCAGAGAAGAGACAGGCATAGAAAAAAAAAAAAACAACACGAAAAACTCCAAAATAAAAGAAAAGGATTTTTGGAGTTCTGGTGAACACAGAAAGGGAAGGGCGGAGCTCAGGCCTTGAGGCGCATATGCAAACCCCGAAGAAAAGCTGATCTCTCTGCCCTGTGGACCTTTCCTTAATGGCCCTGGTTGCTTTGTCTGTTAGCATTTCAATAACCCATTAGATCTCTGAGGAGGGCCCTTTTTTTTTTTTTTTTTAATCCTTTTTTCTTTTTCTAAAACAATTACTCTAAGAAGCCCAATACAGAAAGCTTCAAAGACTTTCAATTTGGGCACGTCAAGTCAAGAGCAGAACTAAGAGAGCTCTGAGACAAAAGGCAATAATCCATTGGCTGAGAAAATTCACTAAACACCACAACTTCCCAAGAAAAGGGGGATGTCCGCTCACAGCCACCATCCTGGTGGACAGGAAACACTCCTGCCCATCGCCAGCCCCATAGCCCAGAGCTGCCCCAGACAACCCAGTGTGACGGAAGTGCTTCAAATAACAGGCACACACCACAAAACTGGACGTGGACATTAGCCTTCCCTGCAACATCAGCTGATTGTCCCAGAGTTGGGAAGGTGGAGCAGTGTGAATTAACAAAGCCCCACTCAGCCATCATTTGAGCAGACTGGGAACCTCCCTACACAGCCCAGCAGCCCAGAACTGCCCTGGGGGGATGGCACTCACCTGTGACATAGCACAGTCATCCCTCAACAGAGGACCTGGGGTGCACAGCCTGGAAGAGGGGCCCACTTGCAAGTCTCAGGAGCCATACGCCAATACCAAGGACTTGTGGGTCAGTGGCAGAGACAAACTGTGGCAGGACTGAAGGATTAGACTATTGCAGCAGCTTTAAAACTCTAGGATCACCAGGGAGATTTGATTGTTAGGGCCACCCCCCCTCCCCGACTGCCCAGAAACACGCCCCACATACAGGGCAGGCAACACCAACTACACACGCAAGCTTGGTACACCAATTGAGCCCCACAAGACTCACTCCCCCACTCACCAAAAAGGCTAAGCAGGGGAGAACTGGCTTGTGGAGAACAGGTGGCTCGTGGACGCCACCTGCTGGTTAGTTAGAGAAAGTGTACTCCACGAAGCTGTAGATCTGATAAATTAGAGATAAGGACTTCAATAGGTCTACAAACCCTAAAAGAACCCTATCAAGTTCAGCAAATGCCACGAGGCCAAAAACAACAGAAAATTATAAACCATATGAAAAAACCAGACGATATGGATAACCCAAGCCCAAGCACCCAAATCAAAAGACCAGAAGAGACACAGCACCTACAGCAGCTACTCAAAGAACTAAACATGAACAATGAGACCATAGTACGGGATATAAAGGAAATCAAGAAGACTCTAGAAGAGCATAAAGAAGACATTGCAAGACTAAATAAAAAAATGGATGATCTTATGGAAATTAAAGAAACTGCTGACCAAATTAAAAAGACTCTGGACACTCATAGTACAAGACGAGAGGAAGTTGAACAACGAATCAATGACCTGGAAGATGACAGAATGGAAAATGAAAGCATAAAAGAAAGAATGGGGAAAAAAATTGAAAAAATCGAAATGGACCTCAGGGATATGATAGATAATATGAAACGTCCAAATATAAGACTCATTGGTGTCCCAGAAGGGGAAGAAAAGGGTAAAGGTCTAGGAAGAGTATTCAAAGAAATTGTTGGGGAAAACTTCCCAAATCTTCTAAACAACATAAATACACAAATCATAAATGCTCAGCGAACCCCAAATAGAATAAATCCAAATAAACCCACTCCGAGACATATACTGATCACACTGTCAAACACAGAAGAGAAGGAGCAAGTTCTGAAAGCAGCAAGAGAAAAGCAATTCACCACATACAAAGGAAACAGCATAAGACTAAGTAGTGACTACTCAGCAGCCACCATGGAGGCGAGAAGGCAGTGGCACGATATACTTAAAATTCTGAGTGAGAAAAATTTCCAGCCAAGAATACTTTATCCAGCAAAGCTCTCCTTCAAATTTGAGGGAGAGCTTAAACTTTTCACAGACAAACAAATGCTGAGAGAATTTGCTAACAAGAGACCTTCCCTACTGGAGATCCTCAAGGGAGCCCTACAGACAGAGAAACAAAGACAGGACAGAGAGACTTGGAGAAAGGTTCAGTACTAAAGAGATTCGGTATGGGTACAATAAAGGATATTAATAGACAGAGGGAAAAATATGACAAACATAAACCAAAGGATAAGATGGCTGATTCAAGAAATGCCTTCACGGTTATAACGTTGAATGTAAATGGATTAAACTCCCCAATCAAAAGATATAGATTCGCAGAATGGATAAAAAAAAATGAACCATCAATATGTTGCATACAAGAGACTCATCTTAGACACAGGGACACAAAGAAACTGAAAGTGAAAGGATGGAAAAAAATATTTCATGCAAGCTACAGCCAAAAGAAAGCAGGTGTAGCAATATTAATCTCAGATAAAATAGACTTCAAATGCAGGGATGTTTTGAGAGACAAAGAAGGCCACTACATACTAATAAAAGGGGCAATTCAGCAAGAAGAAATAACAATCGTAAATGTCTATGCACCCAATCAAGGTGCCACAAAATACATGAGAGAAACATTGGCAAAACTAAAGGAAGCAATTGATGTTTCCACAATAATTGTGGGAGACTTCAACACATCACTCTCTCCTATAGATAGATCAACCAGACAGAAGACCAATAAGGAAATTGAAAACCTAAACAATCTGATAAATGAATTAGATTTAACAGACATCTACAGGACATTACATCCCAAATCACCAGGATACACATACTTTTCTAGTGCTCACGGAACTTTCTCCAGAATAGATCATATGCTGGGACATAAAACAAGCCTCAATAAATTTAAAAAGATTGAAATTATTCAAAGCACATTCTCTGACCACAATGGAATACAATTAGAAGTCAATAACCATCAGAGACTTAGAAAATTCACAAATACCTGGAGGTTAAACAACACACTCCTAAACAATCAGTGGGTTAAAGAAGAAATAGCAAGAGAAATTGCTAAATATATAGAGATGAATGAAAATGAGAACACAACATACCAAAACCTATGGGATGCAGCAAAAGCAGTGCTAAGGGGGAAATTTATAGCACTAAACGCATATATTAAAAAGGAAGAAAGAGCCAAAATCAAAGAACTAATGGATCAACTGAAGAAGCTAGAAAATGAACAGCAAACCAATCCTAAACCAAGTAGAAGAAAAGAAATAACAAGGATTAAAGCAGAAATAAATGACATAGAGAACAAAAAAACAATAGAGAGGATAAGTATCACCAAAAGTTGGTTCTTTGAGAAGATCAACAAGATTGACAAGCCCCTAGCTAGACTGACAAAATCAAAAAGAGAGAAGACCCATGTAAACAAAATAATGAATGAAAAAGGTGACATAACTGCAGATCCTGAAGAAATTAAAAAAATTATAAGAGGATATTATGAACAACTGTATGGCAACAAACTGGACAATGTAGAAGAAATGGACAATTTCCTGGAAACATATGAACAACCTAGACTGACCAGAGAAGAAAGAGAAGACCTCAACCAACCCATCACAAGCAAAGAGATCCAATCAGTCATCAAAAATCTTCCCACAAATAAATGCCCAGGGCCAGATGGCTTCACAGGGGAATTCTACCAAACTTTCCAGAAAGAACTGACACCAATCTTACTCAAACTCTTTCAAAACATTGAAGAAAATGGAACACTACCTAACTCATTTTATGAAGCTAACATCAATCTAATACCAAAACCAGGCAAAGATGCTACAAAAAAGGAAAACTACCGGCCAATCTCCCTAATGAATATAGATGCAGAAATCCTCAACAAAATACTTGCAAATCGAATCCAAAGACACATTAAAAAAATCACACACCATGACCAAGTGGGGTTCATTCCAGGCATGCAAGGATGGTTCAACATAAGAAAATCAATCAATGTATTACAACACATTAACAAGTCAAAAGGGAAAAATCAATTGATCATCTCAGTAGATGCTGAAAAAGCATTTGACAAAATCCAACATCTGTTTTTGATAAAAACACTTCAAAAGGTAGGAATTGAAGGAAACTTCCTCAACATGATAAAGAGCATATATGAAAAACCCACAGCCAGCATAGTACTCAATGGTGAGAGACTGAAAGCCTTCCCTCTAAGATCAGGAACAAGACAAGGATGCCCGCTGTCACCACTGTTATTCAACATTGTGCTGGAAGTGCTAGCCAGGGCAATCCGGCAAGACAAAGAAATAAAAGGCATCCAAATTAGAAAAGAAGAAGTAAAACTGTCATTGTTTGCAGATGATATGATCTTATATCTAGAAAACCCTGAGAAATCGACGATATAGCTACTAGAGCTAATAAACAAATTTAGCAAAGTAGCGGGATACAAGATTAATGCACATAAGTCAGTAATGTTTCTATATGCTAGAAATGAACAAACTGAAGAGACACTCAAGAAAAAGATACCATTTTCAATAGCAACTAAAAAAATCAAGTACCTAGGAATCAACTTAACCAAAGATGTAAAAGACCTATACAAAGAAAACTACATAACTCTACTAAAAGAAATAGAAGGGGACCTTAAAAGATGGAAAAATATTCCATGTTCATGGATAGGAAGGCTAAATGTCATTAAGATGTCAATTCTACCCAAACTCATCTACAGATTCAATGCGATCCCAATCAAAATTCCAACAACCTACTTTGCAGACTTGGAAAAGCTAGTTATCAAATTTATTTGGAAAGGGAAGATGCCTCGAATTGCTAAAAACACTCTAAAAAAGAAAAACGAAGTGGGAGGACTTACACTCCCTGACTTTGAAGCTTATTATAAAGCCACAGTTGCCAAAACAGCATGGTATTGGCACAAAGATAGACATATAGATCAATGGAATCGAATTGAGAATTCAGAGATAGATCCCCAGATCTATGGCCGACTGATCTTTGATAAGGCCCCCAAAGTCACTGAACTGAGTCATAATGGTCTTTTCAACAAATGGGGCTGGGAGAGTTGGATATCCATATCCAAAAGAATGAAAGAGGACCCCTACCTCACCCCCTACACAAAAATTAACTCAAAATGGACCAAAGATCTCAATATAAAAGAAAGTACCATAAAACTCCTAGAAGATAATGTAGGAAAACATCTTCAAGACCTTGTATTAGGCGGCCACTTCCTAGACTTTACACCCAAAGCACAAGCAACAAAAGAGAAAATAGATAAATGGGAACTCCTCAAGCTTAGAAGTTTCTGCACCTCAAAGGAATTTCTCAAAAAGGTAAAGAGGCAGCCAACTCAATGGGAAAAAAATTTTGGAAACCATGTATCTGACAAAAGACTGATATCTTGCATATATAAAGAAATCCTACAACTCAATGACAATAGTACAGACAGCCCAATTATAAAATGGGCAAAAGATATGAAAAGACAGTTCTCTGAAGAGGAAATACAAATGGCCAAGAAACACATGAAAAAATGTTCAGCTTCACTAGCTATTAGAGAGATGCAAATTAAGACCACAATGAGATACCATCTAACACCGGTTAGAATGGCTGCCATTAAACAAACAGGAAACTACAAATGCTGGAGGGGATGTGGAGAAATTGGAACTCTTATTCACTGTTGGTGGGACTGTATAATGGTTCAGCCACTCTGGAAGTCAGTCTGGCAGTTCCTTAGAAAACTAGATATAGAGCTACCATTCGATCCAGCGATTGCACTTCTCGGTATATACCCGGAAGATCGGAAAGCAGTGACACGAACAGATATCTGCACACCAATGTTCATAGCAGCATTATTCACAATTGCCAAGAGATGGAAACAACCCAAATGTCCTTCAACAGATGAGTGGATAAATAAAATGTGGTATATACACACGATGGAATACTACGCGGCAGTAAGAAGGAACGATCTCGTGAAACATATGACAACATGGATGAACCTTGAAGACATAATGCTGAGCGAAATAAGCCAGGCACAAAAAGAGAAATATTATATGCTACCACTAATGTGAACTTTGAAAAATGTAAAACAAATGGTTTATAATGTAGAATGTTGGGGAACTAGCAGTAGAGAGCAATTAAGGAAGGGGGAACAATAATCCAAGAAGAACAGATAAGCTATTTAACGTTCTGGGGATGCCCAGGAATGACTATGGTCTGTTAATTTCTGATGGATATAGTAGGAACAAGTTCACAGAAATGTTGCTATATTATGTAACTTTCTTGGGGTAAAGTAGGAACATGTTGGAAGTTAAGCAGTTATCTTAGGTTAGTTGTCTTTTTCTTACTCCCTTGTTATGGTCTCTTTGAAATGTTCTTTTATTGTATGTTTGTTTTCTTTTTAACTTTTTTTTTTCATACAGTGGATTTAAAAAAGAAGGGAAAGTTAAAAAAAAAAGATGTAGTGCCCCCTTGAGGAGCCTGTGGAGAATGCAGGGGTATTCGCCTACCCCACCTCCATGGTTGCTAACATGACCACAGACATAGGGGACTGGTGGTTTGATGGGTTGAGCCCTCTACCATAAGTTTTACCCTTGGGAAGACGGTTGCTGCAAAGGAGAGGCTAGGCCTCCCTATATTTGTGCCTAAGAGTCTCCTCCTGAATGCCTCTTTGTTGCTCAGATATGGCCCTCTCTCTCTTGGCTAAGCCAACTTGAAAGGTGAAATCACTGCCCTCCCCCCTACGTGGGATCAGACACCCAGGGGAGTGAATCTCCCTGGCAATGTAGAATATGACTCCCGGGGAGGAATGTAGACCCGGCATCGTGGGACGGAGAACATCTTCTTGACCAAAAGGGGGATGTGAAAGGAAATGAAATAAGCTTCAGTGGCAGAGAGATTCCAAAACGAGCCGAGAGGTCACTCTGGTGGGCACTCTTACGCACACTTTAGACAACCCTTTTTAGGTTCTAAAGAATTGGGGTAGCTGGTGGTGGATACCTGAAACTATCAAACTACAACCCAGAACCCATGAATCTCGAAGACAGTTGTATAAAAATGTAGCTTATGAGGGGTGACAATGGGATTGGGAAAGCCATAAGGACCACACTCCACTTTGTCTCATTTATGGATGGATGAGTAGAAAAATAGGGGAAGGAAACAAACAGACAAAGGTACCCAGTGTTCTTTTTTACTTCAATTGCTCTTTTTCACTCTAATTATTATTCTTGTTATTTTTGTGTGTGTGCTAATGAAGGTGTCAGGGATTGATTTAGGTGATGAATGTACAACTATGTAATGGTACTGTGAACAATCGAATGTACGATTTGTTTTGTATGACTGCATGGTATGTGAATATATCTCAATAAAATGATAAAAAAAAAAAAAAACAATGGTTTGCATTAAGGTGCTGGTTGGAGAAGAAAAAGATAATTTGGGTATAAAATTAACAGCGACTACTTCCTATCTGTCAGACTGTCAGCACCTTGCTCACTGTGCCAAACTATTGGTCAGAAAGAGAGACACCTATGACCATGTCCAGGGGAGCAGTCTCCCTGCCAGAAAAGTAGAAAAGAGCATAACAATGCCTGCACCAAGAACTGTAGTCCTAGGATCCCTATCCACTCTACAGTTTGCAGGTGTTAGGGTCACCAGCAAAGCACGACTCACACAGAGAAGCGTGGATGAGGAACATTTACTCATATAGAGAAGAGACAGAGCAAGGCCATCGTCACTAATGGGCATCTGTTCCCCACGGCCAGCAGATCTCAATCTGCCTCTGATGCAGGCACATGTTCTCTGTGCACCCCTCCTGTACCAGAGTGGAAGGACGCCACTCCCTTCCCACCAGAAACACATAGAGCAGAGAATGGGCCAGGGGCCATAAAACTTACATACTTAGTCCAGGAATGTTTACATGTGTTCAGGGCAGAAGGGGAAGGAATGCGTGGGCAGACCACTTCTGAGATGCGCCAAGAAGGGCGTCAGCCTACATTTAGAAGGGAAGTCAACTCATCTAGTCCCAAGCTTAGGGTCTATTTGTGGGTCACAGGGAATGGCGGAAGGCCGCAGCTGGCCTCCACACTATCCCTGTGATCCAAGGTTCTGAAACCTGCAAGCTCCAGTGGCCACAGGGTCTCTGAACATGTGATCTCCTCTACCTGGAACACCTGTGCCCTCTCACTTTGCTTATATTGACTCATTTATTCATTCATTGCTTTTCAGCAAAAAAAAAAAGATAGAAACACACAACTAACATTTCTTCACTGGCACAAAACTGAACCAATTAAGTAAGGTACATATTCAGCAAACACAGATGGAGCTTTTACCATGTGCCAGGCTTATGCCAACCACTGCAGCAGATGCAAAGATAAATAAGGTGCAAAAAGAAGTAACATTCTAATAGAAGTAGTGTCTTTTGGGCCTTCCTATATTCTCTGCATGGCCAGTGCTTACCCTCTTTCTTCCGTTCTGTTTCCACTTGTCTGCTTCCTGTCATGTACCTTTTTTATCCTCTGTGCATACCTCAAGGCCTTGTAAAAATAAGGTGCTCAATACATCTATGAATGAACATGAATTTTTGGATATAAAATTAACTTTGATGATAGTGGTCATGAGGGAGGGAGATACCCAACCTAAGGTGTCTCTAAATCACAAGGCTATTATGAGAATAAACGAAATTAAAGGGGCTTTGCAAATGTGAAAGGTGTTTGGATGGTAATCCCCTGCATTTGCACTGCCCTCTTTACTGCTATGTTTGCCTTATTCCATGTTCATTCTACAAATACTTATTGAGCATTCACTATGTGCCTGGCCCTGTGCTAAGTGCTGGAGATGCAAAGGTGAATGAGCTCCATTCTAGTGCACTGTGGGTCAGGTTGAAAGAATTTGAGAGTCACTGCCCAGTCCCATCACTGCACAGGACGCTGATGGGGGAGTTGGCAGCATTTCCCCTTCTCAAATCTTTGATCGCTCCTCCCAGTCCAAGCTCCGTGTCACAGCCCATGACCCCAGGTGGCAGGCCTTCCCTCTTGGGTACACCCAGAAGATACTTTATCTAAATATTTTAAAGACTGGACCCTTTCTATAAGTAACGGAGCAACAGTTTTCCTTTAAAGTCAAATTAATAGTATCCCTTATTATCAACTCCAGTCTCTGGGTGTATGGGTAACCGATCCAGTTATCTATCCTGTCACGTTGCAAGAGTCAGCAGAGGCCCTGAAAACCCTGGTTCTAGTTATGATTTTGTTGTAGGCAGTGAAAAGTTATGTAGACTCCGGGGCTCTAGACTTCTCATAGGGATGGGGTCTTTAAAATAGTCCCCCAAATAAATTATGTGATCTCTGCCCGGTGGTCTACACTCCTCTTTCCCCTTGTCCTAGCCCGCGGGCAAGACGAAGTTCTCGCAGGTTTGGGTACCGGGGAAAAGGAATGTGGCGAATTTCGAGGAAGGGAGTTGTACTTGGCGACCACCGCGGGCCGGAGGAGGGGGAAGGGCGCACCAGTCAGAGCATGCGCATTAGCCTTCCCTGGAGCCGACGGCCTGGAGAGAAGAAGGGGTGGGGCGTCGCCAGGTCGGCGAGGGGCGGGCTCAGCGTCCGCTGGCAGAGGTGATTGGCTCTGCGTAGGGAGGGGCCCGCGTCCGCCGGGCTCCGGAAGTGAGTTTTCGCCTCTGCCAGTGGGCCATGGAGACGGTGGCTCTGTAGTGTCTGTGGAGTAAGGATTGCAAGGGTGGCGGCCATGGAGGCCGTACTGAACGAGCTGGTGTCTGTGGACGACCTGCTGGTGAGGCCTGGCTCTGAGAGAGGGACAGGGAAGATTTGGACGGGCGGGTCCTGAGGAGAGTCGGGTAGTGAAACCCTTCCATCTTCAGCTTTGCTTGGGGTAGCAGGACTACGGCTCCCGGCAGCCTCTGCAGCGTCCGGCTCCTGCCCAACGGGTCTGCTGAGTCCCAGAGGCTGATGGGAGTTGTAGTTTCTTGAGCCACCATTGCCTCAAATTAAGCCCCTAGAATTTGGGGTGGAGAGTCAGGGTATGGATGCCTTTATTGGCGGGGAAGGACGGCGACTAACCATAAAATTTCGCATATTGTTGTGTCTGGCACGGTGCTAAGTGCTTTTCATGCGCTATCTCAAATCTTTGTATTTCTAAGAGGTAGGCACTATTTTTATTCCCGTTTTACATTTAGGAAAAGGTCTACACTCGGCAGGGTGGGTAAAACAGTCTCGGACGCGAGACCGCGTGGGCTGTGGAACAGTTCTGACAGCGTGTTTACTGTTCACCCACACAGGGTCAGCTGCTCCAGGAGCGGTGTCTGGAGCTGCCACCAGGTGGCATCTCCGCCGGGTACCATTGTGGGGTTGGTGGGGGCAGGGGACGGGGCAGCTGTCCAAAGAGACTGCTTGCCGTTGAGTCCCAGGGATGGAGGTAGCAGAGCCTCGGGGGTGGGGGTGGGGGGGAGCCGGGGAGGTGCCCAGACACGCGAGGGAAGTGAGGCAGAGACCGGGGCAGATGGAGTGTGATTGGGAAAATGGACACCCGGGACCTGATGGAGAACGGTTTGCACCCTTCACTTCTGAATGATTCCTCTCCTCTCCTCTGGCAGAAGTTTGAAAAAAAGTTTCAGTCTGAGAAGGCAGCAGGCTCAGTGTCCAAAAGCACTCAGTTTGAGTACGCCTGGTGCCTGGTGCGCAGCAAGTACAATGATGACATCCGGAAAGGCATCACACTGCTCGAGGGTGAGGTGCTGGACCCCCCAGTCCCTCTCCCCTTCCCAGCTGCCATCGGGATCTAGCCTTCCTTCCTGCCACCAGCCTCATTCACCTCCTTCCTCTTCGGTGCCAAGATCCTTTTTCAGCATGGGACCTCGCAGCGTTTATCCAGTGGTTTCACTGCAGCAGAGGGCTCTGCTTAGTTGACTTCTCCCAGTGTACTCTTAGCCCATCACCAGACCCATCATTGTTTTGCCCAACATGCCAGTGAGCACCTTCCTGATCCAGTAGTCTAATCACAGTGGTAGTCTAATCACAGGGAGAGTGACTTGTCCAAAGTCACATAGCTAATTAATTAGTGGCTGAATTGAAACTAGAAGCTCCCGTCTTCAGTCCCAGGCTTGTGCACTTTGCCCTCCACTGTGTTGGCTTATTTAGCAACTATTGAGAACCTTCTGTGAGGGTGGTGTGGAAGAGTACGGAAGACTGACCTTAAAATTTCTGGGCAGATGGTGATTTTTAGCTTGAAATCTATTTCTCATGATTTGGGATGGGTCGTCATTTGTCAGAGGCAATGATAATTTAAATGTCTCTGTACCCCTGTAATCATTTATAAGCAAGCAGTGTATTATCTAAGGAAGCCTGTTCTATGTCTATAAAAATAAGAATGTATTTTAGTGCAAATAATCTCATCTAACATTTATCTATTTTACCGATTGAGATTTTTCAGGTTTACTTAAAAGCAGGGCATAGATGTAGAAGTGGTCCATCTAAGCATTGCCATTCTAGTTGAGGAAATAGTTCAGACACATGGGAAGATATACCTTCAAAACTACCTAGCAGGAAGTTCTGGTGCTTAGAGTATAACCAAATACCAAAAATGAGGTGGAGTCATTCAGGGAAGACCAATTGAAGCTGATTTTAAAAGGGAAGAGAGAGTGCAAACTTACTGTAGCCTTAACCTGGACAGTAAATAACTGTAGTTAAAGGACACAGCAGATGCCAAAACTGAGTAGAGATGCCTTTTGACTTCTCCAGTGCCTCATTTTCCTTTCAGTGCACTTGGATGAGCCATAGTTGACTTAATGTTGGTCCTCAAGGTGTTTATCGCCAGTGTGTTGGTGCAGCCTCGATTCATGCTGCCTCAGGGCCTGACAGAGAAGCTGAGAGAGACCAGACTGAGGACAGTGACTTTCCCAAGATCATAAGGGGGTTCAGAGGGAGAAGTGGTCTCTGGGATACAAGTATTAGGAAAAGGGAGAAGCAGCTTTTCACTTCCTCCCCCTTTCCTCTCCCCAGAGCTGCTGCTCAAAGGGAGCAAAGAAGAGCAGCGGGATTATGTCTTCTACCTGGCTGTGGGGAACTACCGACTCAAGGTAAGAAGGGGTTCCTCTTTCCCAGCCCACCCTGTTTGAGTGGGCCACATGCCTTTTTGTCTTCTCCTCCAGGATGGAGTCCCTGGACATCAGGAAGGTCTGAAGAAGGGCAGTGGGCAGGGGGCAGTGTCAGGTATAGAAGTGCAAGTTGCTATCAGATCAGGACTCTTGGGAGGTGAGAGAGAAGATCCTGGTGCTGAAGGTGTGGGGAACAGGATGACATCAGGATAGGGGTGCAGCCCCAAGCCTTGGGCTGTTATCTCCCCAGCTTATCACCCCCACACAGTGGGGTTGTTTGTGGACTCTACTCCATAGGGTAGGGCTGAATGGTGGGGTGGGGCAGGGGGTGGGGGTGGCAGAGGGAGGAGCCCCCAGGGCAGGAGAAGGGAAGGCCCCTCAGATGGGCAGGGGGACTGATAGACTCCTGAGAGAGTGTGTGTGTGTGTTCCCTGAGTGTAGGAGTACGAAAAGGCCCTAAAGTACGTGCGAGGGCTTTTGCAGACAGAGCCCCAGAACACCCAGGCCAAGGAACTGGAACGGCTCATTGACAAAGCCATGAAGAAAGGTGAAAACCTTCCCCTCTGTCTTCCTCCGCTCCCCACCGTCCTTCCCTCCTGCCCCCTTTGTTCCTCATCACCAGGTCCATTTAAATGGCCCACCTCCAAGCAGTGCCTCCTCAAGCCCCCGAGCCCCCTCACCAGAAGCTTCTTTCTCCAAGCTGGGAGTCCCTCATCCCTAACTCAAGATAAAGAAGCTCAGCTTCTGCTGGGCAGGGGGCAGGGGGAAGATGATAGCAAAGGTCCCTGGGGCTGGGACCCCTCCTGACGCACTCTCCGTTTGCCTGTACCCCAGATGGACTGGTGGGCATGGCCATTGTTGGAGGCATGGCCCTGGGCGTGGCGGGACTGGCTGGACTCATCGGACTTGCTGTATCCAAGTCCAAATCCTGAACGAGACTACACCTCCTCTGCCCAGAGGAAAGAGCCTGGCCCCGGCCCACAGGAAACAAGGCAGCCTGCCCAAGCTTCGGGGCTAAGCCTGGTGGTTCCTTGAAGAGGAGCTCATCCTAGCTGTCCCCTCCCTGTTCTTCCCCTGCACCCCAGCACTGTCTTCTGTGTCCTTCAACCTCTTCTCCCCTGGACCTTTCCTTTTGCCCCAGATCACGTGCTTTGGGATGAGTGTCAATAAAACTGGGCTTTAGCCTGAGAAGTTCTGCATCTGTATTGAAGGAGGGGGCAGGTTACATTGGGTACTGAGGGTGGAGGGGATCACAACTCCAGGCCTGGCCTTGAGTTCTTTGTCCACCAAGCCTCCCAGACCTCACACCCTTCCTTCCTCCCCCGACCCCAGGCACTTCCTTGAGCAGTGGTGGCAGCACAGGGCTGTGGCCTTTGCACAACCCTACAGTCCCGAGTTAAGGGCAGAGCTGAGGAGACAAGCTGGAATTTATGCATCCTGTCTCCTCTGGCCCACTCAGCCACCTCTAGGCATGTGGAGTTTTCCACACCAGGGGGGCACCCCATTCAGTTTCCTCTAAAACCTCTGCCCTGCCCTCCCTTTGTCTTCCTGCATCCTCCCCCTCCTCCTCCCTGTCCTTCTGGAAGGGGGGAGGGGGCACTGGTGGGGGTAAAGAAATGGAGGCTTCTGGCATGGTGTGGACAGGGGTCTTGGTAGAGGTTAGGAACCCAGCATACCCCAGTTTTAGACTCCAGGATAGAAGGTCAGGACCCAGTGCCTGCCCAGCCCTCCTCGTGCCAGGCTCAGCCTGGGCCTGTTTTGCTTCACTACATACCTCTCGTTCTACAGCCCAAAGCAGCCCAGCCTGAGGGGGGAGGAAAAGGGCAGGGGGAGGCACCGGAGAGGGGCACAGAGGAGCCTGCCTGGGGAGGGGGGTGCACTCGCAGTTAGCTGGCTTCCAGCGCAGTGGTGTCCTGTCTGATGGGGTAGGGGTGGCCCCACTGGCCAGAAGCTCGTCTGACTGTGACCTGTGGCTGCTCCTTGGGAGCGGGAAATGATACTGTTTATACCCCGCCAGGTGCTCAGCCCCGGCTTGGGGTGTGGACCCAGAGGTTTCTAATCCGTCATGATTAATAGAGCCATTGACAGCTCCTGATAACCAAGCTTGTTGAAAGCAGCCATAAGGTCACGGTCTGGGCCTGTGATTTATCCCCCTTGGGGCCCCTTGGCAGCAGGATCAAGTTCGTTGCTGAGAGTCAAAGATCAACCTCGTGGGGGAAATCTTTGAGCTGAGGAAGTTTGGAGAAAAGCGATCCCCTGGTGGCCTCTCCGTGGCCAGGGCAGTCCCCAAGTATCAGGCGAGTCCCACGTGCGGGAGCTTTGATGTGTGGCCCCAATCCTCATCCAGCCTGGGAAGGAAGCGGGATCTCTGTCATTTACAGTAGCAGAAGGAAGTTCAGGCGGGCTAAACATTCATGCCCGAGGACAGGCTGGTTTGAATCGAGGTTCGTTAGACTCCAGAGCCGCTGGTTTCTCCCTGCTACCTGCCCATCCCCCTTTTCACCCTTACTCCTTCTTGTAGACAACTGTCCCAACCTCAGGGTCTTTGAACTCCTTGAGTTGTTCTCACCATCTTGGGGGGCGGCTCTGCTCCCTCCCTATGGGGGAGGCTATTGAGGGGCAAGTAGACCTGTTCAGTCCGTCTGTCTCTCTGTCTCCCAATCACCCTTTCACCCCTTGTCCTCCTCACTCCATTCTCTGGCCCCCAGTGGACGCTGAGTCAGAGACAGACAGCTCCCCTTGGCTCCCAGTGCCTCCCGCGGGAGCCCTCCTGGGCTGTATCCGTTAGTCACCCCGGTCGGTCCTCAGCCCCCCTTCGTGGGGCGGGGAGCCTGGGGCAGCCCAGAAGCTGGGGGAGGAGGTGGACTTTTGGCCCGTTTAGTTTATTCCCTCCATCTCCTCGTCAACAACGGCTGCGCGCTCCTGGCTCATTCCACTGACCTATCTGGAAGCAGAGAGACCCGGAGCTAGGAAGCAAGACAGCAAGTGGAAGCTGGACCTGAGCCCAAGGCAGGGGCCACCGCGGGACTTCTGCCCTTTACCTCCCCTCTCCTCCCAGCCTCAACACCCCTCTTTTGCCAGCACCCCCAAGGGTCCCTGGGGTTCCACCCCTCCCCCTTTGGGGCCCCAGGCACCCCTTGGGACCTGCTCCCACCATGTCGATGGCCGTGGAGACCTTTGGCTTCTTCATGGCAGCCCTGGGACTGCTGATGCTGGGGGTGACCCTGCCACACAGCTACTGGCGAGTGTCCACCGTGCACGGGAATGTCATCACCACCAACACCATCTTCGAGAACCTCTGGCACAGCTGTGCCACTGACTCCCTCGGCGTCTACAACTGCTGGGAGTTCCCGTCCATGCTGGCCCTCTCCGGTACGGGGCAGGGGGGCACAGGGAGGCACCGGGGAGGGTGGGCACTGCCTCGGGTCAGGTGCCCGGCAGTCCCATGGGACACGCACATAGGAAGGCCTGGGTCTAGCCTGGAACCCCCCAGCCAGAAGTGCTGGGCAGCCCCACCCCTGCATCCGGAGTGGAGACCTGCTCACGTGTGCCTCTGCCCGCGCGGTACTCTCTCTCGTGGTGGCTACACGTGGGGGCGCCGGGGTCAGCCTGCTGGGCGAGTTACAAGATGGGCTGCATCTCCCCATCTGTAAAACGAGGATGATAATAGCACCAGTTCACAGGGTAGTCGTGAGGAACATATGAGAGAAAACACAGAGTGTTAGCATGATGTTAGCTTAGATGTGCACTCAGTACATTTAGGCAGCTTATTTTGGGGGTGAGGTTCGTTGGGCAAGGAGGAGGCCCCATCTTGGTGGCTGAGCCACACACAGTCTCAGTAGCCTCTCCAGGTTTCCACTGGCTGGGGCCTGGGGCCCCCTGCCCCTTGCCGAGTTCTAAAGCACCCTTTCAGAGTCCTGGTTCTGGTAGAAGGGAGTCTTCTTGCAGCCTGAGTGTCAGGTGAACGGGGTGGGAGGTGTGTGTGTACATGTGGCAGGGATTTTCATGCAGGGTACTTTTTGAGGTTCTTGGAGGACTGGTGCCTACAGCTCTTTTGGCCCAGAGTAGTTCTGTCTGGTGCTTGTAACATCTTCCTGCTCACCCCTCCTTTCCTCAGGGGTCTCCCCTCAGTGGGCCCCAGGCTGGAGACTAAAGAAGATGCCTGGAACCCTTTGCCAGGCCGGCTCCCCAGCCCTTCCTTGGGTCCTCCCAGAGCCAGCTGCTCTCCCAGGCACCACACAGTGGAGGCCAGGTTGGCAGGGGAGGGAAACCAAGGCTAACAGGGTCAGGAGCAGCACTCTGAGCAGTTATGGGGTCTGGGTGGGTCTCTGGAGCCCCCCTTATTCCCAGCTGTAGTAGCACCCTTCAGGCAGAGGCTTCAGACTTCCATCCAATTCTCCAGCACTTACTATGTACAAGGGAGGTGCCCAAAAAATTTAAAAGCTGAGGATGGACTAGGCCAGAGCACACAGCACTGGGTGGCCAGAAGGACATTGGAGGCTGCCTGCGCCACAGCCCCAGCCATCACCTCCTTACCTCCCCCCCACCCTACCCCACACACACACCCCGAGTTCAGGAGGCCATATCTGGTGTGAGGAGGGGACTTGATTGTGCATCTGCCCACCGGGAAGGTCCCCCACCTGGAGCTGCAGCCCTTGGCCTGAGGGACACACAGGTGCAAGAGTGTGCACAGGAGAAGAGCAGAGGGTGCGAGTGGAGGGCGAGCTAGGGTCCAGGTTTATGTCCCATGCTTCTACATGCATGCTGTCAGCCATGTTTGCAATAACCCTGCCACGGGGGGATGCTATTAAACCCGTTTTACAGAAGATGCCAGGTAGATGGGAGTGGGAGGAGCTAGAATTCAGACCCAGCGCCCATCTTCCAAGTCTCCACCAGTGCAAGTCCTAGAGGGAGGCTGCCCCACATTCGATCACCTCCCAACTGCACAACACCGCCCCCCCCCCATGTCATTACAGGCCCTCCAGCAGTCTCTCCTTTGGCTGCCAGAGGTTCTGGGCGATCCCGAGTTGGTCTCGGTCCCAGGTGGAGGTGGGGTGGTGGTGAATGGATGGGGGAAGGATATGGGTAGGGGGAGAGGGCTGGAGCTCCCAAGGTATTCCCAGAGAACTTTCTCCCTCCCTCCTCCCAACTCGGGCCGTTTCCCATCCTGGCAGGGACCCAGCCTTTCCTCTTCACACACTGGTAGTGCTGCCCCACCCAGGAAAGGGGGGCAAGGTCCTTGGGAGTGCTTGGCAGCTATCAAGATCAGAGAAGAGGGGAGAAGACCTGGAAGGGAGCCAGGGTTTTCCTTCAGTTTTGAGAAAGGGGAAACCAAGATACTGAAAGAACGTGGATTGGTCCTGGGCCCAGTATCCCACCTTCTGGGTCACCACTCCTGTCTACCCTCCGCCGTGGGCCACTGCTGCCCCCTGCTGCTTACTCCAGGAAGAAACCCAGTTCCAGATGTCAGGCGCGGTGCGAGTCCCCAAGCAAGGTGGAGAGGAAGGAGACGGGGTGCTCAGGTGCAATTTCTATGGTTCACAACAGAACGCTGGTTCTCGGGTCCCTCCGCCCCTGGGGACATTTGTCCAGAGATACTTTTGATTGCTGGGTCAGCGGGGAGGCCACTGCTACTGACTACTGGGTAAAGACCAGGGATGCTGCTAAACGTCCTACAATGCACAGAACAGCCCCCAGGCCAAGAATGAGCTGGCCCAAAATATCACTAGAGCAAGGCCGAGTAATCCTGTAACAGAAGTATAAGCAAAGGGTGCGCACTGGTGGTGGTGGTGGGGGGCAAGGTGCATTTGGAGGTGAACTGGGAAGGAGGGAGATGTGACTCTTGGAGCCTGGGAGGCTGGATGGGGCCCAAGGGGGAAGGAGAGGACAGAAGCTAAGCCTGAGCTGTAAGGGGCTGGCTGTGTTGCAGAGGGGAGAGGAGGGGCCGGGTCAGGGGACTGATGGCTGTGGCCCACCTCCCCAGGGTACATCCAGGCCTGCCGGGCACTCATGATCTCTGCCATCGTCCTCGGCTTCCTGGGCCTCTTCCTTGGCATAATGGGGCTGCGCTGCACGAACATTTGGGACACGGTGCTCTCCAGGAAAGCCAAGGTGGCGGCCACCGCGGGGGCCCTGCACATACTGGCTGGTAATTGGGGACCTGCAGTGGGGGTTGGAGTGCCTCACCCCTCCCCTTGACATTGACATTCCCACTGTGAGCCAGGCATGAGCCAGGAGTGGGAGGGGCTTCAAAGGTGAGAGTCAGTCTCACTACAACCTGGCAGTAAACACACTGACTATGAGAATACCTTACTGGCCAGCACTTTCCAACTTGCAAACATTTCTGTACACGTTACCTCACAGTGAGCCTGGGTAGGTGTTGCACTATTTGTTTTCCAGAAAGGTGCAGAGGCTTGCTGAAGGAAACGCCCCCAGTGAGTGGCAAGGCCAGGCCTAGAGCCAGGGTCTGGCCATAGGCATTCACTGAACTGAGGGGCTGAGCCCAAAGGAAAAGGAAGTCAGGCAAAGCAGGGCTGGTCAAGGAGGCTGCTTGGAGCAGCCAGGCTTTCCAGGATGGGTAGATTCCAAGGGAGGACACCATGTGATCAAGCCTCGAGAGTAGGAAGGAATAAAGCAGGGCCGGGACCGAGAAAGGGCATGAGAGAGCTGACGGCAAGCAGAGTGTGGGGGACGAGACAAAAGCCTGAGCCGTGGCTGGGATCTTGAGTGCTAGGTGGAGAGGCTTACAGGGAAGTCTGCAGGACGAGGAGGGGAAAAGAAAGGAATTGAATGAAATTGTTGCTCTCAGACTCGGTGCTCCACGTCCTGCTCTCCGGGCCGCCCTGCCTGCCCCTCCCCCAATTCCCTTCTGCCGCCGGGGCCGCCGCAGCAGGCGGGGGGCGCTAATGCGGACCCCTCCCGCCTGCCCCAGGCATCTGCGGGATGGTGGCCATCTCCTGGTACGCCTTCAACATCACCCGGGACTTCTTCGACCCCTTGCATAGTGGGACCAAGTGAGTGCGGGAGCCCCACCCTCGGGGCAGTGGGTGGGCCTCTGCCCTGCCGCCCGAGCTAGCGCCTCTGCCCCGCGTCGCCCTTGTCCCCAGGTACGAGCTGGGTCCTGCCCTCTACCTGGGCTGGAGCGCCTCCCTGCTTTGCATCCTGGGCGGGGTCTGCCTCTGCTCCAGCTGTTGCTGCCCCCCTGACAAGGACCCCGCCGCCAGGTAAGGGAGGGGGCGGCGGCGCGGGGGCTCGGGCGGAGGGGCGGGGCTCGGGGGCGGGGCTGCAGCCTCACCTGTGGCCCCGCCCCTCCCGGCCCAGCGCGCGGCTTCCCTACCCCGCTCCGCAGTCGCTGCTGCCCTCCGCGGGCCCCGCCGCCCGCCTGGCCCCCGCGGCCGCGGATGAAGAAGACGACGGCGGCTTCGGCAAATACGGGAAGAACGCTTACGTGTAGGAGCCCGGCCAGCGGACCCATCTGCTCTTCCCACTGCGCCCGGCGGAGAGAAGTCCTGCCAATGCTCTCTGGAATAACCAAAGGGGAGGGCCCAGAGGCCACGCCCAGCCCCGACCTCCCCAGGCCCCGCCTCTCCGCGCGAGCCCCGCCCCGGCCACGCCTCCTCTGTCTGGGCCCTCCCGGCTCCCGAGGACCCCGCCGGACCCTGGAGGTTGGACCCTCTGTTTCTTCTGAGTCTGGGCTCTGGGCTGTTGAGGGGGAGGGGTCATCCCCAAGTGTTTATTTTCTATATAAATACATTCAGAAGTACAGTTCTATTGTGAGCCGTTCAGGGGTCCAGGGAGTCAGGAAGCCACTGGCCAAGAAAGGGAAGGGGTGCCAGGGGTCCTCGCAGCTCACGGACCCGACTTCTTATCCAGCAGAAGACAGAAGGGTTGTGAGTGGTTTCAAAGTAACGGACATAATTACTGATAAAAGTCATCAAGGGGCAGAGATGGAAAGCCCCACTCTAGGAAGTTTAAAATAGCAGAGCTGCCCCTGGCACCGTCACTCGTTTTACAGTTGACCTGTTTTCTCATGGCTGTTCAGGGAGACAACTGGTCTACAGCCGTTTCCCACCTTGGAACAGGAGTGGTGTTTTGGTTTGCTAATACTGCCATTATGCAAAATATCAGGAATGGATTGGCTTTTATAAAGGGGATTTGTAAGGTTACATTTTACAGTTTTAAGGCCAGAAAAGAGGCAAGCAGGAGGATACCTTCACTGAGGGAAGGCCAATGGCATCCAGAACACCTGTCAGCTCGGAACGCACATGGCTGGCGTCTGCTCACCCTGGGTTGTGTTTCAGCTCCTCTCTCAGCTCCTGTGCGTCGTTGCTTCTTTCCCCCAAGGCATTTCTCTCTAGTGTCTGGGGGTCCTTGCTTAGCTTCTCTGGGGCAGACTCTGGGCTTCATCTCTTAGCTTAGCATCTCCAAACATCTGTCTGCAACTCCAAGCATCTCTAAGCATCTCTGTCAGCTCTGGCTCTACTTCTCTCTCTCTTCCTGAGCCTCTTAAAGGACTCCGGTGATCTAATTAAGACCCACCTTGAATTGGCGAGGTCACACCTCCATGGAAATAATCTAATCAAAAGTTTTCACCCACAGTTGGGTGAGTCACATCTCCATGGAAACAACCTAATCCAAATATCCCACAAGATTGGATTAAAAGAACATATCTTTTGTAGGGACATAATAAATCCAAACCAGCACAAGTGGGTATCAGAATTTGACAAACCTTTGAAATTATTTACCGAATTAACTGGGCTTAGCGCAGGTACATTCTTCTTCTGGGTAAAATTCCATAGATTCCACCAGTTCTCTCTCTCTCTCTCTGTGTGTGTGTGTGTGTGTGTGTGTGTGTGTGTGGTAACAGCAAAAAAAAAAAAAAACAAAAAAATAAAAAATAAAAAAACACCTCTCATTTTAACTACTTTCAAGTCTACAATTCAGTGGTATTAATTACATTCACAATGTTGTACCACCGTAACCACCATCCATTATGGTAATTCTATCTTTAACTTTCTGAGGAACCACCAAACTGTTTTCCACAGCAGCTGCACCATTTTACATTCCCACCAAGAATGTAGGAGAGTTCCTATTTCTCCCCATCCTTGGCAACATTTATTTTCTGGTTTGTCTGTTTTTAATGGCCATTCTAGTGGGTGTGAAATGCTGTCTCATTGAGGTTTTAATTTGCAATTCCCTAGTGGCCAATGATAAGGATCTTTTCATTTGCTTCCTGGCCATTTGTACATCTTGGAGAAATCTCTGTTCAAGTCCTTTTGCCCATTTTTTAAATGGCTTGTCTTTTTGTTGTTGAATTGTAGGAGTTCTTTATATATTCTGGATATTAAGCCCCTACCAAATATATGGTTTCCAAATATTTTCTCCCATTCTGTAGGATGTCTTTGCTTACTTGAAAATGCCTTTTGATGCCAACAGTTTTTAATTTTTATGAACATCAGTTTATTGTTTCTTTTGTTGCTTGTGCTTTTGTAAAGTCTAAGCATCCATTGTCTGATACAAGGTCCTGAAGATATTTCCTTGTTTTCTCCTAAGAGTTGTATAATTTTAGCTCATATATTTAGGTCATTGATCCATTTGAGTTAACTTTTGTATATGGTGTAAGGTAGAGCTCCACATTCATTCTTTTGCAGGTGGATATTCAGTTTTCCCAACACCATTTGTTGAAGAGACTATTCTTTCTCCCACTGAGTGGATTTGACACTCTTGTCAAAAATCAGCTAGCTAAAGATGTACAGGTTTATTTCTGAACTCTCAATTCCTTTCCCTTGGTCTATATGTCTGTCTTTCCAGCATATATACTTCTGGAGCTATACCCAAAAGAATTGAAAGCAGGGACTCAAACAGGTATTTGTACACTGATGTTCATGGTAGCATTACTTACAATAGCCAAATGGTGGAAACAACCCAACTGTCCATCAATAGGTACTGTGCCAGTTTCACAAGGTTTTGATTACTGTGGCCCTGTAATAAGTTTTTAAATTGGGAAGCATGAGTCCTCCAACTTCGTTCATTCTCAAGATGATTTTGGCTATTCAGGGCTCTTTACCTTTGCTTATGAATTTGATGACTGGCTCTTCCATTTCTTCAAGGAAGGCTGTTGGAATTTTGATTGGGATTGCACAGAATCTGTAAATCACTGTGGGTGGGTCATGTTGACAAGTCTCATAGTCCATAAACTCAGGATGTCTTTCCATTCATTTAGTTCTTTAATTTTGTTCACCAAGTTTTGTAATTTTCCATGTAGAAGTCCTTTATGTCCTTTGTTAAGTATATTCCTAGATATTTGATTCATTTAGTTGCTATTGTAAGTAGGATTTTTTTCTTGATTTCCTTTTCAGTTTGTTCCTTGCTGGTGTATAGAAACAACACTGATTTTTTCATGCTGATCTTGTACCCTGCCACTTTGCTGATTTCATTTATTAGTGCTAGCAGCTTTCTTGCAGATTCTTTGGAATTTTCTATATATAGGATCATATCACCTAACAGGGAAAATTTTACTTCTTCCTCTCCAATTTGGATGCTTTTTATTTCTTTTCCTTGCCTAATTGCTCTGGCTGGAACTCCCAGTACAATGTTGAATAGCTGTGGTGAATGTGGCCATCCTTGTCTTGTTCTTGATCTTAGGGGGAACACTTTCGTCTTTTTCACTGTTTACTATGACAATAGCTGTAGGTTTGTCCAAATATACTTTGCCAAGTTAAGGAAATTCCCTTCTACTGCTAGTTTTCTGAGTGTTTTTATCAAGGGTGTTGGATTTTGTCAAATGCCTTTTCTGCATCAAATGATGTGGTATTTTTCCTTCATTCTATTGTGATGTATGACATTAACTGATTTTCCTATGCTGAACCACCTTTGCATTCCTGGGGTAAATCCCACTTGGTCATGGTGTATAATCCTTTTAATGCACTGTTGCATTCAGTTTGCTACACCAGATTCTTAATGAGAGCTATATTCTGAGAAGGCTCTGAAGGACTCAGTGTCCCCAGAGACTGAGCCATGCATGGCTCATGAAGCCTAGCTCAGATGTGGTACTAGGTTATGGGCAGTTATTGGCATAGTCCCTGGGAGTACTGAGTAGGGTTGGTACCCACTGGAGACAGGAAAATGAGGCCCCAAGAAAGAAGCCTGGCATCAAATGGAGGAAGAGAGGACCAGGGCCCTACCCTAGTGTTTGTCCTCTGCAGCACTGAGGCAGCGGCCAGTCACTCGGCTGTGCCCCCAGGTCCACCCCTCCCCTTACTCTTTGACCTCATCCACTCACCTGCAGGTGAGGTACAGAACTCCCATAGCTGTCTTCTAGCTGGGCCCTCCCTCCCACACTTCAGAAGTCCACCCACCCTTGTATGGTTTCCCCAGGCTGAGCTCCTGGCACAGCTAACTCATCACTTTTCCCCAAGGCTGCAGTTCCTGCCATTCCTGGTGACAGCATCGCCCACCTTTTGGCCACACGGACCGACCCCTGTCATCCTGGCTTCTCCCTTCACCCCACCTCCGCCACCCCCTCCCCTCAGTAGGAGCCAAACCCTACTGATTCTCCTTCTGTGGTGTTTTTCACATCCATCTTCTCTCCCTTCTCCACTGCCTGTCCCCGGGCCACTGTCATCCTTTCTTGCTAACCCCTTCCATGTTCCTCTGCCAGAGGGTCACCTGCTGTCCTGCTGCGGCAGCTCCCCAGGACCTCAGAAAGATAGTCCGAGACTGTGGACCAGCCCCGCTCCACCTTTCTATCCCCACTCCTTACTCCATACAAACTGTGCTCTCCCCAAAAAAGGACCCCTCATCAGGCCTTCAGCACACACTCACGTCGGGGCCTCCCACCCTGCTCCACCAGGAGCACCAGTGCTTCCTGAGCTGCTCCCTACATAAAGGCTCCACAGCCAAGTAAGTCTGGGAAAATCTGATTATCCCACTCTCCTTCGCATTCTGTTCTCGTAAGGTTTGCAGGTGTCACGTTGGCCAAAGCCTGGCGTCCCAGTTATTAGTGTTGCGTAACAAACCATCAGTGGTATATCTGTAGGTCAGGAATTTAGACACAGCAGAGCAGAGATGGCTTGTCACTGTTCCATGACGTTCACAGACTCAGTTGGGAAGATGCAAATGGCCAAAAGTGACTCGATGGCCGGGGACTGGAATGATCTGGAGGTCATCTTCACCTCATGCCTGAAGCCTGGGCTGGGATGACTCTACAGGGGCTGTCAACAGAAGCTCCAATGTGGCCTCTCCAAAGAGCCTGGGCTTCCTCACAGCATGAAGCTTCCGGATAGCTGTTTTTCTTACATGGTGACTCATAGCTCCAAAAGCAAGCATCCTAGTGACAAAGCAGAAGCTGCACTGCCATTCTCTACTGGTCCATGCTGTCACAAGCCTGCCGAGGTTCTAGGGGAAGGGGACACAGACCCCACCTTTTGATGGAAGGACAAAGAATGTACAGCAGTTTTTTAAAACCACCCTACCTGGATTGTCTCTAAGCCCTGTCCTCACCACCATGCAACACGGAGCTGTCACCATCACCACTTGCCTAGCCGCAAGTCTTCAGAGAAACAGAGAGCAGACCCTCAGGAAAACACTGGGACTATCTGGGTCAACCCCCAAGAAAATTCCTGATGGTCAGGAGAAGAGCCTAAGAAGCCTGACGATGACTTTGCTAGATCCCATTAGCCTCTCATTAAGATCATTTCTTCAATAAACTCTTCCTAAGCACCTGCTTTGCTATGTACTCAATGGGGTACGGGGCCTTCACATAGCAACACCAAGGACAGTATTGCTCACAGCCTGCTCCGAGACAAGACGCGAGTGCAAGAGGCTCTAGTACCATCCCAGACTGACAGGACTCAGGGGCCACCAAGAACAGGAACCTCTGCACCATGAATTCCCCCATGCTTCCCAGACATGTCTGGATTTTCTGTGCTGCTAAGAATTTCACACAGGGCCTCCCTGAGGACAGTGCCCCCTCAGGAGGGGAGCACCAAGGACAAGGGCCCAAGCTCTCCCAATTGATTAAATACCAGAGGACAAAGTCAGGACTGGCTCCTCCTGCAATACCATTCGGTACCCCCTTCCCCTACTCTCTCCCCACTTCCCCATCACCCAGGCCTGGAACCCAGCTGTACCTGGAAAGTACTCAGGGGAGCTAGAGAAACAAAAAGCAAAAACAAACAAACCATGACCAAAAACAGACCCAGCAGAAGCCAAAAAAGACAGCGACATGGAGGTGGCAGGACAGGAGAAAACCTTTCATGGTCAGGGACACAGAGTGGGGACGAGAAGTGAGGGCCAGCCAGTGGGAGGGGGGTGACAGGCAGGAGAAGGGACAGCATGGTGAGTGGAGATGGTGGCCCATTACTCTCGCCCTCAGGACACCGCACAGCCAGCAGACAGGCTGCCCCTCGCGTCAAAGCTTTTATTAGAACAGCACTCGGAGGGCTCAGCCCACTGCCTGCCAATCTGTCCCTGGGAAGACGACAGGCCTTCCCTGAGAGGTGAGACACACGTCTTGTTGGGGACGGGGGAGCCCCTCTCCTTTTGATGACACCCTCCCTGAAGCCAGGGTGGCGCTGGGAGGGCCCCGCTCCCCAGGATGCCCAGGCTACACGGTCCACTTCAGGCACCTGCAGACAGAGAGGAGGCCCAGGTTCAGGAGGGAGGTCAGGTGAGGCTGGGGTGGGTGGGAGGGCAGTGCAGGGGGGCACAGGTGAGGTGCCAAGCTCACCTGGTCTCCTGGTGAGTGCCCAGGCAGCGCACGGTACAGTACCGGGCGCCACAGCTGACGCAGGTGTATGGGGAGGGGAAGCCGCAGACAGCACAGAAGGGGCGCTGGGGCCGGGCCGGGGGTCCCGCACAGGCTGTCAGGTAGTTGGGGCCCTCGGCCACACTCAGGTTCTATAGAGGCAAGAGGAGTGGGCTCCATGCCACCTCCTCCCACCCATGAAGCAAACACCCTTCAGGTACACACATCTCCCCAGGCTCATGCCTTCCCTGTGGGGGGCTCCCCCAGCCTGCTCCTCCCTCACCTGCTCCTCCAGCAGGGCCTGAAAGTTTTTTCGGAAGCGAAGTTTAAAATGATCACCTCGAGTTTTCTTCTTTTTCTTTCCTAGGGTTAAGAACAAGTAGTTGTGTGACATTTGCCAAGAAAGACACCAACTTTCTATGTCTCATCACCTCCGAAAGCCACCTGTCTGTTCCCTGGCTGCATACTCACCTGGCTTATCCATCTGCTTCTCTCTACCATCCTGTTCCATTTACCCCCACTTCTCCAATCCCAGTCTACCTTCACCTCCATGTTCCCCAAATCTAAGGCTTTATGTCAGAGCTGGAAGGGTCTCCAAGTCCATCTCCTCCATCTTCTGTATTCTATATACATGAGAGGAAACTGAGGCACAGAAAGGAGACAGCAGCTGGCTCACAGTCACAAGAGACAGTTACTGGTGGAGCCAGGAGCTCCCAGGTGATCTGCCTCCCACCACCCTGACGGGGACAGACCCTCTCCATCCTTCAGCCTTGTCTTCCCTGCCCCGAGCCCTTCCTTCCTCCTGCCCCCCGCCTCACCAGTGTCTGCATCATCATCAAACTGAGGCAGCCTCTTGCCGAGCTGGGGAAGTCCTGCATGGGGGTCGTCCTGGAAGTTGTCATTCTCCAAAGCCTCGAGCTGCCTGTTGATGCGGCGCTGCCGGGCAGCCCGGTCCAGCACGCGCCGCTGTCCGGGGTCCTGCGAGCGAACTAGATGGGGCAGGGCAAGAAGAACTATGAATCGGGGCAGAGCAGGGTCACAGAGGAGAAGCTGGGGTGGCCTTGGCTCTGGGCAGTGCGTGGAAGATGTCCGGGGCGGGGGGGAGCCACGGGTCTCTGATCTTGTCCCAATCACCCAGCCCTTGGCCCCCTTTATCTTCTCAATCTCTCAGCTCCTTCTGGCTTTGCTTCTTTCCCAGCTACCTGAAATGACGATTTCAATCACCCATACCTGTTCTCTGGCCCTTTGACCCCAGCCTTCCCTCTGAATCCCAGACCTAACCAGTGAAACGCTTCCTCTCACTGCTGGTAGAAATCGCACAACCGTGCCCAAGGGGGCCGCCATAGATTCAGAGCTTCCAGGCTCAACTGGGCCCTTGGGGCATTCGGCCTTCATGATCAGCAATCTCTTCCTACATGAAGGAAAGAAGGGCCACCCACCTGTCGAGATGCCCACCTTTCGGACCACCCTGAAGCATAATTGCATGGGCCCCCATCTTCCCTCTGTTCCAGGTGGATGCACCCCAAAGTCCCACTGTTGAAGCAACTCTTCTCCTCCAGCCCCAGAACCCATCTCCTCCCTCTTGCATCTTGAACCCCTTCCTCCCCAACTGGTACTTTCTCTTCAATATAAAACCCTGCTTGACTGTCCTGTGTCTACCCAGCTTCACAGCCACTCTTCTTTGAAAGAGTAGTGCACCCGATGTTTAGTCTACTCACCTCCCGTCTACTCTTCAACCCCTGGCAATGCTACTCCTACTTGACCATTCAATGGGAACCACTAGTACCAAATCCAGTGTGAATCCTGAAAATCCTCCTTTTACTTACACTCTCTATAGCCTGGGGTTTGTTCCACCTCCCTTGGGTTGGAACATTCCCATCCTTTGCTTCCATGACACAACTGAAGGCCTGCCTTCTCCACCTCGGGCTAGGCATCTCAGCCTCCCATCTTGGCTGCTTCCCCACCTCCATGAGAACACCATTCCTCTTCTCTTTCTCAGTATCTACACTCCTCCTGGGATTTCTAATCCAAACATGGGGCTCTCACTATCACCTACATGCAAATGACTCCAAAATTGATTCCCCCAATCCAGAATCTGCTCCTGAGCCCTAGAACCGGCTGTTCAACTGGCTGCAGGGAAATCACCTGCAGATTCTCTTGACACTGCAACTCAAACTTAAAGCCCGTCCCTCTGCCTCTCCTCCTGTGGACATAGAGATGTATGCAGATATCCAAACCAGAAATCTAGGAGGCATTTAAACCTCTTCCTTCATGACTGTATTCCGTTGTTCCCAGGTTCTGACTGTGCAAATGCTGCACCCATAACAACAATAAGCAGCACCAGGAGCTGGCACTTACTGGGCACTATGTGTCGGGCACTTTACCAAGCCCTTGGCGTGGTGAAATCAGTCATCCTCCCAACAACCCTATGAGACAGGGGTCAGTAGCTTCCCCAGTTGACTGATGTTAGGAGGTTAAGAAACTCGCCCAAAGTTCACATGGCTGATAAATGGCTGGGTCAGTGTGCCGGTTTGAATGTATTATGTCCCCCAGAAAAAGCCATATCCTTTGATGCGATCTTGTGGGGCAGACATAATAGTGGAGATTCAGTTGGAACGTTCGGATTAGGTTGTTTGCAAGGAGATGCACCCCACCCAACTGTAGATGATAACTGATGGGATATTTCCACGGAGGCGTGGCCCCACTCATTCAGGGTGGGCCTTGATCAATGGAGCCATATAAACGTGCTGACTCAAAGAGACTGAACAGAGTGCAGCTGTGAGTGACATTTTGAAGAGAAGCAAGCTTGCTAAAGAGGAACGTCCTGGGAGAAAGCCATTTGGAAACCAGAACTTTGGAGCAGACGCCAGCCACTTCCCTTCCCAGCTAACAGAGGTTTTTTCTGGATGCCATTTGCCATCCTCCAGGGAAGGTACCTGATTACTGATGTGTTACCTTGGACACTTTATGGCCTTAAGACTGTAACTGTATAGCCAAATAAACCCCCTTTTTATAAAAACCAATCCATCTCTGGTGTTTTGCATTCCGCAGCATTAGCAAACTAGAACAGATTTTGGTACCACAGAAGCGGGGTGCTTTTGCTGCTGAGTCTGCAAATACCAAACATGTTGGAATGGCTTTTCAAATGGATAAGGGGAAGTTTCTGGAAGAATTGTGAGGAGCTTGATAGAAAAGGCCAAAACTGCTTTAAAGAGACTGTTTATGGAAATATGGACTCTAAAGATATTTCTGATGAGGCTTTGAACAGAAATGATGAATGTGTTATTGCAAACTGGAAGAAAGGTGATCCTTGTTTTAAAGTGGCAGAGAATTTGGCAAAATTGAGTCCTGGTGTCAGATGGAAGGAAGAATTTGAAAGCGACAACCTGGAATACTTAGCTGAGGAGATCTCCAGACTACGTGTGGAGGATGTACCCTGGCTTCTCCTTGCAGCTTATGGTAAAATGCGAGCAGAGAGAGATAAACTTAGAACTGAACTCTTGGGTTCAAAGAAACCGAAGCTGATGGCTTGGAAAGTTATGAGCTTCCAGGGGGTGGAATCCCAGAAGCTACAGCCCAACGTGAGGATGTAACCAAACATGGAACCCAGCCGCCATTTCAGTACAAGCCAAGAATGGAGATGCAATTATCCAGAAAGGATTTGTGGAAACTCCTATTGTCTGATGGCTTTGACCCCTGCATGCTTCATGCAAAGCCAACAGAATTTTTGCAAGCTCTTTACAGACAGAGCCACTGCCAGTCGGGACTGGAAGAGAAAGACAAGGAGCAAATTAAAGGAAAAATTTCTTCAAAGACAGAGCCATGGAGGTTGAGGTCTGGAGTCAAGAGGCCTTGGGCTGGGAGAGTGGAGCAGCCCACACACATGGAAAGGGTGAGTATGCCCCAGAGGTCGAGGGTGGGCATTCCACCTCGATGCTCTGGAAGAGTTTTGCCACCTGAGGTCCCAAAGAGGGTGGAACACATTCCCACGGAATTGGGGAGAGCCTGGCTGCCACCCCACTGTTCTGAAGGGGTTGAGCGTGTGCCCTGGAGATGGAAGGGAATCCGGGAGCTGCCCCGATGTTTGAGGAGGGTGGGGCCGAGAAGGTGGTCTCCCCAATGTGTGGATATGTTGGAGCACTCACCTAAGTGTTTGGAGAGGAAAGGGCTGCCGAAAAGGCCCTTAGGAAGGGTTAGACTCCCGCTCTCTCAAGCCCCAAGGATGCAACATCATTCTGTTAATGACTCTCGGACTTTGAAATCTAATGGAGTTTGTCCTGCAGGTTTTAGGAACTGTTTTGGTCCTGTTAACCCTGTTTTCCTTACTGTTTCTCCTTATGGCAATGGAAATGTTTATCCTATGAATGTCCCTCCTTTGTATATTGGAAGCACATAACTTGTTCTAAGTTCACAGATCCACAGCTAAAGGAAAAGTATGCCTTAGGACTAACCACGCCTATATTTGATTTTGATGGGATCTTGTACTTAACTGTTGTTACTGAAATGATTTAAGTTTCTGTGGTATTGTGGGATGAATGTATTTTGTATTTGGAAAGAATATGTTTTTCTGGGGTCCAGGGGGTGGAATGTGCCGGTTTGAATGTATTATGTCCCCCAGAAAAAGCCATATCCTTTGATGCGATCTTGTGGGGCAGACATAATAGTGGAGATTAAGTTGGAACGTTCGGATTACGTTATTTGCAAGGAGATGCACCCCACCCAACTGTAGATGATAACTGATGGGATATTTCCACGGAGGCGTGGCCCCACCCATTCAGGGTGGGCCTTGATCAGTGGAGCCATATAAACGTGCTGACTCAAAGAGACTGAACGGAGTGCAGCTGTGAGTGACATTTTGAAGACGAGCAAGCTTGCTAAAGAGGAACGTCCTGGGAGAAAGCCATTTGGAAACCAGAACTTTGGAGCAGACGCCAGCCATGTCCCTTCCCAGCTAACAGAGTCTTTTCTGGATGCCATTTGCCATCCTCCAGTGAAGGTACCTGATTACTGATGTGTTACCATGGACACTTTATGGCCTTAAGACTGTAACTGTGTAACCAAATAAACCCCCTTTTATAAAAGCCAATCCATCTCTGGTGTTTTGCATTCTGGCAGCATTAGCAAACTAGAACAGTCAGCATTCAAACCCAGAACTGCCCAGGATCAGAACACATGCCTGGGACTCAACTACCTCCCATCTAAGAGCCAGGCAGCCACTAGGGTTGGGGTACAAACAATTAAACAAATGAGCACAGCACGGTTCAGCAGGCAGTGTGAGTAGGGGACGTACCAAGTGCTATGGCGCACATGGAGGAGGTGCTCACCTGGCCTTGGAGTGATCAGGGAAGATCTCCCGGGGGAGGTGAGTCCAGGATGAAGCCTAACCAATGAACAGAAGTTAGCCTGGCTGGGGGAGAGGGGACAGTGTCTCGGGCCTTGGTACCGGCACGAGAGCAGGCCTGGGTGGGAGACCGTGGTGCCTTCAATAAATTGACAGAAGTTCAGGACGGCTGGTGGGCAGGGTATGGGGGGAGGGGAATGGCAAGGGCAGCCAGACCCCTAAGAGACACAACTTTAAATATCTAAAGGAGCTTGGATTGGGGTATTTATGGTGAGGGTGACGGAGATCCAGTGAAGGGTTTTAAGAAAGGAAGGACACGACTGGATTTATGAGAAAATCAATCTAGCAGCAGTGTTCGGACCCTCATCTCTTATCTGGTGTGCTTGGTAACTTCCTAACTGGCTTGTTGTGATACTGACTTGTTTGGGGACAAACAGTGGTAAAGAAAAATATTTTTTTTAATACTTTTTTATGGAGATGACTTTTATTCATTACAGTTGAACACAAACCCAGATTCGCCCCTTCATATATGAAATCACATATTCAGTGTATGAATATTAAAGTAGCAAGCCTGGCATTGGGTGTAAACTTGTGTTGACAAAGATCTGAAACCAAAATGAGAGGAAATGCATTGCTCTACTTTGTGATGTCCTTTAGCTCATTGAGCATCATTTTGTCCAGCTCCAAACTTTTCTCGGATAAACAATATTAACAAGTAAATCTATGAATAAAGAAACATTTTTGTTAAAATAATAAATGAACAGAGCAGGGGATCTGAACAGTCAACTGGGAGTAGAAGACCTGCACTTACACAATAAGGCAGCCACAAGTCATGTGTGGTTATTTATATTTAAATTAGTTTACTTAAAATGAAATAAGTTGTAATCAAGGTAATCAAGATGGTACAGTGAGATGCTTCAAGGTTCCACCCATCCCCAATAGAAGCTTTGAATAAAACCATCAAGAACTGGCAGAGACACCTTTCTCAAAGCTCCAGGAAACAGCTAAAGAGCTGCAGTGACAGAGTGCGTACAAATTTTTTAAAAAAGGCAACTTACAAGCAGTAGGAGCTCCTGGTGCCCTGGCTGGCTCCTCCCCCATCCCCTTGCAGGTCAGCACAGAGCCAGCCCACACTACCAGTGCGGGTCCCTGGTCTGGGTTTCATAGGGAGCAGAGTAAGCCTCGTACACACACTAGGAGCATGTACGTCTGGCCCAATCTCCAACGGCAGCCCGAGGGACCGAACCAGAACGCTAGTTGCAGGCTCCCTTTCCCAGAACTTGCCCTATGTGAGGGCAGCTCACAGACTCTCCTAAAGAACACTATCGGAGAGCAGTCAAGTTGCAGCTGCCTGAGGCAAGGGATTTCTGGCTATAGGACACACAGTGCAGTGCCTGGGACCATGAGGAAACTGTTTCCTAGGGAAGAAGGGACATTCATAGTCGCATAAACAAGGAATTCCTAGGGCCACACATGCATGCCCAAGACAAGATGCATGCACAGAAAGGTTCAGTGGAGTCCTCTGCTTTGGCTTCATGCTATTCCCTAAACTCATTGTATGGCACTCACAGAGATCAATCTGTAAAGACTGGGAAAGGCAGTTTTTGTTTTGTTTTTGTTTTTGTTTTTTCTCCTTCCATTTCTTGTATTGTTAGTGCCCAGCAGTCAAGGAAAGCTCTGTCATAAAACTAGCTGGATACAAGCTTAAGGGACAGACACCTCAGAGACTAAATTTCAGAGATAACACATTAAAATATAAAATGTCCAGGTTTCAAAAAAGATTACAAAACATACAAAGAAACAGGAAGTGATGGCGCAGGCAAAGGAGAATATGATAGCTGTAGAAACCATCAATGAAGAAGATCATCAATGGGACATTCAAAACAGACTTTTTAAAAAATAGTCCTAAACGTGCTCAGAGAACTAAAGGAAAACATGGATAATGAACCAAATGAAATCAGGAAAACAACAGATGGACACAAAGAGAATATCAACAGAGAGATGGAAATTGTGAAAACGAACCAAACAGAGCTGAAGACCATAAGAAAAGAAATTTTAAATTCCCCAGAGGGGTTCAACAGCAGATTGGAGCTGTCAGAAGAAAGAATCAGTGAACTTGAAAATAAGACAACTGAATCATCCAGTCTGAGGAGCAGAAAGACGAGAGAATGGAGAAAAGTGAGCAGAGCCTGAAGAACCTGTGGGACACCATCAAGCATACTAAGGTGGGCATTGTAGGAATCCCAGAAGGAGAAGAAAGAGAGAAAGAAGCAGAGAGAATATTCAAGGAAATAATGGCTGAAAATTTCCCAAATGTAACAAAAACCAAGAATATACACATCCAAAACACTCAATGAATCCCAAACAGGATAAACCCAAATAGACCCACACTACAACATATTATAATCAAACTGTCAAATGCCAGAGATAAAGAAGGAATTCTGAAAGCCACAAAAGAGAAGCAGCGTCTCGTGTGCAAGGGAGCCTCAATAAGACTAAGTGCCAATTACGCATCAGAAACCATGGAGGCAAGAAGGCAGTGGGACGACATAATTCAAGTGTTGAAAGCAAAAAATTGTAACTAAGAATTCTACATCTGGCAAGACTGTCTTTCAGAAATGAGGGAGAGGTTAAGAAATTCCTAGATAACCAAAAGCTAAGAGGGGTGGGGAGTGGTTCATCACCACTATATGGGCCCTACAAGGGATGCTAAAGAGAGTTCTGCAGGTTGAAGGAAAGGATAATAGATTGAAGCTGCTCTCCAGTGAGTAAACATGGGTAAATACAAATGCCAAATGTTGTATTTTTGGATTGTAACTTATTACTTCCTATGGTTTCTAAAAGGCAAATGCACAAAAGGTAATAATTCAGTGGTTTTGAAACATGTAATTTGTAACAAGAACTACATAAAGGCAGGGCAGATGGAGGGGAGTAGGGGCACAGCTGGTGTATACTATTGAAATTAAATTAGTATCAAAGCAAATGAAATTGTTACAGATTTAAGATGTTAAATTAAGCCCCATGATAACTAAAAAGAAAATATCAGTGAATATGCAAGCTCACGGTAGAGTATAGTTGTCAGGGGTGGGGGGCAGTGGGAACCCGGAGTTAATGCATAATGGGTGTACGGTTTGTCTGGGAAGATGGGAGGTGGTGAGGGTACCACAATATTGTGAATGTGGTTAATCCCACTGAATTGAACACTTGGAAGTGGTTGAAATGGAAAAGCATATATGTTCCCACAATGAAAAAGAAACAGCAACTAAAGATACAATGACAATTAAATGATATATCCTGGATGGAAGGACAAAAGGCTTAAAAACACATTATTGGGACACGACAAAAATTGGAATATAGACTACAAGCTTTTTATCATTGTTAAAACTTCCTGAACTTGATAGCTACGTGTGCCGGTTATGTCTCCCAAATACCATTATCTTTGATGTAATCAGTGTTGATTAGATTGTAATCCTTTGAGTGTTTCTTTGGAATGCACCCCACCCAGCTGTGGGTGATGACTCTGGATAATTTCCATGGAGGTGTTACTCCGCCCATTCAGGGTGGGTCTAACTTGATCAATGGAGCCATATAAATGAGCTGATCTAACAGAAGCAACTCAGTGCAGCTGTGAGCGACATTTTGTAGAGGAGCTACAGCCAAGAGGGACACTTTGAAGAATGCACAGGAACTGAGTGAGGAGCTGCAGATGATGGGACAGTTTGAAGACAGCCATCGAAAGCAGACTTTTGCTCCGGAGAAGCTGAGAGAGGAAAAACACCCCAAGAGCAACTAAGAGTGACATTTTTGAGGAACGGCAGCCTAGAGAGGAACGTCCTGGGAGAAAGTCATTTTGAAACAGAACTTTGGAGCACACGCCAGCCACGTGCCTTCCCAGCTAACAGAGGTTTTCTGGACGCCATTGGCCATCCTCCAGTGAAGGTACCCGATTGCTGATGTGTTACCTTGGACACTTTATGACCTTAAGACTGTAACTGTGTAACCAAATAAACCCCTTTTATAAAAACGTTTTATAAAAACATTCCAACTTAATCTCCACTATTATGTCTGCCCCACAAGATTGCATCAAAGGATATGGCTTTTTCTGGGGGACATAATACATTCAAACCAGCACACTGACCCAGCCATTTATCAGCCATGTGAACTTTGGGTGAGTTTCTTAACCTCCTAACATCAGTCAACTGGGGAAGCTACTGACCCCTGTCTCATAGGGTTGTTGGGAGGATGACTGATTTCACCACGCCAAGGGCTTGGTAAAGTGCCCGACACATAGTGCCCAGTATGATGTATACAATCTACACTCAAGTGTTCAGAAAATGGATTCATAAATAGAGATAGACAGATGGATAGATACATGAATGGACAGATAGATATAGGCAGATAGACAGACAGAATGAATGGTATCACAAATGTGGCCAAAGTTAAAATTGGTGGAACGGGACATCTGGAGGGATGGGGATATGTTGAAATTCTCTGTGTGGAGTTTATATTATTTTTGTAACTGTCCTGTAAATTTGAAAGTATTTCAAGATACTAAGTTTTTAAAAATTAAATTAAATTAAAAACTCAGTTCCTCAGTTGCACCAGCCATCTTTCAAGTGCTCAACAGTCTCATATGGTTAATGGCTAACATATTGGACAGTGCAGATTAAGAACGTTTCCAACACTCCAGAAAGTTCTACCGGACGGTGCTGCTCTAGTCCCTTCAATCCATCTCCTGAGTGAAGGCAGAAGTGCCTTTCCAAAAGATAAATATGCTTTGGTCATCCCCCTCCCTTAACAGCTTTTGATTGCTCCCCGCTCCTCTCTCCATAGAGTTCAAACGCCTCAGCAGTGTATATTATGCCTTTCAAAATGTCGCCTTCTCCCAGCCCTCCAGCCTCTCTTGCTATTCCTCCGCAAGCTCCGAACGGCGAGTGTGGCTTCCTCAGCAACTTGCTTCTTGCTTGCCTGCCTTCGCACATGCGATTCCCACTGCCGCGAGTGAATGCCCGCGCACCTCCACCCAGCGGAACCGCAACTCGACTTGCAAGCCTCAATGCAAGCTTTTTCCTTCCCTCCAAGCCTTCCCGGTCTCCTCCTTCCCAGAGGCTGGGCCGGGTGCCTCTGCTCACTGCCGCCTGGTCCTGTGCTTCCCTCCGCCGTAGCACGTAGCACTCTGAAATGCTAGGGTAGATGTGCCTGGCTGCCCCCTCCCAGACAGCCAGTTCTTGGATGACAGGGATCTTTTTCCTCTCTCCATCCAGAGAGCAGGCTTCAATAAAATGTAAATGGATAGGGTGGGCTGGGCTGTCCCGACGCCAGCAGCCGAGGGCCGGGGAAGGAATTTGGGATGGACAACTGGATGAGAAAATCCTAGGGCAGGTTCCTATTTGGGAGGAGAGAGGGGGCCAACCGCCAGGGGCTCACCTACCCGAAGGCTTCTTCTCCACCATTGCTACAACACAAAACCGAAGACGTTACTGCGCACGCGTGCTAAGCCAAGTGGTGTATCACTTCCGGCGGCGTGTGCTTCTGCGCGTGCGCATTCTGAACTCGAAGCTTGGCCTCCTTGCGTGGTGTTCCCTTGGAAACAAGAAAGCTTTCCGCCATATTTCATAGGGGCAGAACTACTTCCGGCCACATTAAGTTTCTGCGCGTTGGAGGGCCCTCCGAAATGGGTCATTTTAAAGAGGTGCTATCGGTGGTCTTTCGGGACACGTCATTCTCTTTGGGGCCTTCTGATGATGCCACCATGGCAAAAGCAGCCCCCGGAGCTTCTCCGCGGGGCAGTAGAGCGGGTGGGCCGGACTTCCCACGGCGGTGGGCAGGCTTGAGTGGGAAATCCGAGAAGTCCCTAGTGGCCCCGTGACGAAAGCTCAAGCCCCAGCTCCCGTCGGGCCCCGGACCCGCCGCAGACTCCCCGGCCTGCGCCCTCCCTGCCCGCCGGGTCCTCGACTCGTCTCTGCTCCGCGCGCCCCACCCGCGCGCCCTCCCCGTCTTCCTCCTGGGGCTCCGGGCTTGGCCGCGGCGAGGACCCGCCTCCGCCCGCCGCCGGACTCGCGGCGACGGGTCACTTCCCCGATCGGGCTTCGTTTTCCTCATCTGTCACGCGGGTGGCGGCCCCGCTGGCTGGGCCCCGAGTCCTGGGCCCCCGGCGCCGCCTCCGCACGCTCCCCGCAGCCGCGCGCCGCCCCCAGGACAATCCTCGCCTTGTCCGCGGCGCGGGCATCTCGACTTTTCTGTGGCCTCGGGCTACGCTTTTTCTCCTGGGCGGAGCCCCAGCCCCGCTCCTCCTCGCCGCAGGGCCCCACAGCCCGCCCGGCGCCCCCCTCCCTTCCAGAGACCCCGCTCGGCTCGGGATCCAGGCGCGCGGCCGCAGCCCGGCCCGGGCCTGGGTGCCGTCCCCGCCCGCTTCCCACCATGGCCTCCCCGGGACCGGGACTCCGGCTTCTGCTCTTGCTGCTGCTGCCGCTGCCGTCGCCACCTCCTGTGGCCGCGGCCTCCGACCGTCCCCGGGGCAGCGACCCTGTCAACCCCGGTGAGAATACGGGGAGATCCCGGCCCGGGTGAGGGAGGCCGGGGTGACGTGTCTGCCATCCTGGGGTCGGGGACTCGAGGGGGCGGCCGGCCTCTCTCCGGCCCTACGCCCTCCTTGGGGCGGAATCCCTCGGCCCCTCGCCCGGAATTGAGGTTCCCAGCGTCCCCACGCGAACTGCCCCCGAATTCCGGGGTGTCACTCCTACCCCACTCGCGCTTGGGTGGGAAGAGTTTAAGAGGGAACGGGAAGAAAAAGAGAAAGAGCCAGTAGTGGGGGCAGAGGGAGGGGAAAGGGACCCTGCGCGGAGCTGGAAGGGAATCGAGCTGGGCGAGTGGGTCGTGAGTCAGTTCCTGGCTGGCGACAGAGAAGCTGCTGGTGATCACCGTGGCCACGGCCGAGACGGAGGGGTACCGGCGCTTCCTGCGCACCGCGGAGTTCTTCAACTACACCGTGCGGGTGAGGAGGGAGAGAGCCCTGCGGCCCCTGGAGGGTGGGCTGAGGGTTGGGGGCCTGGGTCCCCACATCAGCCGGGTCAGGAGGTACCACCTAGGCCGCTGAGCCCTCCCCTGGCGTGGCCGGTTTCCCCCGCAGACCCTGGGCCTTGGAAAGGAGTGGCGAGGGGGGGATGTGGCCAGAACGGTTGGTGGAGGCCAGAAGGTGAGGTGGCTGAAGAAGGAAATGGAGAAATACGCAGACCGCCAGGATATGGTCATCATGTTTGTGGACAGGTAAAGGGGCCGGGGGGTGAGGAGAGAGCAAGGACGCTGAGGGTTCCAGGCTAGCCCGCTCACCCTCCCCTTCCCCGGCCAGCTACGATGTGATCCTGGCCGGCAGCCCCTCAGAGCTGCTGAAGAAGTTCGTCCAGAGCGGCAGCCGCCTGCTCTTCTCCGCCGAGGGCTTCTGCTGGCCCGAGTGGGGGCTGGCGGAGCAGTACCCTGAGGTGGGCGCGGGGAAACGCTTCCTCAACTCCGGTGGTGAGTGGCAGAGAGCGGGCAGGAGCGGGGCGCTCGGAGTGTTCCAGGCGCCTGAGGGCTGGAGAGGGCGTTGGGACCAGGGGGGTCTCGGGGTCAGCGCCTCCCCTTCCCCCTCCCCAGGATTCATCGGCTTCGCCCCCACCATCCACCAGATCGTCCGCCAGTGGAAGTACAAGGATGACGACGACGACCAACTGTTCTACACCCGCCTCTACCTGGACCCGGGGCTGAGGGTGGGGTCGGCCTGCGGCTCTCGGGTGGGGGTGGGAGGCTGTGGCTGAATGGGAGGGAAGGGGTGAGGGCATGGGGGGTAGATGTCAAGAGGAGGAAAAGAAATGACACCTCACCCCCAGCCTTAGTGACCTGTCCCATCTCATCCCATCCAGGAAAAACTCAGCCTCAATCTGGATCACAAATCCCGGATCTTCCAGAACCTCAACGGGGCTTTAGGTGAGGACAGAGGCAGTCAGAGGTGGGTGATAAAAGTCCTCTGCTGCTGCATTTGGGAGGGGCTCCTGGTGGAACTGGGGGGTCCACAGTTATGTTAACCTCTTCCAACATCGGAGCGCCTGGCAGGAGGTGGCACCGTGCTGTCGGGTCACAGCGACCATCTGTGGAACACACTGTGTGCCAAGGCAGTGGGCCAGGGCTTTACTTATGGAGTATCCCTCGACTCAGCTGTCCTACTGGGGGGTTCTGGGGTTTGCAGCCTTTCACAGGTGAGGAGCTGAGGGCTGAGGCTCACCCAGGGTCTCTCGGGCAGTGAGTGGCGGAGCTCTCTAGGGTGGCAGCCGCTGGGCAGAGCCCTGCCGCTGCCCCCACGGAGCCATGATCAGGAGCACTGAGGCAGGCACCCCCTCATCCCCTGGAGAAACTGGGCATTCTCCATACCCCATGGTTAGGAGAACCGGTTGCCTGGCAGTCTCAAGACAAAGGGAGTCTAAAACCTGGTGTTTCTTCCCCCAGATGAGGTGGTTTTAAAGTTTGATCGGAATCGTGTGCGTATCCGGAATGTGGCCTACGACACGCTCCCCGTTGTGGTCCACGGCAACGGGCCCACCAAGGTACCTGATGGCTTATGCCCTTCCACACCCCAGTGCCCATCCCCAGGTGCTGGGAGAGGTTGCAAGGGCCCTGCTCCTTCCCTCCTGCCCTGTCCCCCTGCCTGTCTGCCCACCATCCCTAGCCCCTGGCCCAGGTCCCCTCCCCTGGCCTCCTCTGCCTCAGCCACTCGCCGTCTCATCTCCCCCCGACAGCTCCAGCTGAATTACCTGGGAAACTACGTCCCCAACGGCTGGACCCCTGAGGGCGGCTGTGGGTTCTGCAACCAGGACCGGAGAACACTCCCGGGGGGGCAGGTGAGGAGGGGGTGCAGGGGGGCCCGAGATCGGTCACCCTGAGCAGGGGCGCCAAGACAGGAAGCACATGTTGCGCAGTAGTGGGCGGGGAGGATTGCAGAGCTCCTGGGCGCCCCAAACCTGGGAGAGCAGCCAGCCCCTGGGGCAGGGCCAGGGGGGGCTTGAGGACGGTCTTGGGCTGTCCTCCGACCCCTGCCCTGCGCCGTTTCCCAGCCTCCCCCCCGGGTGCTCCTGGCCGTGTTCGTGGAACAGCCCACCCCGTTCCTGCCCCGCTTCCTGCAGCGGCTGCTGCTCCTGGACTACCCCCCAGACAGGGTCACCCTTTTTCTGCACAACAACGTAAGACAACACCACCCCCAGCTGGCCTCTCCCTTCTGGGCACCCCCCAGCGCCCCAACCCCTGCCCTGATCAGAGCTCCCTCCAGCCAAGGCTTCTCCTGCACCCCTAGTCCCTGCAAACCTCTGCCCCTTCCAGTCACTGCCAGCCCCTCTCCCACGCCGCAGCCCCCCCACTCAGCCCCCCGCCCACCATCACATGCCCTCTCCAGGAGGTATACCACGAGCCTCATGTGGCAGACTCGTGGCCGCAGCTCCGGGACCACTTCTCAGCGGTGAAGCTGGTGGGGCCGGAGGAGGCCCTGACCCCCGGCGAGGCCAGAGACATGGCCATGTGAGTCTCCATTGGGGTGGGGGGCCGGGGAGGGTCCCGCCACCCGCTGCACCCACCCTTCCCCGACCGTTAGCTGTATCCTCTCCACTCGCCAGTCCCCCAGCCTCCATACTGGCACCCTCCCGGGCACCCACATGCCCCATCCCTCCTCCACCCCCCTCACCCAGACAGGTGAGAACCTGGGGGTGCTGGGAAGGGAACCCACGGCTTCCTCACCTCAGTCTTCCTTCATCTCCTCTCCTTTTGCTGATGTTTCTCCCCAGGTCCCTCCTCTTCTGCTCAGAGGGTGGGGGGTTCCAGCCAGCCCACGGCCCCCCCCTTCCCCCACCCGCCCCCCGTGTCCAGCTCATCTGTCTGTTGGTCTGTCACCTCCAGGGACAGTTGTCGGCAGGACCCCGAGTGCGACTTCTACTTCAGCCTGGACGCCGACACCGTCATCACCAACAGGCAGACCCTGCGCCTCCTCGTTGAGGACAACAGGTCACCTGCCCGGCTCAGCCCCAGAGCCCCCAGAGAGTCCCCAGGGGACCCCACTTCCTCCCGGGCGCCTCACGCCCGCGGCCTGGCCCTCACCGCAGCCCCGTCCACAGGAAGGTGGTAGCTCCCATGCTGTCCCGCCACGGGAAGCTGTGGTCCAACTTCTGGGGGGCCCTGAGCCCCGATGAGTACTACGCCCGCTCAGAGGACTACGTGGAGCTGGTGCAGCGGAAACGAGTGTGAGCCTCCAGCCCCGGCACCCCCGCCCCCCCACCCGCTCCCGAGCCACCCAATCTCAGCGCCGAGGCACTGGTGCGGGGAGTGGGAGATGAAGTGGGGGGCCCAGCCGTGCTTGGCAGGGGAAGTGAGGGGGGCTTTCTGTTTCGGAGAGTGAGGTGCCCTGAGGGAAGGGGCTCCTGGGATGAACTGGGCAGGGTTTGGGGGAGCCACCCACTCAGCCTCCCCCCCCCCCCCGTCCGGGGGCTTCCAGGGGTGTGTGGAACGTGCCCTACATATCCCAGGCCTACGTGATCCGGGGGGAGACCCTGCGGACAGAGCTGCCCCAGCGGGAGGTGTTCTCGGGCAGCGAGGCCGACCCAGACATGGCATTCTGCAAGAGTTTCCGGGACAGGGTGAGCAGGCGGGGGTCCGAGGCTGGGGGACTGGGGGGCGGGGGGCGGCCATCTCAGGTCCCTGTCACCCTTGCCTCCGCCCCTCCCCAGGGCATCTTCCTCCACCTCAGCAATCAGCATGAGTTTGGCCGGCTCCTGGCCACCTCTCGCTATGACATCGACCACTTGCACCCCGACCTCTGGCAGATCTTCGACAACCCCCTCGTGAGTGGGGTTCCCCCCAGATGGAGACTGCACATGCCCCACCCTGCCCTGAAGGAGGAGGTGCAGGCTGAGGGGCACCCCCTGGGCAGGACCTGATACAGCCTGGGGAGGGGGCCGGACCGGGGCTGGGGCTTCCTGGGTGGGACGCAGGTGGGTGAAGAGGCTCTTCCTGTAAGGGATGTTCTCCCGATCCCCCGTGCCCCCAGGACTGGAGAGAACAGTACATCCACAAAAACTACAGCCGGGCCCTTGAAGACAAGGGGTTTGTGGAACAGGTGAGCCCCACACAGGTCCCCCGACCACCCCGATGGCCATTGCCTCTTGGATCCACCACCTGGATTAGTGGTTTTCAAACTGGGTTCCCCCGGGTGCCTTAGGGGTGCCGTATGGGTTTTTGCTGGGGCAAGAGGAAGACAAAGGCTGGACAGACAGCTAACCCTCAGTGTCTTCTGTTTTGCTTGTTGGGTATATTGGTGTTATGAGTAAAATTATATTTTTTAAAAAGGGATCCCCGGTGGTAAAGAAGTTTGAAAACCACTGTCCTGGAACCTGGGGTTTGCCAGATGGCTCTCAGCCCCGTGCCCACCCTCCGTCCCAGCCGCTCCCGCCCCATCCCCCAGCCCTAGTCATGGCCCCTTCCCAAGCTCTGACCCCGTCTCTCCAGCTTCCCTCACTGTCCAGCTCCCCCTGTCCCCTCCCTGCTTTTTCTCACCTCCATTTGCCACCTGTCCCCTTTCCCTGTTCTGCAAGCACCGCCCCAGCCCCGTCGTTCTCCCTGCCCCGTTCCTCAGCCGTGCCCAGACGTGTTCTGGTTCCCACTGCTGTCGGAGCAGATGTGCGATGAGCTGGTGGAGGAAATGGAGCACTACGGCCAGTGGTCAGGAGGCCGGCACGAGGTGAGGGCGCCGGGGCAACGTGGAGAGGACGCAGGGCCCCCGCAGGAGGGAGGTGCCCAGAGTGGGGGTCCCTGGGTCCATCCCCTGTGGCTGCTGGGACCAAGCACCACCAACCAGGGGGGCTTAAAAACCACAGAAACATGTTCTCACCCAGTTCTAGAGGCCAGGAGGCCCAAATGGAGGTGTCCGCCGGACACGCTCCCTCTGATGGCTCCAGGGGACGGTCCCCCTGGCCTCTTCCAACTTTTGACAGCCCTGGGCGTTCCTTTCTTGTAAACGCACCACTCCAGTCTGCCTCCGTCTTCACAAGGCCTTCCCCTGTGTCTGTGTCCAAATTCTCCCCATGCTACGAGAGTGTCGGTAACATTGGTTAAGGGCCCCCACACTAACCCAGGGTGACCCCAGCCTAGCTTGTCACATCTGCAAAGACCCTCTTTCCAAAAGCAGTCGCATTCACAGGGACTGGGGCTTAGGACTGTAGCAGATCTTTTGGGGGAGGATACAATTCAACCCTTAATAGTCCCCAAGGGGTGGAGACTACAGGGGGCACAACTGCACTCATTCATTCATTCATTCATTCATTTAGCACGTACTGGGCATGTCCTAGGGACCAGGCCCTGAACTAGGCAGTACAGCGGCTGAACTGCACACGCCAAGCTCAGCCCTTCTGGCGCCTGGGTCGGGGAGACAACCCTGGTTCTAAAGGCTGCAAAGGGAGCCCCAGTCTTGGGGGGATCCAAGGGGCCTCACAGAAGAGGCAACATCTTAGCTGAGACTCAAAAGACCAGACAGAGTGAGTTGTGCCAAGGGGTGGTAAAGAAGACCATTCCAGAAAGAGAAAACACAGGTTTTAAGGCCTGGGAGCAGGAGGGAGGAGGAGGGGGTGGCTCAGTGCCTGCTGCCCACAGGACTCCAGGCTGGCTGGGGGCTACGAGAACGTGCCCACCGTGGACATCCACATGAAGCAGGTGGGCTACGAGGACCAGTGGCTGCAACTGCTGAGGACATACGTGGGGCCCATGACTGAGAGCCTCTTTCCGGGATACCACACCAAGGTGGGCCACTGCTCCTGCCCCTGCCTGCCCCCCTGCACCTTCCCACTCCCCTCGCCCCAAGAGGCCCAATGCTTCCAGGTCTCGGGACCGAGATACCGCGGGAGGGCAGCAAGCAGGGGGCTGGGACACAGCTCGGCTCCGAAGCCAGTTAGCAGCGAGACCTCGGCGGTGCGGGGGCCTAGGGAGCTGCCACTCCCTCGGGGGCCCCTTGGGCCTCCCTGGGACAGGGGCCACCTCTCCTTGGGAGACACCTGGTCCCCGTGGCCCTTCCTCCAGCCTCCTCTCCCACGCCCCACAGGCCCGGGCCGTGATGAACTTGTGTGGTCCGCTACCGGCCGGACGAGCAGCCCTCTCTGCGGCCACACCACGACGCCGCCACTTACCCCCTCAATGTCGCCCTCAACCACAAGGGCCTGGATTATGAGGTCAGCCCGACCCCTGCCACTTCAGGGCACTGCCAGGGCCCCCGTACCTCATCCCCATCCCCCGGCCACCCCCCAGCTGCCCTCCCGGCCCCTTGCCTGACCTTCCACATCCTCAGCTATCCTGTGGGTGGCATCTCTGGGTCCAGCTGCCCCCCGCTTCCTCCTGTGTCCCCCATGCCTGCCGAGCCCCCCAGCCCCTGTATCTGCCCCTTCCCTCATCCCTCTGGTCTGCCTCTCTGTCCCCCCAGTCCCCCCCCATCTGCTTACTCTCCATTTCTGCTCCCTTCTCCTCTCCCCAGGGAGGGGGCTGCCGCTTCCTGCGCTATGACTGCGTGGTCTCGACCCCGCGGAAGGGCTGGGGGCTCCTGCACCCCGGCCGCCCCTCACCTCATTACCACGAGGGGCTGCCCACCACCCGGGGAACTCGCTACATCATGGTGTCCTTCGTCGACCCCTGACACTCAACCACTCTGCCAAACCTCCCCCGCCATTGTGCCTTCTTGGGGGGCCTGGGTCTGGTCCCCCATCCTTGGAGGGGGCAGGGTCTGTCCGTCTCCTCACATCCTGTGTGCGTGTTCCGCGAGCCCAGGATGAATGTGCTGCCTTAACCCACGACACAGGGCCGTCTCAGGAAGCTCGTGCCCCCTTCCTCTCCCCTCAGCCCCCAGGTGCTCGTGGGGGGAGGCCTTCTGGGGGTTCCTTGTGTGATAAATTATTAAGGTTTCTCAACCTCTCTCCTCCCCCCAATAAAAGAGGATTTGTAAGTAACTCTCGAGTCCGTTTCTCTGACTTATTCCATCTACCTATTGACCCCATATCCCCTCCTATCACTCGGAGCAGAGGAGGACCCCGATCCACCCCAAAGAGGAAGGGCGGAGAAGAGGGCAGGGCAGAAGAAGAATGCCAGGCCCGGAAGTTTCCCTTGTCCCATTTTCTCACTCCTGTTTGTTGTCTGAGCTGGGCAAAGCGCATCAGGAGGGCCCGGCCAAGGGAGGGACTTCCGATGTCACCGTTCCCACACGCCTCAGCCCCACACCCCTCTCCCTGGTTATCTCATTGGGGATGGCACCTCCTCTCTGCATAAAGGGAGCACAGCCCTGAGCTGGGCGCCAGGGACAGGACCAGGAGAAGAAAGTGCCCCCCGGAAGCATGTGTTCTAAAGAGGGGAGGCAGGAGAGAGGCCGGCGCCAGGCTGTCTTCGTTCAACAGGATCAGGAAAGGGGACCCCCTGGAGATGCATCCCAAGAAAGCTTCCTGGAGGAGAGGGGAATTGAGAAGCAGACTTGAAAGAGAAGAGAGAGACCTCCTGAGAGCATCTGGCCTCCAGATGCACTGCGGACAGCAGGACACGCTCCTTAGCTTGGACTTGCACTACCTTTCTGGACTTATTTCCCAACTGTTTCCTCTCAAAGCCTTTAAAAATTCATCAGGCCTGTTCAACTCATCTACTCCAGCTCACATGCTGTCAGCAGGTCCTTCCTTCAACCTGCCTACTGGTGAAACACCTGCCCAGGCTTCCTTCCTGGCAGGCAGGTGAGGCTGTTCACCTGTTTGAGTTATCTTTCTGTGTGCACAGAGCCTCTCTCTGCCTAGACTTCTGAGTCCATCTCACCCCAACCCCATCGCCCTTATGGTCTATAAATGAATGGTGGGTGGAGGTGGGCTGGGCAGGGACAGGAGATTGCCCCCTCCTTGGCAAGGTCCCTGGATGGGCAAGTCTGTACGAGGTGGTGGCGGGGCTCAGGGACAGAAGGCACCCCCGCCTGAGCAGTGCATCCTGGGTGCTGGTCTCCTACAGACCCACCATTCATTTACAGACCATCTACCATACGCCGGGCATGCTGAGCATAAGGCCTGTCCTCTGTTGCTTATGGTGCCACTGACGTGACTTTTTACAGAGAGCTGTTCTGGGAGAGCTTGTGACCAGGGGGATTGAGGGGTGCAGTGGGTGCCAGGCCTCCCCAAGGAAGGGTTCTTCTCTGGCTTGAAGGAGTCTGGGGGCAGGGAAGGGCGGGGAGGGGTGGGGGCCTAGGGCCTGAGTGCGGCCCTCCCTCCTCCAGCCCAGGAGTGCCTGGCTGTGCTCCTGCTGGCACGTAGGCAGGGCCTGGGCCCTAGCGGTCCCCTACCTGGTCTGGCTCTGCGGAGACAGGGACACACCCCAGGCCGGAGGGGCAGTCAGGAGGCATTTCCGGTGGTGATTACTTCCCCATCACGGTGAGGAGGACAGTGTGCTTGGCGGGGAAGGGGGCTTCAGAATACACCCCTGGGAACACCAACTCCCAAAGCCCAATCTCACCGTCAGGATGGGGTGTGCACCCTGAGCACCACAGCTGGTGAAAACCATAGAATTGGATCCCTCCCGCTACTACCTCTTCAGCCTCCACCCTCACCTGGTTCTGGTCATGAGAGCTTTTGGCAACTTTTGCACCAAGGCCACCAGCTGCACCCAGCCAGAAGGAGGAGGTCGGGGGTCGGGGCCTGGGATCCCGGGTCCAGGCCCGGCTCGGCCCCGCTGGCCTCGACCCCCAGGCCGGACTTTGGCAAAGCCCCCAGTCCTGAACACGGTCCAGGCGGCCGCGCGGCCCGGGGGCGAGAGGCGGTGGTGCTCCCCCTCCGGGCTTGGGCGGGGGAGGGCGGGAGGCGGCGCCGGGGGTGGGGCGGGATCGGAGCGGCCGCCCCCTCTCGCCTCCCGTCCCGCCCACAGTGGGGGTTCCGCGGCGCCGTGGCGAGCGCCGGGCTCTTGGCGCCCTGCGCGGTCCCCTCGGTGACTGGGGGGTGGGAAGTTGGGGGGGGACATTAAAGGGAGGGGCAGCCGCGCGTGTCTGTGTGTTTGTGCGCGGCGAGGAGAGGGGCCGCGGCATCCAGGGGTCCCTGCCCCACCCTGAGACCTGCAGCCGGGCCCGGGGCCGGGGCGGGGAACCCGACGGGCCGCCCTGGAGATGGCGCACCCCGCCGCCGCCGGGCTCCCCAGCTGCTTCTGGAGGCCCCCCCACCGCAGGGCCCCGGGCGCACCCCACTACCCCACCCCAGCCCCGCCCGCCCCGCGGCCGGCTCAAATCCCCGGACCGAAGAAGTTGAAAGATCAGTGCGAGGAGGAGCTCGGAGACGTCGGGGGGGTCTCGGATCCAATGTCCTTCGCGTCTCCCACCCGCGCACACGCTCTGGAGGGCGAGTCCGGCTCCTCGGCCGAGCAAGCCTCCCCAGGCGGGCCGCGAGCCCACCGTGTGTCCTCCGGGGGGGGTCCTCCCGGCCTGTGGCCTGAAAGGAGCTACGGGGATGGGAGCTGCGACAGCCCCGGGCGCCTCCCCCACCGTGAAGACCCTGCTCAGGCAGCAGCTGGAAAGGGTGGCCGCCTTGAACTATGCGTTTTCTTTCCTCTTCCTGGGTGAGAGGCGGCCTTGGCGAAAGGAGGTGCTGATGGAGAGCCCCCGGGGGTGGAGGGCGAGGGGAGAGGCTGGAGGGAAACGGCCGGGAGCGGGGGATGGTCGTGGGGGGGGTGCGTATAAAGCTAGCTCCTTTTCTCTCTCACCTGGCACCCAGGCGTTTTGTCCTCCCTTGTCACCCTTTACCTCCTCTTCACCCCTTTCTGGTTCCTCTCTGTCTTCTACTTCGTGTGGTTTTATCTGGACTGGGACACCCCCAATCGAGGTGAGCTCTGGACATGGCCCGGGGAGTGGGAGATGGTGGGGAAGGTGCCCCCAGAGGTTCCTTCACCCATATTTCCCTGCCCACAGGTGGAAGGCGTTTCAACTGGGTGAGGAACTGGACAGTTTGGAAACTGCAAAAGAGCTATTTTCCTGTCAAGGTCACTATCCGCAGAGATTGCCTCCCTCCCCTCCCCCACCTCCCACCCAGATCCACCCCAAACCCCCTTATCCTGGAGCCTGAGCCTAGGCTGTGACAGTTCAGGTGATGGGGCAGGGGGCAGGGGGCAGCACGGGGTTCCAAAGTGGGTCCCCTGTGCCCTCAATCCCATCCCAGGACCTTGAGCTCTGAAGTCTATTGGGGCGGAGGGCGGCTGTTTTCAGCTGCCTTCCTGCCTTCTGTGCCTCCCTCCCTCCATCCTGCCCGACACCCCAAAGCTGGTGAAAACGGCGGAGCTGCCCCCCAACCAGAACTACGTGATGGGCGTGCACCCCCACGGCGTCATGTGCACGGGGATCTTCTGTAACTACGTGACTGAGAGCACCAGCTTTTCCCAGCAGTTCCCGGGGATTAGGTGCACGCTGGCTGGGCCGGCCGGCCTCTTCTACAGTCCCCTCTACCGCGACTACGTCCTGGCCATGGGTGAGCCTCGGCAGGGTGGGAGGAGGTGCCCCCTGGCTGGATCGCCCCTCCCAGGGCAGGGACCCTGGCCTGAATAGCTTTGGAGCAGAAGTGCCCTCCATCCTCCCCTGGAGAGGGAGGAACGGAGAGAACTGGGCATGGGACCCCCTGACACCTTGCAGAGTGAGTAAAGGGCTAGGGAGCCACAGAGGTGACTGCCCCCCATGTACCCGTGCCCCCAGGAATGTGTTCCGTGAGCCGTCAGAGCCTGGACTTTATCCTGTCCCGGTCCCAGAGCGGGCAGGCCGTGATGATCGTCATTGGGGGTGCCCATGAGGCCTTGTACTCAGTTCCTGGCAAGCACTGCCTCGTTCTCCAGCAGCGCAAGGGCTTTGTGCGGTTGGCACTGAGGCACGGGTGAGTGGGCGCGTGGGCGGACGCCCGGGCCGGGTCGTCTCCCGGTGGTGGGGAACAGGGCCCTGTCGCGTCGGTCCCCAGAGCTCCAGGTCACTTCAGGGGCAAAGGGCAGGGCCCCGGGGCTCGCCAGTGCTGCCTTCACGTCCCCTTCCCACACTGTCTCAAAGGCGAGACCTGTGAGATGGGACTGATACCTGCCTTGCAATAATGTTGTTATAAAGACGAGTACACTGCCGTTTCCCAAGCGATGTGAGTACCTTCTTCTAGATCTTCATAGCCACGGTCGTTTGCTCCCAATGGCCAAGGAGAGTGGAATCTGGAAGTGGGAAGTGCCTGCCGCCCTCTGCATCTCCTGCATCGGGGCCAGCCAGGAGCTGCTAGCCTGACAGTCCCTCTTCCCTCTCGCCAGCCCTCCCCAGGGCCGCCCTGGTGCCGTTATATTCCTTTGGGGAGAATGATATCTTCAAGCTTAAGGCTTTTGAGAGAGACTCCTGGCAGCACCTGGCCCAAATGGTCTGCAAGAGGCTCATAGGCTTTTCCCCAGGCCTTTTCTGGGGCCGCAGCATCTTCTTGGCCAACTTCTGGGGCCTGCTGCCCTTCCCTAAGCCCATCACCACCGTGGGTGAGTGCCCACCCCTGGGGGAGGGTGCTGCTGGCAGCGGGGTGGGCAGCAGAGGCCTCTGACCTCTCCGTTGTCTCCCTGCAGTGGGTCACCCCATCCCGGTGCCCCAGTGCCTCAACCCCACCGAGGAGAAGGTCAGCCACTACCACGCGCTCTCCGTGAAAGCTCTGGAGCAGCTGTTTGAGGAGCACGAGGAAAGCTATGGTGTCCCTGCTTCTACCCACCTCACCTTTATATAGCCCTGGCCTCGGCTCTTCCTGAGCCCCCACAGCCGGAGCGCTGAGCCCTCCATCAGCCGTGCGCCATCCCTCCAATAAAAGCTGGCTCTCTCCCACCCCTACATCCGAGACTCTGGTCCCCGCCTACCCACACCTGGTCCACTCTGGTTCATGCTCGCTCTCTGATGTGCTACGGCTGGGTGTCACCACCCTGAATCGTCCGCAGCATCGAGCCTTCACTTTGTCGCGTGACCTTGGGTTCATCTCTTCCTTTTGCGGGCCCCTTCTACTTCAGTAAATAAAGGCACCTGCTTAGCAAAGAGCTGGAGGGCAACAGGACAATGTTGAGAAAGGGGAGGCTTCAACAAGTGAGTATGGATTAGATAGGTGGAGGAAGTAGACTGGCTAGTGGCATGCCATGATAAAAAAGTTGAGCTTGGTCGGGGCATTTAACAAGATGGGGGGTGGGGATGATCCCCAGTGGTAACAAGAATAGAGTCAAGTTCATACATAGCTTCTTTCTGCACCTCCTCCCCATCCTATATCAGGGATTTATTTCACTCGGCATCAAGGCCTTCTGCAAACCCAGTGTATTAGTCAGGGCTCTCCAGAGAAGGAGATTTAGGACCGGAAATGGCTCATGAGACCATGAGAATTGACAGATCCAAATTCCGTCTGGCAGGCCATGGTTGGGAACTCAGTGGTGACGTTGAATTCCCCAGGAGTGGCTGGCTGGCTGAAGTTGAGATAGAAATTCTTTCTGACTGGATGAAATCCTCAGTTTTCCTTTAAGGGCTGCAACTGATGGGATGAGGAGACTCCTCTCATTGCTGAAGGCAAGCTCCTTTGTTGATTGTAGATGTAATCAGCCATAGATGCAATCAACTGATGACTCAAAGCCCCAAAATGTGCTCAAGTAACAATCAGGCCAGTGTTCATCACCTGACCAAGTTGACACATGAAATTAACCAATACAGCCCACCCTTTGTCAGCTTGGCACTCATTCACATCTCCTTAAACCATGCTTAATCCCTAAAAGACAATAACAGTCACACTATTGTCTAATATAGTTTAACTGTCCTACCTACAACCAGAAATGCACTGACTCTTTCCCCAGAAGAGGATTCAAGTCCTTGGATAATATTCACTCTTAAACTTGACATCCTATAACTTAAATACCATGGCATAAAGTTAATACAACTTATGTGATAAGGGGATAAGCAAGGAAAGACAAAGGTAGTTGCTTAATGTACAAATACAAACATTCATGACAAAACAAGGAAGAAATAGTCGTAACCCTTACATTCTCGTTTCTGCAACTGATCAAGTGGTTGTAGCTCGTATTTATCACCACCTTCTTCCACTGCCCTTTCCATGTTCCCTTTACCCTCAGCAAGCACCTCAGCTGGCGTGGTTCTTTGCCAGGTGGGGCGACCCAAACCTTCATTCCTGAAGGGTTTGGGCCATTGGTTGTCCTGCCTGAATTGGGTTGTTGCGGTTTTCCATTGACTTTAATCACAAGGCATGGTGGTATTAAGAGACGCCGTAGGGGATCTCCTGAATTCCAGGCAAACTCTCCTTTACTTCCATTGTGCAGTAGCAGTCCCATTTCTCCTTGATAATCGGGATCAGTCACCTCAGCCAAAATTCCCTTTGCCTGTGGATTCAAAGGCAGGAGGAATCCAAAGTGGCCAGATGGCAGTCTTAATTTCCAGTTCAATGGAATCATCATTTTATCTCCTGGTGGAAGCACCCTTCCTTTTGGAACTAAGACCTCTAGAGCAGCAGAGCATAAGATCATGGGCACAGGAAACAAACATTTTTCTAGTGGATCACTAGGGGTAATGGTGAGTGGTGCCACTCTCATTTCTACCCCATTGAGTCCTGGCAATGGGAGAAAGAGCACCATGGAGTACATACTGATTTAGAGCATATATAGCTCCCTGAAAAACATTGCCCCAGCCCTGCAAGGTGTTTCCACCCAGTTGGAACCATAAATGAGTCTTCAAAAGGCCATTCTACCATTTTATCAATCCAGCTGCTTTGGGATGATGGTGAACATGGTAAGACTGGTGAATTCCATGAGCATGTGCCCATTCCCACTCTTCATTTGCTGTGAAGTGGGTTCCTTGGTCAGAAGCAATGCTGTGTGGAATACCATGATGGTGGATAAGGCATTCTGTAAGTCCATGGATGTAGTTTTGCAAGAAGCATTGTTTGTAGGGAAGGCAAACCCATATCCAGAGTACACATCTGTTCCAATAAGAATTGTCCCTTCCATAATGGAAGTGGTACAATGTAACCAACGTGCCACCAGCTAACAAGCTGATCACCTTGGGGAATGGTGCCATATCAGGGTCAGTGTGGGTCTCTGCTGCTGGCAGATTGAGCACTCAGCACTGGCTGTTGCCAGGTGGGCCTTGGTGAGTGGAAGTCCATACTGCTGAGCCCAGACACAACCTCTGCCCTTCCACAACGGCCACTTTGCTCATGAGCCCATTTGGCAATGACAGGAGAGGCTGGGGAAAGAGTCCCACCAGTATCCACAGAACAGGTTATCTTATCCACTTGATGATTAAAATCCTCCTCTGCTGAATTCACCCTCTGGTGAGCATTCACACGGAACACAAATATCTTCACTTTTTTTGCCTATTCAGAAAGGTTAACCTACATACCTCTCACCCAGACCTCTTTGTCACCAATTTTCCAATCGTGTTCCTTCCAAGTCCCTGACAATCCAGCCAAACCATTGGCCACAGCTCATAAATCGCTATACAAACACACCTCTGGCCATTTCTCCTTCCAAGCAAAATGAACAACCAGGTGCACTGCTCAGAGTTCTGCTCACTGGGAGAATTTCCCCTCACTGCTGTCCTTCAGGGATGTCCCAGAAAGGGGCTGCAGTGCTGCGGCTGTCCACTCTTGGGTGGTGCCTGCATATCACGCGGAACCGTCTGTAAACCAGGGGCCAAGTTTTCTCTTCCTCAGTCAACCGATCACAGGGAATTCCCCGAGAGGCCTTAGCTGTGGGTTGGAAAAGAGAAGGTAATGAGGCAGGAGTTGGGGCCGTGGGCCTTTGGGCCACTTCCTCGTGTAACTTATTTGTGCCTTCAGGGCGCACTCAAGCCCAATCTCATATATACCACTTCCATTTGATAATGGTGTGTTGCTGTGTATGCCCAACTTTATGGCTTGGTGGGTCATACAACACCCAGTTGAAGATGGGCAACTCAGGTCTCACAGTGACTTGGGGGCCCATGGTTAAGCATTCTTTCTCTACCAAGGCCCTGTAGCAAGCCAAAAGCTGTTTCTCAAAGGGAGAGTACTTATCTGCAGAGATTGGCAGGGCTTGACTCCAAAATCCTAAGGGTCTGTGCTGTGACTCTCCTCTAGGAGCCTGCTAAAAGCAGGGGAAGGGGGAACAGAACATTCTTGAACGGACTGTCATAAGATAGCTTTGTGTTCTCTGGGCTTGCAGCTATTTAAAGTTGATTCTTCTTATTCATGTATTCTTTGGAGATTTCTCCTTAAGGGCTGGTTGTGCTTTCTTTTCTTTGCCCTCTGTCCCTGGTTTCTGCCCATGTATTTGATACAGACTTTTTCTCTGGGAGTCCCATATCCTTATGGGATAGGGGAGATAGGGAAAACACACACACACACACACACACACAGACACACACACAGCTGGAGGTTGTTGTTCCTTGGAGCACAGGCTGGTATTGATGCAGCTGCTTTTCCTTCCTTCTTTCCTGCAGTGGAAACTCCCAGCCAACCACAATCTGGGTCCTGGGGTTAGAGCTCATAGCATCTAGAAAGCATCACCAATTTCTTCTCTTTTCTGGAGACTGGGGCTCCAGAGTCCCTTCCCCACTATTTGCTTTGGAAATATCGCATGTGGTCCATTCTGGCCCTCCTTGGGGACACAGGGCCTCCTTATTGCATCTTGGTGTCGCAGCCGGAACTTTAATGCTAAGGTCACGTGTCTTTTTCTCTGGGGTCTTCTCCTGTGGGGCAGAGGTACCACCTTCAAATGGGGACTGGTCGCCAAAGGGTTGGGGGCGGGGGCAGTGCGGGAATGAGAAGACCCCTGAGGACCATCTTCCGAGCCTCCCAGCCTTCCCATCCCTGGGAGCGGTGGGTTCTGTAGGGGGCGGGGAGGTGGGTGACTTGGGGGAGCCGGGAGGAGGCTCCAGTCCCCATCAGGCCCCAGTCTGAAATCTTAAACAACTGTGTCCTGGAGTGGGGGCGGGGGTTGACCTGAGGCCGGGGAAGAATACAAGAAGCCAGGAGAGTCCAGCTGAGAAAACCTGGTTGACCCTGGGGACAGAGAGATGCTCCCTGTGAGGCCTCTGTTGCTCTTGGCACGGAGAGGCCAGCTCTGGCATGAGAGGAGAGAGGGAGAAAGGGAGGGGCGTTCTCTTCCGTGTGGAAACGAAGGGGTATGGGGAAAGGCCACCGCTGGACCTGATGGGTGTAGGTAGGTTGAGGTCAGGCTTCTGTCTCTAGAAGAGACTTGTTGTCCATTTGTGGGTGTTGTGGGTGGGGTGCAGCGACAGCAAGTAGCATGTGCTCTGTTACTGCTGAGGGTCATGAATCACAGGTGTGCCCCTCCCGTGACAATGTCCCCAGTGAATGAGTGCCATTCCCTGTCTGTGATGCCAGCTTAGCATCCTTCCTATCACCATGACAGACCATGGACACTGGTGCCCCTGCCCCAGCCAACCTCTTTGTGAATGCGCTCTCCTCTCCAGGAAGCCAGCCCAGATGGTAGGAAGATATAGGCTTCAGGTGGCCCTTCCTGAACCTCCACCAGGATCCTCTCCTTCCAGGTTCTGATCCCAACCAACATGAGGGTAAAGGCCTTCTGGCCCACATATTCCCATCTTGCTTTCTAGGCCTCCATAAATAATGCCTCGGTCTTGGGTGTGAAGGGTTGGAGGCTCAAATAGAGAAGGAAGGAAAGCCCAGGAGCCAGGTCCACATCGCCTACCTCCCACCAATCTACCAGCCTCCTGGCCTGAGATTTCATGGGAAACACCCAGAAAGGCCTTTTGAAGAGGGAGGCAGGGACAAAGTGTATGTTAACCAGCCATTTCCCAGGAGCTGCTCTCACTGGGATTCCAATCACTTGGGACTAAATCTCCCAAAGTCAGCTCTCAGCTTGGCTTTTGCACTGAGCTCGGCTGATCTGGGCCAAGAGTCAAGACTCTCAATCTGGTGATCTCCAGCCCAGACCTCAGGGCAACGGGGCCTGTCCTAACCGGTTCTGCCCCCAGGCCACAGATCATAAGCTAGAAATGTACCTGCCACCTGGTGCTGTGACAATGACAACTTCTAGGGTACAAAAATAGGATAGTGAGTTGGAGGTGCATATATTATAGGGGATGGTCCATCTGCACAGGGCAAACAGCCGACAGAGCCCAGGCAGGAGAGCAGCGCACCCACCTCTGCATCCCACAGACCTGGCTTTGAATGCCAACTCCACCAGCAACTGACTATGACCTTGGACAAGTCACCTAACCTTTCTGAGCCTCAATTTTCCCCTCTGTAAAATGGGGCTACCTATGTCACAGAGTTGTCTTTGTTTTTGTATTTAATTTACCTTTTTATTAAAATACAACCCAGGAAAGTGCACAGATCACAAGGATACAGCTCAGATGTTCGTGAACTGAACATACACAGTGTTGTCGGAGAAGTGAATGACACAAATGCAAACTCATGGGACAGGGGATGAGAACAGACAGATGACTTTGGGAGAGCTGCCACACGTTGGCTTCCCACCCTTCTCTATGCTTGGGTTTCTCTCCTTCTTCTCCCCCACGAAGAAGCTGGGTGGAGACTTCTGGAAGGCTTCTTGGAGGAGGGGAAAGAGGCGAGCATTGTAGAGGGTTTGGGAAGAGGTCCTTCAGAGGCAGGTGGAGGAGCTGGCCCAGCCGGCCAGAGCAGCCTTGTGGTCTCTGGGGCAGGAAATGGATCAGGTTAGGGAATGGTTGCAGCTGTTCTGGAGGATCAGATCCAATCCGAAACCCCTAGACTTAGTCCTGAGCCCTGGGCCATCCCCACTCGTCGGGCACCTCCAGAGACCCTAAATGCTCTGGAACTCTAGGAGTCCCTCTAGTCCTTCTCCTGGTCCTGCCTCCCAAGCTCCAGTCCCTGCAGGTCCTCCCTATTGAAGAGTCACCTGTAGGGACCCAGGGCCCGGACCCCCTCCCCTCCATAGTGAAAGCAAGTTATTTCATGCAGCCACCTACTTGACCGGGACAGACATTGAAGGCCGTAAGACTTCCCCAGGGGGGATGGAACGTACAAATGGTGTCATAAACAAAGCATTAAAACTCCCCTCCCCTGATCACTGCTGATAGCAAATCTCTACACCCCGTGTCACAAGACCATGCTGAAACTCTGTTCTCACATCCTATGGAATGTCCTTGTCCTAACCCTTATAAACTACCCCCGGCACCTCCAGCTCTTTGTGGAGCGCTAACATCCATCTTTCCCAGCCGTCCGCCACTGTGGAACCATCTCTCCTGTCCGTAAGTCCCATTAAATTCATGTGCAACTCCGTGCCTGGAGTGTTCTTGGGTCTTGGGGCTGAGCTGGGTTGGGGAACATCACCCTACCTGCAGGTTGAACGTGACATCTGTGTACCCAATGAGTCTCGTTTCCTCAACTGCCTGCTACCTTCAATCACCTTTCCCTCCTTCCTCTCTCTCCACCCCCTGGAACCGCAGTCTGATTTCCTGAACTCTACTGTCTTTTTTCTAAATGTTTTTAGCTTCTTCCCTTACTCCATGCCCCCACCCTTCCCAAGGATTCTCTTTGAGATCACAGGCCTTGCCTCTCATCTCCTCCATCTAATGCCTTCTCATGCTGGCAAGATGCTTTTCCCAAAGCCCTGATTTCAACATGTCATTTTCCCTATTCATTCACTGTCACTGGACCTCATCATCCTTGGCACAGCATTTGAGGCATGTACAAACAGAACCCAGCTCAGCCTCCCAACCATCTCCAACTCAGCTCTCCTCCCCAACCTGAGCTCTTCCCACCATCCTTGGCATCCCTACCATCAAGTCACAGCTCAGTTGCCTATAGTCACCACCTGCTAGGTGTGGACTTGCCCAACTCATATAACTTCTAAGCCGTGGTCACCACAGACATCATAGAGCCATTGCCTCAGGCTTCAAATGCAATACATATGCAAAGCATGGAGCCTGGCAGAGGACTCAATAAATGTTGGCTACTGTCATTAGTATCTCACCTATCTCTTTCCCACAAAATCTTCTCCTAACCAAGCAACATCACAGGGATCCCTTCTGTGTGCTTGTAACATGTTGTGCCACCCATGATTTTGCAACCATTACCTTTTATTGTATGTTATTTCGCTTTCTCCAGGTAAATGCCAACGTGCAGGGCAGGGAGCATGTTGTGTTCATTTTTGCATTGTGACCGTGTCCTAGTGATGACGGTGCCTGATGCATGGGGAGTGATAAACAAATGGAACACACACACCAGGCCAGTGCAGAGGGAGGCAGGCAAGCATGGTTTGCGGCGTGTGCCCGGCATAAGGACGCCCTGCTGGGAGGGTGAGGGGTGGGGACTCTCTTCACAGAGCCACACACCCTGGTGCCGGGCTGGTCCACCATGGGGAGAAAGGGTGCCTTTTTCTAATTCACATGAAGTATGATCTGCTTGCCAAGCTGTGTGCCTGGGGGGCACATCAACCCGAGGTGGCCTTTGTGCAACTGAGACATTGCCCAGTGTTGGGTGGTGGCACACATTCCCCAGGGGCTCTTCTCTTTGAGGAAGTGCAAATGGCAGATGCACAGAAAGAAGGCGGGTCATGAGAGCCCTAAAGGGCATTGAGCTTCTGATTTGTTTCCAGAGTGCAGGGTCCTTAAGCTGCTTCCTTATATCATCTCTCCTTCCGTGTAGCTGGATAATAAGACCCAACATTGTGTGACTTCTCCTTGAAATCTGGAGAGCCTAATTTATAAATACTTGAACTAAAGGAGCATTTGGAGCTCAGCTTATCGCCTCGCCTCAGGGCTTGTGCCCGCCATGCCATCCTCCCCGTGGCCACCAGAGAGCTCTCTCTACTCACAAGGCAAATCTGTCACTCTTCTGCTGGCCCCCGCCCCTCTTCTCCGGTCCAAGGCGCAGCCCATCCTTAATGCAACTCAGAACTGCTTGTTCTTGCAAGGCTGGCTGTTTCTCACCGCTAAGCTTTGCTCAGGTCCTTCTCTCCAGCTGAGACCTCTCCCTTTCTCATCATCTCAGGGAACCTAAGATTCAGCTCAGGATCCACCTCCAGGTCACCTGCCCTGACCCATCTACATGTCCAGAGCCCCTTCTCTGCATTCCTATCATGCTTCCTAAAGATCAGCCCTCTCCCTCTGGTTTGCTTTGAAACACCAATTTATCTAAAGATCAGATATCTTGAGCTTCAGTAAAGGTAGTAACTGCACTGTATTGAAACACATTGAATATGTGTAAATCCATGAGCTCAGAATGGCACTAATAAGAATTGATTACCATTGATTGATGCTAAGGAGCCACTCATATTGAATATCGAGCATTTATCCTGCCTTTCTTTTATGAACTATGCTATCGTAAATAAAGTTTCCCTTTACTGGAGTATTCCAGCTAATAAATAAAAATGGGATGATGAAATACATCACCAGCTTGCACCTCCTAATAAATAACTGGATTTTAACCTTGGGCATCGATGTACGATAACATTCTATTGAGACAACCAGCTTTGACCTCTGATAGAAGATGCAATGCCACCCGTAAAACAGACTTTACCAAAGCTGGAAATTGACTTCTAAAGATTCTCAATCAGCAGCGTCCAATAGAAATTTAATGTAAGCCATATATATAGCGGGCCCTTTCCAGCAGCCAAATTAAACAAGTAAAAAGAAACAGGTAGACTTAATTTCAGAATCTGTTTTATTTAACCCAAAATATCCAAACTATTACTTTAATATGTAATTGATATAAAAAATAGTAATGCAATATTTTACATTTTTCTTTTATACTTAGTCTTTGAAATCTGTTCTGATTTCAATGTTTCCATGCTAAATTCTTATTGGAAATACTTGGTCTGTAATTCAATTTTATAAAATTCATAACTGAAAAACTAGATTCACATGCCAAATTGTTCTGAACGTACTAAAAGTTTTTCCAATAACTGAAGTGAATATGCATTTTAAAACTTAAGTGAACTAAAATTAAATTAAAATTGAATGAGTCTTCCTCGTGAGGTGGGACATGGATTCCGGGAATGAGCCTGACCCTGGATTCAAGGGGTTGAGAATGGCTTTTTGACCAAAAGGGGGGAAAGAAAGGCAACAAAATAAGGTTTCAGTGGCTAAGAGATTTCAAATAGAGTCAAGAGGCTATCATGGAGGTTACTTTAATGCAAGCTTCAGTTAGATATGCCAAATGGCCACAGTATGATAAGCCCAAGTCAACAGTAGTCCCCAAAACCCTAAATAATGCCCGGATCCCTATTTGACACTATATAAAAGTTTCACTCACTAAGTTTATTCTTCAGAAACTTAACTCCTATGCCAGCTAAGTCCCAAATCCCAGAGGCAATGGCCTCTCCAAGAACATTAGCCAGATGTGTCCCCTTTTCCCATAATGTCGACACCCCTTTCCAACATGAACAAGTTAGGGTGGTCACTGCCTAGACATCCCTGAAGATTGGGAAAATGATTAAACTAGGGGAAGGGGTAGCAACAGACAAGATGGAATTTAACAAAGGATTATGAATAGTGAATCTTTCTATAATTTTCTTTCTCTTAGTTGCTAAGTTACCAGAATAGCTAGAATGATAGAATTGAAATGGTGGAACTGTAACCCATAGACCCTTTGAAATTTGTTCTGTGGCTACTTGTTAAATCGTACTTTGAAAGTTACTACCTTTTTGCATATATGTTATATTTCACAATAAGGAAATAACTGAAACTGTGGAGCTGTAACCCATAACATTCTTTGAAATTTGCCCTCTAACTACTTGGTAAATTTCACTAGGAAAATTATCACTTCTATGTATATATGTTATAGTCCACAATAAAAAATATGATTAAAAAATTAAATTTGATTTAAAATTCACTCCCTCCATTGCGCTAACCACATTTCAAATGCCCAGTAGCCAGGTATAGCTGATGACTTCTTCACAAAGGGTCAGTGGGCCAGCGACTAGTCTATAGGCAATGCAGAGGAAAGAGGGTACATTAAACAACATCCTGGTGATGCAATCAGCAAAACACAGTTGGTAGAAAAGTTTACAGGATGAACAATGTCGTTTCTTCAACACGTAAGCTGCAGAAAGAGAGATGGAGGGTGTTTGATGGTTTGGAGCTGTAGGTACTCCAGAAAAACATGTTCTTAAACTTAAACCATTCCTGTGGGTGTGAAGCCATCATAAGTCAGACCTTTTGATGAGGTTACTTGGGTTAAGGTGCAGCCCACCTCAATCAAGATGGCTCTTAATCCTGTTAGTGTAGTCCTTAAAAGCGGAATGAAATTCAGATATAGAGAGAAAGCCATAGGAGCAGCCAGAAGCTGAAAGTCAACAGAACCCAGAAGAGAACGGAGAGACAAGGAGATGCTGAAATGTTGCTTGCCATGTGACATGTTAAGGACCAAGACTCACTGGCAGCCAGCCCCAGAATGCCACAGCCTTCAGGGAGAAAACATCACCTTGATGATGCCTTGATTTAAACTTTTTCCTAACCTCAAAACCATGAGCAAATAAATTCCCATTATCTAACCCACTCCATTTCATGGTATTTGCTTGAGCAGCCAAGGAAACTAAAACAGAGGGGAAACCTATAGATTAAAAGAAACTTAAAATAAATGTCAACTCTATTAGTTACCTATCACTGTGTAACGAATTACCCCCAAACCTAGCAGATTAAGACAGCAAACATTATCTCAGTTTCTACAGGTCAGGAATCAGATGGTTTTAGCTGGTCACAAGCTGTTGGCCAGGAAAGTAGTAACTCCAGGCTCGACGGGTTGAAGGACTTGCTTCCAAGTTCACTTACGTGGTTGTTGATGGGTTCTTTGTGGTTGGATGGAGGCCTCAGTTCTTTGTCAGGTGGTCTCTCCACAGAGCTGAGTATCCTCAAGTCAAGGTAGCTGGAATCCCCCATAGCCAGGGACAAGTAATCTGACAGAGAGAAAGAGTCCAAGACACAAACTGTAATCACTTCTTCCTTATACTACTGCTGACCCAGACCAACCCTGGTACAATGTGGGAGGGGACAACACAAGGCGTAACTGACTACCAGGATGCGGGGTCATTGGAGGGCATCTTGGAGACTGGCTACCAAGTCAGCCAATCGCCATGTCTGGATTCTTTTGACTCCTGGTTCAGAGAAACAAACATAACAATAATTTTTTAAAAGACGTTTATGATACAATTAGATATCTGAACACTTGCTTGTTATCTGACAATATCAAGAAATTATTGTTTATTATTTTAGATGTAATAATGGTATTGTAGTTTATATATATATATACACATATATATATTTTAAAGAAAGACTCCTTAGCCTTTAGAGATAAACACAGAGATATTTGCCAGTGAAATGATATGATGTCTGGAATTTGTTGCAAAACATTCAGGGAGGTGGGTAGTAGCTTGAGCTTCAGACAAAACAACGCTGGTCAAGAGTTGATAACTGTTGAAGCTGATGGTGGGTTTGAAATGGACCGAAACCTGTTGGTCGACTCAGGTTCTCCTTTTGAGCTTGTTTTGCAGGCTGATGCAACCTGAGCATATGCAGAAACTGTTGTCACTGTTTTGTCTCTTTACGCCTCAAAACTTTCATCTCCGTTAGAAAAGGCCTGAGCCCAATCAGGTCATGATTCAATGGATTTGGGTTTCATCAAGTGACCTCCCGCTCAATTAAGAGTATAAGGACAGAAAATAGTTTAAAAGTAAAGAGCATGGAAGACAAGAATTCACCTTTAACACATTTTTACTAAAGGAGCACTTAAGGTAAAAGGGACAAGTTTACAATGTAAAAATTAATTGATGCATTACCAAGCCTGGGAGCCCCCACTCCTCCAGATGCAAATGGACATGAGATCAGAGAGCTCCCTCTTGTCTGAGTTATAGAAAATCTATAGCATCTTGATTTAGAGTAACTTACAGTCATATTCTATTTTTACATTAAATAATGCTTCATGAACATGAATGTCTCACGAAGCAAAGCATTTCAACCCATGAGTGGTTCAAGATCAAACGAAGGTGTCCACATTATCAGAGACTTAGCCTTGAATGCCTGTAAAACTCTATGGATAATATTTTTACTAATTAAGCTATGATTTCTGTAAGAGCAATGTAACATACTTTTACTTGTATAAAAATTAGAAAAGAGATTACTATTACTTGTCTGTAACTTGTTAATATAGCTTTTTTTCATTTTATTCTATTGATTAGTTTAGCCATTACATCATGTTGATAAAATACATTTGATTAGGACTGTATTCAACTTTGCTACATTACTTCGACTTATCTATGATTAAAGTAACAGCTGCAGCCCCATCCTGTTTTCTTTTTACACAGAGGACTAGATGGCTACATGTTATCTGTATCTAAGAAGGTTGAGAGGGCCTTTCTGCTTTCTTGAAAATATTCAGTTTCTACCTGTTTAGCATCTCCTACAGTATAATCTTCTAATACAGGACTCAAAGATATGAATCATCTGTCTCAGTTATTATAGTAAGGCCTTTCCACTTTTTATCATTTGGACATTGTACTTGAGTGTTTTTAGGTAAAAGTTCTGTTAAATATGCTTCTATATCAGAAGAAATAACTGGCTCTTCAGTTTCAGAACAGAAAACATCAGGTGGTATATGGAGAGAAATAATCAGCGTTCTCATTATCAGATTCCTCAGTAGAGATATTATCTTGTAATAAAACCCAGACTGTTATCCTTAGATGAATTCCAAGATGCCAGGCAAATCCAATACAAGAGGTCCATCAAGAAGGAAAATCCAGTGGAAAACCTTCCTTTAACAAATATGGGCAAATCTATGCCTGCCCAACCAAAGCACGCCAATGCCCACCTCCCATTCCTATAAAATCTCCCTTAGCCCTCAAGTTGGGGAGGCAGATTTGAGCCTTGCCTCTTGTCTCTTTGCTGGTTGACCTCACAATAAAGCTCTTTCTTTTCTCAAAATCCCAGTGTCATAGAATTAGTTCCTGTACACAGCGGGGAGCAAGCACTTGCTTGGTAACAGATTCACAAAGCATCATTACACTGTTCCCTTCTACTTCTTTTTTAAATCATATTTTTTATTGTGGAATATAACATATATACATAGAAGTGATTACCTTTCAAGTGCAATTTAACAAGCAGTTAGAGAGCAAATTTCAAAGAATGTTAGGGGTTACAGTTCCACAGTTTTAGTTATTTCCTACCATCTACTTTTCTGTATGTTAGTCTCCAGAATAAAAGTGTGCCTTTGTTTTTGTTTTTTGGTAACAATTTTATTACCTGGCTTAGGTGGCCTGCTAGATTGAACTTCTTATGAGCAGAAGTGGAGTTATTCAGGCCCATAGTGTAAGAAAGGGTTAAGTTTAACTTTCACATAAAGGCCACATGGAATAGGGAAGATGGAGGTTGGGCAGAAGAGCTGGCTTAAACTAGCCCCGTGGCGAGGGGAAGGAAAGAGAGAAAGAGCATTGTGACATAAATCTAGAATGAGCACCGGTTCCTTATATGGGAAAGATAACCAGAGTTACTAGAATATAAAAGAATGTGGGGGTATGGTCAAAGGCGGGGAGTCTCAGCAAAAATTTTGAACTAGTTAACTCTCTGATAGACTGTACAATTCAAAATCTCAAAGGCGGGCTAGTTAGCTCTCTCAAATAGGCTGTAACCTCTGGGGTACCCAGCCAATGGGGAAACAGGGGAGGGACATGCATATTAGGTGTAGGATATAACTATCGCATCGGTTCTTGCAAGATCGTGAATAAATTATTTTCTCCTCCACAACCAGGTGAGCGTTTGTAAGGTATAATGCTTCTTTCTAACAATAGGAAATGACACTACTGCTTGCTGAATTAACAAGCAGACATAATTGCAGGTGATGATTTATGCGACCTGGAGAGGAGAACCTATTGGTTGGAGGAGAGGAGATGTGAAATCTCGGACACTTTCATGCCCAGGAGTCACACTTGTACCTTGGTTTGAGGTTAGAATCCCAGGAGCCTGGCTTTACCTCTAAACAACTGGGAAGCCTCAGATAAATGATCAGACTGGTCTCACTTTCCCCTGTTTAGAAGTAGATTGGATTCATCCATCCATCCAACCATCCATTCATTCATTCATTCAGAACACACTTACTGAGCATGTACTATGGGCTAAGAACTGAACAAAGTACTAGAGGTATACAGATAACTCTGATATCATCCCTGTTCTAAAGTGCATAGTCAAGTTCAGTGGTTTTCCACCTTTCTACCCCTGTTACACATTGACAGTCAGGAAGCTCCTGCAGGCATGCCTAGAGTTTGACAGTCCTGGCTGCAGAATAAACAAGAGAGGCTTCCAGTTATGCCTGAATTCCAGTGTAAAAGCTATGATTCACCCCATTTGAAAATTGCTGCTCCAGTTGGCTAACTAAAAAATACCTACCCTTAGTTGAATTTCTATGCTGTGCTCAGCACTTTACATCCATCATCTTCTTTCATCCTTCCTGGAAGTTAGGTGCCACCTCCTCTTCACAGATGAGGAAACCACAACCCAGTGAATTGCCAGGAGTGTGTGGCCACTGAAATCCCTGCATTCTGGGGTGATCTGTAGGATTCCTGTAAGTGCCGGGATTCTGAGTAGGGCTTTTAGGGACTGTGACTCTGTGACTTCGGGCCAATCATTTACCCTTTGAATTTGGATCTCTCCTTCCTTATCTGCAAAATGAGCTGGTTGTGAAGACTGAATGACATAAGGCATATGAAGTATCCAGACTGGGTCCCCTAAAGCACTTTCTCATCTATTATCTCACTGCTGTGATGTTCCATACATACTCGATCAAGACTTGACTCATAAATCAGAGAATTGGCCAGAGAGAAGAATTGGCCAGAGAGAAGAGTTGGCAGATGAGGAGAGGCAGATAAGGGGGAGTGGGGAAGACAGAGGGCTCAGCCTTGGACTCCCAGCTGGAGAGCAGGAGGGAGAAAAGGAATCAGACAGGAGGATACTCAAAACCAAAACTCTGAAACAGGAAGTTCTGACCACCAGAATCCTGGGATGTAGAGATGTTAAGAGAGTCAGAGATAGAGATTCAAGGTGGCCCATTGTGGTGAAGGGTGAGAGACCAAGAGGAGGGTGTGGAGGGCACTGCTGCAGAGGACAGGCTAAAAGGAATCCCCAGGGAGTAATGCTGCCACCCAGAAGACAGGAAGGCATACCTGGCCCAGACAGAGGGGACAAGCACAAACCAGCATCACAGGTAAGAGCCAAACACTCAAGACCCAAAGGCAAATTTACAAAACAGACTTGATAAAATTCAGAAGGATTAAAGGCAGGATCCAGTATTAGTAATACTGACTGACATTTGCTTAGGGCTTTATAGTTTTCAAAGTACTTTCTCATGGCTTGTCTCTTTGACCCTCATTGCATGTCTGAAGAATAAGCAGGCAGTAGAAACTGAGTCATGGAAACTCTTGGAACCCACTTTCTTCATTTGTAAAGGGACTGATCAACCCCACCCTTCCACCCTACAGTCGGGTGAGGATCGAGCCAAAGTGCTTTGTGAACAATCTGGATGGTTCTGAGTCTCACACCACGTCACCATCAGGAGTGGATACAGGGTGGCCCTGGAACCCAGGCCTGCAAAGCCAGGGCTCCCTCTTCTCAGGGGATGGGAACACTCTCCATCCCCACCCAGTTTTTGCCAATTTCCAAGCACAGTGACACAGTAATCTCTGCCTCCTCCTTGCATCCTCTGAGCACCGAAGGGTGCTGAAAGCCACCTGTTCTCTCTTTCTGGGAGGGGACAACCACCACCCCATATCCTCAGGGGAGTCAGGATGGAGAGATGCTGAGAATGGTGAAATTAGGAAGAGAAGGCTTCCGATTGGTCCCAATGAATAATAGTCTGAAAACAGGACTTAAGGTGACATCTTGCTTCTGAGTGGCCCAGACATGAGGAAATTGGAACTTTTAGGGAACTTTCCATTCTGATTGGCTGGAGGGACTGGAAGTAGGTGAGCGATGGACCAATCAAAGAGCTTCTGGTGGCACAAGAGGTTTCTGGTGAAAGATAGGAAGTTAGAATATGCAACTCCCTTGGATCATAGTGACTTTTTGTCTAGAACACCTTTAACTTTTCAAAGTGCTTTCCCACAATCGAGCTTATTCCATCTTAAGTGCAGTTTTGTGGGATATGCAGTGTGTTAACAGTTTCAAAACTCCCAAATGGGGGGACATCCTAAAAAAGAGGTTGAGTGACTTGTCAGTTACTTTTTTGGCCTAGCTGGACCTAGACTTACTCTCTTGACTCTCATCCCTTTAATCTTGGGGGTTAATATGACCCTCCATCTTATCATGTTAGCATAATGGGGCCAGTTTACTATCTTTTGGAATCATCATCACCTTGGAAAGTACAAAAATGAAACAGGATACCAGAGACAGAAGCTTTGGTGAGAAGAGGGGAGCCTGAGAGCTGGGCAGACTCTGGGGGCAGGCAAGGGCAGGATCTCATCCTACCCGAACCTTACACATTTCCTCCACCTATAGAACAATTTACAGTTAGGAAAGCTTTCAGGTTGTGCATCGTTTCAATGGCTCCTCGACGGGGTGAATCGGCAGGTGTCATCTCCCTTCACCGGGAGGGGAGGGAGCCCCGGCCTCAGCCACCAGCACCCTCTGAGACCTCCAGACCACCTTCCCCTCTACTCGCCTCCTTCCTTCAACCCACCGGTCAGCAGGGGGTGCCCGGCCAGGTGGGCGTGCTCAGGGGTCCGTGTGCGTGTGCTCGGGTGTGCGCGGGTGTACGCGGGAGTCTTCCTCTCTGTGCTTCTCTGCGGGGCCCTTGCTGCCTGATGGCCGGCGAGATGGTGGGTGAGTGTGAGCCGAGAGGGTGAGGCTGCTCTGGGGCCCCGGGGAGAGATGGGGAACACTGAGCTGTCCTTAGCCTTCTCGCTCCGCTCCTTCCAGCCCCTCGGCTTCTCTCTCTCGGTGTCTCTTCGCTTCCCGGTTTCCTCTGTCATTTGCTCTGAGCAGTCTCTCTTTTTTATCTGGTGGCCAGAAGGAGGGGATTACTTCGAGAAAGGCATTCCTCTGAGGAGGGGGGCTTCGGGGGGCGGTGGGGACGCCCAGACATGGGATAGCGGTGCTGGAGGAGATGAAACACAAGTCGCACTAGGCCACCCACTCCCCCTGCGGCTCCCAGCCGGGACGAGGGGGCGGAGTCTCGCCAGCCCGGCTGCAGGCCACCCCGCTGGGCCCGCTGCGGGGGTCGCGCCGCCCCCAGACGCACCTCCCAAGACCCCCACTCCCCACCCCCCAGCCAGACTGAGTCCGCTCCAGATCCGCCCCGGGTTTCCTCCGCGTCTCCGGGGTCTCCGCCCCTGCGAGCCAGCTCCCCGGCCGAGCCCGGGCGTCGCCACGCGCTCCATCCGCACCGCGCGAACCCGGAACCCCGCGTCGCGAACTGGGCCACCGCGCAGACCCGGGCTTCGCATCCCAACTCGGAGTCGAGACCCGCCGGCGTGGCCGGGGCCCCGCGCGTCATCCCTGTGTATAGACCCTCCCTCGGCCGCCGTGGCTGTCCTGGCATCCCGGCTCCGGCTCCGGCGAGGTAGGGGGCGCCGGGCCTGGGGGCTGGGGGCCGGCCGGCTGCGGCCCGGGGGCATCGCGGCAGCTGGAGGAAGGAAGCGGCTGCGCCCCCTGCGGCCCGAGCCCTCCCCAGGCCGGTGACCTAGATAACTGGGACCGAGGCTTCGCTGCAGGTGTCCACCCCCCCAAGCCCCGCGCCATCATTTCGCTCCCACCTGTCCCCTGCGGAGTCTCCCTCCTTCCTGCTCCCTTCCTGACCCCTACCCCACCCCCCGCTCCAGGGACCAGGAGGAGGGAAGCCCCTCACCGGGGTGACAGCCCCCATCCAAGGCTGGGACCCTCTGGGGCACCCTCTTCTCCCCGCTCATCCGCCGCCCCTGCCTCTGCCCCCTCCTCCTTCCAGCCCACCCCACTTCGTCTGGTCTCCCCTTCTCTGTGCTGGAAGTGTTCTCTTCCACCCTCTCTCTGTGTTTCTCCTCCCCTTGACCCTCCCCCTACCAGGCACACCAGGGAGAAGGGGGTGTGTCACGCTGCTTTCTATTTATGGTCCCCCCGGGGAGGGGGTGCAGCCTAGGATTTTTTTGGCATCTGCTGGGCCCAGAGTCACGAGGCGTGGATGTCTGTGACTCGGTGTCGGAGCCTCCTGGCGCGCCCGCTCTCGCATCTCCTGCGGCCCCGCGTCTCCCGGTCCCCCTTTGTCTCCTCTCCCCTCGGTCCCCGTGCCTTTCGCTCCCATCTCCGGGCGCTTTGTGCAGCCGCCGGCTCTTTGTCTCCGCCTCTCCGCGGCTCTGCTCCCCTCCCTCCTTCTCCTCCCTCCCCCGGCTCCGAGAAGCCCCCGGCCTCAAGGCCTCAGTATTTCAGGTGTGTGAGATGCGGGGGGAGGGGTGTGGGGGCGGGGGGCGGTCTCCCAGCATGCTCAGCGAGGGCCCCAAGAGCCCCCCTCCCCACCTTGAGTGATCATTCATATTTCTGGGTTTGAAAGAATGGACCTAAGTATGTGGGGCTGGGGACGGGAGGGGAATGCAGACCCTCTTCCTGGAGCTTAGTCCAGGAGATGCCTGAACCCCACCTCCCACGGTGTCCCGGGCCGCTTCTGCCTGGACGCCCGTCGGGCTTGAAGTTCCCAGGAGCCAGGCTGGAGGGCAGCGTGCTGGAGCCGGGGAAGAAGTGGGCAGAGTATGGTGCTGGGGTTGCCGGGCCAACCCATAGCTTCTCCTTGACCTGAAACCCCTGACCTTCCTTGTTCCCACCCATCTCCCCCAGAGTTTAAGGACCTTGAAACCTGAGCTTATGTCCCCCCAAAGGGGAATGGGAGTAGAGAAGTGCTTGAGAAGAAAAGATGGGGTTCAGTTGGCAAGCTGTTCCTTCCTCTGTGTTCCCCTGGGAAACACCCCTCCTTCCAAAGAATCCTGCCTGAGATGTAGAAACACCCTTTGGAAATAGTCTCCCCTTCCTGAAAGCAAGAGAGGGGAACTGGAGTAGAATGTCTTGAATTCATGGGATGTGTTCCAGTCTGCTGGTTGCTCACCCCGTACCCCTTTGGGGACAGTGAGGAGTTGCTGAATTCTGGGCTGAAATTCCCGGGACTCAAGGACAACCGGTAATGATCCATGGAGATGCTGTTGGGAGCCAAAGGCTGACCTGCTTATCTCTGGAACCCACCATCCCTAGAGCCTGGCACAAGGAGTCTGGTGGCCTGGAGGCTGGTGCAAGCCTGTGGGCCTGTGTGCTGGCATGGGGACCACTGACAGTGTGGGGAGGACAGTGGGGGCACTTCTAGCAATCCTTTCTCTGCTTCCGAGTCAGCTTAGGCCACCTGGGACCTTTGACTCCTGTCAAGGGCCTCAAGCTGGATTTGGAGATCCGGCTACACCAAAAAGAAGTCTCCCCCACTGGCCTGGGAGCCAGGAAATTTAATTTCTAGTCTGGCTCTGCCCAGGCAGTAAAGATACTTAACCTCCTTGGGCCTCAACTTCCTTGCTGTGAAAGGGACGGGTTGAACCTGAGGGTCTCTATTGGCCCTAGCAGGGGCTCTAGACTCCTCTGAGCTGGGGCTTCCCACTCTGCCGCAGCATCTTTGGTGAAGTCTTAGAGTCACCTGCGGGGTGGAGGGGGACTTAGGGTAGGAATCAGACTGCAAAGAGGGAGGGAGATGGCGCTCTTGTTTGGAAGCTTTGTTGCAGCAAGCACTGTGTTTACTTGAGCTATGTTAAGGCTTGGCAACTAAAACTGTCCCCAAACCACCCTGTGATGCTCCCACGGCTACCCCCCAAAACCTAAGTAGTGTTCTTGTAAAAGAAAATACAAAAGGTCCAACCAAGTCAGTATTTCCCCCACAGGGTATTTGGTGAGTGTGTCCCCTGGAATGCTGGTTAACGAGGCTTTGTTTCGTTTGTGTGGGGGAAGCATTATGATTAGTCAGGAGAGGGAAGTTTATTTGAGTGGTTGATTTGGTTGGTTTGGGGAAGTTTGGAAAAATGGAGTCTCTCTTTTTGGCACTATCTCTAGGCAAGAAAAATAAAAGAACTGGAGGCCAAAGGGACCCCACAGGAAAACAAACCAAAAGGAGACTTTGAGGAATGGGAAAGGCAGGGAAACTCTGAGCAGGTGATAGGACAATAATTACAGGAATAGATTTAAAAGGAAGGAAGGAAGGAAGGAAGGAAGGAAGGAAGGAAGGAAGGAAGGAAGGAAGGAGGGAGGGAGGGAGGGAGGGAGGGAGGGAGGAGGGGAGGTTAAGTGGGAGAGGCGCTTGGGGGATCTTGGTGGCCATTTTATTTGCTGGGGCTCCAAAACAACCCCCTTGAGTCCCCCTTTTCAACAATATCACCTAGCCTTGGAGTGGAGCCCGCACCTCCCTATGGGGAAGAGGGAAACAGACACAAGCAGGAGGAAGGAAGGGGTGGTTTTGATTGGCCTGAGAGGAAAGGCCTGGAAGTTTCTAATGGAGCTGCCTGTCTGTCACTCCTCTGGCACATGTTTGTGTCTGTGTGTCAGGGAGGTGGAGAGGAGCTGGGGCAAGGACATGGAGGAGCTCAGGGATGACACGTGGCGGGGGCGGGAAGGGGAGGGTGCTGAGTCCTCTGCTCTTCCCTGGGTAACTCTCGTGGGGGAGTGGTGGCAATGGGAGTTTCCTTCGCATGCTGTCCTTGCAGAGGTCTTGGAGAAGTGGGGGGCCCCTTGAAGGGGGGTCCCTCCATTTTTTACTTTTCTCTCAAAGATCTGCTCTCCTTTGAGTCACTGGGAACTGAAGGGGCCTGGAGGAGTTCAGTTTCTGGGGCTTGCCTCTGAGGAGTTCCCCGAGGGGTTCCTAAGTTTCTGACTATCAGGGAGCATTCTGGTGGGAGTGGAGCAGTGCAGGATCGGGAACTCTGGAGGCTGGCCAGAGGATGGAGGGGTCTCTCTCCCATGGGGGTAGGTAACTTGGGAGATTACTTTTATGGGAAGGGGGACTGGGGACTCTTCATGCCCAGGGTCTGTGTGGGGAGCAGAAGAGGAGTGGTTGTGTAGAACGGGGTTGTGCACAGGGGACAGATGTGGAAACGGGGCTCTGATCCCGGTGCTGGCTTCTCTCTCTTCTGCAGAGGAATGAAGCTGGAAGCCGGCGGTGGCGTCCCTAAGCCCGAGACGGAGGCTGCGCCCGACGCGGAGCCGAGCTCGCAGACCCGGCCAGAGGGGTCGGGGGCCACGGCCAGGTCCGGATCGGGGCCCGAGGCTGAGGCCGAGCGGTTGGACTTCGTGGTGGCCACGGAACGGGAGTTTGAGGAGGTGCTGGCCATCTCGGGGGGCATCTACGGTGGCCTCGACTACCTTCCCAGCCGCTACCACAGCTGGCTCCGGGATCCCGACCGCACTGTGGTGCTGGCTAAGCGCAACGGAGGCGTGGTGAGAGCCGGGGGGCGGGGCCAAGGCGAGGGGGTGGAGCCACGTTAGGGCGCGTGGATCTTAGGACTGAGAAGGGGCGAGCCTGTCCGCCAGCCCCCGTCCGATTGCCGAGGAAGGACCTGCTTTGGGACCCAAGAGTAGGGCGTGCGGACCCAGGGACTGGGCCAGTGGGGGTGAGGGTAGGGGTCGCCGGAGAGCTTCGGGGTTTCGGGATCCGTGTGAGGAGTTTCTGGGGGCGGGCGATCCCCAAAGCGGGAAGCAGACCATGTGTTTGGGGATGCGCTGGGGTAGGAGCAGCCAGAGTGGAGCCAGCACCCTGAAATAGTGGCAACTCCAGCACCAAGGGGACCCTGTGGGAGTAGGGGCGGGAAGAAGGACTTGCTCCGACATGGCCCGCGGGCGGGGCCGGTAGGGAGCGGTGCCTGGGCAGTGCGGGGCGCAGTACCCCAGGGCGCGAGGTAGTTCCTGGGGGCGGAGCCAATGTGAAGGGGCGTGGCGAGAGGGCAGGGCCCGCTGGGCTGGAGCATCTCAAGAGTTGGAAGAGACCCCGCGAGTGGCCGCGCTGCCGGCTCTGCAATCCGAGACCCCCACGCGGAGGACAGCTTCCTGGGCAGGCCCGGGTCTGTCCTAGCGCCCGGGGGTGGTGACGACAGAGCGCTGGGCTCGCGGGAAGAGGCGAGCGCTGTGAGCCGAGACCCCCGGCAGGGGCGGAGGCGGAGAGGGGGCCCCCTAACGGCCTCGGTCCGCAGATCGCGCTGGAGTCGGTGCACGTGATCGACGCCGGGGAGACGGCGCTGGTGGAGGGGCTGCGCGTGGCGCCCTGGGAGCGCGGCAAGGGCGTGGCCGGGCTGCTGCAGCGCTTCTGCGCGCAGCTGGTCAAGCGACAGCACCCGGGGGTCAAGGTGGCACGACTCACCCGGGACGACCATCTGGGCCCCCGGGAGCTGAAGAAATACCGCCTGATCACCAAGCAGGTGAGAAGGACTTGGGAGCCCCTATGGCCGGGCCTCTCCCATCGGGCACGCGGGCTTTCTCTCCGGGCTCTACAGGAGTGGAGGGACCCACGAGCCCGGTGCAGAGGCTCCCGGTTCTTACTCAGGCCCTTCTGCCCAGGGGAAGCCAGGCAGCTCCCGATCCCCAGCCCTGGAGCCCTCAGCCCTTGCTTCTCCAGGGGGCTGGAGACCCCAGGCGTCTGGTTTTCTCTGACCCTGGCTGCCTGACGTCCATCTGGCTCTTCAAGAGCCAAAGCATCTGAATCCTACCCACTGATCTGCCCTCCTTCCCTCGCTCCCACTCCCTTCGGAGACCCAGGAACCCACACCCACGGTTCCCTGACCACTCCATACTGCTCCCGCGTCTCCTTGGGGATTCAGGACCCCTTGCCCCTGGTCCCCTCATGCTATCCTCGCGGACCCAGACTTTCTCATACCCTACTCCACCCCGGCCCCGCACAGGTCTGTGCTCCCGGGGACCCAGGTGGGAGCCCGTGGGTGTGAATGTGGGCGTGAAGATGCCGAGAGGCGCCGGGCACTCCAGCCCTCCCGCCGCCCGCGCCGGGCTCACTCGTGCACCCCGCAGGGCGTCCTTTTGGTCCGATTCAACGCGTCGGCGCTGCTGGCGGGGCTGGGCGCGCGGCTGGCGGCGCTGCGGGCCTCCGGCACCTTCTCGCCGCTGCCCACCGAGGCCGTGTCCGAGGCGGGCGGCGACGTGGCGCGCCTCCTGCTGTCGCCCTCTGTGCAGCGCGACGTGCTCCCGGGCGGGACCATCATCCAGGACTGGCAGCCCTACCGGCCGAGCGAGAGCAACCTGCGCCTGCTGGAAGCCAAGGGCCTGGAGTGGCGCGTGGACAGCCGCGCGCGCCCGCGCGTGCTCACGCTGTGCACGCGCCCCTTCCCCATCCCGCACGGCGGCGACGGCACGTGGCGCTACCTTAACATCGACGCCTTCGGCAGCGACGGCGCGCAGGTGCAGAGCCAACTGCTGTGGCACCTGCAGCGCCAGGCCCCGCGTCTCGCCGGCCTCAACGTCATGTGCCAGCTCTTCCTGGCTCCCCAGCTGTGGCCACAGCTGGCCGACTTCTGCCAGGCCGGCCTGGGGCTCGAGCTGGTCAAGGGTTATACCGAACAGTACCTACTGGAGGCCGACATTTGAGGGCTCCACTCTCAGCCTGGAGAGATGAAGCACTTTATTTTATACCCGCCTGCTTCCGCAGATCCCCAGCCAGACCCACCGCCTGCCACCTGCTAGCTCCTCCCCTCCCCTGCGCTCAGCTCAGCTGTGACTCGCCTGCGGCCCGGTGTCCTCCTTGTGGCCTTTAGCCCTTTCCACTCTGCCTGCCATCTTGCGCCACCGTTGCCTACGCCTTGACTGCCAGATCTGGGGGAGCTCCTGGCGCTGCTCTTGTCCACCCTCTCTCCTTTCCCAGCCAAAGAGCCATCCCTTCCCTGGCTTCAGAGCCTCTCCCTACCCATCACCCTGGCCTGGGGGTGAACGCTGCCCTTCCTGGCTTCTCCCTGCCTTTCCCTTCTGCCTCCTCGGTTGGGAGCTGGCAACGGCCGTCATAGGCCTGGAGCTCTGCGGCTCGATGAATGTCACCCCCCCCCTCCCCGCAGCTTGCCTAGTGCTCCTTTCCTCCCCGCCCCCGCCACTCCTGTGCCTCTGAACCTGGGTCCTCTCCCCCCTCTTTGTCTCCCCATTCTCCTCTCTGGACCTTCCCAACCCTTAGCTCCTAGCGCCCATTTTTCTGCCCCTCAGTTTTCCTTCCCCCTGACCTCATCCCCAGCCTTGTGTGCAATATGGAGAGAGACCCTGTAAATAAAATCTGTCCCCAATTTGGCCTCCTTTTATGCTCTGGTGATGCACTTTCCAGAGCCTGCCCCTCTGCCTGGGGTTTCCTCCAACTTCTCATGGTGTTGCTGTTTCACAGCCCCTCTTCCCCAAATCCCAGTTCAGAGGGGGTTCTAACTGGCGACTTCAGTGCAGTCGAGGGCAGGTCCCTCAGCCTGACCTAGGGGCTGTCTCCTGGTTCCAATCAGGCTGCCTTCTGGTGTGCCAGGAACCCCCCCCCCAACCCTAGATATTTCTAGACATTTCTCCCTTCCTCTGCGTTTGGACTTTGGGAGCCTTCTATTTAAAATGAAGTCATAACGGCTGCATTTGCACAGCTGGATCCCCCCATCTACCGCACAGGGAGGCATCTGAGGCTCAGAAAGATCAAAGTGACTTCTAAGTCCCTCAAAGTAGCTGGGGGCCTCGAAGGGACTGGAACCCAGGCATCCCAAGCCCAGAGCATGCCCCAGAGCCTCATTCTGTGTGACGATATTAGCTTGAACTTCTTGTTGGACAATGGACAGTTGCTAGGGATTCGCTGACAGCCAGCACAGGCTTGGCGAGGCCTGGGATGCAGCGAGTGTGCAGAAGAGGGCGCCAGGAGGTGGAAGAAGGGGGGGCAGAGGGGACAGCCACTGCTTCACCACTTTGCCCACTTTCCCAGGTTGCGTGTGCTCTGCCTTTACTGCCTTCTGCCCCTGGTCATGCTGCCACCCTCCCTGCCTTTGGATCACGGATGTATTGCAATAAAAAGGACCCCTTGAGCACCCTTCGTGTCTGTTTCACTTCTCAGTGAGGAGGGATGAGATGCAGCAGCCTGTATTAGAGAGGATCTCTAAGCCCCGTGGCAAAGGGGCTAATGACTTCCTCCGGGTGGGTAGGGTGGGGAGGGGGCGAGGGAGGGCCGCTGGGTGCCCCCACCCCCACGCCAACCAAGCGGCAGAAAGAAGCGTCTGCTCAGAACCGGGGCTGCGCCCCAAATTCCGTGGACTCTTCTCCACTCTCCCAAGTTCCCTTTGGCATCAAGATCAGCCGCCCTCCGACCCAGGATCCCGGCGTTTAGCTCCCAGCTTTCGACTCGTCATCCTGGGTGGGCACCGCGCGGAGGCGGGAGCAGTCCCGGGAGGAGGTAAGGGACTGGGGGAGCCTGGGCACCGCCCCCGGGGAGCCGAGATCCCGAGCGACTGAGACTGCGCTTCCGAAAAGTACCACGCGGGGGCGCCGGGACGCGGGCGAGGCAGCGCAAGGTGGTTTATTCGTGTGAGTGTGTCCACGGGCGTCTTTGTGTGTCTACGTTCTGTCCGTGGGTGTACGAGGCAGGGGGTGTCAGGGTGGGATGTATTTGGGAACAGCGTGCCTGGTGTACCCCAGAAGAAGGCACCCCAAAAGGCTTTCGGATGAGGACGATGCTTGATATGCTTACTATGTACGTGTGGATGGGAGGCAGGCAACTTGTGAGAATCGTCGCGTGTGCACGGCGCAGCCTGTGAGTCCCTGAAACCGCGTCTCGGATTTTTGAAGTCGCATTCCTTGAGGATGTGACCCCCTCCCACCCCTCCGTGAAAGGAATGAGGGCTCTCAGTGCGAATCTCCATTCCCCTGGTCACGTCGTGGGCTGGGTGTGACATTGTGTTTGTGTAAGTGGGTGTATCTCGGAATCTCTGTGTAACTCTGTATGATTGTGTGTTGCGTGTGCGTGACAGGTGGACGTTGTGGGGGGCTGGTTCAGGATCACAGAAGTACACAACTGTCTCTCTTGTTAGTTTGTGGACGCCACCTTCGCCGTGCGTGTTTTCCTTTCTCAGTCTCTTCTCTCTCGGCTGTCTCTCTTTGTCTCTCCCCATCTCTGTCTCTCGCCCTCCCTTTCTTGGTGACTCATCTCTGCGGCGTTGCCCTCCTCCGGCTTGCTGGGTCTCCCCTCCCCCACTCAGGAGTGGGTGGGGGTCTAACAGGCTGGGACCCCAGGACTGAAAACCAAGGTGAGCTCCCCCTTCTTGTCACTTATCCTGTTTTCCAGACCCACCAGCCGCCCCAGCCCTCTCCCAAGTGCTCTTGCCAGGACTCCCTGTGGAGCTGGGGTGGGCAGGGGCTAGCCATTCTAATGGGGCCATTTTCAGGGGAGATCTTCATCACCTTCTTTCATTTCAAAGTGGAGACCCCTACCCCTTTCATAAAGTGCCCCTTCCCCGCCTGTCCCCCCCTAGCACTGACGCAATGAAAGGCTGCAGAGGTGAGTCACCCGTGGGGGGAGGGGGCCGGTGAGCTGCGGGGCCCCCAAGCCCCTGCCCCCTCTTTCTCTCCCAGCTCTTCTCAAGGAAAAAACCCAGTGTTCTTTCCCCTCTCCCTGGGGGGCAGATTTGCCTCCCCAAATCTTCTGCTCTGATCACTGCTCTACAGGACCCCATCTTCTACCCCATCTGGAAAGTAGGGGAGATTCACAAATGAAGACAAAAAGAGATGGATTCATACAAACAACTCAGTGCAAGCATCAGGAGTCCCCTCCGGGTTCCCATCTCAGCTGCTTTTCCCAGATCTGTCTCCCCATTTCCCTTTCCTTCCTGCCAATACCCTCCTCTCCTGGATCCCAAGAACCTGCCTCCAGTCCAGCTCTTTCCCAGAAGCCCCCAGAGGCAGCAGGGTATGAAGGGCACAGCACATCCCAAGGAGGTGGGGGTGGGTGAATGAGCTGAGCCAGGTAGGGAACCGGGATGGAGAGCGACAGAAGCAACCCTAGGCAGGTGTGAGGGGACAAGATCCAGACAGTGGAATCACCAAGCCTACGGTCCTCGGTCCCGGGGCTTCCACCTAGCTCCCTCCTTCCTTCCTCCCCAGATGACTAAGGTCTTGGGATATCACTTTCTGGGAAGCTCCCCTGGGCCTCCAGGCTTGGATGGAGGGGGTTGGGGGAGAATGGAAGAACGGAGGGAGTCTCTCAGAAAAAAGGGGTGAGGACCCAGAACTTGGGGCTGCAGATGGGGGGCTTGGATACTTTAATACACAGAAAGGTAGAGTTGGAGGTGAATCTGGGGTAGAGGGGCAGGGGGAGATCAAAGGCACCCAGAGGTACACACAACCACCAATATACGCCAGCAGGCATGCAAGGCTTCAGAGAAATGTATAGACACACTTCAAAGGAGGCAAACAGACATATACACACAAATACACTCACATTCATCACCAGCATCTGGGCGCACTCCCAAACGCCCAGCCACACAGGTATATGGGTACTCAGAAGGGATCAGAGCACAGAGATACTCACACTGACACACAGATGCCTGGCAACAGGCAAACACACAGCCACACAGATGGGAAGAGATGATCACACATTTAACTTGGAAACACTACCCTGCCCATCTACTCTCTAAGGAACTAAATATACAACTGTCTCTCCCTCTAATTCCCTTTCTCAGTCCCCTATCTCTTAATCTCTGTATACACACAAATGGAAATGCACACACAGGTACATGCACATAGGCACACGTGCACACAAGCGCACAGACATATAGTCTCTCTAGGTGCCTATCTCCTTCATCTGGACCCTGTCGCAGCCCCCATCAGCCTCTCTGTCCCCCTTGGCTCCCTCCCTCCCCCTTCTTCTCTCTTGGTTGGCTCCCTTCCCCCTCTCCAGCTGTCTGAGCCAGCTCTCTCTGATTCATCCTCCTCGGGAAGGTAACGTGACCCCCTCCCCATTCCACCCTCTCAGTCACCAGGCTGGAGAGATGACAGGGAGATGGAGAGGGGGAGAAGGGGAAAGAGGGTATCCTGGGGAGCGGGGCAGTAGGGGGCCTGGAGGGTTGTGTGTGTGTGTGGGGGGGTGAGGATGAGGCAGTGCAGAAGGGTCCCCTGCCCCCTCCTCTCTCTCCTTTCTTTGGCATCTCCAGTCATCTTATATCTCCGTTTTCCTCCTTTAGCCTCTTCCCTCTACCTGTTTCAGATCTCTTCCTTTCTTCCTCTCACTCCTGCCCCCATCCCTTCTCTCCTTTCTCTCTCTCCACTCCTCCCCACCTCTTTCTGCGTAGAACTGATGGATTTTCTTCTGGGAAAGTCGAGCCATTGATGGAAGCAAGAAGCCACTGCTGGCTATAGCAGGAAAGCACGTGAGTGAGGGACAGAGAGACACAGAGAGAGAGAGAGAGGGAGAGAGGAAATGGGGGAGAATGAGGGTCAGTGCTGGGAACATATGGGTGGGGGTGGGGGACAGACTGACTCCGAAAATGTCTCTGAGACCTGGACAGACAGCCCTGATTCCGGTTTCCTGAATCGCAGGGTTCGGGTGCCCTATGTGTGCCCACAGGCACCCCTGTGTCCGCAGTTCTTGTGTGTCTGGCGTGTGTCATTGTCACTCCCCCCTTTCCCTACCCACGCCCCCGCACGGCTCTTTGCCTGCACCGCAGGCCCCTCTGGCCTCCCTCCCTCCCCTTCATTCCTGCAGTGGCTGCTCCCCTCTCCCCCCTCCCCATTTCCGTCCCCCCTACCCCCGCCCACGGCTGGTCTCCCTTCACTGGACCCGGCAAGCTGATGGATTCTCTTTGCGCAATCCGTGCGTCATCGCCCCCCAGCCCCCGGAACCTCTAGCTGTCCAAGCCCCCAGCCTCAACACCTCTGGCAGGAGATACGGTCGAAGGGTCCGGTGGCAGAGAGGGGCGATATCTGACGTTGCAGTCCCCACTCCCCACACCGTGTTCAAGCCTTCCTTTAAGCAGAGGGGAGAGCTGGAGTTGAGTCACTCCCCCACCTGCGCAACCCCCTCCCCACCTGGTCTGGTCTCGCCCTCCAAACGTCCTTCGAGGGGGAAGGGGAGGGAGGGAAAGAAGCAAGAGGAAGGTGGCAGGGGGAGAGGTGGGCTTAAAACGGGCACAGCGGGGGCACAGTCAGCCAGACAGAAGGACAGACACACCTTTTTCTCCGGACATGCACCGACCGTGAACAGACACAACCCAGAGACACACAGATCCTCAGTCTTTCCCTTTCGTCTCCAGACTCGGACCCTTCCCGATGGCATTACCAAAACCGCAAGGTCCACCCATCTGCCCCGGACCAGGGCCAGCACCCGCACCGCAGGTCCGCGGACAGCGCCCGCCCGCGCGCGGATCCGTCCCTCTCTCCGGGTTCCCGCTGTCCTTGGGCGTGTTCCCCAAGGACCGCGCGGTCGGGGGGTGGGGAGCCGGTTCCCCTTCCCGGCTTATGAACCCTTATCCTCCCCTCCCCAGAATGGATCTCCTACTGGCGCCCAGTCGGACGCTGGGAGTGCCCCCTTCATATTCCGCTCAGCGGCGCGGGCTCTAGCGGCTGCAAGTTGCTCTGTAACCCACCCTCCCGCCTGCCAGGGTCTTCGGATCCACCCTTCCATTCATTCTCCCATTCATTCATTCATCCTTTTCTCCTCGTCCCTCCTTCATTCATTCAGAGCCCCCTCCCCCCTCAGCATTTCATTCATTCATTCATTCATTCATTTCCCCAGCGCTTGGCTAGCGCACGCCCCTCCAGCCAAGGGCCCCAGCGCGCAGGCGCGGGACGGGAAAGGCGCGCTCCCTCCAATCGCTGGGTGCCCTCCCGCCTCGCGGCGCCCGCCCGCTTCCCCATGAATGAACATTGACGTCAATGGGGCGGGGCGCGCCCACGTGACCCTGAGCGCTTCCCTTTATAAAGCGGTGGCGGCGCGGGCGCTGTCCAGCGTGCTGAAGCCGGAGCGAGCGAGCCGCCCGGAGCCGCGCGGATCCAGCGGAGCCCGGCCCACTGGATGCCAGACCTCGACCGTCGCTGGTACCCCATCCACCGCTCGGAGCCCAGGCGGACGCGTCCCGATCTTCCCCTGTCCCCACCCTGCCCCGACCCTTCTCTCCATCTCCCGCATCGTGACACCAGCTGGTAAATACTCCGCTGTCCGTCCCTCAAATCCTCTGCAGCCGTGGGCATGAGGGAGGGTTCCCTCTCCTCCTGGATGGGGGTGTTGAAAACACAGCGGGGAGCCCCCATAAGGGTCCCTGGTAAACGGGGGAGTTGCCGCTTTTCTCTTGCTGCTGAAGTCGCCCACGCACCATCCGGGGAGTCCTGTGGGGAGGGAGCAGAGATTCTCCCCCCCCCCCATCCTTGCTGCTAAGTACGTGGGCGCTGGCAGTGAGATGGCTCAGGGAAGGGGGCGAGGAAGAGCTGGGGGAAGCCAGGGTTGCCGGCATTCCTTTTCCATTTACACGACTCCAGAGATCGGCACAACCTCTTCCTCCTTTGCTCCTAAGAGTCCCTCTTCTGGGTAAGGTTGGGGGATCAGGGAAGCCCCGGATTTCCTGAATGAAGTGGGGAAGGGAATGTAGAATTAGAGAGCGGCGAATTTTTACAGAAATCCCCTCTTTCTCTGGCTCCTTCTCTTTCACAGCTTCCGAAGCCCTTTGGTCATGAAATCTCCCCAGTTGCCGGCATCCGCCCTCTTCTGCTTCCTTCTACTAGTGAAGGGGCTAGGGGCAGCGCCCCCGGGACGCCCTGAGGCGCAGCCACCTCCCCTCAGCCCTGAGCATAAAGAGCGGGTAGCTGGGGACGCAGTGCCCAGGCTGAAGGATGGCAGCGCCCCAGAGGTCCGAGCTGCTCGGAATTCCGAGCCTCAGGACGAGGGAGAGCTCTTCCAGGGCGTGGATCCCCGGGCGCTGGCCGCGGTGCTGCTGCAGGCACTCGACCGTCCGGCCTCGCCCCCCGCGCTGGGCGGCTCCCAGCAGGGGCCGGCGGAAGAAGCAGCAGAAGCTCTGCTGACTGAGACGGTGCGCAGCCAGACCCACAGCCTCCCGGTGCCAGAGACCCAGGCGTCGGCGGCCCCGTCTCGCCCCCAGTCTCAGGAGGAGAGTGATCCTGAGGTGGGCGACCCCTCTAAGGAGCTTGAGGCACTAGCGTCCCTGCTCCAGGAACTGCGAGATTTCAGTCCGAGCAGCGCCAAGCGCCAGCAAGAGACGGCGGCAGCGGAGACGGAAACCCGCACGCACACGCTGACCCGAGTGAACCTGGAGAGTCCGGGGCCGGAGCGCGTGTGGCGCGCTTCTTGGGGAGAGTTCCAGGCGCGCGTCCCCGAGCGCGCGCCCCTGCAGCCCCCGGCCCCCCAGCAACTCCAGGCGCGAGTGCCGGAGAGCAGGCCCCTTCCTGAAACCCACCAATTTGGGGAAGGAGTGTCCGCCCCCAAAACACATCTGGGCGAGGCGTTGGCACCCCTGTCCAAGGCGTATCAAGGCCTGGGAGCCCCCTTCCCCAAGGCGCGCCTGCCGAAGAGCTCACTCCTGGGCGGCTCCGAGGCGGGGGAGCGCCTTTTACAGCAAGGGCTGGCGCAGGTAGAGGCCGGGCGGCGCCAGGCGGAGGCCACGCGGCAGGCCGCGGCGCAGGAGGAGCGGCTGGCCGACCTCGCCTCCGACCTGCTGCTTCAGTATTTGCTGCAGGGCGGGGCCCGGCAGCGCGGCCTGGGGGGTCGGGGGCTGCAGGAGGCGGAGGAGGAGCGAGAGAAGGAGAGGGAGGAAGGAGAGGCGGAGCAGGAGCGACGCGGCGGGGAGGGGAGGGAGGAGGAAGAGGATGAGGAGGCGGCGGAGGCGGAGGCGGAGGCGGAGGAGGCGGAGAGGGCGCGGCAGAATGCGCTACTGTTCGCCGAGGAGGAGGACGGGGAAGCCGGAGCCGAGGACAAGCGCTCCCAGGAGGAGACGCCGGGCCACCGGCGGAAGGAGGCTGAGGGGGCAGAGGAGGGGGGGGAGGAGCAGGACGACGACGAAGAGATGGACCCGCAGACGATCGATAGCCTCATTGAGCTGTCTACCAAGCTACACCTGCCCGCCGACGACGTGGTCAGCATCATCGAAGAGGTGGAGGAGAAGCGGAAGCGGAAGAAGAACGCCCCCCCGGAGCCGGTGCCTCCCCCCCGGGTCGCCCCCGCCCCCACCCACGTCCGCTCCCCGCAGCCCCCGCCCCCCGCCCCGGCTCAAGACGAGCTGCCGGACTGGAACGAGGTGCTCCCGCCCTGGGATCGGGAGGAGGACGAGGTGTTTCCCCCGGGGCCCTACCACCCTTTGCCCAACTACATCCGGCCGCGGACGCTGCAGCCGCCCGCCGCCTCGCGCCGCCGCCACTACCACCACGCCCTGCAGCCCCCGCGCCACTATCCCGGCCGAGAGGCCCAGGCGCGGCGCGCCCAGGAGGCGGCGGAGGCGGAGGAGCGCCGGCTGCAGGAGCAGGAGGAGCTGGAGAATTACATCGAGCACGTGCTGCTCCGGCGCCCGTGACCCGCCCCCGCGCGCCCCCGCCCCGCGCGCGGCCGCCGCGCCTCCGCCCCCTCCGTGTCGCTCCTCCGGGCTCTCCAGGTTTGCATGCGCCCCGGCCCCGCCCCTCGGCCGCCGCCCGGCCCCGCCCCTTTGCCCTTTGGCCCCGCCCCTTTGCCCTTTGGCCCCGCGCCGCCCCTGGGCTGGGCTGACACCAGTCCCACCTCTTCTGGGTCGGAAGCCGGAACCCCCGGAACTCAGTCGCGGGTGACCCGGGGCCGGCCCAGGCGAGCGGGTGGTTCGTGCGAATTCCCTCCCTCCGCGGGGCCCGGTCCCCATTTCGTTGCTCTCGGGACTAAACCGGAAAAAGCAGTTGCAGTTAGTTGTGTGAAGTGTCTGTCTCCCTCCCTCGGGGACCCCCGCCCTCTTCAGATCGCTGTGAATTTATTCCTCTTCCTTCTCGATTGTATATACCCCTCACGGAGGAAATAGTTTTGCTAAGAAATAAAAGTGACTATTTTATTAGGACTTTGTTCTCGGTTATTCACCCGTCCCCTTGGGCCTGCGCGGCCCTTCGTAAGGGGCGGTGAGGGCAGCGCCAGCCCGGACACCCATCTCCTCTCCTCGCCCCCGTACCCCAAACCAAAGCGAGAGCTGAGGGATGGAACCACTTTCTACCGTAGCTGGGGCAGAAAACGGCTCACACACATTCAGAAGCCCTCGATTCCACTTACAGCTTTGGGTAGTGGTGGCGGTTTAACAGTCTTCTGTCCCCAGGGCTCATCCAAGAGACGTGGGGATGGCCAGGCTGCCTCAGGGTCAGTAGGGAAGGCCTTCATCCCATGACCCCAGGGCCCTCGGAGCAGGCCTGGGTGGCTTCCCCACCGCCCCTGGTCCACCTCACCTGCCGCTCTCCCTCCCCTGGGGCCCGTTTCCCGGTCCTGTGCACTTCACAAGAGACCCAGAGAGGAGGGGCTGCAGCCACAGGAACGGTTTCAGCCCTTTCTCCACCGTTTTCTAAGCAGGAGGGTGGGACACGCCCTTGAACTTCCGACCCCCCTCCCCAAATAAAACCAAAACCATGCAACTGAAATATTCCACAAAGAAGGTGAGGGGCCAGGCACCTCTTCACCACGAGCTGCGCCTTCCTGGGCAAAGGCGGCCCGGGGGGGCTGGGCACAAGGGTGGAGAGGCACTGGGCCCCCAAATCTGCTTGGGGCAGGGCTGCCTGATAAATACAGGACACTGCTAAACCTGAATTTCGGATAAACAATGTGTATCCCACATACTTAGCAACACATTTATACTAAAAATTTATTCCTTGTTTGCCTGAGATTATTAAACCGGGTGACTTCTATTTTTTTTTTTTTTTTTTTTTTAATTAAATATGGCCAGCCTAGTTTGGGGGAAGAGGTGACTGGGCAATGTCCCCTCGCCTCTTGCCTGGGGCCAGCAGCCTTGCTTTCCTCCACAGAGTCCAAGGAAGGCCAGGTCCAGAAACGCTTGTTCTTTTATTTCAGAGGAAAGGAAATGAAGTCAGATACCCCCCCACCCCCACCCCCACGGCTCCTGCCTCACCCAGAACCGGGAGTGAAGCGGACAGGGCCCCATTTCCCACAAAGCCCTCCCTCCCCCTGACCTTCCCCTCCCTCAAGGTGGCAAGGTTAGAAAAAAATTACCTATGTGGTTCTCCCCTGGCACTGGGCAGAGGCCCACCACAGCCGAGGAGGAGAGGGGGCGGACGAGGGAAAAGGCCTTCCCTCTCCCTGCACAGAGGCCCCTCTCCCGGGCACAGGAGCTGCCCTGGATGGATGGCTGGGGGCTGGGAGATGGAGGTAGGTTCTGGGGGCAAGGGGTCGAGAAGAGCCCTGAACACCATTTCCCTTTAACCTGACATATTTATATATTTACAGTCATAAGGGAGGGGAGGGAGTCTGTGGTAACAAAGGCAGGGAATGAAAGCCAAATAGCACCCCCGTCTTGGTCAGTTTTTCCTACCTCCTGACTCCTTCAACCTTCAGCGGGAAAAGGGAGAACACGAGGTAGGGGGTGGAAGGGAACGTTTAAGGGTCCTGAGCCCACGGCTTACTCCAAAAGGTGAGGCACAGGGGGGCAACTGGGTTCCGCCAAGAAAAGGGCCCTTGGAGAGGCGTGGGAGAAGCAGCCACTCTTGCCCCACCTCTGCACCAGCTCCCCACAGCTCTGCATGGCCCAGGCTGGGGGCTAGGCCAGACCCATCTCCTCCAGCACGCTGCGCGGCGACTCATCCTCCTGAGGCAGAGACAGACAGAGGGTGACGCAGAGACACCAGGGAGGCAGAGGGGGGGCGAAAAGACAGGGGAGGCAAGTCAACAGCAGCCAGAAGGAAGGGGTCAGAGTGGAGCAGCAGAAAGACACACGGGGGGGTAGGGGAGAGAGAAGCCAACGTGAGCCCAAGGCTGGAACAGCTGGGAGCCCTTCAGGAGAGCTCACCGGCCTCCCGGGTCCACCCACAGAGCAAATGTGGCAGGGTGGGGGGCCGGGGTCAGTCCATCACCACCCCGAGAACCCAAAGCCAGGAGCTCAGCGAACAAGGGGCTCAGCCTCAGTACCTGAGAGGAAAGGGGGTGAATCTGGGCTGGGGGGTAAGAAACCGCTTTGAGGATTGGGGCTGGCAGATGGCTGGGTCCTCTCATTTTTTGGGGGGAGTGGGGTACTAAGAGGTTGGCATCAGGCCCCCAAGGGAAGGTGAACCAGGCTGCAGAGGAATGAGTCATTAGGGTCTGGGCAGAGACCAGTAACAGGTGTATGTGTGTGTGTGTGCACGGTGTGCGTGTGTGAAGGGGAAGGGGACCGGGAGGTGGCAAGTTCAGCTCTGCCCTACCTCCCACCGCAGAGATGAGCCCCTGCCCCCATCTCTCCCCCTCCTCAGAGCCAGTTCAGGCCAGCTTGCTTGTCACTGCAGATTCCGGTGACTCATCTCCCTGCACCAAGTCTCAGCAGTGGCACAGCAGAGAGGGGGCAGGCAGTAATGGGGTGAGGGCGGGGGCACTGGAGAGCAAGGAGAACCAGCAACCAGGGACCCTCTGCTTCAGTTCCCAAAACCCTATAGCCTTTTGCTCCTAAGAAGCAGAGGCTTAAAAACAAAAAAAATAGAAAAAAGAAGTTGAGCCCAAGGAAGAAAAGAATCCTCTACACCATGGGTGCCCTTCTCCATTCTCTGAGCCAACCTTGATGCCAAGAGAAGCATGGGCCAAAGGGCAAAGGCCAGACACCTGGGCCTCGGGAGAAGGACGGAAGTTGGAATGAGTGGAGAGTTGACACAGGTGGGCCATCTGCTGCCCTGGACGGCTGAGTGTGGTGGGGGTCAGACGCCACTGGGTGGGGGGCCACCGCGGCGGCGGGCAGGGGCCAGTGGTCGCCGGCGGGCAGGGTGTCGGGGGGAGGGCGGACACCCTCCGCCCCCGCACTCTTCCTCCTCCTCACTGTCCCTGGCCCCTACCTCCTGCAGCAGGTCTGCCTGCTCGATGGCCTTCAGCACACTCTTCTTGGAGGTGTCTTGGACATCACCCCCCATCAAAAACTCATCCAAGATGAAGTAGGCCTTCTCGAAGTTGAAGATGATGTCCAGCTCGCACACCTGGGGAGGAGGGCGAGAAGGCAACGCTGACCGTGGAGGTGTGTTCCAGCCCAGCCCCACTCCAGCCACTCCTTTTCTCACATTTGCTCTTTGGCGCAGCCACTCTTCCCACTGTGCCTTCTTGCCACAGGTCCTGGGCCCTTGCTATCCCCAGTTCTTTTTGGGGAAAGTTCTTTGGGCTCTTCTTTTTTGTTTCCTGCCTCTTTCTCCATGTTCATGAACTAGTAGCTGCCCCAGTCTACCCCTGTCTGTGGTTCCTGTTGCTTCCCCCAAAAATGTATAACATCGTTCCCACCCAAGGCTGAGCTGGCCTCCCTCTGCAGGCACGTGGGGCAGGGAAAGCGCAGCTTCTGGGTAATGGGGTAGAAGAATTGAGTTCCGAGCAGGGCTCTGCCACTAACCAGTTAGCTGTACATGCCATGCAATGCCTCTGAGCCTCGGTTTTCTAATCTGAAAATGGAGACAACTCCACTTGCTCACGAGGAGCACGCAAGAGAACAACATGAGGGTACTTTGTGACTAATTAAGGGACTACACATTTTGGAGTTATTACTACCCCCATCTAAGATCTGAGCTGTCTGCCAAGGCCCAGGCTATACCCCACATCAAGTAATTATGAGTCTTTGGGGTGGGATCAAGTACCCATATTTCTAGAAAGTTCTCCAGAAGATTCAAATGTGTAGCTAAGGTCAGGAACCACTGATGCAATCTGGATGTGGCCTCTGTCCTCTTCCAGAGCACATGGCAGAGTCAGTCCACAACCCCATGCTCCCAGGGATGGTTAGGGGGCGAGGCTAATGGGTTTATGGCTTAAAAAGGGAGATTAATTATTGTTCTTGCTACTCCAACTTCACTTCTCCCTTGAGTCTTCCAGGGCAGAGGCTGGAAAGGGCCCCAGAGTTTGGGAGAAAGAGCGGACTGCTGGACACACAAGCTGGGGTGTGTGGGGACACTTACACTGCCAAAGTACTTGTCCAGGAGCTCCACGTATCGGTGGATCAGCTCCAGTGTGATGAGTTCATTGTCTTGGCCCTCGATGGCGCAGCAGAAGTAGAGGCTGGCGTATCTGGAGAGAGGAGCAAGTGGGGCACAGCAAGGGGGCTGCTGGACCTGCTCCCAGATCCAGGCACTCTGGGCTCAAATCTCCTATTTTCCTCCTTTCCAGACCAGGGTCCAAGCCTCTAAGGGACAGAGGCAGGGTGGCCCCAGGGCATACAAACAGTAACTCATCTGGCCTCTTAGCTTGAACCTTAGTGCTGCCTCACAGACACAGGCAGATATAGGCTCTTACCTTCTTGCCCTTTGACCTGTTCGCTTTGACTCAACAAAAATCTGAGCCAATTAATTCACCTGCTTAAAGGAGAAGGAACTGGTAAGGGTGCATACGTGTGGGTTGGGAAAAGTGGAGCAGGACCTATGACTGTCCAATGGGACTGCAAGGGAGATATGCAATGGACAAGGCAGGGCCAATAGGGACAGAGCTATGTGCCTGAGGCAGGTGCTAGCCTTGAGCAAAACCAAGTGGGGAACTGGAATCTTCAAGGGGAGTCTGGAAAGGAAAGGAAGTTAAAATTAAATCACTGCCCTCCAGATATCCTTGGCTCCCAGCTCATCCTGACCTTCGGGGCCTGTTATTTCTCAGCAACCTCTCTCTTAACCTATCGCCAAACTCCAATCAAGCAGGATGTAGTCAGGGTTGAAAGTAGGTGGTGAGTCACCTCTTATAGACGACTTTGAGGTCCCTCCACTCCAGGAAGCTGCACATCTTGGGTTTGCGGGCCAGAACAACCTGCATAAGCTCCCGAACCATCTTCTTGCGTTCCTTGTCAGATGTGGCCAGGTACCACTTTTGTAGCCGCAGCTTCCCCTGCCGGCTGAACAGCAGCATGAATCGCATCTGGGGGTGGAGGGGACAGAGTTGAGGGTCAGAAACCTTCTTCAAAACTCTATCCCCTTATTGTCAACTCTGGGTAGCCTCCCCACCCCCAATCCCCAGCAAATGCCTTTCCTTCTGAGGGAAGTCAGATCTCCCGAATTAATCTGTCAATCTGTCGTTTGTTTGGGTTTAAATACCAGCTCTACTAGTGTGTATGGCCTTGGGCAAATTACTTTATGTCTTTGGGCCTCTGTTCCTTATCTGCAAGATGGAGATAACCGAAGTCCCTACCTTAGAGTTGGTAGGAGGGAATAATGAGTTGATATATGCACAGTGAAAGCACCATAACATGTTAGGAATTATGGCTGCCTGCTTCCTATCCCTGTTCTCTAAACTGAAGTAAAATGCCTAGCAAAGTGACAAGCAGCCCATAGCTGATGTTAAAGGGATGCTTGTTTTCTTCCCTGCTCCTTCTGGACACCACCTCCTAAGTATTTTGTACCCCGAGAAGCTATCTCATTTCTCTACCCCACCCTAGTCATAAGCTTTTCTGATATCCCAAGCACACTGCTCTCCAGTGCCAGTACCATGCCCTGAGGGATCGGCCTCTAACAGTGGCCCAGGGTAACTGGGATCCCCAAATTCTACCCTCTTCTCTTCTCAGCCATCCAAGCATTTGGCTGCTGATTTCCTTCTCTCAACTTTTCTTCCTTGTGGGGACCCCTCCTGCTAATCACACTCTATGAGACCAAGTTCCCTTTCAGTCGCCAAGTTAGAACACAGCCAAACGGGATGGTTCTCCTAGGGAATGTCTGTGTAACAAAGAGCAAGTTGAATGGAGGGGGAGAGGTGACAGCAGAGCCCTCACTATCCCGTGCACCTCCAGCTTCCCGGTTCCAGGGTGTCCAGGCCACAACCCCCAGTCCTCTCCTTTGCTCGTGGGCTCCCCTCTCCTGGAATCTGGGTGTCTGGAACACTAGTTTAGTAGGCTAAAAATAATTCAAGGCCGGGATTTTCGGTGGTGGGCAAGGAGAAGTGGGGCTAGTGTGGTGGGAGGGAAAAAGAGGGGCGCCAAGGGAGCCCTGTGCGTCCAGGACGGGGGTTGGGGGAGGAGTGTTCGCCGGAAGACGGAAGGCCTGGGTTCCGGAGAGAAAGGGGGTTGGGGAGGCGGAGAGGGTAGAGAGCCAGACCTGGGGATCCCAAAGCCTGGGTCCCTAAAAGCAAAACCTCAAGCTCACATGGCTTCCCCACCTCACCCCAGCTTCTAGGCGAGCATGACAATAAACCGAGGCAGCACGTTCACCTCTCGGACCCGGAAACGATCCCTTCCCACCCACCGCTCGGCCCCCACGGGCCGCCGCTCCTGTGTGGGACGCACGGGAACAGAGGGTCTCGGTGACCGGCGACCCCCCGCTCCCTCCCTCCGCTAACAGACCCCGGCGCTCCTATACCTTGGGCGACTTCCCTACGGCACTGTCCCGCCCCGCTAGACCGAGACGCGACCGGTCTTCCAGGCCCTGCCGGGTCCCGCCATCCCCTAGCAGCCCCCTGTCCCCCCACCAACGCGCCCCCCCTCCCCGCCCCTTCTTTCTAATGTCATTTCCAGCTCTTCCTCCGAGGCCGGCTCGGTCTCTAAGGATAGGAGGGAAGGAAGAGCGGCTCCTACCAGGGGCGGCCCCCAAGGACCCCCGCAGGTGCAGCCCACGCCCCTCCGTTCCCCCTCCCCTCCCTCTTCGCACAGCCTACCATCCTGCAGCCTCCGGCTCGGCGCGTCCCTCTTCGGCCACCGTAGGCGCCAGCTCCGCTCCCTTTCTTACCCTTTCTCTCTCTTGGTTGAAGCCCCGCCCCGTCCCGCCCTGGCTCAGAGGTCCCCCCACGTGGCGTTCTGCGCAGGCGCAAGCGTGGTGAGGCGCGCGGGCGGGGCTGGAGGCGGAGAAGCGGAAGCCCTGGCAACCAGGTCCTTGACTTCGGCTTTGAGTAGCTCTGTTGTCATGGCAACGAGGCTGTCAAGCGGGTTGGTTGGAGGATGGGGGAGGAGGCCAAGAAGTCCTCGTGCTTTGGAACCTTGGGGGGGAAAAGGCGGGAAAAGGGGTGAGCGGTGGATGGGACGACCATTGGAATTTGTGAGGAAGCAAGGAGCACTAAGGGAAGGGGCGTGGGTAATTACGGGGAAGCAGGGTGGGAATTAGATGTCTAGAAACGGGAGGAGGAATGCGGAGGAAGACAAAATGTAGTGGTGGAGCCGACGTGAAAAAAGTGTAGCGCTTAAAATAAATATCTATTGAGAACCTGCTGGGTGCAACAGTCTCTTAAAGTAGGAGAAATGGGTAGGAAATGAAGGAAATGAAAAAGAAAAAAGAAAAGGAAGAGCTGCTACAAAAGAGATGTGGGAGAAACATAAAGGAAAAGTAAGGCACAATGGGGAGAAATAAAGACCCTTAAAAGGTTGTATGTGCCCAAACTAAAAAGGGGCCAGTGTGACCCAGACATAAGTGTAAAGATGAGGAGGCAGTAAACTGTAAGAGGAGCTTTTTAGCTGAGAGAGAGTGTGTGTGTGTGTCTGTGTGTGCCTGTGTCTGTGTAATAAGGTAAAAGGGTATGAATATAAGGAAAAGAGAAACTCTTAGATTTTGTCATGCTGATAAATGAATGACTACTTCTAGATAATAGTTGGTAACTGATTATACTATTATTTTTGAGTAACACTTGAAGCACTAGTTAGTAAGGTCTCCATATCTCCACTTTATGCTCTTTTTTCTTTTCTTTTTTTGGAGGTGAGATGCTCTAGTGGTAGGAGAGTGGGCCAAATTCACCTGCACTGGAATCTTGTCTCTGAACTTTACTAGACGTATAGCCTCAGGTAAGGGGTTACAACAATACTTACCTTGAGAGGTTGTTCTGAGGATTAGAGGTATTCTATAGATAAAAGTATCTGAAGGATAAATACAATATGATCTCACCGATATGAAATAATTAGAATACACATGGTCAGAATCTGGACTATAGGCTACCAGAGTATCTGGTGCACTGTAAACACTTGGTAATGGTAGCTTTTAGTCTTATTTCCCTTTCCCACTTTCTTCTTCTACTTTCTCTTCTTCCTTCCTTTTTCATTTCCCTTTCTTCTCTGCCTATGCCAATGGCATAGATGTTGGCTAAACTATCTTGGTGTTATATAATAGGTCAAGATTAATATTAATAAAGCAAGTTGTTAAAGTTAGAAAGGGTAAATCGTTATGGAAAGAAAAGGAAGGGAAGTATGTAAGAAGGGCAGAAGGCAAAATAAAAAGAAACGCTCTTGAGAGAGAAGAGGAGGTTGTACATAAGGAAGTAATGAGCCATGAAATAAAGACTCACACTGGAGAGCTAGGTAACAGCTTCCAGGACTTTGGAAGCTCTAGAGATACAAGCTCCTGCATTCCTTGGAAAGCTGACACTTTCTAGAATTCCTTGTTTCAATGTGGTCCACCTAGCTGCGGAAAAGATAAGAGTCACAAGAGACTTGTTAGAAATATGGGTTTTGCTTATGTAGAATCATAAAGTTCAAGAGGTTTAAACTAGTTAGACAATACTGACTGGATTTCTTCATAGTTAGTGAAGGATGAATGTAGAGAATTTATATGGTAGTGGATTCAGTACAGCTTATGTCTGCAGGTGAGTTCAGACTTGATGCAATGGGCAGTTGAGAGTCATTATAATTGTCTGAACTGTGGAATAACTTGCAGCAACAGTTTAAGAGCATTAATCTTATAGTAATATGTAGGACAATTTGAAAGAACAAATGGAATACTGGACTATCACATAGGAGGTGGCTTTGGTAATCAACAGAAGGGGATAACTCATCTAAGTAGAGGAGGAAGAAGAATCAAAGATGAATTGAGGGGATTAGTGGCATAATTTGTATACATGGAAAAGTATGGAATCGCTGAGAGTCTCCTTCACAGGTAGAGGTGGAGTTTGTGAATTGTCCCCGATCAAACCGTGCTGACACCTCCTCATGCTTTCTCTAATTTTGGTTGTAAAAGAGGCTCCTGCGGTGGTTGGAGGGGTGGCCCAGATGGCCTCTGAAGCCCTTTCATCTCTAAGAGTCTGTGATCTGTGTTTCTCCCTCCTGTGGTGCTCTCTGCATCCATTTTTTTTTGTCCATTCGTTAAGTAGGTCATGTGCAGTGATCTCCCTCTCTCCTCCCCCCCACCTCGTTATCTTCTTTACTGAGCAATCGGTGCTTATCATATGCTATTCCTATCAATCCTGAGCATTTGAATACTTTCTGTAGCACATGTTAGAATTCTTTTTCACCTTGCAGCCTCTAAACTGCCTTTCTCATTTGGGAATCGCCACCTTATGAGTCTAGAGGAAGATAGAACAACCTGCCACTGTAACATTGGAAAATTCTAGACGTTCGCACTTGCAGCCTTCTTTTCAGCTGCAGCATGGGCATTTCTGCCACCAATCTGTGCACCCCTGGCCCCAGACTTTGGTCCGGGAGAGGATGAGATGGGGCTGGGTGATAGATGGGTACCGGCAGTGGGCCAGAGGTTCAAGTTCTTAGGCTGGCAGTGGAGTGGGGCTGATGGCAGGTCTTATCTCCAGTGAGGTAGTGGGGTGGCAGCAGGGGTATGATTTGGGGCATATTTTCTGGTGTGAGACCTCCAAATCTTGTTCTCTGGCCTCCTGATAATCCCACATGCTATCCAGTTTCTGTTGCTTGTTACTGAGAACTCTGGTACACTTCATTATCATGCCATTTTGTCCATTGATTGCTTATGAGTGTATGCCTGTCTCTTCAACTCGGTGGTAAGCTCCTTGTGGGATGCTGTCATATACAGCTTTTGTTTCTTTTGCAGAACCCATTATAGTGCTTGTTGATTGACTTCAGTTATGATCTGAATAGATGGCTGTCATATCTGGATATTTAAATCTTACTTCTCATCCAAACTATGCTAAATTATTATTTCATGTTTAATATTATGTATTTAAAATCTATTACTCTTGCTAGATGACCAGCCGTCTTCTTTTATTGTTTTTCCCATGCTCAGAACAGTAAGTGCCTCACACACAGTAGTCACCGGATATTTGTTGGATAAATGTTTACTGGATGCCCCATTTGAAAACTTCATTGTCCCCCCAAACTTCAGTGGCCAAAAATGAGTTATCACTTCCTTCCACTTCTCCTAGATGCCATCCCATCTCTTAATTTCCCATTGTAGTAACTGTCACCACCCGTTTCCTAGGCTCAGACTATAAATCTGGGACATGAAAGGTAACATAAAAGCTTGGCTTATTTGAGGAACAGAGATACTGTTTGCCCAACTGGTCTAGGGGATGGGTGTGGATGAGTCGGAGAGAAACTGACGGGGTTCTCGGAGGAGGGAGGGCAACTGAAAACCACCCTGGGGACTTGGGGCTTTATCCTCCCAGGTGTCCCTTGACACATCTTCCCTTGCTATACTTCCCATCCTGCCTTGCTAGTATTTTTCCTTTGTGATTTTGCTTTTTACAACATTTTCTGGAATGCCTGGCTACTCTCTCTCTCTCCGCCGACCCAAATCCAACGTATCTATCCTTAAAAGTCTCAGTCATGCAGTCCCTCTTCTGATAAGCCTTTATGGTCCAGTCTGGACCATAGTGCATTTCTACAACATTCCTTCAGATCATTTTTGCAATGACTTGCATACTTTTCCAGCTTTTTGGTATCTGTTTTCCTTTGGTGCTTAATAAAAAGGAATATTGCTTACACTTTTTTTTTTAATGCTTTACAGTACCCAGTATAAAGTTGGGCTTTAAAATAATTACTTGTTAAAGTGACTGGATTTCGAACTTGGCAAGATTTTTGAAAGAAGCCACAGTTGCTTTCCGTCAGAGACCTTTCCATTGGAGTCAAAGCGACATCTGGTGGCTGGGCGAGAAAAGACAAGCCCGGTGGCTGCTGGGGAGGCCGATTGGCTAAGGTGTCCATGTAGCTATGCGATGGTGTCTGGCAGGTGAGTGCAACACCTTGGGCCCCACCTCTGAGCCCCTCTTTGTGTGCAGAGAGATCTGTGTTCACCAGTGCCCTGAGAGAGGCAGTGGAATGGAGTGACTTGTTAAGTGATAATAACAGCCATAAGCTAAGACCACTGTGCCTTTGTCTCTTTATCTCTGTGTAAGTATTTGCTTCTGTTAGTACAATGAAACCTTCAAACACCGCTTAAACATGGTTTGAGAAACACAGGGACTCCTTGACACGTTTCATTCTGATGCCTAGAATATATATTTTTTCTAGAATATTTTTACCATTAAGGGATTTACAATATCCCTATTCATTGCCCACACATGGGCAGATAAGTAATCCCACTGTGTAAGGGTTACAAGAAATCTGCAGCAAGGATGGCTAGAGGCAGAGCTTGTTAGTCTTTCATCCCGACTGAAATAGAAGGAGAAAGAGAAACTTAGAATGGCCAAGGAGGGGGCCTGGGCAAAAGTCAAACAGGGCCGGGCAGGCTTTGCAGTGGGCCCAGAGTTTGGTCAGCTTTGTAAGACTGCTTCATTTTCTTTGTCCTCATAACATCTGAAAAAAGCTTCCCAGAACAAACATGTTCTGTGGCGATGAGGCCTTTTGAAGAACTCTTTTCTTCTGAACTGTCTCAGCATGTATGGTCCATTTTTAAACTATATATTGCTGAATTAAGACAAAATTGCTCTGCTTTTTGAAGCGTAGCGTACAAATAAAGGCTCTTTAGGTTTCTAAGCAAGTCTGTTACAGGTGGGTAACTCCCCAGTAACTAGGCCAGGGTCTAAACTGGGTCATTTTTTTTTTCAGGATATAAAAGCTGGAAAGATATATTTGGGCCTCAGCATCCCTGAATTTTTGGAGTGTTGCCCATCATGACCCCAACCAGCCCTTATGGGGCCCAGAGGGGGATCTGGGCAAGAGAGTGAGGCAGGAAAAGGAATATCTCACTACCAGCTGAAGCACTGGCCACAAATCCTGGCCTAGCACTAGGTCTTGTGAACTGGATCAAGCCACATCCAGTTTTTAAGTCCCTGGTCTAAGCTGCCCAAAGCAGGCTTACTGGTCTCGATGGCCTTTTCTCTCTAATTCCACAACTACATGTTGGTCCTACAAAGCTTACCAGTTGCATAGTGGAAATACGAAAGGAGAAAGGAAAAACTTATTGAGGTCAAGAGAGAGCATCTTTCACTAAAGCTGAGAGGAGCTTTAGTGAGCCACCCCTTATGGGTCTCCTTTCTCTGGGTCTTGTCCTGGTTCCCACTGGTTTACTAAGGAGAGAGGAAGCCCCTTCCTTCCAGGCTTGAATAGACTTTGAGGATCTCCTTACTAGATCAGCCTCATGGAAGAAGAGAAAGCTTGAAGAAGGTGAATCTAAAGAGGAATTTATACAAGGCACCAATCACATCTCCTTTGAACTTCTTGGCTGACTCTTGAGAAGGAAATGGGAAGGGAGGGGCCGGAAAAGAAGGCCAGAAGCTGATGTTTGCAGCCTTTAGCACATGTTGAATGATTGAAGAGTGATTAAATGAATGAAGAACCTTTCTGGATTTATTCTCAAAAACATGATCAACAACAAAAACAAAAAACATTCTGATCAGAATTTGCTCCAAGAAATTCCTAACGTCATTTCAGAGAAAAAGAGAACGTGAAGGTTCTTTCAGCTCAAGGTCTAAAATCTGTCTTTATTCATGGCAGTGGATTTATTTAGGAATGTTTTGAAGGCTTATCTGGGCTTGAGAAAAAGTAAGATTTTAACCATGTGTCTTAGTTTGCCAGAGCTGCTATGACTAATAGCACTCAATGAGTTGGCTTGCCAGCATTTATTGTCTCATGGTTTTGAAGGCTAAAAGATCAAAATCAGAGTGTTGGCAAGGCCATGCTGTTTTGATGAAGGCAGTTTTCCATCATATGCCAATCTCCCTTTCCTCTCCAGCTTTTTTGGACTTCTTGCTTCTTCTGACTTCTTGTTTATTCTGATTGCCTGCATCTGAATTTCCTCCTTTTTTTATAAGGCCTCCAGTCATACAGATTAAGGCCCACCCTGATTCAATTAGGCCTCATCCCAAATAGGATCTTTGAGGATCCTATTCACAAATGAGACCACGCCTTAACTAATAATATCATCTTCAAAGGTCTTATTTACAAATGGACTCATACCCACAGAAACATGGATAAAGATTTGAACCTGTCTTTTAAAAGGCAGGGTACATAATTCAGTCCCCAACACCTGGTGAAATGATCACATTTGATTGTTTTGTACCATTTGAAAATGCTGTATTATCAAAATCATGTAACTTCAGAATTAACAGTTTCCTAAAAGGGACATTTAGTCCCACCACTAGGAAGCTATCCTCTGGATACGTGAACACATGTATACTGGGGTAAATGTATGAGGATGTACAGCTCAGCACTGTCGGTAATGACAACAATAACAAAAGCCCTGAAACAACCAAAATGTCCATCAGTAGTGATTAAGGAATTACAGTACAGCTGTATATGTGGTTGGTAAAAAGAATCAGGAAAAGGTGTCCAGGGTGTATCATTAGGAGAGCAAAGCAAGCTGCAGAGCGGTATATGTTGTATGACCTTATCTGTGTGAAAGAAAATTATATTTTGTTTATACTTGTAAATGTTTGGTAAGGTTCTAGAAGAGCACCCAAGAAAATCGGGGCTTTTGAGTTCCCACTTTTATCCCTTTGAACTATCTGAATATTTTACGTGAACATGTGATTTTATAATTAAAAAAAAAAGTGATCTGGTCTTACACCCTGATTGCAGAAGCATCCTCACCAAGGAGCCATCCTGGGTGTCCTCGAACTCTTCTCGTGACAGAGTACTAATGACCTCTTACTAATTACCAAGAACCCCCAGAATTAGTGCTGGCTTAGAAAATGACCCAAGTATCTGGGAGCTGGGACAGAATCCAGCTGACAGTGTCTCTCAAGCCTACCTTTAGGATTTGGGAGCTGGATGGAATGCAATTTTGATAGATAATTCTTGGTATTTTTTCCAGTTTATTCACAAAAGCTACTAGGGATAGAGATAATAAATTCAGCAGAGTGGTGGGGTACAAGAGCAACACACAAAAATCAGTAGTGTTTCTATACACTAATAATGAACAATCTAAAGAGGAAAGCCAGAAGATTTCTACTTACAATAGCAACTAAAAGAAGCAAATATCTAGGAATAAATTTAACCAAGGACGTAAAGGACTTAGCTACAGAAAACCACAAAACATTGCTAAAATAAGTCAAAGGAGACCTAAATAAATGGAAGGACATTCCTTATTCATGGCTTGGAAGACCAAATATTGAGATGTCAATTCTACCCAAAGCAATTTAGATTCAACACAATCACTATCAAAATTCCAGTAGCCTTCATTGCAGAAATGGAAAATCCAATCATCAAATATATATGATAGAGTAAGGGGCCCTGAAAAGCCAAAACCATCTTGAAAATGAAGAATGAAGTTGGTGGACTCACACTTCCCAATCTTAAAGCTAATTACAAAGTTACAGTAATCAAAACACCATAGTCCTGGCACAAGGACAGACTTATAGACCAATGGAATCAAACTGAGAGTTCAAAAATAAACCCTCACATTTATGACCAATTGATTTTTGACAAGGGTGTCAAGGTCACTCTATGGGGAAGGAATAGTCTCTTCCACAAATGGTGCTGGGAAAACTGGATATCCATATGCAAAAGAATAAAGGCGGACCCCTACTCCACATCATATACAAAAATTAACTCAAAATGGATGAAAGACCTAAATAAGAACTCAAAGTATAAAACTCCTAGAAGAAAACATAGGAAGCATCTTTAGAATGTGTTAGGCAATGGTTTCTTAGATTTTACACCAAACATACTAGCAATAAGAGAAAAAAATCGATAAATGGGATTTCATCAAAATTAAAAACTTTTATGCATCAAAGGACTTCATCTTGAAAGTAAAAAGACGACCTTCACAGTGGGAGAAAATATTTGGAAACCATATATTGATAAGGGCTTAATATCCAGAGTATATAAAAACTTCTACAATTCAACAACAAAAAGACAAACAACTCAATTAAAAATTAGGCAAAAGACTTGAATAGACATTTCTCTAAGAAGATATACAACTGGCTAGCCTCATTACAAATATACAGATGCTCAACCTCATTAGCCATTAGGGAAATGCAAATCAAAACCACAATGAGATACCATTTCACACCCACTAGAATGGCTATTATTGAAAAAATTGAAAACAAGTGTTGGAGAGGATATGGAGAAATAGGAAAGCTCATTCATTGTGAGAATGTAAAATGGTGCAGCCACTGAGGAAAGCAATTTGGCCGTTTGTCAGAAATTTAAGTATAGAATTACCATATGACCCAGCAATTCTACTTCTAGGCACATACCCAAAGGAATTGAAAGCAGGGACTTGGACAGGTGTTTTCTCACTAGGGTTCCAAGTGGCATTATTCACAATTGCCACAAGATGGAAGCAACCCAAGTGTCCATCAATAGGTGAATGGACAAAGAAAATGTGTTCTATACATACAATGGAATGTTATTCAGCTGTAAGAAGGAATGAAGTTCTGATATATGTGACAACATGGATGAACCTGAAAGATATGCTGAGTGAAATAAGCCAGACACAACAGAACAAATATTGTATGATCTCACTGATACACAATTATTAGAACAATCTGTAGAATCAGCAACTGGAATACAGGTTACCAGGGGTTGGATTAGGGGTATGGAAGGGGAGTTAATCCTTAATTGGTACAGAGTTTCTGTTTGGGGTGATGGAAAAATTTTGGTAATGGACGGTGGTAACGACAGCACAACATTGTGAATGTAATTAACACCACTGAATTGTATATTTGAATGTGGTTAAAAGGGAAATTTCAGGTTGTATATATGTTACTAGAATAAATAAAAACACAGGACTGTGCAACACAAACAGTGAACTCTAATGTAAACTATGGCTTATAATCATAATAGTATTCTTTCATCAATCATAATGAAAGTACCACACTAAGGCAAAGTGTTAATAATGTGGAAACTTGCATGTGTGAAAGGAGGTATATGAGAACTCTATTTTTTTGCATAATTTTTCGGTAAACCTACAACTTCTCTACTAAAAAAAAAGTATAACAAGTTATTTTTAAATATATGAACAGAAAGTAATTGAGGGGTGTCCTCTGCCAAGAACCTTCAAGACACTGGAGGAAGAGAGTAAAAGATGTTTTGGGAAGACCTTTGAAGGAGGGTATCAAATGTCTATATAATAAAAGATCCTTGTTTTCAAGGAACCTGATATTTAGACGGGGAGGAAGGGAGGTAAGATCAACACACAAATGAAAGGACAAACGTGAATACAAGCGCTGTTACACACCAGGGAAAAGAAGGATCATTGTGTCAAGTGGAGAGTGAAGATGTTGACGGGTCATGGAAACCCTCGGTGGAGGACATGAGACTTGAGCTGGGTTTTGAGAAATGGTGGGAGGTGGCAGGCACGGAGGGTGGACGCAAATGGCATGAACAGAGATGGGAACTCACAGGGAGGGGGGCATGAGCAGGCACATCTGGCTGGGGGGGAAGGTGTTTGGGGAACCCTCTTTCCTTTGTGGGGATGTTGCCCAGAGGGAGAATCAAGTCCTAACTCAACAAGGTCTTTGGGGCCCAGAGACTCGATAGCCAGACCCGCGGACCCACGCTTGGGGTCTCAGGGGCCTGGGCCTGTCAGTGTATGTTTCATAAAGATCCCTTTCACGGGAAAAGTCTATGAACTGACAGGACTTTAAGATCTTATCCTGCTTAGAACATGGAAAGTAAAGGCGGGGATTGTTTTGAAATATTCCTTTTATTTATTATTATTTTTTACATTTTTACTTGTTTATATATCAAAAGTGAAAAACCAGACAATCAAACACAATCTCAAGGACATTTGACCCCGCATTTCGGTAACCTTATGGGTACTACATGTGGCTGTCACTGTCCAGTGCATAATGAAAAAAACCAAAAAGACCCAAAAACCTCAAATGAGGATTTTTCACGGAAAATAGCACGGTGGGATGATTAGGGTTTCATTCGATTACATTCATTTCACATCTAGGAGCAATTCTTCAATAAATAGGACTTCCTGCCGTACACCCCTAGCTAACAGTTTTTTCAAAAAGATTAACTAGGATAGTTGGAGCTGAGCTTGCTGTCTCTCTCATTATCTCTCATTTTCTCTCTCTCTTTCTCTCCCTCTCTCACGTGTCTACTGCTCACTCACAGCAGCCGGAAATGACACATTGGCGTGAGTCACCCGTGCAGCTGTGAGTCACCCTATAATTGGGGGAACTTCTTTCCTGGTAGACCTTACAGCACTTTGCCCTTCTGCTCCTGAGTGTATTGGAAAAATCTGAAACCCCTCTGTCCTCACTCTAGTCTGTTTCACCCACCCGACGCTTCTGATCACTGAAGTGGCTGAAGTTGGGTCATTTTGTCGGGGGCAGGAATCATCAAGCAGAAAGGCAAGGCAAGGAGCGGAGGGGGTGGGCTTCGGGCCGCCACAAGGTGGCGGTGTGGACCCCATCACACGACAGCCAGAGGGATATGACCGTCAGGTGGCCAGAGAGTCCTGAGGGTCAGTGACCACCTCTTCTGGCTCACCGCCACAAAGGCACACAATAAGCAAGTTTAAATAATATATATATTTTCTTGATAGTCTCTCTCTCTCTCTCTCTCTCTCTCTCTCAGGCACACGAGGGCAAGCATGTGATAAATATTCAAACACACCCCTGGCCCCCCACCCTCCTCACAGGGAGATGGGGGCAAGGAGCCAGGCATACACCTGACCTTTCTTCCTCTAGTCCTACAAGGTAAAGTCCATGGGCAGCGAAAACCTGCTTCTATGAGTAAATGAGTCACCTACACTCCAAAATAAGAGATGCACACTGCTTCTGGGAAGGCAGACAATCGGGCAGGGTGGGTTTCAGCCCTGGGTGGGCAGCGGTTCTGCCAGTCCCCAGCACCTCTGATGCCAGGGGAGGGTGGTCAGTCCCGGAGTGGGCCTTGACATGAAAGAGTGTTTCTTCCGCTGGCCCTTGGCCCGAAGCCAGTCTCCCCAGCAGTGGCAGACAGTGCAAGAGTGATGGCAACATGACTGGAACACAGATCATTCCTGCCAAGTGCATAGAGCACCCTGGGCCGGGGTCTCGGTGGGAAGCAGGTCTGAAGACTAGAATGGGCAGAAAGAAGGGCAGGAGCAGCTGTGCAAATGGTTCTGGGAGTTTTCTAGTCTCTTCTGGAGCCTTTCAGGTGTCTTGCTTCAGAGTTTTCTTCCAGGATCTCTGCTAGGGAGTTTGGTTCTATGTTCCTCTTTCCTCCCCTTTGAGAAGGAGCTTCTGCTGGGAGAGGCTGAGGTCAAGGAGGCAGATTTGAAAGATTTACAAAAAAAAAAAAAAAAAAAATAGGGTAAATGTCTTCTGTTTCTGCAGAAAATGTAATTAAAATGAAAATTCTTTTTTTTTTTTTTTAAAGTGTCTTCTGTTTTGGAAACGTCTCCAGTTCTGTCCCACAGAAGGGCTTCTTCTTTCCATGTTCAGGGTTCCATCACTTGGCCCATGAAAAGGACTGTTCCTGAGGAAGGAAATCAAATCATGGGAGTTTAGAATTGGGAGGCACCGGCCAGCTCACCTCATTCAGTCTTTATGGATAAACCAAGATCCCAAGAAGATAACTGAGTGGCCCAGAGTCGGAGCTGCCTTCCTGAGCTGGGCCTGCAGACTTGGCACAGTGCCTTGCCTATGCTAGAGTGCAGCCCACCTCCTCTGAGGAGAGAGCAGAACCGAATGGGCAACCCAGGGCAATTAGGGATTCCCTGCCGAGAGTCCTCTTGGGGTGCCAGGGTGTGTCCCCATCGATCTGGATTAGTGCCCGAGAACTGGAGAAGGGGTGGGAGGACTGGTGGAGCACCGGGGGTTCTGGCTCACCTGTGGGGTTGTGCCGCACCACAAAGAGGAAAGGTCTGTCCATTATGATCTCCTGGGGGGCCATTCGGGCTGAGACCATGACGGCTGGAAGAGAAGAGAGGAGGCCTTAGAACGGGGGTGCATTGGCACGGCTGCCCTGGGCTGGCCAGCAGGTGACAGCAGCATTCATCTGACGGTGGCCCTGGGGGCTGATTTTTAGGACACATGGTATAGCAAAACTGAAACCTAGTTTCCTCCAGTCGTTGGGAAGAGATCTATCAGCCGTTCAACCACAAACACCCATCACACCCTTTCTGGGCTTATCAGTAAATCCAGTTCCTTAAGCGCACTGCCCACTGTGGGGACAAACAGGACCTGCCTTTGGGAGGCCTTTCCATGTTCAGGGCACTTCAGAAAACAGGGACTGAGGGAACAGGGTCCCAGGGAGAGGGGGCCCATTTTCTAGGCCAAGAAACACAAGCGGGGGCTTGTGTTCTTCATTGGGAGGAAGAGCTTCTCTGGGTGGGGTGGGCCAGTGGGGCCTGGGCCACGGGCCGCCTCGCCCTGTGTAGGGGACTAGACATTCTGAAGAACGAGGGAGGCCCCAAGCAGGGTCCCAGCTGGAAGCCTCGGGCTGAGACTCGGGGTCCAGAGGAGTCAGGGGACCAGGGTCTCAGGTGAGCTGGACTCACCTGTGGACGAGGATGCCACCGTGCCGCTCTCATCCACCTCGATCTTGACTTTCTGCAGTGCCTGCGACACGTAGAGAGACTCTTGATCTGAAACAGAGGAGGATGCAAGGGCAGATCAGCCACCGGGTTCAGGAAGAAGCACCCTTTGTCTGTCCTCCTGGGGGCCCCATAATCCACTGGAAGTGGATGGAAAATCTCTTACCTGTAAGACTCGTGAAGTCCGCCCAGCCTGGCCTGAACATGTCGGTCAACCCCAAGCTCTCCAGGGGCCTCCTGAGGTCAATTTCACTCTCTAGGGAGAACCTATGAGACAGGAGCAGGAAACAGGTCAAACTCGGGGCCCCTGGCTGCAGTGCCCGGTTCTCCCACCAGGAGGCCCCCGGTCCCTACCAGGTATCCCCACTGGCAGACAGCCAGGATGGGAATGGACCTGGGAGAAGCAGAGGGGGCCTGTTGTTTGAAATCTGTTTGCAATGTCTCTCTCGTTGCTGGTGGTTTCTAATATTCGTGAACATTCTGCAGGCTCCCCACCCGCTCAGACCTATGACTAATTACTTTTTGTAAATAAGGCTGTAGTTTCAGCATAATTTTATTCTGCCTGGCTGGCGGGCCGAGGGCAAATCCTTCTGCAAGGATATTTGAACAAAATTCCGGTCTGTAATTGAGTTTTTGAGAGCTGGCCTGGAGAGGGCTCAAGCAGAGAGCAGTTTTGAGGCTCCTCTGCTTCCCACCAGGCGATGACTAATTACCTCGATTTTTATTAGAGAGAGAGAGAAAAATCTAACCGACTAAATTGTCTTTCTCCAAGCCTTTCTCCCAGAAATCGGGAGTAAAGGGGGTGAGAGGTTTCCCTACAATTCTGGAGCTACCCAACCTCAGACTTCTCCACACCTTCGCTTCTGCAGAAGGATTTAAAAAATCTTCTCTGAGGCAGTTGAAACCGTAGCTAGAAGCTGTGGTTCAGGGCTGCTACGCTTGCAGAAGTGATTCCTTTTGTTTCCACTGTTGGGATGGGGACTTGAGGAGATGGGGAGTGGGAGTGAGGGGCGTTCATGAAAAGGTTTAGACAGATTTAGCCCTCTACCTCCCATCTTTTCTCTGGCTCTTCTTTTGGCTGGCTTTCCTGGGTGTTCTGGGAGCAAGAAATGTGTGGGCATGATATAGAAAAGCTCTCCCCTGCCCTACAGCAGAAACGGGAGGAGGAACTTATGAGAGGCATCTTAATCAAACCCAGGTCAGACAGTTTCCCATCAGCCTCCCACACATGTTCCTGCCCTGAAAGCGTCATGGATCAGAGAATGGGAAGCTCGATATTGGGGTGGTGCTTTCAGGAGTCAGGAGAGAAGAGAGGAAGGAGAGAGGGGGGTTAGGGCATTGGCAAGTGTGGCAAGAAGAGGGGGTGGCTTACTTGGGCAGCACCAGGAGGCGGGGCAGTCTGGTCATATTTCCTTTCCACTGGCTGATGAGCCCGGCATCCAGAATGTTGGAGAGGGCAGAGAGAGGCACCTCTTTTTCATAGGGGGCCGCAATAAACATGCTGAGCGTGTCTCCATGGTAGGGCAATTCCAGGATATCATAGTAATGGCCGTCGGGCGTAGAGAACTCAGCTGTGAAGACACGAAGAGAGCACGTTGAGTCCAAGCCCGTTGAATCCAACCAAACACCGGGGTTCAACTATTTCTTCTGTTATCTCCATTCTTTCTGGAAGCAAAGCTCTCTATCCTGACTGTTGAGGCTCCCCAATTCAGTATTTTTATTTCCATTTTCCTTCTCTTCTGCTGATTCCCAGCGCCTCCTGGTTTCTCTGTATCTTTTAGGTCTTCTTTACTTCCATGCCCCCCTCCCCGATACCCAGCCACTGATTCATTCCAATCCTCATTCCCCTTCATCTCAGCTTCCCCCAACAAGATTTGTTGGCTCCAGGTCATCACACTAGAAGCACATGAGGTTGGGGGATAGGGGTCAAGGGGTCAAATGTAGACCTGTGGGAATTTCTGGATGTCATCCTGCATGAGATAAGGCTGCTGTCTTCTGCTCTGTTATCCCAGGAGCTCCCATTTGGGAAATCTCTGTTAAAGCTGGGGTGTATTCTAGGGGCTCTTCTTCCTTAGAGGGCAACGTTTGGCTGTCTCCCCCGGAGCCCCTGGGGATGAGGTGCGGTGGTTGTGGAGCATGGAGAGGGGGTCTTGCACTTACTGTAGTTGAACTTGTTGGTCTGGGCCATCATGGGCACAGAGACGGTGCTGCCGTCAGACTTGTAGAAGAGGCGGTGGTGGGTGCTTGAGTCTGGGAAGGGCATCTTCCACTGGCCGTTGAAGTAGAGGGCATTCACCAGCACCAGGCACGTCAGGTGGTCCACGGCCCCTTCGCCAAGCAAGTCGCTGATCATGCCTAGGGGAAAGCCAGGTGATGAAGATCCTAGATATTTGTAATTCCCTTAGCTGGTTCCCTTGGGCCGCCAGCTCTCCGATGGATGTATGTTGAAGGATCCAGGCAGAGGGGCTGCCGGGGATTTAAATGAATCAATCCAACTGCCTTCCACTGGTTCCATCTCCCTAAGAGTCTCAGAGAGTCTTCCAGCTCATGACTCTCTAGTGGCCCTGGGATCCTGCCCAGAATCAGACTCTGTAACTTAAGTCTAACCTCAATTCACCCCTTGCTTCGCCCCCTATGCTGTAGTCTTGAAAACCTGTGTGTGTTCCTTGTCACGGTTATTGCTGTTTTATTCAATCTCACAACACTTTTTAGGGAGAGCTTTTGGGTAGGTTCATAAGTGGGCCCGATTATGGAAAATATTGGCTATTATGCTTTGGTTCTCAGAGCGTCTGACGTCTGCCCTCAGGGAAGCAAATGCTGAAAGGGAGAATTTAAGCTACTTGGATGAGTTTCAAATGCTCCTTCTCTGCAGGGCCCTTGGGACGGGCTTCCGTTCCCTGCCTGCTCACCTTTAGTGTTTGTCTTCACCCAGTCGTTGATGATGAACCTGGCTCTTTCCACCTCTGAAAAGTCCACCTGCTTGACTGTACTCTGGAACAGCCTGAAGAAATGGGGCATGAAGCCCTGGACCAACTTCAGATCTCGTTGGACAAAGATGGCGTCCGCTGTGCTGATCTCATCCTTGTTCCACGGCCCCATGAGCGATCTGTGCAGCTGACGAAGGGCGGGGGCAATGCCTTTCTCTGTGCCAAAGAAACGACACATGAGGCTCACCCGGAGCCCGGGACTCCCGACAACCCCCACGAGAAGCCCCAATCTTGCCCAGGTGGGTGGGGGCTCTCCTGCTCCCCAAGGGGTGTGTGGAGGGAGATTCCATTTTGAACCTCAATCTCTTTTCTGTACCCCTCTTCTTGTGCCCCAAAGTCTCAGGTTCTAACTCTCCCTTGGGGTTGGAATATTTTTCTCTGCCCTTAAATTATAAACCCTATTTTTTTATCTTATAATAATGATAGCTCTGCTAAGCATTTTACATGCATAATTTTATCTGATCGTTAAAGCAGCCCTAGGTAGTAGGCACTTTTTATTATCCCCATTTTGTAGATGAAGAAACCGAGGTTTGGAGAGGTCGAGTAACTTGTCAAAGGTCACACAGTTAACAAGTTAACAAGTTAACAAGTGCTCACCACAAGACTGCTTTACACAGTCTAGGGCCAAGCGATGTAGGGGCGGTTGGAGGAAGACGGGTGGTCCCCATGTTGTCGTGGTGTGTGCATTAGCTTGGCTAAGCCGGAGCCGGCCCTTCCTCAGCTCGGGGGAGGACCTTCGCTTCCTGTTGGTGAGACCCCTGCCCTGCAAACGTGGCGTGACTCCCACTCGGCCCCATCTCTCACCGTGGATCTGGAACTGCATCGCTGCTTCGATCTGCTGCCGGGTGTCTCCTCCTGCTGCCACCTGCAGCATGGCCAGCACGGAAGCCACCCCATAGGGCGAGAAAACCACATTGCGGTCCTCGGAGGCCTGCACCACCTGCTGGAACACCTTCACGCCGAAGTCCGTGAACAGGTGGGATGCCCGGGACCGGTGAGGGTGCAAGGCGGACCCTTCCGCAAAGACGAAGGCCAGGCCCAGGGCGAGGCAGACAAAGGCTGGAGACATCTGCATCCTAGAGCAAGGCGGAAAGGACCTGGTGAGGGGGGAGGGGCCCCGGCACCCCAGCCAAGGCTCGGGGCTCCCCTGGCCCTGCTGCTCCCAGGTGATGGTTGTCCTCGAGGGCAAGTTTCTTTAAGATGAAGCTGGAGCCCTGCCCATTGTCCCAGGCTGATTCTTTCAGGCCCCACTTTCTCCCGTGAGGATCTTGGTGCTCGCTGCCACCATCCTCCCCTATCTGTCCCTCCCCCTCCAGGACGCTGAAAGAATAAACCATGATAACATCTTGAATTTGCATGATGCATTTTCACTCTCTTTTAATGCTTTCACAACTCTTGTTTCAATCAGGTGAGCAGGTAAGACAAACCCCGTTCCTGAGGCTCCCGACTGAGAGGGACAGAGAGGGTCCCAGTTGTTGTTTCCGGGTGATAGGGCTGTTGAGGGGGCTTGACCTCCTTCCCCACTCCTCTGTGCTCGGGGCTGTGCTGGGGTCCACTCAGGGAAGCGGAGGGAAGTTGGGGCTCTTGGTCAGAGGAGATTGTGGGGAGAGAGCCCTCTGCCGTCAGTCTGAGATAGGAGTTGGAGGGAGTTGGCTTTTCTCTTACCTGAGGTTCTGAAAAGTGTCTTGAGGTTGGCGGTTTGTCCTGCTGCGGCTCCTGCCTTGCCGCACTTCTACTCTGGATTTGGGGGTGCCGGCTGCTGGAGGAGGGGCTGGGACTCGCTGACTGCTTGCTGCTCTTGACCCTGCAGCTAGATGCAGCTGTGCTCCTCTGGCTGCTGCCTCCTCTTTATACCAGATGTGGCAGGAAATGGATGAACTCATGTCCCAGCCCCGCCCCCTCCGCTGGCTCGGGAAGTGTCTGAGCAGCCAGCAGGCGGCCCCCTCCGCCCCTCCCTCCGCCGGCGTGCTCAGGCATGTGTGTGTGTGTGTGTGTGTGTGTGTGTGTGTGTGCAAGAGAGCTCAGGAGAAAACTGAGTAAACCCTGATTGTCGTGGCCCCAGGGCCTCCCTGGGCTCTGTGTCTTTTGCCTGTGTCCCCCTGTCTCTTCTGATATGGCAGCTCAATCCCGGCAGTGCCTCATGGCCAGAAATGTCCAGTGTTGGGAACCACCTTCCCCAGTGCTCGACTTGGGGAGAAACCACTGCATTTCCCCCCCTTTTCCTGTGGAGAAATGGGTAACAGTGGAGTTAGCAGAGAAGCTAATGATCCCACAGGGTTTTTCCCTCCCCTGCTCTCCACGCCATGCCCCAGCTGGGCTCCGGGAAACAACGGGGCTCCCTCCTTTTGGTCTCGTCCCAGCAGCCAGAGGGCACGTCAACGTGGTGTGCAGCTTGTCTGGGTTTTGATGTGTCTGGGACGGGAGCCGGGCCGAGGACTCCTGCCTGCCCTCTGCCTGCCTGTCCCCAGGCCTCTGGTGATGCAGGGCTGACTCCCCCCACCGTGTCCAGACCTTCTTTGTGTCAACAACCCTGTCGAGCTGGGGTTTGAGGTGTGCTGGGTGGGGTGGTGGAGGCTGAAAGGGACCTGGGGATACCGCGGCAAAGCCTTGGCAAGGACTTTGGAGTCCAGTGTGAAGGTTTTGTTTCTCTGAGCTGCCAGCTGTGACAGGACGGGAGCTGGGTCTCAACCTTTTCCTGCAGGCACAGACATTTGAAGCTGTGGGGAGCAGGAATAGAAGTGAAGGGCAATTCAGGGCAGGTTTGTCGGTATGGTTTTGGGGCCTTGGGGTTAGGAGTAGAGGGTGGCCAATGAATTCCAAAGAAAAGGCTAGAGGCCAGTGTGTGGGATTGAGCGAGAGCATTTGGGGTTTGCCTTGTGGAGGGAGGGGTGGCTGGGCTGCTGCCAGAGGGGCTCTGCAGGGGAGGAGGTCCCCTTTGACCTTGGGGTCCACACACTGTCTGGCTTTGTGTTGGTTGAGGGGTTCAGCTGGGAGTAGCCATAGCAACAGCTGACAGCAGAGCCACAGGAAGTGTAAGTGGGTGGACGTGTCGGGATATTTGTTTTGGATTTTTTCAGTAAACAGATACCAAGGGCAACCACAGCTGAAGAGCGTTCCCATTTTTACCCCACCTTGGCTTTTGTTTTCCCAGTTGCCCCTGGGAGTGAGGTGAGTGTGTAGGTGGCAAGGACAGAAGGGGAAACCTCAGCTGGAAAGTTAAGATCACAGACATGTTGCAGCGCCGTTCCCGTGTAACTGCTTCTTGTTTATGTCTTTTTCCTTCTCTTGACTGTGGTTTGGATTCCCCAAGAGGGTGGTTAGTGGCCAGGATTAAGTGATTGCCTCGACTTCCAGGATGGAGAAGACCAAAGTCTAGTCCCCAACCCATCTCCTACCACCTGAATTGCCCTCTGTCCCTCGGCGTCAGAGATCTGGGGGGGCCTGGGTTGGGAGGACCAAGTCCCGAGAAGATGCCCCAGGCTCTCAGCCACCTTGGCCAAACCGCCATCCCTTCCTTGATCTGCTGTGCCAGGAGCCCTGCCAGGCCCCAGCCAAAAAAGTGCGGCTGGTTTGGGTGAGTGGCCTGGGCCGTGCCAGGATGGTGACCAAGTCCATCCTGCACGTGGAGCCAGTGGGTGGTCCTGCTACATCTAGAAAAGACGCTGGTTTCTGAGCACAGGAGAGTCTCCACGGCCTGGAGTGAGCAGGATGGGGAAGGGGCACACTCCGGTTTGGCATCGACCCCAGCAGAGAGACACATGGGGGTCTTTTCCCAGACTGGAGGGGACTTGTAGGCATGTGGCAGGTGTGTATGGGGAGCTGCGGTGAAAGCCAGTGCCACCGGCTCCCGGGCTGAATTTCAGACCTTTCCTGGGACTCCTGGTGAGCGGGGGCTGCCCAGATGATCTAGAATCTTGACCGTAGTCCTTGCCGCTCCTCTCCGTGCAAAATGGCCTCACCCCATCCTGGAGACAGGGCGTTCCTCCACCAGGGCACACCTGCCTACGGGTCGCACTGGGGTGGGCTGTGCAGCCCGATCGCCTGCTGACCCCCAGCGGACGTCGCCGTGACACCCTTCTCGGAATCCAGCCTGACTCAGGGGTCTGTCACTTTCCCTCCCTTCCCTGAACCCCAGGCCAATGCCCTTGACCCAATCCTCTCTTTCAAGCCCTGGCTCTTTGGTCAGGGGTTAAACAGAGCAAGGGAAAAGTCCCGGCTGTTGAAATATCCAGATCTCTGGTTCCCGGAGTGTCAGAGATAAGAGGGTGAGTTACAGGGCTGTGGATTTCTGGGGAAGTTCCAGTTTCAGACAACTGGGAATGTTGTTGTCTCCAGCTGTCCCTCCGCAGGTGGCGGATGACGTGCAGACCCGCATTTCCGTGACAGCCCCGCACCCCACCCAGGAGGTTCTGGTTCAGTTGAGGCTCTCACTACCCCATCTTCCGTCCTCTCTTCCCCTCCTGCCCTCAGCTTCCCCTGTGCCTGCTCTCTGCCCTTCCCCTTTCCTTCGCCTCCCCTCTACCACTGCCAGCACCGCTGTCTTTTTCACTTTCCCTTTCCTTCTTCAAGCCTCCCTCTACTTGTTCTCTCCATCACTCTCTGATTTCAGTTTTATCTCCATTCCTTCTCTCCTCTTCCCCTCTGGTGAGATCGTCCCCCTTTTTTCCACTCTCCCTTTTCCGCTCTTTCTGACTCAGTCCCTCTCTCCTTCTTCTATCTTCCAGAATCCCTTTTACAGTCAAATATTCTGCTCCCGGGCTCTTCCTGTGGGGGAAGAGAGCCCCGTCTCTGATCAGTTACACAGGCTCCTTGGAATGTTGGAAAAGGCCTCCTGATTCTGGGTGATTTCACTGGGAGAGCCGGGGGTGGCGAGAGGAGGGGGGTCTCTTGCTAACTCATAGCACTATTTCTGGCCTGCTCTCCACAAACAACATAACACCAAAAATAGCTTGTGTTTGGGCTGGACGTTTTCTCCCGCTCCCAGCGTAGGAGTGAGGCCGAGGGAGGGCCCTGGACCCCAGCGTCTTCTCATTCACAAACCTGGCCCTGGGACGCCCCACCCCAGGAGGCCCTGGCCTGTCCACTTCCCCTGCTTGGACTGGCTCCAGGCCCGACCTTCCCCTCCGTCAGCCCCTCTCCTTTCTGCCTCTTGCAGCCCTTGGCCAGCCACATCTCCTTAAACTCCCGTAACCTTAAAACCCACACCCTTCTGGCCTAGCCCTTGCTTGACTCGGTTGCTTTATTCTCTAATTACGTCGTGGGGGCTTAGATCTGGAAGGATCATTTAATGCATTCCTTTTAATTTATAGGTGAGGGACCTCAGGTCCAGAGAGGCTCAGTGATACATTTAAGGTCACCCAGTGACTGCACCACAAGTGGGAAAAACACAGTCATTGGATCAGAGACACCTGGCTTCAAGCCAGGGAGCTGGCACTTGTTGAAAATGTGTCTTTAGGCACAACTTAGCCATTGGAGCTTCAGTTTTCTTACTTGTAAAAGGCAGATAATGATTCCCATCTTTCGGGGTCATTGTGAGGACTAAATGAAATATTGTCTGTAAAGTGCCGGCACATTCTAGACTCTCCATTTCTTGGTTAGGGCAGAGCCAGGGCAGGCACCAGGACGTCTGAGCTGTTAATTTTGGTGGAATGCCAGCTCCTGGAGGGAGAGATGTTTAAGCTTTCTTTTCTATTTCCCCTGGCATTTAACGGTGTGTTAAATGCTTTGAAGGTGGAATGCTGGTCACTCAAGAGAATGGCCACCAGGCCCGCTTGTCCGTTGGGACCAGATCCTCCCCGTTCATCTTCCCATGGGCCAATCATACAGGTTTTAGGCCCTGGGAAAATATTTTTCTCTGCGCTGGGGGATCAGATACAGACCCCACCAACAAGGGGACATGAGTCCTGATCCCTCAGTCATACCATGAATGAGGGGGACTTCTTATGCCAACCAATAAATGAAAATAGGCCTTTTTGACCCATTCTCCACTGCCCACATTGCTTTTTTTTTTTTTTTAATTCCCCACACTCTATAACACTTGAGCCATTTTTATGCATTTGCCCCTTCACTTGTCTTAGTGAAACTTACTATAGCCATCCACTATTTTCTCCCCACTTCTTGAGGGCATTTATTGTTGGCTTCTCAGAGTCCTCACAGCCCCCTGGGACAGAACGGGCCCCCTCTCCAGGGGAAAGAGGCAGGGGGCTTGGAGACACAGGACCCTCCAGGCCTGGTGTGGCTGTCATGGGCAGAGAAAGTAGAGCACACAGTCTCTGGGGTAGATGAAACCACAAACCTGGTAGCCACCATTATCAGATTCCTTCTCTCCACTTCTTATTCTTTATTTAAAAATTTTTTTAAATTTGTTGTTTTAGAATAGTTCTAGGTTTACAGAAAAATCATGCAGAGAGTACAGAGTTCCCATATACCCCCACACCAGCTCCCCTCCAGCATTCCCTATTATGAGCATTTTGCATTAGTGTGGTACATTTGTTACAATTGATGAAACATGATTATTATATGTATATTTTATATGAAGGCTCACTCTTTGGGTTGCCCAGTTTTATGGTTTATTTATTTTTTATTTTTTTTTATTGTGGTACCATATATACAACATAAAATTTCTCATTTTTACCACTACTTTCAAGTATGCCTCCACTTCCTTCTTTTTTTTTTTTTTAATAGTTTGTATATTTTCTTGGAGTAAGGTAGGAACATGCTGAAGTAATGTAGTTATTTTAGGTTATTTGTTTTTCTTATTCCTTTGTTCGGCTCTGGTTTGTTAATTTCTGGGGGGGGTATGGTAGGAACAAGTTTGCAGAAATGTCGTTATTTTAGATCATTTGTTTTTCTTATTCCTTTGTTGGGTTATAGTTTGTTTATTTTCTTGGGGTAGGGTAGGAACATATTCTCTCTTCCACTTCTTTTTGCCCGCATATCTGGAATGTCTACTTCTGATTCACCTTCCGTCTCCCATCTTTCCCATGACTTATTCCTCATTCTTCAGGTTCCTGAGTCTTCTTTCCCTGAACCTGTCCTTTCTCTGGGATCATCCTGTTTTTGTTTTCCACGCTGGCTGTTGCATGAATCTTGGCTTCCCTAAAATGGTCAAATATTTATTGACAATCAGAGCTCAATGGTGAGATGCAGAGAAACAGAAGCTTCTCCCTACCCCGAAGGAATGTGCACAGTTATGGGGGGTGGGAGTGGTGTAGGCTCAAATGTGGAGGGCAGGGGATTGGTGCTGGGTTATGAGGGAGGGTCACATGCATGCGGTGGGCTGGGGAGGCCCCAAGCTCTAGCAGGTAAGAGTACGTTCCTGTCCACTGTCCACGTCTTCATCTCCAGGGAGCAATCTGTCCCCTTCCTGGCTGAGGCATCCCATCCTGTCTTGCTCTCTTCCTGGGCTTTGGTTTAGTAGGACTCTGCTCTTTCTGTATCCTCCTCCCCATGTTCTAGAAATAGATGTTCTTGTCCTAGACTAGATCCCGGCTCTGCACGTGGCTGTCTCCCTGAGCTTCCCCTGGGCTGGGCAGACTCCCAGGGAGACGGTGACCCCAGGTCAGTGGGAGACTTGTGGGTGGCTGAGGTCTCCAGGACCGGGCTGCATGGCTGATGCAGCGCAGATGGAATTTGCCACTGGAGAGCCAAGCATGCAGCGAGTCACTCACCATTCCTTTCTCCCTTCCTTCCTCCCCGTGAGGGAGCAGGGCCTCCCTGCATTTCTCTTGGGCTGCGTCACCCTGGGCCACCCCAGTGGGCTTGGTGAGCAGAGATGCAGCCAGGCTGCTGGCTTGCTTGGGTGGACCCAGGCCCAGCACCCTTCCCACAATCCCTCTGGGTGGTCCTGCAGCTGTAAGGGAGAAGGGTGGGGGAGAACGGGAGCAGGAGGCCCTTAACTACTCAGGGAGGTCCCAGGGCCTGGCTGCCTTCCCCTTGGAGCCATGCCAGGCAACTCGTGTTTGTGGAGCAGCTTCTTGGGGTCTTTGGATCTTTCTGCGATGGCTTTTATGGGATAGTCAGAGAGGTGGAGGATGGAAACCATCCTTGCTTCAGGGATCCTACATCTAAGCAACAATGCCAGCTGCAAGCCACATGGAAAGCTTCCCGACTGCCCACACTTAGCTTCCTCACCAGCCCCAGCTCCCCATGCCTTATGCCAACTCATCCTTTCTCTGGAACACCCAAATCTTCCCCTCCACGGCCCTCTAAGTTCTGCTTCCCCCCATCACCGTCACCAGTGCTGCCTCCTCCTCTTGTCCTTCCTGAAGGTGACTCTGCTGAGAAAAGGCAGCACAAAGAGTCTTAGTTTTCCAGGGCTGCTCTGACAAATACCACAATTTGTCAATAGGGAATGCCTTGGGGAGCTGGGGTGGGGGTATAAGGGAACGCTGTACTCTCTGCATGATTTTTCTGTAAACCTAGAACTATTCTAAAAAAAACAAATTTAAAAAAAATTTAAATAAAGAATAAGAAGTGGAGAGAAGGAATCTGATAACGGTGGCTACCAGTTCTGTGGTTTCGTCTTCCCCAGAGACCGTGTGCTCCACTTTCTCTGCCCATGATGGCCACACCATGCCCGGAGGGTCCTGTTTCTCCAAGCCCCCTGCCTCTTTCCCCTGGAGAGGGGGCCCGGTCTCTCCCGGGGGGCTGTGAGGACTCTGAGAAGCCAACAATAAATGCCCTCAAGAAATGAGGAGAAAATAGTGGATGGCTATAGTAAGTTTCAAGAACTGAAAGGACCTAAGGCAAGTGAAGGGGCAAATGCATGAAAGTGGCTCAAGTGTTATAGAGTGTGGGGAATTAAAAAAAATAATAATAAAGCAATGTGGGCAGTGGAGAATGGTTGGCATGACAGGAATTTAGTATCTCTCAGTTTTGGAGGGCAGGAATCCAGAATGAAGCTCTTGGCAGCCATGTTTCCTCTCAAGTATGTAGCGTTCGCCTCTGTCACGTGGCCGTCGGCCTCTCCTGGCCCCCTCCCCGACTCCTGTTTCCTTGGCTTGTGAGGACATCAGCCATATTGGATCAAGGCCTACCTTCGTTTGTTCGGCCACGTCTTCAGAGGTCCCGTCTACAAATGGGTTCACACCCAGCACACCGGGGTGAGGAAGTGAACATGACTTTATAGGGGACATGATTCGATCCCCAGCAGAGACCCAGGGCCACCTGAAGCTTACCCTTCCCTTCCAAAGGATCTAATCCAACCTATTTCCTGAGCCCGGATTCTCTGATGGCCACCATGGAGAAGTAACAGAACCTGTCTTGGAGGTCAGGTGAGAGTGAAGTAAGATAACGATGGCAGAGCAGGGCCTGGTACTCAGTATCCCAGCTCCCAAGATCCTGGTGGTCCGAGTGAATCATTTCACCCTCCCTGAGCCTCAGTTCCCTCATGCAGACAAGCAAGGCTGACCCAGACGGTTTCTCTACAAAGAGGCAGACATGGTGTGTGTGCCAACAGGAAACTGGGCAACTTCCTTGACTGCCCTTCCTAGAGCCCCAGTTTCCTCTTCTGCAACATGGGGAGAATAACAGTGTTTCTAGGATTTCCAAAGATGGAATGGATGAAATGATTGGCTGTGCTGGATCCATAGAAAGTAGCCAGTAGGTTTTACTTGACTTTCAAAAATTGTATTCTGTTTTTTTTTTTTGAGCGTGTCCTCTTCTGAGCCTCTTGGTTCCTGGTTGGTAGAGATGGATACACTTGTGCTAGAGGGGAGATGGGGTGAGCTAACGGGATCCTCAGGGAAGGAGACCCCAGAAGCTCTGCAGGAGGGGCTGGGCAAGGTATCCAGGCTCTGGTTCATGTCTGGCTCTAGTGTGGGAGAACCAGGCCTCCTGCAGTGATGGGTGCAAGACAAATTCATCCCGACTGTGTAAAGAACTTCACCCCAAAGCTCATGCTCCAGGATGGCCATCTCAGCTGTCTCTTCTGTTCCCAGAACCAAAGGCCCATCTGAGAATTGTCACAGATCAGGTCCTCCTCTGCATCCCCTTTCTCAGGGGGCCTGGCTGCACCCACGCGGTGCCCCCTCCCGCCCCCCTCGTGTCAGGACTGTGTGAGTAAGGGTGATGCAGGCAGAGCGAGTAACTGTTATTCACATGCAGCCCCGCCTTCCAGGGGCTGGGGGCGGGGGCTGGGGCCGTTGGGATGAGGGGAGCTGAGGTGGCAGATATGAGGCTGCCCAGACTCGACAGAGGGCTAACCCCCCCTGCCCCCTGCTCCGTGGCTGAAAGAACAGGTTGGCCTGGGTGCGTTTTAAGACCAGGGATCCAGCCGGGGCGCCTCTAATTGACAGTGAGCTAGGGCCCTTGGCCCCCGCTTGTGAAGCCCCCCGGGAAATGCAATGCGCAGGGCAGTTGGCACAGGTTTGGGCCAGTCCGGCCTGCTAGCACCCGCCCCCAGCCCGGTGACAACACCGGAGATCAGTCTCAGTCTTAGCTGTCCGACAGAGCCCGTTGCCTTCCTCTTGAGCCAAGAGGGTCTTGCACCAAATCGAGGGAGAAACCGAGTTGGGAGTATGAAGCCCAAGGTTGTAGGGTGTGTCCCCGCCGGCAGGAGCCTCCTCACCTGTCCACCCCAGGCACGCTCCCTGGGCCCACCCGGCTTTGCCGCAGAGGGGATGGCTTGCCCACCCTGCAGCGCAGATCCCTGCCAAAAAGGCCCTGACCAAGGGCACTTCCTGTCTCGGTGCTTTGCCGTCCCCAGCCCCTGTCTTCTCCGAGAGGCCGGAGGTCCTGGCCAGGGGCCAGCTGCATCTGGACAGGAGGAAACCGGGACATGAGGAGCGGCGGCAGCAGGAGGAATGCGGCACACTGAGTCCTCGTTGGCAGGAATTCCCCCGGAAAATAAACAACGTGTAGGGGACAGAATCACCCTCTAGAGAGCACGGAGGCAAGGAAGGGTGCAGGACTTTCTTGCCCCAAGTGGGGTAAACAGCCCCAGGCCTGGGGAACCCCAACCTCCCCCCGTACCCCCAAGGTTGTCCTCCAGGTCTGGATGCTGGAGTCGGATGCTGGAGAGCCGGGTGGGCAGAGCTTTGGAACCACTGGGAGAAACGGGAGCTTGCATCCTTTCCTGGCTTTCTGAGGCTGATGAGCCCCTATGGGGAGAAACAGGGTCCACTGCCAAGGTCAGGAGGGTCCCAGGGAGGCCAAGGGCAGGATGAAGGAGCATCTGGCTGCAGGTGCCAAGCTGTAGCTGAGGCTGGGGAGGACACAGCCCCCCACATGGCAGTTTGCTGCAGGAGATCAAATGAGAGGGTCTAGGTTCTAAGGCAGGAGTTTCAGGAAGTGGAGGCTGCAGAGAACTCCACTGGGGTATCAGAAGCCAGGTTGAGTGGAGACCAGCCCAGGGTCCCCATCTGTGACACCAGAGGGGACAGCCCCTTTCTCTTTTGGGGGCCCGGACCCAATTACCCTTTGGGAAGCAGAGCAGGAACGAAGCAAACACAAGACTAGACACCAAGCATCCTGCATCTGGAAGGGACTGAAGGAAACACCCACCGACAAGGCACAGTGACCCTAGGATCCCCTTCCCAGCCATCCATGCTGGGGCCAAGTCAGAAAATTCTCAGCTGGCAGTTGGGATTTGCGGGTAGGCAGTTTCTGATCTGCTCTGTTCATTCCTAAGGTTTGCGGGGGCCAGGGCGGGGCGGGGCAGGGGGTTGGTGTCTGCTTATCTTTTCTTTAGAATTTCAGGAAAAACCTCCTCCCCCAAACTGTAGCAGTGAGAACAGCTAGCCCACATGTAGCAGAAGCTGAGTGCCAGGCCCTGCTCTGCGGTCGTTGCCTTATTTCACTTTCATCTGACCTCCGAGATGGGTTTTGTTACTTCTCCATTCTGCAGACGAGGAAGCCGAAGCACAGAGCTAGCTCTCTTGCCCAGGTCACTTGGCCAGAGAGGAGCCGACTCCAGAGCCCTCGGCTTTTCACCAGCTTCTTGGGGTCTCCGCTGTCCCGCCACCTGCCCCCTGCTCTGACATAGGTCCAGAGGATCCCTCTGGTCCACTGAGGGGCCATCACCTGGCGACAAGGAGACGCAGCCTGTGGTGGAGGGCGGGGGGAGGGAGGACAGGAGTGTTGCCCTTTGACCCAGCTGCTCAGTGAGCAGTTCTCTCGCCCTGCCCTTTGCCCTCTTCTCGTCTAGCTGGTTTCATGCCAACCTGTGCCTTCCGGCCAGACCCTGAGGTGGATGGAGAAAGGACGGAGAAAATGGGAAGCTGGCCCAGGGGATGGAGGCATTCTCTGCAACTTCAGGACCAAAGATGTCAGTGTGAGCTTCGAGTGCCTCAAAAAAGCTCTATGTGAAATGCTATAGGATCAAAGTTCACTTTTTGTCCGAAGAATCAGGAAGAGCGATGGCACTTAGGGGTGTCCCCTGCGAGTGTTTGCCGAGAGCCTGCTTCTTTGGAGGGTTCTGCCCTGGGTGGGTGTGAAGTGGGTGGGACGTCTCCTGACCTCCAGGGGCCAAGATCCACAGCGGGGAGGATGCTGGTGTTCACAACCATAAGGAGCGTTGCAAAGAGTGTGGCTCCAGGGATCCGGAATCCAGAGAGGGGGCATCTGCAGCCTGGAGCAGGCCGGGAAGTCTGCGTGGTGGGCAGACCTGAGCCTGGCCTTTCAGATGGGGCAGCGGGGGGAAGGGGGGCCCCTCTGCCTGGGGAAGCCGAGAGCCGTGTGCAGGAAAACGGGGAGAAAGGCCTGGAAATGGAGGTTCCCAAAGAGCAAGTTTGGACATTTGCCTCACGTGTGGGAGCCTGGAGGAGCCTCCCCACGCCTTGCTCCCTGTGCCCGCTGGGACCTGTTCCCAGCTGCTCTCTTAGTCAGCTCCTGCAGCTCTGGGGCGCCGATGAGGCCCCCGTTATTCACAGACCGGAGCCGACAGTCGGCTCCCTGGGGCTCACTCCCTCTTGCCCAGGTGCAGCCTGCCTGCCAGCTCACTGCCCTATGGGGCCGGCTCCAGACCCAGACGGCCCGGGTCATGCCAGGGTTGGCCGGAGCTCAGGGCCCTGCAGGCAGAGACCCCACCCCACCTCCAGCCTGTCAGCCCTGGTCTGGTAGCTTTGTAACAAAAGGATCGAGCTGTCTCAGGAAGCAGAGGGGGATGGCTCTGTTTTTATGGTCCTTGTCCTTCAGCAGTGGCCCCAATGGCATCACACAGAGGCCAGCAGAGGGACTTCGGGGTCTAAGAAATTTGGGGGCCACTCCCTTCTTATTCTACTTTGGATGGAGAAAATGGCTTGTCCCTGAAACTAAACTCCTGGAACTGGGCTCAGGGGCCCTGTGTCCTCAAGTCCTCGCTCTCTGGAGAAATAAAATGACCAACTCCACCACTCTGCGGCTCCCCTCCGCCTTCGGTTGTAGGCTTCCCCAGGAAAGTGGGGTGTAGGAGGGAGGCAGGGGCTGAGTTGGGATGGAAAGCCCCTGACTTGGGAACTCCCTGTTACTGTTTCCAAGGAACCCCAAGGGCCTCTAGGTGTGGGGAGATGTCCTGTTGTGTCTAGAATGCAGGGCCGGCTTTCCGGGCTGAATCAGGGATGGGGTCAGCAGCCCCATAGCAGCAGGTGGACTCCAGCCTGGCCGTGCCTCCCGGGCTGGAGGGTCCCCCGCCCTCCTCTCTGACAGGGCTTTCCTGTCCTGTGCACCGTTTGTTCCGCTGGCGGGATGGAGGAGTCGTGTGTGGGTGCGGGTGTGTGGGTGTGGGTGTGATGGGTGGACACCGAGGATGTGCTCACTGGGGTTTCCGCTTCCCTGAGGCCCTGCCAGCCTGGTCCACCGTACGGGGAGGGGCAGCAGGAGCCGCGTGGGTGAGAGGGAGTGGACGGGGCTGGGGAATTCACAAACTGGGAAGTCTCGATCTGACCACATCTGCCCCCACACTTCGCACCCCACCTCCGCCATCTGGTTTCCCGTTTTCTTATCAACCTCTTACAGTTAGGGGGTTCACTTGCCGCCCCCCCATCATCCCTTCCGCTTCTTCTGTGTCTGAGGGGCCGCACACTGGTCCCCCTCTACATATAACCTACCCTGGAATGTTCGCTCTCGTTGGCTTTTCTTGCGTCAATCAGCGCTCCATGGAGCCTCCAAAGCTTAAAGTCCACCTCTTCCATAAAGCCTTCCCGGACTCTCCAGGCTGCCCCGAGCTGCTTCTCCTTTGAGTCTTGATCTCCTGGTCAGACCCATCCATCAGCCCGGGATTGCTCCTTGACCATACAACGTAAGTTGCCTTTGTTTCCCTGGTGGGCTGGGAACAGTTTAGGGGTAGGGGCAGTGAGGGTCTACGTGTTCCCTGTACTTTCTCTCAGTGCTTCCCTGTGTGGGTGGCCTCTGGCCCTGCTGTGCACACCACCTTCTGAGGATGCACTTTGGAAGAAACCCAGTTCAGAAGAGACTGTTAGCCCTCCGTGGAAATCACCTAGGAGACAGCCTGTCTGCGAATGCCCCAAATCCAATCAAGGTGACCTGGGCAAAGCCTCCAAGAGGCTGATGATCCTGCTGGTAACTTATCTAACTAATTGCATTGTCCTCTGCCTGAGGGGGTCATGGCAATGCGAGGGGGCTGTCCTGCAGGTGGTTATACAGGAGACCCGGGAGACCAACCCTGGCACCGTCCGGGAGAGTCAGTGCCCTGTCCCTCCAACGTCAGTGGGCAGCCACGGGATAGGTGTGCCCACGGTGGCATGGATTTCTCGAAGTTCGACGACAGCAGCCATTAAAGTCATGCAATGCCCTGGCCTTGTTCCAAGGCCCCCGGGAGAGATGTGTCCGAGCCTCTAGGGGTAGTGGTTCTGCCTGCAAATTAATCATGGAACATTCTGGTTCCATGTGCTGTCCTTTGTGTGTTGGGTTCCTGTGCGTCTGCCCTGGGTTGGATTTGTCCGTGACTTTGCACACCCCAGCTGAGGACCAGGTGCCAGGTAGCAAGGAGGACGTGCAATGAGGCCACCTTGTCTGGTGACCGGCGCTTTCCCTCACTGGCCACATCTTCTCCCAACACTTTTGCCCCTGCCGTTGGCTCTGGGCTCTTAGCTCAGGGTACTTCAAGACAATAAATACTTTCTGCATGGTGGACTGATTGATGGGTCTAGGGGGTGGAGGGAAAACAGACCAGCTCAGCTTAGGTCTCAGGAAGGCGTGGGGAGAAGGCCACGGTCCCGGGGGGCTAGAAGGGGAACGAATGAGTGAACACTGGCGGAACGTCTGCCTTGTCTGGGCGCTGGCTGAGTGTGTCAACGTTCACTCCCTCCTTTGCCCTGGGAGCCCTGTGCTATTTCCTGTTATTTATTAACTTGTATTATATTTTTTCCCTGTAATGTTTACAGGGATGAGGACTGGAGGTCCAGAGCAGATAAGTAACTCGTGCAGAGGTCTGCCCATTCGTGAGTGGCGGTGAATTAGATGCAGCCCTCCTCACCTGGAATTGCCTTCTTGGAGAGGAGGGGAGAAGGGCCCTGGGTGGGGAGGATCTGTCTTCTGTATTAGGAGAGGAGGCTTCTGGATGGAGAGCTGGACAAAGCATGGAGGCACTTGGGCCCTGCTCCTTGCCCACGCCCAGCATCTGTCCTTCAAGACTTGGCAGCTGCAGTCCTCGGCTGAGCGTTAAATGGTAGGAAATGAGCTCCAGGGAAATTCCAGTCTTGATCCTTTGATGAGGAGAGAGCTGGCATGGCATGCTGCCAGGGCACACCCCTGTTTGCCTCCCCTTCCCACTGCCCTGTGCATGTTCAGAACACCAAGATCTGCCCCATCCTCACATCTAAACATGCACTCAGGTGCCCTTCCCCGGCCACGTGCAGAAACCAGGCACGGGGCACAGTGGCGCTTTCTCCAACGTCTGGACACAGATTCTCCATGACAAACATACATCCTGACTTCCCTAACAATAACGACCCACTTCCAGCTCTTGCTGAGACATCGTGGCTCCCTTTTATCTTCCTGTGACTTTTCTGGGCCCTGGATGGAGATGTGTGACCCCAGATCCCAGGGAGCACACACTAAGGTGCCCCCAGGCTTCTGCATCCCTCAGCCGACAGCTTTGGGTCTCTGTCCTTTCCCCCAGGGATCACATGGGAGCCAGGAGCTGGACTTCGGCCAAAGCTGGCAGCAGCTGGCCTGGGACCAACTGTCCACCTCTCCTTGGGGAGGTGCTGCTACCCAGGAGCCCTTCCAGGAAACCACACCCCGCTTCATCTTTTCTGGAGCATGTTTTTCTTTTTCTCCCTCTGGACCAACCTCCCAAGTGACTCTTTACTCCTGAAGATATCTATCTCTGCCCTAAAGTCCAGCTTCTCCTTGGCTGGGGAGATGTTTCCTGGCTGGAGAACAAGAGTTGGCAAGAAGCAGGGGGCAGAAAAAGGGAACTGCTGGGCCAGGCAGAAGGTGAGGGGGCCTGTGTCAGATGCGCCTGGAAGGCTCCCTGCCTCAGACCCCCAGAACTGGGGGTGGGAGGGTGGTCCGTTCCTATAACACCCACCCCCCACCCCCACCCCGCTTACCTCGTAGACTCTGCCTGGGAGCGTCCCAGGACCAAGCCCAATGAGTGGGGACCCCCGTGTCCCCCCAGATCACCTTTCTCTGGGCTTCCTGCTGCCTGAGGCTGAGCGAGTGTGGGGAAGGCCCTGCCCACCCCAATGCAGGAGCTCCAAGGCACAGGCTTCTCTCAGGAGGGAGGAAAGAAAAGAAAAACATTCCCCAGAAAAGAGTCCGTGGGGTGCGACTTCCCCAGAAGGCCTCCCGGACAGCACCTCCCAGGGGAGTGGTGGGCAGTACATTCCGGGCTGGGTAGGGCTAGCTTTGTTCGATGCCCAGCTCCAGATGAGCTTACACATGTTACATAATCTCCCTTAACCCCCCCCCTTCCTCGCATTTAAAACAAGGATAATAATAATAACTCCTCTTAGAACTGTCGAGGGGACTAAATGAGATAATACTTTTAAATTTCCTAGCACATAGGAAGGGGCTTGGCTCAGAGGAAACCGTTCAATAGATGCTACTCATTCATTCATTCACTCGGCATCTACCGTGTCTCAGGCACTAGGTTCCCAGCATACACCAGTAAACAGAACAAGCAAGGAGCCCTCCCTGTCCTTGTACATTCAACTGGGGGTGGGGGAGACAACAACACATGAGCAGCATAAATGATTAAATGATACAACACGTTAGAAGGTCAAAGTGTTATGGGAAAAAAAAAGGAAACGTATAGCAGGTTGAGGTAATGTAATAAGGTTGTATTTTTCTCCGGAATGTGGAGCACTTTTGGCCTCAGTCCATCGCCCTGTCAGAGTTGCCAGCATCCAATGACAGGAATGAGGGTGAGTAGGTGAAGGTGAGTAGTTTGGGCATGAATCCATTCAATTGTCCCTTCCATCAACAAATATTTCAAATACCTGATTATCAAGTGCGTGGCATGGATCGGGAGCTCCTGTCCTGCAGGGTTTGGCAGGCGAGGATGGAGCTGCATGTGCGTCATCTGAGTTAGCGAGTGAAGGGGCCGACAGGGTGGGCAGGGGCTGCCCAGAGGGTCTGCTCTGTGCTGCCCACCCTGGCCCCTTGCTGGCTGTTTTTTAACCTGGTGAGTTGGTGAACTGTCCCTAACCTGCTGTTGGGAGCGAGAAATCAATATAGCTACTTCTGAGGGTGAAGAGGCGTTTTCTGAGCAAAATCAAGGCCCAGGAGTCCCCACTCTGCCTGCCCCCAATAGCGGGGAGGGATGCTGTGACCACCTCTCCAGTGTGTGCCCCCAGCCTGTGCTGCCCCCCTCCTTCCTCGCCCCTACAGCACCGCCTCGGTTGCTCTTATTTGGAGGCCAACCTGCCCAGGTAAAGCAGCGGAAGGGGACGGAGGCCCATGGGGTCCGTGCACAAGGCACCTGGCTGCAGACACAGCTGCTCATTGAGGCTGGGGGGCCAGGGGTGGCCCCCGGACGCCCCTGGGGCTGTGACTTCTCCAATTCAAAGGAGGAGAGACCCAGGTGTGAGGGAGGAGGCTCGTCCACATGGCTGGGAACCCGCAGGCCCGTGTGTCTGACCACAGAGGCAGATGCTGTGCCTCGGGGTTGGGAGCTGGGAACAGCCCGTTCTCCCCCCAGGCATGGCTCACACGGACCGCGCCGGCCCCCTCGGCTGCTGAGTCACGCTCCCCAGGGTTCACAGAGGCACCGGTCCAAAGCCGGGCTGAGTCATCAAAGGATGAATCGCAGGATTCTTCTTGAGCCTGTCACCATGGCAGTGGAGAACTCTGATGCCCCATCACCCCCATTCCCCGCCGAGCTGTTCCAAACAAACTCTCTGCAGGTGTCACTTGTCTCTCCGTCATGTGGGGCTCCGGGAGAGAGGATGAACTGGGCACAGCGGGGGATGGAGCGATTCTCAACTACTCTGCCTGCGTCCTGATTCCAGACCCTTCCTTGTGGGGATGGGGTCTGGTCTGTCAGCACAGGAAAGATCCTCGGATCTCATTTTGTCCCAGTGAGGAAACTGAGGCACGGGCTTGTTCACACGACTGGGCCAGGATACAGAGCTGGTTGTGGAAGGCAGATCTGGGGTATAACAGTGGGAAGGACAGCTTTGGAGTCAGACAAACCTTTGCCTGAATCCACATCTACCTATCAGGGCAGCCTCTCCAAGCCTTGAATTTCCTTGACTGTCAAATAACACAAAGGATTCCAACTTTGGAGGGGTTGAGGCTTCCAGGAGTCGATGGCTGGCAAGCACACATCAGCTGGCACTTAGTAACCGCTCTTTCATCTCCTGTGCTTTATTGCGGGGCCAGGGGCTGTGTGAACTGAGTTGGAAATAGGGATCGGAAGTCTGCTTCCCAGACCCCTGTATGCTACGTCACAGGGAGTGGGTCTGGCTGGTAGGCAGATATTCCTAGAGCCCTGATAACTCCCAGCCCCGCAAGGGCTGCTGTAGGATCACACACGCAGCCTGCTAGGAGGTGCCGGGAGAGGCTTATCTGGTCCCCAAACCAGGAAACAGTCAGAGGCCCCCTCCCCTGGGACCCCGGCTGCCCCACGCAGTCAGCCCCCTTTCTGGATACACCTGAGTCCCGGCAAGGCCAGATCGCTGCCGGCTGGCAGGGAGGATTAGCCTGGAAGACACCCAGCTCTGCCCAGAGGGCCAACTCTGCTCTGCAGAGAAAGTTCTGGGAGGTGAGGAAATGGTCCTGGGTGAGGGCGGGGTCCCAAACGGTCCTGCAATGTCCCCGAGGGATCTGTTCTGGCCTCTTTGGAGCTGTGGCTTGGGTGGCTAAGCACAAGGTGACTCCCTTTAGAAGCTGGAGGAATTGTAGACAACTCCCCATACCCAGGAACTCAGGAGAAAAGCTTAGAGTTTTTCAAAAGAACTTTATTAAGAAACAGAGGAAAAATACAAAGTACAAAATCAAAGGAATGAAAGACTTCATGGCACAGATTGCCATCCCCGAGGCAACCAAGAGAAATTGGCCACTGAGAAACCAGTGAGTGGGGACCCAGGCCCCAATCCCTTTTCTTCAACCCTGTCTATACTGGCTGTTAAACCAACCCGTTCAAACTTTGTATGGAGACGAGTTCAGGCTGCCTTCCAAAACCTCACCAGTCCTACTTCCTCATCTTCTGTTTAGGTACAGGCCCTTCGGATGGATGAGTCATTTCTCTACCTGGGCCCAAAGATTCCTCACCCAGGGCTTCAGGTGCAGCCCTGCCAATCAAGGGAATCTGTGGTCCCAAGAAGACCTGCTTTTTTTTTTTTTTTAATTACTGCTCCTGTCCTGATCCATGTTAATTAAACTATAGTCATAAGCCAGTTGGGTTGGCTGGTTCTGTTATCTTCAGTCAACTTACCTATTTCCCTAACCCTGGTCTTTTTCCTGCTGGGAATGTCTTCGGAGCTCTTACAGGCAGCTCAGTGCTCCAGCTACTCCAAGACTGTTGTCTCCCCAGTACAGAAGTCTTTGCACCTGTTCAATCTCCCACTTAATTAAGGGATGGCTCTTAAGTTCTCAGCTTACCTGCCACGGAGAGACGATCAAACACCTTGAACTTGGTACCCATTGATCAAGCCCTGCCCAGATCAAGTCACCAACCTCACCAACTGCCTTGGCATATCTTGGACTTCCCTCTTGGACTTATGGCCTTCTGGAATGTTATTGCTGTAGCTATATAATATAACATGGCCTTAAAGATACAGTACATACTAAGACTACAGTGGAAGGAAAGTTATTCTCCTCCAGAATATATTTTCTCTAGATTATTAAGAGCGTGGGCCACTAGTGCCATTTTCAGCTTTTTCTAAATATCTATAGGTATCAGTGTTTGATTAGTACAGTCTGATTCTGTGCCATCTTTTAGGGATGGTACTCAGTCTGGGCAAGTGGACCATTGGTCCCTTCTGTTTCAGTAGCCACAGTTGTATCTTAGCATTTGGCTTCTTCAAACAACTGCCGGAGAGCCAAAACAAAACGGTCTCCTCCAAAGAAGAAGATGGCTTGCAGATAACTCTACCCAGATATTCTAGAGCTTTTACCTCACAGTATGTGGCCATATCATCCCCCTTCAAGATCACACTAATAGAGTTAGATCAGTACATGTAAGTCTAACATTTTACTAAACAATTCCTTGTATTGAGCTTTATGGTATTTAAAATACTTCTATACGCTTCTCATTCAGTCCTCACAACAACCCTGTGAGGTGGGCATGGGAGATATTATCCGCATTTTAACTGATGTAGATACTGAGCTCAGAGAGGTTAAGGAACTAAACCAAGATAACACAGCTATTCAGTGGAAGATCCAGTGCTCAACCCAGACCTATGCTACCACATTCCCTTTCCTTTTTTTTATGGCAGAAAGATGAAAGAGGTTTTCCACTCCCTCTCTCCCTACCTAAACCACAGTCTCATTTCCCTGGTACACATACAACATCGACAGTTCCGATTAGGAAAAGGAACCACTGGTCAAGTAAAATATCATGGTCCAGTGCGGAGTGGGGGTGGGGTGTTGATGCTTCTTTCACGTTGTTCCTGATTCCCTAACACCTGCAGTGTAACCAAGAATTCCTACCCTTAGTGCCAAGTGGTACTTTCTATGGGATTCCTTAGGATTCCCAGGTTCCAGTCAAGGCATCGGGGATTTTACCTCCAAATAATGATCCATGCTCTACTCCCCACCCCTCTTTCATGGTCTCCATGAGCTTCCCAACCCTACATCTTTAGGAAGAAAATCCAGTTTCTCTCAGGCTTCCAATGTCCAGCTCCCCAGGATTCCTACACTCCCCTGGGAGTCCTCTTGGCTCCTCCAACTCTAGAGCCTCTGGGGGCTGTCTTCCTGCAGTCAGGTCATCTTTCATTTCTGAGGGTGCATCTGTTCCTGCTTTGCCACTGGATGGGCTGCTTGGCCGGTGCCCTTTCACCAGCCAGGCCCCTCCGTGCCTGTTTCCTGGGCAGCTCCAGGGAGCTGCTATTCCAGCCCAAAGCTGTGCAGTCTCCTGGGCTCCGTGTCACCCAGGCCTTCCTCCCCGGGCCCAGAAGCAGTACACTCCCCATCTCATCTCTTCCTTTGACTTGGAGCAAAACCACCCCTGGAAAGGCATATGGTGGACTGTGTCCACAGTGCCCCCTACTGGAGATTTCCCACAAGCCAAGATTTTGGACAACTTGGTCAGTTGGGGGCTGTGGCATTTGAGATGGGAGACCTCTGCAAAGAGTCGTACCACTGCCCTATCCCTTTTCTTGATCTTAAATCATTTCACGGACATTTATTGAGTGTCTCCTATGGGCTAAACACAGCTGCAGAGAAGACAGACACCATCCCTGCCCTCATGCAACTCAACTCATCCTATACTAGTTGGCTCTGCAGAACGACCACTTGGTTTCCAGTTGGTCTGAGCTAGTTGGTGAACCCCATGAGATCTTCTCCTGCCTTCTGCACGCTGCACAATTATTCAACTACCCTGAAGGGCCACCTGACCTCTGGAGACCTTTTCCACTGGGGTCTTGGGCAGTCTGCCTGCTCTTGATCAGGTCTTTTGCTGCTGAGCCCCAACCAGCTATGACACCCCCAATCCCACAACTCTAACCTCTGATAGGACAGTCTCGTTTGTTCTAACTGACACATTCATTCTCAAATCAGTAGCTATTCTTGGATTTCATTTATAGAGGTGTATTTCCCTTTTGAAGTAAATATTCAAGTCTAGATGTTACTTAATGGATAATAACTGAAGTAGAAATGTGCAGATATGAGTAATAGCATGAAACAACTTCGAAAGAACCCAATCTCCGCAATCACCGACTATTTACAAGTTCTGAGCTGATTTCCACTCAGAAAGTATTCAGACATACTTGTCCCTTGTTGCTATCATATGATCATAATTCCAAATTCTTTTTTTTTTGGCTTATGATTGCATCATATCATTCTATTTCTTCTAAATACTTTTCATAGTTTTCATACGTGAAGGCAATATCTCACTTTCCAAATAGACCACAAGCTCCTTAGCTGTCGCCTCACAACTGAAGTTTCCGGTTACTAACCGAAACACAGAAAGCAACCACAAGTAGCTCTGTGCAAGTATTTTCACTTTTGAATTATTTTCCCTGAACGTATTCCCCAAAGTGGAATAATTTATTTTTACAAATTTTTTTTTTTTGGCCCCTTGTCAGATATTACCAAATGGCTGTACAGGAAAATTGGACAATTGCACCATTTCACCAGGTTTCTATCGATTTCTCCACAACGTATTTTTAAAAAATTTTCTTTCAACAACTGTAAGCAGCTTTATATTGTATCTTTTTCTTTTTATTAGTCCTTGATTCATTATGAGTGTCCTCTTGGAGGCACAACCCACTGGGCCTTTTCAAACTGTTTGCCTCTTGATCCCTGCAACTATTCTCAAGTCAGTTCTATATAGTTTTCTCAACTTATTGGTTTTCTTTTATTCTTTATCCTTTGCTGTGCATACTTTTTAAATTATTTTATTTTTTAACAGCTAATTTTTCTGCATTTTAGAGGGACTTTCAAAGTTCAAAAATAAAATCGGAAGCACATGGAAAAATATTAATTCCTGCCATCCAAAGAAATGTTAATCAACCCAGCTGTAGGTTGTCATTCTATACCTACCATATTAACAACAAAAATGGCTTGTTCAATGATAACTAACGATTCGCTCACTGCTTTCTTGATAATAAACAGAAACAAATCTTTTTCGTTACTTATGGTGATATGTTTCAAAAACCATGAAAATATTTTAGTCCTAAGGCTCACTGATGAGCAATAGTTCAGAGGAAGAAACATGTGAATAGATTTGGGTTTACCAAATACTTTCTACTTTTTTCATTCTTGCAAAAGCAAAAGTTGTAGATTCTGATCACCAAACTAATCTACACCTGAGGAAAACATTCAAAATAAAAATGTCTAGTTGTCTCAACAGAGCGAAATTTAAATCAGTGAGCCTTTTTTTGTGGGTGTGCATACATTTTTACATTTATATCTAATTGAATTTGTCCACAGGACAGTGATGATGTCTCTTTCAGTAAGTAAGAAACGGCCTTCTTGGAAAAGGATTTTCTTTCCCCTACCCCCAGTGCCGTGCACTTTCCAGCTGGACTTGTCCCAAATCCCTCTGCTTCCCGCAAACATATGAACGTCCCAACGTCCATGACACCTAAGTCAGCTTCCTTTTGATCTTCCCCTCGACAGCGCCTGCTCCAGCGTGTCCTCGCAGGTTACTGAGCACCCCAATTTCACTGCCGCCGCTGCCCGTACGGAGACGAGGGCCGCGGCTCCCATTTTCCCTCCTCCATCCATCCCAGGCCCCACCACCGACTTCCCAGGTTTTCCACCTGGCCACCCAATCCTCACCTGGCCTCTAGGGTTACGTCGTTTCCCCAGCATAATGGCCACAGAAGGAAAAATTCCTTCTCCCCTTACCTCATCCAAGTGAAAGCCAACATTTCTCAAAAGGAATTTTGCAAGAATTCGAAACGGAAACAAAAAGCAAACCCCAGGAAGTGTAAAGACACCCAGACAGAAGGGCTGCATCACCGAGATTTTACGCTTTACCTCTTGCCTGGGATCAGCTCGGGGTGGGAGTAGGGAAATCCCCTTCTCTGACATTCACAGCCTGAGTTTAGACGCTGACCCTGCCTGGTTCGATTTTCCCGGAGTGTATTTCTTGTCGTGTTCCTGGCAGCTGACGCCTCTTGGCCTCAGCTGCTGTCTGCACTTGTCCCCCACAAAGCCCACCCTGTGCTTCCCTGGGGATGGCAGAATCACAGGGCCCCCTGCCTCCTCCCAGCTGCGGCTGGTGGAAGATGTCACCAACGGCCGTGTCCCGGGCTGCAGGGCCCCGGATTCTCGGCTCTCTTACAGAACGCACCTGCCGGACTCACCTGGACCCAGGAATGCCCGAGCCCTCTTGGCCCAGAGGACGGCTTTTTCACCCGCCTTCCCGAGATACTCCCTTGGCTTCTCCGTGGGGTGTGGTTTTGAAGACTACAAATCAATCAGGGCATGTTTACACGTCTCAGAAACTTAAACTACACGGCAGCAGCGATCACTAACGAAAGCAAGAGGGGCCGTTAATCCCCCAGTCCCCTCCGTCCCCTCCTCCTCCTCCTCTGCTCCTGGGAGGTGTCACCACCCCGATCAAGCCCCTTCCTTGGTCCCTATCACCGCAAACCAGAACAGGGCTTGGCGGCTTGGTCATTTATGTTGAGACACTGCCAGCCCTTGGCTTCTAGGAAAATGCCCTCACCCGCCACACCCCTCAGGGCAGTTCTGCTCCCCTCCTGCCCACCTCCCTCTCACCCCAGTTCTCGCCCCTTTAACTGTCAGGAGGGCGGACCTGAAAGACGTGGATGGTGCCATTGCTGAGTGACACGACGAGATACCTGCCGTCCACCATGGTGGTCACGCGGGGCTTTTCCAGGCCGTGGTAGGCCGTCAGGAAGTCCCCGAGCAGGGATCCCTTAGGGTCGAGAACAACCACCTTGTTGACTTCCCGAAGGGTCAGGAAGATGAAGCCCTTCATATCTGCTGACACCGCGCCAGGCTGGCAGCCGTGCAGGCCCGGCCCGTTGTACTCCCCGACCATCTGGCCCAGCCCGTCGCAGATCACCACGCTGTTCTGCTGCCAGTCCGACCCCACGAAATTGCCCTGAGGGCTGGTGGTCAGGAACACCAGCGCCCGAAGGCCCCGGCTGGCCTTGCCCCCCGGGATAAACCGGGTGGCCAGGTTCCCCTCCAGGTTGTACACCTCCACGTTGCCGGACACGCTGACGGCCACCCGGTCCCTGCTGGGCAGAGCGGCCACGGCGTGGCTGGACTGCGAGAGGTTCAGAGCCCGGCGCCACCGCACCTCACCGTCCGGGCTGATGAGATAGAGCCGGGCGCCGGCTGAGAAGGCCACGGAGGCCTGCAGGGCGGCCACGCTGCACGGGCAGCAGCCCTGGGGGACTGGCACGGCGCCCTTGTAGTCGCCCTTGAGGGAGAAACGCTTCAGCACCTTGTTCTGCTCATCCGCCACCAGGATCTCCCGGGGGCCAAAGGGACAGAGCCCGGTGATCCGGGGAGACCACCTGTCCCCAGGCATCCGGGTGGGGAAGCTGCAGTAGAAGATGGGCCTGGGGAGGAGACCAGAGCCTTCCAGGTTTGCCCCAGGGGCGGGACTGGGCTCCCGGGAGACTGACAGGAGCCTGCCTCCTTTGAACTTTCTGTTTTTGTTGGATTTGCCGGTTCTCTGGGTCTGGGCACCTCCATCTTCTTTCTGGATCTGAGCCTTGTCCCACTTCGGGCTCAGGGCTCTTTCTTCTCTCTGGATTTTGTCCTTGTCCTCTTTGGCCAGCTTGGCTGCATTCGTGCTCTGAGCTTGGACCTCCGGCCCCTGCTTTTCTGTCTTGGCTCCATCCTCTCTCCGGCTCTGGGTTCTGTCACTGGCCTGGGTACCAGTCCCTTCTTCTCCACTGTCCTCAAAGGACAGCCAAAGCAGGTGGCAGTTCTTGTCCAGCAGCCCCGGGTGGAGCTCCAGCTGGGGCAGCCGGCAGGGGGCTGGCCCAGGCGTCCCCGGACAGCCCTGCAGCTGCTGCAGCCGCTGGATGATTGCCCCCTCCAGCGAGAGGATCTCCGCCTCTCGGCCCAGGCTGAGCACCCGGTGGGCGAAGGTGGCTGCCGCCCGGGCCACCTGCTCCCGGCCCTCCAGCTCCGCCAGCCTCACCCGAGCCGCCTCCTCGGCGGCCTCCACGTGGGCCCTCAGCTGCCCCAGCACCTCCTGCTTCTGGGCCAGAAGGGCCCGGAGCACCGCCTCGGCCGCCTCCTCCACCTGCAGCCCCAGCCTGGCTGCCCCTTCCCGCAGCCGGCCCAGTGCCTCCTTTTCTACCAGCTGCGCGGCTTCCAGCTCTGCCAGGTTGCTGTCCACACCCGCCAGCAGCTCCTCGAGGCCCGGCCGCCGGGCACGCACCGCCTCAGCCAGGGGCAGGCAGAGGTGGTCCAGGTGGGGGCCGAGGCGGCACTCGCGGCACAGCAGCTGGGAGCAGGGCTGGCACAGGAAGCGCAAGGCCTCCCCAGGGTGCTGGGGGCAGTGGGCCGCCTGGCGCTCTCGGGCCTCCTCGTCGTACCACCCTGCCCGGTAGCCCACGAGGTCTACCACGCGGTGAGCGTGCGTCTGGCGGGTGCAGCGGTGCCCGTCGGCACAGGCCTGGCACAAGTCGTCGGCACAGTCGAGGCAGCGGGCGGTGGCAGGTCCCCCGGCGCTGCTGCCCCCCATCAAGGGGCAGAGCGCGCAGGCTGGCTTCCCGGCGCGCAGGTCCCCGCCCGCCCGGGCGTTCACCAGGTCCAGGAGCCCGTTGACGAAGAAGTTGGTCTTGAAGGCGGCCACGCCGCCCGGCGGCACGGGCACGGCCTCCCGGCACTCGGGGCAGCGCAGGCGGCCGCCCTCAGCCAGCTGGGCCAGGCAGTCCTGGCAGTAGGTGTGCAGGCAGGGCAGCGTTCTGGGCACCCGCAGCTGCTCCAGGCAGATTTTACAGGCCAGGAAGTCACTGCTCAGGGTCTCCAGCAGGGAGAGGGAGGATCCCTGGGGAAACATGCTGTGGGTGGAGGGGTCAGGGTCAGCGGGTACAGGGCACTCCCCACGGTGTCTTCCGGGCCGCCCTCTGGCCGCTTCCCCAGGTCTGGGATCTCACCTGAATGGCCAGGTGTTGCTCTCCGGTCTTCTGGGCCCTCCAGCTGCTTGCCCTGGAGCTAGGGACGGACCCTCTCTGTCTCTGCGAACACTGGGCAAATGTTCCTGGCTGCTTTCACTTATGGTGCATCCGGGGCTGTGAGAAATGACAAAACCAATACGCTTTGGAGGCTTTAGAGAGCTAAGAACCTAATGACAAGAGGAAGGGGGCGTCCTTGCCCCGAGTGAGGAGGTGCTGGGGGGCGTGGGGGGCAGGGAGGCAGGCAGCAGCCTCCAAGGAAGGGGCTGGTGGGTGGAGACTCCTTGACTCTTAGCAGAAGGGACCCCAATTCCCCCTCGCCCCACACACCCTCTTCCAGCAGGCAGGGAGGTGGGGGCCCCACTTCCTGCCCCACCTTTGGCTGGTGCCGACCGATGCCCCATCTCCCCAGTCCTTTTCTTTTAGCTTTTCCTGCTAAACAAGGAGAAGGATTGCGTTGGGGTCATCTTTGAATGCCACCCCCGCACGTTCCTAGCCCCAAGGCTGTGAAATACTTGATCAAGAAACTTGGTGGAATTTGCCCCTTGGGGAGGGGAGGTTAGGGAGCAGGAGGGGGTCCTGGGGAGGGAGGCCCCAGGCCTGGGCCCCGGTGGGCTGAGGGGCTGCGGGCTGCTGCTTGCTCTCGGCTCCTCCAGTCTCCCTCTTCTCCCTCCCCCTGCCCTCCCCTCCCCTTTGCTTCCCCTCCCTCCTCCAGCCACCGCCCCCCACCCCGGCCCTCCCTACCTGGCCAGAGCTGCCCGCGAGCTGTGCGGTGGGGAACGGGCCCGCGGCCCCGACGCCAGGGCTGCTGGGTGCTTGCAAGAGAAACAAAACTGAAACTGCCTGCACTTGTGGTGCAACTTCCGTCCCCAGCCCGGGACACCGACTCGCATGGCCTCAGGCCCCGCCTTCTTCCCTGCCGGGGCCTGGACCTCTTCCTCGGGGCCCCCCACCCCTGCCCAGCAGGACCCCCGACCGGGCCCCCTCCGGCAGGCTCCCGGCTCCCTCGGAGTTCCGCCCGCCGAGCTGATGTCTGCCTGGCAGCTCCGCCTCGGGAGGCGCTCACGCCCGGCTAAGTGTGCAAGCAGGACGCTGCCTGCGGACACAGCCTGCAAGGGCTCGAGAAGAGCAGCCGAGAAGAACAGCTGCGGGGCTGGTTATGGGGAGTTATTAGAGGTGCCCGTGACTCGAGACTTTGGCCAGATTTAAGTCCCCGAGGCGGGTTTCCAAGGCTCCCACCCACCAGCTCCCTGCACCTTGGCTGAGCTGTGTACGAGGCTGTGGCAACCAGATAAGAAAAGGGGCTTGTTGATCTGAGGGCTTCCTGGAGGAGGCATCCCCATGTCGAACTAAAAACAAAAACAAAAACAAAAATCCGGAGTTGGTGAGGGCAGACTTTCGTAGAAAGATTACTGCAAGGAGGGGAAGGGGCTGTTTAAAGGGAAGAGAGAGAGTAGGGGAGTAAAGCTCTGACTTTAGGATCAGCAAGCATCTCAAGAGTTAGGTAAAAAGGGTTTTTCTTTTGCAGAGAGGAAAGAACCAGGTATAGGGAGGAGGGGTAAAGGGTTGGAGTGATGCGACAGTAGATCTGACGATACTTCCCACCAAGGCAGCCTATCCTGGGAGGGGACCTTAGGCTGGCTCAGGCCAAAGCTCAGGGGTCTGGGGGAAGGACAGAATCTTCAGCAAATTTGATTAATAAGCATTTTGCTCCAGTAGATGTGGGGAAAAGCAGTTCTGCTAATCATTTATGAGACAAAGAATGGGAATGTGGGGGGCCCATGCCCTGCCTGGGCCTGGCTAAGCAAGGGGGCATCATGAGTCTTACCAAAATCTTATGGGGAAGGGGGTTCTTTGCAGTAAGTCACTCCACAGCACAAAGGATGGGAGGAGTTCTTAAATTTCCCTGTTTTCCAGAAACACAGGACTTAGGTGAAGTTCAACACTGTCACTTTGATGGTGGACAAAAGTGGAGGGTTCTCTGCCTATGCACACAACAGCCAATCCAGGACACTGGGGTTTCAAAGAGAGAAAGCATTTACTGCTAGGCACGAAGCAGGAGAGCTTCTCCCCAAACTGCAGTAACTGATAGTTTTATAGAATCAGAAGATGAGCAGGTTTTAGGATAATGAGCACAGTGGCCCCAGATGACGTAATTAGAGGTGATCTAATTATTGAGCATGCACAGATTGATTACGTGCTTAGTCACAGAATGTATGTAAGAAAATGGTGGCCTTAATATGATGATGGGCGTGAGTTTTAGTGTTATGATGAGATACAGAGGACTTGTACGGTAAACTCTAAGCTACCGCGCATGTCATTTTGGTTGGATCCAGCTTCTGTTATCAAGATAGCCTTGGAATTGGGGTGGGTTAATTCTGGGCTGACTCAGGGCCCTTCATTAATAACATTAGGGGCTGTCTTTAGTGATCGTAAGACCTAAAGTTGAAAAAACGGATACAGTGGGTATAAGCGAGGGGCAGTCACAAGGTTTTTACCATCACAGGGGCACAAGATAAAGGCTTATCATTATCAGAGATTGAGGCAGATGGATTACGGTTCAGAGATTTCAGGTATTTCCCTCTGTCTACTCTAATAACAGAAAGTAAAAAAGGAATATATGATTCAATCATCATAATCATCCCCTAAATCCTAACTTCTCTGTTACAACTTGAGATGAGTTTGAAGAGTGAACAAGGTTATCTGGGTAAGAACGTAGGAGAGGGTGACACTGGAGCTGGGGGCAGCAAGTGTGAACGCACAGGGGGGTACCCTCACTCTCCTGGATGGTGCCAAGCAATTTAGGATGGTTTGTGGGAAGAGTACGTGTGACTGAGGGCCAACGGGTTATAGAGGGAGGCAGTGGCCAGATCGTAAAGGGCCTTATGTTCTACATTTAAGGAATCTGAGTTTTATTTAAGAAGCCAAAAGGGGGCAAAAAAAATCTAAAGAAAACATCGAAGGATATTTCCCCAGGATTTTAGGAAAATTTTTAAATGCAAAAAAGTTGAAAGTATTGCACAATGAACACCCATATACCCACCACTTTGACTCTACAATTAATGTCTTGCTGTATTTGATTTATCACATATCTGTCCGTACATCCATCTCTTTGTCCACCCAGGTGCTCACCCAGGAGAGCTCACCCACCCAGAGAAGGGACAGGAGCCGATGGCAAGTGGGGCAGCCGGCAGGTGGACATCAGGGGGCCTGAGCTGGCACCATGACTACAGGGACAGAGAGGAGGACGGACGAGTGAAGCCTCACATCTCCGTGACATTGTTGAAGAAAAAAGAAGCCATAGGGATGTGTGACTGGCCTTGGGGAGGGAGTTGATGGAAGGAGGGCAGGAAGCTTCTCCAATTTTGCAGGTCCCAAGGTCAGGAGAGGAGGTTACTCTGGCCTTGCCCAAGCTTGTGAGTTTTCCAGACTTTATAAAAACATCTGTAGTTTTGATGAGGTCACCCAGTAGAGTGTGTCACGACAAGAGCAGGACCGAGCCGAGGGTAGGGCTGCGTGAGCTCGTGAAGGCGGCTAAGAAGAAGTTGCCAGAGAGGTAGGTGGAAATCCAAGAGAGAGCGGGTCATGGAGAGAGAGCCAGAGAGCACTGCGCTTCTGGAAGGAGAAGGTGATTGGTGTTGTCAAATGCCAGGGGGGTCAGCCAAGACAGGACAGAAGAATGCATTGCGCATGTGTGTCTGTAGTATACGCGTGGTCTCCACATGTGCTCGTTTGTGTGCATTCAAGAAAGTTGTCGGATGCCCGCTGCAACCAGAGAGCGGGCCATGCACTGTGGGATTCCCAAAGGTAAAAGAGACATTCCCTGCTCACAGGGAGCTTATAATCCAATCAGGGAGACAAATTTTGCACTTGTGGTGATGGACAGTAAGACAAATGTCATATTGAGGTGTCAAAGTGATAATAACAGTAACTTACTTTTACTGGGTTGTTACCATGTGCCGGGCATGGGGTGTCGTAACATGACCTGATTTAAATCCTCACAATAAACTGGGGGGATTGGTGGCCTCCATTCTACAGAGGGGGAAACTGAGTCATGAGGAGACGTCAGTAACACTCAACAGATTTTGTTACCATAGAGACTCACAGAGGGAGAACATTGCCAGATGAAGGGGTGGGGGTGAGGTGGGGGTGGGCTCCTGGGGAGGCTCAGGGGAAAGCCTCCTCAGCAGACAGACCCGGTGTGGTCTGATGGGACTGCAGTGGGGTGGGAGATGGGCCTGAATGGACAGAACAAACTACCCTGTTTAAAAAGAACCCAGCCTCAAGATAATGGGAAGCCAAGATAAGATTTTCACTGGGCAAGCTGGGGCTTTGTTCTGTAGGCACTGGGGGCGAGCAAAATAATTTAAAATATGAATGTAAAACACTCATGGGTTTCATCCTTGGAACAAAATAACCATTTTTAAATCTTACGTATTTTCTTGTTGTCCATCTAGATGTGTAGGTTTTGTATAGATATATTTGCAGCATACATAAATTTTTTCTCTTTTTATATAAATTAATGTCCTGTCAACATTTTCTATGTTTCTACATATTCTTCATAGTTACTGGTGTTCATGGTTGTGTAAATTATATAACATAATACACTTAACTCTTTAATAATATGCTGGTATACAGACTCCTCTCATTAACACATACACACACACACACACACACACACATACCCTGATCTGCAGCATTTGTAGTTTCCTTGATACCAGATACTGTGCAAATATCTCCTGTGTGGCCGATTTCATGCTACCAAGGATTTAACAACCTGCCTGCAAAATTCCTAAAATTTAACCATGAGCTGTCGGCAGCCAACACTCTTTTCTCTGCCCCCCTTGTTCTGAATTTCCTGGTGTGGGCCTGGGGTGAGCACACTACTCTGGGCATTTAGTGGACTCTTTCAATCTGGCAACATGTGCCCTTCAGTTCTGGTAAATTCTCCTACATTGTTTGGTTGGTGAATCCTGCCCTCGATCTCTTTCTTTCCCTCTCTGGGGCGTCCATCGGTCAGATATGTCACCAGCTGGGCGGGCCTTTTCATTTTGTCTTTTCTCCTATTTTCCATCTCTTTTTCTTTTTGTAGAACTTTCTGGGAGATTTCCTCAACTTAAACCTCCCATCCCTTCTAATGTGTGTTTATATCTGCCATCAGGTTTTTCATTCTTAAGAGTTTTCTGAATGTTCCTCTATTTTTTTTTTTTTTTTTTTGGCTCCTACTTTTATTTCATGGAATCAATACCTTCTCATCTCTCTGAGAATATTGGGTGTAGTTGTTGTGCGTGCTTTAGTTTTCTTCTCCTTGCTTAGTTTCTATATCCTACCACCACCCGCCTTCTTTCCTTCCTTCCTTCCTTCCCCTCCTTCCCTCCCTCTCCCCCTCTTTTCTTTTTGGTGACTGTGGTATTTATTATTTTATTTTTAAAATCAGCTTTAGTGAAGAATAATTTACACGCAACAACGTTCATCAATGTAAGCAGACAGTTCAATGACTTTTCCTAAATATATATGAACACGTAACTACCACCACAATCCTCATACAGTACAAAATAAAAATAAGGTAATTGACATTGATTCAAGACTCAACTAGACTATAGACCTTATTCAGATTTTACAAATTTTTACTCAAGTGCACTCAAGTGCATATGCGTAAGTGTACTGTGTATATACTTCTATGCAATTTTTCAGAGGTATATATACATGTAAACACCGCCACAGAAACTCTCTCATTGCCTCAAGAGTTACACCTGTCCCCCGGCACCACTGATCTGTTCTCCACCTCTATAATTTTGTAGTTTAAAAAATGTTGCCTAAACAGAATCATAAAGTACGAAACCTTTTGAGGTTGGCTTTTTGCGCTCGGCATAACATCCTTGAGATCCATCCAAGTGGTTGTGTGTATGTCAATAGCCCATTCCTTCTTACGGCTGAGTAGTGTTCTGTTTGGATGTGCTACAGTTTGTTTATCCACTCACCTGTTGAAAGATACTTGGATTGTGTCCAGTTTCTGGTTATTACAAATAAAGCAACCATGAACATTTGGATACAGATTTTTGTGTGAACATGTTTCTTTGCCCTGGGATAAAGGCTTGGGAATATGATTGTCATAGTTTTATTGTCACTGGTAAGTGTATGTTGACTTTTGTGAGAAACTGCCAAACTCTTTTCCAAGTGGCTGAACCATTTTACATTCCCTCTAGCAATATATGAGAGAGCCCATTTCTCCACAACATTACTAGCATTTAGTATGGTCATTAATTTTAATTTATCAGTTGTTCTAATAGATGTGATATCTCATCATGTTTTAATTTGCATTTCCTTAAAGGCTAATGATGTTGAGCATCTTTTCACATGCTTATTAGTCATCCATAAATTCTCTTTGGTAAAGTCTCTGTTCTTTTCTTTTGCCCATTGTTCTAGTTTGCTAATGCTGCCAGAATGTGAAACACCAGAAGTGGATTGGCTTTCATAAAGGGGGTTTATTTGGTTACACAGTTACAGTCTTAAGGCCATAAAGTATCTAAGGTAACGCATCAACAATCGGGTACCTTCACTGGAGGATGGCCAATGGTGTCCGGAAAACCTCTGTTAGTTGGGAAGTCACGTGGCTGGTGTCTGCTCCAAGTTCTGGTTTCAAAATGGCTTTCTCCCAGGATGTTCCTGTCTGGAATTCAGCTCCTCAAAAATGTCACTCTTAGTTGCCCTTGGGGTGTTTGTCCTCTCTTAGCTTCTCTAGAGCAAAAACCTGCTTTCAAAGGCCATCTCCAAAATGTCTCTGTAAGCTGAAGCTCCTCTGTCAGTTCCAGTGCATTCTTCAAAGTGTCCTCTTGGCTGTAGCAAGCTGGCTCCTTCTGTCTGAGCTTATATAGTGCTCCAGTAATCAAGGCCCACGCTGAATGGGTGGGGCCACACCTCCATGGAAATTATCTCATCAGAGTTTTCACTTACAGTTGGGTGGGTCACATCTCCATGGAAACACTCAAAGGATTCCAATCTAATCAGCGCTAAAACGTCTGCCCCACAAGATTGCATCAAAGAACATAGCTTTTTCTTGGGGGACATAATACATTCAAACCAGCATACCTGTTTTTTAATTAGATTTTTTTTTTTTTGCTGTTGAGTTTTGAGAGTTCTTTATATATTCTTGATATAAATCCTTTGTTGGATATGTGATTTAAAGATATCTCAGTCTGTAGCTTATATTTTATCCTGTTAACACTGTCTTTTGTAGAATACAAGTTCTTAATTTTGATGAAGTTCAGTTTATCAATTTATTCTTTTATGATTCATGCTTTTGATGTAGTACCTAAGAAATCTTTGCCTAACCTGAGGTCACAATGATTTTATCCTATATATTCTTCTAGAAGTTTTGTAGCTTTAACACTTGGATTTAGGTCTTTGATTCATTATGAGTTAATTTTTGTATGCAATGTGAAGTAACGGTCCAGCTTTTTAAAATTCTATAGATGTCCCATTGTTATAGCACCATCCTTTCCCCCTTTGAATTGTCTTGTCAACTTTGTCAAAAATTAATTGACCATAACTGTAGGGTTTATTTCTGGCCTTACCATTCTGTCTCATTGTTTTTCATGTCAGTACCATACTGTCATGATTACTGTAGCTTCACAGTAAGCTTTGAAATCACGTAGAGTGAGTCCTCAAACTTTGTTCTTCTTTTTCAAAATTGTTTTGACTATTCTAGATCCTTTGCATTTCCATACAAATTTTAGGATTATGTTATCAATTATATATATATAAAAAAAGTCCTGGGACTTTGATAGAGATTATGTTACCCCTACAGATCAACTTGGAAATAATTACCATATTAATAATATTGAGTCTTCCACTCCATGAACATGGTATGTCTCTCAATTTATTTAAATCTTCTTTAAATCTCTCAACAATGTTTTGTAGTTTTTAGTGTACAAGTCTTGCACTTATTTTGCTAAATTCATTTCTAGGCATTTTATTGTTTTTGGTACTACTGCAAGTGAAATTGCTTTTTAAACATCATTTAAAAAAATTCTGTGCTGCTAGTTTATGAAAATGCAATTGGTTTTTATGTACTGATCTCATATCTTACAGTTGATTTTTTGCCTAATTTTTCTAGAAATTATTAAGAGAGTATTGAAATCCCCACTTACAATCGTTGAGTTATCTATTTCTCTTTTCAGTTCTGTCATTTTTGCATCATGAATTATGGGGCTCTGTTGTTAGATGCTGTGCCAGTTTGTATATATCATGTCCCCCAGAGAAAGCCATATTCTTTGGTGCAGTCTTGGGGGGTGCAGATTTATTAGTGTTGATTAGATTGGAACCTATTCATTCAGTGTTTCCACGGGGATGTGACTTAGTCAACTGTGGGTGAGAACTTTCATTGGATTATTTCCATGGAGGTGTTGCCCCACCATTCAGGGTGGGTCTTTATTGGATCCCTGGAGTACTTTAAAAAGAGCCACACAGGCCCAGATGCAGAGCAACTGAGAGTGCCATTTTGGAGAGCAGCTGCAGCTAAGAGAGGACAAAAGACCCCAAGAGCCAGATTTTGGAGAACGCTATTCTGAAATGCAACCTGGGAGCAAGTAGACACCAGCCATGTGCCTTCCTGGCTAACAGAGACTTTCCAACCTCTACAAACTGACCTGTGAGTGGGTTGGGGAGCATATTCAGAGCTCAGCCATGCTTACACCTTCCTAGGCTTTTATTTTCTCCTTGCTCTCTCGGCTTTCCCCTGTGCGTGCAGGTCCAACATATTAGCATATTGCTAATATGCTTAGCAATATTTGCTTCCCAGACAAGTATCATTAAAAAGTACCATTAAATTCTTAAGGCAGCTGTTCTAGTTTGCTAATGCTGCCAGAATGCAAAACACCAGAAATGGATTGGCTTTTTTGAAGGGGGTTTATTTGGTTACACAGTCTTAAGTCCATAAAGTGCCCAAGGTAACACATCAACAGTCAGGTACCTTCACTGGAGGATGGCCAATGGCATCCAGAAAACCTCTGTTAGTTGGGAAGGCAGGTGGCTGGCATCTGCTCCAAGTTCTGGTTTCAAAATGGCTTTCTCTAAGGACATTCTTCTCTAGGCTTCAGCTCCTCAAAAATGTCACTCTTAGTTGCTCTTGGGGCGTTTGTCCTCTCAGCTTCTCTGGAGCAAGAATCTGCTTTCAACAGCCATCTTCAAACTGTCTCTCATCTGTAGCTCCTCTCTCAGCTCCTGTGCATTCTTCAAAGTGTCCCTCTTGGCTGTAGCAAGCTCGCTCCTTCTGTCTGAGCTTATATAGTGCTCCAGTAAACTAATCAAGGCCCACGCTGAATGGGTGGGGCCACACCTCCATGGAAATTATCCAATGAAAGATCTCACCCACAGTTGAGTGATCACATCTCCATGGAAACATCCAATCAAAAGTCTCCAACCCAATCAACACCAATACGCTTCCTGCCCACACAAGACTGCATCAAAGATAATGGCATTTTGGAGGGACATAATACATCCAAACCAGCACAGCAGCTATGGTGCAAAATAGTTTAAAATGAAATGATATATAATATTCATTTGAAATGACAAACCGAGACCCAGTTTGCAGACAGCCTGGTGCTTTCCCCATTCGGCAGAGCTGTTGGTGTGGGTTTGATGTTTACTTCAGGTTTGTGTGCATCCTAACCCATTGTGCTGGTGATGTTTACTTTAGCTGAGAAGCAGAAGTCAGGATCTGATTGCTTATCTCCTGCTGCAAAGCAATTGTTCCTACCACCAGCTGTCCAAGCGAGATTGGTAGCAGTGTGCAACTACTTGATCACTGTCTGGATAACGGAGCTGCCAAGCGCAGCCCTGATATTTTCCTTGGCGTGGCACTGGAATTCAGTCTTGTAGCAATCAAAGTTGCTCTTGGTCACTCAGAACTTGGAGGTCTCAAAATACATCTGGCAGATGGCAGGCTATCCCTCATTGCCCAGCTCCGAAGGCCCTAGGATCGAATGACCAGGTTGACAGTAGCCTCTGTTTACCTTTTATCCTACTTGACCTCTCTGACATCTGAAACTGTGGACCATTCCCTTCTCCAAACTCTCTCCTCCCTAGGACTATGTCCCTCCTCCTCTGACCTCGGAGCTGGTGTTGCATTGCCTGTCTTGGCCAGCAGGGTCCACCAGAGGGTGCTCTGCTCCTTGCTGAAGCAGACTTCCTGCTCCAGGAAATGGTCAATTACCAAGCCTCCTGCAATCACCACCATCCTTGTTCCCAGGCATCATTGGGTCCTCATTTCCGCCCCTCCTCCAGCATTTACAGCATCGTCTAACAAGCCATTTGTTGCCACGGCAACCACAGCCTTCCTTTGCTTTTCCTCCTTTTCTTTTCCGCCCTTACTCTCCTGGGTGGGTCTCCCCTTTCTGGGGTAGCTGCTTTCCCCTTCAGGGTCCATGACCGCTCTCAGGAGACCACAAGGGACCCCGTGCATGTCAGCAGCGACCGCAGCAGCCGTTGTAGTCGTTTGGATTTTAGACACTCTTGCAAGAGAGCTGGAGAAGGGTAGGGGTGGGGGAGACTGCTAGACCAGGGCCGTACGGGGTCCCTGTAGGCCTGTGGGTTGCTCCTGCCAATCATGGGAGGCCCCTTGCCCCCCTCTATGAGGTCCACCCACCCGGGGCCCCACCCTCCACCTTCCTCTTGCCCTAGGCCATCTCCCTGGAAGATTCCATTTCTGCCTCCAACTGCTCCCTCCGCAGGGCCTCAAGAGCAAAATTCAAAGGAAACCAGAAAACTCTAATCAACATAAATAATACTTTAATGCAATATTTTTAAAAAAAATCAAAATTAATGCAAAAAAAATCCTTGATGGACAAAATATCAAAAATTTAAGTAAAGACAGGATCAGAATTACTGAGGTTTCCTTTTGCCTCTGGCATCCGTATAGCCTGGCCCTGAACTGCTGGGTTCCTCCGCCTCCCCCACTCCCCCTACTCAAGGACCTCTCTCTTCATTTGCCTTTTTCCTACTGGATCCTTCCTTCAGCATATTTCCCATCAAAAAAAAACAAAAGAAAACCAGAGCTCTCCTTGACCTTGCGTGTCCGCAACTTGACCTTGCACTGAACCAACTCCAAGTAAGCTTTCTTAGCCCTGTTGGCCATTCCTGCTCTGGATTCTCCTAATCCTCCTGACCCTAAACATTAGTGTGCATCCAAACCTTCTCTCTCTCCACACTCCCTCCCTAGGGGATGCCACCCAGCCCTGTGGTTTTAAACACCAGTTGTATGGTGGCAATTCCCAAACCGTTATCATTTCCTGCCACCCTATTAGATATTGTGCCCCCAAATGGAACTCTGGCTCCCCCAATCCCAATCGGCAGCCCCCCGGCCCCCAGGCCTCTCAACTCCATGCTTCCCTCACTCAGGCCCAGAGCCTTGCAGTCTTCCTTGACTGCTCTTTGTCTCTTGCATTGTGCACCAGTCCATTAGCAAACTTTCCGGCTCTATCTTCGAAAGGTGTCTAGAATCTGAATTCTTCTCACCTCTTCCTTCGTATGCACCCAGAGCAAGCTGCTGTCGTCTCTTGTCTGAACTCTGCTGCACCCTCCTCCCCCCCTGCTGTTTCGGTTCTTACCTTCCTCGGACATTGGCAGTGACAAGCTTTATGGACTGGCATGTGGCTAGATTTTATAAGTGTTTTGTGTGTGCTTGAGAACGATGGCTATCCTTTAAATTTCTGGGACCAGAATTTTATAATCTCCATTAGATCCAGCTTATAACTGTCTTGTTCAAATCCTCTCTACTCCTAATGTAAATTTTTTTCTGCCTGAGATTAATTACCAATACGTGTTTTTGTAAAGATCTCACTAAGGTTAGGAATTTGTCAGTTTCTCCTTGCTATTCTGTCTTTTTGTGCTTTTATATAGGTATATTTATAAATGTTTTTATTGTGGTAAAATATATATATAACATAAGATTTGCCATTTTAACCATTTTAAGCGTATAATTCAGTGGCATTAAGTATATCCACAGTGTCATACAACCATCACCTCTATTTCCAAAAATTGTCCTCACCCCAAATAGAATCCCTGTACCCATTAAGCACTAATTCCTCATTTCCCCCTTCCCTGCCAGCTCTTGGTAACCTCTAATCTACTTTCTGTCTCTATGAATTTGCTTATTCTAGATATTTCATGTAAGTGGAATCATACAATATTTGTCCTTTTATGTCTGACTTACTTTACTCAGTGTTCTGGTTTGCTAATGTTGCCATTGTGCAAAATACCAAAAATTGGATTGGCTTTTATAAAGGAGGTTTATTTGGTTACAAAGTTACAGTCTGAAGGCCATGAAAATATCCAAATGAAGGCATCAACACAAGTACACCTTCACCGAAGGAAGGCCAATGGCATCTGGAAAACCTCTGTTAGTTGGGAAGGCACATGGCTGGCGTCTGCTGATCCCACGGTGTGTTCCAGCTCCACTCCCAGCTCCTGTGCATTCTTCCAAGTGTCTCTCTTGGCTGCAGCACTGAGCTCCTTCTGTCTGTGAACACGTTTATAGGACTCCAGTGATCCAGTTAAGACCCACCCTGAATGGGTGAAGTAACACCTCCATGGAAATTATCCAATGAAAGGTCTCACCCACAGCTGATTGAGTCACATCTCCATGGAAACACTCAAAGGCTACCAACCTAATCAACACCAATACATCTGCCTCCACAAGATTGCCTCAAAGAATAAGGCATTTTAGGGGACATAATACATCCAAACTGGCACACTCAGCATAATATTTTCAAAGTTCATCTATTTTGTCCCATGTATCAGAACCTCATTCCTTTTTATGGCTGAATAATATTCCATTGTATGTATGTACCATATTTTGTAATCTATCCATCTGTTGATGGACACTTGGGTGGCTTCAGCTTTTTGGTTATTGTGAATAATGCTGCGATGAACGTTGGTGTACAAGTGTCTGTTTGGGTCCCTATTTTCAATTGTTTGGGATATAGACCTAGTAGAGGAATTTCTGGATCACATGACAATTCTGTGTTTAATTTTTTGAAGAACCGCCAAGCTGTTTTCTGCAGTAACTGTACAGTTCACATGCCCACCAGCCATGTACTAGGGTTCCTAATTTCTCTACATCCTCACTTACAGCTGATTTTTGTGTTTTGATCTTGTATACTGCAAATTTGCTGAATTTATTTATTAGCTCGAACAGTTTTCTGTATGTAAACTCTTTAGGGATTTACAGATATAAGAGCATGTCATCTGTGAATAGAGATAGTTTTCATTCTTCCTTTCCAATTTTGATGCTTTTTATTTCTTTCTTGCCTAATTGCTCCAGCTAGGACTTGCTTTATATATTTTAAAGCTATATTAAATGTATACGCATTTAGAATTGTTTTATTTTTTCCTGTAAATTGAACATGTTTTACCGTTGGGCTAATATATTATGTTAATTTCAATAGAACATTTTTATTAGTATAATGCATTGACCTTCAGGAACTCAATTTCCCTTTCATATCTTTCTCCTAAGGAAAGTTTGTCTTCAGCTGAAGCAGGCTACGGAATATTTGAATAAACTACTGATAAATGTGAACTAATGACAATTCATTATGTACATATATATATATATATATATATATATATATATATATATTTTTTTTTTTTTTTGAGAGAGAGAGAGATACAGAATTTCATGCCCAAGAAGCAGAGACTACTCATACTTTGAGAACACACGTGAGGTGTTGACGGGCATTGGCCCTGCACTAGGCTACAGAGAAACCTCCATAAATTCCAAAGTCTGGACCGTGGTCTCAGACGATAATGAAGATCAGTAGCAAAAGGTTGATTAAAACACATCCTGAGGGCCTGGAATTTGGTTTGAAAAGTGCAACTGCATAATTTATTGAGTTGCAGGTTGAAATCATAAGGGCACGTCCCCTTTCCCTTCTCTGTCTGTCCCGTTGGTTTCCAAGGCCCCTCTTCTCTTTCCCGCAGGAAGCTCTCCCCTCCTCTATTTCCCATGGACCCTCCCACTGCTCCTACCATGAGAGCAAAACTGTCACTTAACTTTTCTTCACATGATGGATTTGTTATTATTTATATAGTCTGGTTTTTAAAAATTAATTCTGCTCCTAATTGGAGAAGAAGTAATGAGTCCACGAGGTAACAGCATTTCAACCAGGACATAGATGTGTTCCAGGAAAGGCCAGTCTCCTCTCCATGCGTCCACCCCTCAAATGCTACCTCTGATTCCCTCTTTGTTGCATCGTCTTTGTTTACTTTAATCAATGGGGCATAACGTACTAAAGTGAGACAAGTGCACTGTGACGAGATGCTCAGCGGCTCACCACTCATGTCATGTCATGGTCCACTGTCATCATCCAGTCCTCTCCCAGCCAAAGCCACCCCCAAAGTCTGACTTCCATCATTATGATTAATTTTTACCTGCTTTCAAACCTCATATAATAGAAAAGACACCAAAAGACAGGTTCCAAAATGCCCGTGGCCTCTTTATTCATGGTAATCCAATGCTGGAAACATCCTAGCTGTACCTGAAGAGGTGAATGAATGAACAAACGATGGTATAGCCACATGGTGGAACACGACTCAGCAGCAAAAAAGAACAAACTGCTAATGCATGAAATACTACAGAAAAAATCTCAGAAACATTCTGTTGTGTGAGAAAAACACAGACATAAGAGAACGCATATTGTACACCCACCAGGATGGCCATAAAAAAAAAAACCACGGAAAATAGCAGGTGCTGGCAAGGATGTGAAGGAATTGGAATCCTCATACTTTGCTGGGGGGAGCATGTAAAATGGTGCAGTAGTTTAGAAGACGCTCAGCCTCACTGGTAATTGGGGATTTTACGCCCACCAAACTGCATGTGTTTCCAGTGGGTCTGTGCGAAAGCACCGCCATTCTGGAGCGCCATCTGGCAAAGGAGTGAGACTGAGAATGTGAAACCCCGACGAGTCAGCAGTCCCACCCCTAGAGAAACTCCCACGTGGATAGGACTTCAAATCCCAAAAGAATAGAAACAGAAAAAAAACGAGACCCACGGCTTCCATTCCTATACGTAAATTTAAAACACTCACATGGATGAAACAGCTGAATATAAATTTCAAGGACACAGATATATTAATGTATGATTAGTATATATTAAATACATTGGCATGGTTCTGATGGGGGGATGGTGGGAGCGGGAATGAAGGGGAAAATCCGACGAGGGACGGGCCTTGTAGGATTGTTGGCGATGGATGGGCTGAGCTGAGCTGAGCATCCAGCCCAGGCTCTGCCCCCAAGGCCAGTGCACAGTCCTCCAGAACAGGGCTTCTCACACGCTGGTGGCATCAGAATCACCTAGACGCTGTCACGTGTCAATGAGCCTGAACCTTTGGGGTCCTCATTAGCTCTCGGGTGATTCTAGTCCCCAATGTAGTGTGACAACCACTGCTCTGGGAGGAGAGGGGTCAGCCCCTCCCTGGGACCTGAATGACGTCTTGCTCTGGTGTCCGGTGGATGGTCTTGGAGGGGCTGCCCGGCCTCTGGGGCCGTTCCAGAGAAGAGCTCACCCCCAGGGTTCCCCGGGCTCAGCCTGCCCCCAGCTCAGCCCTGCAGCGAAGCAGCAGCACACCCTGGCTTGCCCACTCAGGCACCTCCTCGGGGTGGTGACTTATGGACCAAACTCCAGGCCTGGATAGTCTCAAAATGAATGTCTGCAGGGAGGAAAATGAGGGGAAAGCAGCTGAACTGCTTGAGCCTCCTCAGAAAGGTTTTAGCTAAACCTTGGGCACAAGAATGCCCATCCAGGGACCCAGGCAAGGCCTCCCTTCTGTCCACATCTGGTCTAGCCCCATGGCCTAGAAACAGACCCTCTGAAACTGAGCAGGGAGCCTCCATTCTCAAGTGTGTGCCTGGAGAAAGCAGAGAAAGCTGGCTGTGCGAGTGGTGATTGACCCGGCATTGGACCTGGTATTGGGGAGAAAGTGATCTGCTTTCTGAACACATGTTCTCAAGTGGGCTTTGGAGTCAGACAAGCCCAGATGCAAATCAGCCCCTTCCTAGCTGGGGTACAACAGGCCAACCACCTAAAGCCCTGATTCCAAGATCAAATAAAGCAATGGGGTGCTTTCCAACTTTTTTCATGTCTAGCACACACACAAAATTTCATTGGTAAGGCTAGAGGCCAGAGGTTCCCTGGGGGTGGGGCTCCAGCCCTTGCAAGCCAGGCCCAGCGGCCTGAGGGCTGGGGGCTCACACTCTCTGTTCACCTGTAACCCGCTTAAGTCATGCTGGATTGGGGCACCCAAATTGGGAACCCATGAATTAATGCAAGTGCATTTCTAGTCCCCAGACCCTGGCACATACCAAGGACTCAAATGCATGTGTTTCTGTTCCCATCAGGACAATCTGGGAGGCTTGGAGATGCCACCCAGCAGCTCTCATCAGTGCCCTGAGTGGTTGTGGAGGACAAAGTCACTCAGCCCTCGCCAGACGTTATGGGCCCTCTTTCCCCAAAGATTCAAAATCTGAATTCCCTTGTAAACTGGGGAGCTAGAACCAGGAGGCTGAAGTTTTATCCCACAAAGCCAGAGCTCCGGGGGCCCCTGCAGACCCCCTACAAAAACCTCGAGGCCAACCACCAAGCCCGGGCTGATGGCTGCGGCTCATGCCCAGTTAATGCCCAGCAGAGATTGAGTCTCTTGCTGTCTTGGGGCCTGAAGAGGGGGCTGCTGGTGTCTGACCTTGAGCCTTCCACCTGGCCAGCACCTGCCCCACAGGCAGCTCCCAAGGAGCACCCGGCTTTGCCCACGCCCCCTTCCCTGGTTCCTGAATTCCCCCTCACCCAGGCCTGCCTTCACCAGCTCCCAGCCTTTAGCCAGTGTGCCAGTTTGAATGTATTATGTCCCCAGAAATGCCACTATCTTTAATGTAATCTTGTATGGGCACATGTATCAGTGTTGATTAGATTGTGATTCTTTGAGTGTTTCCATGGAGATGCACCCCACCCAACTGTGGGTGATGACTCTGGATGATTTCCATGGAGGTGTGGACCCACCCGTTCAGTGTGGGCCTTGATTAGTTTACTGGAGCACTGTATAAGCTCAGACAGAAGGAGCGAGCTTGCTACAGCCAAGAGGGACACTCTGAAGAACACACAGGAGCTGAGAGAGGAGCTGCAGATGAGAGACAGTTTGAAGATGGCTGTTGAAAGCAGACACTTGCTCTGGAGAAACTAAGAGAGGACAAATGCCCCAAGAGCAACTGAGAGTGACATTTTGAAGAGGAACTGCAGCCTAGAGAGGAGCGTCCTGGGAGAAAGCCATTTTGAAACCAGAACTTGGAGCAGACACCAGCCACGTGCCTTCCCAGCTTACAGAGGTTTTCCGGACACCATTGGCCATTCTCCAGTGAAGGTACCCGATTGTTGATGACTTACCTTGGACACTTTATGGCCTTAAGACTGTAACTTTGTAACCAAATATACCCCCTTTATAAAAGCCGATCCATTTCTGGTGTTTTGCATTCTGGCAGCATTAGCTGCTCTTGATGTCCCTCAATCCCAGGACCCAGCGTTAGACTTGCTTGCTTTGGGGTTTGCCACTCCCTACATTTCCCTGGGCCCCAGCTGCTCTTGACCTTAGGAAACCCCAGCTCCAGGGCCTCCACCTCGATGCTGGCTGCCCTGCCCCCCCCACCCTCCCTCCCCGCCCTTGGCCCTCTCCAGGAGGCCTAAGCTAATCAGGCTGATAATCACCCAGGTTCAATTGCCCTCTCCCTGGCTGCAACACACAGTAAATTTCCTCAGCTGCCTGGCTCCCCTGGGAGCCATGCCTCCTCGTCAGGCAGCCTGGCCTAGGAAGCCGCCAACGCCCCCCACCACAAGGACAAGTCCGCCCTGCTCTAGCCCTGCAGCTGAATCAGGCCTGTTTGACTTGGGGGTGTAATGGAAATGCCCTCTACAGAGCCACATCACCCTCAGCAGCAAAATGCGATGCTTACAGCTCTCCAGGCCCAGTAAAAGCTCTGGGGTTGTAAAGCCAACCAAGCATTTACTGCTATCCAAGACTATATTGCAATCGGCCTGCAAGAGAACTGAGTTATAGGATATGATTTGGAAAATGAGCTTCCTCATCGGTCCATATCTTAAGGGTGGACCAGTGGCATTTGTCTTAGTTTATTGCCATGAGATGGTTCTGGAACTTCCAGCCTTGTTTCATACTCACCCTATCCCCAGGGTCTCTGAGTCACTGAGAGTGACCTGGAAGGACCCCAGAAGGAGAAGAAAGGTCACACTGCTGGTTATTCCCTATCCCATAGTCCCCTGGGAGGGTGAAATGAGCTCTGCTAACCACTCCCCTGTGTCCACCTCTTCCAGAAATAGAGAGGTTAAGAGGAAAAGAGAAAACCAGGGTTGCACGGAGAGCCCACGGTTTCCATGACCTGAGTAAGATTCTGTGGCACAGAGCCTGGTGCTTTCCAGGGGCTTGGAGACCAGCCTGTATGAAGTAATTAGAGAACAAGTAAGAATTTGATTATGTCACATTGACACAAACCCCAAAGGAGGCCAGGGAAGGACGAGACAGATGGGACAGACGCTTCTAAGAACCTGGTGGAGATGAGTCTTGGTTTGATTCAATTTAATGAGCATTGATAGTGTTTTCTATGCACAAGACACCGTGTTAGGCTTTGTGGGGTACAGAGGGGAACAGAGCCCCATCCTCACCCTCGAGCAGGAAAAAGGACAGATATGTATGGGAGAGTATGAGTGTGATGAGAGACGTACACATAACAGTGTTATTCCATAGCAGTGATATGAAGACGTAGATGAGAGGGATTAATTATGAAGGGTTGGATCAGGGAAGGTTTCCTGGTAGAGGTGGAATTGGAGTTGCAGGAGGGATAGGGTGTTAGAGAGGAAGACATGGGAAGGGCATTGCAGACAGAAGAAGCTGCCGTGGGGAGGAGGCTGGGAGATAGGGTGACATAGAGCTTCTGGGGAGGAGGGGGGAAGCAGATCCAGATCCCAGTGACCTTGAAAATCATGTCGAGGAGTACGGATTTTGCTTAACTAAGAAGGTGGGGGCAGCGGCGTTTCTTTGGGCAGGGAAACTGCATAATTGGGACGGAGACCGTGGCTGTGGTAGGAAGAAGGAGCGATTGGCTGGAGGACAGGCCACAGGAGAGCAGCCACGAGACACAAATGCAATGGGCTGGGTCAGGGGATGTGGTGTACAGGCCCGTGGGGTCTGGGCTGGAGCAGCACTGACGGGGATAGAGTGGCACGTGGAACCGTGTGACTGGAAGGGATGACACTGGTGGTTAGAGGTGATCCTGAAGGGGTGGTCCCCAAATTTCTCTTTGCCTTTAAGTCCCCACCAGACTCTCCTCTCTGTGCCTTGGTGTATCTAAGCCAACCAAAAGAACCCTGTACATTTGCATTTCCCTGTTTCTGCAAAGTGGCAGGGTCTTCCTTCCATTTTTGCCCCCAATCCAACCCATCACTCTTCAAAGGTTGCAGAAGTGAGAAGAGACCTAAGAGAAATGGGTTGCTGGAGAGGGAATTGTGAGGGAGGACAGTGATGTAACAATAGCTAATGTTTTGTTTTGTTTTTTGAGAATGTTCTCTGTGCCAGGCATTGTTCTGAGCACTTTATATATATATATATATTTAATATATATTTAATATACATAATTAATATATAATATATATACAAATTGAGCTAATCCCAAGAGCCACCCCACATTCTTGGGATGTCCAAGAACACTGGTTTGACGGCCAGAATCCCTGACATGTAATCCCAGCTCCACACCACTGGCCGCAGGGTTTCGGGCAAGTTACTGGATGTCTGTGCCTCAGTTCCCTTGTCTGGAAACTTCATAGGATTGTGAGGAATAAAGGAGTGAAAATACGCAATTCTTAAAACACTGCTTGGCATGTGGCAAGGGGTCACTCGGTTTTTTGCAGATGAAGGAACCGAAGTTCAGAGAGATGTTATTTTCCCAAGCTCATCCAGCTAGTAAATGGCTTGTTTAGAGTTGGGCCTGGGAATCCATTGTTTTTAGCCACTCTTTCCTGTCTCTCCTTGGAGCAGATGTGAGAAGCAATCAGTGCTGAAATGGTTAATGCTATTCCAGACTGAGCGTGAGGTCTGCAGCCCTTTTAAATGTCCCTGCCCATGGCCACTGGTGCCCAGGACTTAATCTTCTGGAAAGGAGGCAGGTCTAGAAGTGAAGACATCTTGATTCAGCCCAGTTTTAGGACCTCAGGATTTTGCTGGCAAATACAGGAATGAATCAAGTGGAGGCTAAAGACTGCAGATGTCTTAAGTGTCCACGAGGAGGCAGCAGAGTCCAGACTCTTTTTTAGGTTATGGTTTAAGTGGGGTGGCCTGTGGGAGAGACCTTCTAGAACAAACTGAATCCTGAGCTGCGTGGCTGGAATCACAATAAAGCGACTTTACAATCTTGAAAAGAACGGCAATGAGGGCAATTTAGGAAATATATAGTCCTTATTTGCAGAAGACAAGTCTGAGTCCAGGGGGTCAGAGGATTTTCCCAATTTCATCCACATTTATGACAAGTTGGAAATGGAACCCTAGACTCCATCCCTTTAGATGCATGGAAAGAAACATGAGCCCATTTCCAGATGGAGAAATTGAAGCAGGTTCTCTCCCTGTAAGAAGAGGGTCCTGCATCATGCGAGCGTGTTTGGGTCCTGGCTTGTGGCATCCTCTGCTGCCAGCAAGCCAGGCTGGTGAAGATGAGGTGCAGTATTCTTTCTAGCTGTAGATTTCCGTCTTGTTATCTTGAGTCCAAAACTCATCAGACCCAACATTCTGGAGGAGAGGAGGAGAAAGAGCCTGGCAGCTGAGAATCAGGAGCTTATAGAGGGTGGTGATTGGAGAAAGGTCCAGAGACCATGAAAATTTTAATGAAATAGATTTTGTTGTTTTTAATTATCCAAATATCTACGACTAATTTTAAAAAAAAATCAGAAATAATAGGTAAAGATAAGACCTTTTTAAATATCCAAAATCCTATGTATCCAAAGATAAATTCATATAAAAATACCTCACAGGTGTTTTTAAATGAATATGGAGTGCAAATATTCTTCAGAGAGCATTTTCTAAAGTCTAAATTTCAGTCCAGTGTTTAAGGAAGCACGACCAAGGGCGTCTTGGGGGCGCTGTCCTTGGTGCTGAAACTAAACAGGCAGTGGAAGAGCTTCCCAGATGAGCTGACGGGCCTCGTATGAAGGCGTGACAACCCCAGTGTAGCGTCCATGGGGTTTCTATGTGAGCATTTCCCAGCACTGGGATCTCCCTCCACTTCTTCTTGGTAAGCACAGGTGTGGTATCTCAACACGTTCCTGTTCCTCCAAGCTTACGGGACCTGGGTCTCCTCACTCCCACACTCCACATGTCCATGCAAAACTCCCTTTGTTTCAAATCGATGTCATCATCACCTGTGGCCTCTGGATTTGGATCTGGAAAGAGAGAACCAGTGAGGGGTGGACCTAAGGGAGCCTGAGATTTGGAAGTGTGAGAAATTTGGGACTGGGGATGTGCTTGGCTTAAAACTTGTCCTATTACCTGGTTTCTAGCATAACCAACTGTATCTTCCCCTCCCAGTCAAGCAGGTTTCCAGGTATCTGGGCTGGGATTTCATCTTTCTCCCAAGACTCTTTCTAGGGGGTCTAGGTCCTGAAGCCAATCACATTTGATATTTCTTCTGCCCTCAAATATCCATCCAGTTGAAATAATAATAAAGTGGTAATCAAGGAGTTGCCCATCTCTTACCCAAGTGATGAATTAGCCCCCATAATAATGGGACACCTGACATTATGTACCTCTTGATGTGCTGCAATAGTATTATCTATGACATATTCTTGACAAAAATGTTTAAGCTGAATCTAATCAAGACTCTAGACCTTACTGCCAGTTTATAGGCAATTCACAGGATTGCGGGACAAGTCAAACAACTCCATGAGAAAATAATCAGACAAATCTGGAATGTGTCTTGACATTCCTCAAGACAAACAGCCTGGACTCTTAAAAAAATCAATATATTTTTAAAAGGTAGGAGCTTGTTCTAGATTATAACACTGAAGAGACATAACAAAATTCAGTGAGTGAAATTTGTTGTATTCTTGTCTGAAAAATAGCAATAGAAGTGTCTTTGAGTTAATTGGGAAAACTGAATTTTGGGTGATATTGTGGAATTATTATAAATTCTTTGGGTATGATAAATGATATTTGGAAATGTGTGCTGAAGGGTTTAGAGTCCAAGTGTCTTAATGTTTGCAACTGACTTCCAAATGGCTCAGCAAAAATTGTGTGTGTGTGTATATATATATATATATACACACATGCACACACACACATATACATATAAAGTATATATGTAATGCAAATATGGCAACATGTTAAATATTGTTGACCTAGATAAAGGTATATAGGTGTTTACTGTGCTGTTATTTTAACTTTCATGTGTCTTTGAAAATTAACATAAATAAATAAATTGACCATCAAGGAAATACTTAAAGTGGAGAAGGAAACCTCTGAGCGTAAATCCTCAGGGGTCTAGTGGAGGGAGATACACCCTGCCACTTAGCTTTTCTTCTCCTCCACCTTTTGCCACCCAGAGTTATGCCCATTTCTTGGCAGCATAGGGCTGGGACGATCACCTGGACTAACAAACCAAAAAGATGGATTTGCTTTCCTGAAGGTCCCATCATGCTAGAAGGGAAGGTGGGGTCTCAGGGTGGGGGAAGCAACCATCTCACCCAGGTCTTACTTACCTTTGTTTCAGGGTCTATGTGGCTCAGGGAAGGTGTGAAGTTGCTGTAGATGGAGTCCATGTTGATCGAATCATCTTGTTCTAGAGGAGGAGAAAGTCCCACAAAAGCCATGGTTAAGACGACAATCCCACCCCTTGGAGGACGATGGGGGTATGCATCCCCACTTCCCAGGAATCTGAAAATTGTTTTAAACATGGAAGAGTGCCGAAGTCACCTGACCTCAGAAAATGGTTTAATCGATTCTGTGGTGATATGAAAAATCACGTTTAAAAACTCAATGGAGCGTATATGAACAAAGAAAAATCACACACGCTTTGCAAGCAGCTTCTCAAGTTCCGAGACACCCATTGAGATTTGGCCTGGAATTGCACTGGATTGAGGGGGCCCTTTGACAACTTTATGATATCGAATATTCCAATTCATGAATGTATGACTTTTCTTTCATGTGGAGTTTCTTCAATGTTTTAAAATTAAGTTTTATAACTGTCTACAGAAAAGTCTTGCACATCTTCTGTTAGGTATATTCCTAGGTACGTTACTCATTTGTTGCTCTATAAAAAGTATTTTTTAAATTAATTTTTTTCTTTGTTGCTGGTGCACAGAAATACAATTGACAATGTAAGAACTGATTTAACATTCTTTGGAATTTTCTATGTAAGACAACCATATCATCAGCAAATAATGAGATATTTATTTTTTTCTTTCCAATCTTTGAACCCTTTATTTCTTGTTCTTGTTTTATCATACTGTCTATGATACCCAGGACAATGATTAATAGCATTAGCGATAAAGGGTATTCCTTGACTTGCTCCTGTTTTAATGCAACTTGGCACACTATGGCCAGCGAAGAATAATTTTTTGTGATACATGAAAATTATATGAAATAAAAATTTCAGTGCCCATAAATAAAGTTTTATTGAAGCACAGCCATGCTCATTGATGCCCGTATTGTCTATGGCTGCTTCTGCGCTGCATCAACACAGTTGAGTGGTTCTGATAGAGAACAGAGAGTCCACAGAGCCAAAAATATGTTGTCTGGCTCTTCATTGAACAAGTTTGCCAACCCTAGGTTAAATGGAGTGACTTTTTGTGTTTTACTATCAAGAATGATTTTTGTGTTTGTGTGGCAACCTTTACCAGGAAATAAAAATTCTCTTCTATTCCTAATTTATTGATTTTTTTCTATGATGCATGGATGTTGACTATATTAAATATTTTCTTTTGCATCTATGGAGGTATTTTTCTTTCTTCTGTTAATTGTGGTAAAATTATGAATAGATTTTCTAAGCTTGAACTAGCCCTGCTTTCTGGAGTAAACTCCCTGATTATTTTTTTATGCTTGCTAGGCTTGGTATGCTACTTTTTTGTTTAGGCTCCTTGTTCACAAAGGAGTTTGGTTTTTAACTATGCGTTTTTGCACTGTACTTGTCTGGTTTTGCTATCAGGTTTTCCAGTAGGTACATAAAATGAGTGGGAGAGAATTCCCTCTTTTTCCATTCTCTGAATGAGTTTGTATAAGATTGTAAATTTCTGTTCCTTGAATAGTTAATAGAACGTACTTGTAAAAACTTGTGGGCCTGATTCACTTTTTAAAAACAGTTTGTGGACTATTCTGGTTTTCAGAATTTTACCTAAGTTTATGAATTTATTGGTTCATACTATTCTCTTATATCATTTTACTTTATTCATTTCTGATATTGAGTATTTGTGCCTTTGTGCTTTTCTATTCATCAGTCTTCAGCAGAAGTTATTCAATTTTATTAATTTTTTCAAATAACTGACTTTGGTTTATTGATTATTTCTATTGTAGTTCTGTTTTATTGATTCTTTTCTTATCTTTATTTCTTTTCATCTATTTTCTTTGGATTTATTTTGTTGTTCTTCTAACTTAAGTTGAAAAAAATAGCTCAATAATTTCCAGTCTTTCTCTTTATCCCAGATATGAGCATTTTAAGGCCATAAAATTTCTTCTAAGTACAGCTTTAGCTGTATCCCACAATTTTTGATAGGAAGTATTGCAATTCAGATCCAAGTATGTTCTAACTTCCATTATGATTTCTTATTTGGTCCATGAGTTACTTATAAACAAAAAAAAATTCCAAAGACATGGAATTTCTGTTGTTTTTCAGAAATATTTATGTTATTGATTTCTATCTTACTTGCATTGTGATCAGATAATATAGTCTGATTTAAATAAGTACCTTGAAGTGTGTTGGAAATTTTTTATGGCCTTGAATGTGGTCATTGAATTGATTTAGGAGATTTGTTTAAACATCATTGATTATTTCAAATTCGGTGTCTCCTCTGAAGTTTTAATTTGTTCCTTTGGGCCGTATCTTCCTGTTTCTTTGTATGGCTTGCAATTTTTTGCTGATTTCTAGGCACCTGATTATCTTGATGTGTTTACTCTGAAGGTCAGTTTCTCTCTTTCCTAGGGTTTTCTTGTTGATTGGCTTTGTGTTCAGTCTCTTCTTTGACACTTGGTTCAACTTATCCTAGAACATTAGAATGGCCCGTGTTTAATCAGATTTTTTCTGCTCTTCCTCATCTGATTCTTGCCCTGGATATGCAGTACAATTTTTAAGATTGCACTATTTTTGCAATTATTTCACCCCCAGGAGAAAGCTTCCTTTCCTCTGTTCCTTCTTAGAATCTTGATCTGTTCTTGTTGTTTTGCCTCTATAGTTTTTTAATACTCCTTTAATTGTCTCTAGTTGTTTTTGCCTGGAAGGCAAATTCTAGGAAGAGGGTCACTCTGGAGAGGACTTTCCCAAGTCTGTATTTCCCAGCCAAACAGGGCCAGAGGCCCATGAAGGAGACACAGATCAACTCCAAAGAGCCTTGGGGAGAGGGTCAGGAAAGATTCTGGAAGTCTTTTTGGTGACTCCCCAAAGCTGTGCTTTCCTGGCCTGTTTAGCAGATGGCTCTACAGCAAACTGCAGCCCTAAGGAGTTACTGTGTCTTTAAACCTCCACTGCCTCTGCCCCTGTTGGAGGTGGGCTTGAAACAATGGTAGCTTCCAGTCCCTGTCTAGGATGGGCTGAAACAGCAGCTCGGAGCCGGGACCCAGTGATCTGAATTTGCCAATCAAAAGCCATGACCAGTGCTCAGCCATGCCCCCACCCCTGTTCTTGGGTAAGAGGACTTCCACATCCCTCTCCATCCACAGCAGCCAGCCAGGGACTGGACCCCCAGGCAGCTTGCCTCAAGAGTGGGGGATGGGGAGTGGCAGCTGCCCCAGAGCGAGTGACAGTTCTTACTGCAATTTCTCAGCCGCTTCCTCCTGTTTTTCCCTGGATGCTGTAAAGTGCTGCCCTGGCTTCCAGAGCCCCAGAACAGTTATTTCAGACAGTTCCTGTCTGTCCACTAGCTGCTTTTGGAGGAGGTGTGAATCCCAGAGTTCCCTATTCTGCCATCTTCCCCGGAAGTTCCCCATGCCTTGATGACTTTTTGTCTGCTTGTTCAATCAATACAAGAGAAGTGTTTTTAAATTCTCCCACCATATTGGTGTATTTGTCAATTCTTCTTGTAGCTTTGTCAATTTTTGCCTTATATATTTTGAAGCTATTTTACTAACGCATGCAAGATAAATTTATCTTCCTAATAGAGTAAGCAATTTGTCAATAGGGATAATTTTTTCTCTAATAATTCATTTTGCTTTAAAGTCTATTTAATTGCTATGAATTTAGCTATAATAGATATTTTAGTTTGTTTATCTTTTCCTATACATTTGCTTTCACATTTTCTGTTTTGCATGTGCCTCTCATTCATGGTGAATAGCTAGATCTTTGAATCCATCCTTTTTGCTTGTATGTTTAGTCCACTTACATTTATTGTGATTATTCATACATTCGGGTTACCTTCTACCATCTGTTTTGTGCCTTCTATTTGTGCTGCCTTTTTTTTTTTCCTTTTTCCTTTTGTTGCCTTTTTTGTTCAGTGACTGAATTTTTTCCCCATTCAAAATTTCCCCTTCTTTAGAATTCAAATATTATTTCTAGGAATTCTAACATGGACATCTAACCTAACAAAATCTAAAGTTAATATCCTTATTGAGATATAACTCACCTATTAATGAACTCATCAGTCTTAGGCCTACATATGCACAGTTCTGTGTTCTGGAGAAATCTGTGTTCTGGAGAAATCTACCACCATCAAATAATCTATGCCTTCCCAATAATTTATTTATGCTGTACCCACACTTATCCTCCATGCAGGACTTTGCAGAAACCAGGGGTGGAAATAGGGTTTCAAATGCAGAACGAAAAGTTTTGGAGATGGGCAATGCCTTTCCCCTTCACTCCTTCAAGCCCCAGAGCCTTCCCCAATGCCTCCTATATGTATTTCTACACTTTGAGCCATTGTGAATCTGACAAGGATTGCCAATACCTTCGCAGATGTCAAAGCCAATGTTATGGAAGGTCCCAGGGGCTGGTCCACCATCTTCTTCATGCCACTTGTACAGCTGAGACACTTTAGACTTTTGCCTATTGATAGAAACACCAGAGAGACCCTGTTATGAGCAGGGAACAGGGACAGGGCCTGGAGACTAGCTATGGCCCTGCTTTCATTTTCCCCCACAGTCTACCCCAAGGATGGAATGACTGGAAGCAGAAAAGGTGGAGGATAGGAGGAGGCAGCAGTGGCTCACCTTTGCACCTCTCTCTTGGAGTGGAACATGAACACCAGGAGGATGACAATGACAACCAGGATCACTGCTCCCACTGCCCCCAGGATCCCATAAACCAGACTCTTCTGGGTGCCCCATTCACAGGTTTCTCCGCTATACCAGTGAGTTTCTGTGGTCAGGCAGCTGAGAATGGGAAGAAGAGGCAGGTGGAGAGAGAGTAATCCAGAGTCAGCTGGTGCCCCCAGCCTCCCAGCCTCAGAAGTGGGCTCTGACCCAGTGGGTATTTAGGGAAGAAAGGGTGAAGAAGAGGTTGCTAGGATATAGAGCAAGGCTTCCCGAAGACTATGTCCAGCTTCCATGGTCATGGTCTTTAAATAGACCCAACCTCCAGCACTGGGCCTTTAGGTTTTGCTTCCAGAAGTAACCCAGGACTGAGAACAGTTGGCCCAATTCTGGGACTCCCTTGGGCTGCACCCCAGGGACTTGAGGACCCAATAACAGCCTGTCCAACAACCCAGTCACCATCCTCATGTTCAGCTTACCTCTTAGTCAAGAAAAACAATCCCCATCCCTGATCCAGAGTACGTATTCCACTTCTGGAGCTCCTTGCCCCTGGGGATCCCCTTTCTAAGCCTTGGTCCTTTACTCCCCATGCTAGCTAGTGAATCCCTCTTCCAGGAAGCCTTCCCAGAATACTCAGGCTTTTGCATAATGTGTGACTCCAATCCCCACACCTGGTGCTCTAGCCAGTCTCCCTTCCTTTGCTTCAGTTTCCATTGGCCATGCCTTTCTTTGCTTTCATACTCCTGCAACTGGGTGATTATGGCTTTGCACCCTCCCCAGATAGGTGTGTGACATTATTTCCCCATTTCACCAGCAGAGGAAGCAAGGGCCTGTCCGCCCTGTGTGCCTGGGAGCTTCCTAAAGCAGGGGCCTCCCTTCTGCCTTCTCAGTGCCTTGTCACAGTCCCCAGCCTTGCTCAGCACAAAGAGGACATCTGGGAGGGCAGCTACTGAGCTGCCCACAGCCTGTTCTCATCCTGGCCCTGGGGCTCTGGCCATGCATTTGTCCCCCCAATTCCTTTGTGGCTGGGTGCTTTGGAGAGAGGTCAGGACCCGGTCTTGAGAAGTGGGGTCCAAGAGAAGAAGGGAGAAGGGGAGCAGCTGGTGGGTGGGGGTGGGTGGGGGTGGGGGGAGGGGTACTCACTAGCACTGAGGGCCACTGAGCTTTAGCTTGCACGTCCCAAAGTTGCAGTCCATGGAGGAATTGAAGCCGGGTGTGCAGGGGTTGATGCAGTTTGGCTTCTGATCCTTGTACTCTATTGAGAAGTACTTGGCATAGTTTTCCCCGGCTGCCTTCTTGCACTCCTCTGATGGAACATGGAGGAACAGCCAAGGTCAAGAGACTGGAAGTGCTTCCCTGCTCATCCCGGGCTCCCCAAAACCCACACCCCAGGTCACATACCTTCAGGGTTGTACTGAGTGACTGTAATGTTTTGCACCTTGGTGGCAGTGTTGTTGAAACACAGTAAAGCTGTGAAGGAGACACATAAAGCCCCTTTTAACCGGCTTGTTTAGCATCCTCAGTGGACAGAGGCGTGTGTAAGTGAGAGAGGGGAGTGGGGCTGTGATGGGGGAGGTAGGAAAACGGTCCCTGCAGGAGGGAAGCACCAGCCTCAGATCCAGCTCTCCAGAGAGGTGACCCACACAGTGTCCTGTCCATTCCCCTGGGTCTCTCTTCTTCCCTACCCACTTCTACCAAGGTCCCCACGCTTTGCTTAATAAATCATGCTAGCTCCGATTTTCTTGCAGATGCTACTGGCCTGTACTAAGCCTTTAACCTTGAAGAGACCACGGGATTGAATACACATGGGTACCTGGCTTTGCATCTTCCTTCAAATTCTCTGGAGCTGCCAGTCTGAGCAACAAACCTTGGGACACACTGAGCCCAGAACTCTCAGTCTCCTGCCTTCCCGGGGATGAAGTGGGTCAGAGGATGACAAAGGTTAAAGGCTCTTTGAAGACTACCCCCCATCTCCCTCTTCCTGGAAGTCTTGGGGTTTACCTGAGCACTGACTGTTGTTGCTTATTTGCTCACTGGTTACTTTCATGATTTTTTCCTCCACCTTCTGGGTGAGATTCTTGAAAACTTCCTTGTATTCTGGGATGAACTTGGTCTTCAGAAGGACTTCATGCTCCACCACCACACTGCCACTCCTGAGGCGAGAGGAGAAGATGCCCTCCCACGATCAGAACCGGCACTCACCTCCCCGACCTCTTCCCCAGGCAGGCTTTGCCCTCTTTGCCCCAGGGGAAGACAGAGCTGGGGAGAACTGGAAATGATGACTCCAGTATTTATTGAATGGACCTGCTGTTCCAGGCACCATGCTGGGTATCTCCCATGTGGAACCTCACATCAGCCTAAGGTTCGGGGAAGGCCTGGGTGGAGTCTCAGGAATGACAATGTCTCGAGAGAGTGGTGGAGTCTGAGGCTCGAGATCTCAAGGTGTCACTGGACATACCCAAGCAAGAAAACTGGGCAGCCCCTGGCAAGGCATCCTTAAGGGGCCTTTGGCCACAGGAAAAGAGATTGCACCAAGTACTTTTAGTGGGGTTCACGAATCCCTGGGGAATGGTGGTGAGCTGCAGGAGACCTGTGAACCTCTAAAACTGTATGCAGAATTTGAAGGTGCATAATGTATTTTTCTAAACACATGCATTTTTGCCTCTGATCCCCATAAGATTAAAATTCTGGTCAAAGTTCTCTCCCAACTCTAAAATTCTCTGCTTTCGACTCAGGAGAAGCCAGGGGCAATACCATCAAGAGAGCATGGTCACAGACATTTTCACATCTCCTTGCCTCCTTCCTGACTTTCCTCCTCCCTGACTCCAAATCTCCAGTTAGAGTAATTGATCTGCTGTGTTTCCAAAAAGGCACTGGAAATGCCTTTGAGTTAAGAAGCTCATATTCCAGAATGCAAGTGACTTCTTTCTCCGGAGTGGAGGTATTATTTGCACCCCAGTAACAAGTGTTTTCTGGATTTGAAAATACAGTTATAAGTTCAGTCTTCTTGGGCTCACAGTCCAAGAGTCCCATATACTGGAATTAAAAAAACCCTCTCCCCTTAACACTATACCCAGAGGCTGAAATAGAAATTTGCAGATTTAGGGGGATACTCGTTGGGGTTAGAAGGGACCAGCAATCTTCTGGTTCAAGGCCAATAAGGAAGTGGAGACCCCGAGAGGTGACCTTGATGGAGGGTCTCATGCACTGCACAGGCTCCACTGCTGTCCTTGTCTCCTATTTTGAGAGCTTCATTGAGGTCGGGATTGTGGGAGTTAGGAGAACAGGGATGAAATCCCGGCACTGCTCTTAAATAGCAGTGTGACCTTGGGCCAGTCAATTAACCTCACTGGGCTGCAATTTCCTCGCCTGTCAAACGAGGGACTAGACAGATGGCTCCCAGCTCTCTTCCTTGCATCTCTTCAGAGTAGTTGATGCGAGCAGGTGATCAGGGAGGGAGCCAGTGCAGGGCCGTGGCTGGCAAGAGGGTGGTCCGAGGGAGAATGACCTCAAAAGCTGTGTCCAGCAATGTGCTCAGCACCTGTGCTCCAAAGACCCCCTCCCTCACCCTCTCCCCTGAGAGACACAGAGCGCAGGAAGGAATCTGGCCTCACCTACAGAGAAGTCTGGCCTTGGAGCAAGCTCCTGGGGGCCAGGAGGAGAGAAAGGGAGAGTAAATTCTAAAACACAACCCTGCAGGCCTCACTCATGGGGTGTTAGGAGATCTCCACGGGAAAACGGATGGGAAACTATAATGGTTGGGGGCACAGTTACAATTATCTTTATAATGATGATGACTATTGCTTCCACTCCAAAGCCCCTCGTCCCAGGAGCCCCGTATACTCACGACAGCCTTGTGATGTTGACACCTTCGTACTCAGGGATTCCACTATAAACTTGATTCATCTGAAAAGCAAAGGGGGCCACCGTGTCATCCCAGAGCTCCTGCTCGGCCTTCTGTAGAGCCCCAGGGGAGGAGGGGCGGGGGACAGACCACCCCCCCTGCAGCTGCACTGGCACCCTGTCGAGGTCAAGTGGCCCCTGCCCAAGACCAGCCCCACTCCTGGGGGCCCCCTGCTGCCCACAGTGGAACCTTGCTTGGCAGGTCCTGAGGGCAGGGGTGAGCTGAGAAACCCGCATGTCCAACAATAAGAGAACGGCCCTCACTGCTTTCTCACCCCTTAGAGACCCCTCCCTGGCAGCAAGGAGTAGCTTGTGGGCACTTGCCCTCCCAGGCAGACCTGTTTGGTGAATGTCGCATTGAACTCCTGGAATACTGGAGAAGACCTGTTTTCTAGTTCTTTGGAGAACTCATGGTTGGTCACTGTCACTGACAATTCCACCTGGGCTGTGACAACCTCTGGCGGTGACTCTGTGTGGGGTGGGACACGGACACTGCTTACCGAGGGTGACGTCTGCCCTATGTTCCCAGCCGAGGACAGCCCCGAGCCCAACGATCTGCACCGGCTGGGGGAGTGACCCGCAGCCGCCCACCCCTGTGCCTCTGTCCCGGAGCTTCTAACTTCCTCACCAAAGTGCCCCCAGAGGGAGAAAAGAGCACGCCGCTCTCCTGATGGCTTCGGGATCTTATATTTTATTATAGAATCCCATGCACATTTTGCATTCTGCCCCATAATAGACTTATTTATTGTAAAACTTGGTGCCAAATTTGTATTTTGCTCCCAAATATATCTACTTTTAAACATTTGATTTTAATGTCATCACTTTCTATTCATGCAGAAATAAGTGACCGGCAAGGAGACAGGCCTGGGTGGGCATGGGGGTGAGGGTGGAGGGGCCCCAAGGTCTCGGCTCACCTATGTCGAGGTTATCCAACACCAGGTCACATCTCGGCCCGTAGAAGATGCTGACACACTGGCACTTGATTCCATCCCAGAAGCCGCCATTCTGGCACATGTCAACCAAGTACTGGCACCGGTCTCCAGTGTAGCTAGTGGGGCATTTGCATTTCTGACCATCCCAGTCCCCTCCATTGAGGCAGGTCACTGGAAGGGACAAGACCCCGCTCAGTCCCATGTTTGCACAGCACTTTACAGTGTGCAGTGAGCTTTCATAAACACCCTCTAATTTGATATTCTCAAGCAAGCCTGGGCTAAGCAGGAAGGTTAACATCATCCGTGGAGGTGGAGGCGACTATGAGACTTAGGTCATGCGGGGGGCCAGAGAGACCTAGCCTTGGCGTGTCCTCTTTCTGCATTCTTTGGTGAGGAAAGAGGAACCTGTTGTTGAGAGAGGTGGGGGACGACCCAGTCAGGGCCAAGGAAGAGAAAAGGGGGGCAGATTCTGATGGATAAATCTCAGTTCCAACAAGCTTGACCATGAGCCTTGTACCTGAGCTTCCAACACGTGCATCGGGAAAAACACAGGCTGGAAAGGATTAACCCTCAGGACTCTTCGTGATCCCTTTCTCTTATGCTGGGATGCTGATCTCGAAACTCTCGAAACTCTCGAAACTCAAGGGAGGAGTGTAGGTCTCAGTTTAAATAGATAGTGAGTGGCTATAGGCTGCTCTTAGATGCATGTGCACGTTAACCCGGAGAATCTGGAGAGAACAGAAAAGCTCTGTTCTCTTTGGCTTTTCTGGAAAATGGTGGTGCCTATGTAGACCAGCCTGCAAGGTGAGCTTTGCCAGGGAGGCACAGAAAGTGTGTGCAGGCCCCGTGCAGACCCACCTCGCCTCGGCCAGACTCGGGGAGTCAGTGCCATGCCCCGGGCAGGCACAGCACGCAGCCTTTGCCCATCAAGAAGGGGGCAGAGAAGGAAGGGCACAGGGTGACAGAAGCTGAAGAAGATTATTTTAAGGAAAAACAAGCAAAAATAAAGCGAGATTATGATGAGTAAAAATTTAACAAGAAAATCACAAAGATAGGTGGCAGAGGTCAGGGCAAAATTACAAGGGAACAAGTTCAAAGGAGATTCAAGGAAGAGCTTACCTTTGGTGGTTGGAGGATTCGTAGTGCGAACAGTGGGGGAGGTGATGATGGGACGTGCGGTTGAAGTTGCAGAGGAGGTAGGAGCTGGTGTGCTGGACTGCTTCGTGCTTGGAGATGGGGTTGGAGATGAGGAGGTGACAAACTCAGGGGGAATAGATGTGGCAGATGTTGCAGGAGAGCTGGAGTGATCGGGTACACCCACAGATGGTGTAGGGTGAGAAACAGAAGTTGGAGGTGTGTTAGCAGTGGAAGGGGAAGATACAAGAGGGGAGGGAGCAGAAGGAGAATTGACAGAGGTGCTGGGTTCAGGTGTCATAGTGAAAGATGTGGAGGTGTCAGATGGAGTTGCATTTGCCGTACTCCACACAGAAGTTGAAATAGATATGGTGGTGTAATCAAGAGTTGTAGGAAAAGAGCTGCTTTCAGTAGAGATGACAGTGTTAGAGCCAATGGGAGAAGCTGAAGAGGTGCTAAACCCAGAAGGAGGGGTCACAGAGGTGGTAGTATCACTAGCAGTACTTGAAGGTGTGTTAGATTCTGTAGGAGACGTCAGACGTGTGTTCGTGTCACCAGCAGTAGTTGTAGTTGAGCCAGGGGACATAGGAAATGTGACAGGGGTGCTGTACACATTAGCAGTAGGGGAAGAAGTGCCAGATTCTACTGGGGATGTCACAGGGGTAGGGGTGTCAGTAGCAGTCATTGAGAGTGTGCCAGACCCTGTTGAAGGAGTCCCAGGAGTGCTGATATCACTAAGAGCAGTGGAACGTGTGTCTGATGCTGTAGAAGTCAAAGGTGTGGTGATGTCACTACGAGTAGGTGAAAGTGGGTCTGTTTCCGTAGGGGATGTTGGAGGTGTGACCGTGTCATACTCAGATGTTGAAGGTACGACTTTATCTGTAGGAAATGTAAAAGTTGTGGTGGCATCCCTTGCAGTAGATGAAAGAATGCCAGCTTCTGTAGAAGATGTCGCAGGTGTGGAGAAGTCAGTAACAGCACTTGGAGAGGTACCAGTTCCTGGATGAGATGTCACAGATTTGGTGGATTCACTAAGAATAGTTGATGGTGTGATAGATTCTGTAGGAGAGGTTTCTCGTGTGCTCCTGTCACTAGCAGTAGTTGAAGGTGTGCCAGATTCTGCTGGAGATGTCACAAGAGTGGCAGTCTCGCTCTCGGTAGTTGAAAGTGTGGCAGAACCTGTGGTTGCTGTCACAGGGATGGTCATATCACTAGCAGATGTTGAAAGCATGCCAGATGGTGTAGGTGAAGTCACGGGGGTGGAGGTGTCACTAGCACCAGCTTCAGCAGAAGACATCACAGGAGTGGGGGGCTCACTAGCTGTACTTGAAGGTGTGTCAGCCTCAGTTGATGATGTCACAGAGGACACTGTGTTACTAGAAATACTTGACAGGTCGCCTACTTCTGTTGGAGTTGTCACAGGGGTGGCAGTCACACTAGCAGCATTTGAAAGGGTGTCTGTTTCCACAGGGGATGTTGCAGGTGTGACCATGTCATACTCAGATGTCGAAGGAACGACTGTATCTATAGGAAATGTAAAAGTTGTGGTGGCATCCCTTGCAGTAGATGAAAGAATGCCAGTTTCTGTAGAAGATGTCACAGGTGTGGAGAAGTCAGTAACAGCACTTGGAGAGGTACCAGTTCCTGGATGAGATGTCACAGATTTGGTGGATTCACCAAGAGTAGTTGATGGTGTGACAGATTCTGTAGATGTTTCTCGTGTGGTGGTGTCACTAGCAGCAGTTGAAGGTGTGCCAGATTCTGCTGGAGACGTCACAAGAATGGCAGTCTCGCTCTCGGTAGTTGAAAGTGTGCCAGAACCTGTGGTTGCTGTCACAGGGATGGTCGTATCACTAGCAGATGTTGAAAGCATGCCAGATGGTGTAGGTGATGTCACAGAGGTGGAGGTGTCACTAGCACCAGCTTCAGTAGAAGACATCACAGGAGTGGGGGGCTCACTAGCAGTACTTGAAGGTGTGTCAGCCTCAGTTGAAGATGTCACAGAGGACACTGTGTTACTAGAAATACTTGACACAGCTACTACTTCTGTTGCAGTTGTCACAGGGGTGGCAGTCACACTAGCAGCACTTGAAAGTGTGACTGTTTCCATAGGGGAAGTTGCAGGTGTGACAGTGTCATACTCAGATGTCGAAGGTACGACTGTATCTGTAGGAAATGTAAAAGTCATGGTGGCATCCCTTGCAGTAGATGAAAGAATGCCAGTTTCTGTAGAAGATGTCACAGGTGTGGAGAAGTCAGTAACAACACTTGGAGAGGTACCTGTTCCTGGACGAGATGTCACAGACTTGGTGGATTCACTAAGAATAGTTGATGGTGTGACAGATTCTGTAGGAGAGGTTTCTCGTGTACTCCGGTCACTAGCAGTAGTTGAAGGTGTGCCAGATTCTGCTGGAGACGTCACAAGAGTGGAAGTCTCGCTCTCGGTACTTGAAAGTGTGCCAGAACCTATGGTTGGTGTCACAGGGATGGTCATATCACTAGCAGATGTTGAAAGCATGCCAGATGGTGTAGGTGATGTCACGGGGGTGGAAGTGTCACTAGCACCAGCTTCAGTAGAAGACATCACAGGAGTGGGGGGCTCACTAGCAGTACTTGAAGGTGTGTCAACGTCAGTTGAAGATGTCACAGAGGACACTGTGTTACTAGAAAAACTTGACAGGGCGCCTACTTCTGTTGGGGTTGTCACAGGGGTGGCAGTCACACTAGCAGCAGTTGAAAGGGTGCCTGTTTCCGTAGGGGATGTTGCAGGTGTGACAGTGTCATACTCAGATGTCGAAGGTACGACTGTGTCTATAGGAAATGTAAAAGTCATGGTGACATCCCTTGCAGTAGATGAAAGAATGCCAGTTTCTGTAGAAGATGTCACAGGTGTGGAGAAGTTAGTAACAGCACTTGGAGAGGTACCAGTTCCTGGATGAGATGTCACAGATTTGGTGGATTCACCAAGAGTAGTTGATGGTGTGACAGATTCTGTAGATGTTTCTCGTGTGGTGGTGTCACTAGCAGTAGTTGAAGGTGTGCTAGATTCTGCTGGAGATGTCACAAGAGTGACAGTCTCGCTCTCGGTAGTTGAAAGTGTGCCAGAACCTGTGGTTGCTGTCACAGGGATGGTCATATCACTAGCAGATGTTGAAAGCATGCTAGATGGTGTAGGTGATGTCACAGAGGTGGAGGTGTCACTAGCACCAGCTTCAGTAGAAGACATCACAGGAGTGGGGGGCTCACTAGCAGTACTTGAAGGTGTGTCAGCCTCAGTTGAAGATGTCACAGAGGACACTGTGTTACTAGAAATACTTGACAGGGCGCCTACTTCCATTGGAGTTGTCACAGGGGTGGCAGTCACACTAGCAGCACTTGAAAGTGTGTCGGTTTCCACAGGGGATGTTGCAGGTGTGACAGTGTCATACTCAGATGTCGAAGGTACGACTGTATCTGTAGGAAATGTAAAAGTCGTGGTGGCATCCCTTGCAGTAGATGAAAGAATGCCAGTTTCTGTAGAAGATGTCACAGGTGTGGAGAAGTCAGTAACAGCACTTGGAGAGGTACCAGTTCCTGGAGGAGATGTCACAGAGTTGGTGGATTCACTAAGAATACTTGATGGTGTGATAGATTCTGTAGGAGAGGTTTCTCGTGTGGTGGTGTCACTAGCAGTAGTTGAAGGTGTGCCAGATTCTGCTGGAGACGTCACAAGAGTGACAGTCTCGCTCTCGGTAGTTGAAAGTGTGGCAGAACCTGTGGTTGCTGTCACAGGGATGGTCACATCACTAGCAGATGTTGAAAGCATGCTAGATGGTGTAGGTGATGTCACAGAGGTGGAGGTGTCACTAGCACCACCTTCAGTAGAAGACATCACAGGAGTGGGGGGCTCACTAGCAGTACTTGAAGGTGTGTCAGCCTCAGTTGAAGATGTCACAGAGGACACTGTGTTACTAGAAATACTTGACAGGGCGCCTACTTCTGTTGGGGTTGTCACAGGGGTGGCAGTCACATTAGCAGCAGTTGAAATGGTGTCTGTTTCCGTAGGGGATGTTGCAGGTGTGACAGTGTCATACTCAGATGTCGAAGGTACGACTGTGTGTATAGGAAATGTAAAAGTCATGGTGACATCCCTTGCAGTAGATGAAACAATGCCAGTTTCTATAGAAGATGTCACAGGTGTGGAGAAGTTAGTAACAGGACTTGGAGAGGTACCAGTTCCTGGAGGAGATGTCACAGAGTTGGTGGATTCAGTAAGAATAGTTGATGGTGTGACAGATTCTGTAGGAGAGGTTTCTCGTGTGCTCTGGGCACTAGCAGTAGTTGAAGGTGTGCCAGATTCTGCTGGAGACGTCACAAGAGTGGAAGTCTTGCTCTCGGTAGTTGAAACTGTGGGAGAACCTAGGGTTACTGTCACAGGGATGGTCATATCACTAGCAGATGTTGAAAGCATGCCAGATGGTGTAGGTGATGTCACGGGGGTGGAAGTGTCACTAGCACCAGCTTCAGTAGAAGACATCACAGGAGTGGGGTGCTCACTAGCAGTACTTGAAGGTGTGTCAGCCTCAGTTGAAGATGTCACAGAGGACACTGTGTTACTAGAAATACTTGACAGAGCGGCTACTTCTGTTGGAGTTGTCACAGGGGTGGCAGTCACACTAGCAGCACTTGAAAGTGTGTCTGTTTCCACAGGGGATGTTGCAGGTGTGACAGTGCCATACTCAGATGTCGAAGGTATGACTGTTTCTGTAGGAAATGTAAAAGTCATGGTGGCATCCCTTGCAGTAGATGAAAGAATGCCAGTTTCTGTAGAAGATGTCACAGGTGTGGAGAAGTCAGTAACAACACTTGGAGAGGTACCTGTTCCTGGACGAGATGTCACAGAGTTGGTGGATTCACTAAGAATAGTTGATGGTGTGACTGATTCTGTAGGAGAGGTTTCTCGTGTGCTCTGGTCACTAGCAGTTGTTGAAGGTGTGCCAGATTCTGCTGGAGATGTCACAAGAGTGGAAGTCTCGCTCTCGGTACTTGAAAGTGTGGCAGAACCTATGGTTGGTGTCACAGGGATGGTCATATCACTAGCAGATGTTGAAAGCATGCCAGATGGTGTAGGTGATGTCACAGGGGTGGAGGTGTCACTAGCACCAGCTTCTGTAGAAGACATCACAGGAGTGGGGGGCTCACTAGCAGTACTTGAAGGTGTGTCAGCCTCAGTTGAAGATGTCACAGAGGACACTGTGTTACTAGAAATACTTGACAGGGCGCCTACTTCCGTTGGAGTTGTCACAGGGGTGGCAGTCACACTAGCAGCAGTTGAAAGGGTGTCTGTTTCCGTAGGGGATGTTGCAGGTGTGACAGTGTCATACTCAGATGTCGAAGGTACGACTGTGTGTATAGGAAATGTAAAAGTCATGGTGACATCCCTTGCAGTAGATGAAAGAATGCCAGTTTCTGTAGAAGATGTCACAGGTGTGGAGAAGTCAGTAACAGCACTTGGAGAGGTACCAGTTCCTGGATGAGATGTCACAGATTTGGTGGATTCACCAAGAGTAGTTGAAGGTGTGACAGATTCTGTAGATGTTTCTCGTGTGGTGGTGTCACTAGCAGTTGTTGAAGGTGTGCCAGATTCTGTAGATGTTTCTCGTGTGGTGGTGTCACTAGCAGTAGTTGAAGGTGTGCCAGATTCTGCTGGAGACATCACAAGAGTGGAAGTCTCGCTCTCGGTAGTTGAAAGTGTGCCAGAACCTGTGGTTGCTGTCACAGGGATGGTCATATCACTAGCAGACGTTGAAAGCATGCCAGGTGGTGGAAGTGATGTCACAGAGGTGGAGGTGTCACTAGCACCAGCTTCTGTAGAAGACATCACAGGAGTGGGGGGCTCACTAGCAGTACTTGAAGGTTTGTCAGCCTCAGTTGAAGATGTCACAGAGGACACTGTGTTACTAGAAATACTTGACAGGGCGCCTACTTCTGTTGGGGTTGTCACAGGGGTGGCAGTCACACTAGCAGCAGTTGAAAGGGTGTCTGTTTCCGTAGGAGATGTTGCAGGTGTGACAGTGTCATACTCAGATGTCAAAGGTATGACTGTGTCTATAGGAAATGTAAAAGTCATGGTGACATCCCTTGCAGTAGATGAAAGAATGCCAGTTTCTGTAGAAGATGTCACAGGTGTGGAGAAGTCAGTAACAACACTTGGAGAGGTACCTGCTCCTGGACGAGATGTCACAGAGTTGGTGGATTCAGTAAGAATAGTTGATGGTGTGACAGATTCTGTAGGAGAGGTTTCTCGTGTGCTCCGGTTACTAGCAGTAGTTGAAGGTGTGCCAGATTCTGCTGGAGATGTCACAAGAGTGGCAGTCTCGCTCTCGGTAGTTGAAAGTGTGGCAGAACCTGTGGTTGCTGTCACAGGGATGGTCATATCACTAGCAGATGTTGAAAGCATGCCAGATGGTGTAGGTGATGTCACGGGAGTGGAGGTGTCACTAGCACCACCTTCAGTAGAAGACATCACAGGAGTGGGGAGCTCACTAGCTGTACTTGAAGGTGTGTCAGCGTCAGTTGAAGATGTCACAGAGGACACTGTGTTACTAGAAATACTTGACAGGGCGCCTACTTCTGTTGCAGTTGTCACAGGGGTGGCAGTCACATTAGCAGCAGTTGAAAGGGTGTCTGTTTCCACAGGGGATGTTGCAGGTGTGACAGTGTCATACTCAGATGTCGAAGGTATGACTGTATCTGTAGGAAATGTAAAAGTCATGGTGGCATCCCTTGCAGTAGATGAAAGAATGCCAGCTTCTGTAGAAGATGTTACAGGTGTGGAGAAGTCAGTAACAGCACTTGGAGAGGTACCAGCTCCTGGACGGGATGTCACAGATTTGGTGGATTCACCAAGAGTAGTTGATGGTGTGACAGATTCTGCTGGAGACGTCACAAGAATGGCAGTCTCGCTCTCGGTAGTTGAAAGTGTGCCAGAACCTGTGGTTGCTGTCACAGGGATGGTCGTATCACTAGCAGATGTTGAAAGCATGCCAGATGGTGTAGGTGATGTCACGGGGGTGGAAGTGTCACTAGCACCAGCTTCAGTAGAAGAGATCACAGGAGTGGGGTGCTCACTAGCAGTACTTGAAGGTGTGTCAGCCTCAGTTGAAGATGTCACAGAGGACACTGTGTTACTAGAAATACTTGACAGGGTGCCTAGTTCTGTTGCAGTTGTCACAGGGGTGGCAGTCACATTAGCAGCAGTTGAAAGGGTGTCTGTTTCCACAGGGGATGTTGCAGGTGCGACAGTGTCATACTCAGATGTCGAAGGTGTGACTGTATCTGTAGGAAATGTAAAAGTCGTGATGGCATCCCTTGCAGTAGATGAAAGAATGCCAGTTTCTGTAGAAGATGTCACAGGTGTGGAGAAGTCAGTAACAACACTTGGAGAGGTACCTGTTCCTGGAGGAGATGTCACAGAGTTGGTGGATTCACTAAGAAGAGTTGACGGTGTGACAGATTCTGTAGGAGAGGTTTCTCGTGTGCTCCCGTCACTAGCAGTAGTTGAAGGTGTGCCAGATTCTGCTGGAGACGTCACAAGAGTGGCAGTCTCGCTCTCGGTAGTTGAAAGTGTGGCAGAACCTGTGGTTGCTGTCACAGGGATGGTCATATCACTAGCAGATGTTGAAAGCATGCCAGATGGTGTAGGTGATGTCACAGAGGTGGAGGTGTCACTAGCACCAGCTTCAGTAGAAGACATCACAGGAGTGGGGAGCTCATTAGCAGTACTTGAAGGTGTGTCAGCCTCAGTTGATGATGTCACAGAGGACACTGTGTTACTAGAAATACTTGACAGGGTGCCTACTTCTGTTGGAGTTGTCACAGGGGTGGCAGTCACACTAGCAGCACTTGAAAGTGTGTCTGTTTCCATAAGGGATGTTGCAGGTGTGACAGTGTCATACTCAGATGTCGAAGGTACGGCTGTATCTGTAGGAAATGTAAAAGTCGTGGTGGCATCCCTTGCAGTAGATGAAAGAATGCCAGTTTCTGTAGAAGATGTCACAGGTGTGGAGAAGTCAGTAACAGCACTTGGAGAGGTACCAGTTCCTGGATGAGATGTCACAGATTTGGTGGATTCACTAAGAATAGTTGATGGTGTGATAGATTCTGTAGGAGAGGTTTCTCGTGTGCTCTGGTCACTAGCAGTAGTTGAAGGTGTGCCAGATTCTGCTGGAGACATCACAAGAGTGGCAGTCTTGCTCTCGGTAGTTGAAAGTGTGCCAGAACCTGTGGTTGCTGTCACAGGGATGGTCGTATCACTAGTAGATGTTGAAAGCATGCCAGATGGTGTAGGTAATGTCACGGGGGTGGAGGTGTCACTAGCACCACCTTCAGTAGAAGACATCACAGGAGTGGGGTGCTCACTAGCAGTACTTGAAAGTGTGTCAGCCTCAGTTGAAGATGTCACAGAGGACACTGTGTTACTAGAAATACTTGACAGGGCGTCTACTTCTGTTGGAATTGTCACAGGGGTGGCAGTCACACTAGCAGCACTTGAAAGTGTGTCTGTTTCCACAGGGGATGTTGCAGGTGTGATAGTGTCATACACAGATGTCGAAGGTACGACTGTTTCTGTAGGAAATGTAAAAGTCGTGGTGGCATCCCTTGCAGTAGATGAAAGAATGCCAGCTTCTGTAGAAGATGTCACAGGTGTGGAGAAGTCAGTAACAGCACTTGGAGAGGTACCAGCTCCTGGACGGGATGTCACAGATTTGGTGGATTCACCAAGAGTAGTTGATGGTGTGACAGATTCTGCTGGAGACGTCACAAGAATGGCAGTCTCGCTCTCGGTAGTTGAAAGTGTGCCAGAACCTGTGGTTGCTGTCACAGGGATGGTCGTATCACTAGCAGATGTTGAAAGCATGCCAGATGGTGTAGGTGATGTCACGGGGGTGGAAGTGTCACTAGCACCAGCTTCAGTAGAAGAGATCACAGGAGTGGGGTGCTCACTAGCAGTACTTGAAGGTGTGTCAGCCTCAGTTGAAGATGTCACAGAGGACACTGTGTTACTAGAAATACTTGACAGGGCGCCTACTTCTGTTGCAGTTGTCACAGGGGTGGCAGTCACATTAGCAGCAGTTGAAAGGGTGTCTGTTTCCACAGGGGATGTTGCAGGTGTGACAGTGTCATACTCAGATGTCGAAGGTATGACTGTATCTGTAGGAAATGTAAAAGTCATGGTGGCATCCCTTGCAGTAGATGAAAGAATGCCAGCTTCTGTAGAAGATGTCACAGGTGTGGAGAAGTCAGTAACAACACTTGGAGAGGTACCTGTTCCTGGAGGAGATGTCACAGAGTTGGTGGATTCACTAAGAATAGTTGATGGTGTGACAGATTCTGTAGGAGAGGTTTCTCGTGTGCTCCTGTCACTAGCAGTAGTTGAAGGTGTGCCAGATTCTGCTGGAGATGTCACAAGAGTGGCAGTCTCGCTCTCGGTAGTTGAAAGTGTGGCAGAACCTGTGGTTGCTGTCACAGGGATGGTCATATCACTAGCAGATGTTGAAAGCATGCCAGATGGTGTAGGTGATGTCACAGAGGTGGAGGTGTCACTAGCACCAGCTTCAGTAGAAGACATCACAGGAGTGGGGAGCTCATTAGCAGTACTTGAAGGTGTGTCAGCCTCAGTTGATGATGTCACAGAGGACACTGTGTTACTAGAAATACTTGACAGGGTGCCTACTTCTGTTGGAGTTGTCACAGGGGTGGCAGTCACACTAGCAGCACTTGAAAGTGTGTCTGTTTCCATAAGGGATGTTGCAGGTGTGACAGTGTCATACTCAGATGTCGAAGGTACGGCTGTATCTGTAGGAAATGTAAAAGTCGTGGTGGCATCCCTTGCAGTAGATGAAAGAATGCCAGTTTCTGTAGAAGATGTCACAGGTGTGGAGAAGTCAGTAACAGCACTTGGAGAGGTACCAGTTCCTGGATGAGATGTCACAGATTTGGTGGATTCACTAAGAATAGTTGATGGTGTGATAGATTCTGTAGGAGAGGTTTCTCGTGTGCTCTGGTCACTAGCAGTAGTTGAAGGTGTGCCAGATTCTGCTGGAGACGTCACAAGAGTGGCAGTCTTGCTCTCGGTAGTTGAAAGTGTGCCAGAACCTGTGGTTGCTGTCACAGGGATGGTCGTATCACTAGTAGATGTTGAAAGCATGCCAGATGGTGTAGGTAATGTCACGGGGGTGGAGGTGTCACTAGCACCACCTTCAGTAGAAGACATCACAGGAGTGGGGGGCTCACTAGCAGTACTTGAAAGTGTGTCAGCCTCAGATGAAGATGTCACAGAGGACACTGTGTTACTAGAAATACTTGACAGGGCGTCTACTTCTGTTGGAATTGTCACAGGGGTGGCAGTCACACTAGCAGCACTTGGAAGTGTGTCTGTTTCCACAGGGGATGTTGCAGGTGTGATAGTGTCATACACAGATGTCGAAGGTACGACTGTATCTGTAGGAAATGTAAAAGTCGTGGTGGCATCCCTTGCAGTAGATGAAAGAATGCCAGCTTCTGTAGAAGATGTCACAGGTGTGGAGAAGTCAGTAACAGCACTTGGAGAGGTACCAGTTCCTGGAGGAGATGTCACAGAGTTGGTGGATTCAGTAAGAATAGTTGATGGTGTGACAGATTCTGTAGGAGAGGTTTCTCGTGTGCTCCGGTCACTAGCAGTAGTTGAAGGTGTGCCAGATTCTGCTGGAGACGTCACAAGACTGGAAGTCTCGCTCTCGGTAGTTGAAAGTGTGGCAGAACCTGTGGTTGCTGTCACAGGGATGGTCGTATCACTAGTAGATGTTGAAAGCATGCCAGATGGTGTAGGTAATGTCACGGGGGTGGAGGTGTCACTAGCACCAGCTTCAGTAGAAGACATCACAGGAGTGGGGGGCTCACTAGCAGTACTTGAAGGTGTGTCAGCCTCAGTTGAAGATGTCACAGAGGACACTGTGTTACTAGAAATACTTGACAGGGTGCCTACTTCTGTTGGAGTTGTCACAGGGGTGGCAGTCTCACTAGCAGCACTTGAAAGTGTGTCTGTTTCCATAGGGGATGTTGCAGGTGTGACAGTGTCATACTCAGATGTCGAAGGTACGACTGTATCTGTAGGAAATGTAAAAGTCGTGGTGGCATCCCTTGTAGTAGATGAAAGAATGCCAGTTTCTGTAGATGTCACAGGTGTGGAGATGTCAGTAACAGCACTTAGAGAGGTACCAGATCCTGGACGAGATGTCACAGAGTTGGTGGATTCACTAAGAATAGTTGATGGTGTGACAGATTCTGTAGGAGAGGTTTCTCGTGTGCTCTGGTCACTAGCAGTAGTTGAAGGTGTGCCAGTTTCTACTGGAGACGTCTCAAGAGTGGAAGTCTTGCTCTTGGTAGTTGAAAGTGTGCTTGAACCTGTGGTTGCTGTCACAGAGCTGGTCATATCCCTAGCCGATGTTGAAAGCATGCCAGATGGTGTAGATGATGTCACAGGGGTGGAGTTGTCACTAGCACCAGCTTCTATAGCAGACATCACAGGAGTTTGGGGCTCACTGCCAGAACTTGAAGATGTGTCAGACTCAGCTGAAGATGTGACAGAGGACACTGTTTTACTAGATATAGTTAATGGGGTGCCTACTTCTGTTGTAGTTGTCACAGGGGTGGCAGTCTCACTAGCAACAGTTGAAAATCTACCAGAACCTGTGGTCAATGTCACAGGGATGGTGATATCACTTCCAGTTGTTGAAAATGTGCCAGATAGTGTAGGTGATGTCACAGGGGTGTTTGTGTCAGTAGGAGCTCTAGAAGGTGTTGTAGATGCTGTAGGAGATGTTACAGGGGTGTCAGTATCACTAGCAGTGGTTGAAAGTGTGCTAGAACCTGTGGTCAAAGTCACAGGGATTGTGGTGTCATTAGCAGCTGTTGGAAGCATGCCAGATGGTGTAGGTGATGTCACAGGGGTGATCCTGACACTGGTAGTAATTGAAGGTGTGTCAGCCTCATCCAGGGTAGTCACAGAGGAGACTGTGTTACTAGAAATACTTATAGCTGTGCCTAGTTCTGTTTGAGTTGTCACAGGGGTGGCAGTGTCACTAGTAGTAGTTGAAATCGTGCCAGCCTTCATAGGAGACATCACATGGATGTCTGTGTCACCCATAGGCATTGAATCTGCGCCAGATTCTGTTTTAGACATCACAGGGGTGGTGGTGGCACTAGAAGAATTTGAAGATGTACCATCCTCCATAGGAGGTTTCACAGGAGTGGCAGTGTCCCTAGCAGTTGTTGAAGTTCTGCCATTTTCTATAGAAAACATCACAGTTATTTTTGTGTTATCTGTAGCTGTGGGAGACCTGTTCATTCGAGTAGACATTCCTACATTGTATTCTGCACTATTAATTTTTGTACTTATTGTAGTCTTTGTTGAGTTAATGCCCTTAGTAGCCTCTTAAGAATAATTTTCATTCTCAGTAAAATTTGGCTTCAAGGTTTTTCTGTGAAGTGAAGCTATTTGCAGGAATGTTGGTGTCAGAATCCATTTTCAGAAGTGACCTGTACCGGTGTGTTCCAGATGTAGCTGTTCCCTCTTGCTCTACATTCTAGGGTGCTATGAGCCTGGCTAGCATGGGTCCCTCCACCCATGAAGCATCTTTGAAAGGGTCTGAACCCAAGGGCTGTAGAATATGGTTATTATCCCATTTTAACCTTGGCCAGATGTCACCCCTGTCGTTTGCAGGAGTGCCCCTTCCAGCATCCCCAGGGCTGCTATTGCCTCACCTGTGTGATTGCTCCTCAACAGCTGCTCGCACTGGGTGTCACAGGGGTCCTCTCTGGGGAAACGCCCTCCCCCATCCCAAATAGAACTGTCCTCGCCGAGGTCTGCAAGAGAGAACGGAGGGGTTATTCTCCTAGCACTGTAATACTCCCTTCCAGTCTTGGGGTTCTTCATTCTCAAAACCTCTGTGAGTTCCTGCTGGACTCACACCCCAGTCTGGAAAGGGTCTTGGCTCCCTGACCAGCTTTCCCTTTCAGACTAGAAGCCAGGTATCTGGGTCTAGTCCACCATAAAAGAGAAGCCAGAAAGCTGGAGGGGATGACCCAAGATCCTACAGATCTTGGGGATGTGGGGTCATGTCAAATTGTGCTGGTGTCGGAAAGGGGTGCCTGCACCAGTTCAGGAGTCAGATTTCAGGGCAGTAAATATTTACACGTCACTAAGTCCTCTCCAGTGGAATGTGAGCACTATTGATGAGTGCCATTTCCAAGGTTAGTCCATAAAATGCCCCTCGTGGTTATGTTTACTCTTCCCTTCTACCTGTGAAAGGCAGAAGGAAAGAAGTACCAAGGGTTGAGGTGAAGCTTCAAGAAGCTTCAGGAATGAAGGAACCTAAATCCCTGAGCCATCCTGAAGGAAAATACCTTCCAACCAGGAACATTTGCCTGGTAGTGTTACATGAGCAATTAACATAACTTCTATTGTGTTTGCACCATTATATATTTGGGGCATATTTGTTACAGCAGATTCAAAAATATCCTAATTAACACAGTGGGAACTTCATTTAATCCCAAAAACATACAGGATTACTCCTGTCATCTTTAAGAAATTCAAACACATCATATTCATATGTTTGTATTAAAGAATAGTTTCTTATTTGGGACTTAGTATACTTGAGTTGTTCAAGAAAATTTGGCCTTTTAGAATAGTATGCCACCCTTGTAGTTGTAATTTAAAATATATCATTGATGAATTGGCTTAGACTTGTGATTTTACATAGAAATCTTGCTAAGGTAGTAAACAGTAGTAAAACATTTAAGAGAACTTAGAACTCACTACACTTAACACATTTAATTTATTAGATTTATAGAATTACTTAGGATCTTGAAAAGTTTTTTAAAATATGCATTCATTTTATTAGATTTATGGAGTTTTTAAATAGTTGGAAAAGTTTTGTTTCTTAATCAGACTACTGAAGTCTTTAAACAAGAAATAGAATATATTAATTTTATAAATGCAGTTTAAATGAATTTAATCAACCAAGTACGTAAAAGAAATTAAACACTAATCAAAAGCCCTCATAAAAGTGAATGCTGGATGTCTCCTTCCAGCCAAGATTGGGTCACAAGGATCAGACTTTCTCCTTCTACCTGAAATAAAGCAACAATAACAGCAGCAGCAAAACACAACCACATAACCATAATAAAGAGATGAAATGATGATTTGCAAGATGCTGGATAGCAGGCAATGAAGGACAATGGCTCCTGAGAGATGGCAAACAAATGGCATGAACCAGTGTGCTGACATGAGAGAGTTTCCAAGCAGCAGTGCAGGGAGGGTGAACCCAGGTAGAGACCAGAAGATCACTTGAGTTAAGGAGATGCAACTGAGAGTCTGGGGAGACCAAAGCAGCTCGAGTTCACAGAACAGTTACTGGAGAGGAGAGAGGTGCACAGAGAGTTCCCCGGAGACCTGCAGAATGTCTTCCTTGAGTATGAAGTACAGTACTGATCAGCACATGCTTATGAGAAAACTATAGAAGGCTAGGGGGAGACCATCTGAAAATATTGGAGGGAACAGAGCCTGGCTCTCTCGCAGGAATGGGAGCAGGGCTTGCTAGACCAGCTAGACTGAAAAAACTCATAATTCACAGGGCATTAGGTAGAGTACCCTTGAAAAAAGGATTATGTCCTTAAACATAATCCATTCCTGTGAGTGTGAACTCATTGTAAGTAGGTCCTTTTGATGAGGTTACTTCACTTAAGGTGTGGCACAAATCAGTCAGGATGGGACTTAATATTATTATTGGAGTCCTTTATAAGAAGAATGAAATTCAGGCAGATAGAGAGAAAGTCATGGGAAACAAGATGCTGAAGGTCAATGGAATCCAGAAGACAAGAGAGAGGTCAGGTGAGGCTGCCATGTGCCTTGCCTTATGACAGAGGAGCCCAGGACCAAGGATCACCAGCAGGCAGCCCCAGAATGTGAACCTTCAGGAAGATAGCATTGCCCTGAATGATGCCTTGATTTGAATTTTTCCTAGCCTCAAAACCATGAATTAATAAGTTCCCATTGTTTAAGTCAACCCATTGCATGGTATTTAATTGAGCAGCCAAGGAAATGAAAACAAATACTCAGGAAGGTCTTATTTCAGCAATGGAGAATAACCAGCCCTAGATTAAGCATTTCTCTAAACCTATCCAAAAAGTCATAAAAGAAAGATCTGAAAAGATCAAACTGTTTCCAACTAACCTAACTGCATCCCAGAACAAGTCTCAAGATTTATGGGAACACAAAAATATCCAGCACGCCTCAGAGTAAAATTCACAATGTCTGGCTTCCAATCAAAAATTACCAAACCATAAAGAGGAAAGAAAATATGATCCATAATTAGGAGAATAATCAATCAGCTGAAACCAACCTAGAAATGACACAGATATTAAAATTATCAGAGAAAGACATTAGATCAGCCATTATAATTGTATTCCATAGGTGTGAAAAGTTAAGTAGAGCCATGAAAGATATTTTTTAAAGACCTAAATTGAACTTCTAGAGATAAGAACACACCTGAAGGGTTTAAGGGCAAATTGGGCATTGAAGAAGGGAAAAATGATGAATTTTATGGCATAGTAATATAAACTATCCAAACTGAAATTCAGAGAGAAGAAATTGTCTTAAAATAATTAAAATATCTTCAGTGAGCTTCGAGACAACATTAAGCAGCTGAATATATGGGCAACTGGAGACCCCAAAGGCAAGGAAAGGAGCGGAAACAAAAAATATTTGTAAAAATAATGGCCCCCAAGTTTCCAAATGACAAAACCTATAAATCTGCAAATTCAAGAAATTCAAAAACCCCAAACACAAGAAACATGAAGAAAACTATACCAAAGAACGTAGTAGGTGATGTTCAAAATCACTGATAAAAAGAAAATCTTGAAGCAGCCAGAGAAAAATGGTATGTTGCATACAGAAGAACAAAGGCAAGAATGGCATCAAACTTCTTGTCAGAAGCAATGCAAATGAGAAGACAGTGGAGCAACTTCTTTAAAGTACTGAAAGAAAAAACTGTTAACCTAGAATGCTATGAACCAGCAAAAATATTTTTCAAGACTGAAAGTGAAATAAATATGTTTTAAGACATACCAAAAGCTTAAAGAATTCATCACCCACAATTCAGGAAATGATAAAGGAAGACCTTCAGGCAGAATGAAAGTGAAAACAGTGGAAATCAGGATCTACACAAAGAAATGAAGAACACCAAAACTGATACCTATCAGGGAACTATATAAGGTGTTTATCTTATTATTAAAAACTTTTAAAAAGAGAATTGAGTGTTTAAATGAAAATGATAATGTATTATGGGATTTGTAATGTGTGTAAAAGTAAAATGCGTAACAACAATGGTATAAAGGCCAGAAAGGAGAACATGAAGGTACACCATTTTAATGTTCTTATATTATTCACAAAGTGGTTTAATACCACCTGAAGGTAGAAGATGATGAGTTAAACCCAAAAGTAACTTAATGTAGCAAAACAGTTATATCTAATAATCCAACAAAGGAGATAAAATGGAATGATAAAAATACTCTATAAAATACCCCATTAATCCAAAAGAAGGTGGAAAAAGAGATGGTGGGGGCAAAGAACAGATGGACCAAAGAGAAGATAAATAGTAAGACGATAGACTCAAACTAAGCATATGGATTACATTAAATGTAAATAGCTAAACTCACCAAATAAAAGGCACAGATTGTCAGATTAGATTTAAAAAGCAAGACCCAACATTATACTGCCTACAAGAAATGCACTCTAAATATTAACACACAAATAGATTTAAAATAAAAGAAGGGGGAAAGATACACCATGCTACGAAGAGTGAAAAAAAAAAAAAAAAAAAGCTGGAGTGGCTATATTAATATAAGACAAAGTACAACCCAAACCTGTATACACCTAAAAACAGAGTTTCAAAATACATGAAGCAAAAACTGATAAAATGGAAAGGAGAAATAGACAAACTCAAATTATGGTCAGAGATTTCAATATCTTTCTTTCAGTAATTGATAGAATAAGTAGGCAATCAGTAAAGATATAGCAGACTTGAACAAGACCTGTTTGACATTTATAATGATAGCAGAATACACATTCTTCTTAAGTGCATGTGGATCCTTCACCAAGATAGAGCATATTCTGAAGCTGAATCTGAATAAATTTAAAAGAATTCAAGTCATAAATGATATGTTCCCAAGCCACAGTAGATTTAAATTAAAAATCAATAACAGATATATCTCTGGAAAAACTAAAAATATTTGGGAACTAAATAATACACATTTAAACAACCCATGGATCAAAGGAGAAATCAAAAGAGAAATGAGAAACTATTTGGGGCTGAATACAAAATGAAAACCAGGACCAGGACTAAAGTGAGGCAAGTTAGGTACCTAGGGTGCAAAATTTAAGAAGGCACTCACTTTTAGATCCCAACACCACACTAGCACAACCCTGAGAGTGAGTGCCTCTGTAAGAATGAGGCACCTAGGGCTTAAAATTTAAGAAGGCATTCACTGTCAGTCCCTCATGAAAATAAAACATGTCAAAATCTGTGGGACGTTGCTAAAGCAATACTTAGAGGGAAATTTATGCTACTAAATGCCAATATTAGAATGGAAAAAAAAAGCTCAATCAATGATCTGAGCTTCCATCTTCAGAAAACAGTAAAAGAAGAGCAAACCAAACCTAAATTAAGCAGAAGAAAGGAAATAAGAAAGATCAAAGCAGTACTCAATGAATTAGAAAACAGAAAAACAACAGAGAAATAAATAAAACCAAAAGCTGTTCTCTGAGAAGATCAATAAAACTGATAAACCTCTAGCCAAACTTCTGAACAAGAGAAAAAGAGAGAAGACACAAATTACCAATCTCAGGAATTAAAGGGATGACCTCAATACAGATTCTATAGATATTAAAAGGGAATTTTATAAACAACTTTATACCAATGAATTTGACAACTCAGATGAAATGAACAAATTCCCTGAAAGGCACAAACTACCAAAGCTCACTCAAGAAGAAATAGATTACCTCAATAGCCCTATATCTATTCAAGAAATAGAAATTGTAGTTTAAAAGTCTTCCCACATGTAATATTATTCATCTGTGAAAGTGAATAAAGTTTTGATATATACTACAACATGAATAGAACCTTGAAAATATTTTGCTGAGTGAAATAAGCCAGACACAAAGTTACAAATATTGTATGAGTCTACTTATATGAAATAGCTAGAATAAGCAAATTCATAGAGGCAGAAAGTAGATTAGCAATTACCAGGGGCTGGGGGGAAGGGAAGTGGGTAGTTATTTCTTAGAGTTTCTGTTTTGGGTGATGAGAAAGTTTTGGTAACTGTTAGTGGTGACAGTAGCACAACATTGTGAATGTGTTTAATGGCACTGAATTGCACACTTAAAATGGTAAGAATGGCAAATTTTAGGTTATATATATATATATATGCTATCATAATAAAAAATAATTAAAATATTTTTTAAATCTTCCCATAAGAAAGCACCAGGGACAGGTAGTTTCACTGATAAATTCTATCAAACATTTAAGGAAAAATAATACCAATTTTATACAAACTCTTCCAAAAAATTGAAGCAGAGGAAATACTTCTCAACTTATTCTAGGATGCTAGTATTACTTTGAAACCAAAACCAGACAAAGATATTGCAAGAAAAGAAAACTACAGGTCAAATATTCTTCATGAACATAGATGCAAAAATTCTAGACAAAATTTTGGCAAATTGAATTGGACAATATATTAAAAGGATAATATACCATGACCAAGTGAGGTTTTTCCTGTGAATGCACTATTGGTGTAACATTTGAAAATCAGTTGATGAAATTCTCCATATTAACAAACTAAAAAAGAAAAACCATATGATCATCTCAACAGACACAGATAAAACACTTGAAAAATAAATCCAACATCAATTCCTGATTTAAAAAAAAACAACTCTCAGCAAACTAGAAATAGAAGGAAACTTCATCAGCCCAATAAAGGTCATCTACAACAACTTAAAATTAATGGTAAAAGGTTGAAGGTTTTGCTCCCTAAAATCAGAAACCAGACAGAGGTGCCTACTCTCACCAGTTCTGTTCAACCATGCACTGGAGGTTCTAGCCAGTGCAATTGGGTAAGAAAAAGAAAAAGAAATAAAAGGCAGCCAGGTTAGAAAGGCAGTAAAATTGTCTTTGTTCACAGACAAAAGGATCATCTATGTAGAAAATCTGATGCAATCTATGAAAAAGCACTAGCACTGATAAGTGAATTTAGCAAGGTTGCAGGATACAAGATCTTTATGTAAAAGCTAATTGTATTGCTATGTACTACCAACAATCAGAAATTGAAATTAAAAATGCCATTTACAATAGCATAAAAATATGAAATGCTTAGGGATAAACCTGACAAAATGTGAAAGATCTGTTGTGATGGTTTATTTCATGTGTCACCTTGGCTAGGTGATGATGTCCAGTTGTTTGGTCAAGTAAGCACTGGCCTGATTGTTAATGTGAGGGTATTTCATAGATAGATTTGCATCTATAATAGTCGATTGCATCTACAATCAATGAAGGAGACTGTCCTCAGCAATGTGGGGCATCTCCTCGTCCAATCAAATGGAGGTTTTAAAAGCCAGAACTAAGGATTTCAGAAATCAGAAAGAATTTCTGCCTCAACTTCAGACAGCAAGCTGCCCCCGGGGAATTCACACTCAACTTCAGTATCACCTTTATCAGCAAACTCTGTTGGTTTTGTTTCTTTGGAGAAAACTGCAAAATATTGCTTATTAAAGAAAACCTGAATAATGGAGAGAGATGCCTTGTTCATGGATCAGAAGACTCGGTCTTGATGTCAATTCCCCTGCAAATTTATCTGTAGATTCAACACAATCCCAATAAAAATCCAAGCAGGTGTTTTATTTATTTATTTATTTTTTTAGAAATTGACAAGCTGATTCTAAAATTCATCTAGAAATACAAAGGATCAAGAATCCTTTCAAAGCCAAAACAACTTTGAAAAAGAACAACAAAGTTGGAGGGCTAACACCTGATTTCAAGAACTATTATAAATCTACAGAAATCAAAACAATGTGATATTGGTGTAAATATAGACAAATAGAACAATAGAATTTAAAAGAGTCCAGAAATGAGCCTACACATGTATAGACAACCGATTTTTGACAAAGGTACAAAAGCATTGTGGTGGCCAAGGGACAGCTTTTTGAACAAATGGTGTGGGAATAATTGAATGTCCACAAGTGAAAAACAAAACCCCCTAAAAACAAACAACTAACTCAAAAAGGATCATAGACCTAAATATTAGGTCTGAACTATAAACATTTTAAAAGAAAACATAGGAGAAAATTTTTGTGACCTTAGGTTACACAAAGATTTCTTAGATACAGCACCAAAAGCATAATGCATCACAGAAAACATTGATAAATTGGACTTTGTCAAAACACATTGTTAAGAGAATGAAAAGACAAGCCACAGACTAGGAACTACCTTTGCAAAGTAGATATATGATAAAGGACTTGTAACTAAAATATTTAAAGAACTCTCAAAACTCAACAATAAGAAACTATACATCCAATTTTTTAAAAAATGCTTGGAAGATTTGAACAGACACTTCACCAAAGAGATGGCAGATAAATTCATGAAAGATGCTCTATGTCATTAGTCATTAGAGAAATGCAAATTAAAAACACAATGAAATACCACTATAGGCCTATTAGAAGGGTTAAAATAAAAAAGATTGGCCATACCAAGTGTTGGTGAGGATTTGGAGAAACTGGAACTCTCAGTTGCTGCTGGTGAGAATGTAAAATGGAACAATCACTTTGGAGAACAGTTTGTCAACTTCTTAAAGTTTAACATAGACCTGGGATATGATCCAGCCACTCTAATCCTTGGATATTTACTCAAGAGAAAAAGAAATATATGTCTACACAAAGACTTGTAGGCAAATGTTCACAGCAGCAATATTTGTAATAACAAATAATGAAGAGCAACACAAATGCTCATCTGCAGGTGAATGGTATATCCAAACGAAATACTACATAAATAAAAAGGAATGACCTATTACACAACTACACAGATGAATCTCAAATGAGTCATGTTGAGTGAAAGATGTCAGATAAAAACGAGTACATACTATATGATTTCATTTACATAAAACTCTAGAAAATGCAAACTCTTCTCTAGTGATAGAAAGCAGATCAGTGGTTACTTATTACAGGATGAGGAGGAGCAGGAAGGAGGGATTACAAAGAGGAATGAGAAAACCCTGGGGGTGATGGATATGTTCATTATCTTGATTGGGATGACGGTTTCACAAGTGTATAATATGCCAAAACATCAAATTGTTTGCTTTGAATATGTGCAATTTATTATGTCAATTATACCTCAACAAACCTGTTTTTTTTTTTTTTTTCAGAAGAAGCTGCTAAATTTTCATAGCCAGATAAATAGAATAATAAGGTGTAAAAGCTTAAGGAAGAACTAGGGTTTTGAGTTTATGACTTTAATAATGTGACTATTACTTTATAAAACCAAAGTAGCTATAGAATTCTCCTTTCAGTCCTCCAAAGTCCTCCTAGGGTCATGAAAAAAAAAAAAATCATACTGGTAGTAACACTTGTGAGATTTTCCAGCGTAGGTCATGCCCCTTGATAGGTGCTTTAAAAACACTTGATAGAAGGCCTTGGTCTAATTCTAGGGTGGGAACAGAAGAGAAGGGATTCGGCCAAGTTCCTGGTGGGGTGTTGACCGACGTCAGAACATTCTTGACGTCAGTCCTGCCTTCTGGAATATCCAAGCCTGAAGGCCCTTCCCACCCACCTCGCCCCCTCTCCCATCCCCCATGAGTGGCCGGCCAGTCACCGGCCCTGCAGGATGTTAGAGATGGGCCTGAGAAGCCTGGGGGCAGGGGTCATGCAGAGGATGCAAGAGGAGACCCAGGTGGAGGCAGATTCAAATGTGGGGACAGTGAGACACCGGACAGAGCCACGGAGAGATGCAGGGAACGGGGAAGCTCGCCGACTGGCGGCAGAGAGCTAAGACATCACTTCTTAAATTTGCAATGAACTTCAGGGTTTACATCCTTGCAACATCTATATGGATTAAATGGTACAGATACTATTATCCTAATTCCACCAAGGATGAAACCAAGATTCGGAGAGAAGGGTTGAATTTCCATGATATGTTGGGCACTGTGTCAGGGGAAACAGATGATTTGGTTACAAAGAGAAAAAAAAGGAGGTGAAAGCAAAGATACACATGTAGACATACATAAAATAACTATGTAATTATAAGGTCATTGCCATTTACGGAGTGCTTAGGCACTTTTGTAACCCCCATTTTCCAGATGAGGAAATCAGGACTTAGAAAGGTGAGAAACTTGCCCAAGACCCACAGTGAGCAAATGGGGGAGCCAGGACCCCAGATCGTCCATTGCCTCAGCCTGGCAAGATGCCCGCCCGGCTTAAAGCTGACCGGGAACCTCTTCAAGGCCAGCACTTGAACCCCTGAGGTTGCTGGGGTCAGGCTCGCAGCCTGCAGACTGGGTTCACTTTGAAGTTATGACTGAACCTCCAGGGGTTGCTCCTCTCCATCTGGGGGGCGATTCCATTGCATTTCAGTGCTGAGTTCAATTTGCTGCTTTCTGAGACCACTTTTTTTTAAACCTCTCCTTCCTGTCTTCGCAGTGAAACTCCCTGAAAGAGTTTTGTTGCCTCCGTTTGTTCCTCCCTTCATTCTCCCACCTTTGCCGACCGTCCTCTACCTGAGGGCTCCAGGCACCTCCATGCTGGCAAAGCCAGAGGCTGCTCCCTGCCCTCATTGTGCTCAACTTCTCAGCAACATCTGGCTCAGTTGACACTCCACCCCCCCACTTCCTTATTCTAGAAGAGAAAATAATAGGGGTTGTTGGGGGGATAATTAATGCATGTGCATAGGACAAGACCTGAAAGGTAAAAAGGCATACACTGAAAAAAAAAAAGTCCTTCTTCCTCCCCTTTCTCCTAATTCCCAGGCTCAAAAGCAACCACTATTACAGGTTTCTAGTGAATGCTGCCAGAGCTATTACATACATCTATAAGCACCTAAAAAAAAAACCAAACAAAAACACACATGTCCACCTGGGTGTATGTCTTAACTTTTCTCACTTCATCTCTCGGACATCCTTGGCAGCACCTGTTAAGCTGCCTGCTTCTTTTGGATGACTGCAGTGTTCTGTGCTGTAGACGTTCCGTCACTCATTTATTCAGACTTCTAGAGATGGACATTTAGGCTGTGTGTAGGAGGATTTGGGGCCACCACCATGTCTGACCCCTGGTGTTATTTCCATGAATAGATTATGTTCCATGGCAAAAGGGACTTTGTAGGTGTAATTTGTTGTTGACTTTCAAATAGAAAAATGATCATGGGTTATCTGTTGGGCACACGGAAGAAGAGGGCAGCAGAAGAGGATGCCGGGGGAATTCAGGACATGAGGCGGGGCCAGGGCTGGAGGGGGCTGCGAGGTGAGCTGAATTCTATCAAACAACCTGAGCCGAGTTTGGAATCAGAATCCCGGGCACCGCCTCCAGAAAGAAGCACAGATCTGCTGGCACTTTGATTTCCGCTGCCTGGACCCCAAGTGGAGAACCCAGTTGAATCATGCTTTGCCCAGACTTCTGACTCACGGAAACTGTGAGATTACCAGTGGGGGCTGTTTTAAGGGATGAAGTTCGTGGGACTTGTTCACAGGCAGCAACAGAAAAAGAGGATCTTGTTATTTGCTACAGTTCCTGCTTGTATCTTGGATGCGTGACCTTGTATGGCTGTGTGTGTCTATTTCTAGAGTAAACTCCTAAATATGGAAACTGCTGGGTGAAACAGCAGAAACACTTTATATTTTATTACATCTTTCTAAATGGTCCTTAGAGAGAGGCAGTCACACTCCTTCTACCCCTGTGACTTTAACTGTCACTCCTGCCCTCACTACTTAGCGTGCTCTTTGACTTTCTGATGCTCGGTAATCTAATGGGTTAAAGACGGCATCCTTTTGTAGTTGGAATTTTTATCTTTCACCCACACTGCCTCCTTGAAAGTTCTTCTCCCCTAAGCTTCTGAGTTACCGTGCTGTTTTTTTCCCATCTCTTGGGCAATTCCTTCTGGGCTTTCTTTGGGGCATGGTGACATGCCGCTGCCCCAAGAGCTCCTACTTCCCCATCCGCCCTCCTTTCCAGGATGAGCTCATCCAGCCCCACGGCCTTAAATGCCACCTACGTTCGGGTGACTCCTGGCCTCCCCATTGGACAACAGGCTTGTCATTCCCGTCTTCAACTCAACATCTCCAGGTGATGGCAGTTAGGCCTATCAGCTGCAACTTGTCCAAAACAGAACTCCTGGTTTCCCTCCTAGACTGTTCAAAATATGCCACCAGCTGCCTGAGCCCAGCATCTTGGGAGTCATCTCTTTCCCCTCTCACCTCCCAAATCCTCTCCATCAGCCACGCCTGTTGGTTCCTCCCACAAAGCCTATCCTGAATGCGTCCATTCTCTCTATTTCTCCTGGAAACCCTGGGTCTGTGCTCCTAAAATTCCTACCCAACGTCCTACCGTGACCTCCCCCAATTGCTCTCTCTGCTTCCCCGCTGGCGCCTCCCCACAATCAATTCTCCACAGCCCTGCTGGAGTGATCTCTTTAAAATACACATTTTCTCATGTTACCTGCATGCTTTAAACCATCCATGGCTTCCTTTCACCTTAAACCACACTCAAAACCCCTGAGCTCAACCTACAAGCTCTCTGCCCTCCTCCTAGCACTCTCTCCAACCACGCGGGAATAATTTAAAAGTAATGGAATCATTATTTTTAAATAGTGGAAAATTAGAATCATTTCAGTGATCATGAAGTTGTATCTTCAATTTAAAAGTAATTAGAATCCAAAATAACCTCAAAAGCAGATAAGGTTGCTTTAAAAATAAAACACATAAAAGTGGTTAAGTCATCCTGGAGTGTACCAAAAGTAGAAGAGATGAAGAAAATTCGCTGGAAGTATTCATTCTCGAATCGATTTCTTTCCAACAGTTGTTTGCTTAGAGCTGGAGTCGAAATTTTTTCAATTATGGAAACACTGAAAATGTTTTGGATTTAAAAAAAAAAATACTTTTCTTGCACCTTTTTGTCAGTTTGACATCTTTCTACGTAAAAAGTTGAAAAAAAAATTAAAGAAATATACACATCAAAATGGTAAAAGAAAGTCTCCCAACCGACACTCCCCACAACATTCTGTGAGACAACACTGCTTAGAGACAAATTTAACCATTTGCAAAGGCATCTCTGTGAGGCACCCAAATGACCACTGCAGTAAGTAGGGGAAAAACCTGTGGCTGGGAATGTATTTTTGGATCAATTTTTGGAGGTCAATTTAAAAGATTGGATTTGTTTTAAATCAAGTCCTTAGAGCCAGGGCTGGCCACCCAGGGCCCCGTGACCAGGAGGACTCCTCACTTTGGCTTAAGGCTCAGCTATTGTCTTGAAATTCTCCATAATCTCTGAGCAAAGGACCCCGCATTTTCGTTTTTCACCAGGCCCTGCAAATACGCAGCCCTAGAACGGTGAGGGGCTCCGGGCCCATCATCTCGGCCGTTACGTGGCCTGAGGTCACTCAGGTAGCGAGGCGTGGGTGGCGGCTGGGGCCAGCCATCCGGGCCAGCGCAGTTCCCGGGGTGCGTGGCAAAGCTGAGCGATGAAGACCAGGAGTGGTTCCCGGGCTCAAGGCCGCCGGCCTGGTTGCAGGCTTTCCTGACACCAGCCCATCCCTGGGCATACTTGCCTCCGGGAAGTAAGTCAGGGCAGCTCTCAGAGTCCAAGGGTTAACATCGTCTGGAACAGAAAGTTCTACCTGGTGGGCTGTGCAGGATTGCAGGCAGGGCTGGGCTACATCTGTCCAAGTCCTGAAAGCCCCCCTTGCAGCTGGTAAACAGTCGCTGCCCCTCAGTGCCCCTGATCTCAGGGGCCCCAGATCCTCTTCTTGGACCTCCTGAACCTACCCATGTCCCAACAGCAAAAGGGTCAATGACCAGCCCAGCAGGGCCCCTGGTCCTGCTCTGGCTCCCAGGCTGCATCCATCACACTGAGACCCTGGTCCTGTCTAAAGGCTGTCGGAGGCGGCCCCTTCAGTCCTGGGGACAGGCAGCAGGGCCCGCCAGGAGCCGGGTCCAGGAGCCCCAGGGCACAAATGAACGTGACATCATCGCTGTCCAGGGAGCCCAGCCGGGCACCACCAGCCCGGGCCAGCAGGGGGCACACTGGCGCCTGGCCACCTCGGCCCTTCCTGCCTTGCGGGGGGTCCCCGCTGCCCCCCATCACCTTCTGTGGGGAAGAAGCTCTCGCCCCCGGTGGAGAAGGCTGGAAGTCCCACCCCACACAGGGGCCTCATCATCCCCAAAGAAACAGGAGGGTCCAGCGAGCATCAGCAGCCCCCCCACTGGACTCTGCCCCCCCGACCCCCCAAAGGGTGGGGAGAGGGCATCTGAGAGTGAGAAGAGGGCTCGGGGGCTTTGTAGGGACTAGGGCCTTGGAAAGCAGGGGTGAGGCCGCCGGGCACGACACACAATCGTTTCCACCAAGTCCACCGTGTGGGCATTTTTCTAACTTTTTCCATGAAGGTTCTTTTTTTTTTTCCTTTATTTCCCAAAATAGATTGGCCGTGTTGAGGTGAAAAGAACTCATCTCAGACTGTGGGGGGTAAGGAGCTGTCTTCCCACCAGCATGGCTGGGGGCAGGGGGTAGGTAAGGGGAGAGGAGCAGCTGGAACCTCTTCCCCAGGTTTCCCTCCCTCCCTCTTCTCCCCATCTGACGGCAATGCCCTGCTGTAGGGGGGCCCTCCCTGCCCTGTGGGGTCTCCCCTAGGACACCCTTTCCTTCCCAGTCACCTGTGGCTGCAGGGGAGGGACGGTGCCGGGCGAAATCCTGGTGGGCGCCACTGCGCGGGGGTGGGGTCTTGCTGAGGAGGGTGGGGTAGGACTCTGGGCAGGAGAAGGAGGAGCGTAGGGTGGGGAGAGGTGACGAGGGACGGCCCGGGATGGGTGTGCGTGGCTGAGGGGTGAAAGGGCAGAGGGACAGGTGACGGCTCCAGGCCTCATCATGTTGGTGCTGGGCGTGGGGGGCGAGAGGGCACCTGCCAGGGCTGGGCCCGGGGTCAACGTGTCATAGCTGCAATCTAACAGTAATGTGCTGGGAGGGGGCCGCGGGCCGGGAGGGCGGGTCTGCGGGGAGGAGCCGGCGCCCCAGGTCACCCAGGCCGAGGCCCCAATCCCACCTGCATCCCCAGCCCTGCGGCCCCCGGTTAGCAGCCTGAGGAGGATGGGGTGCTGGGTCCCCAGAGAGGGGACCTGGTATGGTGAGAGCCACCCACAGCTGCTCCTGGGGTCCAGCCGAGACTGGGCCTGGTGATGAGGTGACCACAGAACCCGGGAGGGGGAGCAGAGGGTCTGAAACCCTCTGTCCTACAGAAGCGAGAGAGAAAACGGCCGCAGGTGCAGAGGGAGGATGGGAGAGGGAGAAGTAAGAGGTGGGCGAAGAAGAAAGGGGCCTGGAGGGGCGGGGGACAAAGGGGGAGGGACAGAGGCAGGGCAGGAGGAGGAAGGTGAAGGGATGGAGGGGAGACAGGGGGCTGGGAAGCCCTACCCCCCCACCCCCCAACAATCCTAGAAAGCCGCCGTTAGAGACACGAAACTAAGACCTGGATGCGTAGAATGTGCTAGGGAAGGGATGTGGTTATTACTAATGTACGAAGATGACGCCCTGGGTGACATCACATGGGAGGGCTGTGCCAAGAAACAACAGGGCCCAGGCCAGCAACCCCCCACCCACCCACCCCGTAGGACCAGCCAAGCCGCCACCCTGCTGGCCTCAGCCCCCTCCCGGTAGACGTCCCCCCTCCCCACAGCCCAGTCAGCCCCCTAGCCAGCCCCAGAGGAGGCCCAGCCCCCTGTGGGTGGGTTTAGGGGCTCGGAGGCCCCAGGTCCAAGGATTATGCTCAGGTGTGGTTTCTCCACACGCTCCACCCCCACATTTTTCTCCTTGGCGAGGAGCTGGCTGGGATCTGGGGGCTGGGGGCTCCCTCTGCTCCTGGCACTGTGGGCTCAGGCAAGGTCAAAGGCCAGACCATGCTGGTTTGGGTGATGCCTATGGGGCCGGGCAGTGGACCCCCACTTGGCCTCCAAGCCCCCTGCCCTCCCTGCCCATCCCGGCCCTGGGATGACGTCTCAAGGGGTGGGAATCCTGGAGCCAGCGACGGGTTCGGCTTCTGCCTTGTTTCCCCTCCCTCTTCCTCTGAGGCAGGGGCAGGTGAGGGCTGGGGGGTTTCCGGGAGGGTCCGCTCCCCTGCAGACCTGAGCCTGGTCCCCACAGCCATGCAGCCCAGACAGCTGAGTGGGAAGGAACCGGTTCAGCCCCTGCTCTGAGCAGGGGGGGGAAACAGATTCGAGCTGCAGTTGGTTTGCAGCAGGATTCAAATCTGGGGCTCCCGAAACCCTGTGTTGTGCTCCAGAAGTGGCCCCTGTTCTGGTCCTGGGGTACCCAACAGCCCTGCAACCTCCTCAGGGCACAGGGCGGGGCTGGGAGTGCAAAGACGGCCAAGACGAGACTTAGAGCAGAGTTTGAGGACAGGGGTCCTGCATTATATGAGGCATATATACCCCAGGCTCAGAGAGGACCTTTGGAGAAGGGGTGGGGAGCAGAGCAGAGGGGGCTGGGCTGGAGCATCCCCGGGGTTAGGACAGACCCACGTTGGTTGTTTGGGGACCCCCCTGAATCCTAGCAGCAACCTGACAGGTAGGCATCACTATTCACATTCTTGGGAGAAGAAACTGAGGCTCAGAGGCAGGGAATGGGGAGGTGGAGACTACCCCCAAACACGCTGGGGTGCTGAGGAGAAGGCAAGCAGTCACTCGGCTGAGCTCCCCCAGAAGATACCCCCTGTGCCCCCAAGAGGCAGCCCTCCCTGGGCGTGGGCAGATCCAGATGGCCGGCAGGGTCTGGCAGGGGTGGACGGGGTTGGGGGGGTCACTCACCCTGCTGGGCAGCAGCATGGGGGGGCAGGAGCTGGGGGAGCAGGGCCAGCACACAAAGCGTCTTTGTCACCAGCTGCGCCATCAAATCTTAGAGGGCCGCGCACCTGCTCGTCACCTTCGTGGCAGCTGGCAAAATAACCCCCAGCCAAGGAACCCCAGGAATAAATGGGCCTCAGAGCCCTTTGACCCCTGAGGTATTGGGGATCTGGGAACAGCCAAGACCTGAGTCAGTATGGGAGCTGCACGGTCGTGACGGAGTATGGGGCTGGTCCCAAGTCAAAGGGCAGAGGGAGGCCAAACCTTGCAATTACATTTATCACCCCATCTGGGGGGTGGGGGACAGGTGACAGGTGTCCGTGGAGAGGAAGAGGTGGTGAGAGGGGGTTGGGGCTGAGCAGGCAGAGGGGCAGATCTCCCTGCATCTGACCCCAGCCCATTCCCTCCTCTGAAACCCTACTTATGGGGTCCCCACCAGGACATGGGGTGCAGGGTACAGCCTTGCCTGGGCCATTTCCCGGTCCTGGGTTGGCCAGGGATTCTTGGGTCTGTGGGCCCAGGGGTCAGAGAATTCAAGGCTGAGCCCTGGGCCCCAAAGCCATCTGGAGCAACCTTGGCCCCACCTCAAGGTCAGTAGAGCCGAGCGCCCCTCCCCAGGACCCTGCAGGGACCAGGGCTCTCCCCGGAAGGAGGCTTGGACCTCCGCGGTCAGGGGGAGGGGAAGGAAACCACTGGCTCAGACTCTGCACTTTGACTTGCTCTTTTATTGGTGGGGAGATTCCAGAGTGGGGAGTCACCACAGAGCAAAGAAGGATGGCAAGGTGCTGTGGCTCCGGGATGGACAGAGCCAGGGCCAGGGGGTCCCCACCGGCCCCTCTGGCAGGCACCCCTGGGAACAGAGGCAGGTATCTCGCTGGGGCCAGCTCCTGCCAGCCCCGAGGTGGGCCCCGGCCTCTCAGGGGCCTGACCTGGCTGCTCCCCCTGCTTCCATCCTCTTGTTCAGGTCCAGGTTGGGGGAAGGGAGCTCCTGTCCGGCTCACTGTGGGGGTGTCACCACCTTGGGCCTCTGAAAGTGGAGCTGGGGGTGGGAGACGAGGGTGAAGCCACAGCCTGCAGGCCCCAGCTCTGCCCCCCGTGTCGTGGACATCCCTCTCCAGGGTGCGGACGGGCAGGAGGGACGGGAGGGGAGCAGCCCCACCGTCCCCAGGTAACCAGGGTTGTGGGGGCTGGGGCTGGGGGGCCCACCCCCGAGTCACCTCTGCCGTAGGGTCCACGTTCTCTAGGGTGGGATGGAAGTGGCTGTAGACGGACTCAAGGCCAAATTTGTCCTCCTTCAGGCTCTTATCTGTACACAGAGGGCACGGAATGAGGTCTGGGGAGGCACTTGAGCTGGGAGATTTTTTTCTGGGCAAGTGTGATATCAGCCCAGAACTATTTTCCTACCATCTGTCCTTCCACCATTGGAGCTTATTTAAGGGGGTCTTGACGGCTCAGGAGTGTGCCTGGGGTGGTGACCCCGGTGGGAGCCAGGCCCTGCAGAGGAGCTCTTGGAAGTCACGGCCACAGGCGTGGTGACCGGGCCAGGGCAGAGCAGGGGGAGGGGCTGCTAGGGGCCAGCGCACCCAGAAACTGTGTTGTGGCAACGGTAACCAAAGCAGCCCAAGACCAGCTCTGCTGGAATCTTCCCTCTTGCGTGTCCTCTGCCACTCGTGTGAGTTTGGCAGGCACGTCCTCCATCCTCAGTGGCCTCGAGGCTGCCCCCACCCTGCAGACCACCCGTCCTCAGGCTCCACCAGCTCCCGGGCTCTCCCTGCACCCCCAAACCATCCTGACTCTGCCTCCTTCAGGATCCCGGGCCTCTGCCTGCCCACCCCCGGCAGGCCCAGCTGTGTCCCTCGAAAAGATATTTTCAAGTCCTAAACGCCGACCTGATTCGGAAACAGTGTTTGAAGCTGTGATTAGTTTAGATAAGGCCAAACTGGAGTAGAGGAGGCCCTGACCCAAAGTGGCCAGGGTCCTTTAGAGAAGAGGGGAATTTGGATGCCAGACAGACGGACAGGAGGGGAGAAGCCTGGAGAAGCGTCTGCAAGCCGAGGACGGCCAGCGCCTGCCAGAAGCTGGAAGGGCCCAGGACTCCCGCTACAGGCTGCAGGCGGAGCACGGCCTGCCCTCACCTCGCTTCCGGCCTCAGGACCTTGAGAGGATAAATCCCCGTGGTCTGAAGCCACCCGACCTGTGGGGCTTGGTTACGGCAGCCGCAGGCCACTGGGACCCACCATGGCCCTACTCTGCTGCCCTCTGCCCCTCTGCTTCTGGTTCCCCCACAGACGGGCCCTTTCTTGCCGCCACGCAGCACCCTCGGCCTGCAACACCCTCTATTCTTTGCTGGGATGAGTCCTCGCTCCGTCCTTGGCTCACGGAAACAGGAATCTCACCCCCTACTCACCAGCAGACCCCTCCCAAGAGCCTCCCGTGACCCCCACTGTGCCCTGGGCATGGCCTCTCCCGCCCATCGATGTGTGCACAACTGGTGCCCTCGCCGAGCTGGGTGGGGGCCTCATGGGGGTCACCAGGGTTGCTTGGAGGAGGTGGGCCAGGGGAGCTGGGTCCCGAGGCTGCAGGATGGGACGGTCCCCTGTTGGTCCTGGGCCCTGGGGCGCCACCGCGGGCAGCTGAGCAGAGGGAAGGCTGCAGCAGGAGGAGCGGGGCAAGCTGGCAGGATGCCCGTGTCACCCCGCAGCATGTCGGGGGGCCAGGCCGTCTTGCCTGCTTCTCCCACCCTCCAGCTCTTCCCCCTGCTTGTCCATGATGACAGGTACCTTCCCAGATGCCCGTGTTCTGGAAACTGCCAGGGACGTCTTCTCTTTGCCACTCGTGAGACACGTCGTACTTGTGCCTGCTGACGGAAATGCCGTGAGCCCCCCCGGCTGGTGGCAGGGAGACAGTGGGGGCTGCTCAGAGGACCCCACCCTCAGGAGGCTCAGCAGGGCTTCCTGGGCAGACCCTGCCCACGGTGGTCTCTTCCCTGGACCTCAGTTTCCCTCTCTGGGAGATGGAGGCTCTAGGCACAGAGCCTGCGCCCCATGGCCACCTTCTCAGGGGGCTCTTACCCCCTTTCGCGGCTGGGGGAGTGAGAAGCAGAGGGCTCATTCCCCACTGGGACAGAGGCGGTTACAAACTCCAGGAGGGGCAGAGGGCAGAGACTCCGGAATTGCATGACATTAGTTTTTGTTTCCATTTCTCCGCCAAATGGGTATGTTCTAGTGCATCGAAAGCTGCCCTTTCTATTCCCAGAGCTGGGCGGGGCGGGCACCGTGGTCTGGCCTTGGCTGGCTTCTCCGTCTGGCGGGGAGCAAGGCCTGCTGTGCCACGGGGAGGCCACACGCCCTCTCTGTGCCGCCCACCTCCCTCGCCCCACTCGCGGGCCTGACGTGAGGGTGAAGGCAGATGAGGAACAGAGCGTGCCGGGCTCAGCTGGCACCTGGCAGGGAGGGGCGGCCTTTGAACAGCTCGTTCTTCTCCCGATTCCTCCCTGTGTGGCTTCTAGGGTACAGCCACTCAGATGTCCTGGCCGGGGGTGGGCCTTAGGCGTGCCCCAAAATGGGGGACTCTTTCCACAGGCCTTGGGGCAGACTGTGGCCCGCCTGGGGTCCCCGTCCACCATCCCCCCTCTCTCCGGGCCCGCGGGGCAGGCTGCCTGGCCCGGCCACCTGGCGCTCACCTGTGCAGTTTCGACCGGGATTGGCCAAGGAAGATGGCCAGGGTGACAACCACAACCACCAGCAGCACGGCCACAGCCCCCACGCTGCCGTACACCAGGGCCTTGCTTGTGCTCCGCTCACAGGTCTCCCCCCAGTTCCAGTGGGTGTCCGTCTCCGAGCACCTGGGGGCCACACACAGGCTCAGGGTGGAGCCACCGGCTTCCCGCCCGCCCAGCCCTCCCGAGGGGAAAACTAAATGCCCGACGCACGGGAAACCAGCTTTCCTCCAAGGGCAGGGGTGGGGTGCCCGGGGCAGGGCCCCCAACTCCCTAAGGCCAGTGGGCAGCGGGGAGGGGGGGAGGTGGCCCCCGAGCAGGAATTCAGAATAAAAACCGGGATTCAGAGAGGCCCAAGGGTGCTGGGTGCCTCATCCAAGACATATCATGTTTGACCAGTTGATCTCTTCAAAACTGGCACCTCGAAGGGCCTCTTATCTGGTTTACGTCTGTAATTGGATTTATTTATGGCTTCCTGAACTTAGTTCCCAACTATAACTAGAGGTAATGGCTCCGTGATTGGGGTGATGCAAGGGAAAAATAAAGATACAAGTGTAGATATAGAAATAGCTCGAGCTAGATAACCAGGAATAGGTATAGTTATAGATTTGGAAATAGATAACTCCTTCCTGGGAAGGAGCTTGCTCGGTGCCAGGCTGAGCATATCTAGTAAGATGTCTACCCCCACCCCGCGGGATAAGGGTGGGGGTGTGGGGAGTCCGGGGAGAGGAGAGAGGGATGCACGGGCCAGAGGACACCTGGACAGGTGCGGGGCTGGGCAAGGGGGAGGGGCACCCTCTGAGCTCAAGAAGGGGCGGGCGCAGGGCGCAGGGGAGCGGGCACTCACAGGCAACGAGGGCCACTGCGCTGCAGCTGGCACATCCCCTGGTGACAGTCCATTTGCACCCTTGTCCCCGGGGTGCAGTTGTTGACGCAGGTCAGTTTCCCGTCCAGCTCCTCCACAAAGTAGAACTGGGCAAAGTCCTCGGCGGCCTTGCTGGCACATTGCTCTGGGGGTGAGGGGCGGGGAGCGAGCATCAGCTGGCTAAAGCCCCCCGAAGTCCCCACATCTCGCCGGGCACACACTCTGCCCCACTCCGCGCCCACCAGTCCCCCCCGCAGCTGCTTACCCTGGGGGTCAAAGCTCAGCGTGGCGCTGTCACTCACGCGAGGGCTCTCCTCGCTGAAGCAGAGGATGGAGGGATCTGCAGAGAGTGGATAGGAAAGAACAAATCAGAAAAGCGTCCCTCTGTCTTCCTGGGTGTAGCCAGGGACCTCCTTCTCTCCCACCCCCTCTGTGATGGCCCAAGACAAGCAGCTCTTATCGGGAGACCTGGGTAGCGGGGGGCTGCCGGGTGCCCTGCGGAGGCTGGCACAATTCACCCGGGGCCTGGGTTCTGGGTGAGACTCTGGAGCTCCAGAACAGAGGGGAGACACAGGTGGGTGGAAAATAGAGGCTGAGACCTCCCTCAGGGCCCCCTCCATCCTTTCCCACCAACGTCAAGGGGTTTGGGGGGGGGGCCTACTTTGGCACGTGTCATAATCGTTGGGTAGACTTTGGGTTTTGTTAACGATCTTGACCTTCACGAGCTTGGTGAGGTTAGCAAATGCTTCCTTAAACTCGGGGGTGTAGTTTGCCTCCAGGAGCACGTCATGTTCCACCACCACGCTGCCGCTCCTGGAACCAGGATTTGTGGCCTTGTCGGTTTTCCCTGCCACCCGCCCTCCCAGAAAGCGGGGCCCACGCAGGATAAGGGACAACGGGAGACGAGCCAGCCAGATGACTCAGAGGTAGCAAAGAACGGGGACCCCCTTGAGTCACTAGCAGCCTGGAGGGAGGCAGGAAGCCAAAGGGGTCCAGACCCCGAAACATCAGTGGTCACAGCTCAGTGCCAGTGGGTGAGGTCCAGCTACTTAAAAATAGAGGCTCCTGGGTTATATTTAAAAATTCAAATTTTAAAAATGAAGAAAAGCAAGGTCACTTTAGAGGTGTAGGATTCCAACCCAGAAGCTTCTTGTTAGCTGGCCAAGCCAAGGACAGTCGTTGGTCTCCACCAGGGTGAAAGAAGCAGGAACAGTCCCAGGAGGACTAGAGCCAACAAATCCTGAGCCCAGGTGGAGAGGGAGATAGTGGCGCTGATACTGGGGGTGCAGGACGCTGAGCCTCGGAAACTTCTTGCTGGAAGCTCAACATGTCAAAGGGCCCTTGACAGCTTTGATCTCCCTCTTTCCTGAACTTTCTCTCTCCCCTGGATCCTGGGACATGACACCCTCTGGGTTCCCGTTCCCACTTCTCTGTCTGCTTCTTTTCACTCTCCTTTGGGGATGCTGCCACTCCTGACTGCTACTGACAGGTGGGTGCTTCCCACCACTCTTTCCTGGAATACCCTGGCTTCTGTGCTGGGACCTGCTCCCCAGGCCATCTTGGTCCCTCCCAGGCCTTCCACTGCCGTCCAAGGATGCCAAAGCCTGCATCCCGCTGCAGACCCTTTGGAGCCACTGTCTCAGTGGCCCAATGCTCCGTAACTCAACCCCTCCACAGCCTGCGCCCAACTCATCTCCTTCCCCAACCCTTCTGCTGCCCATGCTCCTTATCTCAGCCAAGGATACCCCACACTCTCAGCGGCCCAGAAATCTGGGTGTCATTCTACTCCCCACTCTCCCCTCATATCCAAGGGATCCCCAGGACCTGTTGGTCCTGCCTCCTGAAGATCTTTCACCTTTTTCTTTGGCACAGTCACCTCTCCAGTTCCCCATCTGGAGACTGGGAAAGATCCTTGTGTTGTCAGGGGTTTAGACCCTTTCCAACTCACCCTCCACCCTGCATCCATCTGCTGCGCTGATCAGATCATCGCCCTCATGGTCTGAAACTGCTGGGGCTCTAAGGTCTAAACACCTCGGCCTGGTCTTCCCAAGCTCTTCTCCTCCCACCATAGCCTCCAGCCCTTCTGAGCATCTTCAGTTTCCTGGAATTTGCCCCCCTCTCTCTCAGCTCTGGACTGTTAGTCATGATCCTCCCTCTGCTATCACCCTGTTCCCCTCCCTTCCCTCTACCTGGCTCACTCTTCCACGTTCATCAAGCTTGGGCTTAGCTGTCACTTCTTCCAGCAAGTATTCTCTCCACCCACCAAGCCCACATTAGGGACCTCTCCCACTGCACCCTGTTTGTTCCTCACCCTAACTCCAATCAGATGGCACAACTCGCACAGGGCTGACCCAAGTTGGGCTTTCAAAAATTGTGTGTTGAATGAATGAATGAGTGAATGGTTTCAGGACCCCAAGGTGGAGCCTCAGGGCTGAGGGCCCCTCCGACCCCGCCAGGCACTGATGCTCTAACCACTCATGCTTGAGGGAGGCAGGAGAGCAGGGTTCCAGACAGGATCAGGGCCTTCAGCCCACCGATCTGTCCTCCCACGTACTCACAGCAGCTTCGTAATGTTCACGCCTCTGTACTGGGGAAAGTCTTTGTCCCTGTAAATGTCATCCATCTGAAAGAAACGAGGCAGCTGAGCTATTTCCTCATCCAGGGCTGGAGCCTGCGGTGGCCCCGTTCTCTGTTTCGGGAACAGCCCCAGAATCCCTTCCATGAAACCCATGCATTAGTCCATAGAAAGGAAGGAAGGGGTGCTCCCTCTGCTTGGGATGTGGGTGGGTGGGCTGAAGGACAGAGGCCTCAGAGGATCACCACTCAGGACTTGGGGAGACCAAGGGGCCCCTTGAGCTGAGAAGCTCAGATGAGTCAGGAGGAAACCCTGTACCCTGCTCCCATTTGACATCCTCACGGGAATCTGGACTTCCTCTGCTCTTACCCGCTTTTTGAAGAGTTCATTGAAAGTCCTGTATGCTGGAGAGGATGTGTTTTGCAGCTCTTCTGTGAAAATCCTGTTAACCACTTTCACTATCACACCTAATGTGGCATTGATTTTTTCTGGGATGTCTGTGGGAACAGGCCACATTATGCATGAGACAGCAACCTCCCTGGAACGTCTTCTGTTTAATTCTCTGCCTGCTGGTCTCATGGGGGCAGAGCAAGTGGGTAGGAGGGAGGATGGAAACTAAAGAGGCAGGTGGGTGTTACTGAGACTTCTGCCCCTTGTCTCTGTATGACAGAGGCCATGACCAAGACCTGGAGAGAGCTGGGTTGAGGGCTCCAGAAAGGGTTGGGAGAACAATGTCCCAGTGAAAATGGCCCTGGAGTGGATGTGGAGTGGAAGGTCCATGTTCTAACCACAGTGTGGCCTGGGACAAAGGTCACATCATCTCCTTTAAATACAACAAGGGGCCAGTTCTGGGTGATCCCTTCCATCACTATTTTAAGTGGTTAAGGGACCTGGGGAAGATCCATGTCTCAAAAGAGGTCATTACCTATGGGGATGGAGTCCAAGAGGGACTGGCAAGAGTAACCAAAGTAGCCTTGTTTACAGCGACACTGCTTTCCATCCCAGGTGCCCCCGTTCTGGCACTGCCCTGTGGAGAGGTAGGATTTGCAGTGGTCACCACGGGAGCCCAAGGAATGCAGGGCCTGGTTCCTGTTCTGAGTCCGATCATTCAGGCAATTGCATTGAAAGAGGGGCAGGGGACCATATGGTCATAGAGAAAGTGAGGCCCCTGCGCCTCTACCCCACTCCCCAGCAGATGGTGGAGAAGGGAGGGGGAAAGATCAGGGAAAGGAAACATTGAGACTATGGATTCAAGAGATTCAAAGCAAAGAAAAAGGAGCCCGACAAATCAAAAGGGGTCATCCATCAATGTGGATGAAGTACATTGGTGATGATAGATTGCTGAAGAGGTGGAACTAGAAGGCCCCACAGATGGCAAGGGTGATTAGGCTGCCGAGGGAAGAGAAAATGGGAAAGGCCATAGAATGACATGCCGAGACTTACTTGCTGTCGTGGCTGGAAAGTGGGTCATCATCACAGTTGCGTCGGTGCTAATGAATGGAGGATGGAGAGTTGAAGTGGTATTGAGTCCAGGGACTGGAGAATGGGTAGAGCTGGTTAAAGTGGAAGACAGAGGAGTAGAGTTTGTAACGGCCAGAGAAAAGTCAGAGACCGGCCTGGAGGAGGACCCTGGGGTGGCTGAGTCTGAAGAGGGAATATCAGGGACAGTGATATGGGAACTATCGGGTGGCACTGTTGGGCTGTATGAACCTGGGCTAGTCTGGAAGATGGTAGATCCTTCACTGAGGGTGTGGATTGTTTGTTCAGAGGTGGCTCCTGATGTAGAGAATGAAGTGAGAGTTGATGGGGATGCAGGACTAGGACCGTCTGTAGTAGAGGGGATGGAAGTAGGAATTGTTGACTTGGAAGTACCCCTGGAGGTGATGAGGAGAGAGGAATCCTCTCCCAAGATGGTGGACATTTGTTCAGAGATGGTTGTAGAAGAAGAGGAATGAATGGGGCTTGATGAGGATGATGAACTAAGGGTTTCTGTGCCCAAGGGGCCATCCGGTGAATCAGTTGGGTGGGAAACATAGATGGTAGTTGTGAAGACACTGGACCCCTCAGTGACGGTTGTTGTAGCAGGGGTGGTGGACAAGACACCAGAACTTAATGGGGATGTAGGACCACCACTATGAGGGCTATGGGCAGTATAAACAGAAACTGTTGATTTGGACAAATCAGAAATGGTGTAGACACTTAGCTCTTCTGTAAAAATTGTGGCTGCTTGCCCGGAGACCGAGGAGGTGGGGGAAAATTCACCAGAGTTAGATGTGGAAACAGGACTTTCATTAAGAGTAGTAGAGGAGGTGACAACTGGATCTGTAGGGGGTGACAAATCAGATATAGTTGTGGAGAGAGTGGATTCTTCAAGAAAGGATGTGACTGTTTCTCCAGAGATGATACTGCTGAGGGATGACAGGTCTAGTATTGATGTAGAAGCAGAACTTAAACCTTCATTTCCTGGGGTATAGGAAAGATCAGGAGAAACTGTGGGATTGGAAGATTGAGAAATGGTGGTTTTCTGTCCTGACACATCAGAGGTGGAGTTGAGCTGGCCTGGGCTTGAAGGGGATGAAGCACTTCCGTCATCACTGGTATAGGAGGTGCCAGAGGCAGCAGTTGGTGTGGACAAATCAGAAGCGTTTGCATAGAGAGTTGTCTCTTTTGTAAAAGCTGTGACTGTTTGTCCTGAAACCAGGGGAGTGGAAGTTAATTCACCAAGACCAGAGGGGGATGAAGGACTTGCATTGTCCACAGTATGGGTGGTGTCAGGTGAAAATGTAGGATATGATGAATCCGAGACAGTGGTGGACAGAGTGGACTCCACAGTGATGGGAATGGCTGATTCCTCATAACCACCAGAAGTGGGAAAGGATTCACCGGGACTTGATGTGGATGCAGGACTTTCTTCCCCTTTGGAGTTGGAGGTTGTAGCTGAGTCTGTGGGTTGTGAGGAATCAGAGATGGTGCTGTGACCGGTGGACTTCTGGGTGAGTGAGGTGGCAGTCTGTCCTGAGACAGCTGGGCTGGTTGATGCTTCTGCAGAGCTGGATGGGGATGTAGAACTCCCTGCACTTACGGTTTCAGAGACCTCAGAGGAAACTGTTGATTTAGAAAAATCCAAAATGGTGGTGGAGACCATGGAGTACCCTATGAGAGACGTGGCTGTTTGCTCAGAGACCACAGTGGTGGTGGATCCTTCACTGCCTGTGATGTAAGAGTCAGTGGCTACCAGTGTTGTGGAAACCTCAGAGTCACTTGGATAGAAGGTGGATCCCTGAGAAAACGTTGTGGTCTTTTCTCCTTCTCCAACAGAAGTAGGAAAATATCCACCAGGACTTGATGTGGGACCAGAAAATTCAGCCTCCTGGGTAACAGCAGTTTCCAAATTAACAGTATATTTGGATAAATCAGGGCTGCTTGTGTAGACAGTGGAACCTTCAGTGGGGGTTTTTGTTGTGTCCCCTGGCACATCAGGGCTGGTATAGAGTGAGCCAGGGCTTGAAGAGGACACAGCATTTCCGTCACCACTGGTATAGGATGCTCCAGAGGAAATGGTTGATGGAGAAACATCAGAATGAGTTGTGTGGGCAGTTGGCTCCCATGTGAGAGTCGTGGCTGTTTGTTCAGAGACCACAGTGGTGGTGGATCCTTCACTGGGGTTTGCTGGGGAGGTGGGACTTGCAGTGTCTGTGTTGTAGGAAGAATCGGTGCTGAACAATGATGTGGAAACCTCTGAGCTAGTGGTGTAGAAAGTGGATCCTGGAGTAAGAGATGTGGTCTTTTCTCCTTCACCACCTGAAGTGGTAAAGGATTCACCAGAAACTGAAGAGGAGCCAGAAAATTCAGCAGTACTTGATGTAGGACCAGATATTCCATCCATTTTGGTAACAGTCATGTCAGAGCTCTCTGTAGATTCAGATGCATCAAGCCTGCTGGTGGAGGCAGTGGATCCCTCAGTGATGGTGTCGGTTGTTTGTTCTGACACATCAGAGGTGGAGGAGAGCTGGCCCGGGCTTGAAGGGGACACAGCACTTCCATCATCACTGGTATAGGCAGTGCCAGAGGCAGCAGTTGGTGTGGACAAATCAGAAACGTTTGCATAGAGAGTTGTCTCTTTTGTAAAAGCTGTGACTGTTTGTCCTGAGACAAGGGGAGTGGAAGTTAATTCACCAAGACCAGAAGGTGATGAAGGACTTGCGTTGTCCATAGTATGGGTGGTGTCAGGTGAAAATGTAGGATATGATGAATCTGAGACGGTGGTGGACAGAGTGGATTCCACAGTGATGGGTGTGGCTGATTCCTCATAACCACCAGAAGTGGGAAAGGATTCACCGGGACTTGATGTGGATGCAGGACTTTCTTCCCGTTTGGAGTTGGAGGTTGTAGCTGAGTCTGTGGGTTGTGAGGAATCAGAGATGGTGCTGTGACCGGTGGACTTCTGGGGGAGTGAGGTGGCAGTCTGTCCTGAGACAGCTGGGCTGGTTGATGATTCTGCAGAGCTGGATGGGGATGTAGAACTCCCTGCACTTATGGTTTCAGAGACCTCAGAGGAAACTGTTGATTTAGAAAAATCCAAAATGGTGGTAGAGACCATGGAGTACCCTATGAGAGACGTGGCTGTTTGCTCAGAGACCACAGGGGTGGTGGATCCTTCACTGCCTCTGATGTAAGAGTCAGTGGCTAACGATGTTGTGGAAACCTCAGAGTCACTTGGATAGAAGGTGGATCCCTGAGAAAACGTTGTGGTCTTTTCTCCTTCTCCAACAGAAGTGGGAAAGGACCCACCAGGACTTGATGTGGGACCAGAAAATTCAGCCTTCTGGGTAACAGTAGTTTCAAAGTTAACAGTATATTTGGATAAATCAGGACTGCTTGTGTAGACAGTGGAATCTTCAATGGGGATTTTGGTTGTGTCTCCTGATGCATCGGGGCTGGTGTAGAGCAAGCCAGGACTTGAAGAGGACCCAGCATTTCCATCACCACTGGTATAGGATGCTCCAGAGGAAATGGTTGATGGGGAAACATCAGAATGAGTTGTGTGGGCAGTTGGCTCCCATGTGAGAGTCGTGGCTGTTTGTTCGGAGATCACAGTGGTGATGGATCCTTCACTGGGGTTTGCTGAGGAGGTGGGACTTGCACTGTCTGTGTTGTAGGAAGAATCGGTGCTGAAGAATGATGTGGAAACCTCTGAGCTAGTGGTGTAGAAAGTGGATCCTGGAGTAAGAGATGTGGTCTTTTCTCCTTCACCACCTGAAGTGGTAAAGGATTCACCAGAAACTGAAGAGGAGCCAGAAAATTCAGCAGCACTTGATGTAGGACCAGATATTCCATCCATTTTGGTAACAGTCATGTCGGAGCTCTCTGTAGATTCAGATGCATCAGGCCTGCTGGTGGAGGCAGTGGATCCCTCAGTGATGGTGTCGGTTGTTTGTTCTGACACATCAGAGGTGGAGGAGAGCTGGTCGGGGCTTGACGGGGACACAGCACTTCCGTCATCACTGGTATAGGAGGTGCCAGAGGCAGCAGTTGGTGTGGACAAATCAGAAACGTTTGCATAGAGAGTTGTCTCTTTTGTAAAAGTAGTGACTGTTTGTCCTGAGACAAGGGGAGTGGAAGTTAATTCACCAAGACCAGAGGGGGATGAAGGACTTGCGTTGTCCATAGTATGGGTGGTGTCAGGTGAAACTGTAGGATATGATGAATCCGAGACGGTGGTGGACAGAGTAGATTCCACAGTGATGGGTGTGGCTGATTCCTCATAACCACCAGAAGTGGGAAAGTATTCACCGGGACTTGATGTGGATACAAGACTTTCTTCCACTTTGGAGTTGGAGGTTGTAGCTGAGTCTGTGGATTGTGAGGAATCAGAGATGGTGCTGTGACCGGTGGACTTCTGGGTGAGTGAGGTGGCAGTCTGTCCTGAGACAGCTGGGCTGGTTGATGCTTCTGCAGAGCTGGATGGGGATGTAGAACTCCCTGCACTTACGGTTTCAGAGACCTCAGAGGAAACTGTTGATTTAGAAATATCCAAAATGGTGGTGGAGACCGTGGAGTACCCTATGAGAGATGTGGATGTTTGCTCAGAGACCACAGTGGTGATGGATCCTTCACTGCCTGTGCGGTAAGAGTCACTGGCTAACGGTGTTGTGGAAACCTCAGAGTCACTTGGATAGAAGGTGGATCCTTGATAAAAAGTTGTGGTCTTTTCTCCTCCAACAGAAGTGGGAAAGGATCCAGCAGGACTTGATGTGGGACCAGAAAATTCAGCCTCTTGGGTGGCAGTGGTTTCCAATGTAACAGTATATTTGGATAAATCAGGGCTGCTTGTGTAGACAGTGGAACCTTCAGTGGGGGTTTTTGTTGTGTCTCCTGACACATCGGGGCTGGTATAGAGTGAGCCAGGGCTTGAAGAGGACACAGCACTTCCGTCACCACTGGTATAGGATGCGCCAGAGGAAATGGTTGATGGAGAAACATCAGAATGAGTGGTGTGGGCAGTTGGCTCCCCTGTGAGAGTCATGGCTGTTTGCTCAGAGACCACAGTGGTGGTGGATCCTTCACTGGGGTTTACTGGGGAGATAGGACTTGCACTGCCTGTGCTGTAGGAAGAATTGATGCTGAATGTTGATGTGGAAACCTCGGAGGTGGTGGTGTAGAAAGTGAACCCTTGAGAATTAGAGGTGGTCTTTTCTTCCTCACCACCTGAAGTAGTAAAAGAATCACTGGGACTTGATGTGGCACCAGAAAACAGAAGCTCTTGGGTAACAGTTGTTTCTGAGTTAACTGTAGATTTGGATGAATGGGGGATGCCTGTGGTGACAGTGGATCCCTCAGTGATGGAGTCGGTTGTTTCTCCTGACACATCAGAGGTGGAGTACAGCTGGCCCAGGCTTGAAGGGGATGCAGTGCTTCCATCACCACTGGTATAGGAGGTGCCAGAGGCAGTGGTTGGTGTGGACAAATCAGAAGCGTTTGCATAGAGAGTTGTCTGTTTTGTAAAAGTCGTGACTGTTTGTCCTGAGACAAGGGGAGTGGAAGTTAATTCACCAAGACCAGAAGGGGATGAAGGACTTGCATTGTCCATAGTATGGGTGGTGTCGGGTAAAACTGTAGGATATGATGAATCCGAGACGGTGGTGGACAGAGTGGACTCCACAGTGATGGGTGTGGCTGATTCCTCATAACCACCAGAAGTGGGAAAGGATTCACCGGGACTTGATGTGGATGCAGGACTTTCTTCCCCTTTGGAGTTGGAGGTTGTAGCTGAGTCTGTGGGTTGTGAGGAATCAGAGATGGTGCTGTGACCGGTGGACTTCTGGGTGAGTGAGGTGGCAGTCTGTCCTGAGACAGCTGGGCTGGTTGATGCTTCTGCAGAGCTGGATGGGGATGTAGAACTCCCTGCACTTACGGTTTCAGAGACCTCAGAGGAAACTGTTGATTTAGAAAAATCCAAAATGGTGGTGGAGACCATGGAGTACCCTATGAGAGACGTGGCTGTTTGCTCAGAGACCACAGTGGTGGTGGATCCTTCACTGCCTCTGATGTAAGAGTCAGTGGCTAACGATGTTGTGGAAACCTCAGAGTCACTTGGATAGAAGGTGGATCCCTGAGAAAACGTTGTGGTCTTTTCTCCTTCTCCAACAGAAGTGGGAAAGGACCCACCAGGACTTGATGTGGGACCAGAAAATTCAGCCTTCTGGGTAACAGTAGTTTCAAAGTTAACAGTATATTTGGATAAATCAGGGCTGCTTGTGTAGACAGTGGAACCTTCAGTGGGGATTTTGGTTGTGCCTCCTGATGCATCGGGGCTGGTATAGAGCAAGCCAGGACTTGAAGAGGACACAGCATTTCCGTCATCACTGGTATAGGATGCTCCAGAGGAAATGGTTGATGGGGAAACATCAGCATGAGTTGTGTGGGCAGTTGGCTCCCATGTGAGAGTCGTGGTTGTTTGTTCAGAGACCACAGTGGTGGTGGATCCTTCACTGGGGTTTGCTGGGGAGGTGGGACTTGCACTGTCTGTGTTGTAGGAAGAATCGGTGCTGAACAATGATGTGGAAACCTCTGAGCTAGTGGTGTAGAAAGTGGATCCTGGAGTAAGAGATGTGGTCTTTTCTCCTTCACCACCTGAAGTGGTAAAGGATTCACCAGAAACTGAAGAGGAGCCAGAAAATTCAGCAGTACTTGATGTAGGACCAGATATTCCATCCATTTTGGTAACAGTCATGTCGGAGCTCTCTGTAGATTCAGATGCATCAGGCCTGCTGGTGGAGGCAGTGGATCCCTCAGTGATGGTGTCGGTTGTTTGTTCTGACACATCAGAGGTGGAGGAGAGCTGGTCGGGGCTTGACGGGGACACAGCACTTCCGTCATCACTGGTATAGGAGGTGCCAGAGGCAGCAGTTGGTGTGGACAAATCAGAAACGTTTGCATAGAGAGTTGTCTCTTTTGTAAAAGTAGTGACTGTTTGTCCTGAGACAAGGGGAGTGGAAGTTAATTCACCAAGACCAGAGGGGGATGAAGGACTTGCGTTGTCCATAGTATGGGTGGTGTCAGGTGAAACTGTAGGATATGATGAATCCGAGACGGTGGTGGACAGAGTGGATTCCACAGTGATGGGTGTGGCTGATTCCTCATAACCACCAGAAGTGGGAAAGTATTCACCAGGACTTGATGTGGATACAGGACTTTCTACCACTTTGGAGTTGGAGGTTGTAGCTGAGTCTGTGGATTGTGAGGAATCAGAGATGGTGCTGTGACCGGTGGACTTCTGGGGGAGTGAGGTGGCAGTCTGTCCTGAGACAGCTGGGCTGGTTGATGACTCTGCAGAGCTGGATGGGGATGTAGAACTCCCTGCACTTATGGTTTCAGAGACCTCAGAGGAAACTGTTGATTTAGAAATATCCAAAATGGTGGTGGAGACCGTGGAGTACCCTATGAGAGATGTGGATGTTTGCTCAGAGACCACAGTGGTGATGGATCCTTCACTGCCTGTGCGGTAAGAGTCAGTGGCTAACGGTGTTGTGGAAACCTCAGAGTCACTTGGATAGAAGGTGGATCCTTGATAAAAAGTTGTGGTCTTTTCTCCTCCAACAGAAGTGGGAAAGGATCCAGCAGGACTTGATGTGGGACCAGAAAATTCAGCCTCTTGGGTGGCAGTGGTTTCCAATGTAACAGTATATTTGGATAAATCAGGGCTGCTTGTGTAGACAGTGGAACCTTCAGTGGGGGTTTTTGTTGTGTCTCCTGACACATCGGGGCTGGTATAGAGTGAGCCAGGGCTTGAAGAGGACACAGCACTTCCGTCACCACTGGTATAGGATGCGCCAGAGGAAATGGTTGATGGAGAAACATCAGAATGAGTGGTGTGGGCAGTTGGCTCCCCTGTGAGAGTCGTGGCTGTTTGCTCAGAGACCACAGTGGTGGTGGATCCTCCACTGGGGTTTACTGGGGAGATAGGACGTGTACTGCCTGTGCTGTAGGAAGAATTGATGCTGAATGTTGATGTGGAAACCTCGGAGGTGGTGGTGTAGAAAGTGAACCCTTGAGAATTAGAGGTGCTCTTTTCTTCCTCACCACCTGAAGTAGTAAAAGAGTCACTGGGACTTGATGTGGCACCAGAAAACAGAAGCTCTTGGGTAACGGTTGTTTCTGAGTTAACTGTAGATTTGGATGAATCGGGGATGCCTGTGGTGACAGTGGATCCCTCAGTGATGGAGTCGGTTGTTTCTCCTGACACATCAGAGGTGGAGTACAGCTGGCCCAGGCTTGAAGGGGATGCAGTGCTTCCATCACCACTGGTATAGGAGGTGCCAGAGGCAGTGGTTGGTGTGGACAAATCAGAAGCGTTTGCATAGAGAGTTGTCTGTTTTGTAAAAGTCGTGACTGTTTGTCCTGAGACAAGGGGAGTGGAAGTTAATTCACCAAGACCAGAAGGGGATGAAGGACTTGCATTGTCCATAGTATGGGTGGTGTCGGGTAAAACTGTAGGATATGATGAATCCGAGACGGTGGTGGACAGAGTGGACTCCACAGTGATGGGTGTGGCTGATTCCTCATAACCACCAGAAGTGGGAAAGGATTCACCGGGACTTGATGTGGATGCAGGACTTTCTTCCCCTTTGGAGTTGGAGGTTGTAGCTGAGTCTGTGGGTTGTGAGGAATCAGAGATGGTGCTGTGACCGGTGGACTTCTGGGTGAGTGAGGTGGCAGTCTGTCCTGAGACAGCTGGGCTGGTTGATGCTTCTGCAGAGCTGGATGGGGATGTAGAACTCCCTGCACTTACGGTTTCAGAGACCTCAGAGGAAACTGTTGATTTAGAAAAATCCAAAATGGTGGTGGAGACCATGGAGTACCCTATGAGAGACGTGGCTGTTTGCTCAGAGACCACAGTGGTGGTGGATCCTTCACTGCCTCTGATGTAAGAGTCAGTGGCTAACGATGTTGTGGAAACTTCAGAGTCACTTGGATAGAAGGTGGATCCCTGAGAAAACGTTGTGGTCTTTTCTCCTTCTCCAACAGAAGTGGGAAAGGACCCACCAGGACTTGATGTGGGACCAGAAAATTCAGCCTTCAGGGTAACAGTAGTTTCAAAGTTAACAGTATATTTGGATAAATCAGGGCTGCTTGTGTAGACAGTGGAACCTTCAGTGGGGATTTTGGTTGTGCCTCCTGATGCATCAGGGGTGGTATAGAGCAAGCCAGGACTTGAAGAGGACACAGCATTTCCGTCATCACTGGTATAGGATGCTCCAGAGGAAATGGTTGATGGGGAAACATCAGAATGAGTTGTGTGGGCAGTTGGCTCCCATGTGAGAGTCGTGGTTGTTTGTACAGAGACCACAGTGGTGGTGGATCCTTCACTGGAGTTTGCTGGGGAGGTGGGACTTGCACTGTCTGTGTTGTAGGAAGAATCGGTGCTGAACAATGATGTGGAAACCTCTGAGCTAGTGGTGTAGAAAGTGGATCCTGGAGGAAGAGATGTGGTCTTTTCTCCCTCACCACCTGAAGTGGTAAAGGATTCACCAGAAACTGATGAGGAACCAGAAAATTCACCAGCACTTGATGTAGGACCAGAAATTCCATCCGTTTTGGTAACAGTCATGTCAGAGCTCTCTGTAGATTCAGATGCATCAGGGCTGCTGGCGGAGACAGTGGATCCCTCAGTGATGGTGTCGCTTGTTTGTTCTGACACATCAGAGGTGGAGGAGAGCTGGCCCGGGCTTGAAGGGGACACAGCACTTCCGTCATCACTGGTATAGGAGGTGCCAGAGGCAGCAGTTGGTGTGGACAAATCAGAAGCGTTTGCATAGAAAGTTGTCTCTTTTGTGAAATTCATGACTGTTTGTTCTGAGACCAGGGGAGTGGAAGTTAATTCACCAGGACCAGGAGGGGATGAAGGACTGGCATTTTCAGGTGAAATTGTAGGATAAGACGAGTCTGAGAGGGTGGTAGACAGAGAGGGAAAAGTGGGAATGGATTCACCAGGGCTTGATGTGGGAACAGAAAATTCAGCCTCTTGGGTAACAGAGGTTTCTGAGATATCTGCAGATTTGGATGAATCAGGGCTCCATGTGGAGACAGTAGACTCTTTTGGGAAGGTTTTAGTTGTCTGTCCTGACACATCAGGGCTGGTGTAGAGCTGGCCAGGGCTTGAAGAGGACACAGCACTTCCGTGACCAGTGGTATAGTACGTGCCAGAGGATATAGTTGATTTGGAAAAGTCAGAATGAGTGGTGTGGGCAGTTGGCTCCCCTGTGAGAGTCGTGGCTGCTTGCTCAGAGACCACAGTGGTGGTGGATCCTTCACTGGGGTTTACTGGGGAGTTAGGACTTGTACTGCCTGTGCTGTAGGAAGAATGGATGCTGAATGTTGATGTGGAAACCTCGGAGGTGGTGGTGTAGAAAGTGAACCCTTGAGAATTAGAGGTGGTCTTTTCTTCCTCACCACCTGAAGTAGTAAAAGAATCACTGGGACTTGATGTGGCACCAGAAAACAGAGACTCTTGGGTAAAGGTTGTGTCTGAGGTAACTGCAGATTTGGATGAATCGGGGATGCCTGTGGTGACAGTGGATCCCTCAGTGATGGAGTCAGTTGTTTCTCCTGACACATAAGAGGTGGAGTACAGCTGGCCCGGGCTTGAAGGGGATGCAGTGCTTCCATCACCACTGGTATAGGAGGTGCCAGAGGCAGTGGTTGGTGTGGACAAATCAGAAATGTTTGCATAGAGAGTTGTCTCTTTTGTAAAAGTCGTGACTGTTTGTCCTGAGACAAGGGGAGTGGAAGTTAATTCACCAAGACCAGAAGGGGATGAAGGACTTGCATTGTCCACAGTATGGGTGGTGTCAGGTGAAACTGTAGGATATGATGAATCCAAGATGGTGGTGGACAGAGTGGATTCCACTGTGATGGGTGTGGCTGATTCCCCATAACCACCAGAAGTGGGAAAGGATTCACCAGGACTTGATGTGGATGCAGGACTTTCTTCCCCTTTGGAGTTGGAGGTTGTAGCTGAGTCTGTGGGTTGTGAGGCATCAGACATGGTGCTGTGACCGGTGGACTTCTGGGTGAGTGATGTGGCAGTCTGTCCTGAGACAGCTGGGCTGGTTGATGACTCTGCAGGGCTGGATGGGGATGTAGAACTCCCTGCACTTACGGTTTCAGAGACCTCAGAGGAAACTGTTGATTTAGAAAAATCCAAAATGGTGGTGGAGACCGTGGAGTACCCTATGAGAGACGTGGATGTTTGCTCAGAGACCACAGTGGTGGTGGATCCTTCACTGACTGTGCGGTAAGAGTCAGTGGCTAACAGTGTTGTGGAAACCTCAGAGTCACTTGGATAGAAGGTGGATCCTTGATAAAAAGTTGTGGTCTTTTCTCCTCCAACAGAAGTGGGAAAGGACCCACCAGGACTTGATGTGGGACCAGAAAATTCAGCCTCTTGGGTGGCAGTGCTTTCCAATGTAACAGTATATTTGGATAAATCAGGGCTGCTTGTGTAGACAGTGGAACCTTCAGTGGGGGTTTTGGTTGTGTCTCCTGACACATCGGGGCTGGTATAGAGTGAGCCAGGGCTTGAAGAGGACACAGCACTTCCGTCACCACTGGTATAGGATGCGCCAGAGGAAATGGTTGATGGAGAAACATCAGAATGAGTGGTGTGGGCAGTTGGCTCCCCTGTGAGAGTCGTGGCTGTTTGCTCAGAGACCACAGTGGTGGTGGATCCTGAGGAGGTGGAACTTGCACTGTCTGTGCTGTAGGAAGAATCGGTGCTGAACATTGGTGTGGAAACCTCTGAGCTAGTAGTGTAGAAAGTTGATCCTGGGGGAAGAGATGTGGTCTTTTCTCCCTCACCACCTGAAGTGGTAAAGGATTCACCAGAAACTGATGAGCAGCCAGAAAATTCAGCAGCACTTGATGTAGGACCAGATATTCCATCCATTTTGGTAACAGTCATGTCAGAGCTCTCTGTAGACTCAGCTGCGTCAGGGCTGCTGGCGGAGACAGTGGATCCCTCAGTGATGGTGTCGGTTGTTTGTTCTGACACATCAGAGGTGGAGGAGAGATGGTCGGGGCTTGTAGGGGACACAGCACTTCCATCACCACTGGTATAGGAGGTGCCAGAGGCAGCAGTTGGTGTGGACAAATCAGAAGCGTTTGCATAGAAAGTTGTCTCTTTTGTGAAATACGTGACTGTTTGTTCTAAGACCAGGGGAGTGGAAGTTAATTCACCAGGACCATGAGGGGATGAAGGAATGGCATTTTCGGGCGAAATTGTAGGATATGACGAGTCTGAGAGTGTGGCGGACAGAGTGGATTCCTCAGCGTCAGGCATGGGTGATGCCCCATAACTACCAGAAGTTGGAAAGGATTCACCAGGGCTTGATGTGGGAACAGAAAATTCAGCCTCTTGGGTAACAGAGGTTTCTGAGATATCTGCAGGTTTGGATGAATCAGGGCTCCATGTGGAGACAGTAGACTCTTTTGGGAAGGTTTTGGTTGTCTGTCCTGACACATCAGGGCTGGTGTAGAGCTGGCCAGGGCTTGAAGAGGACACAGCACTTCCGTGACCAGTGGTATAGTACGTGCCAGAGGATATAGTTGATTTGGAAAAGTCAGAATGAGTGGTGTGGGCAGTTGGCTCCCCTGTGAGAGTCGTGGCTGCTTGCTCAGAGACCACAGTGTCCGTGGATCCTTCACTGCGGTTTGCTGGGGAGGTGGGACTTGTACTGCCTGTGCTGTAGGAAGAATCGATGCCGAATGTTGATGTGGAAACCTCGGAGGTGGTGGTGTAGAAAGTGAACCCTTGAGAATTAGAGGTGCTCTTTTCTTCCTCACCACCTGAAGTAGTAAAAGAATCACCGGGACTTGATGTGGCACCAGAAAACGGAGACTCTTGGGTTAAGGTTGTGTCTGAGGTAACTGTAGATTTGGATGAATCAGGGCTGCCTGTGGAGACAGTGGATCCATTACTAATTGCATTCGTTGTTTGTGCTGATACATCAGAGGTGGAGGAGAGCTGGCCCAGGCTTGAAGGGGATGCAGTGCTTCCATCATCACTGCTATAGGAGGTGCCAGAGGCAGCAGTTGGTGTGGACAAATCAGAAATGTTTCCATGGAGAGTTGTCTCTTTTGTAAAAGTTGTGACTGTCTGTCCTGAGACAAGGGGAGTAGAAGTTAATTCACCAAGACCAGAAGGGGATGAAGGACTTGCATTGTCCATAGTATAGGTGGTGTCAGGTGAAACTGTAGGATATGATGAATCCGAGACGGTGGTGGACAGAGTAGATTCCACAGTGATGGGTGTGGCTGATTCCCCATAACCACCAGAAGTGGGAAAGGATTCACCGGGACTTGATGTGGCTGCAGAACTTTCTTCCCCTTTGGAGTTGGAGGTTGTAGCTGAGTCTGTGGGTTGTGAGGAATCAGACATGGTGCTGTGACCGGTGGACTTCTGGGTGAGTGAGGTGGCAGTCTGTCCTGAGACAGCTGGGCTGGTTGATGCGTCTGCGGAGCTGGATGGGGATGTAGAACTCGCCATCCCTGTGGTTTCAGAGACCTCGGAGGAAACTGTTGATTTAGAAAAATCCAAAATGGTGGTGGAGACCATGGAGTACCCTATAAGAGACGTGGATGTTTGCTCAGAGACCACAGTGGTGACGGATCCTTCACTGCCTGTGCGGTAAGAGTCAGTGGCTAACGGTGTTGTGGAAACCTCAGAGTCACTTGGATAGAAGGTGGATCCTTGATAAAAAGTTGTGGTCTTTTCTCCCCCAACAGAAGTGGGAAAGGATCCACCAGGACGTGATGTGGAACCAGAAAATTCAGCCTCTTGGGTAGCAGTGGTTTCCAATGTAACAGTATATTTGGATAAATCAGGGCTGCTTGTGTAGACAGTGGAACCTTCAGTGGGGGTTTTTGCTGTGTCTCCTGACACATGGGGGCTGGTATAGAGTGAGCCAGGGCTTGAAGAGGACAGAGAACTTCCATCACCACTGGTATAGGATGCGCCAGAGGAAATGGTTGATGGAGAAACATCAGAATGAGTGGTGTGGGCAGTTGGCTCCCCTGTGAGAGTCGTGGCTGTTTGCTCAGAGACCACAGTGGTGGTGGATCCTGAGGAGGTGGGACTTGCACTGTCTGTGTTGTAGGAAGAATCGGTGCTGAACATTGGTGTGGAAACCTCTGAGCTAGTGGTGTAGAAAGTTGATCCTGGGGGAAGAGATGTGGTCTTTTCTCCCTCACCACCTGAAGTGGTAAAGGATTCACCAGAAACTGAAGAGGAGCCAGAAAATTCAGCAGCACTTGATGTAGGACCAGATATTCCATCCATTTTGGTAAAAGTCGTGTCGGAGCTCTCTGTAGATTCAGATGCATCGGGACTGCTGGTGGAGACAGTGGATCCCTCAGTGATGGTGTCGGTTGTTTGTTCTGACACATCAGAGGTGGAGGAGAGATGGTCGGGGCTTGAAGGGGACGCAGCACTTCCATCACCACTGGTATAGGAGGTGCCAGAGGCAGCAGTTGGTGTGGACAAATCAGAAATGTTTGCATAGAGAGTTGTCTCTTTTGTAAAAGTTGTGACTGTCTGTCCTGAGACAAGGGGAGTAGAAGTTAATTCACCAAGACCAGAAGGGGATGAAGGACTTGCATTGTTCGTAGCATGGGTGGTGTCGGGTGAAACTGTAGGATATGATGAATCCGAGATGGTGGTGGACAGAGTAGATTTCACAGTGATGGGTGTGGCTGATTCCCCATAACCACCAGAAGTGGGAAAGGATTGACCGGGACTTGATGTGGATGCAGCACTTTCTTCCCCTTTGGAGTTGGAGGTTGTAGCTGAGTCTGTGGGTTGTGAGGAATCAGACATGGTGCTGTGACCGGTGGACTTCTGGGTGAGTGAGGTGGCAGTCTGTCCTGAGACAGCTGGGCTGGTTGATGACTCTCCAGAGCTGGATGGGGATGTAGAACTCCCTGCACTTACGGTTTCAGAGACCTCAGAGGAAACTGTTGATTTAGAAAAATCCAAAATGGTGGTGGAGACCATGGAGTACCCTATGAGAGACGTGGATGTTTGCTCAGAGACCACAGTGGTGATGGATCCTTCACTGCCTGTGCGGTAAGAGTCACTGGCTAACGGTGTTGTGGAAACCTCAGAGTCACTTGGATAGAAGGTGGATCCTTGATAAAAAGTTGTGGTCTTTTCTCCTCCAACAGAAGTGGGAAAGGATCCACCAGAACTTGATGTGGGACCAGAAAATTCAGCCTCTTGGGTAGCAGTGGTTTCCAATGTAACAGTATATTTGGATAAATCAGGGCTGCTTGTGTAGACAGTGGAACCTTCAGTGGGGATTTTGGTTGTGTCTCCTGACACATCGGGGCTGGTATAGAGTGAGCCAGGGTTTGAAGAGGACACAGCACTTCCGTCACCACTGGTATAGGATGCGCCAGAGGAAATGGTTGATGGAGAAACATCAGAATGAGTGGTGTGGGCAGTTGGCTCCCCTGTGAGAGTCGTGGCTGTTTGCTCAGAGACCACAGTGGTGGTGGATCCTGAGGAGGTGGGACTTGTACTGTCTGTGCTGTAGGAAGAATCGGTGCTGAACATTGGTGTGGAAACCTCTGAGCTAGTAGTGTAGAAAGTTGATCCTGGGGGAAGAGATGTGGTCTTTTCTCCCTCACCACCTGAAGTGGTAAAAGATTCACCAGAAACTGATGAGGAGCCAGAAAATTCAGCAGCACTTGATGTAGGACCAGATATTCCATCCGTTTTGGTAACAGTCATGTCAGGGCTCTGTGTAGATTTAGATGCATCAGGGTTGCTGATGGAGGCAGTGGATCCCTCAGTGATGGTGTCGGTTGTTTGTTCTGACACATCAGAGGTGGAGGAGAGCTGGCCCAGGCTTGAAGGGGATGCAGTGCTTCCATCATCACTGGTATAGGAGGTGCCAGGGGAAATGGTTGATGGAGAAACATCAGAATGAGTGGTGTGGGCAGTTGGCTCCCCTGTGAGAGTCGTGGCTGTTTGCTGAGAGACCACAGTGTTCGTGGATCCTTCACTGCGGTTTGCTGGGGAGGTGGGACTTGCACTGCCTGTGCTGTAGGAAGAATCGATGCCGAACGTTGATGTGGGAACCTCGGAGGTGGTGGTGTAGAAAGTGAACCCTTGAGAATTAGAGGTGATCTTTTCTTCCTTACCACCAGAAGTAGTAAAAGAGTCACCGGGACTTGATGTGGCACCAGAAAATGGAGACTCTTGGGTAAAGGTTGTGCCTGAGGTAACTGTAGATTTGGATGAATCGGAGATGCCTGTGGAGACAGTGGATACCTCAGTGATGGAGTCGGTTGTTTCTCCTGACACATCAGAGGTGGAGGAGACCTGGCCCGGGCTTGAAGGGGATGCAGCACTTCCATCACCACTGGTATAGGAGGTGCCAGAGGCAGTGGTTGGTGTGGACAAATCAGAAACGTTTGCATAGAGAGTTGTCTCTTTTGTAAAAGTAGTGACTGTTTGTCCTGAGACAACGGGAGTGGAAGTTAATTCACCAAGACCAGAAGGGGATGAAGGACTTGCATTGTCCATAGTATAGGTGGTGTCAGGTGAAACTGTAGGATATGATGAATCTGAGACAGTGGTGGACAGAGTGGATTCCACAGTGATGGGTGTGGCTGATTCCTCATAACCCCCAGAAGTGGGAAAAGATTCACCGGGACTTGATGTGGATACAGGACTTTCTTCCCCTTTGGAGCTGGAGGTTGTAGCTGAGTCTGTGGGTTGTGAGGAATCAGACATGGTGCTGTGACCGGTGGACTTCTGGGTGAGTGAGGTGGCAGTCTGTCCTGAGACAGCTGGGCTGGTTGATGCTTCTGCGGAGCTGGATGGGGATGTAGAACTCGCCGTCCCTGTGGTTTCAGAGACCTCGGTGGAAACTGTTGATTTAGAAAAATCCAAAATGGTGGTGGAGACCGTGGAGTGCCCTATGAGAGATGTGGATGTTTGCTCAGAGACCACAGTGGTGGTGGATCCTTCACTGCCTGTGCGGTAAGAGTCAGTGGCTAACGGTGTTGTGGAAACCTCAGAGACACTTGGATAGAAGGTGGATCCTTGATATAAAGTTCTGGTCTTTTCTCCTCCAACAGAAGTGGGAAAGGATCCAGCAGGACTTGATGTGGGACCAGAAAATTCAGCCTCTTGGGTAGCAGTGGTTTCCAATGTAACAGTATATTTGGATAAATCAGGGCTGCTTGTGTAGACAGTGGAACCTTCAGTGGGGATTTTGGTTGTGTCTCCTGACACATCGGGGCTGGTATAGAGTAAGCCAGGACTTGAAGAGTACACAGCATTTCCATCACCACTGGTATAGGATGCGCCAGAGGAAATGGTTGATGGAGAAACATCAGAATGAGTGGTGTGGGCAGTTGGCTCCCCTGTGAGAGTCGTGGCTGTTCGCTCAGAGACCGCAGTGGTGGTGGATCCTGAGGAGGTGGGACTTGCACTGTCTGTGTTGTAGGAAGAATCGGTGCTGAACATTGGTGTGGAAACCTCTGAGCTAGTGGTGTAGGAAGTTGATCCTGGGGGAAGAGATGTGGTCTTTTCTCCCTCACCACCTGAAGTGGTAAAGGATTCACCAGAAACTGAAGAGGAGCCAGAAAATTCAGCAGCACTTGACGTAGGACCAGATATTCCATCCATTTTGGTAAAAGTCATGTCGGAGCTCTCTGTAGATTCAGATGTATCGGGACTGCTGGTGGAGACAGTGGATCCCTCAGTGATGGTGTCGGTTGTTTGTTCTGACACATCAGAGGTGGAGGAGAGATGGTCGGGGCTTGAAGGGGACGCAGCACTTCCATCACCACTGGTATAGGAGGTGCCAGAGGCAGCAGGTGGTGTGGACAAATCAGAAATGTTTGCATAGAGAGTTGTCTCCTTTGTAAAAGTTGTGACTGTCTGTCCTGAGACAAGGGGAGTAGAAGTTAATTCACCAAGACCAGAAGGGGATGAAGGACTTGCATTGTTCGTAGCATGGGTGGTTTCGGGTGAAACTGTAGGATATGATGAATCTGAGACAGTGGTGGACAGAGTGGATTCCACAGTGATGGGTGTGGCTGATTCCCCATAACCACCAGAAGTGGGAAAGGATTCACCGGGACTTGATGTGGATGCAGAACTTTCTTCCCCTTTGGAGTTGGAGGTTGTAGCTGAGTCTGTGGGTTGTGAGGAATCAGACATGGTGCTGTGACCGGTGGACTTCTGGGTGAGTGAGGTGGCAGTCTGTCCTGAGACAGTTGGGCTGGTTGATGCTTCTCCAGAGCTGGACAGGGATGTAGAACTCCCTGCACTTACGGTTTCAGAGACCTCAGAGGAAACTGTTGAATTAGGAAAATCCAGAATGGTGGTGGAGACCATGGAGTACCCTATGAGAGACGTGGATGTTTGCTCAGAGACCACAGTGGTGATGGATCCTTCACTGCCTGTGCGGTAAGAGTCAGTGGCTAACGGTGCTGTGGAAACCTCAGAGTCACTTGGATAGAAGGTGGATCCTTGATAAAAAGTTGTGGTCTTTTCTCCTCCAACAGAAGTGGGAAAGGATCCACCAGAACTTGATGTGGGACCAGAAAATTCAGCCTCTTGGGTAGCAGTGGTTTCCAATGTAACAGTATATTTGGATAAATCAGGGCTGCTTGTGTAGACAGTGGAACCTTCAGTGGGGGTTTTTGTTGTGTCTCCTGACACATGGGGGCTGGTATAGAGTGAGCCAGGACTTGAAGAGGACACAGCACTTCCATCACCACTGGTATAGGATGCTCCAGAGGAAATGGTTGATGCGGAAACATCAGAATGAGTTGTGTGGGCAGCTGGCTCCCCTGTGAGAGTCGTGGCTGTTTGCTCAGAGACCACAGTGGTGGTGGATCCTTCACCGGGGTTTGCTGGGGAGGTGGGACTTGCACTGTCTGTGTTGTAGGAAGAATCGGTGCTGAACATTGATGTGGAAACCTGTGAGCTAGTGATATAGAAAGTGGATCCTGGAGTAAGAGATGTGGTCTTTTCTCCTTCAACACCTGAAGTGGTAAAAGATTCACCAGAAACTGATGAGGAGCCAGAAAATTCAGCAGCACTTGATGTAGGACCAGATATTCCATCCGTTTTGGTAACAGTCATGTCAGGGCTCTGTGTAGATTTAGATGCATCAGGGTTGCTGGTGGAGGCAGTGGATCCCTCAGTGATGGTGTCGGTTGTTTGTTCTGACACATCAGAGGTGGAGGAGAGCTGGTCCGGGCTTGAAGGGGATGCAGTGCTTCCATCATCACTGGTATAGGAGGTGCCAGGGGAAATGGTTGATGGAGAAACATCAGAAAGAGTGGTGTGGGCAGTTGGCTCCCCTGTGAGAGTCGTGGCTGTTTGCTCAGAGACCACAGTGGTGGTGGATCCTTCACTGCGGTTTGCTGGGGAGGTGGGACTTGCACTGTCTGTGCTGTAGGAAGAATCGATGCCGAACGTTGACGTGGGAACCTCGGAGGTGGTGGTGTAGAAAGTGAACCCTTGAGAATTAGAGGTGATCTTTTCTTCCTTACCACCTGAAGTAGTAAAAGAGTCACCGGGACTTGATGTGGCACCAGAAAATGGAGACTCTTGGGTAAAGGTTGTGCCTGAGGTAACTGTAGATTTGGATGAATCGGGGATGCCTGTGGAGACAGTGGATCCCTCAGTGATGGAGTCGGTTGTTTCTCCTGACACATCAGAGGTGGAGGAGACCTGGCCCGGGCTTGAAGGGGATGCAGCACTTCCATCACCACTGGTATAGGAGGTGCCAGAGGCAGTGGTTGGTGTGGACAAATCAGAAACGTTTGCATAGAGAGTTGTCTCTTTTGTAAAAGTAGTGACTGTTTGTCCTGAGACAAGGGGAGTGGAAGTTAATTCACCAAGACCAGAAGGGGATGAAGGACTTGCATTGTCCATAGTATGGGTGGTGTCAGGTGAAACTGTAGTATATGATGAATCTGAGACAGTGGTGGACAGAGTGGACTCCACAGTGATGGGTGTGGCTGATTCCTCATAACCCCCAGAAGTCGGAAAAGATTCACCGGGACTTGATGTGGATACAGGACTTTCTTCCCCTTTGGAGCTGGAGGTTGTAGCTGAGTCTGTGGGTTGTGAGGAATCAGACATGGTGCTGTGACCGGTGGACTTCTGGGTGAGTGATGTGGCAGTCTGTCCTGAGACAGTTGGGCTGGTTGATGCTTCTGCGGAGCTGGATGGGGATGTAGAACTCGCCGTCCCTGTGGTTTCAGAGACCTCGGAGGAAACTGTTGATTTAGAAAAATCCAAAATGGTGGTGGAGACCATGGAGTACCCTATGAGAGAAGTGGATGTTTGCTCAGAGACCACAGTGGTGACGGATCCTTCACTGCCTGTGCGGTAAGAGTCACTGGCTAACGGTGTTGTGGAAACCTCAGAGTCACTTGGATAGAAGGTGGATCCTTGATAAAAAGTTGTGGTCTTTTCTCCTCCAACAGAAGTGGGAAAGGATCCACCAGGACTTGATGTGGGACCAGAAAATTCAGCCTCTTGGGTAGCAGTGGTTTCCAATGTAACAGTATATTTGGATAAATCAGGGCTGCTTGTGTAGACAGTAGAACCTTCAGTGGGGGTTTTTGTTGTGTCTCCTGACACATCGGGTCTGGTATAGAGTGAGCCAGGGCTTGAAGAGGACAGAGCACTTCCATCACCACTGGTATAGGATGCGCCAGAGGAAATGGTTGATGGAGAAACATCAGAATGAGTGGTGTGGGCAGTTGGCTCCCCTGTAAGAGTCGTGGCTGTTTGCTCAGAGACCACAGTGGTGGTGGATCCTGAGGAGGTGGGACTTGCACTGTCTGTGTTGTAGGAAGAATCGGTGCTGAACATTGGTGTGGAAACCTCTGAGCTAGTGGTGTAGAAAGTTGATCCTGGGGGAAGAGATGTGGTCTTTTCTCCCTCACCACCTGAAGTGGTAAAGGATTCACCAGAAACTGATGAGTAGCCAGAAAATTCAGCAGCACTTGATGTAGGACCAGATATTCCATCCATTTTGGTAAAAGTCGTGTCGGAGCTCTCTGTAGATTCAGATGCATCGGGACTGCTGATGGAGACAGTGGATCCCTCAGTGATGGTGTCGGTTGTTTGTTCTGACACATCAGAGGTGGAGGAGAGATGGTCGGGGCTTGTAGGGGACACAGCACTTCCATCACCACTGGTATAGGAGGTGCCAGAGGCAGCAGTTGGTGTGGACAAATCAGAAATGTTTGCATAGAGAGTTATCTCTTTTGTAAAAGTTGTGACTGTCTGTCCTGAGACAAGGGGAGTAGAAGTTAATTCACCAAGACCAGAGGGGGATGAAGGACTTGCATTGTTCGTAGCATGGGTGGTGTCGGGTGAAACTGTAGGATATGATGAATCCGAGATGGTGGTGGACAGAGTAGATTCCACAGTGATGGGTGTGGCTGATTCCCCATAACCACCAGAAGTGGGAAAGGATTCACCGGGACTTGATGTGGCTGCAGAACTTTCTTCCCCTTTGGAGTTGGAGGTTGTAGCTGAGTCTGTGGGTTGTGAGGAATCAGACATGGTGCTGTGACCGATGGACTTCTGGGTGCGTGAGGTGGCAGTCTGTCCTGAGACAGCTGGGCTGGTTGATGCTTCTGCAGAGCTGGATGAGGATGTAGCATTCCCTGCACTTATGGTTTCAGAGACCTCAGAGGAAATTGTTGATTTAGAAAAATCCAAAGTGGTAGTGGAGACCATGGAGTACCCTATGAGAGACGTGGATGTTTGCTCAGAGACCACAGTGGTGGTGGATCCTTTGCTGGAGTTTGCTGGAGAGTTGGGACTTGTACTGCCTGTGTGGTTGGAAGAATCAGTGCTGAATGTTAGTGTGGAAACCTCGGAGCTAGTGGAATAGTAAGTGGATCCTGGAGGAGCAGTGGCCTGTTGGCTTTTACCCCAGGATGTGGTGTAGGCTTCACTGGGACTGGATGTGGAATCAGACCATCCATCCTCTGCAGTACCAGTGGTGTCTGAGGTAACTATAGGTTTGGATCTGTCAAGACTGGCTGTGGAGACAATGGCTTCCTCTGTCAGGGTTGGGGTTTTCTCTCCTGAGAATGTGTTAATATAATACAGGCTACTGCTTGATCGGGAAACATGACTTTTTCTCTCTTAGGGGTATTGGTGCTATCTGGTGAACCTGTAGATTTGGACACCATGGTGTGTAGAAATTCGTCTCTTCTCCAGGAGATATAATATTTATTTTGTCTAGAGGGCAAGGCTTTGCTAGATTTCACTTTCCAGCGAGTGATTGTATGACTTGAATTGTCAGTGTCATGGCTACGGTTTTGACAAACCTGAGTTGGCTCTGTGGTGCCCCATCTGTATACATGGTGCCCAACATTGCCTGCTGACCCCTCCCTAGGCCCCCACCGATGTACAAATGCACCCTCACAGGTTCCTTTTGCCCCTGGAGTGCTGTGATTCTCAGACCACACTCTCATCTTACACCAATTGGTTTATCCTTTAACTGTTTCCCACAAACCCCTGGGGAGGGGAGAGCTACAGCGTTCACTCATGACCATGGAGAATTCCTTCCATGGCCTCTCTCTCCAGGTAACTTTACACGAGGGCCAGCCATCCTACATGATATACTCGCACCTCCACTGTCATCCTGTCTTCCTCACCACCTGCCCAGGTGAGCTCCTCCTCCACTCTGGGCCCTCAGCCCACTCAGGGGGCCATGGTAGTCTGATGGTGAGAAGGCTTGGGTCCCTAGGACTGGACTGCCTCTTCCGTCTTTGACCCTCTCTGCCATTTTGAACAGTTGACCACAGGTGTGTGGGATTCCATTTTCCTAACTCTAAGATGGGACTATAATCCCTGGCCCCTCTTCACTTTGCCTATGAGATGAACAGGATCTTGTATGGAAAGAATCATTGTGGTGACAGTGCCGTCAACCTGGAAATTAGCAGGGATTCTACAGCATGGTGTCTAGGGGACTTTCTTGAGAGGGCAGGGCATGGGGCCTCTTGTCCAAAGTGCCCTTGACCCTCCCTGTCAGTTCCTCTTCCTTTCCCCCAAGATACCGTGGAGCTGCAGCTCCTCTCACCTCCCAGCAAGGGCGACTTCTGCCCCTGGCAGAGGGGACCCTCGAGGCCCTCAGGGCAGATACACCCTCTACCATCCCAGACACTCCCATTTTCACAGGGTCCTGAAAAGAGACAGAACGGTCACAGCGAGAGGCCAGACCAGGACTGGAGACCAGGACAGGGGGTGGACAAAATGTCAAGATAAGCTGTTGCAATCAACAGTTCCGGATCTCTGCGTTTGCAGACCATCCTTGGAACATTAGGGGGCAAATCGTTGATGGAGGCAGCTCAGGTCAGAGGTGCAATGATGCCTAAGATTTTCGGAATTCTACATTTATGAAAAATATCTTAAAAGATTTAAAAGATGGTTGTGGGTTTTTTGTATGTTTTGTTTTGTTTTTGTCTTTGTATCTGTTGTTATGTTTGCTTTTGCCCCATCCTCTCGCCTACAAAGTAGGTTTTGTCGAATTCAGCATGGGGAAGTGGAGGGGCTGAGCTTGGAAGACTGAGAAGGGTAGAAGTTGGGGTGTCACTAGAGCAGCAGCCACCGGGACATCAGAGAGAGAGTGTGAGGGTTCCGGTCTACCCTAACATAGGGCAGTAGACTCGGGGTAAAGCCAGGCCTGGCTGTCGGACCTCAGTCACACCTCTACATTCCTCCTGCCCCTCTTTCCCATCAGCAAAGGGCCCCTCTGGCTCCTGGCACCTCAGGGTGCCCCATCCATTCCCCATGGGGAGCCCCTTCCCTCCCTCACACACCCACAGGAGAACCACTTCTCAGCTCTGCAGACTACTTGAGCATTCTTTCACTGGTCAAGCAATCCCTGCACACTTGTTTCCACTGCCGGGGCCATGCCAGGCCCTGGGGAGAGAAGACAAATCAGCCCCACTGCTCTCCGGGGGTCATGGACCCCCAAGGTGATGACGGAGCCTTCAAGACCCATGGGAAGGTGATGGGAGTCTGAGGGCTGTCAAGAAAGCTTCAAGGCGGAGGTCATACTTGAGTCATCTTTTTTCCTTCTTCCTCTTTAAAAAAGGAGTTTCTTTGGTTTACTCATAACAAATTTGATGGGAAATTTTACATTATAAAAGAAGAATATGTTTGTTGTGTCAAATCTAGCAATAAAAAGGCCAGTAAAGGCAGTTTACAACCTCCCTCACTGAATCACACTTGGGGCGGGGAGAGGTGGCATTTAGTGGGTATTTCTCAAATTCCCGCACTGGCACCGCTGGAGGACACAGCCCGACTGTGACTCAGTGGCTGTTGATGTGACGGCCCGTGTGGGACCCCCGGCCTCCAGGCTGTAAGCTCCAGAAAAGGAGAGACCACTTACACCCCGTTCAGGTGCCCAATGAGCCTTTCCCAAGAAAATGAGTGAGCGAGGACTGAGAAGTTCACCAGACGCTTTCTCTTGGTTATCTCATTTAATCATCCCACCAGCCCTGTGAGGTAGACACTAATACTTCCAGTTTACACAGGAATTGAGGTTCTGAGTTTGCCCAACTGGGATGAGAGAAACCAAGCAGTGTCTAAAGCTGGCTTTTACTTTTAACAGAAGGAGAAGGTTTGTGGAGTAGAGAAGAGGAGGGGCATGAGGGCATTGCGGGTCTGGGAGGAGGGGAGGCAGAGCAGAGCTGGGGAGGTGGGTGCCAACCCAGCCTGGGAGAGGGGTCAGACTGTGCTGAGGAGCCGGGCCACAGGGCAGGAGACAATGGCCCACCAGTGCACCCAGTGGAAACAGACACATGTTGGCAACTCCAGAGACAGCTTCTCTCTTTCATCTTTATTCCTGAATTCGCACCAATTTACTCCATTTCATTGCCATTCAGCCTGCCCTTGCCCACTCACCTCTCTAGTAAAACTGCACCATCTGGTCACGTCAAGTGACGGAACCCCCATCCCTTCACTGTTCTGCCCCTCCCCCTCTTCCTCCTTCTTGGATCTCCCAAGACTCCACCGCCTCCTCCTCACCCTTCTGCCTCCTCCTCGGCTCTCTCCTGCTCACTGTCTAGATGGGAGACCCAAGATAAAGGCTTTGGGCAGCCACCTTTCTCCATGCCCAAATCCCTCGCTCCTCTGGGGGATGAGGAAACAGTGCCCTGGGGGAAAAGACGCAGAGCCTTCCCACCCCGGGATGCTGGTGGCTAAACGTCCCCAAGAGATGTGACAGGGCAGAAAAGACTGTCCTCCCCAAGGCCAAGCTCCAGGGCCAGGGATGCTCCCCAAGAAGCTGGGTCAAGATAGGCCCCAAAGAAACTCAAGTGGCCACAGGGCCTTGGAAAAAAGAAAAGCAAGCAAACTTCACCAGGAAGCAAAGAAATTGACAACAAAGCAGGATACCATCTATTTTTACCTATCAGTTTGTCCCCCAATGTGACGTTAGATGATAATAACAGCTGTGGTTGGCGGGGATGAGAAGGGGGCATTTACAGGTTGCTGAGAGACAGTAACTTGGTTTCATATTTCTAAAGGATAATTTGAAATTTTGTGTCAAGGACCCTAGAAATAGTCACACTGTTTTAATTATTCCATTTCTAGTTATTTTATCCTAAAAAAGCAATCCAATGCAGAAAAAAAGTTTTTGTAGAAGAATGTATATTACATCATTATTTATTACAGCAAAAAATTGGGGAGAGCATGTCTAAGATTAGGGGACTGGTTAGACAGCTGTGGTATGCTATAGAATGGAATATTAATCATCCAATTAAAATATAAATTGCTTATGGAATAAATCTAAATACATATATGGAAATAGACCAAAATATTAATAATGCTTATCTGGGTGGTAAAGTTAAGGCAGATTTTCTCCCTTTTGTTTGTTTATATTTTCTAAATGTTTTACCACAAATACACATTCGTGTTATAATTTTAAAACATGATAAATGTATGTACTTTTCTAAAAGGCAGCACTACACACCCACAAAGATGACTACTATTTAAAAAATGGAAATAACAAGTGTTAGAGCAGTTGCAGAGAAATTGAGCTCAGTGTCTTCTCGGCGGGAATGTAAAATGGTGCAACTGCAGTGGAAAGCAATATGGTGATTCTTCAAAATGTTAAACATAGACCCAGAAATTCCACTCCTGTCTATATATCTAAAGGAATCAAAAACAGGTTCAGGCAGATATGTGTTCACCAGTGTTCATAGCAATGTTATTCATGATCGTCAAACTGTAGAAACAACCCAAGTGTCCATCGACAAATGAATGGCTAAAGAAAATGTGTTATAGACACACAATGGAATATTATTTGGCCGTAAGAAGGAATGGAGTTCTAAAATATGCTGCAACATGCAAGAACCTTGAAAACATTATGCTGGGTGAAATAAGCAAGGCAGATAAGGACATATACTGTATGATGTCACTTATGTGAGATAATTAGAATTAGCAAATTTGCAGTGACAGAGGGTAGACTAGAGGCTACCAGGGGATGGAGGAGGGAGGACCAGGAGTTTTTGCTTGGTGGGTATAGAGTGTTTGTAAATAAAAAGTAATAAAATAAGAAATCTATAAGTAAATAAAAATACATTTTTAAAGGTTAGGGATGTCCATCACCACCCCTTGGAGAACCCAGGAAAAAAATTACTCATTATCAATTATCTCCAAGCTGAGATTCCCCAAACCTTAACGAACATTATATATTTGCTTGTGTTACAGCCACACTGGCCATCAAAGACCAACCCTCCCATTAAAACTGCCTGAGTAAAGTTCAGTTCTTTCTTGCCCTATTTATAGTTTTTATGGATTCTTTGCAACACTTGAATTTTCTTCAAAAGATTATCATTTAACTAAGACAGCTGGCTTGCCAGGCAAGTCTTTCCCATAGTGGTGTTGTAGGGGAAACGTACCATAAGGCCCCTGGGTGACAAGAAGTCTGAAGACTGCCACCGAGCAAAGTGACTGTCCCTGCTACCCCATCCCAAGCACATGTCTGCTTGCAGGGAAACTAGTTAGCAGGTCAGCAGGGGCAGCCTCGATGGGGCAGGGATGGTGTTGCCAAGCCCAGTGGGGACTGGCGCCTCCAATACCATCCCAAGAGCTGCTGTGTGACCTTGTCTGATCCCTTTAACCTCTCTGAACTTCTGTTTCCCCCTGGATCATGGGAGGCATGACACCTGCTCTGACCACCCTGCTCACCCCGGAGTGTTCTGCTCGAGAAGTATCACGGAGAGCTCTGGGGGGTCACTCCTCCCTGGCAGAGTTGGCGGCAGAGGGGACAGGCCCTGGAGACAGAGCCTGGGCCACCTTGACACCTTCCCCTCCCTGCCACCCACCGGAATGGGGAGTGGACGGGCTTTCCTGACTTTTGAGCTCCAGCAGGCAGAGCCAGCCTTCTCCTTTTCCACTGCCTTCCTGAAGCGGGAACCACCTGGCTGCAGCCAAAGCTGGTGGAGCGGGGGGCAATCATGTCCCCCCAAAAAGATACATCCAAACCCTAACCCACGGAACCTGAGCCCATGACCTTATTTGCAAATAGGGTCTTTGCAGATGTGATCAAGCTAAGCTCTCGAGATCGTCCTGGATTTTGGTGGCCCCTCAGGCTGGTGTCCTTAGAAGAGAAAGAAGAGGGGGGCTCGGGTGCACCCCAGGAAGACAACATAGGAAGATGGAGGCAGAGATGTGAAGGATGTGGCCAAAAGCCAAGGAGCACCAGGAGTCACCAGAAAGCTGGAAGGGGCAAGGAAGGATGGAGCACAGCTCTACCAACATCTTGATTTAGGACTTCTGGGCTCAGAACTGGGAGACAATAGATTTTCTTTGTTTTAAGCTGCCCAGTTTGTGGCAGCTCTAGGAAACTAACTCACGTGGGCATTCCCCAGCTACAGCAAGTGGTAAAGAACATGGGTTCTGGAACACTTGAGTTCAAATCCTGGCTCCTCCACCTCATGCTTTGATCAAATGGATTTAACATCCCCGTGCCTCAGTTTCCCCATGTGTAAAACAGAAGTCAGTCATAGCACCTTCCTCCTACATTGTTATGAAAATTAAATGAAAGAACGAATAGATATTATTTAGAACAGTGCCTAGCACATAGCAAATCCTCAAAGAACATTCATTTTTTTTTTTTGCCCGTGTCAATACCCAGACCACAGAGTTGGCGTGATTTCCCCAATTTGCTGAACTCCAGGGAATCTTTTCATAAATACTCCAGTTGTCTTCATAGCTATGTGTGGCTCTGCAGTTCTGAATTTGTCTTTGAATATCTGTTACTATTTTCTCCCTGTACTGCTCCTGAACAGCCAACAAGCTCAGGTGCCCCCTCTCCTTGCAGCCCCCTGAAACCTCCACACTCCTCCAGCCCTTTGGCCCCTCTTGCAGCCTGGGCACCGGCCTCGGGTCATGGGCCTTTCTGCACAGTTCCCATCTCGTTGATCTGACTATAAACGGGTTGATTCGGTTGATTCATCCTGCTTGGTCCAGAGCTCCCAGCACCTGCCTGTCCAGAGCCAGCCCTGGTGTTTGTTGAATTAGTAAGTTTATTACTCTCTGTATAAAGCATTACTTCCTTTTCATTGTTCCAAACGTACATCACACAAGTTTCAAAGGTTGCCCCTTTGTCTATTGTGAATGAGTCTGTGCTCACCTTAATCACAGTCTTTGTGATTTTATAGATGTGGAGACTTGGTCTTCCCAGGCTAAAGAACTCTGACCCCTTCTGCCAGCCCCCCCGGGGAGCTCTGTGCCCCTCCCCGTCCCAGACCACACTGTGGACACCTTGCACAAAACAGGATACAGGGTCCTACCCTCATTTCAGTGCCCCCAGCATTTTCCGGATTTTGTGATGTCCACAGCCTATGGGGAACGTAGGATTCCTCACCATGGCCCTACTTCTACCCTCTCCCCCGAGCCCTAGGCCTGCAGAACAGGCCTCCCCAGAAACTGCAGGGTCACCCCAAACTCCACGCCACCAAACAGAGGCTCCTGTCCTCCCAGTGGGGCAGGCTCTGGGACCATCCTCCTCCTTTGCCCCCAAGCCCCATCACCAAGAGGACTTCCCCTCCATTTCCAGGCCACTGTCCTGTCTGGACCCTCAGGCCAGAAGGGAGCTCGGGCCCCTCGGCAGGCCTCTGACACCTGTCTGCTCTTGGCAGGGACATCCTCGCCCTGCCTGGCCCTTGGAGGTCCTCTGGGGCCTAGAGCCAGAGCTGGGCTCACCACCCCTGTCACCCACAGGTGCGCTTTCCCATGGGACTCACGCCCACCGGCACACACCTCTTCGCCATCCGGCACACCGATGCCAAAGCAACCCTGAGCATCTGTGCTGGTGTCTTCCCTCCCTTCCCGGGTTGGAACTCCTTCTGCCAACTATCTGCTTGTCCAAAGCCTCATCAGTCCTTGCGGTGAGCTGGAGTACCCAGAACTGGTACCCTAAACTGGAGGGCCATCTTAGGAAGGAGAAAAAACCACAGATGCCACCGGTGGTCTCGGACCTGATACCCAGAGAATCCCTGCCCACAGGCGCGGCTGGAGGAGGAGTCCTGGCCGGGGTCGGGGCTACAAAAGGCAAACTCAATGTCAAACAAGTGATGCCGTGTTAACGATTTACTGTGTGGCCCCAGGTAAGTCAGTCGACCTCTCTGAACCTCAACTTCCTCATCTGTCCTGACTTCCTTACAGTCTTTCTTGTGAGGCTCAAAAGAGCCACCTGCTGAAAAATGGCATCTGCAAGGCGGGAGGGTACAATACAACCTTCCGGAGTCCGCCCAAAGGGACTACTTGCCTGGCCTTGTCCCCCTCCTGATAGTGCTCTGCACTTATAGATGTTTCTGACTCTTTTGCACACTGAGTCACTTGTGTCGGGTTATCTTTTCCACGCAGAGTGCCTTGGGGACACCATGGCGGTGCTGCACCCTTCATCATCAGAAGCAGCAAAAATGCCACCAGCCCCCTCCCCAGATGACCCAGCCAGAGAGACACCCTGGAGGGTGGGGCCAGGCCCAGGGAGCAGGGATGGGGTGGGCCCCTCCTCAGATGCACCCTCCGCCCGTGGCTTTCTACTCTCTGGGTATTATTTTGAAACTAATATATGTTATTAATGTGCCCTTGTAATGCTCCTGAATCCCCCAATTCATCACCCCTAGCCCTTACTCCTCTCCCTCCCGTGTCCTCCCAGCCCTGCCCCTCCTCCAGCATGTCTGGGGTGGGGGAAGGAGATATGTCAGGATGTGGCAGACTGAGGTGGCCTCTAAGAGCCCAAGTTCCTGACTGGGATGGCTGGACTCCCTGCGTGGGTGACCCCATGGCCACTCTACAGAGCTCTAGACACCCCCGCCAGCTCCTCGTCCTCTTGCCCCCGACCCTGCTCAACCCCGGGCCCTTCAACTTGCGGTGGGGCCTGGGGCCCACACCCCCACCTCCCCTCACCCTGCCTGCTCCTTCCCCGTGGTTCTTCCGGGCCCCAGGAAAATCCACCAGGAAAAGACTCGTCACCCGGGCGGGTGGTTGGTCACTTCCCATAATCAGACTCCACAAAGGACCCCCAAGTCCGTGTCTTCCCCCTCAGCCCTTCAGCCTTGGCTAACGAGAGGGACACTAGCAGGCGAGCCCGAGCCTCTCCCCAAAACAAGGGGGGAAGCTGCCAGACATCCCCAAGGACCCCTTGCCCCTCAGGCCAGGGCCGGCCACCAGCTCAGCGCCTCTGTGAGATCTGAAGCCCGAAGATGAGGATGAGGCAGAGGAAGGAGGCCGCGACAGAAAGGCCCCTCTCGCTCCAGGGAGGGTCCGGCCAGGAGGCGAGCGGGATTTCAGTCCCCCCGGCCCCTTTACGTGCAGGCCATAAACCACACAACCACAGGCCGCACCCCCTCCCTGCGCACCCGCGGGCCTCAGGGGTCCCCAGCCCGGCCCTCCAGGCCACCTGCGGCCCTGCCCACCTCCCATCATGGGGACCCAGGGAGGGTGGCAGCCGGGTCTCACTCACCCTGAGTCACTGTGGTCGTGGGGGACGCCCAGAGCGGGAGGAGCAGCAGCAGAACCCGGGTCGCCAGCATCTCCCGGCGAGCGGGCCCCCGGGGGGCTGTGTCTTTCCTTGCCAGGGTGACCAAGAAGTAAGGACGTCCCAGGGAGGTCCTGCTATAAAAAGGACCCCGGAGACCTTTGCCTCGGGGAAGGACAGGGCTTGGCCCAAGGGTGGGTGCGGCGATGGGGCTGGGTGGGTGGTGCGTGGTGACCACGGAGGATTGACCAATGGGTGACCCGTCAGTCCTCCTCCCTGCTCACTCCTAGAGCACCGGCCACTCGGAGCCAGGGTCTCGCCAGCGGAAGCCCGGGAGGGGTGGAGGTGTGAGCGTCTGCCAGGGTTGCCAAGGAGCCCTGGCCAAGAAATGCCAGGGAGGGGTTAACCAGGGAGGGAGGGGTGATGGGACCCTGGAGGGGACAGCGGGCAGCATGCCAGGCGGTGGGCACTGAGCGGTGCCTTCATCCACCCCCAAAGCCCCCTCTTCCCCCCCATGGCCCACCTCAGGCTCACCCCTTCCAGAGTCCCGGTGCCCTCCCACAGGCCCCCGGCCACCAGCCCTCTCCTGGGTGGGGCCCCCACCCACACCTGAGGCTTTATGAGCCTGTTCTCCACCCTGGCCACTGCCAGGACCTCCCCGGCCACTGCCAGGACCTCCCCTGCCCAGGGCAAAGGTCCCAGGAGCCTCTCCCAAACCCTCACCCCAAGAATCTCACTCCGTCTGCCAAGGATCAGATTGTTTCCAACCATCCTCAGCTCTGAGCAGGCCTGGCTGCCCACGAGAACGGGGAGAGGGGGGCCAAAACCCCAGGCGTGTGTGCATGTGTGTGTGTGTGTGCATGTGTATGGGCACTTGGGAACGCCCCAGGGCTAAGTAACCAACATGAAGGGAGGGAGGACCCAGGTGGTGAATCCCCACGTAACAAAATGGACTCCCCTGATCTTTGTGTTCTCTAAACAGAGTCATGGACCCCGGGGGGCTGTCCACAGGCTCCTTCCTTCCTCCCTGGAAGAAAGAGACCCTCCCTGGGCCCTCCTGGAGCAGCTCCTCCAAAAGGGTCCCTGCTCTCCCACTGAGCAGAGAGCCCAGGGGTGTGGGCAGGAGAAGGACACGCAGCAACTTCTTTGACAATAAATTCTGTATTGTGATTGCTTCAGAAAATTGGAGATGCGTCGATTTCCTGTCCCAAACCAGATCTTCCTGGCAAAGGAGGTGAGGGCTTCTGGGATCAGAGGTTGCTGCAGGGATGGAGGTGACCCCAGGGAGAGGAAGCAGGGAGGGGCAGGGAGGGGATGGGAAGGAGGAGGTGAGGCAGTGAGGGACGGAGGGGGCATTAGGGGCCCAGCTCCCCTCATCCTGAGGGACCTTGGGAAACTAACACCCACTACCCACTCACCCACGGAGGTCAAGGACACTCAGCTACACCAGAAGCCCTTGGGGGTGAAAGTAAGGGATGGAGCTACAGAAAGGGGGGATCAGGGCCTGGGGAACACCAGCTGAGGGATCCTAGCTAGGGACAGGGGAGGGAGGAGGGGGAGGATTTAGGACTGGAGCGGGGGTGGGGAATTAAGGAGTTAGGGCTGCAGCAGGAGGATGGGGAGAGGAGAATATGGAAACGGAAGGAGGCACAGGGCTGGGGGGTGAAATTTAAGGGATGGGAGCAAGGGGTACAGGGCGGAGGATGGGTGCGGGGCTAGGAACAGGAAGTAGAGAAGCCAACAGAGAAATGGGGGCTGAGGCCTGAGATCAGGGAGGGTGTGGACAGTGGGAACCCAAGATGGGTAACGTGGGCAGGAGGCTGAGCCACGAGGGTGGCTGCGGGCAGGGAAGTGACCCATCTGCTGGTTTTCATGATAACTGCGTGGGGTATGGGGAGGAGTAGGTTATACCCATTTTACAGGTGAGTGTCACAGGATAGTATCTGTACTGAGGAATCTGATATTGAGGACACTGACTCCTCTCTATCTGGCTCTCATAGACCACCTGATGCCTTCTGTTCTGATAGTGAAGAACCAGTTATTCCTTCTGATATAGAAGCATATTCAGCAGAACTGTTACCTAAAAACACTCAAGTACAATTTCCAAACGATAAAAAGTAGAAAAGTCTTACTGTAATAACTGGGACAAATGATTCATGTCCTTCAGGTCCTATATTAGAAGATTATACTGAAGGTAAAGCTAAACAGTTAAAAGCTGTGAATATTTTCAAGAAAGCAGAAAGCCCTTCTCAACCTTCTTAGATATAGATAACATGTAACCACCTGGTCCTCTGTGTAAAAAGAAACAGGATGGGGCTGTGACTGTTACTTCAGTCATAGAAAAGTCATAAGAAACATAGCAAGGTTGAATACAGTCTTAATCAAATGTATGCTTATCAACATGATATAAACTAATCATAGAATGAAATAAGAAAACTATATCAGTTAAGTCAGAGATAAGTAATACTAACCTTTTTTCTAATTTTTAGTTTTATGCACATAAAAAGAACGTTTTATTGCTCTTACAGAAGTCATAGCTTAATTGGTAGAAATATTATCAGTAGAGTTTTGTAGACATTCAAGGTTAAGTCTCCGATAACACTGTGGGTGCCTCCTTTGATCTTGATTCACTCATGGTTCACCGCACGTCATTCACCACTTGTAGTTCAAATGTAAAAACAGAATATGACTTAACTGAATATACTCTAAATCAAAAGTGTTATAAATACTCTGCAATTCAGACAAGGGGGAGCTCTCTGATCTCATGTCCAGCTGTGTCTGGAGGAGCAGGGGCTCCCAGGCTTGGTAATGTATCAATTTATGTTTACATTGTAAACTTGTCCCTTTTACCTTAAGTGCTCCTCTAGTAAAAATGTGTTAAAGATGAATTCTTATCTTGAGTGCTCTTTACTTTTGAACTATTGTCTGTCCCTATATTCTTAATTGAGTGGGAGGTTGCTCCATGAAGCCCAAACTGACTGAATCAGGACCTGATGAGGTTCAGGCCTTTTCTAACGGAGATCACAGCTTTGAGATGTAAAGAGACAAACCCCTGACACGAGGAAACTGAGATTGGGAGAAGTTAGCCCACAGGGGAAGAGCCAGGATTCAAACTGTGTTTCCAAGTGAGTTTGGCAAAGTGAGGGAGAAGGATGGGGTCAGAGGAACCATCTAACTTTGTCAGAGGACACGGGGAGTGCGGGCTTCCCCGTCCTGGGGCCGGTGGAGGGGTGGTGAAGAGGCCCTGTCAGGGCTCCCAGCCACCTCAGGCCTCTGGGTCAGCACCTGCCACAGAGAGGGAAGCAGGGGAGTGAGAAGAGGCAGGGGACCTGGGCTGGCTGGAGGTCACTGCCTCCTGGCCCTAGCCCAGCCCCCTGCCCTGGTGGAGGGGAGGGGGAGGGCTGCAGCTGGCTGGAGCTGGGGGAGCCCCTGAGCCTCCCCCCTTGGTCCCCCTCACCTTCACATTGGTGATCATGTCCTCCAAGGTCACATGGAAGTTTTCATCCTTGACTAGAGAGAGAGCCCAGGGGAGGGAGGGGTGGGGAGGAGAGAGGAAGATTGAGGGTGGCAGGGCCCAAGGGGCTCCGAGCCCCTGAGACACCCCGCGGGGATCACCAATGCCGGAACTGGGCCTTTCTCAGGAGGGGCGCCGGGCAGCTACGACAGAAGCTCCCTGGCACCGTGTGCGTGTGGGTGCGTTTGTGTGTCTGTCTGTCTGCCTGCCTGTCCTGGGCTGGGGAGGTGGCCTGGTCCTGCCCAGGTCTCAGGGAGAGGGCCAAGGAATCCCCAGACCCCTTCCCCAGGAGGCTGCCGTCCTCGGATGCCAGAGTTGGAAAAAGCCCCCACAGTGTCCTCATCCCCGATCTAGAGCCATCTTCTGTCCTCGTCCCAGGCCCTGGGTCAGAGCGCCTGGGCTGCTGCAGGTGGGTGGGCGTGGCCTGCAGGTGGGCCGGGCTTCCCAGAACCCGCGGGCGGGGCTCCCTGGGGGCGGGGCTCCCTGGGGGCGGGGCCTCGCCGGCAGCAGGACCGCCCTTCTCCAGAACTCTGTGACCCTGTGACAGTCGACGGCGCCGACCACGCCCGATGTCCCGCAGCTCCTCGTTCAGCGCCCTCTTCACCTTCTCATACTCGCTCTCCAGCTCGAGGCTGAAGAGCTGCTCCAGTGGCACCGGGCGATCCACCACGTGCTGCCAGACGTGCTGCCAGGGCACAGAAATCCGTGCAGGGGCACCTCCGAGATCAGCCAGGGGTGGAGACCGGGTGGGGGAGCAGGAGCGATGAGCTGGGGGGCCTGACACCTCCTTTTCAGAAGGGGCCGCCAGCATCCCTGGATGGAGAAGGGCTTGGCTGAGGCCTTGAACTCTGGAACCTGCCGCACCGCCCCCCACCCCCACCCCACATCACCCGTCCCCCAAACCCTGGTTCCTTAGTTTTCATCCCTGGTGGGGTAAAACTCTCCCCTGGCTTCATTCCCCATCTGTCCCTCGTTCTCCCTTCTCGCCATCCCACCATTAGCAGGACTCGGGGACCATGCAGAATCCAGCCGGAAGTCCTTTGAATATCTGAAGAGTCCGGGCGGGTCTCAGATAAGGAAATAGAGATGGGCCTGGGACACAAAAGAACAAAAATGCTATTTTTTCGGTCTGCGGATTAGCACCTATTAAAAAGTTGAATTCCATCAAATGTTGGCACGGGGGGAAGGGTAAATGCCCCTGCCCCGCTGGAGGAGGTGGGAGTGGGGTTGGATTGATTTTAAAAAGCAATTTGAGAGCATCTATTATTTTTTTCCTCTTTTGATTTTTTTTTTCATTAGAGAAGTTGTGGGTTTACAAAAAATCATGCATAAAATACAGGATTCCCATATGCCTGCATTGGTGTAGAACGTTTGTTACAATTGATGACAGCACATTTTTATGATTGTGTTAGGAATTCCATGAACTTTTTTTTTTAATCTAGAACCATCTATACAACCTGACACTTTCCCTTTTAATCACATTCAGATATATATTTCAGTGCTAATTAGTTATGTTCACAATGTTGTGCAACTGTCATCACCATCCATTACCAAAACTCTCCCTTCATTCCCAATAAGAACTCTACGTTTTAAGCCTTAACTCCCTATTCCCTACCTCCACCCCATCCCTCGGTAACCTGTATTCTAGATTCTGCCTCTATGAATTTGCTTATTCTAGTCATTTCGCATCAGTGAGCTCAAACACTCCAGGATTCAGCAATTCCACTTGCCCTCTCTGCGTTCATGAAGCACTTCCGGGAGGCATTCCTGAGGATGTTTATCGCAGTTCAGTTTTTATCTTGAAAATTGGAAGCAATCCAAATAACCTTCCATAGGAGACTAGTGCTCTATGGAATCACCATTCTATGGAATCCTAGGCTCCCATCCAAAGATCCAGGTGCTATCACGGAAAGAACATCTTGTTGAACGAAAGCCATAGATGTAACTAAAGGCTTCCAGAATGTGGAAGGAGCCCCACCATCTGCCACTGGGGCTCAGGTTAGCTCTGGGGAGCATAAAGGAACTAGGGTCAGGGAATTTTAGCCCTCTCTGCAGTTTCATTCTACTTGGAAACTATATTATGTGTTCAGAGATAATTTTAAAATAATTGAAAACTTAGTTCTGGCTCGTGCTCAGGGAGGCCGTGTCTGGCAAAGAGATGACCTTCCTGTACATTCAGACTGGGTGATGAGAACATCAGCTCCTGCACAGGGTGGAAATTGGGGTGGCGCCTCTGCCCCAGGTGAACCGAAGAAGGTGGGTGAGGCCCAGAGAGGTCTCTGGGGGCAGAGATGAATGTCAAATGGGTGCGGGAGGGACTAGAGTCCTAGGCGAGGGGCAGAGCTAGGAGGAGTGCCCACCTCACCACAATTGGGGGGCAGATTCATGTTTGGGGGACCTGAAGCTTATACAATCTGTGGGTTTCTCTTTCTTTTTTTTTAATTCATTTTTATTGAGATATATTCACATACCATGCAGTCATACAAAGCGTACATTCAGTTGTTCACAGAACCATTATATAGTTGTGCGTTCATCACCAAAATTAATTTTTGAACATTTTCATTACCACACACACAAAAATAATAAGAATAAAAATTAAAGTGAAAAAGAACAATTAAAGTGAAAAAGAACACTGGGTGCTTCCCCCCCCCCCCATTTTTCTGCTCTTCCATCCATATACTGGAAAAGGGGAGTGTGGTCCTTATGGCTTTCCCAATCACATTGTCACCCCTCATAAGTCACATTTTTATACAGTCGTCTTCAAGATTCATGGGTTCTGGGTTGTAGTTTGATAGTTTCAGGTCTTTACTGCTAGCTATTCCAATTGATTAGAACCTAAAAAGGGTTGTCTACATTGTGCATAAAAGTGCCCACCAGAGTGAACTCTCGGCTCCTTTTGGAATCTCTCTGCCACTGAAGTTTATTTCATTTCCTTTCACATCCCCCTTTTGGTCAAGAAGATGTTCTCCATCCCACGATGCCAGATCTAGTTTCCTCCCCAGGAGTCCTATTCCATGTTGCCAGGGGGATTTACACCCCTGGGTGTCAGATCCCCTATAGGGTGGAAGGCAGTGATTTCACCTGCCAAGTTGGCTTAGGTAGAGAGAGAGGGCCACATCTGAGCAACAAAGAGGCATTCGGGAGGAGGCTCTTAGGCACAATTATAGGGAGGCCTAGCCTCTCTCTTCTTTGCAGCAACAGTCTTCCCAAGGGCAAGTCCCGTGGTAGAGGGCTCAGCCCATCAAACCACCAGTTGGGGGTTTCTCTTTCAAAGACAGGAATACAAAAGTAGGAATATAAAATTAGGTATGACCATCCCTAAGGCCTTGGGAGGAGTCTTTGTAAAGAGGGACCCTGTAGATCCTCCTCCGCCCAAGACGCCTGTTCTAGTTTGCTAATGTTGCTGGAATGCAAAACACCAGAGATGGACTGGCTTTTATAAAAGGGGGTTTATTTGGTTACACAGTTACAGTCTTAAGGCCATAAAGTGTCCAAGGTAACACATCAGCAATCGGGCACCTTCACGAGAGGATGGCCAATGGTGTCCGGAAAACCTCTGTTAGCTGGGAAGGCACGTGGCTGTCATCGCTCCAAAGTTCTGGTTTCAAAATGGCTTTCTCCCAGGACGTTCCTCTCTAGGCTGCAGTTCCTCAAAAATGTCACTCTCAATTGCACTTGGGATATTTGTCCTCTCTCAGCTTCTCCAGAGCAAGAATCTGCTTTCAATGGCCGTCTTCAAACTGTCTGTCATCTGCAGCTCCTGTGCTTTCTTCAAAGTGTCCCTCTTGGCTGTAGCTCCTCTTCAAAATGTCACTCTCAGCTGCACCGAGTTCCTTCTGTCTGTCAGCTCATTTATATGGCTCCAGTGATTTAATTAAGACCCACGCTGAATGGGTGGGCCAACACCTCCATGGAAATTATCCAATCAGAGTCATCACCCACAGTTGGGTGGGGCACATCTCCATGGAAACACTCAGACAATTACAAACTATCACTGATAGGTCTGCCCACACAAGATTACATCAAAGATAATGGCATTTGGGGGGACATAATACATTCAAACTGGCATAACACCCAAGGCCCAGGAGGGGACAAGAGGGTTCCAAAGTAAAAACCAGGAGCTTGCCTCGGCCAGGCTCACAGAGGCACAACCTTGACAGGATGTGCCTCTCACCAGCTGCACCAAAACTGGGGATACGTTAGATATTGCCCTATATGGGGAATACTTCAGATATTGCCCTGGCCTCTGGGGTGTGTGGTGAAGTTGGAGAAGTGAGCAAAGGAATAAAAAGACAAAGCATCCAGATGAAGTGGAGTCCAGAACCAGACAATGATTTGGTAGGTGCAGACCAGGGGAGGGAGCAGACAGGGCCCCGCCCCACCCCACCCCCGGCCACTCCTGGGGTCCTCCACCTCCATTTCCTAACACATTTGACCAATTTGCACAGCATTAAGATATTTGTTTTCAAAAAGTGTTTTTGTTGTTGATTTTCAGAGGTGTTTCCATGGGACTGGGGTTCTGTAGTCAAGCACCACCAGCCAGCACTGGCCAAGAAGCTGAAAACAAAACCAGAGCTTTGGGGGAGCTTTTTATTTAAGAACAAAACAAAACAAAACTATCAAACTCCATAAAATGCCAGTCACTGGGCCAGGGTAAGAAACACCCAGGCTCCTAGGGGGGTCGATCCCAGCTTCCTGATCCCTGCCCACCCCCTTTCCACTTCCTTCCATCTGCTGCCCACCCCCTTCTGCTCCAGCCCACCAGGCCCCCTTGCTTCAGGCTTTCCCACCGCAGGCCTCTGCCCTCCTGCACGACTACCCTCTCCCTCTGTCCTTCTCTCAGCCTGTGGAAGTCCTGCCCACCCTTTCTCAGCCCTACCAGGAAGCCTTGAGCCACCAGGAAGTGACCTGTCTCTCCTGAATTTTAATTGTGTTTATTACTGATATCTCACCCAGGACACTTACTTATCACCTACTAGCAGGCATGACAGTCATTTGTTTGCCTGCGCGGGAAGGGGAGGGGAAGGCAGCACCATTGCCCTCCCAGCTGGGGCAGCAGCCAGGGGAGCCCCAGCCCCACTCCAGGAGGAGACGGATGAGCCAAGAGGCTGGAGCCCTCTTGCTGCTTCCCCAGAATCCCTCAGCCCCAAGAGGCTGCTGCGAAGAAGGCGCAGAGGTGGGGGGCTATGGACGAGAAAGGAGGAGTTGGCTCAATCATCAGTGACACCCACTGTGGGACCCCTTCCTGGCCCCTCACTCACAGGCTAAAGTGGGGTCCATGGGAGGTCATTGAGGGACTGTGGCCTCTCTCCAAGGCCTCACCGTTGTCACAGGTACCTGGGGGAACACGGGAAAGTACAGGCTGGGACCTGCCCCCTGCAGCCCCCACTCCCCAAATGTCAATCTAAGGGCCCGGTCAACTTTGAATGCTGTTAGTGGTTGAGGGGGTATAATAAACAGCACCTTTCTCCCCGCCTGAGTCAGTTGAGAGATAAGATTACTGACGGGAGACGCAGCTGTCATCTTCATGACTCAGAAAGCTGCTATGGAGGCGGTGGCTTATCGCTAAGGCAACGGAGATTCCTAATACTGGCCTGGTAATTAGACAATGTCAGCCACTGGGTTCCGGATGGTGTCACACCAGGGCCTCCCCACAGGGAGTTTGTCCCCGAATCGTTAAACATGAAGTTGCCGAGCATGGCTGCCCTGGGCTGGCAGCTCCTCTGCAGAGGAAGGGTCTAGTTATATCTGTCTGGCTGCTGCTTCTAAACTCAGCCAGTGGAACGGATCACTCCTTCTCGCCCCAGTGGAAGAGGCTGGGAATGTCAGGCCAGGATGCTCGCCGTCCCTTCCACTGTGTGATTGTCTGAATTGTGGGCACACTTGTCTGCTAATGGTGTCAGGAGGTGGAAGTCGAGGTGCTGACCAGAGTTGCCCCTGACCACACAAGGTGAAGCTGCTACTTGGCTTTGAGGAAGTGGAAGCCAATGTGTGTATCAGTCAGGAGATGTCAGGTTATGCTGAGGTAACAAGCAACCCTAAAGTCTCAGTGGTTTGCAAGCAGACGTTTCTTTCTCAGTCACGTGACATTGCCTGGGCTCTCCTCCATGTCGTCTTCACTCTGGGACAGAGGCTGCTGGAGCAGCCCCTACTTGGGGTGCTGCCAGTGTCCCCCAAGACAAAGTGCACCACCACGGCTGGCTCTGAAAGCTTTCCGGAGATGACTTGTGTCTCTTCCACTCATGTTTTGTTGCCCCTGAGTTGGAACAGGCAGATGTAAAATCCTTCATCAGGGAGAGACACCACGAGTCAGGCAGCCACACCCAGTTGGGGTGGGAACTATAATCCACTCCAGGGAGGGAGAGCAAATATTTTGAGCAATCTACCACAGCTGGGATCCTGGGAGTGACCAGGGTTTATGCTAATCAAGAGCCCATCAGCAGCATCAGCAAGCGGGCTTGAACCCCTGGTGGAGCCTCACGTGCTCAGAGCTGCACTAATGGAGATGGCCCCTGTGGTGCTAGAATTAGGGAGGCCAGACGGGGTCAACCCCAGGAGTCAAGGATGTGGGAGAACCACCCAGAGTGGAAGGAGGAAAAACTCCTACACTGGAGAAGCTGGACATTCGGGTTGTGTTAGAAAGGGGGAGTCCTCCAGAACTGGGGAAATTTGATGGCGTGCTCATAGACGTATTAGAAGAAATTACTATCGGTGGGAGGGAGGTAACTTCAACACTGGATCCCATGTCAGTATATGGAAAAGGGCGAGAAGCAGAGACGGGGACACCTGGGGTCATTTCCAGACACTTCTAGAAGAGGTGATAGCATTAATGGTTCTGTGTATCTGGATACTGTGGGAGATGGTGGAATACATATTTCACATCTGAAAATCAAGAAACAGGGTAATATTAAGCACGAGAATCAATTTACAGAATATACGCAGTACGACTGTGAATTTTTTAAAGACTAATCTAAACACTATTTTGATTAGGCTTATATATATGTATAGTAATGCCATAAAGAAAATCAAAGTAATTATTAATACAAAATTTAGGACAGCAGCTATCTTGGTAGAGAGGGGTACACATTGGTGAGATGCACATGGGGGGTTTCTAAAGTACGTGATGTGCAATTTCCCAAGCTGAGTCATGAGTATATGGATGTTCTTTTATGATTATTCTTTTGTATGAATGTATATTTCTCAATAAAAAACACATTCTAAATAATCAAATACTCAAGCTATTTTTATTGAAACTGAAAACAAGATGGGGATGCTTGCTATTGCCATTATTATTTCAACATTGTTTGGGGGATCTTAGGTAATGTAATAGGGCAAAAAATAAAAATAAATATTTGGCATAAACAATAGGAAAAAAGTTAGATGTACCCATTTTTGCTGATGAAATTGTTGTACAATTACAATATCCAAAAGATGCTAGTGGAAAAAATAACTACAGTATTAGTGAGAGTCCTTGATAAGGTGGCTGGGTATAACATAAAATAAATAATTTTCTCCATTCCAGAAATAACCAGATGAAAACAGAAATTGGAAAAAGTGTTCTGTTCACAATAGCAACTCAAATGGAAAATTATTCAGGAACAAATTTAGCAAGAATGAACATACATGAAGAAATCTGTAAGATTTTTTCAAGGGCATAAAACAAGATCTATACAAATAAGGATGTACCACGTGTTTGGGTATACATTTTTTACAATACAGATGTGTCTTCTCCCAAAATTAATGTATACATTTAATGTAATTTTAAACAAAATCCCAACAAGATTGAAATTATTAATGGATGCAACTACTTTCAAGTTCATGTAGATGACTAAATGGTTGAGCATATACTAGAAAATTGTGAAAAAGAATAGAGGTAACAATAAAACTATAAAACTACCGCAGTCTAGACAGTGTGGTGTTGACATGAGAATAAACAATAGATCCATGAAGCAAGATGAAAAGCCAGAAACAAATCCCATTACTTTAATCTACAACAAAGGTGGAATTTAATTCAGAGGAAAGAATGGTTTATTTAATAACACAACTGACTATTCACACAACAGAAAAAAAAATTGGGTCTTCCTCTTACAACATTAAATTGTAACACAAAGTAAATATAAAAAAACATAAAAGAAAAACCTGAAATATCTTAGACAAAAATTTGGAGACTGTGGTTAACTTGGCAGCCGAGGAGACTATTGTAATCAAGACAAGAAACCCAAAAGCTATAGAAACAAAGTTAGACACATCCTTCCACATAAACATACTAACATTTTTCTGGGGAAAAGATTTAAAAAAAAAAAACAGAGAGCATTTAGAAATTGATATTTTTGAAAGTTCAAGTTGTTCAACCCTACCCTCATGGTCACTATGTATTTAACGCCTCCAAAGATACTCTCAGAACTGACTTCGTATGATGTTGTTGGTTATTGACGAGTCTCGGCTGGAGTATGGTTATGATAAAGGAATGCCACAGGTAAAATGATTTTCAATACATTTTTTTTCCTTTAATTTTCCTGCCAGCCCTCCCCCAACTCCTGCCTCTCTCCCTCTCTCTCTTCTTCCTTGCTTGTTTCTTTTATCCACACATAGTGATTCCTAGGATAAAATGAAGCAATTAGCTCACACTTGTACAGAAATTTTCAGGAACCTAAAATCACTAAGTGGCATTTCAAGTGGCAGTCAGTTCTGTTTTTAACTTTAATAGTCATTTTCCTCTTATTGTCACAACTTTAATGTAGGGTTTTACAAATTCATATGCTTTATGATGTGATGCAACCACTCCAGCTTGAGAAAAGAAAGTGGGGGCAGGGAGGGGAGAGAGAGAGATTGCCAGTTTCTGTTTGCAATAGGACTTAATATGCTATTGTTTCTGATTTAATAAATAATACCCTAAAAATAACCTAATAAATTTAAGCATGGGATTTCTCCCCTTAGCAGAAAGCTTCATCTAAATTAGAGAAATGAATGCCACCAGTTATGGATTTATGGGGTTAACAACAACAATAAAAGAAAGCCCTCAAGGAAAGCTTGTGCAAACATTTCTCATATCGGAGGCTTGTATGTAAGGAAGTCCAGGTCAGCGTGAGGATTTTTCTGGAAGTTCAGCAAAGTAATATCAAGTCACAGAAGTTGGCTTCTTTCTTCTCTTACCCAGCCGTCTTCCTGGAGTCTGAGGCCTCAGGAAGTCTTATTATCTCCAGCCTACCCCAAACAGTCCCCTGCAGGTCCCTGTTGCTCTCCCAGACACCCAGAGGGGCCAGGGGGCTGCTCCTCACAGAGCAAACAGAGTGCTGAAGGGTAAACACTCCCCGAAAACATGACTGAAGCCTCAGACCAAAACTAACGGGACTGAAAAACGATTTGCTAAGGAGCAGAGGCCTCCACTCCGTTTTTACTTCCTGTTAGCTATAGTTTTGCTACTTCCAGACTCTTGTGTGTTTTGTTTTGTTTTTTTCCAGTTCGTTTGTTTGTTTTCTGCTTGGAAAAGTTTCTTCTAAGAAAGTGTGTGTGTTTTTTTTTTGTTTGTTTGTTTGTTTTTTAATATAAGGACCAGTTTTCTATTAGGGTATTTTGTTTCTTTAAGAAATTAATGCACAATTCACCTTTTGACTCTGGAGGACCCCCATTCTGGCCAGGATTTTTTTTTTTGAAGGCCTGATATCTAGACCAATCTCCAACTTGAATAACGCTACTAATGCTTTGTCCCCAAATCTCAGAAATGTTTTAGAAAGTAAAACTGGTTTTTCCCCATCGTGATTTGAAAACTTGTTCTTAGGACTTTTATTTTAATAAACTATTCTTTAATCACAATCCTAGGTATCTATAGCATGACTGCTCTTAGTGAATTTGATGAAATATGTATTTTATTCAAAAGTACAAGTTAAGATAAATATATATTATACATAAATCACTGGAGAACACATAGCATAGCAATGTTCCTTCTCTTCTAGGTTCGGTTGACTTCTGGCTTCCGGGTCCTCCCCGTGGCCTTCTCCAATTCTGGCTTCTGGATTCTTTCTCTTTGTAAGGCCTCCAGTAACCTAGATTTAGACCCAACCTCATTCCATTGGGCCACACCTTAATGAGAAATAACATCTTCAAGGGGTTCTATTTACAGTGGTTCCCACCCACAGGAATGCAGATTGAGAACATGTCTAAATTGGGGTACATAATTCAATCTACCACAACTACATATCCACTAAAGTGGCTAAAGTTAAAAAGCTTGATAATGCCAAGTGTGGACAAGGACATTGAGCAACTGGAATTCTCCTTTTTTGGTGGCGGAGATGCAAAATGGTCAGCCACTTAGGAAAAAATCATGACAACTTAAACATGCACTGATCATTTGACCCAGCAATCCTGCTCTACGTATTTACCCAAGAGAAATTAAAAGTTAGGTCCACAGAAAGTCATGTGTGCAAATGTCCACTGCAATATTAATCATAAGAGCTGAAAATTGGGGGTGGGGAAATCTATCGACTGGTAAAGAGATAAATAAATCACAGTTTAGACATATAATGGAATATTGCATGGCAGTAAAATGGAATAAAGTATACATGCAATGACTTGGATGAATCTCAAAAATATTGTACCTAGGAAAAGGAGCCAAATACTTTATTTCAATTATATAAAATTCTAGAAAAGGCAAAACCATAGTGACAGAAAACAGAGTGGTAATTTCCTGGAGCCAGAAATCAAGGGAGGGAATTAACTACACAGGGACAGGAAGAAAATTTTTTGTTGGGGGGAAGAGGGTGATAGAACTGTTTGTTCTCCGGATTGTGGTGCTGATTACACAACTGTATACATTCACCAAAATTCACCAAACTATAGACTAAAAATGGATGAATTTTATTTTATGTATATTGTATATATTATATTCATGTAATTTATACCTCAATAAAGCTGGAGTAAAAAAATGTAGGGGGAAAAGCCTGTTTAGAAAAGGGAAAGCTGGAAATGGAAGGGATGGGAAAATGATGGGTTTTATCATCAATTTATAGAACTATTTGACTAAGTGTATATCTGATTTAAAAAATAAGACATTGCAAAAAAGACACTTGGAGGAAAAAAAAGAAAGATGTGATGGGAGTTGGGAGCAGAGGGCATTTTTCGACCACCCAGAAGGCAGAGAACAAACCGTGGGAAGCAACTACCGGACAGGGTGTCCCAGGAGAATCCCCAGCTAGTGTCCACTGACGGAGGTGGAGTCCAGAGGACAAGGCCTGAACTTAGTACTGTCTTTCTGGAGAATAACTGGATAATATGTAACAAGAGCCATAAAACCCATCCCACCTTTTAATGGGAACACAATGTGAGGAAATCAGTCCAAAAGAAGGGGGAAATGTGCAAAGAACTTACCACACAGCAACAACATTTAAAACAGGAAAAACCTCAGGGAAACCAAAATGCTCAATAATTGGAGATGCCATACGCCAAATATGGTGCATTAATGTAGAGCAAAACAGTGGCTATGGGGGCTCCTCAGATGCAGAGGAACGTTAAATGGAAAAACAGCTGGACCACAAATGGCATGTACAGTAAAGACAAGTCCAAAAAGCCAACCTCCCTACAGTACCAAGAATTTAAGTCATTTAAAGGGAGGAGGAAAGAGGTAGCTTGGGTTCCATCATGATTTTGTTTACTTTTCCATTATAAATGCAAGTTAACATAGGATATTGTATTAGTCAGTGGTCTCTAGGGAAACAGAACCAACAGGAGTTATCTGTAAATATTATGAGATTATATAAAAGTGTCTCCCCCAGCTGTGGGGATGCATGAGTCCAAATTCCATAGGGCAGGCGGCGAGCTGGCAACTCCGATGAAGGTCTTTAATGAACTCCCCAGGAGAAGCTGGCTGGCTAAAGTAGAGACGAGAGTTCTCTCTTCTGACTGCTGAAGTCATCACTTCTCCTTTTAAAGCCTTCAACTAACTGGATTAAATGTCCCTCATTGCTGAAAACACCCTCCTTGGTTGATTGTAGAAATAATCAATCTTAGATGCAATCAACTTACTGATGATTTAAGTCCACAAAATGTCCTCACAGTAACAGGCCAGTGCTTGCTTGACCAGACAAACGGGCACCATCACCTGGCCAAGCCGACTCGTGAACCTAACCATCACAGATACTGCTTTAAGAGACCTAGATAATGATGATTATTATCATGATGATAATGAAGAAGACAATGTTGAAATTGGAGGATCTAAAGCAACCATTTACCCTCCTCCTAGATCAAAATTGCAGGGCAGGGTGGCCCCTGTATTCAGGGTCCCACACATGGAAACTGCAAACCTGGAGCCAATTCCCAAGACGTGCAAAGAAAGACCCAGAACTAAGTACGGTGCAGACACCAGAGTAAGCTGAATCACTCAGCTGAAGGAAACAGAAGGAGTTGCGTTATTTTGTCCATGAGAGAGGGGAAATAGAGATGGGCTGGACAACAGGGTAGAAGGCCACTGTGAAAATGACAGAAGGGCTTTATACAAATTAGGAGAGCTAGTAACTGGCATTTAAGTTGTTGGACTTTGGTGCCAAAAAAATCCCCTCTTCTCAAACATCTTCTCTAACATTTGGAAAGCCTGCTAATATACAAATCCTTGGGTGGGAGGCTCGATCGGAGGGAAACAAGGAAAGGGCTTGAGCTCCATATTTGGCACAGCGAGAGAGGAAACAGACAGCTCTGTCCCTAAACGGAGCTGACTGAGCGGAACAGGAGCCCAGAGTCAGAGGATGGGGAGCAGGTAAGCCCCCCGAGAATCCCACTGTGGGAGACCAGACTTCCCACAACTCCTGGAAGGGGGCTGAGCCTGTCATTTGTACATCTAGCAGGGTGGGTGACACCAGCTGCCTTGGGAGCTCTAAGAGCGCTAATGTTTACTGGGCACGCACTTTGGGCCAGGATTAAACGGATTGCTCATTTAATGCCCAGAATAACCCCAGGATGTAGGCCTTCTTATTAGACCTGATTTTTAGTCTTGCCCAGGTAAGAGATATAAAAGTGACACTAGATAGGTGCCTTGTCTTCCCCTTATGACTCTGTGGTTTTCACTAGACTTAGCTTCTTTGCTGCCCTGACTTGACATGGAAACCTCCTGGAGACAGTGGGATGGAAATCGAGGGACAAACCCCCAGGCAGGCAGCAGGTTGGGCTTAGTGATCAGACTCTGCATACCTCAGAAGAGAGGACAGCCGGCCTACACTCCAGCGAGGCCAGCTGACACCAGTCAACAATGGCCACCCCCACCCAGAGGGTGAGATCTGAGAGCTTTATGGACCCCAGGAGAGCTAAGGCAGTTCTCATGGATGGTTCTAGGAAAGAGTCTGATTCAAGGAGTCTGGCATTAGTTCTTGACATCAGGCAGGGATATCTGTCCCCACCTTCTGCCCCACCCTTTCTCCCTCCACACATGACTAGATCCAATTTTGTAAAACATAAGACTGATTTGACCCAGCCACTCACCAACTCAAGTCCCCTTCACAGTCCCCTGGTCATCGGCCTCTGAGCCTCACAAGCTCCTCCCACCTCTTAGAGGGGCTTTGTGCAGCCAAGGACACATGGAAAGCCTGGTTGGCTGGACCACCACATGTCCGGCTAGGAATGGGATTCAAGCAAAGGCTTTCTGTGAGAAGCTTCATTACAAACAGCTGAGTGGAGGAAAAAACCCCATGTTCTCAGCAGATTTGAGGACCATGGCTACTTGTGGTGACTTCTTTGTCCAAAGGAAAAGACTGGGGAAGGTGGCAACCTCCAACCTAGCGACCTGATCAGATTAAAGAGACTAAGGAGTTGGGTGGGGTCAGCCCTTCAACAAAACATCCAGGTAGGTAGGAGAATGGGCTGGTGGTTTGAAGCTGTATGCACCCCAGAAAAACATGTTCTTAAATTAATCCATTCCTGTAGATGTAAACCCATTGTAAGGAGGACATTCTGATGAGGTTACTTCAGTTAAGGTGTGTCCCACCTCAGTCAGGATAGGTCTTAATCCAATTACTGGAGTCCTTTATGAAAGAATAAAATACAGATATATAAAGAAAAACCCACAGACAGAGCAGCAGAAGCTGAACATCAGTGGAGCCCAGAGACACCATTAAGCGACTTGCCATGTGACAGAGGAGCCAGGATTGCTGGCAGCCAGCCCCAGACCACCTGTCTTTGGGAAGAAAGCATGACCTTGATGATGCCTTGTATAGACATTTTCCTGCCTCAAAACCATGAGCAAATGAACTCCCATTGTTTAAGCTGAATCATTTCATAGCATTTGCTTTGAGCAGCCTAGGAAACTAAGATAGATAGATAGATAGACAGACAGACAGACAGATAGATAGACAGACAGACAGACAGAAAGATAGATGACTGATGGAAATACCCCAGAGATTGGTATTGCTCATTGCTCATTGCTTGAAAAAGAACACACAAAAATTCGCCATGGAGGCAAGAGTGAGGGCAGACAGGGGCTTCTAGGCTGGTGGTGGAAAGGTAATGCTTTGACCACCTTTGATGCAGCAATTATGCTTGCGGAAACAAACCAAGCGAAACCTTCATGCAGCTGCACAAAGAAACGGATAGGGAAGTTTTAAATAAATCACGGAACATTCACACTCTGGAAGAGCAGACAGCTGCGTAAAAGAAGGTGCTCAAAATCCAGAAGTTCTGACCTGGAAAGCTACTCAAGATATACTGATAAATGAAAACTGTAATCTGCAGTTCAGAGTGAGTAGCATGACCCTGTTTTTTAAAATGATATATGTATTAGTAGCTGGTAAGGGGGGACTCTGAAAGAATATACCCCAAGGAGTTCACCAACTCTGGTGAGAGATATGCCCAGGAACACTCACCGCCTCCGTTTAACCATGTCCATATTTTTTATTTTTTACTTTTAAACAGTAGTTATCTCTGGGTGGTTGGATGGTGATAGGTTTTTTGTTTGTTTGTTGTTTTAATTTCTTCCTCATTCTTACAATTTTCTTTATTTTCCTTTTTTTCCACTGTGAGCTGCAGTCTACCTAGTCCCAGCTCTGACACTTTCTTTTTTTCTTTGACTTTATATTGTAGTAACATATAAACAATTCAAAATTTCCCATGTAACTACTTTCAAGTACACAATTCAGTGATGTTAACTACATTCAAAATATTGTGCTACCATCACCTCCATCCATTACCCCAACTTTTTCATCACCCCAAGAAGCTCTGCACCCATTAAGCAATAACTCCCCCTTCTCCTGCCCTGCCCCCCACAAACACACAGTCCCTGGTAGCCCCTAATCTACTGTCTGTCTCTATGAAATTTGCTTATTCTGGGTATTTCATATAAGCTCAATAATACAGCATTTGTCTTTCTGTGTCTGGCTTATTTCATGCAACGTGATGTCTTCACGGTCGCTGCTCCAACACACCTGCTGTGTGATCGCTGTCCTCCTCAAGCCTCTTTCCCGTCTGTGACTCAGCAGAGCTGGTCTTAACGACCCACTTTTATAACAAGAACAAAAACTAAACAAAATTTTACAAGATTTCAAGAGAAAAAGGGGGTGAGGTGGTACCAAGAGGAGGCGGTGAGGGTCGGGAAGGGGCTCTCCCCATTTAAGACCGGGCTCAGGTCCTTGGCTGGCGGACTCTGTGGCCACAAGTTGTCGCTGCGGGAGCTCCCCCGGCCTGCTCGCCCCACCCGGCCTTGGCTCCTCAGGGCGACAGCACTGGACAACATGAGGCACTTCTGCCGAGTGTCTCCTGCGGTTCTCAGACCACCCTCCCGGCCACCCCCAGGACTTGCTAAAAATGCCGACTGGAGAACCCCACCCAGAGTTGGAAAAGATTTGGTAATGGACAGCTGTGATGACCACACGATGTTGTGAACTTATTGATACCACTGATATGTGTGCTTGAAAATGGTTAAAATGAGAAATGTTATGGTCTACATATGTTACCATAATAATTAAAAAATTAAAAATTAAAAATTAAAAAAACAGACCAAATGGATCAGCCCGATTGGCCACATGAACCTGACATACACTCAAGTCTGAGCTGCCATTATACAGACAGGGAAGCAGAGGACCAGACGAGGAGCCGGGCCCCCCTGGAGTCCTCACGGCCTGGGGGCGGCAGCCTGGGGCAAGAACCCAGGAATCAGGATCAGCAGCCCAGAGCATGCTTGGATGCCCTGTGCTCTCCCTACCCCACACTCTCTATCCTGGCTCCTCTCCGGTGGGCCCTCCACTAATTTTAAAGCTTTCCCACACAGGGACAGAACCTGCACCATCTCCTCCATCCTCGCCGCCTGGGACAAAGTGCAGGCCAGGGGTGCACCCATGGCCCCTCGGGCCTTCTCCCAGAGGTGCTGGCGGCCACAAAATCCCAGGCCTCCCTCTGAGACACGCACGGCACAGCCCACACAGACTTGCAGAGTCAACTGATGGGACATTCAACTGAGCTCTCCCCTGACCCCAGGACCTGGAGAAGCATCTAGAGGCTCCAGAAGCGGGAAACCCTCCCGTGGCCCTGACCCACCCCCTGCAGGGCCTGCCTGCCCTTCCTCCCACTCCCTGTGCAGCTGCCCCTGTGCTCCCCAAACCTTGGAAGGGGTGGAGGGAACTGACATAAATGGTCGCATCCTTTCCCTGCTCCAGATTCTCAAGCATCATCATCAGAAACTCCACTTCTCCTTCCCTCTCCTGCTCAGTGGCTTCCCAGAGCCACCCCCGAGGAAAGAATAAAGTTCTGACCAGCTTCAGGGCCTCGTCCTTACCTCCCTTGGGTCCTCCCCCAGGTACCGTCCCATTGCTGCCACCCCCAAACAGGCAAGAACTGCCCTTGCCCTCGGCTCCAGCTCCTGCAGACACATCCGGGCAATTTTCCCCTGGGCTACATCCACTCACCCCAACCCAGCTGAAAACAGGATCTGCCTCCCTACGGGTTCCAGCCCACCCTGGGTGCCCTGGCTTTGAATCCAGCCGCAGGGCAGCCTCGGGTCGGCACTGAGCTCTCCAGCCCCTAGAAAGTGCCCCGTCCTTTCACTTTTTAAGCATATTCCGGTTCACTTGGTGGTGATAACCCTGGGCGTTAACCTCACGATCTCCATTGCACGGTCGGGGACTAACGCTTTGAGGACTTAGGTGATGCGCCCGCGCGGCACAGTCCGTTTTGGAAAGTGACCGGATGGCACGCCCCCCGCACTACCAGGGCATTTACGGGCTAAAACGCTCTACAACCTTAGGACTGGGGCAGGCCTCTGCTCCCTCGTTCGCGGTTTGTTTCCATCATTCCAGTAAGTCATAATTACCAACCCTGTGCAGATCCTTTTCTCCCGTGCCAACACCCACTGGGCTGCAGGAGGTGGGCTGCCTGGTGAGGAGCCCTCAACCAGGACGCTGAAGGCCCCTGCGGGGGGCCCTCGGTGACCACGCAGGGGACTTGGGGTGCCCGAAGAGGGGAGCGCGGGGAGCCAAGTGGCAAGGGACGGCGAGGGGTTACGCTCCCCAACGCCCCCGCCCCACCCACGTCTCCCAGACCCCAGCCTTCGCCGCCACCTGGCGGCCGCCGCCCGTCAGCGCGGGAGGACCAAGCGCGGGTTCCCGGGCCTGCGGGAGCCGGTTTCCGCGGGCCGGGCTGGGGTGCGCCCCGCTTGGAGAGCCGGAAACCCCGCGGCCCGGGGCAGGGCGCGTCTCTGGACGCGGCAGGCGCCCCGCGAACCCCAGAAGACCCCGAGACCCGGGGTACCCTCGACCCTTCGTGACCAAGGCGCTGCGGCCAAAGGCGGCGAACAACCTGCGCGCGCGCCCGTCCCACGCAGCTCCCCGCACCGCCGCGCGCGCGCGCGCGCACGCACGCCCCGATGCTTGCCCGCGCTAGCCGGGTCTCCCACGCCTCGGCTCGGGGGTTCACGAGCCGGGCGCTCCAGGAGTCGGAGCCTTTTCTGCGCGGCGAACTCGTGTGTCACCCCGGCACATGCCTCCTCCATCCCCAGCTCGGGCGCGGGGACGCCAGCGCCGCCGAACCGCTCGCCTGGGCACCCCCTGGAGGTCCCAGGCCCCCCGGAGCAGGCTGGGGGCGCCTCGGCCAGGCCGCTCCCACCTGCCGGACGCGGCGGCCAATGGGAACGCGGCCTGGTGATGTCATGCCCCGGCCGGACTCCGGGAACCAGCGCGTACCCACCCGCGGGGTTCCGGAAGTTTCCACTGCGGCAACGGAGTGCGGCCTCGCCCCGCAGCCTAGCGCGTGCCACCACGTTGGCCTTCCCTTGGGTGTCCCCAAGTCTCTTCCTCCCCACCGGGGTCTCCTTCCTCCATGGGGGTCCCCCTCTTTTCCACTCGTGAGCGCCTGTTCACATCTCCATTCCCACTGGTGTCCCGCACCCCCAGGACTTTCCCACGTCACCTTTTCTCCACCAGTGCCACCCCGACCCCTGGAGGGGTTTCCTCCCGTGCCACTTCTGGCTGTGTCGTGGCCAGGGATGCTCTATTTGGTCTCCAGGACTCGCGAACCCCTCGGCCCCGCGGCAGCTTCCCCGCCTCGCCCGAGGCTGTCGTGTGTGCGGGTGGGTGCGTCCGTCTGTGGATGTCGGTCACGGAGTCTGTGGCTGTCGCTACATGAGACCGTCTGTCTGCGCGTGTCTGTCACTGCGGGCTTCTGTCCGTCTGTCACCGTGGGTGTCTGTTCCGCCGCTGCAGGTTGTTCTGTCGTGTCTGTCACCACGTGTCGGCGTCTGTCGCCGGAGTCCGTCGGGGCCCCCCGGGTCCCCGGGTCTCGGGCTTCGACGGAGGGCGAGGGAGGGGAGGTGGCAGCCCGGGGCAGCGGGGAGGGGCGGGGGCGGAGGCAGTGGGCGGGGGCGGGCGGGGGCGCCTTGCGGCCCGGAGGGGGTGTGTGCGGGGGGCCGGAGGCGGCGGCTGTCAGAGTCGGCTCAGCCTGCGCCGGGGAACATCGGCCGCCTCCAGCTCCCGGCGCGGCCCGGCCCGGCCCGGCTCGGCCGCCTCAGGTGAGTCTCCGGCCCCTCCCGGGACCCTCCCCCGGCCCGCGGCCCATCCCGCGTCCGGAGGACGATGCGCTCCCGCAGGGATCTATGCCCCCAAACGGGACGCCCCCCGCGCCCCCGGAGCTGCCCAGCGACGCCCCCCACCCACCCTGCGACCCCCCCACTCACCCTTAACTCCTCCCTTGCCGCCTTGTACTTACGGACGCCCGCGGGGGAGCAGGCACCCCGCAGGACTGGCCACCGCCTCTGCTCTGAAATTCCTGTGGGGACTCCCGAGCACCCCTTTCCCCGCTCGCCCCCAAGTCTGGGACCACTGGAAGACACCCCCTGCTTGGGGTAGCACCCGAGCTGCGCAGATTCCTGGCGTCCGACTGGGCCCCCCACTTTCCGAGGGCCGGGCCCCCAGCGCCCCTGCGCAGCGCCCAGCAGAGGCCCGCCGAGGCCCAGGCGCCCCCCTTCCTCGGGGACTCCGTCTCTATTTTTTTTGGGAAGGGGAGGTTCAGCGGAAGCCCCGAGCTATAAATAGCTCCGCTCGGGTTTCCTAGTTAATCTCCAGCATCACCAGCCCCACCCCCAGCTCAGGGCGGCGGGGGCTGAGGGGTGGCCGCGGGGAGAAAGGGGGAGTTCCGACCCGGGGAATTTTGATCCCTTGGCTGCGGAGGCCGGAATCGCAGCAGCTGCTGCCCCGAAATAGCATCCCCGCCTCTGCAGCCCGGGATCTCGGGAGCTCCGGGAACACAGGCGTCCAGGCTCGCCCTTCGGGCCCCTTCGCAATGCCCGTGAGCGCCTAGACCCCCGCCCCAAGTTCCCGGCTCGGGGGATCGGGGCGGGGAGCGCCGTCCTTTTCTCGGTCTCTACTGCCTCCCGCTGGCGGCGGCGTGCACCGCAGCCTCGGACGGATGGAGGGCCCGCGAGCCCTGGGGGCCGAGGGCGCACAAGAGCCTGTTTGCTGGGGCCGGGCGAGGGGGCGCGCAGCGAGCACGGGCGCGCTGGGCCAGACGGAGGATGAGGCGGGATAGGGTGGGGCCGAGTAGGCAGGATTTGGGGTGCCCCGCAATGCCAAAATCACTGTCCAGGGCCCCAGCCCTGGCCAGTCCAGGAGAAGCTTGGGTCACGCCGCCGCCAGCTCCTCCATCAGCGCCGCCCTTCAGTGAGGGCCCCGCCCCTGTCGCGGTGCCGGTGCGTGGACTGCGGCCTCTGGGGCCCGCACTGCACGCACTGGGCCCAGCCCAGTCCACCGAGCCAGGGGAAGGAGGTGAGGGCAATGGACCCTCGGCGGGGCAGGGGGCGGGGTACGCCCTGGCCGCGCTCCTCTCCCTTCCCTTCCCGCATTTGTCTGTCTGGGTGCGTGTCTGCCTGGCCCTCTTGCTTGGCCCTGACTGCTTGTGTCCTCGTCTCTGGCTGCCTCCTTCCCTCCCTCCCTTCCCGTCTCTTCTCCTTGCTGCCAGTGTGCCCCACCTCCTCTGCAGCTCAGCGATAACCCCAGGGCTGCATCGCTACCTCCTCCCTCCTGGCCTCCCGCCTTCACCCCCTGCCTTTCTTCCTCCCAGCAGACGCCTGCCCGTCCGCCCTGGCAGCCATGTGGCCTCCGCGGCGTCCCCCACACACGCCTTCCCTGGTCCCCCCACTCCTTCTCCTCCTCTTCTTCCTCCTGGGAAGAGAGGCCAAGGCTGAAGGCCCTGAGGACCCCGAGCTGCTGGTGACCGTGCGTGGGGGTCGGCTGCGGGGCATCCGCCTGATGGCCCCTGGGGGCCCCGTCTCTGCCTTCCTGGGCGTCCCCTACGCAGAGCCACCTGTGGGCCCCCGTCGCTTTCTGCCACCGGAGCCCAAGCGGCCCTGGCCGGGGCTGCTGGATGCCACGGCCTTCCAGAGCGTCTGCTACCAGTACGTGGACACCCTGTACCCCGGCTTTGAAGGCACTGAGATGTGGAACCCCAACCGTGAGCTGAGCGAGGACTGCCTCTACCTCAATGTATGGACGCCATACCCCCGGCCCGCATCCTCCGCCCCCGTCCTCGTCTGGATCTATGGGGGTGGCTTCTACAGCGGGGCCTCCTCCCTGGATGTGTACGATGGCCGCTTCCTGACCCGGGCGCAGGGGACGGTGCTGGTGTCCATGAACTACCGGGTGGGAGCCTTTGGTTTCTTGGCCCTGCCAGGGAGCCGAGAGGCTCCGGGCAACGTCGGTCTGTTGGACCAGAGACTGGCACTGCAGTGGGTGCAGGAGAATGTGGCAGCCTTTGGGGGAGACCCAACGTCGGTGACGCTGTTTGGGGAGAGCGCGGGCGCCGCCTCTGTGGGCATGCACCTGCTGTCCCCGCCTAGCCGGAGCCTGTTCCACAGGGCTGTCCTGCAGAGTGGGGCACCCAACGGGCCCTGGGCCACGGTGGGCGTGGGAGAGGCCCGCCGCAGGGCCACGCTGCTGGCCCGCCTCGTGGGCTGTCCCCCGGGTGGGGCTGGGGGCAACGACACAGAGCTGGTGGCCTGCCTGCGGACGCGGCCAGCCCAGGACCTGGTGGACCACGAGTGGCACGTGCTGCCCCAGGAAAGTGTCTTCCGCTTCTCCTTTGTGCCTGTGGTGGACGGAGACTTCCTCAGTGACACCCCCGAGGCCCTCATCAATGCTGGAGACTTCCATGGCCTGCAGGTGATTGGTGGTTGGAAGGGGTAGCACTGGCCATCTTGGTCCATCCTCCCACACACCCCTTCCCCAGGACTCAAGCATGAGAGCTCTGCAAGACCCCCTCCCAGAGGCCCGGGCTTCTGGCTCCATGGCCACCCTCTCCTCCCTGAGGGCTCGAGCACAATCTCAGATCCCAGGGAGTCAGTGGGACAGAGAGAAATGGAAACGGGGTATATTTTCTCTCTCTCTCTCCATCCCTTCCCCAACCTCAAACTCTCTCCCTCCATGGTTCAGGGTCTCTAACTGTTCACCTCTCTGGCTGTCTGTTTCTGTCTGTCTGTGTCCCCGTCCCTCCATCCTGTCCCCCTCAGGTGCTGGTGGGTGTGGTGAAGGATGAGGGCTCCTATTTTCTGATTTATGGGGCCCCAGGCTTCAGCAAAGACAACGAGTCTCTCATCAGCCGAGCCCAGTTCCTGGCCGGGGTGCGGGTCGGGGTCCCCCAGGTGAGTGACCTGGCGGCCGAGGCCGTGGTCCTGCATTACACAGACTGGCTGCACCCCGAGGACCCGGCACGGCTCAGGGAGGCCCTGAGCGATGTGGTGGGCGACCACAACGTGGTGTGCCCCGTGGCCCAGCTGGCCGGGCGACTGGCTGCCCAGGGGGCCCGTGTCTACGCCTACATCTTCGACCACCGGGCCTCCACGCTCTCCTGGCCCCTCTGGATGGGGGTGCCCCATGGCTATGAGATCGAGTTCATCTTTGGGCTCCCCGTGGAGCCCTCACTAAACTACACGGCTGAGGAGAGAATCTTTGCCCAGCGGCTGATGAGATACTGGGCCAACTTCGCCCGCACAGGGTCAGTGGTGCTGCGGGGAGGAGGGCCTCTGGGGAGCAGGGAGGCAAGGGGGAGTGGGGAGCAGACAGAGGGAGAGGGGAGGTGAGAGGAGAGAGAGACCCAGAGAGAAAGGAAGGCAAGGTGGCAGATCCTGAAGGACAGAGTGTGGGAAAGGCAACTAGATGAACAAAGAGAGACAAAGCCAAAGAAGTTAATAGTTTGGAGCATGAACTTTTGAGCTGGGTCAAATCTGACCCGGGATGATTTACTAGCTGTGTGACACACGCCCCCTCTCCCCCAGCATGAGTTTACTTGTCTGAAGAAGGGACAATCAGTCCGCCATCCAAGGGATGTTGCAAAAGTAAACGTGATGTTCATAGAGACAGGATATAGTAAGAGCTCAGTAAATCGCAACTGTTTAAAGAGACAAACAGAGATGGAGGAGAACTGAGGGGAAGAAAGGAGACAGACAGAAAGGGAAGAGAGGAGGCAAGAGGAAGTGCGGGAGGGGGGAACTCCCGGATGATGGGGGACCCCGGAGAAGAGAAAGGGGTTAAGGAAGTGGTGGGAGGGAGGGGAATGGGGTTTTTCAGGAAGATTACTGCTTTTCAGTCCCCATCCCCAGCCTCATCCCCCCGGACAGGCAGGCTCGCTTGGGGCTGAGCCGTCCCCCTTCCTCCCGCAGAGACCCCAATGATCCCCGGGACCCCAAGTCCCCGCAGTGGCCACCGTACACGGCGGGAGCGCAGCAGTACGTGAGCCTGAACCTGCGGCCGCTGGAGGTGCGGCGGGGGCTGCGCGCTCAGGCCTGCGCCTTCTGGAACCGCTTCCTGCCCAAACTGCTCAGCGCCACCGGTACGCGGGGCCCGGCCGGGTGGGGACGGGAGGAGGGCGCGGAGAGAGAAGGGGCGGTGGGCGCCCACCGGGCGTAACCCCTCTCTTCTCCCCCCAGCCTCGGAGGCTCCCTGCACCTGCTCGGGCCCCGCCCACGGGGAGGCCGCCCCGAGGCCCCGGCCGGGCCTCCCCCTGCCCCTCCTCCTCCTCTCCCGTCTCCTGCGGCTGTGACACGGCCCCTTCCCGTCCGGCCTCAGGGGGCCCTCCTCTAATGAGTGGTCGCCCCGTGGGGAAGAGCCCCACTCAGGGACCTCCGAGCCAGCGTTCACTCCCTCCTAAAACCGAAAGATTCAAATCGGAAAAGGGGGGGGAGGGGGTGACCCACGACATGTCTCAGGGACCCGACGCGCCTTTGTTGCTCAAATGAAATGGAAAAGCCAAAATTTTTTTTTATAAAATTATCGTTTGGAGCCTGAGCCTGATGTTGGGGGGAGAGTGAGGACCCGGGGCTGGACTGCACCCATTGGGGCTATAACCGTCAACCATTTCTGTCTCTTCTCTTTCCCCACCTCCCCACGGACCCTCCTCCTCCGGTCCCCTCTGTTTCCCTGTGTCCTCTGGTCACCCTCCCAACGCCTGTCATCCCGCTTCGGCTCCGCCCCTACCCTCACCCCCCCGTCGCCTCCGTCTTTCGCCTCTTCTCCTGATCCTCCTTCCACCGTCCCCGTGGCCTCCTACATTTTCGTGTGTCCTCCTCGCACTCCCGCGTCCCCCATCCCCATGTCCGCTGCCGACTTTCCCCGTGTCTTCCTCCCCGCCCACCTGCCGGCGCCCTGGCCGCAGACACGCTGGACGAGGCCGAGCGCCAGTGGAAGGCCGAGTTCCACCGCTGGAGCTCCTACATGGTGCACTGGAAGAACCAGTTCGACCATTACAGCAAGCAGGATCGCTGCTCAGACCTGTGACCAGGCGGGACCCCCACATCCCGCCGCCCTGCCCGGCCCCCTAGCTGTATATACTGTTTATTTAAGGGCCGGGATATAACCCTGAGGAGCCCTAGACCCTGCCCCCCACTCCGACGGTCCCCGGGGGCTCCCCGTCCTCTGCATGTCTCGGCCGAGCTCCCTCCCCCGCGGTGCCTTCGCCCCTCTGGGCTGCCAATAAACTGTTACAGCTACAGGAGTGTGCGCGACTCGGGAGCCGGGGGTACGGTCAAATGCCCTGATCACTGGACGTAGCAACTGTACACGTAGGTGCCGGAGCCCTCCCGGCTGCGGCGCACGGCGCCTGCGCCCTACAGCCGCCGCGGCGCCGAGTCCCGCCCCACGTAGCGGAGATCGCGCCTGCGCCGTAAGGCCGGCGGGGCCGCCGCGTTGGGGAGCGCAGCGGAGGGGCGGGGCGGAGCGGAGCGGTGCATTGTGGGAGCCAGCGGCGGGCGTGTGCTTTCTGCTGCAGTCTGGTGCCGGCTGGGCGTCCCTGAGCCCGCGCGCCGGCCCTCCCACAGCTAGCCCAAGACGCGGAGGCCGAGAGGACGTGTTGGAGCCCGGAGTCTCCCTGGGGTTCGCTCCGTGCCGCGAGGAGGACGCATCTCCACGGCCTCGGTGACCGCCGCTCCCGCCAAGCGCCCTGGAGCTGCTGAGGGATGTCCACCTGGGCCTGGCCCCGCCATGCCGCAGCCCTGCTCGCCTGGCCCTCCTCTCCGGCCACTACCTCTACTACCACTACGGCTGCGACGGGCTGGACGACCGGGGCTGGGGCTGCGGCTACCGCACTCTGCAGACACTGTTCTCGTGGCCAGAGGGCCAGCCCGCGGGCGTGCCCGAACTGGCTGCCTTGCAGATGGCCCTAGAGGACATGGGCGACAAGCCCCTAGGATTCCGGGGCTCCCGGAGCTGGATCGGCTGTGTAGAGGCCAGCCTCTGCCTCGCCTATTTTGGAGGGCCCCAGGGGCGCCTATGCCACGTGCCCCGTGGTGCAGGGCTTCAGGAAGAACTGGAGAGGCTTTACTCCCACTTTGCAGGGAGTGGGGGGCCAGTAATGGTGGGGGGTGATGCAGATGCCCGGGCCAAGGCCTTGCTGGGAGTCTGCCTGGGGCCAGACAGGGACGCCTACGTCCTGGTATTGGACCCTCACTCCTGGGGCACTCCTGAAAACGCCAGTGAACTACAGGCTGCTGGGTGGGTGGGCTGGCAAGATGTAAGCACAGCCTTTGACACCAACTCTTTCTACAACCTGTGCCTAACCAGCCATAACCTGGAAAAGGAGCAGCACACCCTGGACTGAGAGGTGGTCCCGCAACGATCTCTGGGCCCTATGTGCACACCTTGTACCTCTCAAAGGCAGAGAGCTGCCAGATGTCAGAACCCAGGGAATCCCAGCAGAACTTGGGGCCTCTGACACCAATAAAGTTACAAGTCCTTGCTAACTATGGCCCCAGTGGATCTTTGGGATGGCTTGGGGAGGTGCATACTAGACACTCAATCAGCAGTCGATGGAGAAGTGCTTTTATTGGCAGTAGGGCTGACCATACAAAAAATTCTCAGAGCTGGATGGGACAAGGCAGTCACAGGTACTGATAGCAGGAGTGAGGAAAAGCAGACGGCTCAAAAGAAATCAACATCGTCTGGGGCATCTAGGTCACGGTATTCCACGATGGCCCTCGGGTCTCCACGAACCATCCTGTGAGATAAAAAAGAAGTAAAATGAGGTGAGAGTAGAGGATCTCTGTAGGGAGTTTGAAGAAGGCAAGAAGAGAAAGTTGAACATCTTAGCTCATTGTTAACCTGTTGCGGGGTTTCCCAGGATAACCCCCTTGGCCTCGAAAGGCATCGTAGTTTCCACGGCCAGCACCGTACGGCGCATGGGGGTACGGAGGTCCTCCTGTGGGGACTGCAGGGCGGACAGCACCAGCTGTGGAAAAATGGATGTGAAGTTGAAAAACTGACTTTAACTGCATCCTAGCTGTTTCTTCCTTCTGGCCCCACATAACCAACAAGCCCTTTCCTCCCTCTGATACTCACCTCCATAGCCCAAGATTGGGGGCCGAGGTTGGCCATAGGGCATCAGTCCCTGGGGTGTCTGGTGTGGGTATGGGAGTCCCGGGGTCAAGCCTGGGGGGAGTACAATACGGACAGGGATGTGAATTACTGCGGGGTGGCGGGGAGACAGACACACAACATAAATGCTTTTAGAAATATGGCCTGAGGGTGGAGGAGAAATCTCTTCCTTAGGGGGTGACGGACAGAGGAGTCCCTGGACAGTCAAGGGAGAGGGAATGTGACAGACCCTCATGGATCGTATCTTACTCTGGGCAGGGCCAGGTGGCTGGGCTGGCTTGATCTCAGGCAGAGCCGGGCGCTTTGCATCAGTGAGGAAATTGTTGAAAAATGCCACTTCCTTCTTCACTTCCTCGATTTTCTCTGCATGCTTGTTGAAGATATGTTTACGCACAAACTCAGGGCCCTGGGTGAAGAGCAGAGTGGTTTAGGACAGAAAAAAGAACGTGGATCCCTGGCCATTTTACACCCAAACTGGAATGATAATCCCTTCCTACCTGTCTCCAGCTAACACTGATTTCTTCCCCAAACCCTTAGGAAGCAACCCCCTCTAACCATTCTACAAGACCAAGTCTAACATCGCAGACCTTGAATTTCTTGCCACTGAGAGGGCACAGCCACTTATCCTTGCCCAGTTCCTGTGTGTTAGAGGTGACGAATTTTTCCACTTCCTGCTCAGGGTCTTTGCGGCCCATCTTCTGGGCCTCCTCCTCTGAAAGAGACTCCCGCACACTCAGCAGCGGAGTCAGCTTCTCCTCGAACGTTTTCTGCCACTCGAGCACTGTGGTTTGCAAAGAGAGACAGAAAGCAGGTTAGGGAAAGCAGCCAGAAGCCAGGGGTAGGGAAGGGGAATCAGAGGACTGGAGGCCCTGGGCGCTCACCTTCTCCATGGCTGATGCGGTTGGGTGGCATGGGTCCCCGAACGTGGATGATGCCACAGCGATTGGGCATTTCGTCCTCATTGGGGTACTCACACGTGTTATAATAATCCAGGGAATGTACGATACGCAAATAAAGGAGGAGTTTGTCCAAAACCTAAGGGGAAATGGGAAGGCACGTCAAGACCCATCAGTTCTGTTGCCCCTTTTCTGCCCTGAGACACTCTACTGCCCACACACTGCCACGGCCACACCTTGATCAGCTTCTCATCCCGCTCCACGTTGATCTCAGCCGGGTTCCCTTCCTTAGGAGGCTCCTCAGGGGGGGGCCCCCCCACTGCTCCCCAGCAGTTCCTCCTCCTCAGCACTCACTTCCTCGATCAGATAGTCAGTGATGTTCTTCAAAATTGGGTTCTGAGAGGGCAGACTCTGGTGGGGAGGAAGGGGAAAAGTTGGGGATGATGAGCAGGGGCAGGGGAAGCAGAAAAACCCTTCAGGTAGATAACCTAGGAGGCTTCTCATTTAAAAAGGCAATGTGAGGTCTCACGACCACTGTTCTCTCTGCCTCGTTCGTCCTCATTTTTATGTTTGTTCTACCCTAACCCAGAAACAATCACTAACCCCAATCAGTTCTACTGGAAGCTGGAGAAGGTATCACCTATGTTGAGGAGGAGGCGGAGGGAGAGCTGGGAGGTCAAACAAGTGGATGGGTACAAGGAGTCAATGCTCTAGACCATGAGGTCAGAAAGGCTGACAGGTAAGGTGGGTGGGCTGCTTTTGAAAAAGCCCCAAGGGGAGTTACTGACTGTTGGCAGAGGAGGTGTCCCCGGCTCAGAGGCCCAGAGCTGGGTCCTATCGTCCAGCGTGTGGATCAGCTTGGCTGCCAGCTTGATGTCGTTGCGCACTATCTGCTTGTGCTGGGTGATGCCATTGACATTGCGGACGCGACGGGTCAGGTCTCTGTTCACACCAGGGCTCAGCTCACACTCCCGGAGCTGGAAGGAGAGGCAGTCAGTAAGGCTGCCCCACCACCACCACATGCCCAAGCAGCAGCTCAGAGACTAGCCCTGCTGAGGGTGCTCCAGGGGTTAGACTTTGAGCTCCCTGAAGACAGACCCCATGGGTCCTGTCCAAGGTCAATGCCCCACAGCCCAACCCAGAGGCCACAGTTAACCCAGTCCCTGTGAACAGACTGAACGGCTGGACGAGGGTGCAGCAGGAAGGAGTCAAGGAATGAACACTGGAGGTTGTACGGGGCAGGCAGAGCCAAACTCCCTTCCTCAAAACAGTCTTACTCCTAACACTCACTCGGATATTCTGTAGGTTCCAACAGATCTCTTTGATGTTGACACTACGGTCAAAGGTCACCCAGCCACGGCGGAAAAACCTAAACAAGAGACAAATGGAAGAAAACCTCAACGTCATCTTAGGGTAGGAGTGGGGGTAGCATGGGCCATTAACCTTCCCCTGCACCGTCTCTGCCAGGTATCCAGGGTCACGTTGTTCTCAATTCCTCACCTCCTCTCCGGCTGAGGCTCCGACAATGCCACACGCATAAATCCTGGGTACCTTTTACAAAGCTGGAAGAGCAGAACAGAAGTCCTATTTAGTGATACAAGGATTAATTTCTTCCTCCAATCACCAAGTCTTCAGAACCCTGGGGAACTGCCTTTTAATCTTTCCCCTCCTCGGGCAAGGAAAAAACAAAAAAAGGCTTAAGAACACCAGCCCTTGACAGCAAATAGTGCAATCCAGAGCCAGCAGTGTAAGGGTATATGGGCTCACGAGAAGGGCCGTCCCTAATTAAGAGAAATGAGAGATACATGTCCAAAGGTGCCTTCTCCCTCCCCAAGCAATACAGCCTGGGTGTCATCCCTGCTCCCAATACATTTTCCCCACTCACAGAAATGATCTCAGCCCGGGAGATATTGGGTGCGATATTGCGCATGAAGAGAGAACACGTCTTATGCAGGGGCCGTGGTTTACATTCCAGCCCTGGAGCCTCCTTAGGCTTCTCCCTTTCTTCTTCTTTAGGCTTCTCCTTTTCCTTGAGGGTTTCTTCTGCGAGGGAAGTGGTGGGAGTTGGTGAATTTTATTGTTGATTTTGGAGGGGAGGGTAGAGAAGTAAGCTGTCACCACCACCACCTCCCCCCCACCCCCACCCAGAGAAGTCTCCCGGAACAGGGCACCCCCACCTCAACTTCCCCAACCTCCCAGCCCTCCCCACCACATTCCGTTGGAAGAGAACGGCCTGCGAGAGCAGGATGAAACCTACCTGTCTCCTTTTCCTCCTCTGCATGGCCACTCTCTGATTCCGACTCCGACTCCGACACGCTGCCTTCGTCAAAACTGTCGTCACCACTGTGCTTCCTGTTCCGCTTCTTGCTGTTCTGCGGGGGCCACAGCAGGAGGGGATGAGCCAGACGACAGGACCCAAGCCCCGACATCCTGCCCCACCTAAGAGAGCCTACCTTCTTGGCTTCCTTCTCAGACTCGTCTTTCTTCTCTTCCTTGTCCCCATCACCCTCAGATTTCTTAGTTTTGTCATCATTAGAACTATCGTTCTCAGCCTTCAGAGAGAAAGAATTTTGGGGGTGTCAAATCACCCCTTAACTTTTCCAACCCACCACAGCTAAACCCAGAAATCCTCCTCTATCCCCACCCGCCCAATACACAACCCCCCTAGGTTCCAGCGCCTTTGGATCCCACCACCTCCAAAAAGGCGCTAACTCTGCCCTTCTCCTCAGACCTGTTTGCCGTCTTCCTTCTTGTCGTCCTTATCGTTGGCCTTACGCTCTCCATCCCCGAGCCCTGGTCCAGCCCGGCCTTCCTCTTTCTTGCTGGGTTCTCCAGGCTTTCCTGCCTGTTCCTCTTCTTCCTCCTGCTCCAGGATGCGTAGATCATTCTCTGTGCCTCCTTCCATCTTAATCACAGCTACCAACAAAGGAAGCAGACATCATAATCCAAGAGCCCTGGATTATGGCTCTGGCTTTCTGTCAACCTGCTCCTGATTCCCAACCAACAATACCCTGGTCACCAGACACCCCCCATCCCCACGGGGTTCAGCTGTCTGCACCCCTGCCATCCCTCCAAATCCACACACCTGCATCCAGCATCTTGACAATGGCCTCAGCTTTGTCTATGTCCAGGAGAAGATTATCCAACCAGCCACTCTCCATGAGGGACAGGAATACCCTCAGTCGGTTTTGCAGGGCCCCCCGGGCCTCCTGCCGCCGCTTCCCCACCTCATCTGGGTGGTACTTAGACCGAAACCTGAGAAAGAAAGGGGGTGGGGGTACAAAACAGTCACTGAAGGCCAGGGCCAGGATGAGGGGAGGGGCCCAGGAAAGTCAGGGCATAGCCCCATCCTCTCACACCCACAAAAGCTCATGAAACCAGAGATTAGAGGAGAGGGGAACTAGGACCACCCAATCACCCCAAAGGGAACTAGCGGTTGTACTCTGAAAATATCTAGGGGAGAACCAAGAACTAAGAGCTCTGGATTTGGAAAGAGCAATGGCTATAGGCGAAGGCCAGGGTTGGAGGGCAGATTAATTGCCCCAAGTCTCTGGGAAGCACTAAGTTAGGTGTAACTTCCCAAAGTTCAGAGAGGAAGGCTAAGGAAATACTAGGCCCCAAAGAAATGCCCTCTCTTTGCCAATCTCAAACTACAGTCATTAAAAGGACCACTCCCGCCAACTCCCTCCGTCCCTAGGGGCAGACAGGGCAACCTGAAATGCACCAAGGAGGAAAAGCCAAAAGGAGGCAGGATACCTTTCTCCCCCCTTGGGAAGGGAAGACAAGCAAGATGGTGAAGGGACAGGGAAAGACCAAAGGGAGAAACCAAAGTGCCCTTATAACCTCAAGTAGTGCCCACGGGGACAGAGAAAGGTGAGGGGTGGAGGGTTGGGATGGGACATGAAAAAAGAAAACATTTAAAATAGACCCTTAAGGGAAAAACAGAAAAACTTAGGAGTATGATAAAAAGGAGAAAGGGGGAAAAGTGTGAGAATGTCCCAGAAATCAAGAACAAAGGGAAAAACTGAAGATCAGACAGAAAGAAACTGAAAAACCAGAAAGAAGCATTAGGCAGGAGAGAGAAGTAGTACAGGGACAGGTAAAGAATGAAAGGAAATAAGAGGTTAAGACAAAGACACAAAGAAAGAAGAAATAAGGGACAGAGAAAAACAGAACAGAACCACAGTTCAGCGTAAGAGAAAAGGAAAAGCCGCAGGCATCACCTCCAGGATCTTTACCTTGGCTGCTTGGTCAAACAGAGCTCAAGATTTAACTAGCCGCGCCCAGGGCCCATGCTGGCTGGTGGGCCACGGCTGGCTCCTGGCTGGGCGGCCCGGCCCGGATGCCCCACCCCCGCGGGACTCCGCGGTGGGGGCCCTGACTGACTAGCTGCCTGAGCAATCACATTCAGCTAAGCCGCTGCATTGTGCACAGCGGCGCCCTGCCTGTCTGCCTGGCCGGGGCAGTGCGGCTCAGCCCAGGGGGCTCATGTATGGGCTGGGTATGGTGGGGGTGGAGGTGGGTTTGCTCCGAGCTCCGTCGATGGGCGGGTGTAGTTCCCAGTTCTGGCTCTTTTCAAGGAGGAGGAGCAGAAAGAGGATGAGGAGGAGGAGCAGGAAGGGGGGAAAAGATGGTTGATTAAAATTAAAACATCCACAAAAGGAAAAAAAAAAAAATTAAAATTCTTTTTCTGTCAAACGACCCTGAGGATCTTTGCTTTTCTTGTCTGGATTCACTCGCCGCTTTTGGGAGGATGCCACAGCCACACAGAGTCCCGGCGATCGGGGACGACAAGGACCCAATGCCAGCAAGTGGGAAGCAGTCTGTCTGCTGCCCCCGGGGGCCAGGTGGCTCCGGCCAGCTGCCTGGAGGTGTCCCACTCACTGAGAACAGCGGGGAAGGGAGATGGGGTCGGGGGCCGTGGCAGTTGCTGAACTGAGGAGACCCCATCAGCCAGTGCTGGTATACTTCCCATCCCCCACCCCCAGGAAATTCTGGATTGGGAAAATGGGAAAATGGGAAGAGGACAGGGCTGCAGGCTCCACTGGCTGGGCCAGGGGAAACATGCCAGGGAACAAGCAGCAGGAAAATAGGGGCACTCACCACTCCTCATCTTTATGAGCCAGGAAGAAATCCTGCATCTGCTGTCTTCGAAAGTCCAGCTTGTAGTCATTGTAGCGTTTCACTGCCTCCGTCTCGTCCACCGAGTCGTCCAATGATAGGAGAAACTCCTTGAAGGTCTTCATCACTGGTGGCGGCACACCCAAGTCGATCTCTGCGATGCTGCCCAGCCTGGGGGGGGCCCGGTCAGGAGGTCTTGGTTGTGGGGGAAGAGGGTGGGGGGATGGGGGGGCCGAGGTAGCCAGCTACTCCCTTCCTTTGCCCACCACAGACATCAGCCCGGCACCAACTGCTACCACACCCCCCCCCCCCCAGGAACCCACTCTGCATGCCTCACCCGCTTCCTGGCTCCAACCAGGGCCTTCAGCAACCCCAAGCCAACCCCCAAGCCTATCAACTCCCTTCTCCCAAGAGTCCCAGGTCTTTACCTGGCCTGGATAGGCAGTACATGATGCTGCATGATGTGGACGTCTGGGTGGCCCCAGGGCTGAGGGGGGCCATAAGTTGGGCCCCCACCCCCCCCAGCATAGGGCATCTCATAGCCACTGTGGTATGGGTCAGAGCTGTGCTCATCCCTGAGGGTGGGGACACAAAAGTCAGACAGAGAAGGGAGCCATCTCTCTAGAGCACGAAGGAGGGACAGAGGGGGGATAGCTAGGGAATGTGGTCTCTCACCCAAGGGTTCAGAAGGGACAAAGAAACGATGGGTTTATGGGAAATCAGAGACGAGGAAATGACAGTTTTCAGCAGAGGTGAGGGAAGAGAGCGGAGAGGTCCAGGTGGAAGTGAACGAAGGAGAGGATACAGAGCACCTCTCGCCGTCTCACCAGTCTCGCCTCATGCGCTTCTGTGGGGGGCTGAGCTCGTGGCGGGGAGGAGAGAAGCGCTCCCGCCGATTGCGGTCATAGTCCCGGTATTCACCCCGACTGCGACGCTCGCGGCCACGGTCCCACTCTCTGGAGTAAAAACAAGTAAGAGGGATTCAAGCGACAACTAGGTACCCCAAGCCCACCCTCCTGGATGGACTTTTCCTATCCTACCTGAGATACCTGACTAAATGCCTAAAATTATCAAACTACACTCTAAACAGAAAAAGACTTGTCTACTTCTACCACTTCAACTGATGGCTCTCCAACTCTACCTACAGCCTGGCCTTTTTCCTGAGCTCCAGACCAAAGTGAATAACCCTCTATTACACACCCTCTGTCACCTCAAATTCCACCTGTCAGAATTGAGCCTATTAGTCCTACCACTAGACACTCACACTTGCTCCCCTCTGCCTGTTTCCCAGTCTGTCATGGCAATACAGCCCCATCTCTCCACTTAGCATCACCCCCACCACCCTGAAATGCTACTGTCTTGTTAAACCCCTGCCTCAAAGCCTATCAAAGCTGTCCCATTCTCTGCCATCCTCACAATCGGCCCTACTCCGTGCCCTGGAACTGCAGCAATGGTTTTGTTTACCTGCCTCTTGTCTCTCCCTCTCTGCTCCACTGTTCAGTGAGCTCCCTCAAAACACAAATCTCATCATGCCATGCCCGTGCTTAAATGAAATGCCAGTCAACAACTCTGTTCAAAACTGGTTCCTAACTGTCATTCTAGCCTCTCTCTACTCAGTCACCAGCCACCCCCACCCCATCTTACACACCACCACCCCTCAAAAAAAGAGAAAATCTTTGTACTAACCAAGCTGTTTTCAAACTTTTTGGCCTCAGGACCTCCTTAGAGTCTTAAAATTTTTTGAAGACTTCATGAGGATTTTGTTTAAGGGCGTTTTATCTATCAATAATTACTGCATTCGAAATTTAAAACAAAAATTTCAGTATCTTTTTTCGTTGTTTTTAGAAAACTGAATACCGTGGAAAAGATTTATTCCTCTGTACAAGCTGGTTTTGATAGACTATTGGCTACTTCGTTACAATAAAGTATCAAGACTTTCATAGCAACAGTATTTTCCCACACACATCAGACTCTGGAAACAATATGCCTTTCTCAAATTGTCATTTAGTGTTTATTTCTCCCACAGGTTTCTGAATGCCAACCAGCCATTTACAGAAGTCATAAGATACAGATCTTCATAAACATTAAACTACAACTGAGGTATGTGGACAAACACTACCAACGTTTATGAAAAAAGCTGTTGGTGTGAAAAGTGGTAAGTATTATATGAGTTATCATAAACACACAATTCATCTTGGTTTCCTTCTGAAACCAAGATGGAGGGAAACCTTACTGCCATTCTGCCAGACACCGCATAACCCAACAGGCTGTGCAAAGGGGCCACTCATCAGATGTGTATATCACAGGATTAAAAACCCCAGGTAAGCAACTGAATTACTCAGTGAAGTAAACTTAGTAAACTTAAAAGTAACCTATCAATACCAGCTTAGAAGCATCATCAAAACAAACAGAATCAATTATAATTTACTTGGCCTACATTCTCTAACAAGAATTCTACTTAGAACTAAGGAGAATTTGTCAGCAAACATCCAAAAAAAAAAAAGCTGCGTATCATGCTGTTAGATAGTCTCAAGGAATTTACCAGGTTTGACACACATACACCTCCCAGTATTCCTAGTTCTACATACCAAGTAATTCAGTCATTTATCAAATCTAAGCAAAAAGAATACCAAAAGCAGACTTTGTATCAGCGCATACTAGATAGATATATTTTTAAATTATATGATAAATGCAAATCATAAAATCAAATGTACTCATAAAGGTACACTGTCACAGGTTTTTGCAACCTTGCTTTTATGAATAACATGGGAATGCTTTTGTGTTAATTTCAGGTCTTTGTTTTTGTCAACTTCACGATTTTCCTCAATAATTTTATTTCCAACTAGCATGTTTACTGTGTCATTTCTCATGCAGTATGTTTCCAATGCAGTTAACCTACTATCACCTTTAATAAAGGTGTCTCTTCTTGTGACATTAGAAACTAATATCATGTCCTGTGCACCTCTATAATGGCTGGGAGTTAATGTCCCTAACTTCATTTGACCAGCAGTATCCCATATTACAAGCTTAGCCTTATTTCCATCCACTGAAACTGTCTATACCTTAAAATCAACACCTACTGTTGCTGCAAGTTCTGAATCAAAAGCCTCTTCTGTGACCCTCGAGAGCAAGCCGGACTTGCGCGCCCCTCTCTCGCATGATGAGAACCTTACCAGAGGTCGCTGCGTCCTCCTTCATCCTGCCCCTCTAGCTGGCCACCCCCGAGCCCAGCTCCCAATCCTTCCCCCCGGACAGCTGCCATCAAGCACAGCTCTCCATGCTGCCATCTCTCACACCCACAGCTGAAGTGGCCAAAACAATACTTATTAATTTTTAAGTTACAAATTAACATAAATTATATGTTTTTGTGGAAAATGACTATTTTCCCAAAAAAAAAGAAAACTGCTAAGTGCCATTGTTTTACATTTTTGCAAATCTTTTTAAGGTCTGGCTTAATAGAAGACAGCTGGATTCTCACATTTGCTTCTACATTCAATCTGTTCTGACATGTTGTTTTGGTTGAAATGTACTCAGAAAATCCAGCCTCTTGCAATAGTTGGAAAAGGAAGAACTTTAATTTAAAAGCCTTTTCAGAAAATTGTGGATATTCTTCTTTGATCCAAACTCAACAAATGGTGGTCTCCTAAAGGTTAGTTGCAATGTGGAATCTGAAACCCTATCAATGAAGTTTTAGCCTATACTACATTAAAATCCACTACTCTATCTTGCTCTTTGAATGAATCTTGACACATTCCATTGTAGAATATCAAAATATCATATTCATTAAAAGTACCACCTATCTCATCACTTAAGTTAAGTATTGGGAAGCTGTCAAGCTCGCAGTGGTAAATACAAGTTTTCCAAAATTTTAATTTCCACTTCATCACTGGCAACAAACTGTTTTTCTTGAACAGGTTCTCTTCATTTTCAAGAAAATGTCTACCAAATACCCAAGCTGAATAACCAGTATGACATACATTCAAGTAAAAGTGGCATCCCAAGAAAAAAGCAGTCAGTTCAACTCACACAAGTGCACTTCCTCAAGATAACCATGGCTATGCCTTATGCAAATTCCCATTTCATCACAACTATTAAAAAGATGCACTCAAGAGTCTAATTTAATAAAATTAACAATTTTTACTGTTTCACCAAGCACATTCGTAAGTGAACTGGTGCCACTGCCTTGACTTGTGCTAAGATGCCAGCAGCTTTACCCCCACCAGTGCTATATAGCACCATCAGTGCAAATTCACTATGGGAAAAATGTCAATAATATCTTATCATTATGCTGAAAACAGCTTTCACCTCAGAGATCCCCCTCAAAGGGTCTCGGGGACCTCTAAGGGTCTGTGGATCACATTTTGAGAACCGCTACTCTAAACAAACCAGATTATGGGATGTTTTCTCCACACCACATACACCTACAACTCCAAGCGGTTCACTCCACCTGTGTCTGAGGAATTCCCACTCATGCTTTCAAGCGGAGCTAAGTGTCACTTTCCCATAGCTCTCCTGACACACCTCCACCACTCCTCCCCTCCCTCAGAAGGACTGTTCCCTCAATCTCCTTAATAACTCAGGAACAATCCAGTAAACTAATCACTCGCTGATTCAAATCTATCAATGAACTCAACTAGCACTGCCCAAAGAATGCATTTGGAAGTTTTTGACAAAACAATTACAAAAAAATTTTAATAGTAGACTAAATAAATGCTATTGTAATAAGTCATCTCAAACTCTTTATAGAATCGATTTCCAAATTAAGCCACTGTTTCAAGTGTCTGTAAAGCCCATTAGATAAAAAGCCTCCCACATTTCCTCTACATTACATTATTTGAAACCCTCTAAGAAGTTTCTTAAGGGAAACACCTAAATAAACATTCTAGGAAACTAATCACTCACTGATTTGAATCTAATCATTGAAGTCAGCTGGCACTGCACAAAGAACTCTGGAGATTTTTCGCAAAACAATTACAAAAAAAACTTAATCATATCCTGCCAAGGAACTGGTCTTTCAAACACTCCACTGAAGTCAATTCTATAAGACTAATTTTATGAATCAACCTTTTAAAAGTATATTACAACAATAAAATACATTTCAAGTGCCTGTATACATTGTATTTTTCACGCTCAACCTCTTAGTTTTACTGCTTTGATCTTCAGAACCTTCCACTTTTCAAGTCATACATAATTAGTTCTTTGACCAACAGCAAATAGGTTGCACCGTATAACAATTGCCATTTTTATGCAACAAATGGTTAGCTGCCGGCGATTTCATATGGTTCACCCTAACAAAACTGCGTTAAGGTAAAAGCAACAAGGGTTGAATGAGAATGAGTCAGGAGGGCAAGAAAAAGGAAAAGGAAAGTGTCCCACCGGTCGTTCCAATCGTCCCCTCGACGTCTTTCATCTCTTTCCCGGGAACGGTCATAGTCGCTGCGCTCTCTTCTAAACTTGTCCCTGCGCCTTCGATCATACTCGTCATCACTGTCACCCATAGCGCGGTCGGCGGGGGCCTGGAGCCCGGGGAGAGGTAGCCAGGGCGGTAACGAACAACGACAGGAAGATGAAGGGACCATCCCTCAGGAGCAGCACGCCCACTTTCCTCCCGCAAAGGCCAGCCAGCCGCTGGCCCCGCCATCCTAACTCCTCTTCCTCGGCAGGTGGACGGCCGCGACGCTTCCACTCGCCCCAAGAGTCGGCCTGCCGCCGCCCCTCCCCAGCCCCGTCGGCCTCCAGCGCGCTCCCCGCCGGCCCTCGGCCCGGGTCCCTGGGCCTCGCCCCGGCCCCTCCCCCACCTGGCAGCGGTCGCGGCCGTTGGCCTCGCGCTCGGGCGGGCCTCTTCTCCGGGTGACTCGGGTCCGCGCCTTGGTACGACGAGGCGGGCGGGAGGGAGATGCGAGGCCTCGGGTCGAAGGGGCGGATGAGACGACAATGGAGTGGAACCGCAGGAGATGGGCAGTCGGCGCGAACTGCTCTCACCGCGCCTGCGCGCCTCGAACCGCAGAATCCTCCCCGCGCGCGGAACTGGAACTTAAAAGAGGGGAACTGAGGGATGATGGGAAGGGGTGAGGACTCAGAGGTCTCGCGCGCTCTCCAGTACGAGAACTGCACGAGCGAGAGAAACTACGGGAGCCGGGCCGGACCAAGCGTGGTCTCGCGAAGGTTGTAGAGCCCCCTGGGCGTGGAAAAGGGAAGTTTCGGGCGGTGGTCGAGGATCGCGCTCTCCCAGCTGTGTCCGGGCCCTGAGCCGGTTCGCATCCAGCGGTGGCGCTCGACTCTTCACTCGGGGCTCCTTCTGACCTCATCTAGGGGTGGTTTCGCCCCTCTCCTTGGGCAGGGCATGAGTTTGGGGAGTGCGGGGCCCTTAGCGGGGGAGAGCAACCATTTTAAATAATCTCCTCCCACCATTTTGTGCTCCCGCCAGACACCGGCCTTGATTGCTACCAGTGTGCCCTGTTCTCAAAACCCAGTGTTCCTGCTCTTCAACAAAGGCGCCCCATCTTTAGGCAAAATTAGCAAATGCCAGGCATATTCCCAACCAATACGCGACCAATAGGCAGAATCTTGCCTGCCCCCAGGTTAAATGCACCGACACCTCCGGGTGATAACATCAAGCCCTTTTTAATCAACTGAGTGTGAGAGCTACTAGTAGGAAATGTTGCCTCCTTGGAGCTTGCTGCACTCTTGCTCCCGGCACGGAGAGGAGAGATGTCTTTACACCGAGCAACGCAAAAAAGAGTATAGTAGAGTTGCAAAAATAACTGGACCAGGGAGGGGTAACGAGACCCAGGTTCAACTCTTGGTTCTGCCATTTGGGAACCGTACAATCTGGGGAAGTGACTTATTAGCGCTTGTGTTCTCACACGTAAAAATGTCAGTGATAACAGTTGTGCTTGTTTGTGTCGGGCTGCTGTGAGAATCAGATGAGACAATAGGCTTGAAAGTGTTTTGTAAACTCTTGAGGGAATATTATTTCATGAATAGAGGAAGAGACAGCATCTGATGACACAGTTGTAAAGGTAGATGTCAGAAGGGTGGTCAATGGGAGCTGAGAATGCAGCCGATGCTTCTAGAAAGACTCAGCAATCGGTGGTGACAGTGGCTGAGAGTTCCTGGATGCGCCAGGCGCTGCAGGCCTTGCACAGGATGTGTCCATCCAGCGGGTAGCAGCCCTGACACTCACCCTCAGAAGAGAGCAGCAACCCACACTCCTGTCGGGAGAGAAGCAATAGCTTTGCATCAGCCCCTGGCCACCAGGTTCTTTCTCCCATGCTCTATCACAGAGCACTCTGCCATCCCCAGCACCCCAGACCCTGCAGATCCCTTTTCCCCTTGCCCAGGCCCCCTGACCTCACACTTGTAGCATCCAATGTGAAAACTACGATCTAGAGCAACAATTCGCACAGTCTCCTCCTGGCCTGGCTCAGGCATGATGGCCCCGCCACACACCGAGCACCGTGGAGCAAACTTCCTAGGGTGGAACAGAAGCAAGGAGGCTGACAAGCCCCAGAGATGGAGGGGCCTACCAGTGGAGCCAGAGGAAGTGGGATGTAGGAGAAAATAGGAGAAGCCAGAGGTATGGACATGGGTCTTGGGGAAGAGAGTGATGCCAAAGAGCAGGGCCAGGAGTTAAAAACAGGACTGGTGCTATGGCCAGCAGGAGCAGTGAGGGAGGGAGATGGGAAGAGCCAGGCATCTTGAGAGAGAGAGCAGGGCTGGGCCTGACCTGTGGAAGTCCTCAATACAGTGGATCTGGCTGGTGGCGTCCACTGTGAAGGGGATGCCATCGAGGCCACGGTGGCATACCACACAGGTGAAGCAGCCAGGGTGGTAAGCCTTCCCCATGGCCCGCAAGATCCGGTCCAGGATGGGCTGGGAGCACGTGGAGCACTTCTCTAGAGTTGCCTGTAGGGAGGAGAGCAGGACAGTCGGGTTCCCACAGTAGCCCTCCAGGCATCCTGCCAGCCCACCCATCTATTTATCTAGTCCCCTGCCTGTGATTCAGTGAAAGAAGGATTGGAGAGAACCTGAGTCCAAGACCCAGCACTGCAGCTTTATCGGACAAGTCATTTCACCTCTTGGAGCTTTGGTTTCCCTATAAAATGGGAAGCAGTAGTAATATCTGCCTGGCAGGAGGCTGTGGGAATTTAATGCAGCCCCTTAACTCTAAAATGCCTTGCACTTTTAAGGACTATTTTCCTTCTCCTCTAGCAGCCCAGGGCTTTAGCCGTTTACTTAACTCCCCCCTTCTTCTTGTGTCTCAGTCTCAATTCCCCCAGCCTTGAACCTGTGCCTCTTTTGGGCTTGGACATCTGTTCCCACCTTGCATGGAAGCCCCCTGCCTCCTGCTACCGGCGCCAGCCACCCAGCCACTCACCACGTAGCAGCTCTCGCAATATGCTCTCCTCTCCACGGCGTAGAAATGCTGGCCCCGGAGCTGGGCCCGGCACGTGGAACAGACAAAGCAGCCGACGTGGAAGACTCTGTCGAGAGCCACGACCCCAGCCCCATCCCCGACCACATCTTCTCCGCAGCCCCCACACCGGCCTAGGGCCAGGGAGGAACCAGGTCAGCCTGCACGGACCCAGGAAGCCCGGCCTGCCATCCCTTCGACTCTCCAGGACCACCTGCCCCTTCCCACCGCCCTGCTCACCAAAGTACTCCCCACTGGGTGGGTGGTTCATGTCGTGCACCAGCTTCTCGGTCAGCCTCTCCAGCTCCTCCTCGGGAGGCTGGCTCAGAGGGACCTGAGAGGTGGGATTTGGGGGTTCAGTCCTACCTCTGGCAACCAGCACTGACAGTGGCAGACAGGTCAACCCAGAAAGCTCATCTGAGCGCAGCTCAGCCCAGGGTGCAGGAGAGTGCCTTGCAGAGCCAGTGGCAGCTCCAGCCCCCCTCCCTTCTGTATTTCCCAGGCTCCCCACATCCTCGGGGATCCAGAGCTCTGGCTCTAAAACCAGGACATTAAGCTTCACCTCCCGTCCCACCCGATCGGTCCGTGAAAACCCAAAATCCCAGTCCCTCGGGCTTACCTGGGGCCCATACCGGCCTCCTCTTCCTCCTCCAGCCAGGCCAGAGACCCCAGCCACCTCCTCTTTACCCCCTGGCTCCCGGTGGCTCCGATAGCCAGCTCCCCAGACTTCCCCTCGGCCTAGGACAGGAAGGTGGGGGCCCGAGAGGGGCCCAGCAGCCTGAGAGGCCCCCCGCCTCGGCGGCCCGCAGCCCCTCACCGGCTGTGCCACCTTCACTTGCACAGGGAAGGCTGGGCCAGCAGGGGTGCTGGCAGTGGCATAGGAGGCCGGAGTAGGACCCCCATAGGGGGCTGCTGGGAGCTGCGGGGCTGGAACACCCCCTCCATTCGGCTTCAGGGAGCCCGAGCGGTAGGCTGGGGGCTGGGGGGACTCATAAACCTAGAGGGAAGCACAGACCCTGGTCAGCAATGCCCACATCAGGCCACCATTCCTGGAAACCTGCCACATGTTTCTACGTGTCTGAGAAGGTCCTCCCCTCGCGTGGCTGACAATTAAGTAAGAGCTCGTGTCCCACGCTTCTCAATATGGGTGTGGGTGGCGTGGGATGGGGGTGGGGCTTGGATTCGGTTTGAGAATGGAGGGAAGGGGGCAGGCTGGGGACAGGAGGGGGCAGGGCAGGGTCACCTGTCGGTCTGGTCGCCGTGGGGCGTGACCACGACCCCCGTCCAGCTCAGCCAGCATGCTGGTCAGAGAATCTATCTCAGCATCCAGACTTCCTGGGTGTAAGCCCCCCCTATCTGGAGGGAGCCCCTGTGGATGGAGCAAAAGCAGGAATGCAAATCAGAAAGTCTCCTCTCTGTCCTAGGTCTGGCTTACACTCAATCCGGGGGGCCCCACACACTCAGCCCCCCAATCCCAGTTCTCACCTGCGCACGCTGGGGCACTCCATGGGGCCCCACCCAGGCCGGCCCCGGATCCTCCAATACCCCTGGGGCCTGGTAACACTGATCAGATGGGAGGGGGCAAAAATTGACCCTGGGATGGGGCTGGAGTGCTGAGATGAGGGGAAGAGAGACCAAAGGTGGGGATGAGGGAGCAGAGGAGGGGTGCCCCTGGGCTCCAAGGAGGCAGGGAGGGCTACAGGGCAGAGAGGGGGGTGGGGGGCGCTGGCCGCCAGTCCCAGCCCGGCCTGGGGGGGGGGGGGGGCGGCAGGAAGCAGTTCCCGGCGGGAGGGAGGGGGCTGAGCGCCGGGCTGCGGGGTCCCCTCCGGCCGCATGGGGGGCAGGGGGCTGCCTTACCTGCTCCGTGGGCTGGCGGCGGCCCCGGGGAGCCTCGGGAGGATGCTCTCCCCTGAGGGGCTCGGGCGGACTCCGGCTGCTTCGGGGGGAGCCAGGTGGGCCCCGACATGGCCTGGGATGGGGGAGGCTCCAGAGAGCGGTCCCCTGACCCACCCCAGGGAGCCCTCTAGCCGTGCCCCCCTCTGCCGCTCCACACCTCGTTTGGAACTCCAGGAAAGAAACTTTTTCTTGCTCTTTTTTTTCCCCCCTTCCTCCCCAATTTTGGGGACGGCCACGCCTCCGATGACGTCACCGCATTCCTGGGGGAGGGTCACGTGGCCCCCTAGGCCCTAAACTGCCGTCCCTCCCCGAGTTGGCCCCCTTCTGCAGAGTGGGAAGGGCTTCACTCGCGTCCCCGGGGTCTGGCCCGCGCCAGCCTCCGGCTCCCAAGAACCTCCCACCCTAAGCTAGCCTCCGCGCCCCTCTCCGCCCCTGGCTCCCACCTCCAAGTCCTGCACGCGGGACCCTCTGCTGAAAAAGCTCGGCTCTCCTCTTCCTCACACCGCCCCCCACCCCAGGCAGATTTCCCGGTTCCCCGAGGTCTCAGCCCCTCTCACCGCCCCCACCAGCCAGTGCTCAGCCAGCCCATAATGGTTTGGTCTTTTATTCACGTTCAGCAGAGTTAGAAAAATAAAACAAAACAAAAACATCACAATCTCAGGAATCAGTGAGTCTGTCAGGGAGGAGGGGGAAACTGAGGTAGCCTAGGGTCACAAGAGGAGAACCAGCCCCTCCTGTCAAGGCACCGGTGAGGGGAGAGGACAGCGGGCCCCCGCCATCCCCTGGCACAGTGCGGGCAGCAGTTCGGGGCTGCCTGCCCTGGTGCAGGGGGGCAGGGGGCTCCCCGTCCCGGCCGCCCCTGAGTCTCTACCGGGCTCCAGGGCAGCGGGAGGAGGCGCTTCCCCGCCTCCTCCTCTACTAACCGAGGCGGGCCGCCCCCTCGAGGAAAGGGCCGTCTTAGAGATCAGAGATCCGTGCAAGTGACGGGGGTGATGCCGTGGATAAGCAGCGTGGGGCCCAGGTCCCGGCTCAGAGCCTCCAGCAGCGCCAGGTAGCGGGGGTAGCGGGTAGGGTCGGCTGGTGGCCGAGGCAGGTACAGGAAGGTGAGGGCGGTGGCGGGCCCCTCGTCCCGCTCCCCGCCCTCGGGGCCCCCGGGCCCTCCCGCCCTGCCGCGCCCTTGCTGCGCCCGCACCAGGGCGTTGGCGCTGCAGGCCAGGGCCTCGGCCTCCGCGTCTCCCCGCCCGCCGTTCACGAAGTCGCCCTCCTCCTCCTCCTCCTCCGCCGCCGCCGCCGCCGCCGCCGCCGCCTCCGGCTGCCCCGCCCCGGCGCCCTCGCCCCACACCACCTCCCGCACCTCAGCCCGGATCCTCAGCTGGCTCAGCAGCGCCCGCAGCCGTCCCTCGGCTGCCCCAGGCGCCTCCCGGGGCCCCAGGCACAGGAAGATCCGCAGCCGGGCGCTGTGCCACGCAGGCACCATGCCCAAAATGGTTGCCATCTGCAGCAGGAAGAGGCCGCAGACGTCCACGTAGCCGGGCCCACCCCGGGGCCGCAGCAGGTTGAGGGGCCACACGTCCACGTGGTGTGGCTGAGAGGTGCCGCCGGAGCGCCGGCTGAGCCGCTCGGGGGGCAGGGCCCCGCAGGCCCGGGCCAGCACCACGTTCTTGTTCATCTTGAGGGCGTCCGCCACGGTGGCCACATAGTCCTGGGGGCTGAGGGCCCGGGGGCTCCCGGGAGCCCGGGGCGGTGGGAAGAGGGTGCTCAGGGCCGGGGAGCCACCCTCCTGAGGGCCGTCGGCTGGCTCGGAGAAGGCTGGGTCCATCAGGAAATGGTCCTGCGGTGGCGCGTCATCATAGAAACCCAGGACCAGCGTGTTGGGTTTCATGCCACCTGCGGAAGAGGGGACAGGGTGATGGGAAGGAAGAGCCGGGCATCGCCCTGCTCAGTGGCACCACTCCCATTACACTTGCAATGTGTTTGGCTTCTTAAGGCCTCATTATGCATAATGAGTCATTTGCATAATGACTTCTAGTTTTCCCTCAGCACTTTCCCATGCACTTACTTGATCATCTCCACTACTAATCTTGGATGCTATTCACTGCAAGCTTTTAAACAGCACATTTTTTTTGACAGTGGGAGATGAGAGGCAGAACAAACCTCCCTATTAGTCAAGTTCACGGTGGAAACAGCACCCCAGACCCTGCGGCGAGGGGATGAGAACGTGGAGCTGTGAGGTCTGCTTCCACCATTGCAACGCCCTCGTGATAGTTTGCCAGAAGAAGACATAGCTAACATCTCCATGCTTACTAGGGGCCAGGTCCTCCTGGAAGCACTTAATATTTTAACCTGTTTAATCCTTGGAACAAGGCTCTGGGGTGGGTACTCTTTGTTCTCCCCCCTTTTACAGACAAGGAAAGTGAGGCACAGAGCAGTGAAGTAACTTGACCAAAGTCTCATGGCCAGTAAGTACCGGGGCCAGGTGGGGACACAGGCAGCCCAGTGTAGCCAATTTTCGGAACCACTAACTTGGTGTGTGCACCAACCACAGCGTCCCAAGTCCCTGCTGAGAGCTCGAGTTCTAGTTTCTGAACAATCAATGTGAACTCAGACACTTTCCCCCCTTGGAAAGGGCTGAGTTTGCAAAAAAAAAAAAAATTCTGAAACCTCTTCCAAGACCCTTTCTTGGGAAACAAATGGGTTGCTAAAAATTTACCAGTAGTCAATTCTATGTGTCGGAGAATTTCCTACCTAGAAGAGATCCTTTCCCTTTTACTTGAATCGAGATGCATTTTGTGAAAGCAGTGGTCTCTGCATGGTTTCCCCACAAAGGGTGGCTCTCAGATACCCCAAGGGCTATCTAATACTGATGGATAACATCCCAGAGTGCCTTGGGAGGTATGAACTCCAGCTGATCTTGCAAATCAAATCAGTCATACTCCTTCCTGAGCATTTTCCAGAGTTCTGAACGGGGCAATGTCCAACAGGGTTAAACTTGAGCCAGGTTCTAAATGGAGGAGCTGGGTTGCACTCAGAAAGGGACAGACACCAGCCTGGGGACAAAGGGCGAAGCAGGCAGCTGAGCCTGGACTTGGTGGGACGTGTGGTACGAGGCCAGAGGCCACAGCACCAAGACACATTTGCAAAGCTGAGAAACTACCCCCCACCCAAAAGCATCAACCCTATACGCCCCCAGCGTGCCTTGTGGACTGTGTTGCCATCACCCCACCCTAAGGACAAGCCGAGATGCGGTCTCTGCACAATCTTTACTGGCCTTATCACTGCAAGGCGATCTTCCTTTCTTTGAACTCTGGTGGTGAGAAATTATCTGCCCTAGATCAGATGGGGCAGCTCCAAACTCAAATAATTCTTCTACTGACCCTAGAGGTACAACCTACTTATCAGCCTGTTCCCCATTTTTTTGGTTCAGGGGGAAAAAAATAAAGTGTCACCCCATTTCCAGTCCTTTGCATCTCTGGTGAGATCTTATTGACCACTGTCTGGGGCTGTTATCTCTGAGCACTGCTTCTTAGCTGCACTAGATCATGAGTTCCTTTTGGGGTTGACAGTTTGTGGTTTTCCTCTAGAGGAGAGCTGAGATTTAAAGGAGGGGGAGGGAGGAGAGGCTCACCGAGGCCCGAGATTCGCAGCAGATGCTGTGCCCCCTGGCGCACAGAGGGCGAGAGGGTGAGGTCCACGAAGGCTTTCACCTGGGCCCTGTCCACCAGACTCAGCCACACCCCGTACTGTGGCTGCACGGGGTCTGAGGGCAGGGAATCTGCCGGAAAAGGGAGGTACAGCCAATGTTGGACAGACTCATTTACTTTCTCCTAGAGACCAAACCCCTCATGGGCAGTGGGAAAAAGTCTGGGTGGAGCTGTGGCTGGCTGGGTGGGTCATATGGGAAGAAGCACGAGGAGGCGCCTGGGACACAAAGAATGTGTTGAGACGGAGGCGGAGGGGAAGGGTGGGGATGGGAGCAGGAGGCGGCTCACCCAGGTCCCCCAGGGTGACGTGGCCCAGCACGTAGAGGCCCCCCTTCTTCAGCTGGTTGGCCAGCCGCAGCAGAGGCAGGGCGCCCCGGGGGTTCCCCACCAGGAGCAGCAGCTGGGGCCGCCAGAACTTCACGTGCTCCTTCCGGACATCCAGCCGGAGCAGGTACTTGCGTACCTGGGGACAGGGACGAAGTGACAGGAAGAAGGGCTGGAAGGGGCAGCCCCTGCTACCCGCCTCTGTGTCAAGAACACGAACCCCAGCCCCCGAGGGAAGAGGAGACTCCCCCCGCCAAGCTCCCCCAACCTGGTGGAAAAGCAAGGCCTGGCTGACGTAGCCCCAGCTGCTGGGGCCTCCTCGGGCTGTGAGCAGGGCAGAAAGCAGGCCCATGAGCAGCAGGGAGCCACTGGCGGCCCCGGGACTGATGAGAAACATCATGAGCAAGCAGGAGGCCACTCCCAGCAAGCAGGTGTGCCAGGAGAACAGGCTGAAGGTGGGGCTGGGGGCAGACGGAAAGAAGAAAGGAAATTCAGGGCCTATCCTGAAGACCTGGCCATGTCACGCCAATCCCCAACCCCGACCTCTGGGGTCCGAGGCCTTCCAGTCCCTCCCTCCTTTCCTCTGGGGTTACAGGCACGTTGTCCTCTCACCGGAAGTTGGGGGCTGAGGCCCATTCCAGGCTCAGGCAGGACAGGTCCACCGCGGCATAGGCCACCAGGTAGAAGACGGTGACGACAGCAGCCAACGTGTTCAGCTTTCCCGCCAGGAGCACCAGCTGGGCGAGGGCCGAGAGGCTGGGCGTTGAGTCAACATGCCAATACGCCCCCCCACAGAATGCCAATACAGCCTCACCTTTTTATACACATCCCATGGCCTGCCCCCGCCTGATTCTGAGAGCTGGCACCCCCAGCTGTAGGGGTGCGCGAGGGAGGGGCTTGAGGACGAATGCTTACCTGCACTAGACCCCAAGAAGACAGCACAGCCCCCCAGGGGTTCCCCCCTCGGGACACAACCTTTGCTGGCGCCAAGATCACCCCTGTAGGGACAGAAATGGGACAGACGCATCAGCCTGGGCCAAGTGGGGGCCCAGGAGATGGACACAGGAGGGCCCGGGTAGAGCCGGGGAGGAGGTAGGGGAGGACTCACCGAAGAGATTATCCTGGGCCAGGGCATGGAGGATGCGGGAGGCACCGATGAGTGAGCTCATGGAAGCCGAGAGTGACGTGGCATAGACGCCAATCAGCACCAGCGGGGGCCACAGGCTGATGGCGCGGAAGAACCCGTAGTCTTCCTGCAGTAGGGTCCTAGAGAGGAGACGGGGGGGGCACAAATAACAAATGTGCCTCCAGCCCAGGGTTCTTGAAAAACAAGTGCTCGTGACACTCTGGGGTGACGAGCTGTGTACTCTTGACCGACCCCATTCATTAGTTATCCTTTGGCTGCTTTGGGGTTAATTAATTACGTGATGGTCATTCCCAAAAGTATGTGCATGGAAGGCCAGATAATTTGTGAAAATGCAAATTGACTAGAAAGCTACCCACCCCCCTGGCCAAAAAAAATAATAATAATAATAAGTATTTACAACAGACCCAGGTACGTGGCAGATGCTGGCTAAAGGTGGCCCATCGCCATCTGGCCGTCTCTCTCCCAATGGGACAGACAGTTCCCATTTCTCTCCACCCCCAAAACTTGGGTATCTTCTCCCCAGCCTGTGTGTCCCTTGGCAGCCCAGGTGGACCCACCTTGCTCAGACACTTCACGCCCACCCTCCCGAGGGCCTGGCTCCACCCCTCCCCAGGCACCTGTCACAGGTGAAGCTGGAGAGGAAGAAGAGCAGGGCGTAGATGAAGAAGGTGTAGGCGACGGCAACGATTGTGCCCAGGGGAATCGCCCGGCTGGGGTCCTTCAGCTCCCCTGGAGGGAAGAGAGCAGAGGGGGAGAAGTCAGCCCTGCCCGCCACCCCACACCCTGAGGGGGCGGCAGGCAGGGCCTCTCACCTGACATGTTGGCCCCAGCCATGATTCCCGTGCAGCCGTTAAAGAGGACGGCGAAGACGCTGGCGAAGGTCATCATGGCCCCTGTGGTGTAGTCCTGGGCGTAGCTAGCTGAGGGGGACGGTTTCCAAGCAGGACAGGAGATCAGCAGCCCTCCTCTCATTCCACGTGCCCCTGTGGCCCCCATCCCAGCTCACTGGCCCCATCTTAGCTGACATGACCTCCCACTTCCCCCATAAGCCTCTGTTCCTCCCTCCAGGCTTTAATTCCTGCTCTCACCCTCCCAGCTCCTTACCAAAGATCCCAGCCCTTCTCGGCCTACCTCCAGCTCCACTTGCTTCCATCCCCCACCCCACCAGCCCACCAGCAGCTTTCCCCGCTTGATGCTTCTGGACTGATTCTTGTCTGCTTGAACCACATTTATCTTGCTATTTAATTGTTTCCTGAATGTGCAACTTATCTTTCTGGCTAGAACACGGGTTCCTCTCCTGCAGGGACCATTTTGTGGTCTCTCTCTCGTGCCCCGGCAGGCCAAGCACCCAGCAACAGATGCACACCGGGCAGATTTCATCAAAGCACACTGCCCTGAGGGCCCGTCCTGCCATCTGCTCCCACGGGTGCCCACCCCCCACCCCGGGCACCCTGGTACTGCAGTGCCCAGCTCACCACCCAAGTTGGCCTTCAAGGTGCTGCTGTTGAAGCCGGTGAAGTGGCCAGTGCCGGGCGGCAGGGAGGAGCCATTGGGGCCAGGTCGTGGAGTCAAGGAGATGTCCCTGGGCCCCACGACCACAAAGCTGAGCAGCACTGAGGCCAGGGAGCCGGAGACCAGCAGGAAGGTAAGGAAGGAGGCCCGAGCGTAGAGCCCGGCACCCAGCGTGCAGACCCCACCCACGAGGCCCAGCAGCAGGGAGCCGTACAGCAGGTTCCAGCCGTAGCCCTGGGGCAGGACCCGGAGCCCACTGGGCCCCGACGCATCTGGAGAGAGGCAGGGATGGAGCTAGGCCAGACCCCAGGGAGGGACCCAACCCCAACCAGGACCCAAAGCATAAGCCCCTCTGTACCCCACCTGTCCTCACACAGTCCATCTCCCCACTTCTGGGTTTCAGCCCTACCCCAGCCTCCTCGCCCCCTACCACCAATCTCACTCTGTCAATTTTAGGAGCATGTGCCTCGTCCCCCCACAGGATGGCAAGCTCCCCACGGACAAGACAATCTCTCAGATGTCTACATCAGTGTAAGGCTGAGCCCACTGAAGGAGCTCGAGAAAGCCTGACTCGTGAATTGCTTTACCAGGCTCCTAGGGAGGGCTTTTTTCCCTTGGACCCCAGAATCCCAGACCCTGCAAAGCCAGCCTGGGGTGGGGAGCTCACGGACCAGCCCCGAAGACGTCGAGCACAGCCTCCACCAGCCCCAGCACATAGACGGCACAGCCACAGACGTTGGCCAGGTAGAACATCAGGCCAATGCTGCCGCCCACCTCCGGCCCCAGGGTGCGGCTGATCATGACTGGACGTGGGAGCAGGGGGTGAGCGTTAAGGGAAAAGAAATGAATGGAGGGCGAAGAAGGGGTCAAGAGAACAAAACACTGTCCGGACAGGCCTCCACAGTCTCGTCTCCCCACACACACCTGGGCTGCTCCCCTGATACTCTCTGAGCTCCAGGTTCCTCACCTGTAAAATGGGGGTGATACCATCTAACTGACACGAGTGTTGGGAAACCAAGAGAACAGCTTGGGATACACCTGGTAGACCAGAAAGTGGCTCTGACACAAAGGGGGCTTTCGGTCACCTGCACCGTCCCAGCCTATCTGCCATCCATTCATCAGAGGACACCCCCCTGTTGTCCTCCTGGGATGGTCCTTGGCCCCTTCCATGCCCTCCCAAAAAGACAGGGCAGCCCAGACCCCAGTCCATGGCTGTTGGAGGATACAGTAGGCCCCGCCTCCCCGCACGGCTCCATTGGTGGCAATGGCACAGACGGAGAGGACGGTGAGCGCCAGGATGAAGTAGGCCACCAGGAGCATGGCCAAGCCCTGCAGCAGCCCGGCATGGCCTACCACGAACCCTGAAACAGAAGCAGCAAAGTGAGACATGGGTGGAAACATATCACGCCCACTCTCCCCACCCACCCTCTACTCCAAGCCCTTCGTCCACCCACTTCTCCCAGGGCCCTTCCCCAACCTCCACCCAGGCCCGCCCCCAGGAAATCCACCTCCGCTCACCGATCCTCATGAAGACAACTATACTGAACATGGACAGAACCGTGGGCACCACCACACCCAGGAAGGTGGAGAGCTTCCGGGAAGATGCCCCTCCAGGACCCCCAGCCCCACTGGCAGGGAAGGCGACCCCCTCCTCTCCCAGGAGCCGGTAGGCCAGCAGGGGAGAGTTCTCGCTGGCCATGGCTGAGTGCGGGCAGAGGAAGCCACAGAGGGGTGTGGAGGCCTGTGAAACAGATGGTGCCAATGGAAAGCAGCTTCTCGGGGGCCCCCCAAAAAATAACCTCTTAAACACCCAGAAGTGTCCCCGAAAGGAAGGAAACTCGAACACACTTACCAGCGATACTCAGAAGAGTTGGCGGGTCCTAACCAATGCCCTGACAACAACAGTGGGCTCGAAACCCCTCAGCCCCTGGATATAACGCCCTACCCAGCTCCTGGGACTGCTCCTTCCCCAGACAGCTGAGGTTAGGGAAGACAGTGGCTCTGGAAAGCAAAGATGCTCTGGCAACAAAGGTTTCTCCAATCTCTCGCTCCTTGAAGTACAAGAGGAAGCAACCCAACAAAAGGGAAGTGAGTTCAGGGAAGGAAACCCTCCACACCCTCTCCCCCTGGTCCTGAGCCCTCCCCACAAGCCACCCACCCCCTCCTATGCCTACACCTCGCTCTCGGGACAGCAAGAAACTCCCACATCTTCCAAAACCCCACCCTCCTACGATCCAATCCCTCACCCATCTCAGACCTCCTCCTTCTCTCTTAGGCCCCCACAGGCCGGCTCGCATCCCGCAGCCCGGGCGCCTCCGGCTCCTCCTCCCCGCACCCCATCCTGCCCACCTTCTCCCCGAGCGGGTTGCAGGTGCCGAGAGCACCCTCTTGCACGCTGACAGCGCGGGTGCGGCAGGGCGCTCACTCACCCGGGCCGGAGGACGCAGCCCCTCGGGAGCGATCCCGAGACCTGCGGTCCGCCACGGGCGGGGAGGGGGCGGGTGCCGGAAAAGACGGCGGCGGCTACCGGGATGCCAGGCCCGGGGACCAATGCGGAGCCCGCCCCCCCAGCGCAGGCTTCCCATTGGTCCTCAGGCATGGCCCCGCCCCTCCCGTGGGCGGGACCGGGAAGCCCCGCCCCGCCCCTGGCTCCAGCGGAGCGTGGTTGGAGTTCCAGGTGCGCCCCTCCGACGTGCGTCCCCGACGGGGTGTGGGCTACAGTCCCCACGGTCCCCCAAACCCGGTGGCTGGGGCAAAGCAGTGCCACCACTCCGAGCGCGGAGGTCCCCGGACGAGTTGACGGCGGAAGGGCGGCCTGGAGTTGGGCGGGGCCGCGGCACCTGCCCAGGTGCGTCGCCGGGGACTCCTGGCCACGTCGGGCGGTGCCTTGAGGGCCTCGGCATTGCAGCCTGGGCCGGGTCTCAGAATGCCCGCCGGGCGCGGCCTCGCCCCTCCCTCCCGCCGGGACCCTCCCTCCGCGCCCGGTCCGGCGCCCCCCTCCTGCGCTCCTCGCGTCGGCCACCGGAGGGAGCCATTGGCCGCTGGTCCCCACTCCGGGGAGCAGGCCACCGGGGGGCTTGCACCCTCCCCCGCCAGCTTTCCGTGCCTCACCTCACGGTGTCCTTCCTCATCTCCGGCACTGATCATAGTGAACCCCCAAGAATTGGAACCCCCTCCTTACTCTTGCAGGTGTCATCACCATCGGCACCTCCCGCCGACGTCTCATCTGCCAAATGGAGATGAACTTAAAAACCTACCTGGTAAGGCTGCCGTGAGGGCTCAATCAGCTAATAGACATAAAGCACTTTAGAATAATGCCTAAACGTCAATAAATATTTTGCATACAATATTACATTAAATATGTATAACCACTCTGTGAAGCAGGTACTACTATTATCTCAATTGTACAAATCAGGAAATTAAAGCTTGTGGAGCTGCAGCAATAAATTCCTAACTTTTATATGGTCTATTACGGTAACTCTTGTCATTTGAACCTCCCGCCGTTGTGGTTTGGCTGGGGCTTAGCTGCAACATTTCCCTAGGAGAGGAAGGGGCTCAAACCAGCCTAAATATGGTTTTCCCAGGGAGAGGTTTCATGAGTAGTTACATTCTGGAACTTTCAGTGTTCATCTCTGCTGCTCATGCCACAGAGTTTAGCTCCTGACCTCTCCAGCACCACTCCTGTCATCATTTTTGGTGATTTCAATATCTACATTGATGATCTACACTGATCAGAAGCAGTGGTTTCTCTGCCTGATGCGCTCAAATCACCAATTCCTGAGACACCAGGGTTTCAAAGAGAGAAAGAGTTTATTGCTAGACCTGAAGCAGGAGAGCAGATGGCCTATCAGCCTAAAAATCTAGCTCCCCGAACTGCAGCAATTCTGATAGTTTCATAGTATCAAAAGATGGCAGGTTTTAAGATAATGAGCACAGTGGCCCCAGATGATGTAATCAGAGGTGATCTAATTATCAAGCATGTGCAGATAGATTACACGCTTAGTCACAGAACATAAGAACCTTAATATGATGATGGGCGTGATTTTTAGTATTATAATGAGGTATGGGTCACTTATAGGTTAAGTTTAAGCTACTGCACACGTCAGGCGGGCCCATTTTGGTTAGATCTAGCTTGGCTTATCAAGATAGCTTTGTAATTGTGGTGGGATAGTTCTGCGATGACTCAAGTGCCTTCATTAAGAAACATTAGGGGCTCCAAATGACTTTAAGGGTCATTAGTGATCATAAAGACTCTGAAGTTGAAAAACTGGATAAAATGGGTACAAGTGAGGGTCAGTCACAAGCTTTTTACAATCACAAGGGGACAAGATAAAAGCTCTACAATCATTATCAGAGATCAAGCTGGATTGCAGTTCAGAGATTTCAGGTATTTCCCTCTGTCTACTCCAATACACCAGAAAGTAAAAAAGGAATATATGATTCAGTCATCATAATCATCCCCTAAATCCTAACTTCTCGGTTACAATGAGACTTCCACCACTCTGGACCGTCAGTGCCTTGAACTCTGCTTCTCCAAAGATCTCACCCTCCATCCTACCCAGACAGTCACTCAAGGGTGTGCCCTAGACCATGTCATTACCAATACCAGTGGCGCCTGCCTAATCTCTTCTCTTTCAGTTTGCCTCTTCTAGTATGCCCTGACCCCAACAATCCTCCACCTCACTGGACCCCCGATTCATTGACCCTACTTTCTTCCCTCTGTTCCACTCCTCCCCCTCCATGTTTGCACTTTCCTTCTCACCCAGATTAAATTCCACAGTCAATTATAGTCACCCCTTTGCATACTCCCTCCCCTGCCCTGTCCTCCTCTCTCCTTATTACACCTGCCTGGCAAAACTACAGCCCCAGTCACCCTCTGAGCCTGCCCCAAGCACCTGAATGTGGCTGGAGAAAACTCCCAACCGTGGCAACCGTTTCATTCTAAATTCATGCCCGTGAACTTTGTTTGGGCCCTTCGTGCTGCCCAGCACTCTGACATTTCTCTAGTCCGTTCACTCTCCCACCCTCCTGGAGGACTATTCAAATCTTCATGCCTCTAGCTGATGCCCTTGCTTCCCATTTCATTGAGAAAACAAAAGCCATCAGAACAGATTCTCTAAAGCCCCCATCCCTCCAGCTGCCCACCTTCCTCCATCAGGGCCCTTGGCTCTGCCCTCCCTCCTGTTACTAGGGATGAAGTGATCACGCTCCCAGCTGGGCCCACCTTCCACTGTGCGCTCCTTCCTATCTCATCGTTGTGTTTTCCCTTTCCATTGGATCAAAAAGTATACAAATGCACCGTTATTTCTCATCTTAAATTTTTTTTTCTTTATTCCACTCTACCCTCAGCTATCAACCCATTTCTTTGTTGTTGTTCTTGTCTATCCTAGCTGCTTCCAATTCCCTCCCCCCATTCTTTTTTAAACCCATTACACTTAGGCTTTTGCCCCTCACCACCCCATAGAAACTGCACGAGTCACCAATGATGTCCAGTTGGTTAATTCAACGGTCATTTGTCATCTTATAATGCTCTCAGCATCATCTGACCAAGTCCAACGCCATCTTCTCAAAACATTTTCTCCACTTGGCTTCTAGGACAGCAGGTCTCACGAAGTTCTTTCTGCTCAGACTCTTGTGCTGGTTCTTCCTTCTCTCTTATCCTAACTTTGGAGCACCCCTAGGGCTCAGGCCTCAGACCTCTTTCCACCATCTACACCCACTCCCTTGTAAGTTTAAATCTCATAGTTTGAAATACCATCTACATGCTAATGCCTCAAAGGTGTATCTCCAGCCCACATCTCTATGCCAAACTTCAGACTGTATGGCCAACAACCTACTGATATCTGCTTGGACATCAAACAGGCAACTCAAACTCGGTATATCCAAAATCAAACACCCGAATTTACCCCCACAACCTACTCTTCCCATGGTCTTCCTATCTTCCCAGTTGCTCAGGGCAAAAACCTGGGGGTCATGCTTGAATACTCTCTTTCACAGGCCACTTCAAACCCATCAGCAATTCCTTTCATCTTGCCTTTAAAATATGACCAGCACCCAGCCACATCTCACCACCCTAGCCCAAGCCACTGTCATCTCTTCACCTCAGTCACTGCAATGACCTCTTAACTGGTTTTCCTGCTTGGGCCCTGGCCCTACAATCTATTCTCAGTATAGCAGTTCGATTAATGCTGTTCAAGGAAATTTCAGTTCGTGACACTCCTCTTTTCAGAACTCTTCAATGGCTTCCCAATCTTCCTCAGAGTAAAAGCCAACTACCTATGGGTAGGGTGACAGTACTTGGCTCCCGACGCACCCGCTGCAGCCCGGGTTTATGCCTGCCCTGGCGTAAGTATCCCCACCCTCCCCATCCCCTCTTCCTATTCGACCCCCTAGCACTTGGCATCATCTCACAGATCCGTTCACTTGTTTATTCTGTTCACTGCCTACTCTCAATGCAAAGTAAACTTCACCAAGATGGGAGTTTTTGTTTTCTGCACTGGAGTAGCTCCGGCGCCCCGAAAGACTCCCTGGCACCCGGCTATCCCTTGGTGACCGCCCATTGGCCGTGATTGAACGGACCCTCCCGCACCCGCCCGGCAGCCGGCGGCCTGGGCGCCTGCTCCTCACGTGACAGCAGCGGCCCGCGCACTGCTGGGAAAGGAAGATGGCGGCCCCCACGGTGGCCTCAGGGTAAGGGCAACCAACGAGAGGGCGTCTGCCCGCCAGAGCGTCCCCGCCGCCGGTTTTTTCCTGCGGTTGCGTCCTGGGAAGGCGCGAATTCTGGGGTTACGTGCTGGACCTCCCCCACCATTTTTTAAGGAAAATTAAAAAAAAAATTTAGCTAAGCCTCCGAGGGCGTGGTTCCGGCACGCGGCCTACCTGCCGCCTCCCCACCCCTTGTGTTTCCCGGGATCCGAGGCGTTGAGGTCGGGGTTGCGGGATTCAGTTTCTGGGTTTTTCCCCCTCTAGCGTCCGCTCTCCTGTCAACGTATTAAGTGACCCTGGGGTGTCCGTCCAGTCTCCAGTTCCAGGAGCCTCGGAACGCGCACGTCCCAAGGACGTCCAGCACGCCCAGCTCCCGGGTGTCCCACTCGGAATCCGGTGCTAATTCCCCGGTGGACTCTCTCCCCCAGTGAGCAACCCAGGATTAAGTCGGGTGAAGCCAGGTACCCTTCCCCCAGGCCCCAGGGGCAGATGAGCCCTTGGCCACCGCCCCTCCAATTTCCTGCAGACCCAGCAAACAAAAGGCTCGGGCAGGGAGGCGAGGCAGAGCCGGGCGCCCTTCCTGCTGGAACAGCTGATGGAGCAAAATGGCCCAGGAGTGAGTGAGGGATGAAACTTTAAGGTTTCTGGAGGACAGCAGAGGGAGGCCAAATTCCAGAATCCTGGGGAGGGAGTCCAGGGAATGGGATGTGGGGGACCCAGACGGGATCCCTGGGCTTGCTGGGCTCTACCAATATTCCTGCTGCCCCACAGGAGTGATGTCAACCTCAGGGAATGGAGGGGGCGGTGGGGGGCACTGAGCAGTCAGGTGAGCTCTCTGCACCATCCTCCCACCCCCACCCCTGGAATGGTGGGAGCTAGGAGAGGCCAGAAGCCCTGCGTCATCTCCTTTGGGGCCCAGGTTACCGCCCCTCGCCCGACCTGCTACCCTCTTGTGCTGGCCCCACCCAAGGCTGGCTTCCTGCTCCTCCCCAGACTGAATCTTTCCCTGCCAAATCCACTAGCCAGCGTGGGGCTTCTTGTCTCTTCCAGACCCTGGGATCCTAGCCCCCAACCACTACTAATCCTTATATTTCCTCCTAGAGTCCGTCTCCTGCTTACCCCTTCCCCCATTCCTTTCCAGGACACAATGGCATGGAAAGAGCCATGTCCAGTGGATGGGGGAGATCCTGGCAAGCTAGGGGGGCTGCTTGGCCTCATATCCTGTCAGGCTGCCAGGGGAAGAGAGGAAACAAAAGACTTCCCCCTGCTGGGACAATGAGCCTCCCACCACCACTCCCCCACCCTCCAACTCCTGTCACCCCACCCCTCCCTCTGAGCCCTGGCCCCCAGCCTTGCCTCTCTCCTCTCCACCTCCAATGCCCTCCTGTATCCCTGGCCTCTGCTGTGAGCCCTGCCCTTTCCCTTCCCGGTTCCTATCAGCACCGACCAACGTTGCCTCCCAATCCCAGCTGTTTCTTTCAGTTCCCAGCTATTCCATCAGTGCTCAGAGGCCCTTCCTCTAACCCCTGCACCTTGGTGGGGAAGGCTCCATTGAATGTTAGGAGGTAAATCACACTCCTTTCTTGACAATGGAAGGGAGAGGTTCAGCAAGAGAAAGACTCCAGGGCAGAGAGAGGGAAAGGCCTCCCCCTGGTCTTGGTCCTGTGGATTGGGGGAGGAAGGAGAAGGATCTGAGGGGTCCTACTGGTCTTTGGAGGTGGGGCTGGAAAGCCAAGGTCATCCAGGAGGCTGAGTGTGGTGGAGGCCTGGCTGACCACTAACTGAGGGCATTTGGGAGGTCACGTGGCCTTCTGTGCCTGTCTCTTTAAACCCATCTGTAAAGTGAGTTTCATAATATGTATTCTGCCTAACAAGGTTCTTATGATGATTTAAATGTGAAGTTTGTTAATAATAATAGAAAAAATGAGTTGCAACGCTTTCCTCTGTCTCTCCCCATCTGTAAAGTCTCCTTCACTCCACCCATTCCTACCCCAACAACTTCTATCGCCATCACATAGAGATAACTCCCAAATCTGTATTTCTAGCCAAGAGAGTTACCTTTGGGTTCCAGATCCATACTTCTTATTGACTTCTGGTCCTGCTGCCTGCATGGTGCATATGGATCTCAAACTCAACCTGTCCATCATCGTCCTCCCCCATGTGCCCTGTTTCATTGGCTCCTATCTAAGCTGCCCAAATCTGAAATTTGTCATCCTTGACCTCCGTCTTTCTCATCCCCACAGCCAGACTCCAATACCAAAGCCCACCCCTACTGTCACTCCTTAACCTCTCTTGACTCTTCTCCCCGCTTCCACACCCACACACACACATATACACCCCTGCTTTGCGAGCCCTCGTTGTCATTTGGATAACTGCAACTGGTTTCAATCCATTCTCCAAAGTCGTACCAGTGGGGAATTTCTATACAAATATGATGTCCCTTCTTTGCCTAAAGCCTTTTGGTTGGCCCCTAAGGCATCCAGGACAAGCCCAGTGTCCTGGAAGCGTCCTGCAATGACCAAGGCTGGCCCTTGCTGTCCAGCCCATCCACTGTCACTTGTCGAGCACTCTACTCTCTGGTGTCATGTACTCTGGTGGTGCTCAGGATGGGACATCCCTGCCATCTCTGTGATTTTATATTTGCTGCCCCTTCTGCATTTAAAGCCCTTTCCTGTCTATCCACTCAGGGACCCACTCAGTGGCACCTTCTACAGAAAGCTCTTGTGAATCCCCAGGCTGGTTTGGGTGGGCCTCTTCTGTGATCCCACCGGCTACTCTGTGTGCTCTGCTTAGACTCAGCACTCAGCCTTTGGGGTCTGCTGAGGTTCAAGACCATTCCTACCCCTAGGCTGTCAAAAAGTGATTGCTGAATAAATTAAAGAATGACTAGTCAACAAAAAAATAAGTAGTCAACTATTTATTGAGCACTTACTATGGGCCAGGCCTGCCCTGGACTTACAGCAGTGAACAAAACATATGTTGTGCCTGCTTTCATGAAACTTAGAGCTGCATACAAGTAAATATGCAATCACTCTAAGGAATTAATGAAGTCTTGAGTACAGCTTTGTATATGAGTTCAGGAAGGTTTGTGGTAATCAGACCAGGGGTGGATTCAGGTTTCATGAGTCCTAAAGTTGATACAATTTGAGGAACTCTCTTTAAGGAAATGGGAAATGATGAGTGTAAGATTAGGTACCAAAGTTAATGTTTATTTAGATTAATAAATCACAACTGGTTGCAAATGTTTAAAAGCTGACAGATATCATAAATATTACAAAATCCACAAAAATAAGCTAATGGTAGTAACTGACTGCCCAACACACCTCTAAAAGATTTCCTATGTTTTCTTAGCCATATACTCTTTGATCACCTCTTCATATGCTAACAATTCTATAATATTCTTTTCTATTCTCTATCTCCATCTTTCCTCTATCATGGCTGATTGAATTATTCTCTTTTATTATTGAGAGTCAATAAAATTTCTTTGACATTGGTAATGTCAAAACTCCTATCTGTCCCTTTCATGTAAAAGCTACAAGAGTTCAGGCCATTTCAAGTATACTAGTCCTGTAAACCAAAACTGGTTACATGCTAAACACTAAATTGATGGCTCTCCCTCACTAGGGATATGGAAGCTGAAGCTTACACTTCATGAGCTTGGAGGTAAACCTAACTCGGGACCTGACGCGATTAGGTGAGCCAGACGAGAGGAGGCTGGGATGTGGCAAGAGGACTGATAATTTCTTTAACATAAGGTGAAAAGAGACGATCGGTTGTTTGTTGTTTGTTACATATAGGAAAAGTCCCAACTACAAGACCGTGCAAAACGATTGCAACAAACTGAATAGCAAAAATAAAATCCCACTCAAAAAACCCAAAACACTGGCTGTTGGGAAATGCTCCAACAAGTCCTGGATGGAAGGGTGACATGGTATCATATAGCTCATGGGCAGGGGTGCATTTGGGGTGCAGTGACAGTCAAGTGCTCTCATGATGAAGAAAAGGATGGTCCCAAGATTCATAGAGAGGGTCAGGGATGCTCACCAGTCTAATTTGTACCCACTGCATCTGCCTGCCTGGGAATTGGTCCTGTGTGGTCTGAGGGTGGAGGTAATGACCTCACACCCGGACGATGGATCCAGGGTGATTCCTGAGGGTTGGAATGAAAATCTCAGGTATCATCTCCATGGAAAAGGGAAATAATAGGGTTTCCATCAGATTATAAGATCTTCGAGACCAGGAGCCATGTTTTACAAATCTTGAAAACTAGCACAGTGATGGTGGAGCACATAGTAGATGCTCATTAAAGGTTTCAGGATGCTTGTCTTGGTACCAGTGAGGTAGCAGGAACTGGACTACAAGCTGGAGGGTGGGCTGGTGACCCCAGGCCATGGGACAGACGGGGTGTTCTCTATACTAGTGCCTTCTCTTCCCCCTGCCTGAGGGGGCCTGGCCCCAGGCATTCAAATCTGGGTTCAAATGTGCAGCTCTTCTCGTCCAGTGCTGACCCCTCCTCACCCCTCCTCACGCCTAGGACTCATCAGCCCCTCACTCCCCCTGCCTCATGTCTCTCCACCACCCAGGTCTTATTCCCCCCTCTCCAGGCCCCCTCCCCCATAAGGATGAACTGCATCCCCCACTGAATGAGAACATTCAAGAGATCAAGGACCTGGAGAGGAGAGCCCGGAAAGAGACAGAAGACACAGATTTCAGAGGCTAGAAAATCTGGGTGCAGGAGGCTGGGGTGGGGGGTGGGGGACAGGGTTGGAGGGCCTGGAGGGAGAGGCTGATCAAGAGAAGGGGAGACCAGGCTCACAGGGGGTGGTTAGGGGAGGAGGGAGGAGGGGATTCCCAGCTCCCCGCCTGGTCTGCCTGGCTCCAGCAAAGCCGGCTGTTTCCTGCCCTCGGTGACCCCCCACCCCGGAGCAGGACCCAGGCAGGGCAACGAGGAAGGGCAGGGGTGCCGGGAGCACCTCTGGTGGCAGGAAGATAAGTGCGCTGGGACAAGAGGTCACTGAAGGTCTGGTTGTCTTCTCTAGGGGCTCAGAGGCGCTTGGCAGCCCCCCAGGCTTTTCCAGACTCCTCTTTCCCTCTCCTCTCAGCTCCTCAGCTCCTCCAGACTCGGTTCTCCTTCTCCGTAATTACTTTCTAAGCCCTTTCCTTCCAGCTCTCCCACAGGCTGACTCCTGTGACACCCCCATCCACCCCACGCCCCACACTCTGGGTACCCTGATTAGAAGGGAGGTGGGGTGGGAGGAGCTCTGCTTTCCTGGACCCTCCCCGCTAGCTGATGGGATGGGGGGGTTGGCAAGGAGAGGAAGGGCCCCTCCCAGCCATCCCGAGGGCCCCCAGGAGCCAGACAGGAAACAGCCTCAGGAAGGACAGTAGCAGCAGCAGCCACAGCGACGTCCCCCCACACCCCCCACCAAGGGGTCAGGGCTGCGGGTAGCGGGGGCGTCTCTCCGCCCCCCCCAAGAGAGAGTGAGAGTGAGGGAGGTGATTTGGAGGTCCAGCCGACCCATCACCCTCTGTTATTTACTCTCGGTCTCTCGAGTTTTCTACACTCCTCCCCGCCTCAACCCAGTTGCCTCACTCCCTCCCCGGCTTCTACGGCGCTGGGCGGCGCGCACGGTAGGGCCCCAGACGTCCTGTTTGTTGAGTGACTGTGTGAACGTCGCTGCCGGGTTACAGCTAATCTGGGCTCACCGCCTCGGGGCCCGACGGGCAGCTCTCCATCCTCAAAAGCTGCTCGCCCTTTCCCCTCCCCTTTGCCCCCAAACAGTCCCCGGCGCCAACCAGCGGGTAGGCGAATCCTCGAGTGGAATCTGAAGTCCGCAGAACATCAGAGCGGGCTTTGTGTGTGTGTGTGTGTGCTGCACACTTCGGCGCCGCGCGCGCGGCCCTCCGCGTGGCTGCATGAGTTTCTCGGCTCCGGGTCTCCGCCGGGCGCGGACCTGCCCCAGGGGGGTCCCCGGGCCCCGGCCCCGCCACGCGCTGTCCCGCAGGGCGCACGGCCACCGTGCGCGTCGGGGCGGTCCCCGGGCTCCGCGCCCGCCGCCCCTCCCCCTTCCCCTTCCCCAAACTTTCTCCCAACTTCCCGACCTGCTCCGCTCGGCGCCCCGCTCCGCTTGCCTCATGAATTATTCAGCAGCGCGCGCTCCAATCAGCGCGCCCGGGCCCCCTCGGCCAGCCCGGGCCGGGGCGGGCCCCCCTCCGCGCCCCTCCCTCCCGGCCCCGGCACCGCCCGGCCCCGTCCCAGCCCGGCCCACCCCGGCCCGGCCCGCCCGGCCCCGCGCCGCAGTCTCCCTCCCTCCCGCCGCCGGCCCCGCTCGGGCTCCCACCCTCCCCGCCGGCGCGCAGCGCACTCGGCCCCGCCGCGCGAGAAGGCGACTCCAGGGAAAGGGGGGGAGGGAGACCGCGGGCGGCCGGGGCGGGCCCCCCAGGCTCCGGAGGGACCCCCGACTCCAGCCACGTCTGGCTCTGCGCCCGCCCGGCGCGGCCCGGGCACCGACGGCTCCTGCCCGCGCGGCTGAGACGCGGGGCCACACCTGGGCGCCCGTGCCCCGCATGGCCGCGCGCTGAGGGCCCGACAGGGAGGGAGTCCCGCGCGGAAAGCCGGCGTCCGACCCGCTCAGGAGTGGGGGGAGGAGGGTGTTCAGACTTGGGGGGGCTAGCGCCCCCCAAACTCGGATCGGATCCAACCGGAGCGAGGCGGCGCCATGGAGCTGCGGGCGCTGCTGTGCTGGGCTTCGCTCGCCGCCGCTTTGGAAGGTGAGTTTGCTCGAGGGCACCCCGAGACTCCTGGCACCCCCCTCAAAGCTGGCTTCATAGTGGAGGGGCTGACCTCTGTCTACCCCTACAACCGCACCCCAATCCCAAACACTTCTGACCAGCGGTGCCAGGTCGGGAGGGGGCGGGGAGGCGGCGGCCCAGCGGGGGAGCGGAGTTTTCTTTTGTTTGGGAAGGAGATGGATTGGGGCTCCGTCCCGGGACCTTCCCCTACCCCGGCTCCCCACACTCTCACCCCGGGCTCCTAACGTCCTTGGAAGCCTTTCCTTCCCCCCACCACCCCAGTCTTCAAGATTCTGCCCCAAGTTTCTATCCCACTTCCTACCTCCCGCCAAAGTGAGCAAACTTTTCGGGAGGAAAAACTGCGGGTTCCTGCAGACCTTCAAGCTAGGTGGGGAAATGGCCCCATCCCCAGTTCCTTAGCCTTCACCCCTTGATCTTCCCCAGTCCTCTTCACTCACACCCCAAACCCCCATATTTCCCTCAAAGCCCTGGCTGCAGAGCTGCCCTCTCCCTGGGTTTCCCCAGGTTGCACCCCAGCCCTTTAAATGCCACCTGGACCCCGGGCTGGAGAAGCTGGCTTTTCCCCAACCCTAAAACAGCCTCCCGTGTTGTCCCCACTCAGCCCAGCTCCTACCTCCTGGTCTCTCTGGATTTGTACTTTTTCTGTATTCCCCCAATGTTTCTGCATGCGTGCGTCCCTCTCCCCTCCTGGTCCCCTAGCAGGGTGGGGGGGCCAAGAGGCCTGTAGGCCCCTCGGCTACCTCTCTAATCTTCTCTCATTGAGCTGAGCTGCCTCCCTGCCCCCATTCACTGCCGGGAATCAAAAGGGTCTCTAGGGAGTGGACCATGGGGGGCTGCTGACGGGTGGGAATCAAAGGCAGCTGGAAAGCCTGTCTCCCCCAGGCTGGGCAGCAGTTTCCTGGGCTGGGGATCAAAGGCTGGGCCCGGGATGGGGGGTGGGGGGTTTCAGGGCCTCTCACCGGCCTGGAGAAAGGAGAAGGGGAAGAACCAGGAGAGGAAAAGAAAGAAGCAGAGAGGGGAAAGGAGACTTAGCCCCGATTCCTGTCACCTGAGGCTCTGCGAGCGCCAGGCCTCTGCTAAGCACTTGACAAATATTCTTTTCCCGGCTCCCAGGACCCAAGGGCGGGAGGGGTTGTTATGGCCCCATTGCACAGATGAGGAGACTGAGGCTTGGAAAAGGGCTACGCAAGGTTGGGTGCCCCAAGGAAGGTGGGAGAGTGACAGGGAGGGTCGGGAAGAGAAGTGGAGATGGACGGACAGTTGGAGAGCGGGAAAGAGGGACAGGAGGAACGAGAAGGACCTGACAGTTCACAGAGAGCTTGCCGCCGGCGCGACTGACCTAGATAGGGTGAGAGAAAGTGAGGTGCTCAGAGACAGCCCCGAAACAGACAGCGTGGAGATAAGAGACAGGAAAACACCATCCTGGCTGGAACAATGGAGGGTGGGGACGGCAGCCTCTACCCACCCCCTTCCCAGGTCCCGGGCATCCTGTCCCCAGCGTGCTGGGCTGTCTCCCGCCACCCATGGGGGCTCTGGGCCTGACCTCGGGCCTGCGGAGTTTGCCAGACTGACCCCTTGCCCCTGGGCATCGCTTGGTCCTGGGGAGGGGGCCGCCACTGCCAGCCCACCTCCCCTTCTCTGCTGCAGCACCCATGGCAGGGAGGGGGGAGAGGAGGGGAGGGTGTCCAGGTCCCAGGTGTGCTGTCGGCTCCCCTGGGGGGCCCCCTCCCCACGCCTCCCGGAGCCGGCCGCCTGCCCCCCACATTGTCCTGGCCTCCCAGGGGATTCCCGTGCCGTCCACCACCAGGGGCCCTGCAGTTTCTCGTAACCCCTCCTTCCGCCGGCGCCCCGTCCCCTCCCCTCCGGGCACCGGAGCTGAGCCAGGTGTGTTCACCACCCCCCCTCCTGCAACACCCCTAAAATCTCCCCTTTTCATTCCCGGAACCAAATCCAGATGTGAGGCCCCAGCAGGTGCCCAGGCGGGAACCCAGGCGTCCCAGCCTGCAGCACTTCCTCCCTCCTTGCCCAGGACCGCACACGGGTGGGGGGCGCGGAGGCGGCTGGGTGGTGGTCAGGGCTGAGCCTGGGGCGCAGGGCACCACCGCGGGGGAGAGCAGGGGCTGAGAAGGGGGTGGGCACTTGGAAGAGGAGCAGGAGTCGGGGGTGGGAGCAGCTCGCTGGGAGAGGGCCCAATCAGGAGGGGTGCCCCCCCCAGGCCTGCAGCCCTTTGCCCACCAAAGGGTCAGGGCCAGGTCAGGGCTTGAATTTTAACCCTTGCCTGCTCCGCTCCCAACCGTCGCGTCTCCCTCCTCCCACGCCCACCAGTTCATGGAGCCCCAGGTCTGGGAGATGCGTGAGTGGGCAGCGGGGTGCCTGCCAGCTGTTAGGGGTGGGGTTGGCACAACGGGAGAACCCAGAGGGCAGGGCTTGCTGCCTTCCCCGTCTCTCCTGCCACCTGACTCCTCTCCCATGCACCTCAGGTCCCAGGGGCCAAATGCTGACTTTGTCTGTCTGTCTGTCTGTCTGTCTTAGAGACCCTATTGAACACAAAATTGGAAACTGCTGACCTGAAGTGGGTGACGTTTCCCCAGGTGGAGGGGCAGGTAGGACCTGGGGCTCTGGGGGAAATGAGGGAGGAGGAGGGAGGGAGGGCATCTGCCCCTCTGGCTTCCCAGACCTCCCCACCTCGGGGGGCAGCAACTCCTCCGAGGCCCCCATCTGGTGCCCCCCTCGCCCCAGCAGCCCCCAGGCTCACCCCCTCTCCCCTCGGCAGTGGGAGGAGCTGAGCGGCCTGGACGAGGAGCAGCATAGCGTCCGCACCTATGAAGTATGCGACGTGCAGCGGGCCCCAGGCCTGGCCCACTGGCTGCGCACGGGCTGGGTGCCACGGCGCGGCGCCGTCCACGTCTATGCCACGCTGCGCTTCACTATGCTCGAGTGCCTCTCCCTGCCCCGGGCCGGCCGCTCCTGCAAGGAGACCTTCACCGTCTTCTATTACGAAAGCGATGCCGACACTGCCACGGCCGTCACGCCGCCCTGGATGGAGAACCCCTACATCAAGGTACCCGGGCCAGGGCCACAGCCAAAGTGGGGGCTCAGGGCCAGGCCTGTGGTCTGGAGGGCAAGTGGTGAGCTTCCCAGGCCTCTGGCAGGGAGAAGTGGGGGCTGGGGGGCAGGAAGCTGAAGCTGGGGGCGCAGAAGGGGTCTGCTGGGTGGGGCAGCAGAAACGGCCCCGCTGCCTGGCCTGGCACTTCCAGGAGGCCGGGCCTCAGCCGCTTTGCCACCATCTCGGCTGCTGTGCCCCACTGAGCTCCAGCCGTGCCACCTTTCTGTTCCCTGACTGCACCTCACCCTTTTGCAGCCTTGCCCCAGGACGCCTTCTCTCTGCCATTTCTACCCCTCTCCTTGTCTTTTACGCCCCTCTGTCCATAAGCCTGTTCTAGCCCTCCTCATGTTTTATAGTTTACCTGCATTCCGTTCATCTCCGTTTCCTTGGCACTGAGAGCAGGTGCCGATAAATGTTGGTGGAACGAGTGAATGAGCAGGAAAGGGAGCGCAGCACAGAGGCTGGGCACATCCTAGGAGCTCAGCAAGTAGTAACGGGACCTGCAGGAGAGTGCATGTTGGGGAAGGTGGAGAGAAGGTTCCAGAACAAGAGCTAAGGAGGTCAGGGAGAGGGGGAGCTGAGAAGCAGAAGAGCGGAGGGCGGCAGCCGTGAGTGTCTTCCCCAACCCGGCAGGTGGACACAGTGGCTGCCGAGCACCTGACGCGAAAACGCCCGGGGGCCGAGGCCACAGGGAAGGTGAACGTCAAGACGCTGCGCCTGGGCCCGCTCACCAAGGCCGGCTTCTACCTGGCCTTCCAGGACCAGGGCGCCTGCATGGCCCTGCTGTCCCTGCACCTCTTCTACAAGAAGTGCGCCCAGCTGACCGTGAACCTGACCCGCTTCCCGGAGACCGTGCCTCGCGAGCTGGTGGTTCCCGTGGCCGGGAGCTGCGTGGCTGATGCCGTCCCCGCACCCGGCCCCAGCTCCAGCCTCTACTGCCGGGAGGACGGCCAGTGGGCCGAGCAGCCCGTCACCGGCTGCAGCTGTGCTCCGGGCTTCGAGGCCGTCGAGGGGAACACCAGGTGCCGAGGTGAGGGCTGGTGCCCCCGCCACATGTCCTTGGGGCAGGGTTCCGGACCCTGCCCTCGGACCCCTCCAGGCCCACTCTGAATTTTCCATTTGTCCATCCTTTGCTTTCCTGGGCACTCAGCTGCTGGAAGGCCTGTTTTCAGAGTGACTGCCATGGTGCTGAGCTTTTCCCTGCTTCCAGAATCTTCCCCCAATCATTTCTAACTCCTCTTCTTTCTGGGCAGGCGAGGCTGGCTGGGGATGTAGGACTGTCCCTGCAGGTGGGATGATTGGTACTTTGTTGGGCTCAGAGGACAAAGGCATCATGGCCTTAATTCCTGTTTGTTGTGGGTTTCTTCCAGTTTCCTGATGCTAAATTCTTACTAGAGCAGGGGTTCTTGCCCTGAGTTTTGCAGATAGAATTTAGAAGATCTGTGAACTGTGGTAGAGGACAAAATGACTTTATTTTCACTAATCTCCACCTGCAACTTGGCCATGCCTTCTTTATGGGATGTGGCCACAGAGCCTGGGGTCCTAGCAGGATCCGAGCCTTTGGTGCCGTATAAACCAGTGACACTTTCTGATCCCCTTACAGGTGCTGCAAGAATCTCGAAATACTGTTTTTGCTCACCCTGAGTCACTATTGCAGTGCTGTTGGGCCTGCAGCTCTGTCTTGTTACGAAAGAACCACAATCTTCCCTGAGACAAACTCGTTTTTGTGACGTTTTGATCATTTCATTTCAACACAATTGGTTTCCTTTGCGATCCCGTGTATTTTGTTGTGTGTGTTTAAAGCCATTCCGAGTGGGGATCCGGAGGCTTCACCAGACTGCAAGGGGATGAAAAAGAGATGGAGATCCCTGCTCCAGAGGGAGGGTCTCCTTTTGCTCCTGGACAGGAGGTTTTTGTACCCCCCGCTCCCTTCTCCCCGCTGAGAACTGTGGACAAACTGCAGAGCAGCCGGCTCTCCTGGGGAGCAGAGCTTCGTGGTTTTGTTTCCCTTCTGATTTCTTCTTTGACCCTTTGCTTGTCTAAGAGTATATTGTTTAGTTGCATGCATTTGTGAACTTTCCAGTTCGTCTGTCCTTGATTTCTAGCTTCATTCCATTGTGGTCGGAGAAGATACTTGGGATGCTTTCAGTCTTTTCAAATTTATCAAGACTTGTTTTGTGACCCTAACACGTGTTCAGTCCTTGAGAATGATCCCTGTGCACGGGAGAGGAAGGCTGTGTGGTTCTGACAAACCTCTCTCTCTCTGTCTCTCAGCCTGTGCCCAGGGCACCTTCAAGCCCCTGCCAGGGGAGGGGTCCTGCCAGCCATGCCCGGCCAACAGCCACTCCAATGCCATCGGCTCGTCCGTCTGCCAGTGCCGCATCGGGTACTTCCGGGCCCGCACGGACCCCCGGGGTGCTCCCTGCACCAGTAAGTGACCCTGTGCAGTTTATCAGGGAGAAGGCTCAGACCCCTGGGGTGGGCCCCGACCTCCCACCTTCGCCCCCACCTCCCTCTGGCCCCTGGCGTGCCGGTCCCCAGTGCGGAGAAGCCGTGGAGCAGGCTGCCTGCCAGACCGCTGTCAGAGTGGCCATCCATTTCCCGCCCGCTGCCCACCCGTCATCAGCCCCTTGTCTGTGCCCCGTCTCTCGCAGCCCCGCCCTCTGCACCCCGAAGCGTCGTCTCCCGTCTGAACGGCTCCTCCCTGCGCCTGGAGTGGAGTGCCCCCCTGGAGTCCGGCGGCCGGGAGGACCTCACCTACACCCTGCGCTGCCGCGAGTGCCGCCCTGGGGGTCCCTGCACGCCCTGCGGGGGCGACCTGACCTTCGACCCTGGCCCCCGGGACCTGGTCGAGCCCTGGGTGATGATCCGTGGGCTGCGCCCCGACTTCACCTATACCTTCGAGGTCACTGCCTTGAACGGGGTGTCCTCCCTGGCAACGGGGCCGGCGCCCTTCGAGCCCGTCAATGTCACCACCGACCGTGAGGGTGAGTCCGGGAGCTGGGAGCTGGCCAGGGGTGGGGTCAGGGAGGGATGTGTGCAGGCTAAAGGCCCGAAGGCAAAAGGTAGGGGACCAGGGTTGGGATTGGGGGCAGAAAGAAAGAATAAAAAAGAAGCAGAGGCCGGCTGGAGAGCCAAGGATGGGGCAGGCTCCCTGAGCGGCCTGGAGGCAGAGGAGTCAGAATAATTGAAACTGCGGGGGGGACTGAGACAAGTGCACTGAGCAGGGCAACACTTGGAGAAGTCAGGGAAAGCCCTGCCACGAGGACGGGCCCCCATGTCTCTCCATCTCTCCCAGTGCCCCCGCCTGTGTCCGATATCCGGGTGACGCGGTCGTCACCCAGCAGCTTGAGCCTGGCCTGGGCTGTTCCCCGGGCGCCTGGTGGGGCCGTGCTGGACTATGAGGTCAAGTACTACGAGAAGGTGAGACAAGGCTCCGGCTCACCCTGGCGGTGGGAATGGACAGTGGGCCAGGGGTCGGGGTGTCTGAACCCCGGCATCAGGGAAGCGGCTGAACTCCAGCTCTGCCACCAATGGCTGTGTGACCTAGGGCAAGCCCCTTGGTCTCTCTGAGCCTCGGGATCCCCACCTGTAAAACAGTTCCGAGAACAGCACCCACATGCAGGGTTGCTACAAGGACCGAATGACATAATGGATGGGAGCACCCAGCACCGGGCGTAAATAAGCACAAAGGCTCGCTGTGACCCAGCAGGGCTGAGGTGCTGGTGAGCAGGGAGAGAGGGCCAGGTGGGGCAAGCAGCAGAAACGGGGAGCCCTGGCTCACGGCCAGCCCCCTCCTCCTTCTGGACAGGGCGCGGAGGGCCCCAGCAGCGTGCGCTTCCTGAAGACCTCGGAAAACCGGGCAGAGCTGCAGGGGCTGAAGCGGGGAGCCAGCTACCTGGTCCAGGTGCGGGCACGCTCCGAGGCTGGCTACGGACCCTTCGGCCAGGAGCACCACAGCCAGACGCAGCGGGATGGTGAGCCAGGGAGCAGGGTGGGGGTGGGGGTGCAGCCTGCCACAGCGGGGAAGGTGGTCACCTCTGCCCCTGCAAGTTCCCCCAAGTCACATGCCACAACCACGGGGCAGCATGTCCTAGCGAAGAAGGCAGGGGACGGAGAGACCGACCGCCGGGTGGGAAGTCTGCTCCGCTGCTTACAGCTGTGGGGCCTGCAGCCAAAACCTGACCTTCTGACCCCCAGCTCCCGCATCCAATAAGAGGGAATATGGCCAAGTCTGTCTTACAGACACATGTTCACTTGTAATGTGCTGGGCCAATGGCTTTCTAAACCTGTAAGAAAAAAAAAATGAACAGCTTTATTGAGACATAATTCACTTGATACAATTTAAAATGTACAATCACTGGCTTTTAGTAAAGTCTCAGAGTTGTGCAACCATCATCACAATCGATTTCAGAACCTTTTCAGCACCCCACAAAGAAACCCTGCACCCCCTTAGCCTTCGTCCCCAGGCCTTAGGCAACTATAATCTACTTTCTGTCTCTATGGATTTGTCTATTCTGGACATTTCCTAGAAATAGAATCATACAATACGGGGCCTTTTGTGTCTGCCTTCCTTCACTTAGCATCAGGTTTTCAAGGCTGCAGTATGGGTTAGAACTTCACTCTTTTTACGGCTGAATAATTTTCCATTGCATGGAGAGACTGCTTTTGTTTATCCATTCATGAGCTGACGGATCTTTGAGTTGTCTACACTTTGTGGTTATAAACCTTGTAACATTTGACCTTTGGAACCTTTCGCTCAAATGGAACTTTTTGTGGACACCAGTATTTCTAACAAAACCAAAAAAACTGCTCTGGTGGCAACAAGGTTGGGAAACTTCCTCCCTTGCCCTGAGGGACTTTGGAAGGAGCCACGAGCCTGGAGAAAAGAGTCTGAAAACCACTGGGGCTCCCTGACCCAGCCTTGCCCGTGTCCTCTCTCCCGAATCCGTCACAACTGTGCTGGAGACCGTTGTCAAGGGACCCACAGCTCGGAGCTGGGGCCTTCGAGGGGCTGTTGGGTTCCCCCACATCCCCGGCTTTGTCTCCCCCAGAACACGAGAGTTGGCGGGAGCAGCTGGCCCTGATCGCAGGCACGGCGGTCGTGGGTGTGGTACTGGTCCTGGTGGTGGTCGTCATCGCCGTTCTCTGCCTCAGGTGAGGGCCATGGCACCTGGAGTCAGGGAGATGCCCCCTGCCCTGCCGCTCCGGGGCCAGACATCCTCGGAAGGTCACGAGCCCATTTGCACTGGGACTCCAATCCCTCCCTTCCTGGCCTGCCCCTTGGGGAATGGCGATGCATGACTCAGCTTACCTTTCGCTCCTTTCTCGTTGGCCACAGGAAGCAGAGCAGTGGGCGAGAAGCCGAGTACTCGGACAAGCACGGACAGTATCTCATCGGGCATGGTGGGTAGGCAGCCAGGCTGGGGAGCCAAGACTCGGGGCGTCAGAGTCCAGCGGGAAGCGGCTTCTTTGCTAAAAGATCTCTGCCTGGTTCCCCAGGTACAAAGGTCTATATCGACCCCTTCACTTACGAAGACCCTAATGAGGCTGTGAGGGAATTTGCCAAAGAAATCGACGTCTCCTACGTCAAGATCGAAGAGGTGATCGGCGCAGGTAAGAGGAGAGGGGCCCGGGCAGGGGGTGGCGAGGGTAGGCGGGCAGGGCACGGCCAGGCCGGGAAGAGAGCCGACCGCAGCGTCCTTCCCCAAGGTGAGTTTGGTGAGGTGTGCCGGGGGCGGCTCAAGGCGCCGGGCAAGAAGGAGGGCTGCGTGGCCATCAAGACCCTGAAGGGCGGTTACACCGAGCGGCAGAGACGCGAGTTCCTGAGTGAGGCGTCCATCATGGGCCAGTTCGAGCACCCCAACATCATCCGCCTCGAGGGTGTCGTCACCAACAGTGTCCCCGTCATGATCCTCACCGAGTTCATGGAGAACGGTGCCCTGGACTCCTTCCTGCGGGTGAGTCCCCACCCCAGCGCCCAAGCGGCCGAGGAGCAGCGGCCACCAGGGCTCAGAGCCCGGCACAGAGGCAGCCAGCCCCGCTCCAGCCTTCTCCTGCCGGGCTCTGCTCCTCTGCCCCTCGTTTTCCCTTTGGGAAGGGCTGAGTCCCTGGAACTGGGTCAGATCCAGGATGTCGAGGGTCGTCGTTAGCTCTTTTGCTAAATCTTTGCCGGGTGCCTTCCGTGCACCAGCCACTGTTCTCGGCACTGGGGAGACGCCCCGAGCCAGGCCGACGAGGTCTCTGCTCTCAGAGCTGATGGGCTAATGGGAAAGCTGGACAGTGAAAAAGTAAATAGAAAGACTTTTTAGAAAAGTAAACAGATAATTGCAGATGTGGAAGAAACAACAGGATGATAGAAAGGTGGCTGGGGATAAGGTAGGGAAAAGAGCTTATTCTATTCTTGTCACTTTCTTTAGCAGGTTTTACTGAACTTTATTATTTTAACTATTGTTATGCATCGTTTTTAAAAAGTGAAAACACTTTCTTCCATAGGAAAGTGTCATCGTTGCACTCAACAAAATTACTCTGATTCCTTAATGTCGTCGAATACCCTGTCGATATTCAAATTTCCCCCAAGTACCCCCAGATGTTCTTTATTGCTGGTTTACCCAAACCAGGATCTAATTCAGGGCCAGACATTACTTCTGAGCCATTTCAAATCCAGAACGTTCTGTGGGCCAGCTATCCTCTTGAATGTCCCACCTTCTAGAACATTCTAATGTTTTGATAAGCTCAGAATTACACCTTTGTGGCTGGACTGCAGCAGGGGATGCCTGGCCTTCTCTCTGCTTCCCACCAGGAGACCCAGACTGGTTGGCTGGCACCGGGAATGAGGCGGGGACAGGCCCCTGGATTAGTGTGATGCCAGCCAGTTCCTCCCTGGCAGACCAAGAGATCTGTGCTTTGTTATATTAATACCATGTGCAGATCCAGCTGCAGGACAGAGGAGGGGCATCTAGTATAGAAGCAATGACATCTGGGTGGCTGAGAAAGAGCCAGCCATGAGAAGATCGGAGGACAGTGCATTTGGGACAGAGAGGAGGGACCCAGAGTGGGAAGAGGCTGTGCATGTTTGGCAAACAGGCCGCTGCACCCAAGCCCAGCGAGCAGACAGATCACGAGGCCAGTGGTGGCTGGGTCACGCCAGGCCTTGGGGCCTCGTGGCCTCGGGGCCTCGGGCAGGAATTGAGATTTTATGAGATAGGTGAGAAGCCACTGGAGGGGAGGAATTCAAGCCAGAGGGTGAGATGATTTTCCAGATGGCCACATGCTGGGAGCAGGAGCAGAAGCAGGGAGGCCAGTGGGAGATGGCTGCTGTCAATCCGGCAGCGGGGGTGCAAAGCAGCACTTTGCATTTTGGGAGGCATGTTGTTTCTGAACCAGAGCCAGCAGAACTTGCTGGTGGACTGTAAGTGGTGGGTGAGGGACGGAGTGACGGGGGCCTCAGGTCTCTGGCCGAGCTGCTGGGTGTTTCCAGGATAGGACGACCTGAGAGTGAGGTCTGGGGTACGGGCAGGATTGGGGGATGGATAAGAAATTGAAGTTCAAACTCTGTGTCCCTGGCCCTACGGAGGCTACAGAGTCCCCTGCACCCGGCTGAACTGAGAAGATGGGATTAGTTAACTGTCCCATCTGGTTGGTTCAACTGGTGAGAACAAAAATGTCCAGGGTGGGCTTTAGACCCTGTGGCACCGAACCACCCAATTCCTCAGTGCTCTCTTGCAAAACCACACACAGTCGGTCCAAGCGGGCTGAGCGAGATCACGGCTGGCTCAGCACCTGCCCATCTCCACCTGCACACAGGTAGCTCAGACGACACACCTAGCTGGGGACAAATCTGGCTGTCAAATACAAGGAGCACAGTAGATAAAAAGCATTTGTTGAGTATTTCCTGGGTATAAAGCACTGTGCCAGTTTAACTAGAAGACAGAATTTAAAAATTATTTGTCATCTAGTCAAAGACATGATGCATATTTGAAACAGAAACATGCATAAGCAATGCATTGTAATAATACAGCGAGGGCTGAGGAAGAGGAGGAAGGAGTACCTGGGAGGTAGGTAGATAAGCTGTCAGGTGGTTCTGGAGGGGGCGGATGGCTCAGGAAGTAGAAGGACGGGGACAGTGAGTGAGCCACGCCAACCCCTCCCGTCTTCCTGCGCCCACCTGCAGCTGAACGATGGGCAGTTCACAGCCATCCAGCTGGTGGGCATGCTGCGGGGCATTGCCTCGGGCATGCGGTATCTGGCCGAGATGAGCTACGTCCACCGCGACCTGGCCGCCCGCAACATCCTGGTCAACAGCAACCTGGTCTGCAAGGTGTCCGACTTTGGCCTCTCGCGCTTCCTAGAGGAGAACTCTTCTGATCCCACCTACACAAGCTCTCTGGTGAGGCTGGGGGCAGGAGGGGTATGAACGAGGTTCCCAGGGCAGGTGGGGAGGGAAGGCTGGAAAGATGGGGGGCCGGGGAAGTGACGGATCTGGTCCAGGGAGAGGACAGAGGAGCAGGCTGAGGTGGAGCCAAGGAACTTTAGGACTGCAGACCTCAGAGGGTGCAGTCAGCTTAGGGGACAGCTCTGCAGGGTGCCTGGGAAAAGAACAGAGAGTTGGGGTCCTGGGGGTGGGAGGGGATTGCTATTGGGGTAAGATGGTGGTGCAGTGTGCCTGGGTCCCGTGAGGCCTACAGCTCACCTTTTCCTCCCCCTCCTGCAGGGAGGAAAGATTCCCATACGATGGACAGCCCCTGAGGCCATCGCCTTCCGGAAGTTCACATCTGCCAGCGACGCCTGGAGTTATGGGATTGTGATGTGGGAGGTCATGTCTTTCGGGGAACGGCCGTATTGGGATATGAGCAATCAGGACGTAAGTGTTCTGCGGTCATCCCAAGCTTTTCTGGAATGTTCTCTCACCTGGGATATGGGTCACTGAGGTGCTGACGGTGGCGGGAAGAAGGGTCGCTCTTTGTATCAAAGACTTTGTATCAAAGAGTTGGATATGGCATGTTTGGGTCACAGAAGGAAGCAGAAGTGGGGGGCCAGGTTGGGGAGTTACATATCCAGGCTGTAACCCAAGAGCTGCTGGACATCCAGCCCCAGCCAGGAGGACTCACAGATGTGCCGTCCTGGGGGAAGGGTTGCTCTCTGGCATCTTCGTTGTCCGCTGATGTCTTTACCCAGGGCTTCTTCCCCTATCCCAGGTGATCAATGCCATCGAGCAGGACTACCGGCTGCCACCGCCCCCAGACTGCCCCACCTCCCTGCACCAGCTCATGCTGGACTGTTGGCAGAAGGACCGGAATGCCCGGCCCCGCTTCCCCCAGGTGGTCAGTGCCCTGGACAAGATGATCCGGAACCCAGCCAGCCTCAAAATCGTGGCCAGGGAGAATGGCGGGTGAGGACCCCAGAAACGGACCCACCTCCCCGTACTCTGCCCCTGCCCTTTGCAGTGGGGTGTGGGATGGTCTCTGTCCCAATCACCCCAAGGCTAGGCCCATGTTCCCAGTCCAACCCGGGTGCTCAGCGTGTCCTCCCATCCTTCCTGCCAGGGCCTCGCATCCGCTCCTGGATCAGCGGCAGCCTCACTACTCGGCTTTCGGCTCCGTGGGGGAGTGGCTCCGAGCCATCAAGATGGGAAGATACGAAGAAAGTTTTGCAGCCGCCGGATTTGGCTCCTTCGAGCTGGTCAGCCAGATCTCTGCTGAGTAAGTCATCCTGGGAGCTTGAGGTGGGCAGTGGTGAGAGCTGAGCAGCCCGAGGGGACCCTGGGGACAATGGGCAAAGAGCCCAGGGCCAGGCCCTCCAAGTCAGCGGCGACCGCACTCTGCCCCTCCCTTCTCTGTCCCTTGGTGCCAACTGTGTTCTCCTGGAGCAAAGCTCAGGAAGAGTTGTTCTATAGAGAGCCCCCCAAAACAATAGTAGCTGCTGGGGCTGAGAATCCAGAGAATGTTCCGGGCCAGTGAGCCCACCTCTCCTCCTCCATCACAGCCCCAGACCATCTCACTACCTCCCCTGCCTTCGCAATCTGTATCTCTCTCTCTTTGTGCAACTGTCTACATTCCAGTCCCAGTTCTCGTGTTAACGGCGTTTAACAATAATGTGACAACTCTTTTTCCCACCCATAAAAGGAGATGGGACTAGGTTTTGGAGCTCCTTCCCAGCCTTCAAGTTGAATGGCTTTATGATTCTGATATCTCCCAAACAGTGTTTTTCTCTTGTCTGCCTCTTTCTGGTACTCCTCCTTCCTGCCTTGCCTCTACATTTCCCTGCTAGAGTCTCTCCTAGCTCCAGGTTGGAATAATAAAAATAGAAGGACTAGTAATCTGGAACTAGAGGGGTCCTTGGAGGTGCCTCCCTGGCAAGCTGAGCCTGGCTCCCCCACTGGGCCTGGGAACCCTCCTGCCAGCTCCTTCACCAAGGTTCTCCATTTACCACCTCTGCTTTCCTTTATCACACTCTCCAGGCAGCAGGATTGGGGGGGTGGGCACACAACACGTGGGTTTTTTGTTTTTGTTTCTGTTTTTTGGTCCATTCTCCCCTGGAGCTTCTCCTTCCCCCTCTAAAGCAATCTGCAGCCCCTTCCCCCAGCCTCACTTTGAAACTCCAGATCCTCCAGGCCGCAGCCCCCGCCTCCCGCCTTTCGGCCCCGCCCCTTGTAGCCCCCGCCCCACCCCTTCCGCGGCTGCGCAAAAGTTCTGCGCCGGCTGAATCTTCCGGGATCTGCCCCGCAACTGTTGACGTTGCACACCCCCCCCCCCCTCTTCTGTTGGCCTTCCTGATTGGCTGGCAGTCCCGAGGCGGGGACAGGGTGTCTGGGGCTGCCCTCACCTCGCTCTCCGTCCCCCCCACACACAGGGACCTGCTTCGAATTGGAGTCACCCTGGCGGGACACCAGAAGAAAATCCTGGCCAGTGTCCAGCACATGAAGGCCCAGGCCAAGCCTGGAGCGCCAGGCGGGAGCGGAGGAGCAGCCCCGCAGTACTGACCGGCCCGTCACCTACCCCAGGGCCGCAGCCCCTGCCCCCTTGTCCTGGGGCAGAGTCGGTGGGGACTCGCGGAGGCCCCATCGCTGCGCCCCGCTGGATTGCACTTTGAACCCTTGGGGCTGGGGTGTCGGCAGTTTGGAGAGACTGGATTTGGGGGTTCTGCCCTCCCCCCGGGATTGGGTGTGACCAGGAAAAAAGGAAACGCCCGTAATCTCCCGACTTCCCCAGGGGAGGTTGGGTGGGGACCCCCGCAGCAGCCCTCTGATCCCCAGTCAGGGCTCCCAGGTGCTCCCCCTCACCCTACGGGCCATGCAGACCAAAGAGAGGGGGGCCACTCGCCCGCGAGCGCGGCAGTGGGGCGACGTCGGGAGGCAGGAAGGGGCGTCATGGCCAGTGACGAAGTCATTGGACTTCGATGTCTCGACCTTGCTGCTGTCACCACCGAACTCGACTTTTTTCCTTGTAAATGCCCCTCCCCCCATCTGTTGTTGCCTTCATATTGAAGGTTTTTGAGTTTTATTTTTTGTTTTTGATCTTATTTTTCCATTTTTTGTTTTGTTTTTCTACCGTCCTTGTCGTGGCTTTTTGTGTCGCAGGGGACCTGTTTCGCTGGGGCTGCTCTCTGCCCGAGTCGAAACAGGGACCCAATCGTGTCTGTTTCCAGAACCGTGCCTTGGTCTCGCCACAGCCCCCCAGGCATTTACCTGTCCCCCAAGTACCCCCAAACTGTGTCCGTGGGGGGGTATGGGGGGGTGAGGTGGTGAAGGGGACAATGAGGTGGTGGTGAGAGGCCAACACCCGTGCTTGGAGGGGTTCTTAAATTATATTTAAAAACAATTTTTTGTATAAATAAAAGAAAATGGGAAGTGTCCTGAAGCTCAGGTGGGTGACTGGGAGTAGGGGAAGGACTGGATTTCTGAAGAGTGGGGTCTGTGTCTGGAGGGGCTTTAGGGCGGGCTGGGCGGGGTCGGGGCGCTGGAGACCGCAGGGCTGGGGGGGCTGGGGGTGCCGGGAGATGAGTCACTGGCAGCTGCTCCTAACGGCCGCAGCTGGCTCTGCCAAGAGCCGGGCACACCTCTGGGGTGGGGTGGGGCACCCCCTCCCTCTGCTCCCCAGTTCCTCAGCCATGGCAGGGAGCTGGCTGAGGAAGGGGGGCCTGGGGCTCATAGCCCCGCCCTATAGCCCCCGAAAGGGAGAAGGGGGCCCAGGCTAGGGTGGGGGGGTTCCAGTCAGATGAAGGAGACAGATGTGGACCAGATGTTGACAGCTACGGTTGTTATAGAGGCAATGGAGGAGAGGGGGTGTCTGGATTAGCTGTGTGGGGGGTGGAGCTGGGAGTGGTGAAGGTGGACCCCCCACGTGTATGTACACGGGTACACACACACACACACCCCACACACGCGCAGGGCTGGTTGAGCAGACAATTCCCCTATTCAAACTGCTGCCCGGGCAGGTTCTCCCAGCTCCTGGGGAGGGGAAGGGGAACCACCAGGCATCTTCGCCCAGCTTCTCACTCCCAAATGGGGAACTGGGATGGGCCCAATACCACGCTCAAAGGGCCCGGTTTCCTGTCCCACCATCTCCCTTTGCCCCCTTGCTCCCAGTCCCTGCCCTCCGAGAGCAGCTTTGTTCAGCCTGCAGACGCTTCCATCCCCGCATCTCGCCTGCCCCCTGTTGTTGGGCGAGGGTCACTGCAGGGCCCAGCCCGGGAGACTCCGCAGTCCTGCCGCCCTGTTTCTCCCTCTATGACCCTCTTCCGGAGTCCCTAATGCTCCTGAGTCCTCGGTCCCCTCCCTCCCTTGCTGACATATCACCCAGCGGAGCAGGGCGGGAAGGGCTTGGTACTGCTATGGAAGGAGGGGACATGGTCCAGAAACAGGACGCAGGCCCAGGCCAACCAGACATCTGGGCTAGATAAGGCGACCTTGGCTGGCGAGGGGCGAAACGGAGGTCAAGGGAACAGGGCAGAGATAAAGAACAGAGCCGCCCGGGGTCAAGGGCCAGGGGAGCAGCTGGATGCCCCGCGATGCCCAGGTTAAAGCAGACCCAGCCCAGTTCTAAAAGATGCCCTGAGCCCCCGTGTGAGCTGCTCCCGCCCAGCTAAGGGACGGGAAAGCCCAGCTGGACAGGGTGGCCTGGCCAGAGGCACCCTCCCTCCGTGGGGCTCCTTCCCCACCCAGGTTGGTCCCACTTCCTTCAATGAAAGTGGCTGCTAGGCAGCTCGCCCCAGAGGATAAGCACAGGATAAGGAGACCTTTCTAGAACCCAGTGTCCTGCCTGCTTCGGCATCCCCAAACCCAAGTCCCTGTGCCCTTTGGGTCCTACATCCTGACCCCCTTCTTAGAGCCCAAGTGGGATGCCCCAGGCCCCTCCCCCAAGCAGGGACCTGCCTGGCAGGAGTCCCTGGGGAGGGGTCGGGTGCTTGCTCCTTGGCCTCAGGCTGAGGAGAGTGGGCTGCTCCAAACCGGATGGAGGTCAGCTCCTCAGCAAGGCCCTCTACCCATCCTCACCCTGTTACCATAGCAACCCCTAGGCCATTTGGGGAAATGGAGGCAGGGCCAAGGGAGGGGGCCTCCCCAGAGGGTCACGGGCTGGTTCATCCTCTGGAAAAAGGCACTTTCACCATCCTTAGTGGTGAAACCTGGCAATTGAGCTCATTGTTAAAAACACAAAACTCAGAATCGTTTTTCACTCTCCCTGGGGAGCTCAGGGCCGCTCAGAACTAGGATTCTCGGATGGAGGAAAAGTGGAGTCTTCATTCCCTGTTCCTTCCCTGCCCCTCTGCCTCTCCCACTGAGGACGGCTACCGCCCTGCCCTCCGCACACTTGGCCCCGCTCCCGAGCCCTGGGTCCCCGCGCCTGTCAACCTCAGGGACCCCAGACCCACCTCAGAGCCACCTCCCCCCACCATAATCACGGAAACTCACGTCTCAAAAATAAATAATTTTATTTTCTCTCTCCCTTTCTGAAGATAATTCAAAACTGAGTGACCCTGCGGGTGCTCTCTGCAACAAATTCTGGGGAGGAAGAGAGAAAGCCCGCATTGGGGACACAGCCCTCTGCATTCAGGGACGCCGAGGGCCTGGGCCGCGGGGTGGGCTCTCACCTGTGTCCACCAGCCCAGCTCGGTCCTGGCCCTGTGCTTGCTCCCGAGGCGGCGTCGGGGCAGAGCCTGGGGTCAGCGGTCAGCAGGGGCTGCCCCCGGCCCCGCACAGCCCTGCTCCCCACACTTGCCTCTGCCTCTTCCTGTGAAGACACTCCCGGGTCACTGCCAGCACCGCCACTGCCGCGGGCACCAGCATTCCCAGGAGGACGGCCACAAGGTTGGGTGCTTCTGGGGCGGGGAGCAGAAGTGGGGACATGGGGTGGGAAGGCGTCGGGGGTCAAGGGGTTGGGCGGGAGATGCTCCCTTTTGGCCTCTGTCACCGCCCTGAAGGACCGTGCTGCCCCTAAGCCTCCTGAGTGGCTGGTTCCGCCCCCCCAGGCCAATGCCCCCGAGAACCCTGTCTGTTTCCGGACATGCAGCTCCCATAAGCCGTCTGAGGGGTTCCCTGGAGTCCAGACTGAGCCGGGACGTCTCAAAGAGCAGCCCAGAGTCACCCCCATCGGTCACCTGGGCATGTTAAGAATGCAGATGTCCGGGCTCATTCCAGACCCACTGGGGAGGGGTCCTGCAATGTCCATTTTGAGCAGGTGACCCTTCCCCTGAATCCAGACAAGCTAAAGCTAAAGCCTGAGAACCACTGGTCCAGAGGTCAAGGGGATTTGGAAAAGGAAAAACAACAGAGATCAGTGAGAAGGCGCAAGGGATACGAGAGGTAGAGAAAACAGCCAGAGCGGGTAGCAGGGTTCAGAGAAGGTTCTGGAGCTCATGGGTAGGAGATGGGCAGGGGGACTCTGGTTCTTTGAGGATCCTTGTCCTGCTCATCTCTAGAGATGATAATAATGAGCCATGTATACCTACACATATGTATCACACATATATATAGGCCCTTTGGTCCTTCTTGCCAACAGCTGCCACTGAACTATTATGTATGGTCCGGCGGCAGCTGTTGGCAAGAAGCGCCCAGGATGGGGAGCTTACCCGGCTTCCCGGGGGGCGGGACGTCCTCCCAGGGCTCAGTGCAGAGGGCTCCCGTGTAACCAGGTTCACACTCACAGGTGAAGTTGGCACCATGCTCCTGGCACCGTCCATCATTCTGACAGGGGTTCTGTAGACAGGGACTGTCTGCCAAGGTGGAGTGGGGTCGTGAGAAAGGGGCAGGGAGTCAGGGGACCCCAGGTCTGGGAAGACATTCACAACCAGGGAGAAGCCTGGCTGGGGGCTGAGACCCCGGGGCAGAGAGCAGGGCACAGCTCGGAGAGATGACCCACCAGCCAGCCTCCCCGCCTGGGCCCACACCCGGCCCCAGGCCCCGGGGAAGTGCTACGGATCGCCACGGGCTTTACCTAGGAAATGGGGCCGATTTGTTTACCAAGCGCTGAAATAAGGGTTAAAAGAGATCCCTAAAAGCGGAGGGATCAAGTGAGAGAAAGAAGGACTGGGAGTAGACTGGGCTCACCTGGGAAACAGCCCTGTGTGAGGTTCGCCACGGTGCAGAGCTCCCCGGGGCTGCAGCCAAAGGGCTGACAGCGCAGGACCCCCAGGCTGGCACAGGTGCAGCGCCGAGAGCAATCCTTGGTCACGAAGCTGTCGCCCCGCTGGGGAAGGGACAAGGGTCAGGGGAGGAGGTGTGGCTGTCACCCCCGCGCTGGCCCGACGCGGGCCTCTCGGCTCCCGGCCGCACCTCATAGTAGACGCCGTCACGGATGCAGCCACAGTCAGCCACGGGGAGGGTCTGGGTCCCGCTGTAGACGTAGCCGGGGACGGGGGCACAGCCTTCCACACAGGGGCCCTCGCAGTCCCCCGGGGCCCACAGGCTGGCGCAGGAGGCGGGACAGGGTGTCATGCAGCCCTGGTACACGGTGTTGGCTGGACATGCCAAGGCTGAGGGGACAGAGGCGCCGTCGGAAGGCAGCTGGGGCTGGCCAGGTGGGTGTTTGGAGGATGTGGGGCTGCAAGTGGGGAGACGGGGACCCAGGTCACGAGACAGGACACAGGACTCCAGGGCTGGCTCTGTTCGCAGGTCTTTTTGTTGGGGACGTTGAAGCACATGGAGGGACATCCAGAGCAAAGATGGGCATTGGAGAGGGGGCACCTGGTGTGGGGACCAGGCTGGGGGTGAGGCCTCCCGGGCGGATCATGAGGGGAACTGGAAGGAGGGTGCAGACAAGGAGTCAGGGTGGAAGGTTGCACTGACTTTTTAAGTGGTGGTAGTTGAGGGGGGGGGGTCATTGTGGAGCAGAAATGGTGGGTGGAGGATGGGGCCGCGGTGCAGCCGGGGAGGGTCGCCGGGGAGGGTCGGGGCCTCACGGCAGCGGGTGTGGCTCCGCCAGCTGCTCAGGGTGGCACCCGCCTCCTGGCAGAGGGTGGCATAGCCGCCGAGGATCTGGCAGCGCATCTTCTCCCGCTCGCGGGGGTTCCGGGCGGCACACAGATCCACCACGCAGTGCCTGGGGGTGGGGAGGGGGGTGGGTGACGTCAGAGAGGGAGAGACAGGGAAGAGGGCCCGGAGCTGCCCAGCAGAAGCCTTCAGGTGGCGCAGGAGGAGGGTCCCCAGGACCTGAGTCCACAGAGAGAAAGGAAAAGGGAAACCAGCAGAGCGTGGGGCGGGAAATGGGCAGCAGGACCCACAGAGAGGCCGGAGTGGGGGGCGGGGTGGGGCCCCACTCACTCCTGGAAGGGCTCTGGGGCCACGGTCTGGTGACAGGCAGCAAAGGGGCCCTGGGGGTCCATCAGCACCCTACACGCCTGGGTGGTGTTGACAAGCTCCAGCTGCTCCGGGCTGCACCCTGACACCTGGAGGCCTGATGTGCCTTCTCCTCGTTCCCCTTCCTCTCTTTCTTCTGGGTCCTCCTTCTGCACGGCCCTGGAGGAGAGGCCAGGTGGAGTGGGGGGCTTAGGGTGGGGGAACTGGGGACCAAGGCTAAGGAAGGTGCTGGCACATTGGCCCCCAAAGGCGTCTCCCTCAGACTGGGAGAGCAAATGACAGAATGAAACAAGCCAGGACAAGACCCCCAGGCTGTCCCGAGGACATGGAGGGGAAGGGAGCATGGCCTGGTGCCTGGTGGGAGCTCGTCTGCCCCAGGGCCGGCTGCTCCACCAGGCCCTCGGCCTCACGGCTCTGAGTGAACCCTCTCACCTGGGGAAGCGGGCGCGGACCAACCAGGTTGTCTTCTTCACCTCCCAGCTGTCGCCAAAGACTTGGGAGCTCTGGGAGACGGCGTTATTGGGCATCAGGTACTCATTGACAGTGCTCCCGTCAAAGTTCCCGCACAGGCCCCGCACGAGCCCCTGGTATGTGCTGGGTAGGGAGAACACTGCAGGATTTGAAAGGGGACATCTGGGAGTGATGGGTACCCCACTTCGGTGCTCTCGGCCTCTTCTCTCTCCCACCCGGTCCCACCCTGGCCCAGGTTCCAGGAAGAGGCCAGGGCCTGGCGGCCTCAGATGTGGCTTTCCCTTTCCCCTCCCCGCTCTCCGGTACCTGCGTTGTCACTTCCATCGAAGCTGATGCCCAGCTTGAAGTCAGTGGTCAGGTACAGGCGGTGGGCCCGCAGGGACACCTGCAGACGCTTGTCAGGCTGGAAAGGAATGGCCATCTTCTCACCGTTGACCTGGAGAAGGAGGACAGAAGCTGCATGGCATCTGGGCCAACCCGACCTTCCATTGAGCTCGTTCTTGCCTTTCCGAGCCCACACGCCTCGGGACCTCCCTGGGCAGAGTCATGTCCAGTGGCTTGAGATGCCCCAGGGGGCTTTGCTGTGCCACATGGTGACCCCGTTTGGAGCCCCAGCCCCTTCCCTGCAAGATACTGGCACTTCTGCATCCTGGACTTGACCTTCTCACTACCTTCTCTCTCTTCCCTGTGGCTCAATCCCACCACCCTCCTCTGCGTCTCCCTGGGAGGTGAGCTCAGCACTACTTCCGGCTTCTAGGCCTGGGCTGCCCCTGCCAGGAGTTTCCCAGGAAGTGGGAGTCCCGGCTCCCTCTGCTCCAGGGGACCGCCCAAGACCCCAGCCAGCCTCCTCAGACCCTCCTGAGCCTGGTCCGGCCCTTACCACAAGCTCCAAACCAGGCCCGAGCTGGACCCTATAGCCGTAGACCTCCACGAGCACGTCGTGCAAGTAGACCGGGCTCCAGGGCATATACATCTTATTGCGTCCTTCCACACTCAGGGCCTCCACGCCCGAGGGCAGGCTGCTCACCGTCTTTATCAGAAAGTAGGTCATGGTGCCCCGGAAGCGGTAGGTGACACCGTCAAACGTGCGGTAGTGGGGGTCCCCGAAGATTGAGCAATAATCCAACCCTGCCAAGAAGGGCAAGCACTGAGAAGAGACCCTGCCCAGAAATGACCATCCCCAGCTCCCTTCACCCACCCCAAGGTCTCCTGTCATCCTCCCTCTTAGCCCTGGACTCCCCGAACACTTGACCTTCAGATTTCTTCCTTCTCCCAGCCCCACTTAAAACCTTCAAGGAGCTCCTCGTCCAGTCCCCTTTATGCCCATAAGGTTAACGCGTCCCAAGAGGGCCAGTAAGCTGCACCCGGCCCCGGAGGGGGTGAGCGCCAGAGTGAAAACCCACCCCGGACACCTGCACCGGGGCCCCTTCTCTTCGTGGTGTTCCTGGTCTGAACCCCTTCCTCCCCCGCCTCCTTATCCACCTCAGCTCTGAGCACCCCCTTCTCCTCCTGCCCAAGCCGCGCCCCTTACAGTCGGGCACACATTCACTTCTGCTTTTGGAGATGAGCTGGCAGTGGGCGCCGAAGGGGCAGTGGTGGTTCCGGCACTGAATGAGCCCTCTCGTGCAGGTGCAGCTCTTGGTGCAGTTGGGGGACAGCCAGGTATTGCCCACCTGCAGAAGCCACAGCACGAGCCAGGCAGTGAGAGCAGCCCCTGGTCTGAACAGCCCCCCACTTGGACCCATAGGTCCCTGTTCCCCCCACGAAGCACTGTGCTCGGGGTCCCACACATGTTGCTCGGGAGCTATTTTACAGGTGAGGAAACCAAAGTTAACCAGAGGTGACTCGGCTCAGTCAGGGTTCAAACCCACCCTTTCTGCTGCACCCCAGTGGCTGGATTCCCCAGATCCAAAACCCAAACCACGCACCCCGTCCTGGACTGGCTCATCAGCCTCCCTGGCTCAGGGCCAGCTGCAGAAACGCGGGTGCCCGGGGCTGAGAGGCTGGGGAGAGGGAGAGCTCCGTCACCAAGATGTGACCCGTCCCGCTCACCGTGAAGGTGGTGCCTTGGGCGTCCCGGCAGCTGCACTGACTCCTGGGAACACACTGGTCCTCCAGGAGCACGTAGCCTGGGTAGCAGGTGCAGCCCTCGAAGCACGAGGAGGCCTTTTTAGAGTCCAGGCACAGGCCCTCCGGGTCCTCGCAGGAAGGCTGGCAGGAGGGAGCGCAGGGCGTGTAGCTGCTGTAGTAGGGGCACTTGAGGGCTGTGGGGGGCAGAGGGGAGGGCGTGAGTGGAGGGGACCAGAGGCGGTGGCTCTGGGAACCCGGCTGGGGGTGGATGACTTGGGGCTTTTCCTTCCTGTCCTTATTAACCCAACAAGCATTGAATGAGTAATGGCTGAGTGCCAGGCCCTGGGGAAAGAAAGGAGTAAGAATGGCCATCCCTGGTTCCTCAAAACCTGAAACAGAGACATCCCACAGGGACCCAGTAATTCTGCTCCTGGGTATATACCCCAAAGAAGAGAAAACAGAGATGCCAACGGACACTTGTACACCAACGGGCATCACAGCATTCCTTGCAGTAGTCCAAAGGTGGAAAGAACCCAAGTGTCCACTGATGGACAGATGGATCAAGAAAATGGGGTCTGTCTACGCCATGGAATATTATTCAGCCATAAGAAGGAATGAAGTTCTAAGACACCTATGACATGGAGGGACTTTGAAAACGTGATGCTGAGAGAAAGGAGCCAGCCACAAAAGGCCACATATTGTATGACTCTAGTTACAGGAAATGTCCAGGATAGGCAGTTCTGTAGAGACAGAAAGTGGATTAGAGGTTACAGGGCCTGGGAGGAGGAGGGAATAAGGAGTTTGGAATATTTGGAGTGATGAGAAAGTTTGGGTAATGGATGGTGGTGATAGAAGCACAACATTGTAAATGTAATTACTGCCACTGAACTGTGCACTTAAAAATAATTAAAATGGCCAATCTTGTTTTATACACACACACACACAATAATTTAAAAAAAAAAAGGAATGGCCATCCAGTTCCGTGTTGGAGACAGAAGTCAGCCAACATGACCCTGATGTGTGTGGCCAGTGAGCGAGACAGGCGTGTGTGTGAAGGGTGCGTAACAGCCCAGAACAGGGAGGTTTTAACTGTCTGGGGGAGTTAGAGAAAGGCCTTCAAGCACGAGTCGTCGTGAGCAAACGGAAATCCCTACCATGGTCACAGACAGGAAGCATCAACATAAAGATGTCGGCTCTCCCTAAGTTAATGCTACATTTAATATGATCCCAATAAAATATATCAGCAGGTTTTTTTTTTTTTTTTAAATAGGACAAGATGATTTTAAAGTTAAGGTGAGGATATAAACTAGAAAAGTCAGAAAAAACTCTTAACAAAGAGCTGTGAATAGTGAATGTCCCCACTAGAAATGAAAACACATTTTTTAATTGCTCAGTAATCACAGCATTCATTACTGGTACAAGGAAAGACAGACAGATGGATGGAGGAGGAGAGGAAGCTCAGATAGGGCCCAAATACATATGGGAGATCAGTATATGTAAATGACACGTGGTATCACGTCAGTGGGGAAAGGATGGACTGGTCATTTAAGAATACTGGAACAATTGGCTAGCCCTCTGGAAATAAAATGAAACAAAATTAACTCCTATCTCATACTACTTAGGAAAATAAATCCCCATGGATCAAAAATTTAAACTAAAAAAACAAAAACAAAAACAAAAAAACCATATAAGTTTGAGAGTAAAGCATAGCTGATTTTTTTTTTTTTTAATTTCAGAGTGGGAAAGGCATTTGTAACTATGGCTCAAAATGCAGAAGCCATAAAAAAAAGATCAATAAATTCAACCCCATAAAAATAAAATACCTTTTTTTTGCATGGCAAAAAAAAAAAAAAAAAAAAAAAAAAAAGTCAAAAGACAAAAAAAAAGGAGAGAAATGTTTGTAACTCATAGCACTAACAATGGGCTACCCTCTGTAATAGACAAAGGAGTTTTATAAAATAAAAACCAGCAACCCAGTTAAAAAATGGTGAATGGATGTGAACACAGAGTTCACAGAGAGGGAAATGCAAATGGCTCATTTGAAAGGATGCACACAATAAGGAAAATGCAAATTGTGACTATTACCAGTTTTCACTTATCAGATTAGCAAAAAACCCAAAGATTGATAATGCACTCTGTGGGTGACGCTGTGGGGATAACAGGCAATCTCTTATGCTGCTGGTGGGAATGCAAATTCCCCAACCCCTATGGAAAGCTGTTTGGTGACCCCCCCCCCCGCAGAAATACAAAAGCATATAGTCCTTGACCCAACAATTCCACTAGTAGGAATTTAACCTACAAAATACTCACACACCTACAAAATCATTTATGCACAAGGCTATCCACTAGGGCACCGTTTGTAAAAGCCAAAGATCAGCAACAGCTAGGAAGCCCTCCAATGGGACACTAGTTAAATAAATTATGCCAGCTATAAAAGAGAATGAGACCCCCTACACAAAAATTAACTCAAAATGGACGAAAGATCTCAATATAAAAGAAAGTACCATAAAACTCCTAGAAGATAATGTAGGAAAACATCTTCAAGACCTTGTATTAGGCGGCCACTTCCTAGACTTTACACCCAAAGCACAAGCAACAAAAGAGAAAATAGATAAATGGGAACTCCTCAAGCTTAGAAGTTTCTGCACCTCAAAGGAATTTCTCAAAAAGGTAAAGAGGCAGCCAACTCAATGGGAAAAAATTTTTGGAAACCATGTATCTGACAAAAGACTGATATCTTGCATATATAAAGAAATCCTACAACTCAATGACATAGTACAGACAGCCCAATTATAAAATGGGCAAAAGATATGAAAAGACAGTTCTCTGAAGAGCAAATACAAATGGCCAAGAAACACATGAAAAAATGTTCAGCTTCACTAGCTATTAGAGAGATGCAAATTAAGACCACAATGAGATACCATCTAACACCGGTTAGAATGGCTGCCATTAAACAAACAGGAAACTACAAATGCTGGAGGGGATGTGGAGAAATTGGAACTCTTATTCATTGTTGGTGGGACTGTATAATGGTTCAGCCACTCTGGAAGTCAGTCTGGCAGTTCCTTAGAAAACTAGATATAGAGTTACCATTCGACCCAGCGATTGCACTTCTCGGTATATACCCGGAAGATCGGAAAGCAGTGACACGAACAGATATCTGCACGCCAATGTTCATAGCAGCATTATTCACAATTGCCAAGAGATGGAAACAACCCAAATGTCCTTCAACAGATGAGTGGATAAATAAAATGTGGTATATACACACGATGGAATACTACACGGCAGTAAGAAGGAACAATCTCGTGAAACATATGACAACATGGATGAACCTTGAAGACATAATGCTGAGCGAAATAAGCCAGGCACAAAAAGAGAAATATTATATGCTACCACTAATGTGAACTTTGAAAAATGTAAAACAAATGGTTTATAATGTAGAATGTAGGGGAACTAGCAGTAGAGAGCAATTAAGGAAGGGGGAACAATAATCCAAGAACAGATAAGCTATTTAACGTTCTGGGGATGCCCAGGAATAACTATGGTCTGTTAATTTCTGATGGATATAGTAGGAACAAGTTCACAGAAATGTCGCTATATTATGTAACTTTCTCGGGGTAAAGAAGGAACATGTTGGAAGTTAAGCAGTTATCTTAGGTTAGTTGTCTTTTTCTTACTCCCTTGTTATGGTCTCTTTGAAATGTTCTTTTATTGTATGTTTGTTTTCTTTTTAACTTTTTTTTCATATAGTTGATTTAAAAAAGAAGGGAAAGTTAAAAAAAAAAAAAAAGGAAAACAAGGAAAAAAAAAGATGTAGTGCCCCCTTGAGGAGCCTGTGGAGAATGCAGGGGTATTGGCCTACCCCACCTCCATGGTTGCTAACATGACCACAGACATAGGGGACTGGTGGTTTGGTGGGTTGAGCCCTCTACCATAGGTTTTACCCTTGGGAAGACGGTTGCTGCAAAGGAGAGGCTAGGCCTCCCTATGGTTGTGCCTAAGAGCCTCCTCCCGAATGCCTCTTTGTTGCTCAGATGTGGCCCTCTCTCTCTGGCTAAGCCAACTTGAAAGGTGAAATCACTGCCCTCCCCCCTACATGGGATCAGACACCCAGGGGAGTGAATCTCCCTGGCAACGTGGAATATGACTCCCGGGGAGGAATGTAGACCCGGCATCGTGGGACGGAGAACATCTTCTTGACCGAAAGGGGGACGTGAAAGGAAATGAAATAAGCTTCAGTGGCAGAGAGATTCCAAAAGGAGCCGAGAGGTCACTCTGGTGGGCACTCTTACACACACTTTAGACAACCCTTTTTAGGTTCCAAAGAATTGGGGTAGCTGGTGGTGGATACCTGAAACTATCAAACTACAACCCAGAACCCATGAATCTCGAAGACAGTTGTATAAAAATGTAGCTTATGAGGGGTGACAATGGGATTGGGAAAGCCATAAGGCCCACACTCCACTTTGTCTAGTTTATGGATGGATGAGTAGAAAAATAGGGGAAGGAAACAAACAGACAAAGGTACCCAGTGTTCTTTTTTACTTCAACTGCTCTTTTTCACTCTAATTATTATTCTTGTTATTTTTGTGTGTGTGCTAATGAAGGTGTCAGGGATTGATTTGGGTGATGAATGTACCACTATGTAATGGTACTGTGAACAATCGAAAGTACGATTTGTTTTGTATGACTGCGTGGTATATGAATATATCTCAATAAAATGAAGATAAAAAAAAAACCACACACACACAAAAAATATATATATATATATGTGGAAGACATAAGTATTTTATACCAAAGAGTTGTATTGGGTGGAAGAAATCACATAGTATTAGAAAGCATTTTTTTTTTTAATGCAATTGGAAAGCTTTTTTTTAAGTGCTGCAAAAGTTCTTGTTTGTTCATAACTTAGAAGATGATCAAATGTAAAATGTTGTGATTTTTTTTCACATTATTGAAAAATAAATAAAAAATTTTTGGTTATTGATAAAAAAAAAAAAAAGAGAATGAGAAGCTCTTCCTATTTCTGACATGGAAAGATCTCCAAGCTAGATTGTCAAATGAAAAAAAAAAAGGGAAGTGCAAAATACTGTGTCTGCAAAAGGGGGATGCAAAATGAGACGAAATAGTTTCACTGGCTGAGAGATTCCAAATGGAGTCGAGAGGTCACTCTGGTGGACATTCTTATGCACTATATAGATAACACCTCTTAGGCTTTAATGTACTGGAATAGCTAGAAGTAAATACCTGAAACTACCAAACTCCAACCCAGCAGTCTGGACTCCTGAAGACAATTATATAATAATGTAGATTACAGGGGGTGACAGTGTGATTGTGAAGACCTTGTGGATCACACCCCCTTTATCTAGTGTATGGATGAGTGGAGGAATGGGGATAAAAACTAAAGGACAAATGGGGTGGGATGGGGGGATGATTTGGGTGTTCTTTTTTCACTTTTATTTTTTATTCTTGTTCTGGTTCTTTCTGATGTAAGGAAAATGTTCAGAGATAGATTGTGGTGATGAACGCATAACTATGTTATCATACTGTGGACAGTGGATTGTATATCATGGATGATTGTATGGTGTGTGAATGTATTTCAATAAAACTGAATTTAATAAAAAAAATACTGTGTCTGATATGCTACCATTTGTTTGTGTATGCATAATTAAAAGATCTCTGAAGAATAAGCAGATGCTGGTAAAAGCAGGTACCTCGGTAGGCTGGGAAGTGGGTAAACCGAGGTCAGGTTCGGAAGGAGACTTGAAAAAAAATTTTAAGTGTTTTGTTTTGTACTGTGGTAATGTATATACAACATAAAATTGCCCATTTTAACTATTTTCAAGTATATAACTCAGCAGTAGGCTTATATCCACCATGTTGTGTTGCCATCACCACCAACCATTACCCAAACTTTTCTGTCACACCAAATAGAAAGTCTGTACCCACTAAGCACTAATGCCAGCGGCAGGGGGGAGAAATTTTTACTGGGTATCTCTTAATACTTTAAAATTTTTGAACCATGAGAATGTATTACATATTAAAAACATTTTAATTAATTCCTGTTTTAAAATTTAAAAGGTCCTAGAATTAGATAGTGATGGTAGTGCAACCTTATGAATATCCTAAAACCACTGAATTGTATGTGGTTAAAAGGGAGAGTATTATGGTATATGAATTATATCTCAACAACAACGAATTTTTTTTTTTAATTTGAGAAAATATCTATAGAAGGATGCATAGGAGTCTGCCAGGAGGGAAGAAGAAAAAAGAGCTTTCCAGATGCAGGGAACAGTGAGGCGTGTAGAAAAGCAGGGAGGTGTGACTGTGCAAGGCCCAGGACTATACACACAAAGAGTGAATTCTGGTGGAAACTAGGGGCTTTAGTTACTAATAACATATCAATATTGTTCATCGATTGCAACAAATGGACCACACTAACAGAAAACGTTAATAATAGGGGAACCTGCCCCAATCGAGACTCTCTAGGGCTCTGTCCACAGAAACTTTCAACAACCAGCAAAAAAAGGGCAGAAACATCTTTCTCAAAGCTCCCGGAAACAGTTAAAGAATTACCGTAATAGGAAGAGTGCCGATTCAAGAAAAAGACCACTTAAAAAGGATAGGATATCATGTTGTGGAGTCCTGGCTGGCCCCTCCCCCACCCCTCACTGGCTCACTGCAGAGCTGGCTCACTCCCAGGAAGGTCCCTGGCCCCAGGTCCAAGGGGAGCAGAACAACTCTTGTGCACACACTGGGAACATGTATGACTGGGCCAGTCTGTCTGGTGGCAACCTGAAGGACTGAACCAGGACATTGGTCACAGGCTCGCCTTCCCAGAACTTGCCCTGTGGGTAGAGGCAGCTCACAGAGACCTCCTATAGAACACTATGGGAGAGCAGACAAGTCATGGCTGCTGGGGGCAAGGGGTTGCTGGCTATAGGGCATACCGCACAGCGCCCAGCCCTGAGAAAACTGTTTCCTAAGGAAGAGGGGACATTTGTATCCATGTAAATGGGGAAATTCCCAGGGCCACATGCACTTGCTCATGCCCATGACAAGACACTTGCGTAGAAAGAATGAAGGAGGCTCCTAAGCTGTGGCCTGGAGCTACTCTCTGAACTCATTTTTTGGATGAGCCCTGAAGGAGAGCACTGGCGTGGGACAAAAAATAGGACTGGGAAAGGTGTTTTCTTCTTCTTCTTCTTCTTCTTCTTCTTTCTTTTTTTTTTTTGTTAGCTCTGGCATTCAAGAGAAGTTCTCTCATAACTCTAGCTGGATACAGGCTTAAGGAACAGATGCCTCAGAGTCTAAATTCCAGCAATAACACACTAAAATATCAAAATGCCCAGATTTCAACAAAATATTACAAAATACACAAAGAAACAGGAAGTGTTGGCCTATACAAAGGAGATTAAAGCATTAGAAACCATCAGTGAGGAGGGCCAGACCTGGGATTGACCAGAAAATGGCTTTAAAACAATCCTAAATATCCCCAAAGAGCTAAAAGAAAACATGGACAAAGAATTAAAGGAAATCAGGAAAATGATACATGAACAGAATGTCAACAGAGAGATGGGTACTATGAAAAGGAACCCAACAGAGCTGAAGACCAGTTACAGAAATAAAAAATTCCCTAGAGGGGCTCAACAGAAAATTGCAGCTTGCAGAAAGAAGAAATGAGTGAATCTGAAGAGAAGACAATTAAAATCATTCAGTCTGAGAAGTAGAAAGAATAAAGAATGAAGACAAGTGAACAGACCCTGAGGAACTGTGGGACACCATCAAGTATACCAATAGGAGTCCCAGAAGGAGAAGGAAGAGACAAAGGGACAGAGAATATTGGAAGAAATAGTGGCTGAAAACTTCCCAAATGTAATGAAAGATAGGAATATATACATCCAAGAAACTCAGTGAACAACAAACAGCAAAACCCAAATAGACCCACACCATGCCGTATCACAATCAAACCGTCGAACACCAAAGAGAGAATTCTGAAAGCGGCAAGGGGAAAGCAATGTGTGACATATGAATGAGCCTCAATAAGATTAAGTGCTGATCTCTCACCAGAAACCATGGTGGCAAGAAAGCAGTGGGATGGTATGTTTAAAGTGCTAAAAGGAAAAACCTGCCAAGCAAGAATCCTGTATCTGGCAAAACTGTCTTTCAAAGATCAGGGAAAGATTAAAACATTCCCAGATAAACAAAAGGTGAGGGAGTTCATCACCACTAGACTGGGCCATTCAAGAAATGTTATAGGAAGTTGAAAGGAAAGGACACTAGACAACAGATTGAAGTTGCATGAAGAAATAAAGCTCTCCAGTAAAGATAATGAGAAGGGTAAATATAAATATGAGTACTATTGTAGTTTGGGTTTTGTAATTCCACTTGGGTAAGTATAAATATGGGTACTATTGTAGTTTGGGTTTTGCATTCCACTTTTTACTTCCTACAGGTTCTAAAGACAAATGCATAAAATGTAATGGTGAATCAATGGTCTGGGACTCATAATGTGTAAATGTGTAATCTATGATAAGAACAACATAAGGTGGGGGATGGAGTAGTATAGGAACATAGTTTGCATATGCTACTGAAGTTAAGTTGGTATCTAATCAAATGAGATTGTTATAGATATAGGATGTTAAATTTCAGCCCAGTGGTAACTACAAAGAGAATACTGGAGAATATGCAAGTTCATAGAGACAGAAAGTAGAGTATAGGTTGCCAGGGATAGGGGACAGGGGCAATGGGGAGTTGATGCATAATGGGTGTAGGGTTTCTGTTTGGAGTGAAGGGAAAGTTCTAGTAATGGATGGTGGGGGAGGATACTGCAACATTGTCAGTGTGATTCGTCCCATTTAATGGTACACTAGAGAGGGGTTGGAATGGGAAGGTTTATGTTGTATATTACCTCTTTTAAAGAGCAAGCAATGAAAGAGAAAATAATTAAATGCAATATGTAATTCTGGATGGGACTAAGAATGGAGAAGAAAATGCCCAAAAGGACATTATTGAAACATACGAAAAAAAATATAATGTAAGCTTTATATCAATGCTAAACTTTTTGAACTTCATAACTGTACTTAAGGTGTTTACATAAGTTGTGTATCTTTGTTCTTGGGAAATGTGCATGGAAGTATTATGTATTCAAGTTGTATGAGGTGTGCAACCTGCTCTCACATGTTCAGAAAACATATTAATGGATACATAGATAAATAGAGAGAGAGAGAGAGATAAATAGATGATGGATTGACAGATGGATAGATAGAATGATATGACAAATGTGGCAAAATGTCCAAATAGTGGATGTGGGTATCTGGGGACAGGGGTAGGCTGCAGTTCTCTGTGTGGAGTGTGTATTGCCTTTGCAACTGCCCTGTTAGTCTGAAATGATTGTAAAATAAAGGGGGGGGGGGGGTGTTGTGTATGAGAACTCTCTGTACTTGCTGTGCAATTTTTCTGCAAACCTAAAACTGCTCTAAAAATAAAGTTTATTTTTTGCACGGGGAAACGGAGCAGTTTGGTGAAGGGCAAGCAGAGGGAGAGGAGAGGCTGGGGCAGTAGAGCTACGACAGCTTGCAGGGCCTTGTTCATCCCCAAAGGAGCCGGGACATCACCCTGCAGGCTACAGCCCAGGCAGGAGAGAGCAACCCCATCATATTTCCTGTGGAAGGACGGGGCGGGCAAAGGTGCCAACCTGCCGTGCTGGTGGCAGGAGCCCTGGTCAAGAGGTGACAGTAAATAGTTCTATGTGAGACACATGCGCAGTCAGAACTAGATCCCAGACAACAGGAAGGAGAGCGGGAGAGCTTTCAGATGTCCGCAGAGAGAAACAGAATGGGGGAGAGGTTTCAAGGCGACTGGAGGGGACACTCACGGCAGAAGCTGCTGTTTCTCCAGTTCAGGGTCCTGAGCCCGTGGGCCTGGCAGGCGGCGTCGAAGTTCTGCAGAGCGTCACAGACGGCCTGCGTCAGGTCCCCCAGCTCGCAGAAGCTGTGGATACAGCCGAACAGGAAGGGCCTGGAGGGCACCTGGGAGGCACATCTCTCCCAGCCGGGATTCTGGAAGGCTGCCCGGCAGTGCAGCTGGGCCCGTGCTAGGCTGGCTGGATTGCAGTTTTCAATTAGCTTCGCCTGGTACGCCAGTTGGTCCCGGTTATCTGGTTGGCAACTGGGAAGGGAGAGATCAGCATAGGGTCAACCACTGCCCCACCTACAAAATCCATGCTGATGTAATTGTGACTAGGAGTCTCCCGAGTGCCTCTTTGTTGCTCAGGATGTGGCCCGCTCTCTCTCTCTCTCTCTCTCTCTCTAAGCCACCTCAGCAGGTGATCTCGCTGCCCTCCCCCCTACATGGGACTTGACTCTCAGGAGTGTAAATCTCTCTGGCAATGCAGGATATGACTCCCGGGGATGAATCTGGACCCGGCATCGTGGGATTGAGAACATCTTCTTGACCAAAAGGGGGACGTGAAATGAAATGAGGTAAACCTTCAGTGGCTGAGAGATTTCAAATGGAGTCAAGAGGTCACTCTGGTGGACATTCTCACACACTATACAGATAATACTTTTTAGGTTTTAATGCATTGGAATAGCTAGAAGTAAATACCTGAAACCATCAAACTGCAACCCAGTAGCCTTGACTCTTGAAGACGATTGTATAACAATGTAGCTTACAAGGGGTGACAGTGTGATTGTGAAAACCTTGTGGATCGCACTCCCTTTCTCCAGTGTATGGATGGAGGAGTAGAAAACTGGGGATAAAAACTAAATGAAAAATAGGGTGGGATGGGGGGGATGTCTGAGTGTTCTTTTTTTACTTTTATTTTTTATTCTTATTCTGATTCTTTCTGATGTAAGGGAAATGTTCAAAGATGGACTGGGGTGATGAATGCGCAACTATATGATGATGCTGTGAACAGTTGATTGTGCACCATGGATGACGGTATGGTAGGTGAATATATCTCAACAAAACTGAAATTAATTAAAAAACATCCATGCTGAGCCAGTGAACCCCGAGAGAACCGTCCAACGCCCCCAATCCCACTGCCCTTCACTGGGAAGCCCACCCAAGCTCCAGCCAACCTTCCGGGAGACGGCCTCAGTCTGCCCCCCAAGTTCTTAAACAAAGAAGGGGGTCTCCCATGCTCCCACCCACAGGTTCCAGCCACCCTGGAACCCAGAAGCCATCCCTGCCCACCTCAAATTACACGCTAAAAAGAAGCTTCCAGTCTTCTTTTCCCAGGGGTGCCATAGAGACCAGATCCCCAACTCTGGTTCCCGGGAGGAGGTAGAGAGTCTAAGGGGACAATTACTCTGGGTCGGTGCCATCCATTTCTTTCCAGCTGTTCCCAAATTCGATGTCATTCCTGGCCAGTTCTTCACTGGGCATGAGGAGCTCATCATCCTCCTCGCCGTTGTAGTTGCCGCACAAACCACAGAGCTGGGTGGGCGGAGGGGTGATTCAGTGCTGGGGAGGCTTGAGAGCATTTCTCTCCGGAGCCCTCTTTTCCGCTCCCAGTAGAAAGGCCAGCCCTCCCCAGCCCTGCTCCCTGCTGGGATCAGCCTCTTGGGTCTCTCGAGATGGGCACGCCCCTCCTTGGCTGCCCTCCTCCCCCCTCACCCGGTTGTAATTGGATTGCGGGACTTGGATCTCCAGGAGATGTCGGCCATCGAACTTGACAAACAGCCCAAAGTTAGTGGCAAACACGGTGTAGAGGCCGCTGGTGGTGATGGAGACCCCCTGGATCTGGGTTCTGGCGGGAAGGGACACCTCTCGGCCATCGATCTGTCGAGGAGGGCAGGGCCGCGTGAGGGGCAGGGGGACTCGGCATCCCCTCACCAGCCTCCATGTCCCCCCACCTCCCCGGGTTACACCATCCGGCTCACCAGCACCCGGTGGTCCTTTTCCAGGGTGACCCGGGCACTGAAGACGTAAATGTTGACCTGGCTGACGTAGACCATCGGGAACTGGCTTCCCCACCTCTCATGCTTGGCAGTGATCTTGAAGGAAAACGTGGCCATGGTGGGGAGGCACACGTTCACCAGGACGTACGTGCAGGTGCCCCTGAAGGAGTGGTAACTGTCGTCGAAGCTCACGTAGTGGGGGTACGCGGAGACGTGGCACAGCGCCTTTCCTGTGGGGAAGGGAGAGACGGCTGAGGGCAGCACAGACAGGATCCCTGGGGAGGAGGAGAATATGCTAAAGGCCAGGGAACCTCCAAAGGGAGGGAAGCTGGTGTTCAAGGAAAGAACCCAGGTCCCAGGTGCCGGGGCTGGGCCCCATGAGGCTGGCTGGCAATTCTGCCTGGGAGAGATTTCTAATCTTCCATCTCAGGGTGATGGGCGGCCCAGGAGGGTGACAGGTGAGCCTCCAGGGCCCTGGCCGGCAGTGGGGAGGGTCGTTTGTCCCTTTAGGGGGCTCAGCAGGTGAGAGAAGGTGGGGCGAGCGTGCGGGACGCCGGGGCCCTCCTACCTGTGCTCTCCTACCTGCGCCCTCCTACCTGTGTGCCGGCAGGTCTGCAGCCCATCATACGGAAAGCACATCTCGGAGCGGGAGCGGTCGCAGGGGGCCTGGCTGCACGCCACCTTGCTGTGGCTGACACAGGTGCAGCGCCGGGTGCAGGTGCGGTCTGAGTACCAGCTCTCCCCGACCTGTGGGGTACCGGCAGACACTCCAGCAGCTGGCCCCCGAGGATCTCTCCCCATCACCGGCCCCGGGCTTCCCCGGCCTGCGGGGCAGCCGGCCGCTCACCGGGTGGTAGGAGCCGTCCGGGAGGGTGCAGCCACACTTGCCGATGGGCACGCAGGCCGTGCCGCTCAGCACCAGGCCACTCTGGCACTCGCAGCCCTCGGTGCAGCGCAGGTGCGGGGGGCAGTCCGCCGGGTAGTTCAGGCTGAGGCAGGTGATGGGGCAGGGCTGGGTGCAGGGGCTGTAGCTGCTGCCGGGGGGGCACCTCATAGCTGGGAAGAACAGCTGCGTCAGGAAGGGGGCAGGGCGGGGGTGGTGTCCCCAGCTCCCTGACGACCGCGGGGCGCCCGGGGATCGCGACCCAGTGGGGGCGGCAGGTTGGGGCGGGGGGCGAGCTGAGAATCCGATGGAGGAGGCAGGGGGCTGCGCTCGGAGAGACGAGAGCCAAGACGAGGCCCCCTGTGGGTGCTGAGGGCCGGGCTGGGAGGGGACGGGCCGCGGAAAAGGAAGGACGGGGTCCGGGGTGGGGGGCTCACGGCAGAAGGTGCTGTTGCGCCAGGAGACGGGCCGGCCGGCGTGGGCGCACAGGGCGGCGTAGGCCTGCAGAGCGCGGCACAGGGAGACGGGGTCGCCCTGGGACCCACACTGGGCGTGCACGCAGCTGTCAAAGCTGTCACGCGGTGGCACCAGCCCGTGGCACTGGGAGAACGGCCCTGGGGGCGAGACAGCTGAGGCTGAGACCAGGAGAAGGTCGGGAGGGGACTGGACCCCAGGGGCCTCTGGGGCTAATCCTACAAAACCAAAGGGCTGCACACCCTCGGCCTGCAACGGGCAGGGGGACAAGCCTCTGCCCCGTGGGCCCATTCGTCTGCTTCCCGACCCTGCCTGCTTTCTCTCCTCCGTTTTATCTTTCTCGCTCTTTCTCCCTCGGCCGTTCTCCCAGCTTGGTCTCCCACATCCCAGGGAGGCTGGAGGAGCAGAGGGGGCTGGCTTACCCTGAGGGTTGACTAAGATCCCGCAGTCCTTACTCCAGGGGTTTGCCGCTGTGCTCTCCAGGCAGCTGGGGGGCTTGCCGCCCACAGGAAAGCAGCTGAGGAGGAGCAGGGAAGGGACAAAGTCACGGCATTGAAGGAAATGCTGAAGCCAGAGTGGAGAGGGACCCACGGAAGGGAAGAGGGATGGGAAGAGAACAAGATGGTGCCCTCGGGGAGGAAAGCCAGAGGCGGCAGCAAGAAGGGAGATGGTTAGCTCCCAGGGTGGACTTCCCAAGAGGATTCTCCAAAGAGGCAGAGCGTTTCGCCTAGGAGAAATCAACAGGCAGGGCATGGAAGGTTGGGAAAACTTTGCACGGCTCTCACCTCAGGGAGAGTGATGGGGGACTCGGAGGCCCCGGGTACACCTCCAGGCTGCCGTGAGGCCCCTCCCCAGAAACAGCCCCCCATTCCCGGCTCACCCGGGCTCAGAGAGCTCCTTCGCCATCCAGACTGTGGTCAGGTGGCTGGAGTTGGCCGCGGGCTTTCCCTCGGGGCCCTTATTGTCATCCAGTCTGTTTTTGTTGAAGTTCCCTGCGGGACGGAGGAGGGGACGGAGGCTCTGGGGCCACCATCTCCCAGAAGAGCTCCCTCCCCTCCGCCGCCATCACTCATCGCTGGTCACTCGGCATATCAAGGCTAACCCTCCACTGTCTTCCATCCTGGGCCTCCCTTGGGTCCCACCCTCCCGAGCAACGGCTTCAACCAATGAAAGCCTCAGTGGACAAGCGCTCAGGACACCTGATGGGGACGTCAGGATGACCAGGCCCCGTGCCTGCCTGGGGGACTCACCGCAGAGCCCACAGAGCCGGCCGGAGTAGTGGTAAGGGACCGTCACCTCGACCAGGTGGAACCCATCATAGCGGATCCAGAGCCCAAAGTTGGTGCGGAGGAGGACAAAGGCGCCACTGAGCGCCACGCTCACCCGGCCCTCCGCGGCCCACAGGGGCAGGGCCATGCGGCGGTCGTTCACCTGCAGGGGTGGGGGCGCGGGAGGGGGTCAGGAAGGAGCTCGGGACAAGGACGACAACAGGGGACAAATGTCGGATGCAATGTCTAGAATGCGCCGATTCACTGAGGCGGAAAGTTGGGCAGTGGCTACGGGGGGTGGGGCCGGGGCGTTGTTTTAATGGGAACAGAGTTTCTGTTTGAGGGGACGAGAAAGTGTGCGCGACGGGTAAGGGTGATGGTTGCACACACTGTGGAGGTAATTCATTAATGTCACCGAATAACACGCTTGAAAGTGGCCACAATGGGAAAGCTTGAATTTCCCATAATAAAATAAACAAAATGACCCTAATAAAAAACAAAATGAAACACCAGGAGTGGAGGGAGGGGACACGGGGAATTACTGCTCAACAGAAAAGAGTTTTCAATTTGGGGGGATGCAAATGTTTTGGAAAGAGCCAACACTGTCAATGTACTTGGTGCCACCAAGTCGTACACTTAAAGAAGGTTACGATGATTTTTATGTTACGTGTATATCTGACTGCACTAAAAAAATTAAAAACAAAACGAAGCAAGAAACCGTGAAAGCAGGAGGAGCATGGCAGGTATTTCACAGTGGGGTGGGGGGTGCAGAGTAGGGGGGCTGGGGTCTGCCCCAGGACACCCCAGGGGCTTCAAGAAGCTGGGCAGGTGGGTGCAGGGGCAGCGAGGGGCTGAGCGGGGCGGCGCAAGGTCTGCAAGGCGGGGGAAGGTACTCACCAGGACCCTGTGGCGTCGGAGCAGCTTGAATTTGATGTTGAAGACCTGCACGTGGACAATTCTGACGTAGGAGATGGCAAGGTTGCCACCCCGGAACTCACCGGTAATGTGCACAAGGAAGGAGACCTCCGGGGGCACATTCCAGCAGGTGCGAGTCAGGGTGTAGGTGCAGGAGCCCATGAAGTGGTGCAGGGCCCCATCGAACGTCTGCACGTGGGGGTCGCCCGAGACGGTGCAGATGCCAGAAGCTGGGGGCGAGAAGACGGGCTGCAGAGGTCCGCTGCCCCTCGGGGTCCACCCGGAGAGCCCTAACCCAGGGCCGCCAGCTTGGTGAGTCTGGGTTGGGGAGGTGCCCACTGGCCAGCCGCAGACCCTTCCCATGCTCTGCTTGGCTTGGGATGGGTCAGGAGAGAGTTCCCCACCCCACCTCCAGCCCGCCTCTTGCTGGGTCCTTGGAGACGCTACTGCCATCCTGGGCAGCAGCCCAGCAGCCCCCGGTTAGGCCCCAGCTCTGGAGGGGGCGACTTTGGGGTGGGCCCATCCCTTTGAGAGAGGCCGCAGGTAGGGCCCCCGGCTCACCTTGGGTGTGGCAACCATAGACACCGTCCTCTGAAACACAGGAATACGGGGGCTTACACTTCCAGTTCATGCACTGAATTTGGCGGTTTTTATTACAGTAGCAGCGCTCCTTGCATTCTGGCATGTACCAATCATCCCCTGTCTGGGGGAGGGAGGGAGAGAGGTTGTTTCCGGGTCTGACACAATGGCCCAGGACTATTCAGCTCCCTGGCCCACTCTCCGGGGAGGCCTGCCAGTTTTCCACAAGCCCAACGCTCCGGTGCAAAAGTCTAGCATTCGCTCATTCATTCAGCCATGCAATCATTCGTTTGCTCCTTCGCTGTTTCGACGGCTATCTCTCTCTCCTGGACTGTGCCAGGTCATTCATCATGGGAGATTCAGTAATGGCCAAGATGGACATTGCCTCTGTCCTAACAGAACCTGCCATCCAGTAGGGGACAGCAAATAGGTAAAGTAATAACTAATGTACTGAAATGTGCTCTGCACCCAAATGAGACGCTGGTCGCCCAGTAAGAGTCTCACAGGCCATCGGCACAGACAATACGCCTTCGCTACAAGGGTTAAGAAAGATGCTTTCAGACTCGGCTTGTCCAGAAGGGTTTGAGGAGGAGCTGCATTTCAGCCGGGCCTCTACAGAAGTGAGGGATCCCAGTGGGCAGAGGTGGCTGGCAGGCAGAGTCGGGAGAGCAGGAGCTGGCAAAGGGCAAAAGTGGGGGAAGAGCAAGGCCGGGACTGCGAGGGGGAGAGCTGGTGGAGGGCCTGGACAGACAGGACTGTCTCCAGGCCTTGGGTGAGGAACCGGCAAAGACACAAGGAAGAGGGGCCACAGGCGAGGGGCTGGCTCCAAACGCAGCCTCTGGGAAGACCGAAAGTCAGGGCAAAGGAAGGGTCCTTCAGCAGAGAAAGGGGCCCTAGTAGGAGAGAAGATAGCGCCTGAAAGAGCACAGGTGAGGGTGGGGGGCTCGGGCCTGCAGAGGGTGGGCGAAATGATTCAGCGTCGGGAAGGGCAGGGAAGGCTGGAGGGGAGAGCCAGGGCCCTGAGGCTCGCGGAGGGAGGCAGGCAGTGAGGGGAATGACCTGTGGGTTCACTCCCAGTCTGTGGGAAAAGCACCAGAGCTGAAGAAAGATAAAAAAAAAAAAAAAGAGAAACTGGGTCCAAGCTGGAATCTCCCTAACCCTGGCCCTAACTCCCCGGCTCTCTCCGTGGCTTCCCTCTCCGGCCTGGTCCCCGGCTGTTCTCGGGAGACTGTGTCACCCACCGATTTTGGAATGGGGAGGGGTCTGCCCCCAGCGGCTCACCAGGTAGTAGCGTCCTGTGGACTGCTCACACCCGCACTGGGAACTGGGGAGGCACTGGAGGCCACCGAGGTAGAAGTCTGGTTTGCACTCGCAGCCCTCCACGCACCGGTCTGGGCAGTTGGGGGCGGAGAATCTCAAGTAGCAGGTTTTGGGGCACGACCCAGCACACAGCGAGTACTTGCTGTTGGGTGGACAAGCCAGAGCTGGTGGAGAGAAAAGAACAGGTGAGAAGAGGACGAGGCCAGGTGAGATGGGGTGTGTGTGTATGGGGGGGGGGGGGGGAGACGGTCCCACTCAGAAGATCCACAGCTGGAGGCTGCTGACCAACCTTAAAACAGAGAGGGACCCAGTATGAGAAGCCCAAGTCAACGGTAGTCCCGAAAACCCTAAAGAATACCTGGGTCCCTATCTGAGACTCTATAAAAGTTTCACTCACTAAGTTTATTCTTCAGAAACTTAAATAAATCTCTAAAGAGCTCCTGTACCAGCTAAGTCCCCAAACCCAGAGGCAAAAGCCTCTTCAAGAACATCAACCAGTTGTGTCCCCTTTCCCCATAATGTCGATACCCCTTTCAACATGAACAGGTTAGGGTGGTCACTGCCTAGACATCCTCGAAGATTGAGAAAATGATTAAACTAGAGGAAGGGGTAGCGAGAGACAAGATGGAATTTAACAAAGGATTATGAATACTGAATCTCTATATAATTTTCTCTTTCTTAGTTGCTAGGTATTAGATTAGCTAGATGGAAAAAACTGAAATGGCAGAACTCTAACCCATAGCATCCTTGGAAATTTCCTACATAACTACTTGTTAAATCGTACTTTGAAAGTTATCACTTTTTTGCGTATCTACTTCTCAGTAAGGAAATAACTGTGGAACTGGAACCCATAACATTCTTTGAAATTTGTTCTATAGCTACTTGTTAAATTGTAATTTGAAAGTTATCACCTTTTTGTATATGTGTTATATTTCACAATAAGGAAATAACTGAAACTATGGTACTGTAACCCATAACATTCTTGGAAATTTCCTATATAACTACTTGTTAAATTATACTTGGAAAGTTATCACCTTTTTGCAAATATATTATATAACACAATAAGGAAATAACTGTGGAATTGTGACCCATAACATTCTTTGAAATTTGCTAACTACTTGTTAAATTGCACTTGGAAGATTCCCACTTCCATGTAAATATGTTATATTCCCCCCCACACACACACACACAGAAGAGAGAGAGAGAGAGACGAGAGAATGACCAGGAAAAGCGAAACCGAGGAGGCGCAGTTTACTCCCAGGCCTGGAGGGCCCTGGAAGATCTGGATTTTTCTGGATCATTCTGGATCTCTCCCTTTCTGGATCCAAGGGTCCGGGAAGCTGATCGAGCTGCTGTTGCTCAGGCCTGACCCTGGACCTAAAGCAGGAGCAGATGGATCCAAGAGAAGACAGGCTCAACGGCTCGGCTTTACAGACACAAACCGCGAGGAAATGGAGAGTGACGTGTGCCCTCGTGCCAGGTACTTGTGCTTTCTGTCTGGGTCTGAAGACTTGGGTCATTCATGGAGCCTCGTGCAGCTAAGGAGGCTCTGTGATTTAATTGTGGATGTTTCTAACTCTCCAGGTTTCACTGTTTGACCTGGCCCTCTCCAAGCTTGTGCTGAAGCTCTCAATCCAGGACTCTGCCTGAGCCTGGCTCTGACACAAAGGGGTCCTGCTTCTCAGCATAACTCACGGCAGAACTGGGGGCTTCTCCAGGGCTTCACCATGTGGCCAGCGGCCTGGCAGGCCTCAGTCAGGGCAGCCATATGGACACACAGGATCTGCTGCAGCCCCTGGAAGTTGCACATGTCAAACAGGCAGCTCTTGTAGTAGAAAGAGGCCTGGAGGTGAGGCAGGCATTTCCTGAGGAGAGAGGCAAAGTCTAGCAGGAACAAGGGTGGCCGAACCCCCTCAGCTCCCACCTGGAGGGTCCCAGGTCCCCAGCCGCCCTGCACAGCCCTTCCTGCCCTCCTTCATACTCAAACGGTCCTTGGCGGTCGATGAGTTGGCCACACAACTGTGGCCCGGGAAGACTGTCCTGCAAGGCTTCGTCACAAGACGGGGGCATCCTCTGGTTGCTCTGGCACCTAAAAGAGACCCATCTCTAAATCCCCTATGGGCCAAGGCCAGCATATGGTCAAGCCCCCAGCCCAGTGGGCGGCAAGGCTGAAGACAGTGGTGTGGCTCTCAGCAACCCCTGCTGGAGAACGTTTGAACCCCAAACCCTACAGGAGGAGGACAGGCCTGGAGTCTTCAGCTACTTGCTGAAGTCCTACTGATGGGGGGAGGGGGGTGGCAATGGCTCGTGAACTCGGTGGGGAAACGAGAGCTGGGAGAAGAGTGACAGAAGTGGGGGGAGGAGAAGAGCAGAGGGGAGAAAGGGGATGACGGGAGTCGGGGGTGTGCCAGTTTGGATGTATTATATCCCCCAAAACACCATTTTCTTTGATGCAATCTTGTGGGGGGTGACACATTCATGTTGATTAGGTTGGAATCCTTTGATTGAGTGTTTCCATGGGGATGTGACTCAATCAACTGTGGTTGAGACTTTTGATTTCCATGGAGGGGTTACTCCACCCATTCAGGGTGGGTCTTAATTGAATCACTGGAGTCCTATAAGAAAGTTCATAGACAGAAGGAAGCGCTGGAGCTGAGAGACAAATTTTGAAGATGGCCGTTGAAAGTTGGCGCTTTGAAGACACCATTTTGAAATGCAGCCTGGGAGCAAGCAGATGCCAGCCACATGCCTTCAGAGCTAACAGCGGTTTTCTGGACGCCATTGGCCATCCTTCAGTGGAGGGACCCTACTGTTGATGCTCTAGCTTGGACACTTTCATGGCCTTAAGACTGTAACTGTGTAACCAAATAAACCCCTTTATAAAAGCCAATCTATTTCTGGTGTTTTGCATAACGGCAGCATTAGCAAACCAGAACAGGGGGCATGGCTCTCAGAAGGGCGAAGGAGCAGGAGAGCAGAGAGGGAGATGGGGCAGCCCCCACTCACTGTGTGTCCTCATCCTTGTCCTCGCCCTCATTTGTCTGCCAGCTGTCCCCCAGCTCCTTCTCATCTTTTGCTGGAAGGCCATCTGGCCTCTGGTTATCATTGTTCATGTCACCATCAAAGTTTCCACAGATACCGGAGAGTTTTCTAAAGTAGGTGCTTTGGGGACAGAGAAGGGAGGCAGGTTCATGGAGAGAAGGTGCCCGTGACTGAGGGACCACGAGCAGAGAAGGGCCAAGCTGGGGGAGCCATGACAGGGGGTGGGGGATTGGAGATACCTCTGGACAAGGGTTCCATGGCCACGAGGACCTCAGAGCCCTCATCCTAGAGCCAACTTCACAGCCTCCGCTCATCTGCTTCTGCTCACACCCCATCTCCCACTGGGAGTGAACCTCTTGCTGCTAGGTTTGTCTTGTGTTTGCTGTTCAATATTCCATAAAGTCTTTCTTTCCCTTGTTTGTCTATCTGGGGAGCTACTCTTCTTTGATGACCCAGATCAAAGAGGCATCTCTTTTGAAAGCTCCCAGGGCCCATTAGTGACTCCTTCTAGAACATTCCCAAAGCATCGCATGTACATCCCTGTCCCCTGCCTTGGGCTCAGTGCTTCCTACCCATCAGAAGGTCTATAAATGACGGAGAGGTCGGGCCTGTGTAGATGGAAGGAAGGAGAAGGGAAGAGGGGATCGCAGGAGAAGGGCAAGGCAGGAGAAGTGGCAGGTGCCTCACGGTGTCACCCCCTCACCCAGGCACAGAGATGAACAGCTGCTGGTCACCATCCCATCGCATCTGCAAACCAAATGCTGTCTGCAACGCCACAAATCGCCCACTCAGAAACAGGAAGACACCTTGAAAAGGCATGGCTGGGAGGGTGACTTGCTGACCCCCAACCTGGAGGGAAAGGCAGGGGGAGAAGACAGAGAGACACAGGCCTGGGGGTCAAGGAGAACCCCCCAACACATTCTGCTGCTGCAGTAGGGCAACCCTCTCCCAGTGGGGCTTCTGTCAGTGCTACCTGTATTGGAGGCCCCCCTCAGAGGGCAGGGGAGCAGGCCACACAGGCCCGGGGGCCCGGGCGAGGAGGGGGAGGTAGGGGGCTCACCAGCGTGTGCCTGCCTTTGAGCAGGGTGATGGTGGTCTTGGACAGGGTCACGTAGACTTTGCTCAGGCAGGAGATGCCTTCCCGGCCTCGTTCCTCCATCTTTGTGGTCACCCTGAAGTAGGGGACTGGGTGGGGAGAGAGATGGAGGTCACTCAACAAACAGTTCTGAGCATCTACTGCGGGGATAAAGGGCCCCAGAGCTGGACCCTGCGGTCAAAGAGGGGAGGCAGGAGGCAGACGCGCGTGGCAGCGTGGCCGCCTCCCCACTTCCAGGACAGTCTGGAGCTGCGCACCAAGTATTCACCAACTCCCCTCCAGGGACTGTGATGGCCTTGAGGGCACAGTGGGCCCTGGATAAAGTTTTGCCAAGGAGGCAACTGACAAAGAGAAGTAGGTTAATCTGCCTTCATTCAGGTTGTCAGTCGGGTCCTGAGAAAGCTCCTGCTTTTGGGGTGCAGCTCTCAGTCCTTCCCTCTAGGAGGCCTTGCTCCCCTCTTGCCCCTTCTCTCACCCCTGCTGGCTCCCTGCCCATTACTGCCACCCACTCCGCCCAAGGCCCAGCACTTTTAACCTCAGACCACCTCCCAGGCTGGGGTGGGCATCTCCAGGACCCTACCTGTGGAATTGTCCCAGGGTTGGACCAAGATGTATGTGCATTTGCCTATGATGGTCAAGGGCTTCCCATCAAAGGTGAGATAATGAAGGTTCCCATAGACCAAGCAGGTGGCAGCGCCCACTGAGGGGAAGACCGGGATTGCATGAAGCTGGTGCCATGGCCCACCTCACCCACCCAGTGGCACTTCCCCACTCCTCTGGTCAAGGAAAGATTGGGGTGCTGGTGCCCCACTCCCTCTGATGGGCCTGCAGGCATGGGCCACAGGAGGGGAGGGTCTTACCCTGGGGGTAGCATCTGAACTGGCCATTCTGCTCCTGGCACACTTCGTTTGACTTGCACCGAAACTCCTGGCACTTCACCCGATTACCCACGCAGTAGCAACGCTTGGTGCAGTCGCCGTTGAGCCACTCTTCCCCAGACTGAGAGCAAGGGACCCACAGTCACAAAGCTGTAGCTTGTGGAGCCCCTTCCCCTTCTCCTCCATACCGCACAGACCCCACCTTGCCCAAAGGCTTCCTGGCCCCACTGCCCACTGGATCTCCCCTCCCACCCCAGGACTTCTGCACCTGTGCTCCTCACATCCGGGAGTGCTCCTCACATCTGGGAACACGCCCCCCTCCCTGTTCCTGTCATTCCTACACAGCCAGCACAGCTCCAGGGTCACTTTCTCAGGGAACCTTCCCAGACCTCCCTGACATGCTCTGGGGACCGTTCCTGGAGATGCCATGCCACAGTTGCACTTTTCTGTTTATTTGGGGTGACTGTTTGACCCTTTAAGTGCCCTGCATCGGGGACAAGGTCTGCTTCTGCTCACCACCTCAGGGCCCGGGAGAGGGTGCTCATCCAACCGAGACTTGCTGCATGAAAGAACAAAGCAAGACCCAGGACGCCCCATGTAATGGACCCCTGCCCTATGCACGACAGCCCCAAGGCCAGGAGGGTGGGGCATCCTCCACCAAGGTTTGTTGGATGCATAAATGAATATGTAATAAGTTAATACAGGCTGCCCTGGGCAGATGGAAGAGAAGCTTGAGGCTGATGGCTGTGACAGGTCTTTGAACCCAAGCTCTGGCTGAAGGCAACTCTGACACTGACCTGGGGAGACCCGGGAGCCTAAAGGAGCTGGGGGAGGAGGTAGCCCCAAAAGAGAAAAGCAGGAGCTCTGAATCGGGAGAATGGCCTGAGAGGGAGAAGAAGAACTGCATGCTAATAAATAGCTGAATGCACTTGTAATAATTAGGTTGCCTTTGAGATTTATCATGAATTGCTAATACTTAATATTTATTAATAATTGGCAGGTATCAAGGTCTGATTTCATCACAATAATTTTACGAGGTAGAAAATCTTATTGTGCACATTTTATTAGATCCAGGACCAATTTAGGGAGGTTAAAAAAACTTGCCCAAGGTCCACCCAGCAAGCGAGCGTTGGAGCCTGAAGTCAACCTTGCATCTGCCTGACTAGACCTGTGGCCACCAGCCACGTGTGGCTACTGAGCTCTTGAAATGTGGCCAGTCCAAATGGAGCTAGGCTGCAAGCACAAAATATACACTGGATTTTGAAGATTTACTTTTAAAAAAGAAAAAAGAATGTGAACTCTCTAATAACATTTCAGTGATCAAATGTTTGATTCCATTTGGCATTAAGTAGATTATTACAATCAATTTAACCTGTTTCTTTTTGCCTCCTGAAGGTGGCTACTAGGAAATGTAAAAAGCGTGTGGCTCGCCTGCTCTCTCCGCTGCACAGTGCTGGTCCAGAGCCTGGGGTCCCTCCAGAGTGTCTACCCTGGCTGAACCTCTCCAGGAGACCACCAATTCGTTCTCTCTTTTTGACCTAGCAGAATGTGCAAGCTCCATTGGAAGAAAATTCCAAGTCTTTGGGATGCTGGGTTCTGTCCAAGAACACGCCTGATGCTCTACCCAGCGTCCAGTGCTCTCTGTACTTGCGGGGACCCCAGCCTTCCTTAGGATGGCTAGGAGGGCCCAACACCACAAGGCTGCACAGCCCAAAAGGTGTGTCCTCGAGGCTGCCTTTACATGGCAGAGAAGCAGGAAAGATGTCAAGACTGGAAGGAGCACTCAACACAGGACCACAGGATGGTGGGATCCTCTTCCCAACCTCCCGTCACACCAGGCCAAAGGTGGTGCTTCACAAATATGTGTGGTCTGCACGGAGATGGTCCTCAAAAACCATATGCTGCCTGGATGACTTCAACCCTGGGGAGCTGCTGCTTTTGAATTGATCCCCTAGAGAATGACCCAGTGATCCAAGTTCAGCTCACCTGGGAAGCAGATGGAGCCAGAACCCAAGGGTTCTGTGAGCAGTCTCCCATGGGGGGATCCAGGAATCCCGGAGGTCTTACCTTGTAGAACGTGGTGTTGTAGTAGCAGCTGCAGAGAGAGGCTTTGATGCAGACGTAGCCATTAAGCAAAAAGCCAACGTCACAGACGCAGCCCGGCTTGCAAGGGGCCTTGCAGCTGGGCCTGGGGTTCTGGCAGGAGACATGGCAGGCGCAGGATTCGTAGTGGGACTTTGGGGGACAGTTCACTAAGGGGAAAACATAGCCTCCATCAAGCCTCCTCTCCACAGCTTTTCTCAGGGAGCTTTCCTATTTCCCCTGTACCCCCAAACTCAAGTTCTTTAAGAAACAGGCCCATGATACTCAGCTATAAAAAGGAATGGAACACCGAAACATGCTACAATATGGGTGAACCTCAAAAACATTATTGGATGATGCTGTTTGTATATGAAATGTCTGGGATAAGCAGATCCATAGAGACAGAAAGTAGATTAGTGATTTCCAGGGGCCGGGAGGAGGGGAGAATAGGGTGTGAAGGCCAAGGAGTGTGGGGTTCTGTTTGCTGATGAATATGTTCTGGAATTAAAAAGTGATGATGCAGGAGAACCTAAGATGGCAGCTAGATGAGACAGGGCAAAAAAACACCTCCATGAAAAATACTAGATAAAAGCCAGAAAGTGACCCAGAACACCAGTTCCAGCGATGCACCAGCCAGACAAGGTCTGCTAAATCCACAGGGACCGTGCACTTGGTGAAACTGGTAGTCTGCATTCTGAAATGAGTGAGTGAGCCGGCTGAAAGTCCAGAAGCTGTGCTGCGGTGTGGGGAAACCATGGGTTGGCGTTTGGAGATGGACTAGTTCTTTAAAAAAACAAAACAAAAAAAACCTGGGAGCAGATGTTGATATGGCAGCGAGAACCGCACAGTGAAGGGCAGCAGGAACGGGCTGTGCCAACACCTCAATATCTGGCGTGGAAGATAGCCCTTCCCACACCCACTGCTAAGTGTCTCGGAGCCAGGAGGGCAGAGGGGAGCCAAAAGGAGAAAGAAACTGCGCCCCTTGCAGCCATCTTTCCGGCGGGCTGGGGACACTCCTGCCCAGGGCCGTGCCAAGGTCCCAGTGTGACAGGGAGTGTTTCCCACAGCACCATGCACACCCCACAATATTGACCATGGACAGTGGCCTTTAGCGCACCCACAGATAATTGTCCCAGAGCTGGGAAGGCGGAGCTGTGTGAAAGGGGGGAAATTAACACGCCCCATTCCGCCATCTTTACAGCAGGCTGGGACTGGCACTCACTTGTGATGTGGCACAGCCTTCCCTCAGCAGAGGTCCTGGAAGAGCACGGCTGAGAAGGGGGACCTGCTCAGAAATCCCAGGGAACCTACGCCAATACCAAGGACTTGTGGGTCAGTGGCAGAGACAATCTGTGGCGAGACTGAAATGAAGGCTTAGACTCTTGCAACAGCCTTAAATCTCCAGGAACACCTGGGAGGTTTGATTATTAAAGCTGTCCTGCCTCCCTAACCACTTAGACACATGTCCCTCATTCAGGGCGGACAGCACCAACAATACACCCAAACTTGGTGCACCAATTGAACCCCACAAGAATCAGACCCCCACACACCACAAAGACAAAGTTGGGGAGAACTGACTTGAGGGGAAAAGGTGACTCGCGGATTCCATCTGCTGGTTAGTTAGAGAAAGCGTACGCCACCAAGCTGTAGATCTGACAAATTAGAGATCGGTGTTTTTCATATTCTGAAAGAACCCTATCAAGTAAAGCAAATGCCAAGAGGCCAAAAATAACAGAAAATTTTAAAGCATATGATAAAACCAGATGATATGAAGAACTCAAACCCAAACACCCATATCAAAAGATCAGAAGAGACTCAGTACTTGGAGCAATTAATCAAAGAACTAAAGACAAACAATGAGAGCATGGCCCAGGCTATAAAGGACATGAAGAAGACCCTAGAAGAGCATAAAGGAGAACTTACAAGAGTAAATTAAAAAATAGATGATCTTATAGAAATAAAAGAAACTGTTGACCAAATTAAAAAGATTCTGGATACTCATAAGACAAGATTAGAGGAAGCTGAACAATGAGTCAGCGTCCTCGAGGACCACAGAATGGAAAATGAAAGAACAAAAGAAAGAATGGGGAAAAAATTGAAAAAATCGAGACAGATCTCAGGGATATGATAGATAAAATAAAACGTCCAAATTTAAGACTCATTGGTGTCCCAGAAGGTGAAGAGAAGGGTAAAGGTTTAGAAAGAGTATTCAAAGAAATTGTTGGGGAAAACTTCCCAAACCTTCTACACAATATAAATACACAAAGCATAAATGCCCAGCGAACTCCAAATAAATACAAATAAACCCACTCCAAGACATATTCTGATCAGACTGTCAAATCCTGAAGAGAAGGAGCAAGTTCTGAAAGCAGCAAGAGAAAAGCAATTCACCACATACAAACGAAACAACATAAGACTAAGTAGTGACTACTCAGCGGCCACCACGGAGGGGAGAAGGCAGTGGTATGACATATTTAAAATTCTGAGAGAGAATAATTTCCAACCAAGAATACTTTATCCAGCAAAACTCTCCTTCAAATTTGAGGGAGAGCTTAAATTTTTCACAGACAAACAATGCTGAGAGATTTTCCTAATAAAAGACCTGCCCTACTTCAGATACTAAAGGGAGCCCTACTGACAGGGAAACAAAGAAAAGAGAGAGAGAGAGAGAGAAATTTAACAGACACATATAGAACATTACATCCCAAATCACCAGGACACACATTCTTCTCTAGTGATCATGGATCTTTCTCCAGAATAGACCATAGGCTGGGACATACAACAAGCGTCAATAAATTAAAAAAAAAAAATGAATTTATTCAAAGCACATTCTCTGACCACAATGGAATACAAATAGAAGTAAATAACCATCAGAGACTTAGAAAATTCATGAACAACTGGATGGTAAAAGTGAAGGGGAGATGAAAACATTCCCGGATAATCAAAAGCTGAGGGACTTCATCACCAGTAGATCAGTCCTATAAGAAATGCTAAAGGGAATTGAGCAGGCTGAAAGGAAGGGACACTAAACAACTGACTGAAACCACATGAAGAAATAAAGATTTCCAGTAAAGATCACATGATAAATATAAATACCAATACTACTGTATTTTTTATTTGTAACTCCACTATTTACTTCCTACAGGATCTAAAATACATAAACTGTAATGATAAATCAGTGGTTTTGGACTCAATGTAAAGTATGTAATTTTTGACAAGAACTACATAAAAGTGGGGGAATGATGGAGTATAGGAACATAGTTTATGTGTCCTATTGAAGTTAAGTTGGTATCAAAGAAAAACAAGATTGTTATAGATTTAAGATGTTAAATTTAAGCCCCATGGTAAACACAAAGAAAGTATCAGAGAATATGACCATAGAGATGGAAAGTAGAGTATGGGTTACGAGAAGTGGGGGAAGGGGCAATGGGGAGTTAAGAAATGAGTGTAGGGTTTCTGTTTGGGGTGAAGAGAAAATTCTAGTAATGGATGGTGGGAAGGTGATGGCATTGCAACATTCTAAATGTGATTAATCCCACTAATGGAATGCTAGGGAGGGGTTGGAATGGGAAGATTTAGGCTGTATATATATTTCCACAATTGAAAAAAAAAAAAAAGACAGTCTGTTCTAGTTTGCTAATGCTGCCGGAATGCAAAACACCAGAGATGGATAGGCTTTTATAAAATGGGGGTTTATTTCACTACACAGTTACAGTCTTAAGGCCACAAAACATCCAAGGTAACACATCAGTAATCAGGTACCTTCACTGGAGATGGCCAATGGCGTCCGGAAAACCTCTCTTAGCTGGGAAGGCACATGGCTGGCGTCTGCTCCAAAGTTCTGGTTTCAAAATGGCTTTCTCCCGGGATGTTCCTCTCTAGCAAGCTTGCTCCTCTTAAAAACGTCACTCACAGCTGCACTCTGTTCAGTCTCTCTGAGTCAGCATGTTTTATATGGCTCCACTGATCAAGGCCCACCCTGAATGGGTGGGTCACACCTCCATAGGAGTATCTCACCGAAGTCACCACCCACAGCTGGGTGGGGCAATTCCAAGCAAATCTAACCAGCACCAAAAGGTCTGTCCCACAAGACCACAAAGATAATGGCATTTGGGGGACACAATACATTCAAACCGGCACACAGTCTAAATAGATAATGACATTTAAATGCCAAGGATGATCCTGGATGGGATCTGGGGATGGAGGAGAGGAGGCTCAGGGGGACACAGTTGGGACATAAGAAAAAAAAAGGAAATATAGAATGTAAGCTTTGTATCAATGTTTAATTTCTTGAACTTCTTAGCTGTGCTTAATGGGATTGCATGAAAGAATGTTCTTGTTCATGGAAATTGTATATATGAATTATAGTGTTTGTTCAAGGATGTGTGCAGCTAGCTCTCACATGTTCAGAAGACAGAGCAATAGATGATGGATGATAGGGAGGGAGGGAGGGAGGGCAAGAAAGAAATGGTGGTGTGACAGGATGTTGAAGTTGGTGGATCGGGGTATCGGGGGAGGGGGTCGGGGTATGCTGGAGTTCTATGTATGGGGTTTGTATTGTTTTTGCAACTGTCCCTGTAGGTTTGAGTTTATTTCAAAATAAAATAAAAAAAAAAGTGATGATGCACTCACTGGCTATTAGGGAAATGCAAATCAAACCCACAAAGAGATATCATCTCACACCTACCAGAATGGCCATTACCCAAAAAAACAGAAAATTACAAGTGCTGGAGAGGATGTGGAGAAAGAGGCACACTTATTCACTGTTGGTGGGAATGTAGAATGGCACAGCCACCCTGGAAGGCCGTGTGGCAGTTCCGCAGGAAGCTAAGTATAGAATTGCCATAAGATACAGCAATTCCATTACTAGGTATACACTCAGAGGAACTGAAAGCTAAGATATGAACGGACATTAGTAAACCGAGGTTTACAGCGGCATTATTCATGATTGTCAAGAGATGGAAACAGTCCAAATGTCCATCAACAGACCAGTGGATAAACAAACTGTGGTATATATACATGATGGAATATTATGCAGCTGTAAGACAGAACAAAGACACAGAACATATAATAATGTGGATGAACCCTGAGGATGTCATGTTGAGTGAAGTTAGCCAGAAACAGAAGGACAAATACTGTATGGTCTCACTAATATGAATTAACATTAAGGAGCAAACTTTGAAAGTTAAAAAGCTGAGAACAACAGGTTATCAGGAGATACAAAGAGAGTAGAGACTGGGCATTTGATGCTGAAGGAGAGTTCGGTGGCTCCTCAGAAAGTTAAGTATAGAATTCCCATATAGTCCAGCAATCCCAATTCTGGGTATATACCCAAAAGGATTGAAAGCAGGGACTCGAACAGATCTTTGCATACTGATCTTCCTAGAGACTTAATTCACAATCGCCAAAAGATGGAGGCAACCCAAGTGTCCATCAGCAGAGGCACAGATAACCAAAATGTGGTCTATCCACAAAATAGAATATTAGCCATAAAAAGGAGAGAAGTTCTGTTGCACGTGGCAATATGCATGAACCTTGAAGACATCACGTTGAGTGAAATAAGCCAGATACAAAAGGACAACAAGATGGATTGTATAGATCCAGAAATGGATAGCATAATACTGTGTGATAGTAACACAATATTGTAAGTGCATTAAACAAAGCTGTCTGTGAGTAAAGCGGAAAGAGGAGGGCTAGGGGGATGTATGACACCAGAAGTCAAGATAGATGATAAAGAATGGGACTGTATAGCTTACCGAAACCTAGAGTGGTCAATGATTGTGACTAAATGTACAAATATAAAAATGTTTTTACATGTGGGAAAACAAATGAATGTCAACCTTGGAAGGTGTTGGAAAAGGGATAGTATTGGGAAAAAATATAATCAAAGCAAAGTGGCGTATATGGTTAACAGTAACATTGTAAGACACTTCTACTAAATGTAACAAAGGCATTATACCAAAGCGAAATGTGTATGAGGGGGCGATATAAGGGAGGGGTATGGGATTCTTGGTAGGGGTGGCATTGTCTGACCTTATTATATTATATTGTATGGTGTTTTTTTTACTATTTTTTATTATTCTTTTAAAAAATTTTTTTCCATAGTAATTAATATGTGCAAGTGCTGATTGTGGTGATGAATGCACAACTATATGACGTTACTGTGAACAATTGATTGTGCCCTGTGGATGATTGTATGGTATGTGAATATATCTCTATAAAATTGCAGGAAAAAATATCAACAGGGATAAAAGTGCTGGAGAAAACATGGAGAGAGGGATGTACCTATTTATGTTGGTGGGGGAGTAGAATGGTGTAGCCTATCCGGAGGACAGGGTGGTGGTTCCACAAGAAGCTAAGTATGTGGTTACATAAGGTCCTGCAACCTCATTATGGGGTATATACTTGGAAGATCTGAGAGCAGGGACACGAACGGACATTTGCACAATGATGTTTATGGAGGTAGTATTCATGATTTGCAAAGGGTGGAGGTGGCCTAAGGGTACATTGACTGATGAACAGAATAGTGCACTGTGGTGTATGCATACAATGGAATATTGAGCAACTGCGAGAAGGAGTGAAGTTGTGAGACACTCAACGAGATGAATGGATTGTGTGGACAGCATATGGAGTGAAGTACGCCAGAAATGAAAAGACAAACATTATAATGCCTCACCAATACAGACTAACTACAGTTTGTAAACCCTGAGAATTGAATCTTAGAGCACAGCTTATCAGAGGAATGCTTATTTTAATGGTCCCTGGGTTGTAAGTTCTGACAGCAGTCACATCTATTCCTGAGTTGTAATGGCTGTCTCCAAATTCTGAGATGCTGAGCTCTTTGTGTATAACCTGTTCGGTCTCTGGAACTTTGGCTATCTGTGTGACACCTGAAACTCAGAGCTAGAGTTCAGCAGCTATGAATGTCAGTATTATCGCATACAGCAACTAATTAAAAAGCTGAAAAAGAGTCCAGACTTCATTTAGAGATATGAATGAAGCCGTGGTTAGGACTGAGGCAAATCAGGCCAAAGGGCAAAGGACGATATTGACTGTGTTTTAAAACTCCAACTTCTGTGTGAGACCAAGGAAAGAGATATTTATTTGGTGCAGAATATACATTTTCCGCAACACACTAAATAATTTAACTTGTACAATCAGTTTATTCAAACACCATAATTACATGGAACTTTGAATAAGAAATGAGATCTGGTAGGTTTGTACAGGTTAGTGTGAAATACCGATACATTCCAAAGTAATCTGAGCAGAGAATTAAAATATATTTGCAGGGACTCCCTGAGGAAATGGGGAAAAATGTGGAAATGTTGGACTTCCCCACTTGGCTTATTACTGATAACTGGGTTATTACTGATAACATTGAGAACTAACAATTTAGGAGGCCGAGCCCTTGATCTTGGGGCTTGCCCTTATGAAGCTTGTACTGCAAAGGAGAGGCTAAGTCTACTTGTGGTTGTGCCTAAGAGTCTTTCCCAGAAAACCTCTTTGTTGCTCAGATGTGGCCCTCTATGCCAACTCTGCAGTTGAACTCACCACTCTCCCCAGTACATGGGACATGACTGCCAGGGGTAGAAATCTCCCTGACAATGTGGGACATGAATCCCAAGGATCATGGGATTGAGAACATTTTCTTGAACAAAAGGGGGAAGCGAAATGAAACAAAATAAAGTTTCAGTGGCTGAGAGATCTCAAATGGATCGAGAAGTCACTCTGGAGGGCATTCTTACACACTATCTAGATATCCCTTTTCAGTTTTTAGTGTATTGGAATAGCTAGAAGGAAACACCTGAAACTGTCAAACTGTAACCCAGTAGCCTTGATTCTTGAAGATGATTGCATAACTATGTAGCTTACGTGGTGTGACGGTGTGACTGTGAAAACCTTGTGACTCACGCTCCCTTTATCCAGTGTATGGATGGATGAGTAGAAAAATGGGGACAAAAACTAAATGAAAAATAGGGTTGGATGGTGGAGATGGAATGATTTGGCATAGTACTGTATGATGGTAACACAATATTGTAAGTGCACTGAACAAAGCTGTCTGTGAGTAAAGCTGAAAGAAGGGGGGCTAGGGGGATGTATGACATCAGAAGTCATACTTTTATTTTTATTATTTTTTTACTTTTATTTTTTATTCTTATTTTCATTCTTTTTGGAGTAATGAAAACGATTGTGGTGATGAATGCACAACTATATGATGGTACTGTGAACAGTGGATTGTATGCCATGGATGATTGTATGGTACATGAATACATCTCAATAAAACTGAGTAAAAATAGTGATGATGCATCATTAACCTTTAGGGAAAGGCAAATCAACACCACAGTGAGAGACCATCTCATACCCACTGGATGGCTACTATTAAACAGAAAATAATAAGAGTTGGAGAGGTTGTGGGGAAATAGGAACCTTTGTCTGTTGTGGGTGGGAATGTAAAATGGTGCAACCATTGTGGAAAAGAGTTTGATGGCTCCTCAGAAAGTTAAGTATAGAATTCCCATATAGTCCAGCAATCCCAATTCTGGGTATATACCCAAAAGGACTGAAACCAGCGACTCGAACAGATCTTTGCATACTGATCTTCCTGGAGCCTTAATTCACAATCGCCAAAAGATGGAGACAACCCAAGTGTCCATCAGCAGAGGCACAGATAAACAAAATGTGGTCTATCCATACAATGGAATATTAGTCAGCCATAAACAGGAGAGAAGTTCTGGTGCATGTGGCAATATGCACGAACCTTGAAGACATCACATTGAGTGAAAGAAGCTAGACATAAAAGGACAAACATTATATGAGCTCACTTAGATGAAAGAATAAGAATTTGCAAATTCACGGAGCCAGAAACGAGAATAGAGGTTACTAGGGGCTGGAGTAGAAGGGGGGGATGGGGACTTATTGCTGAATTGATACAGAGCTTCCATTCGAGGTGATGGAAAACTTTTGGTAATGGATGGTGGTAACAGCAGCACAACACTGTGAATGTAATTACCAATAAATTGTACTTTTGAGTGTGGTAGAATGGGAAGCATTATGTTGTATATATGTCACCAGAATAGAAATTTTTAAAAACCATAGAACTGTACAACCATGAACCCTGAGATAAACTATGGACTAAATTAATAGTATAATAATAATATTGTTTCATCAGCTGTAGCAAAGGTACCACCCTAATGCAAGGTGTTAATAAGAATGAAAACTGTGGGAGTTGGGGGGTATATGGGAGCTCTGTACTTCCTGCCTGATTTTTCTGTAGACCTATAACTTCTCTAACTAAAAAAAAAAGTTTAAGTGACGATGGTTGCACAACCTTGCGAACATACTAAAAACCCACTGAATTACATATTTTGAAAGGGTGAATTTTATGGAATGTAAATTGCATCTCAATTTTAAAAGAAAGAAAAAAGAAGCAAGGCAAGTGCCTGACTGCCAACCATCCCCACCTCGCCCTGCCCTGCTGTCCCTCCTGCCCAGCGTGGTCCTCAGAATTTCTCCTCCTCTAAGACTGAACTTTTCTGCCAGCAGCAGCCCTTCCCTAATTCTCTCTCTTAGTCACCGTCTCTCCTGTTCGGCCTTGCCCAAGGCTCACCCTCATACCTGGAGGTCTCCGGGTGGTGGTGAAGGGGGTGGTCTTGACACTGGTAGCAGGTGGAGTAATTGCCCAGGCGGCCGGCCCGGCGGGCTGCAGGGTGGGGCTGCGGGTGGTCGTCAGAGGAGTGGGGCGCTTTGCAGTGCTGATGGTGGGCTCGGTGGGGCGGACAGTGGGCTTCGTGGTGGGGACAATGGGATTCTCAGTGTGGATGGTGGGTTTTGTTGTGGGGATGGTGAGCTTCTCAGTGGGGACAGGGGGCTTCACTGTGGGTATGGTGGGCTCCTCCATGGGGACAGTGGGTCTCATTGTGGGGACAGTGGGCTCTGTGGGGGGGACGGTGGGCTTCTCAGTGGGGACGGTGGGCTGCTCCGCGGGGATGGTGGGCTCCTCCGTGGAGATGGTGGGCTTTGTTGTTGGGATGGTGGGTTCCTCTGTGGGGACAGTGGGCTTCTCAGTGGGGACGGTGGGCTCCTCCATGGGGATGGTGGGCTTTGTTGTGGGGATGGTGGGCTCCTCTGTGGGGACAGTGGGCTCCTTTGTGGGGATGGTGGGCTTTGTTGTGGGGATGGTGGGCTCCTCTGTGGGGACAGTGGGCTCCTCCGTGGGGACGGTGGGCTTTGTTGTGGGGACAGTGGGCTCCTCCGTGGAGATGGTGGGCTTTGTTGTGGGGATGGTGGGCTCCTCTGTGGGGATGGTGGGCTCCTCCGTGGGGATGGTGGGCTTTGTTGTGGGGACGGTGGGCTCCTCTGTGGGGACAGTGGGCTCCTCCGTGGGGATGGTGGGCTTTGTTGTGGGGATGGTGGGCTCCTCCGTGGAGATGGTGGGCTCCTCTGTGGGGACAGTGGGCTCCTCAGGGGGGAAGGTGGGTATCGTTGTGGGGATGATGAACTTCTCAGTGGGGACAGGGGGCTTCATTGTGGGGACAGTGGGCTTCTCTGGGGGGACAGTGAGCTTCTCAGTGACAGGAAGCACTGTGGGCACTGGTTCTGCAAGAAAATAAAGTAAAAGCCCTAGAGTTTATTCACAATCATACCACCACCCTCTTCAGTTGCATGTAATTGGAGCAGGTAGACCCAAAGGCCTAATTTACTCACACCTCTCTACCCAATCCCTCATCTCCTCTCACTCAACAAATCCTTAATTTGCTCCTAAGAAATGCCAGATATTGTGCCAAGCTCCAGAAAACCATAGGGCATGGATCCTGCCTTCAGGATCACTGAAGGGATGGGCGTGGGGGGCTGGGGGGCTGGCAGAATATAGAAAGACAAAGTCAGACAAGAAAGCAGAGCCAGCAGTGGAAACATCAGGCACGAGAAAGGATCACATCAAACAGTTCACACGGAGGCACCCAAGACACGGTCATCCCGGCACACAGTTCCCTCCTGGGTCCCTGGGTTTTGCTACCTGGGCAGGTCCCAGGACGGATGGAAATGAAGCCCACGGCAACGTCAAATGTGGTGCTGGAGCCTGTGATGGCCCCAAGCGTCAGCTGAAGAAAACAGGGGAGAGAGAAATGAAAACGAACCCCCGGCAGCTCAGCTACTCTGCCGGGCATGGAGTCCGTCCTCTGCCAAAACGACAGCTTGCTCTGGCCTCAAGAGTCCAGCCGTGCCCCCTGCACTTTTCAGGAACCAGATCTCCTTCCCTTCAACACTCAGTTCTCCTCCTTCCTGCTCCCTTTCCAGCTCTCCGTCTTCTCAGCCCTCCTTGTCCCCCAGGATGCCGGACACCATGCCCCCTTCCCCTGCCCCCCGCAGACACCTGCAGGACGCACGCTCGCCACCTCACCTGCATGGGCTGCTGATGTCCTGCGGGGATGGGGACAGAGGCGTGCAGCCAGCCAGAGCCCTGAGAGCCAACGCAGCTCCAGAGAGAGTTGGAGGCCGCCCCTCCAGGGCTGCCCAGCAGGAGCTGGAGTGTCGGGCCCTCACCAACGCCAAACATGTGGTAAGAGAGCTCCACGCAGAGTGCCTCGGTGGCGCAGAACGGCCAGCTCACCAGCCTAACGGACTTCCCAGACTGGGAAGACGGATCAGCCTCCAGGTGAATGTAGTGATGCTCTGGAGAAAAGGAAGGAGCAGGCAAGGGTGAGAAACCTCAAGCGGTCACGACTATAACTGCTTGAGCAGCTCCATGATTTCCAAATGGGGGTCTGAGGCATCCAAACTCCCACATTCCAGCTTTTTTTCCTTCTTTTCCCACTGTTCATTTTGGACTTCGAATTGAAGAAGGCAGGATCACAGAGAAAGGAAGAACCGAACCAAGAAACCAGTTTCCTCTGCCAGCTGCACTAGTAAATATCCTGACTGAAGATAAGATAATGGGTTTGGAAGCCCAGGGCTCATTGGAGGGAGATGCCTGGATTTTTCTGGGAGTGTCAGGGGTCTCACAGCCGTGAGAATCCTCTGTCAGTCACCTCCACAGCTGCTGACCGAGCCTCCCCACCTATGAAATCCTCACAACCTTTCCTCCATCCCGCCCTAGAGCTGGAAGCAGATTCAGTGATCCGTGGGCTTGAAGGGCCCTCAAAGTCCTCACCTCCTTTATGGGGTGCTTGGGCAGAGATACTTCTATTTCCCCGGGTCCAGCGGCCACCATCACCTGACACCTGGATCCAGTCGCAGAAGGGGCGGGCATCATCCTCAAAGTCACACTGAGGAAAGGTCTCTAGGGACCAAAACGGGAGCTGTGAGACATTTCCACCGCGCTCTCCATGCCCCCCACCCCCGAATCAGGGAGCTCTGGGTCTCCAGGGAGAAGGCCCTGCTCTCACCTCCACAGGGAGTGATGCCGATGGCATCCACCGCCACAGCTGGCTCCGGGGTCACTCCAAACATGCCCACCACCATGAACTAGAGCGACAGGGACAGTGGGCCGGGAGTGAGCACAAGGCCCCAAGCCCCAAGTCTCCCATCTTCTCCACTTGGAGACACCCCACACACTCCCACGCACCCTTCCCCACCCCTACCTCCCCCCCACCACCACCACCCCCACCCCTGCTTCCAGGGCCCACCAGACCCTCCATGCATTTCAACATTGGGTGGGGGGTGTCTCCCATGTGCAAAGAAACCTGAGCCCTGGCCCCGCTTTACCTGAATCTGCCCCTGGCCTGTAAATTTGACAGAAACAGGCTGCCAGCCTGGTCCAGGTTTTCCTGAGAAGAGAGCCTGTCTCCGGATGCTGCCTGAAAGGAAAGAACCGGAGAGACAAGCGGCAGTAAGGCCACTGGGAAATGACGTTAAACCTCTACTCGGAGGGATGGGTAGCAGACGGAATCCTTGGGGTCCATTCTCCCAAATGCAAATGCACCTTTATTTTTCCAAGCTCCCTGATCTCACTCTGTGGAATAAACTCTCACCCATCCCCTGGACCCCGAGGGATGGCCTCACATTGCACTCCCCGCTCTCTACCTTGGGAGATGAGCCCCAGAAGGTCAGTGTCACCCCGCGAACCCCCACCCCCCCCACCCCCACCCCGCCCCCCGCGCTAACCCAGGGCTTTGGCGAAGACGAGGAGGCCTGCGCCGGGAGCCCGGGCCCGGAGGGTGTAGTGGAAGGTGAGGCTCAGACAGCCGGGCGACTGGCTCACGGGGCTCAGGAGGGTGACCTGCTGCCCCGGTCGGGCATCCTTGGGGTCCAGGAGCAGGTAGGAGCCCTCTGGGGAGGAAGACAGAGACCGGTGAGGAGGGGGGCTGGCGTCGGGGGAGCGTGGCAGCAGGGCTGAGGGGCCTCAGGGGGCACCTGGCCCCGGGGAGCCCCAACAGCGGCCTGGAGCCAGCCACCCACAGGGCACCCGCGGCCGCGCTCCGTCCGCAAGTGCGAGGCCCGCCACGGGGAGGGCGCAGAGGCCGCCCTGGGGAACCTGGTGGGGGGGGGGGGGTCCTTTCGGAAGCAGCGGCTAGAAGACCTTTGTCCTTAGGGCTCTGCCTCCTTGGATCCCCTAGAGTCAGCCCCTCTTCCTTTTCTTGACCCACGGGAGAAAGTCGATTCCCACCCTCGCATGAGGGAGGGCGCGTGGGGTGCCCAAGGGCTGGCTCCCTCGCAGGCCCCTCGCCGCCAGCGCAGGCAGCCAATCAGCATGGACCTCGCTCCGTGACGTAAATGGTAGCCCGGGAGAAAAATTGGAGCGGCCGCGCGCTCGTAGGGAGCGGGCGCGCGCACGTGCCCGGCGGCCTCTTGGTCCCGCCAGGCGCGCGAGCCGTGGGGCGGGGAGGCAGCGAGGGGGCGGCAGGGGAGGGAAAGAACAGAAAAGAGGGTAAGCAAGTGGGGAGGAGGAGGCGAGGGAAAAGAAAAGAAGTGGTAAAATGATGACGGAGAAATGCGGACATGGAGAAAACGTAGGGGGAAGAAAGGAAGGGAAAGATGAAAAATATAAGGAAGTGAGCAGGTGAAAGGGGAGGAGGAGGCAGGAAAATATTTTAAACAAGGCGACATTTACTGAAGCTGCTGGGCGTGGGACGCGGTGCCCGGTGCTGTGTGGTGCAGAGATGGGCTGGCCCGCCCTACCAGCCAGCGACCCAGAGTGAGGGTCCCAAAGCCTTTCAAGAAAGCAAACCTCAGAGGAAGGAGAGCACGGAGTGGGGTGGACAGAAAGGGCCCACGGAGCTGCGTGAGGGACAGGTAGAGGAGAGGAGAAACAAAACTGTGGAACTAAGGTGGAAGGAAGGTAAAGGATTGAAAATGGAGAGTGTGGGAACCCCGGGCCCAGGGCGTTCCCCAAGGGCCTTGCAGACTGCACACAGTAGCTTGTGTGGCCTAGGTCAGTTAAGGTTTGACCTACTCTCCTTGTAAAAATCAGGTGCTAAATGTAATCTAGACCCAAAACTACCTCCTCTCCGAGACTCTCTGAGATACTGTTATCTACAAGATAATCTATAATCCTCCCCTCTCCCTGTTGATTACAGTCAACCTCTCCCTATGTTGCAAGCTGGCCTTATGCTGTCATACCCACTGGAATATCACGCCCTTATAACCAGCTAATACAGCCCCCCAAAGTGCGGAGTGTCTTCATGTTGAGCTCTGAACCCACCGCCATTCAGAGAAGCTCCTGATTTCAGGGAAACGGGACTCGACTTCCCACCCTGTAGGTAACCCATAATAAAAGCTCATGTCTCAGAACGTGTCTGGGGCTTTCTTTAGTCCTTTGGCTACAAAAATCCTCTTTGGCCATGACAGTGAAGTACAAAGGAAGAAAGAAGAAAGAAGAGGTATGAATTAGGAAAGGAGCCTGATCCTGAATGTTCGACCCGCAAAGTCTGTCATGGCCTATACCCAGCGAAAGTTGGAAATGGGTGTGGGACAGAGAAGATTGGGAGAGGAAATGGGGAGAGAAAATGGGAACCTGAAGAGAAGGAAGGAGGGAGGGAGGGGTCAAAAATAGAAAGAAAAAGAAAAACCCTGATAAGGATGCAGGGCAGAGGTGGAAAGGAAGCCAGAGATAAAGGTGGATGGACTGGACAAGAAAGAGAATCACCTGGAATACTGCAAAAGCCTCCGAAATATCCTCCCTCCTTCTACCCTTGCCTGTTCCCTTCGGTGGCTTCTCAACACAAAAACCAGGTGATGTTTTTAAATATAAATCATATCAAGTCGCTTTTCTGTGCAAAATCCCACAAAGGCTCCCCATTCACATAGGGTAAAAGCCCACTGGTGGCTTCGAGGCCCCTCCTGATCTGCCCCTCCTCTGACCCCTCTGAGCTCCCCTCCATCCCTCTCCCCGTCTCTGGCTCCATCCCAGCCACATTGGCCCCCTGCTGCTCCTCCAGCCGCCCAGGCCTGTGCTGCCTCAGGGCCTTTGCATGGGATGCTCTTACCCCAGATGTTTCCATGCCTCACTCCCTCGCCTCCTTCAAGCTGTGGCTCACATGTGAGCTGAATGAGACCTTCTCTGACCACACTATTTAAAACTTGCAACCCGTCCCACGCCTGTATTCCCAATCCCCTTGGCTTGTTCAACTTTTAATTTTTCAATAGTTCTGCTCACCTTATAATGATATAATTTCCTTATTTGTTGTTTTAGTAACTGTCTCCCCTTGCCCCCCACTGCTCCTTGTCTGCTTTGTACCCTGATGCATTTCAAGTGCCACATAGTATTTGCTGAATGAATGAATGAATGAATGAATGAAAAAAAGGAAAGAAGTGAGGGTCAGGCTGTGATGGATTTTCCAGGTGGAAGTAGTAGAGTGATAGAGATGGAAGCTGGGTGCGTGCTTGGATTTTACTTCCTGCCACGAAACTGGAACTAATGGAGGTTTGAAGTTGCTGGGGTCCGCTGCAGACTGTCCCGAGTGCAGGTTATTGTGGTGTCGTAAAGCAAACATTGGAAACTCCCGAGGAGGTCGCTGGAAATCAAAGGATGCAGCGTCTGCCCGTTACTCACTACCAGACGTGGAGAAGTCGTCGTCAGGCCCCACTTGCGACTGCCCCGATGACCCTGTCTTCTGGATCCACTTGGCCCCTGTGGCAGTTGGGACCCAGCTCCAGCCACAGAAGTCATTTAGAACATCAAAACTGCAGGTTTGCATCATGCAGACTGAAGGCAAAGAAAGGAAGGGAGGGTTTAGCTTGTTCTCAGAGAAGGCAACTCAGAAAAGTATGCTTCAATGTGGAGTCAGATTTCTGAGTTCAAATCTGGATCATGTCATGAGCTGTGGGGGGTTTTCAAGCCAAATACAGCTCCCTTGCCTACTGGTTGCATTCTGGGTGCAGATAGATGACGCAGGCTGCCTAGGCCTCGGTTTTCTCGTCTATAAACTGGAGATAGCAGTGCACACCTCGTCAAGCTGTCACGAGGTGAAAATCAGATCATGTATGTGGGGCATCCAGCTCTGCGCTTGTGTTCAGCAAGTGTAGTTCCTTTCACTCAGCTTCTGGGATTTTCCTTCCTTTGAATGTCCTCCCCTTGAATCTCTCACTTCAGTTAGAAGGCTAATTATTGATGGATCTGGGGTAACAGCTGGGTTGACCAAATGCCTGTTTGCCCAGGACTGAGGATTTTTGATGGTGCAGGACTTTCAGTGCTAACTTTTCAGAGCAGATCAGGATGACTGGTCCTTCTAGAACAGGCATCACCCCAACTCTCCATTAAAAGAGAACCTCTCTTTAGGTGTGACTGCTTCAGGAGTCAAAGGCGTGGGGGTGTGGAGGTAGAGGGGAGCAGGTAGCCCCAACCCAGGGAGAAGCTGGGGTTTTGGTCCCTGAGCTGCTTCCACACCATCCCCACCCCCCAATGGATGTGCAGGGGCAGAGAGAAAGAGGGATGTGGAAGGAGGGGTGACAGAGGGGGCTCACCCTGATCGCAGGAGCCCCGACGGACAGAGATGGCATCCAGAGAGATGTCCAGATATGCCATGCTGCCCCGCACTGCCTCGAAAATCAGCTGCCGCAGGAAGGAAAAGGGACCCCATCCCCGTGAGCCTCTTGGCCAGGCCTCCTGCCCTTTTGCAGAACTCTGGCTCCCAGTTTCTTTCCTGAATTCAGATGGCATGCCACCCCACACACCCCCTTCCAGCTCCCCCTCCTGGCTGCAGCACCCCTCAGCCCCCTCCTCCCCACATCTGAGATCCCAGGCTGTGCCCTCGGCCTCACCCTGCTGGGGCTGGCAATGCCTGCAGGCACGGTGACGGTGGTGGGCATCCAGGAGGCACTGTGTGTGTTCATCTGCTGCCAGAGCAGTTGGCGGCGGCTGCCCCCCGCAATGTGGAGCAGCAGCAGCTTGAGCCGGGCACCCCACGACCGGCCAAACATGTGGTAGGCGAAGTGGACGCAGAGCGGGCCGGAGTCCAGGAGGGTGGGGCTGCTCAGGCTGACCACCCCGCTGCTGTGGATGGCGGGCGCGTCCACGTGCAGGTAGGAGCCCTCTGGGCGAAGCAAGGCCCGGGATGGTCAGGCCCAGGGCCGCCCCCTCCAGCCCCCGAACCACAGCCCAGCTGCCTCCCTGCACCCAAGAGTCCCCACAGGCCCTCACCTCCGTTGGGGTACCCGCCCTGCGGCCTGGTGATGTCATCGGGGGTGGACCCCTTGGTTCGAGTCCAGTTCCCGTCATCTCCAGAGCCCTGGGTCCAGCCACAAAGGGGGTTGTAGTCATCCTCAAAATCACACTGGGTGAGCACGGCTGGGAGGAAAGGGGCGCTGTAAGGTGCAGGAGAAGGGAGGGACAGAGCCAGAGGGGAGGGTTTGGGGTCGGCAGGATTGCCAGTGGGGTCCCTGGAACTTGGGGTCCAAAGCAGAGATTTGGGAGAGTGAATCAGAGAAATAAGTCATCTCTTTGGAGGAATTCAGGGCTGGGTGCGAGGGGTGGGGTGGGGGGAGCAGAATGATAGGTCAGGGGTCACAAACTGGGGCTCTGAGGGGCTGAATTCAGCCGGGCAGGCAGATTCTGTCTGGGTGGTAGTGACATTTTTCTGTTTTGTTTTTTTTTTCATTTGAATGTGAACCTTCACATTCACATCCCAGGGCTGCCGTGGGCACAGGTATTATAACACGGTTAAGTCCGGGCTCTGGGGAGGAAGAGAAGGACTGAGCAGGCCTGCCTCTGACTCACAGCTGTCCCTGGCTCTGCGAACCAGTGGCTTCCAATCTGGAGACTTCTCTTTCCTTAGAGGAAAAGAAAAGGTTAATACTTGCCGCGATGGAGAATGAAAAGGCTCTAAGGTCGTGAGCTTTCTGAGTGGTAACCTGTGAAAGGTTTTCTTCTTTTTGTGTATCTCTATTTATCAATGTTCATGCAGTGAACCTCTACTACATCTTCTTCATGTGTGTCCAAAAGTTCACCCAACAGCCTCCTCCCCTTAAATTCTTACCTAGCTCCTAAAAAGTGACTCTCTGCCCACTCTGGACCCAAACCTCAGGAGCTGTTGTGTCCCCCAAAAGAGGACCCTGTTCCAGGTCTCTGGGAATTATCATGTGGAGCCTGAGAGGTTTATACTCTGGGTGTTTCCTTCCCTCGGGTTGAGGTCTGTTTTGAGTAATAGCCCAAAATTCCCCATACAGGAGGGACAGGATCGGTTCCGCCTCACCACATGGGAGCTGAGGGTGGTATTTCCTTGCTACGTGCAACTGGGCTCATAAATGAGCAAAAAAAAGGAGCCAGCCCCTCGTCGTCTCCCCTCACCCCTCAGATCCCACAGAGAAGCCGGCTGCCCCCCCCCCCCAGTGGCATGGGCCATGGAGAGCAGCCCCTTGGTTTTCTTTGTTCAAGTTCCACTTGTTCAAATTTCCCCAAACAAGCTCCAGGACCCCACACGATCCCTCGTTCCCTGCCGCCTCCTCCTTGCGGTCTCTCTTATCTGCTGGGTCTACCACGGGCTTGATCTGTTTTCTGAGGGCCCGACCTCCCTGTGTCCCCAGCTCTGCCCCCGCTGCCTTTCCCCTCTCGTTTCAACTGTGTCCTGTGTCTCCCACCTGGAACCCAGGCCTCAAATGCAGGCTCTGGGGCCACGGGCCTGGCCCCATCCCCATTTCATCACACCCCTACCTGTCCTCTCCAAGGCTCTGCCTTTCATCCTTAGCCTGCTGGCCTCCTCCAGCGTTGCCCCTCGCTCTTCCTCGGAGCCCCCCTAACCGTAGTCTGCCCCTGGTGTCCCCTCCCGCTGAGCCCAGCTTACCGGACAGGGGCAGGGGCATGGCCCTGGCCCCAGGCAGCCCCCACCAGCAGCACCAGAGTCCACACTGGAGGAGCCATGAGTGGCAGAGTGAGGGCCCGGGCACGTCTATGCACCCCTGACTCCCCTCGCTCAGCAGCCCTCCGAGGACGCCGTGAAAGATGGGCAACCAGAAAGAACAAGCTTGGGGAAGCCAAATCTATGATCGGTGAAATTTAAAATCTGATGGAAGAGTTGGAAATTGCAATCAAAACAAAGAGAGAGAGAGAAAGGTAGGGGGCTTGGAGGCTTAGTCTAGGAAGTCTAACATCCTACAAAAAAGAGAAAATAGAGGAAAGAAAATTATTTTTTAAAAATATATGCAGGAAGATTTCCCAGAACCGAAATATATGAACCTCTTGATTAAAAGGTGCCTGCTACAGTGGATGCAAGGACACCTAAGGGAGCTGTGTCAATGACTTCAGGATATCGAGGGTAAAGAGAAGATCCTAAACACTTTCTGAAAGAAAGAAACAGGGCACGTACTAGGGATCAGGAATCCGCATGGCACTGGGCTTTTCAATGGCAACCATGGATTCCAAAGGCAATGGAACTTTGCAGAATTCCAAGGAAAAATCATTTTGAAGCTAAAATTCTATAGCTGGCAACAGTGGCAAAGGCTACTGGGAAGTCAAGTGAAGTGAGGACTGGAAACGTCCATTGGCAAAGAATTCAGAGACATACCACCAAGGAAGAAATACAAGCTGCCAATACACATTTGAAAAGATGTCTGTGTCTCTAGTAAAAAGGGAAATGCTAATCAAAATGATAACTGTCATAGTGATGAAAACTGTGAGCGATAGACAGCACTGAGTTTGGCTGGGACACGGTAAACACACTGGAGGATGTTGATGATAAGACTGAAAACTCTTGGAAGGCGATTTGACAGTGACTTATTAAACTTTCAAGTGAGTGTATCTTTTGACCCAGCGTTCCCCTTCTAAAAAATCTTCCCGCAGATATACATGTGCCTTTGCACAACAATATTTATATACCTTAAGGATGTTCATTGCAGCACTGTTTACAGTAGGGAAAACAAAACATCGAGATTGCCCACGTGTTTACCTATAGATATGTGGTCAGATCATATTAAGAAATATTATTCACATTAAAGAATATTATATGGTTATTAAAAAGGGTGGTGGTAGATCTGTACATCCTGAGGGTGGAAAGAACACACCTAGACATTATTAAATGAAAGCAGCAAGTCACAGAAAAAAATAATTATAATATGATGCCATTTATGTAAAATCCCAAAACAAAGGTCTGAGTTTGTGAACACATATTTAGGCAGAGGTGTGGGAAAGGGACTGTGGTTACCTCTGGGAAGGGGCCAGCGGGGATTTTGCTGTGTCCTACTGTTCTAGTTTGCTAATGCCGCCAGAATGCAAAACAGCAGAGACGGATTGGCTTTTATAAAAGGGGGTTTATTTGGCCACACAGTTACAGTCTTAAGGCCATAAAGTGTCCAAGGTAACACATCAGGAATCGGGTACCTTCACTGGAGGATGGCCAATGGCGTCCAGAAAACCTCTGTTAGCTGGGAAGGCACGTGGCTGGTGTCTGCTCCAAAGTTCTGGTTTCAAAATGGCTTTCTCCCAGGATGATCCTCTCTAGCAAGCTTGCTCCTCTTCAAAACATCACTCACAGCTGCACTGAGTTCTGTCTCCCTGAGTCAGCACATTTATATGGCTCCACTGATCAAGTCCCACCCTGAATGGGCGGGGCCATGCCTCCATGGGAACATCTCATCAGAGTCATCACCCACAGCTGGGTGGGGCGCATTCCAAGCAAATCTAATCAGCACCAAAACGTCTGCCCCACAAGACTACATCAAAGATAATGGCGTTTGGGAGACACAATACATTCAAACTGGCACATTCCACCCCCTGGACCCCAAAATGACATTATCTTTCCGAATACAAAATACATTCATTCTATCACAATATCACAAAAACTTAAATCATTTCAGTAACAAAAGTTAAGTACAAGATCCTATCAAAATCAATTACAGGTATGGTGGGTCCTAAGGCATAATTCTCCTTTAGCTTTGGATCTGTGGACTTAGAACAAGTTATATGCTTCCAATATACAAAGGAGAGACATTCATAGGATAAACATTCCCATTGCCATAAGGAGAAAAGGTAAGGAAAACAGGGTTAACAGGACCAAAACAGTTCCTAAAACCTGCAGGACAAACTCCATTAGATTTCAAAGTCTGAGAGTCATTTACAGAACAACGTTGCATCCTTGGGGCTTGAGAGAGTGGGAGTCTAACCCTTCCTAAGGGCCTTTGTGGCAGCCCTTTCCTCTCCAAACACTTGGGTGAGTGCTCCAACATATCTACACACTGGGGAGACCACCTCCTCGGCCCCACCCTCCTCAAACATCGGGGCATCACCCGGACTCCCATCTCCAGGGCACATGCTCAACCCCTTCAGAACAGTGGGGTGGCAGCCAGGCTCTCCCCAATTCCCTGGGAATGTGCTCCACCCTCTCTGGGGCTTGGGCTGGCAACACATTTCCTGAGCATCGAGGTGGAAAGCCCACCCTCGACCTCCAGGGCAAATTCACCCTTTCCATGTGTGTGGGCCACTCTGCTCTCCTAGCCCAAGAACTCTTGACTCCAGACCTCAACTTCCATGGCTCTGTCTTTGAAGAAATTTTTCCTTCAGTTTGTTCCTTGTCTGTCTTCTCCAGTCCAGACTGGCAATGGCTCTGTCTGTAAAGATCTTGCAAAAATTCTGTTGGCTTCACATGAAGCATGCAGGGGTCAAAGCCATCAGACAATAGGACTTTCCACAAATCCTTTCTGGAGAATTCCATCTCCATTCTTGGCTTGTACTGAAATGGCGGCTGGGTTCCATGTTTGGTTACATCCTCACATTGGGCTGTAGCTTCTGGGATTCCACCCCCTGGAAGCTCGTAATTTTCCAAGCCATCAGCTTCTGGTTTCTTTGATTCCAAGAGTTCAGTTCTAAGTTTATCTCTCTCCGCTCGCATTTTACTATAAGCTGCAAGAAGAAGCCAGGGTACATCCTCCACATGTAGTCTGGAGATCTCCTCAGCTAAGTATTCCAGGTTGTCGCTTTCAAATTCTTCCTTCCATCTGACACCAGGACTCAATTTTGCCAAATTCTCTGCCATTTTGAAACAAGGACCACCTTTCTTCCAGTTCTCAACAACACAGTCATCATTTCTGTTCAAGACCTCGTCAGAAGTATCTTTAGAGTCCATATTTCCACAAACAGTTTCTTCAAAGCAGTTTAGGCTTTTTGTATCAAGCTCCTCACAATTCTTCCAGAATCTTCCCTTTATCCATTTAAAAAGCCACTCCAACATGTTTGGTATTTGCAAACACAGCAGCATCAGCACCCCACTTCTCTGGTACCAAAATCTGTTCTAGTTTGCTAATGCCGCCAGAATGCAAAACACCAGAAATGGATTGGCTTTTATAAAAAGGGGGTTTATGTGGCCACACAGTTACAGTCTTAAGGCCATAAGGTGTCCAAGGTAACACATCAGTAATCGGGTACCTTCACTGGAGGATGGTTAATGGCGTCCAGAAAACCAGAAAACCTCTGTTAGCTGGGAAGGCACGTGGCTGGTGTCTGCTCCAAAGTTCTGGTTTCAGAATGGCTTGCTCCTCTTCAAAACATCACTCACAGCTGCACTGAGTTCCTTCCCTTTGAGTCAGCTCATTTATATGGCTCCACTGATCAAGTCCCACGCTGAATGGGCAGGGCCATGTCTCCATGGGAATATCTCATCAGAGTCATCACCCACAGCTGGGTGGGGCGCATTCCAAGCAAATCTAATCAGCACCAAAATGTCTGCCCCACAAGACTCCATCAAAGATAATGGCATTTGGGGGACACAGTACATTCAGACTGGCACACCTACCTACCTAAGAATCCTGAGAATCTCACAGAGCCAGGATGTTTCAGCACATGCCTGGTGTGATCGATGTGGGACGTCATTAGAGACCCTGATGAGAGCCATTTGGGGGGCCTGGTGAGAGGAAAGCAGCCTGGAGGGTTGGAGGAAGGAGTGGGAGTTGAAGACGGGGACCCCCATGGGAGGTGGGGACACCTTTCGAGTTGCAGGAGAGGTACAAAAACTGGGGGCCAGGGAGGATTTTCTCAAGAGAAGAGAAATTTGAGCCTGTGTAAAGGCCTCTGGGAAGAGCTCACCAGTGAGAGAGATGGGAAAAGGGCTCCTGAGAAGGTGAGCAAGAAGAGTCTAGAACTCGGAGCAGAAGGGCGGGCCCGCTCTGCACTGGGAGAGGAGAGGGGACCCCCCCAGTTGCAGGCAGGCCGTGGTGCATTCTTCGTGGCTTCTGTTTCCCCTGCAGAGTAGGAGGCAAAGGGGGAAGGCTCTGTTGGAAGCGAGGCCCGGGGAGCACCCCAACAGGCGAGCCCCACCCCAATCCTGCTGGCGCTAAAGCCATCCCTCCCTCCTCTGCCCCACCCTACTCACCTTTATCTGCACTTTCCAATTGCTTCAAGTTTTCACCCCAAGTCGTCTTTCCTGTAGTGGACAGACAAGTGGACAGGCAACTACAACCCAGTTGGAAGGAAAACTTGACCTCCTGCTTAAGGAGGGGAAGGGAGGTGGTTAGGGAAACTTTTCTGCAGGAAGTGATGCCTGGTTTGCGTTTTAAAGGAAGCTTCGGGGAACTTGGCGCTTTTGGAGAACTACGAGAATAGTAACATGGCTGGTGTTGCATGTATGTATGTGTGTGTGTGTGTGTGCATGTGCATGGGTGCATGTAGATTCCAGACTGGGAGGAGACAGGTGCACCATTTTGTAAAACCTTGACACCCTAAGCTGTAAGGAGCCACCCAAAGTTTTTAAGGAATGGGGGTGATTTGATCCCACTCACATTTCCAAAAGGTTGCTCTGGCAGCTGTGTGAGTTATGGGGTTAAACCGGGGCTGGCCAAGAGGAGACCGCACAGCAGGTGAGAGATGGTGGTAGAGCTAAAGTCTAAAGTCGAAGTAGCCGGGATGGGGATGTGAGTGGATCTGGAAGCTTCCCAGTTCCTGCAGGCTAACCTGCAATCTCAGGTTATCTCCTGAGATCGCATCTCCTCTTCATTGCAGACATTCTGGTCTTCATTTCCCACATGTGAAAATGAAGAAATGAAGCAAACTGCTGAGCGTGAGGTCACGGTTCCAAAGCACATGCTTCTCCACGACACCTATGGCTCCCTTGCTGCGTGCTGCTGAGAGGCACAGCTCTGCAGAGGAGCAACTTGGGCTGTTGGGGACATCCAAATGGGCAGGGGGAGAGTTCCCACTCCAGCCAGAACAGCTCTGCCTTTAGCAGTTTCATAAATGGCGATGCTATGTAAGATCTTGCTGAAAGGGCAGTTTGGCTTCTTTAAACACCCATTGGCTCCCACGGCACACACAGGGCTGCATCTAGGCTGGAGGGGTGGGGTGGGACAGTGGGCAGGGATTTCTTGTATCCCACCCCACCCAGGTGTTCCTAAACTTTAGGTGTCCGTCACCTGAGCAGTCACCCACCCCCACTATCAAATCCAAGCCCAGGGTGCCTGGCTTTTGCCCCTGACAAGTGGCCCTTCTCCAGAGCTCTCAGGGGCAGTGACACAGTCCTGCCACCAGATATCCAGGAAAGAAGTAAAGCCCCCTTGCCAAGCTGGGGACCCCTTCTACCCAAACAAAGCTGGAGAGACCACCATGGAGTGCCCGCAGGGCCCAGGGCAGGGTCACACTGGGACAAGAGAAACTTTCGTCCCTGTTATGTCATAGCTGCAGGACATAAAGGATGCCCACCCCTCACTTTTATCTACCCAGATACCAGGTTAGCAGAGCAATCAACAGAGAGCACAGAGCCAGGAAATGGTTAACCCATTGCAGAAGGCAATCGATCTGCAGCCCCTTGTGGTTGGGCAACCAGTCCCTGAGGGCAGCTCTTGCTGACCTCCCTTTGGCGCCACAGGGCTGGAAAGTCACAGTTCCCAGTATGCACAGAGGTGGGGTGGGGGCAGCTGTATTCCCTTCCTAGGGCTGCTGGAGGCAATCACCACAAACTGGGCGGCTGGAAGGTGTGGACAGGGCCGTGGCTGGAGGCCTCTTGCTCCACGCGGCAGTGGCTGGCATTCCCCGGTGTTCCTTGGCTTGGAGCCACATGGCTCCAATTTCTGCTTCCACCTTCACATGGCTGTCGTCTTCCCTCCAGCTCTGTACCTCTGGGTGTCTTCTCCTTTTCTCATAAGGATACAAATCATACGGGATTTAGGGCCCATCTGAATCCAGTATGACCTCAAACTAACTTAGCTAATTATGTCTGCAAAGATCTTATATCCAAATTAGGTCACATCCTGAGGTTCCAGGTGGACATGGATTTTTTTTGGGGGGTGGGGGGGTAGTGCATTGTTCAACCCAGTACAGGAGCTCAAGGCAAGGCAGGAAGGGAAGCAGCTCTAGGCTGTGCCTTTTGGGGAATCAGGAACGGGTAAGATCCCAGGGTGGGGAGGGGTGGGGTTGTCCCTTTACAAGGCCAGCGGCTGCAGGAGTAGGTGTGAGAGACCCAGGATGTGGGGAACCCCTGGGAATCACCCCAGAGAACTGGAGGCCAGTCCTGGCTTCACTCTTCCTTGGACACTTTGCTCACCCTCTCTGGGCCTTAGTTTTCTCATCTGAAAGATGGAATCAGCACAGCCAAGGGTTTTTGTTGTTGATAACTGGAAATCCATACACGTGGGGTCACATGATTTTTTTCCAAGAATTCCTTTTTTAAAAATCAGGAAGAGAAGTTTATAGACATTTGGGCATGATTCACATACATAAGTTGGGAAACTATTGCTGTCTATTTTTCCTTTGCCAGTCGTCTTTCCTAGTGTCACAGGATGGAATTTTAGTGGAATTCGCCTTGAATGGCTTGAAATAATATAATTAACATTTGTTCCGGTTTGCTAACGCTGCCATTATGTAAAACACCACCTTTTCTAAAGGGGTTTTATTTGGCCAGAAATTTACAGTTCTACGGCCTTGCAAATGTCCAGACTAAGGCATCAACATGAGGATATCTTCACTGAAGAACGGCTGATGGTGTCTGGAACACCTCTATTAGCTGGGAAGGCACATGGCTGGCACCTGCTGATCTTTGCTCCTGGGTTCAGGTTTCAAAATGTCTTTCTCCAAAACATCTCTGGGTTTGTCTCTCTTAACTTCTCTCAGCTCCTGTGCATTCTTGCTTGTTCTCCCAGGGCATTTCTCTCTAAGCATCTGGAGGTCCTCTCTTAACTTCTCCAGAGCTAACACTGGGCTAGCATGTCCAAATGTCTCCAAGCATCTCTAAACACCAACATCTGTGTTGGCTCTTGAGCACTCTTAAATATTCCAGTGAACTAATCAAGCCCCACCCTGAATGGGCAGGGTCCACACCTCCACGGAAATAATTTAATCAGAGTTCTCACCCACAGTTGAGTGGATCACATCTCCATGGAAACATTCAATCAAAAGGTTCCACCCTAATCAAGATTAATAAGCCTGCCCCCAACAAGACTGCCCCAAAGAACCTGGCTAACTCAACTCCAGCAACCATCAGCCATGAAATTCCTGTGAGTTGGAGCCCAGCAGGTGCATTTGGGCGACCTGACTCTCAGGCCTGGGAAAGGATCTGGGCCAGGGATTCCCCAAGGCCCAGGGGCTGCTATTGTGGTAGAGACGTGGGGCTGGAAGGAGGCCGGGTCTGGGAGCTGGTGGGGAAGGGGAACTTCTGCCTAGCCGAGGAGGTTCGTAGGAGCCAGAAGCTGGGGGACAGAGTGGGAAAGCTGTCAGCAAGAGGTGGACAGGTCTAATGCTTGGCTGGCCACAGCTGCATCTTCCCACAGTCCATGGCCTCTACTCTCTCCTCAAACTGACATGCTGTGTGTCCTAGATCCCCAGCTGCTAAAACAAATGCTATACCTTGAGAGGACTTAACAACAGGAACTTAGAGGCAAGAAGGATTGCTTCCTCCAGGGTTGGTATTTTCTGGTCAGTCGGCAATCTTTGGGGTTCCTTGGCTTTTCTGTTACATGGCAGTGCACTTCTAGTTTCTGGCTGCTCCCCGTGGCTTCTCCTTTCCTTTACTTGTAAGGATGTCAGCCACATTGGATGAAGGCCCACCCTCATTCAGTTTGGGCACACCTTAACGAATACCGTCTTCGAAGGTCCTATTTACAAATGGTTCACACCCACAGGACCAGGGATTGGAACCTGAACATGCCTTTTGTGGGGGGCGTGATTCAACCCCCAACACTGTACTTCAGAGGAAGAAGGCCTCTGGACTCAGCCTGGCTTCTGCTCCTGGCCTTCCCTCTCCGTGTCTTACGTCCTGGACAAGTCCCATCATCTCTCTGGATCCCGGTTGCCTCACCTGCAAAATGGGGCTCCTCTAGCATCCCTGCTTTCTTTGCAGGATTAGGAGAGCAAATGAGAGAATGGGAGGGAAAGCACCTTGTGGAGCACGAAGCCATTCGTCAATGAGGCAACCCGCTGACTCGGGCCTGGGCTCGCTGGTTCCTGTTCCCATCAGGAAGCCAGAGGAGCTGTCCCAGTCACTCACCTCACAGAACTCGGTTTCCCCCTCTGACAAATGGGAGCGATACCTACTGTCCTCCTGCCTCGTGGAGGTGTTGTCAGAATCACAGATGATCATGAAGGTGCCCACGACTTAATGTGTCATCAATAATAATCATCATCGTAGTACGGAATAAGATTGCAGTCCCGGCCTGCCCTTGAAGAACCTGCCAAAATCTGGCAACACCCTTCCGGCATGACTGTGTCCCTTAGCTGGGACCCTCTGCCTCCATCTCGGAAGCTTCCAGATGCTGCCTCTCAGCAGCCAATCACATATCAAGCTGACTGGGTCTAAATTAATGTGCTGCCATCTTTCCACCCCCTGGGCCCTGCCTGCTGTCGGAGGGCATCAGTGAGATGCTGTGAGCGTCCATCTCAGTGGCCCAGCCTGAGTGTCCCTTCCTATTTCCTGGCAGTTGGGTAGAGGCTGGTCACCGTCGGCCCCCCATAGGGGCGGAATAAGTGAATTGTGTTCAGAATGTTTCTCATGGACTCCTCCACCACTCCTGGCCCAGGAGTGATCGTAGAGTTCATGTTCCACAGTGGCTATTTTTAAACTAGAGAGCAGGAAGAAATCTGAAGCGCTGTCAAGGAATAAGGTCAGTGGCCCTAAAACCTGGAGAAAAGAGCCAGGTATTTGACAGGTTTTAGGGCTGCTGACCTAAATATAGAACTGTGTTGATAAGTTTGTTTTAAGAGCTCAAAGGATTCTGTTCCTTGCAGGTTACTCCGACATTTCCCAATGGAGCCTGCAGGGGGCACTGCAGCCCAGGGGCTGGCTTAGCCCGGGCGGGGCCTCTCCTCAGGGGTCCTGCCCTGGACCACCCCCTCCCACCACTGCTTCCCCTCACCCCCCCCACACCACCCCCACCCCCCACACAGGCTGATTTCTCTAATTTTTGTGATGGAAGCAGAGAGACTGATCCTCAAAAATGGGACAGTGGTCAGGAATGGGGACCCGATTCTGTCTTGTGACATTTGTTGCCGTCTGTACAGGTCTCCCCCGGGTAGTGATTTCCAGCTGAAGGATTATTTCTGGGAAAGAATTCGAAGCCCATTGTCAGAGTGAAGGGTAAAGTTAGAAGTAGGAATCAAGAGTGAGGGTTCTCATAGAGACAGCTGGTTTTCAGGTAAGATCACAGGTTACCAGGGTGGGGGGAGGGGAGGGGGCTTTATTACTTAATGCATGCAGAGTTTCTGTTTTGGGGTGATGGAAAAGTAGGGATAGTAGATGGTAGCACAATATTGTGAATTCAACTAACACTACTGAATTGTACCCTTGAAAGTGATTAAACTGGGAACTTTTGCATTGTATCTATGCTGCTGCAATCAAAAGTGTAAAAAGAGTCGGGGTCCAGCTCATTTGTTCTGTGTCCCCTGGAGGGAATAAGTGGGTGAGTGAAGGGGTGAGGTGAGTACTGGGGGGAGCTGGGGGTTCCTGTTTTCCTGGCCTTGGGCAGGATACTCTACTTCTTGGTCTGTAAAATGGGATTGGCGCTGTCCCTGCCTGGAGGGGTCACATTAGGAATAAAATGAGCTTGGCACAGGGCCGTGCTCACTGAGATGCCTGTCCCTGCAGGCGACTCCCACCGCTCCTCTGTCTGCAACCCCTTCTGTGAGCTTCTGGGTGGAGCTCCGACAAGGAAAGAGGTCACCTGCATGCCAAAGGGGCCATAAAGAGGTGGGAAATTGTCAGGGTCCAGTGGGCAGGGTTTGGGGGCCCCTAGTCCCAGCTCTGGATTCCTTGAGGGCAGCGGGGCTCATTAAAGGGTTGGCCTAGGTGGGGCTGGCAGCCGCTGGCGGGAAACAGCCTTGAATGGAGACACCTTATTGACCAGTGTGGGCAGAGCCATGGCCTCAGGCCCGGTGGGGTCAGGAGGTCAGCCCGGCCATGCGAGGCAGCACGTAGGGCCTGCTCCCCTTCACCTCTGGCTCCCCGGGACTGCCCCACAGCTGGGACGGGCAACTTTGCAGACTACGAGGACAAAGCCAAAGAGGTAGGGGGCTTCCGGGAAAACAAAAAAGCCAAGAGACAGGTGTTGGTGGTTTCGGTTCTTGCCAGTGTGATTGATAAAATACAGAAAGGCCGGGCCGCACATCAGCCAGGGGCCAGCCCCTATCCCATTTTTGCAGCTCCCATCACCCCCATTGTCCAGGGGGTGCTTGCTGTTGTAGGAGTCCCCATTGGGCCGGGAAGATTCCTGGCTCGCCGACTAAATTCTCCAGTCCATCCTGGCCCTGCTTGGTGGGTGCAAAAAGACGCATTTCCCCTCCAAAGCTTGTTGTGGCATCAATTCTGCCAGGCATGGCGATGAGCTTATGTGTCACGTCCCCAGCAAAGTTCCATTCCTGAGTTGAAGGCTAACCTCTGAATTCCTCCTGCTCTGGGGCCTCAGACTTGCCCTGTGACATCCTCCGATCTCGAGGTGAGCTCTGGACTGTTCCTCTGGCCCCTGAGATGTCACCGTTGGCACTGGAGTGTCCCTGGGACAGGCTGGCACTGAGCTGATGGCCCTGCAAAAGGCACTGGGAGTGGTGGTGAGAAAGGCACGGCACAGGCAGGGGTGGTAAGCGAGGCAGGCGGTGGGTGTGCCCTGGGGCTGCGGGGGACATCAGGTCACCTGTCCTCTCTCCTGCAGGCCTCCCCTGTGTACAGCTTCAGCTTTCCCCGAAGGAAATTGGAGTAGATTCGGAAAAGTTTGCACAAAGTATCAACAGTGAATGTTTGGAGTGGAGCAGTGGGGGCTGCATCTGGAAGGGAGACAGCTTCCTTCTGCCAAGGAGAGAACAGGAGGTTACTTACTGCAGGGCTGGACACCCCGGGGGGATATGGGATTGGGGACACAATCAGGGGTGACAGGAGGGAGATGAGGAGAGCCCCAGTATTCCTTGGCAGAGCCCCTTCTTCCCCCTTTAAAGAAAGGGCAAACACGAGCGTATGGGAGGGGTGGTGTGCACCCCTCCTACCCACCTGGGCTCCCAGCGCCCGGAGCAGGGAGGTGAGGCTGCGCAGGCTGCTGACAGCTTTGTCCACGTGGAGCCGCAGGGTCTCCGACGCCTGCGAGGAGTTGGCTAACAAGGCCCGGCCCCGCAGGATGGCCTCTGAGAGCAGGGACAGGCCCTGCCAGACCTCCAGGGCCTGCTGCCCAACCTAAAGGAAGCGGGGACATGGAATCAGTCCGCCCAAGCCATGCCCGCCCTGCCCCAGTCACCAAGCAGCAAACAGCAAGTATGCAATGAGGTTTGTTGAATGAATAAAAGAATGAAGCGTGAGTGAGTGAGCGAGCAAGTGAACTCCATACAGCCCTCAGCTCTGCTGCTTGATTTCTTCTCTCTCATTCTCCCTCCCACTCCAGCCAGGTTCCCAAACTGAGACTCCCCATGAGGAAGGAACGCACGGACTCACCTCCATCCTCTTCCAGGTGTAGAAGTTAACCTTGGGGTCCGGGACTGTGATATTCTCACTCAAGCCGCAGCTGTCTGCATAGCCCGCCTGAAAGTCACGACCCCAGGTCAGGGCCTCGGGGGTGCTCCGTGGCTCTGTCCCTCACCCAGCCTCCACGCACGCTTTGGGGGTCACCAGCTTTATCATTTTTTGGCTTCCCCCTGGAAGGGGTCCAGGTTCCCAGATCTGTAGGAAGAACCCGGACCCCCAAGAACGGGGGCGGTGGAATGTGGGGACAGGACTCACCGTGACATTCTCGGCCTCCTTGGCCTCCAGGAGGTACCTCTCCAGGATTTGGCTGTCACAGATGTGGCATGGCGGGGACTCCAGGACCGGGAGGCCCAGAAGAGGCAGCAGCAGGGAGGGCAGAAGGAGCAGGGCAGGCCATTCTAGAAAAGGGGGCCAGGCTGAGTGAGGGGGAGGCGGGCAGGAGAGGAAAAGGTTGGTGAGGGGGACACATCCTGCTCCTCTGCGCCCCGCTTTCCCTCCTGACCCCAACCTCCGGAGCCCTGGGGCTCGGCCTCCGTTGCCTTCATTCATTCAGCTGCCGCGCGCCCACCCCGCCCCCAGCTACCGGCATCCGCGTCTCGGGGCCAAACTTCAATCCGGCCGGGACCGAGGCTGCCCCTCTCGCCGATCCCGGTGGAGGCTCCAAGATCCAGGTATCCGCTTCCTCCCCACCCACGCGGCCGCTCCTCGTCTCCCGGAACCCCCAAACCTTGCCCCCGTCTCCCGCTCGGATTTCTGCCTTTCACGGGGACTCCCCGACCCTGCCCCAGCCCCGTCTCGTCCCGGGGTCCTTGGCAAGTCGCGGGGCCTTGAACCCGGCCACCTCCCGGTCAATAGCCCCAGCGGCAAATCCCTGCTCAAACAGGGGCTCGGCCCCGGCCGGAGTGAGGGCGCCCCCCGGGCGGCGCGTACTCACCGCGCACCCCCATCTCCGCGCCTCGCCGGGGCCCCTTAGCGACCGGGGGCTCGGCCGGCACCCACGCTGGGAGCCCTCATCCCGGGACGCTCGGCGGGGCAGGCTCGAAGTGGGGGCGCCGTCCAGGCGGCCGGGGGGTCGGAGGAGCGAGGCGGGAGCAGCGCCCCTGGCCGGGGTCCGGGAGGCAGGCGCGGCGATGCAAGCGGCCGGGGTTGGCCCGGGGACTGTGCGGCTGCGGCCGGGGGTCGGGGCTGTTATCTGCATGTGTGCGTGCGTGTGGGGGGATGGGGGATGGGGGATGGGGGGGCGAGGGTGTGTGCGTGAGGTGTCGCCGGAGGTGGGAGCCAAACGGGGTCAGAGCCGGGGGCAGGACACGTGGGGCGGGAGCGAGAGCTGCTTGCAGGCGCGGGTGTGCGGGGGCCCCGCAGCTGGGTGTGCACCCAAAACAGGGAGATTCTGGAAAAAGCCGGGACCCCGCACCTCCCCTGGGGGTAGGGGTGGGGGGTGTTGGATTCCAGCCTTGGCTGGGGTCTCAGAGCTGGGAGTGCCTGGATGTAGCTGTGTCTAGCTGCTTGCAGGGGTAGTGCGCGGATTGCCTTCCTTCTCCCAATCCCAGTGTGTGATCTAGAAACCAGTGCTGTCTGTTTGGGGAATTCGATAGGGGTGAACGGAGCAAAGAATTTGGGGTTCTTCTCCTCCCTCCCTCATTTTCTAGGACCCTGTAAATACAAAAAAAAACACTTAATTTTCAGGGCACAGAGCACCTGGCCTGCTGTAGAGGACACACACGCACTTTGACATCATTTTTTTTCGATCTGTGACATCGGATAGCCTGCGACACAAGATTTTTAAGAACGCTGAAATAAAGGTAATCCCAAGAGTGATGGGAATTTGGGTTTGCAGCTAAGCCTTTGTGGCTTCTGGGAAGCCCCAAGGAAGGGCAGCAGGCTCCCTGGACCAAGAGGTCAAGGCCAACTGGACTCTCAAACCTTGGGAAGTGGCCTGAGTCCCTAAGCCTCAGTGTCTTCACCTGTCAAATGGGTGTGATGAAAGCCCCACCTCATGCAGGTCTTGAATGACAGGAAAGTCCTACAGATACAGGTGGTTTTATATATTCCTGCATTCCCTATCCTGTCCCATGATATTTGAAATATTTTATTTATGCATTTAGTGCTTGCTTTGTGCAAGACCCTTGGCTACACACTTTGTAGGACAGAAATACGTGTTGAGACCTAGCTCCTGCCCTCCTGGAGTTTGGGAGCTTATAAATTGCGATAAGACAGGTGCGCAGGGCAGTGTGTGAGGACTGAAGTGTGCAGACTGGAGCTGCAGGAGTTTGGAAGAGGAGAAGCTCACCTGTAGCGGGGGAAATCAAGGAGGCTTTGATGGAGGAGGTGACAATGAGCTTGTAGGGTTTCAGTGGGAAGAGATGGGAGGCAGGTAGGGGTGGGGAGCTGATTCAGCAAAAGCGAATGGAGGGCTGGGTGTGCTGGGGAGGGTGAGGTGGAAAAGGTGGGAGTGTTGGTTTGGGTGGGGCCTGATTGGGGAAGGGCTTGGAATGCCACTCCGAAGAATTTGAGTCTTGTTTGGAAAGAGTGGGAAACATTCATTCATTCATCCAAGAAATATCATGGGGTACCTACTCTTGGCCAGGTAGCTGGGGACAGAGCAGTGGATGATGAGATTGACAAGAATCCCTGCTCCCAGGAGCTGGCATTCCAGCAGGGAGGCCAACGGGTAGGCGGACAATAAGGAGAAATGAATAAAAGATAGAGCATGTCAAATGGCACTCAGAGCTGAGGAGAAAAGGCACCGAGGGGAGATCGGGCGGACTGGGGGGAGGGTTGAATTTCAGATGACTTAGTGATGCCACACTGAGAAGATAGTCCGAGGCCAGGAAGGGCCCTTGAAGGTGTCTGGGGGCTGAGCATCATCTGAGAGGGGTGTACAGAGGGGAATTGAGGGGGCACATGCAGACAGAGGAGGCAGGGCCGCGAGTTATGACGTTCTCTGGCTGGAAGCCCAGAGCCCAGCACCTCTGCCCTCTGCCTCACCTTATACCTGCTCCCCAGAGCCCTCCTTGAACCTGGAGTCCTGGCTCCCGGTCCTGCATCCCCATGGTGCGCTCTGGTCCCTGTTTCCCTCTCAGAACCCGGGCAGCCTCCCAGCCCCTTATGGGCCCCAGAGCCAGGTTCTGCTCCCTTCCCAGAACCCAGCTGTGGGACCGGTACACGCACACTCACGTCCACACACGTCCGCACGCGCGTTCTGCCCTGACACCCCCTATCCCACCCCATCCCCGGCCAGCGCTCTGTTTTTCCAGTCCCCTGGCTCCTGAGTCACTGTCCTGGCCTGAGCATGGAGAGGGGGCCGGGGACAGATGGAGGGGGGTGGACAGAGCCTGAGGAGAGGGAGGGGAAGAAGGAGGCTTTTGGCTGGTGGACCTGCTCCTCCCCTCCCAGCAACTTGTCGGGGCCCAGAGCTAATCTCCCAGGCCCCTGCCTGTGTGTGCACAGCCCCTAAATCCTGGACGCTGGGGCCTGTTGGAGCCGGGGGGTGCTGGCTCATCCAGCCTCTGGGGCTTTGGGGCGAGAGAGCTGTGATTGCAGACTGGGCAAGAGGGAAGAGGAATGAATCTGGGTGCACCCCACACCTACTTCTTAAGCTGGAGCCCCCCCTGCTAAGTGGGCCGCGGCTGGCTGGTGGTTCACCGTCACCCCAGGTGCTCTTGGAGGCTGCCCAGCAGGGGTCCCTCCATCCACCGTCGATGGCGGTGGACCCTGAGGAGCAGGAGAAAAGCCAGAGAGCTACCTGGGCTCCACCTGCCCAGCGCCCACTCCCACATACTGCTCTAATCCTCTGAGCCAGACCCAGCATCCTTGCAAAGGGTCTCCTGAAGGTCTCTGGCTGCCCTCCACCTCACCTGGCGTCTGCTCCTTCGGCCCTCTTTGAACCTGGAGTCCTGGCTCCCAGTCCTCTCCAGTTCACACCCCACACAGCTGCTAGATTAACTTTCTCATTGAATAACCTTATTTGCTTCATGCCCCTTAACGTGAGCCTGCAGTGGCTCCCATTGCCCCAGAATGAAGACCCATCAACCCAGCCTTCCAGCTTATTCTCCCACTTTGCTCGTTCCTGCACCTCCTGCCCTCACCTGAGCTGAGTTAAATGGTGTGCAGCTTCCTGACCTTTGCTCGCTCCAGGCTTTCCACACAGACTGCCCTCCCACACGGTCCACCCCTGTCTTCCCAACCCACATCCAAGCATGCCCTCCTCCATGAAGCCTTCCCTGAGCCCCCATCAGGAAATACTGCCTCCTTCCATTGCACTTCCAGCTTAGGCCTTCTGCTGGCACGGCTGCCATGGACAACCGTCAAGGTTGAGCACTGCCCAACTCCAGGGGGCACCATTCGTGTGGACTTGGGTGGGAACTGTCCCCTAGGGGACCGGGTGACCCAGGTGCCCTGTGAATAGGAGGAGAACGAAGCATGGGTCTGGGGGTCTTGTTCAGCTCTGTACCCGCTAAGCGCCCAATTCGTAGCCTGCCTAAGTTCATCGCTCGTGGGTGGAGTTGCATTTTGGGGTCCCTCCACTCCAGCTCCTCAGCTTGAGTACGTGCGGCCTGGAGGGGGGTGTGACACACCCCAGGATCCCAGGGGCCCCCGAGGTCTCCTCCACTTCCGGAGCAGGCAGCCACCGAGGCAGGGCTGCAGAGGGACAGTCGTGACAAGAGGATGGCGGGGGTGGAGGTGGGCTGTGTTCCATGGATTCCTCCTGGCAGCCAAATCCGATTGAAAATCCAAGGAGAAGCAAATTTACAGCCCCCTTGAGCTGTCCCGGCCCCCCAGGCAGCACGAAGCCCCAGCTGTCTGCTCCTTCCTCCCTTCCAAGCAGTGACTTCTCATCTCAGCTGGGGAGTTCAGCCAGAGGCCCAGAAGATCTTCTGTGCTGGGAAGTGAGGTGACGGGTGGGGGGGATGGCTCGGAGGCTATGGGGGGTGCTTCCTGGACCTTGGGGACTGGAAAGGGAGCAAGGGCACTGGAGAAGGGATTTCTGCTGGGGAACCAGAGAGAAGTCCTTTGTGAAGGTCAATTTGGGGAAACTGAGGCAAGGGCTGCTCTCTTGGTCACAAAGTAGCCATGCTAGAGGTAGCACCAGACACGCGGGCTTCCGTTCTCAGCAGGCAGCCCTGTGGCCCCGCAGCTGGAGGGGGTTGTCCAGGGAACCACAGAGCCTGGGTCGGGGGCCTGAGCTCTGCCCCGGACCAGTGCCTGCCTCGGACTCGCTCCTATAGAATGGGGACGGTGACGCTGATAGGGTGGCCTCCCAGGGCTGTCGTGGGGTTATGTTACACCTGGCAGCTATTGTTCCTGTACTCCCTGCTTCCTTACTCCTCCTACGTGCCCTTTCCTTCGAGGCCTAGAGACCAAATCTCCAATGTACCAGTGTACCCTTCAGCATCCCTCACTGTCCCCTCTTGGGAGCTGGGGACACATTCATGGCTCCTTATCTCTGATATCGTAGCTGCCCTCACAAGCAACTCAGTGGAAAAAGTCATTCTGTGGGTGTTTGTATCGACCACACTTGCCCCTGAACACAAGCGAGTGAAATGGTGTCACTGCTGGGGGTGGGGGAGGAGTGAGGAGCATATATCAGGACAGTCTTCAACTTCTTTCTTTTTTTTTATGCAATTTTATTGAGAGATAATCACATAACATACAGTCACTCAAAGTGTACAATCAGTCGTTCACACTATTGTCACATAGTTGTGCTTTCATCACCACAATCAAACTTTAAACATTTTCTTTACTTCCAAAAATAAAATTAAAATTAAAATTAAAAAGAATATCCAAAACATCCTATCCCCCTCCTCCCCCCATTGTTCATTTACTTTTTTTAATACAGTTTAATTGAGATACATTCACACACCCTACAGTCAGTTTTTCACAGCACTATCGTATAGTTGTGCGTGCATCACCAGAATCAATTTTTGAACCTTTTCCTTACTCCAAATTAAAAATAAAAGCAAAAAAGAACACCTAAATCTTTTCATCCCCTTCATCCCACCCTATTCTTCATCTAATTTTTGTTCCCATTTTTCCACTCATCTTTCCATACACTGGATGAAGGGAGTGTGAGCCACGAGGTTTTCACAGTCACACAGACACACTGTGCAATCTGCAGAGTTATACAATTGTCTTCAAGATTCAAGGTCACTGGGTTGCAGTTCGACAGCTTCAGGGATTTCCCTCCAGCCATTCCAACAACTAAAGGCTAGAAGGTGCTATCTATGTAGCGCGTAGGAATACCCTCTTATGGATTGGTGACCTCTCTACTCCATTTGAAATCTCTCAGCCACTGGAACCCTACTTTGCTTCATCTCTCTTCCCCCTTCCAACTTCTTTCTTCAAAGCCTGGGGCCAACTGGGATTTCTAAGCTCTCCCTGTCACCTCCTAGGGAAGCCTGGGGAAGATCCAAAGGCCATGGACTGGACGAGACCTTTGAGCCCACCCTAGGCAAGCCTTGAAGGATTGTAGAGCCACATTCCTTGGTTCCTTCTCTCTTGAGTCCACCAAACACTTTTCTCCTTGGAGGGCTCAGACTCCCAGAAACACCAGTTATTTCAACCTCTGGCTCAGGAACCACTTACTCCTGATCGGGGGTCTCTGTGAAAAGCTTGAGACCACATGCCAGGATCTCTAGCTCACAAGCAAACTCAGATATTCCTAAGCCCCTTCCCACGTCACCCATCCTATTTTGGAAGACAGAGCAGGTAAGTCAACCAGAGTAGCTTTCTTTTCCAAACAAAAATAAAATGGGAAAATCAAAACACAATACAAACAGGAGGGATTTTTTAATTTTTTTTTCTCCCAGGTAAGGTTTTGGAGGTGGGTTGTTGTGAATATGAAGGTTTCATTTTGTTCCCGTGGGGCTTGGTGGCTTTTTGAGGATTTTGCATGAACCCTACAGGGTGGCCCTATGGGTGCCCACCACCCTTCCTAATTGGAGGAATACAGGTCAAGATCCGCTCTAGGGAAGTTTATGGCAGCCTCAGACATATTCTTAAACATCCACATTTAGTAAATATTTCCCCAAATTGTTCAGGGTTCACTGAAAATCAACAAATCTCAATTATTGTTTGACCCCATAAGCATCCCCTGATCTATATATAAGCAAGTTCTTTGCTCATGTCTTAGTTCATAAACTGGCAAAGAAATTTAGTAACTTCAAGAAAGTGTATTTTTCTTGCAGAAAGTTAGATTTCTAGACTCTGAGTTGGAAGAAATCCTAGGAGGTCCTGTGAAGGTCACCCTTGACTTGCACACATCCACTGACGTGATGTTTGGCGTTTCCCAAGGGAGTAGAGAGCAAACTGTCCTTCTGGGCATCTGACTGCACGTCCATCCATCTCTTCATTCATTCATCAGATATTTATAGCTGCTGAATTGGGCAATAAATCACCTCTTCTCCTTGAGGTTAGCTCATCAGTTTTATAACCTAACTCCCCTGATCACCCCACAGAGAACAGGGAATCAACTGGGAATAGACTTCATAAAGAATTAACTTCTTATTACAAAAACAATATATGATCATTGAAAAAAAAGAAGACACAGCAGTATCAGTCAGGGTTTTCTGGAGAAATAAAACCAACGGCATATGTGTACACATATATACTAAGGGATTCATTTTAAGGAATTGGATCATGCAATTATGGAGCCCGGCAAATCCGAAATCCATAGGGCAGGTGGTAAGCTGGAAACTCAGAAAAGAGATGTTGCAGTCGAAGTAGGATGACTTCTCAGGAAACTTGAGGTTTTGCTCTTACAGACGTCAACAGATTGGATGTGGCCCACCCGTATCATCAAGGGCAATCTCCTTCACTTCAAGTCATTTGATTGCAGCTGCTACTCACATCTACAAAATACCTTCATGGCAATCTAGGCTAGTGTTTGGCCAAACAACTGGGCACCATAGTCTCGTCAAGTTGGCACATAAAGTTAGCTGTCAGAATGGCTAAACCGAACTTACACATTAAAAAAGCACCCACTGAAAGCATGATTATGTGATTATACTGGGACCTATTGATCAGTCACTCAGGATGGATTGTATGGTGTGTGGATACAACTGTTCAAAAAATAAACAGAAAGGTACGAGTGCTGGAGAAGATGTGGAGAGAGAGAGATATCTATTCACTGTTGGTGGGAGAGTAGATGGTGCAGCCCTTCTGGAGGGCAGTGTGGTGGGTCCACAGGAGGCTAATTATAGGGTTGCCACATGATCCTGCAACCCTGTTATTTGGTTTATGCTTGGAAGAACTGTAAATTGGCACATGAATAGACATTTACACACTGGTGCTTATGGCCCCAGGATTCATGATTTGTAATGAATGGAGGCTGCCTAAGGGTACACCGAGGGGTGAACCGGAAGGGGGGACTGTGGTATATACATACAATGGAATATTGAGCAGCTGCAAGAAGGAATGAAGTCAGGAGACATGCAACTAGGTGAATGACCCTTGAGAACATTATGTTGAATGAAATAAGTCAGAAACCAAAGGACAAATATTGTAAGGCCTCACTAATATAAAATTACTGTAAAGAGCAAATGCTGAGAATTGAATTCAAGAGCACAGATAGCAGGGGATAGAATGTGGGCAGAGACTGGGCAATCAACAAGGCAGGAGTGCAGCGAGTTCAACGAGGCTTGTAAAAGTTCGTAGGCTGTAAGCTCTTATGGCAGTCACATCTACTCCTGAGTTTTGACTTATTCAAGAGATGTTTATTTGGTACAGAATTTATATGCTTTCTAATATAACCTGTATGGTCAGTCTATTTAAACAATATGGTTGCATGGAACCTGGAATGGGGGATGAGATCTTGTTATTATTCTGTACAGGTTAATGTGATACCCCGATGCACCCCTGAGTACTTTGGGCTGAAAATAATAAAGTATTTGCAAAGTCTCCTTGAGGGACTGGGGAAAAATGTGGAAATATTAAACTTCCTCCCCTGGGGAATTCCTGATATTCCCCCAAGCATTAGGGAATCCCAATTTAATAAGTCAAGCCCTTGATCTTGGGGTTTGCCCTTACGAAACTTATTCCTGCAAAGGAGAAGCTAAGCCTACTAATAATTATGCCTAAGAGTTACCCCCAGAGAACCTCTTTTGTTGCTCAGATGCGGCTTCTTTCTCTCAGCCGACTCTGCAAATAAACTCACTAACCTTCCCCATTTTGTGGGATATGACTCCCAAGGGTGTAAGTCTCCCTGGCAACGAGGGACAGGACTCCCAGGGATGAGACTGGCCCCAGCATCATGCGATTGAGAATGCCAACTTGTACAAAGTGGGGGAAAGAAATGAAACAAAATAAAGCTTCAGTGGCTGAGAGATCTCAAATAGAGTCAAAATGTCAATCTAGAGGTTATTCTTATGCATTATATAGATATTCCTTTTTTAATTTCTAGCATATTAGAGTAACTAGAAGGAACTACCTGAATCTGTTGAAGAGTAATCCAGCAACTTTATTCTTCATAATGATTGTATAACTATGTAGTGTTTATCGTGTGACCATGTGATAGTGAAAACCTGGTGACTGACACTCCCTTTAACCAGTGTGTGGGCAGATGAGAAAGAGAATAATGACAAAAAATATATAAATAATAGGGGAGATAAGAGGTATGAGATGGTTTGGGTGTTTTTTTTTAATTTTTTTTACATATTTTTTCTTTATTTTGGAGTACTGAAAATGTTTGAAAATTGATTGTGGTGGTGATGCACAACTATATGATGATACTGTGAGCCATTGATCGTATATTTTGGAAGGATTATATGGTATGTGAGTGTATTTCAATAAAATTGCATATTTAAAGAAAAGATATTTTAAAAAAAAACACCCATAATTTCGGGAAGATGGATACTTAAGCAGCCATTACCTCAGATTCCTTTCTTGGTGGGACATTCTTTGCCTCACCTACTGTGATGGTTATGTTCATGTGTCAACTTGGGTAGGTGATGGTGTCCAGGTGTCTGGTCAAGCAAGCATTGGCCTAACCATTACTGCAAGGACACTTGTGGCTGGTTAAGAAACCAGAAGGTTGGTTTATTAAATCATCAGTCAATTGACTGCAGCTGTGACTGATTATATCAACGAAGGGTGTGTCTTCCTCAGTGAGAGAATTTGATCAGCTGGATTTAATCCAATCAGTTGAAGACTTTTAAGGAAGAAAGGGAGAGGACCTTCACTTCTTCTTCGGTTAACCAGCAAAGCGTTTCCTGAGGAGTTCATCGGAGTTGCCAGTTGGCTGCCTGGTGAGTTCATCAAACATCTTCATTGGAGTTGCCAGTCTGCGGCCTGCCCTATGGAATTTGGATTCATGCATACCCACAGTTGCGTGAGACACGTTTATAAAATCCTATATATTATAGATATCTCTCGTTGATTCTGTTTCCCTAGAGAACCCTAACTAATACAACTTGGTGCCAGGAGTGGTTCTTGAGAAACAGAATCTTAAAATGGGCTTTTACAATTGGTTTTCTACTCTGATTAAAGGCACTAATGACTCCATTTCCAATAATCAAGATGGCACTGACAATCCATGGCATGAGTTGGCAATGGAGATACGCAAAATATCACCATTCGATTCTCCTAATCACGCTCTTGTACGAAGCAAGGCTCTAAGTGACAGTGTTTTTGACACCTTAACAGAGTTTTTCAGAGTTAAGAGTTATAATGATATTGGCTGGTTGCTCTTAGATATGCTGGATAAAGTTATAAGAGAAAGAAATGAGCTAAAGTCTTCAAATTTAAAACTTAAGTGCTGTATGACAGACGTAAAGGTTTCTATGTGTGCCCTGAAAGAAAATTTTATTCCCTGTGACCACAGACTTGAGATTTCTGAAAACCAGACCCAGAGTCTCATTGTGCAAGTAGAAGATTTACAATGTAAACTAAAATCTCAACCTCGCAGGGTGTCTGCTGTTAAAGTAAAGGCATTGATTGGAAAAGAATGGGATCCTGAAACTTGGGATGAGAACATAAGGATTGATAATAATGGCAGGGAGGACACTGGAACCCTGGATTCTTCTGAGTCTTTGTTAGCTATACCTGTTGTGGTCTGGCCTGAGGAAACAGCCCTCCCCCCACCTACCCCCAGTCTGCCCTGAGGAAACAGCCTCCCAACCTCCCATCTGCCCTAAGGAGCCTGCCATCCAACCTCTACCTAAAGAGATTAACCCTTCAGTGCCTGCTAAACCTATAATCACCTCCCCTGAGGAAGCAGCCCTCACTCCTCTGTCTGTAGAGATCAATCCTGTTTCACAAGATGAAACTACAACAGAAAGTCTGGAGGCAAATGGCTTGAGGGATAATTCTAATTCTTTTCATGACCCACCCTCACCACCAGTCTTTGCTTCAAGGCCTATAACTAGACTAAAGTCCCAACAGGCCATGAAGGGTGAGGTACAAAGTGTGACCCATGAGGAAGTACGCTATGCTGCAAAAGAACCGTATAAGTTTTCCAACTTATACAGACAGAAATCAGGGAAATATGTGTGGGAATGGATATTAAGGGTGTGGGATAATGGTGGAAGGAATATAAAGTTGGAACAGGCTGAATTTACTGATCTGGGCCCACTAAGCAGAGATTCTGCATTCAACGTTGTAGTTCTAGGGGTTAGAAAGGGCGTTAACAGTTTGTTTGGGTGGTTGGCTGAAATATGGATCAAAAAGTGGCCGGCACTACAGGAGGTTGAAATGCCACAACTGCCCTGGTATAATGTAGAGGGGATTCAAAGGTTTAGAGAGATTGGAATGTTAGAGTGGATTTATCATGGAAGACCTGCTCACACATCCCTGGAATGTCCAGAGGACACACCTTTTACGAGGACTGTGAGGAATAAATTTGTGAGACTAGCTCCATCATCTCTGAAGAGCTCTGTAGTCACCCTTCTCTATAGGTCAGATATTACTGTAGGAACTGCTGTCACTGAGCTGGAATCCTTAAACATAATGGGGATAATCAGATCCCCAGTCGGTGGAAGCCAAGTGGCAGCAGTTAATTGTCAAAGACAAGGTGGGCATGGCTACCATAATGGAAAACAGGCTCAAAGCAGCAGTCAAAATAATCTGACTCGCAGAGACTTAGAGTGTTGGCTGGTAGATCATGGAGTACCTAGTAGTAACGTAGATGGGCAGTGTGCCAGTTTGTATGTATTATGTCCACCCAAACACCATTATCTTTGATGTAATCTTGTGTGGGCAGAACTATCAGTGTTAATTAGATTGTAATTCTCTGAGTGTTTCCATGGAGATGTGCCCCATCCAACTGTGGGTGATGACTCTGATTGGATAATTTCCGTGGAGGTGTTGGCCCGCCCATTCAGGGTGGGTCTGAATTAATCACTGGAGCCATATAAATGAGCCGACAAACAGAAGGAACTCAGTGCAACTGTGAGTGATGTTTTTAAGAGGGGCTACAGCCAAGAGGGGCACTTTGAAAAAAGCACAGGAGCTGCAGATGAGAGAGAGTTGAAGACAGCCCTTGAAAGCAGACTCTTGCTCCAGAGAAGCTGAGAGAGGACAAATATCCCAAGTGCAACTAAGAGTGACATTTTTGAGGAACTGCACCCTAGAGAGGAACATCCTGGGAGAAAGCCATTTTGAAACAGAACCTTGGAGCAGATGCCAGCCACGTGCCTTCCCAGCTAATAGAGGTTTTCTGGACACCATTGGCCATCCTCCAGTGAAGGTACCCGATTGCTGATGTGTTACTTTGGACACTTTACAGCCTTAAGACTGTAATTGTGTAACCAAATAAACCCCCTTTTATAAAAGCCAATCCATTTCTCGTGTTTTGCATTCCGGCAGCATTAGCAAACTAGAACAGGCAGTCTACTAAATTCTTGTTTGAACTGTATAAGCAGAAGAATTCTATGTCAAGTGAACAAAAGTCTGCCTTGAATTACAAAAACAGAGCATGATGGCCCCTTAATCAATTCCCAGACTTGAGATAGTTTACAGATCCAGAGTCCCTTGAATGAGAGGAAGGCCACGTACCCTTGGGGAAGGACCCCATTACACTGCCAAAAATTTATACTGTTATTCTTCCTCCCAGCCTTCCCCAGGAGGACCTATGGCCTTTTACCAGGGTAACTGTGCATTGGGGAAAAGGAAATGATCAGATATTTCAGGGATTATTAGACACTGGTTCAGAAGTAACATTAATTCCAAGAGATTGAAAATGTCAGTCTGGTCCACCAGTCAGAGTTGGGGCTTATGGAGGTCAGGTGATCGATGGAGTTTTAGCTTAGGTCTGTCTCACAGTGGGTCCAGTGGGTCCTTGGACCCATTCTGTGGTTACTTCCCCAGTGCCAGAATGCATAATTGGAATGGACATACTCAGCAACTAGCAGAATCCTCACATTGGTTCCCTGTGAGGAGTGGAGTGAGGGCTATTATGGTGGGAAAGGCCAAGTGGAAGCCACTAGAACTGCCCCTGCCTAGCAAAATAGTAAACCAGAAGCAATACCTGATTCCTGGAGGGATTGCAGAGATTAATGCCACTCTTAAGGACTTGAAGGATGCAGGGGTGGTGATTACCACCATGTCCCCATTCAACTCTCCTATTTGGCCTGTGCAGAAAACAGATGGGTCTTGGAAGATGACTGTGGATTATTGTAAACTTAACCAGGTGGTGACTCCAATTGTAGCTGCTGTTCCAGATATGGTATCATTGCTTGAGCTAATCAACACATCCCCTGGTACCTGGTATGCAGCTATTGCACTAACAAATGCTTTTTTCTCAATAGCTGTTAGTAAGGACCACCAGAAATAGTTTGCATTTAGCTGGCAAGGCCAGCAGTTTACATTCACTGTGCTACCTCAGGGGTATATCAACTCTCCAGCCCTATGTCATAACATTGTCCACAGGGATCTTGATCATTTCTCCTTCCCACAAGACATCACACTGATCCATTATATTGATGATATCATGTTGATTGGACCTAGTGAGCAAGAAGTAGCAACTACTCTAGATTTGTTGATAAGGTATTTGAGTGGTAGAGGATAGGAGATAAATCCATCAAAAATACAGGGGCCTTCTACCTTAGTAAAATTTCTAGGTGTCCAGGGGTATGGAGCATGTTGAGATATCCCTTCTAAGGTGAAGGATAAGCTGTTGCATCTGGCCCCTCCTACAACCAAAAAAAGAGGCACAATGCTTAGTTGGCCTCTTTGGACTTTGGAGACAACATATTCCTCACTTGGGTGTGCTATTCCAGCTCATTTATCAAGTGACCAGAAAAGCTTCTAGTTTTGAGTGGGGAACAGAACAAGATGAGACTTTGTGACAGGTCCAGGCTGCTGTGCAAGCTACTCTGCCACTTGGACCATATGATCCAGCTGATACAATGGTGCTGGAAGTGTCAGCGGCAAATAGAGATGCTGTTTGGAGCCTTTGGCAGGCTCCTATAGGAGAATCACAATGCAGGCCCTTAGGATTTTGGAGTAAAGCCTTACCAACCTCTGCAGATAACTACTCTCCATTTGAGAAACAGCTTTTGGCATGCTATTGGGCCTTAGTAGAGACAGAACACTTAACCATGGGCCACCAAGTTGCCATGAGACCTGAGTTACCTATCATGAGCTGAGTGTTGTCTGATCCATCAAGCCATAATGCTGGGCGTGCACAGCAGCACTCCATCATAAAATGGAAATGGTACATAAGAGATAGAGCTCGAGCAGATAGAGCTCGAGCAGATCCTGAAGGCACAAGTAAATTACATGAGGAAGTGGCCCAAATGCCCGTGGCCCCCACTTCTCCCACCTTATACTTCTCTTTCCCAGCCCACAGCTATATTGTCTTGAATCAGTTGACTGAGGGGCCTGGTTTACAGATGGTTCTGCATGATATGCAGGCACCACCCTAGAGTGGACAGCGGCAGCACTGCAGCCCCTTTCTGGGATGTCCCTGAAGGACAGTGGTGAGGGGCAATCCTCCCAGTGGGCAGAACTTCGAGCAGTACACCTGGGTGTTCACTTCCCTTGGGAGGAGAACTGGCCAGAGGTGTACTTGTATACTGATTCATGGGCTGTTGCTAATGGTTTGACTGGATGGTCAGGGACTTGGAAGGAACATGATTGGAAAACTGGTGACAAAGAAATCTGGGGAAGAGGTATATGGATAGACCTTTCTGAGTGGGCAAAAAACATGAAGATATTTGCGTCCCATGTGAATGCACATAAGAGAGTGACTTCAGCAGAAGATGATTTTAATAATCAAGTGGATAAGATGACCCATGTGGTGGATACCAGTCAGCCTCTTTCCCCAGCCACTCCTGTCATTGCCCAATGGGCTCATGAGCAAAGTGGTCATGGTGGTAAGGATGGAGGTTATGCATGGGCTCAGCAACATGGACTTCCACTCACCAAGGCTGACCTGGCCACAGCCACTGATGAGTGCCTAATCTGCCAGCAACAGAAACCCACAATCAGTCCATGATATTGCGCCATTCCCCAAGGTGATCAGCCTGCTACCTGGTGGCAGGTTGATTACATTGGACTACTTCCATCATGGAAGGGGCAGCAATTTGTTCTCACTGGAATAGACACATACTGTGGATATGGGTTTGCCTTCTCTGCATGGAATGCTACTGCCAAAACTACCATCTGTGGGCTTTCAGAATGCCTTATCCACCATCATGGTATTCCACACAGCATTGCTTCTGACCAAGGAACCCACTTCACAGCAAATGAACTGAGGGAATTGGCACATGCTCATGGAATTCTCTGGTCTTACCAGGTTCCGCATCATCCAGAGGCAGCTGGGTTGATAGAACGATGGAATGGCCTTTTGAAGACTCAATTACTGTGCCAGCTAGGAGGCAATACCTTGCAGGGCTGGGGCAGTGTTCTCCAGGAGGCTGTGTATGTTCTGAATCAGTGTCCACTCTATGGTGCTGTTTCTCCCATAGCCAGGATTCACGGGTCCAGGAATCAAAGGATGGAAACAGGAGTGGCACCACTATCACTCCTAGTGATCCACTAGGAAAATTATTGCTTCCTGTCCCTGCAAACTTAAGCTCTGCTGGTCTACAAGTCTTAGTTCCAAAAGGAGGAGTGCTTCCACCAGGAAACAACAATAATTCCATTGAACTGGAAGTTAAGACTGCCACCTGGCCACTTTGGGCTTCTTATGCCTCTGAGTCAACAGGGAAGGAAGGGGATTACCGTACTGGCTGGGGTGATTGATCCTATCAAGGAGAAATAGCTCTGCAACTACACCATGGAGGTAAAGAAGAGTTTTCCTGGAATACAGGAGATCCCCTAGAGCATCTCTTAGTACTACCATTCCCTGAAATTAAAGTCAATGGAAAACTGCACGAACCCAATCCAGGCAGGACTACCAATGGCCAAGAAACTTCAGGAATGAAGGTTTGGGTCACCCCACCAGGCAAAGAACCATGGCCAGCTGAAGTGCTTGCTGAGGGTAAAGGGAACATGGAATGGGTAGTGGAAGAAGGTAGTGATAATTTTGAACAACGACCACATGACCAGTTACAGAAACGAGGACAATGATGGCATGAATATTTCCTCCTTGTTTTGTTACGAGTATGTTTGTATTTATCCGTAAAGCAAATATCTTTGTTTTCTTCTCTGTCTTATCTCCTTTATCATATGACATAAGCTGTATTGTTCATTTCACAGTATTTAAGTTAAAAGAAATCAAGTTTAAGAGTCAATGTCACCCAAGGACTTGCACCCTATTCTGGAGAGATTTAATGTGTTTCTGGTTGTATGCAGGACAGCTGAGTACTGTTAAGTGAAATATATGTCTGTTACTGTGCTCTACTTAGAGATAAAGTATGGTTTAAGGTGATGTGTATAACTGCCAAGTTTACAAGGGGTGGACTGTGATGGTTAGGTTCATGTGTCAACTTGACCAGGTGATGGTATCCAGGTGTCTGGTCAAGGACATCTGTGGCTGGTTTATTAAATCATCCGTCAGTTGACTGCAACTGTGACTGATTATATCAACAAAGGGCATGTCTTCTGCAATGAGAGAATTCAATCAGCTGAATTCAATCCAATCAGTTGAAGACTTTCAAGGAAGAAAGGGAGAGGACCTTCACTTCTTCTTCAGCTAACCAGCGAAGCATTTCCTGAGTTCATCGGAGTTGCCTGTTGACTGCCTGAGGAGTTCATCAAACATCTTCATTGGAGTTGCCAGTTTGCTACCTGCCCTACAGAATTTGGACTCGTGCGTACCCACAGTTGCGTGAGACACTTTTATAAAATCTTATATTTATAGAAATCTCTTGTTGATTCTGTTTCCCTAGAGAACTCTAGCTAATACACCAACTTCTGGGCAGTTGGACATCTGTTCCCCAAGGAGCTTTATTTGACACACATTTGCCATCCAACTCCTCCAGACGGTCAAGGGTTTCTGGAGCGGCCACTGTTTCCCCAGCCTGTGATCAAGCACCAGGAGCTCACCTGGGTTGTAGAGAGTGCCAGGACACACCTCAGAGGGCCACCAGCCCATCTAAACCAGCGAATGTCCTGAGGCCTTTCCTTGTCCCTGCTAGGCCGGCGACAATCAAAAGCTTGGTAGTGTGGGAAACAGGGCCTGAAGTTTCTCCTCTCCTTCCCACATACTTGAGGTGGGGGCCTGGAACACTGGGCCCCTGCTGAGACAGAACACTGCCAAGGCACACCTCGTTAAAGTAAGCCCGGATGTGAGAATGTGGCTGAAGGACTGTTTTCTGTTATTGTCCTTCAGATTAAGATAAGAACCATTTGCAGACTGATGTAAACAACCATGGGAAAATATCTACGTGCACAGTAAAGCATTACTCTACTCTAAAAGCATAATAACTAAGGGTCTGGGAACGGGGCTCACACACTCACCTGACAGGCGGTGTGTCCCCTGCTCCCAGTCTCTCAAAGATATTTTTGTCTTTAATCTTAATTTCTGCGTTGTCCCTGGCAACATGGTAGAACTAATAACCCAGCTTTGTGAGTTGAACACACAGAATCACATTCCTTCCCTTCTCCGCATCCCGTTTAAGAGACCCCATATGACCCAAAATGGCTCATAGGAACATCAGCCAAAATCTACCAAGCCCTGACCACTGCCAAGATGGACCCAAGTCCTATACAAACTATTTGTCTTCTTAAATCCCTCTGTCCTGCTTTCTACCGTAAGTCTCTGGAGGAAGGACCAGTGGTTTAAACCTTTCCTGCAGGCCTGGCATCCAACCCAGGTCCTTAAATCTAGTGGCTGTTAAATGCTCATGGATGACAAGCCGATGTCTATGTGTGGATTTGTGTTCATACTCTGGAGGTCTGTGGCTGTGGGAAGAGGTCTTTCATACTCATCGTGGGCTCTCAAACCATTGAATAAAAAACTATTGAGGGGACGGGAGCTGCATTTGGACCCCAGCCCCACGTTAACCCCCCCACCCCTTATCCCAGGTTTGATGGACGCCACGTCAGTGTGCTAAAGGCCGAGGGGGTCTCCCTACAGAGGGAAGCAGAGTCCCCTGCCTGCCCATCCACGTGGACTCCAGGAGGCACAGGGGCCTCCCCCATGCCCCCTTTCTCCCCCCCACGCACCCCCAGGTGAGTCCCTAGAGCCTGTCTTCCTTCAGGGGCAGCATCTACAGGCTGTTTCTGCAGACCTGCCACTGAGGGAAGTCCCACTGGGAAGCAGAGAGAGAATATGGAGGAGAAACAACAAGCAAACAGGCTGGGAGAGGGAGCTGCCAAAACAAACTGAGCACACGAGGGCTGCCTGCCACCACCTCGGCTGGGCCTGGAGACAAGAACACATACGTGCAGGGAGGCACAGTTCCACCCAGCGCCTGGCCGGTTCCCCACTCCACTACTGGGACTCCAAGGAACCCCTGCAGTCAAATTTGATGGGGGGGTGGGGGGTGGGAGGTGGGGGTAGCCTGATAAGGAAGTTTCCAGTCTTATCTCCGAATCTCCCTGGGTTGCCTCTTGCTTTCTAGCCACCCTGAGTCTCCAGTCCCAGAACACACACTGTGTGCTGGTTTGAATGTATCATGACCCCCAAAAGCCATTATCTTTGATGTAATCTTGTGTGGGCAGACGCATCAGTGTTGATTAGATTGTGATTCTTTGAGTGTTTCCGTGGAGATGCAACCCACCCAACTGTGGGTGATGACTCTGATTGGATAACTTCCATGGAGGTGCGGCCCCACCCATTCGGCGTGGGCCTTGATTAGTTTACTGGGGCACTATATAAGCTCAGACAGAAGGAGCGAGCTTGCTATAGTCAAGAGCGGCACTCTGAAGAACACCCAGTTGCCAAGAGAGATGCTGCAGATGAGAGACAGTTTGAAGATGGCCGTTGAAAGCAGACTCTTGCTCCAGAGAAGCTAAGAGAGGACAAACATCCCAAGAACAACTGAGAGTGACATTTTGAAGAGAAGCTGCAGCCAAGAGAGGAATGTCCTGGGAGAAAGACATTTTGAAAGTGGAATTTGGCCAGACATCAGCCACATGCCTTCCCAGCTAACAGAGGTTTTCCAGATGCCATTGGCCATCCTCCAGTGAAGGTACCCTATTGTTGATTGTTGATGACCTTGGACATTTTAGGGCCTTAAGGCTGTTAACTGTATAACCAAATAAACCCCCTTTATAAAAGCCAGTCCATTTCTGGTGTTTTGCTTTCTGGCAGCATTAGCAAACTAGAACACTCTATTTGTGAATCCCCACCTTTGGACATGCTGAGCCCTCTGCCAGGTATGCCCTCTCCTCTCTTCTCTGCCCAGCAAATACCTATTCACCCGTAAATACCCAAGTCAAAGGTGAAACCATTTTGGACCCCACCAGGGCTACTCAGAGTTTACGTAACACCTCTCACTCCTTCACAATCAGACAGAGAGCTTCTTGAAGGCAGAGGCTATATCATACCCATCTTCGTATCCCTGGAGTCTAACCTGTCGCTCACCTCAGGCACTCAGCATGCATTTCATCATAGAAGAAGCAGTAGTCCCGCAAGGAGTCTACTTACTTGAGTTGGCAGCTGTCACCAACCCAGCACAATAGTCCCTCATCAACAGAAACACATGAATTCACCAGAGGAGGGTAAAACTTGAGTCTGATGTTCAGAAGTCCAAACCAAACTACCAACAAGTGAATCAGACTGAAATACCATTACTAACCTTTAGATCAGAGGTTTTCAAACTGTGACCTCAACACGATTTCCATCAATGACTACGTGTGTATATAAACATATGCATACATACGTACGTAACTGAAAAAGCTTCAATAAAATTACCACGTAAGTTGTACTTTTTCCTTTTTTTTTTCAAAGGTTGTGACCCAGTAAATTGATTTGATGGCCCACAAATGGGTCACTACCTGCTTTGATAAACATTGCTTTAAATGACCCTGGTTTAATAAACATGAAAAAAACAGACCATTCCACAAATATCCAAACAAGAACGTATTTATTGCCTGCACACCCAGGATTATTCAGGGGAAGGCAGCCCAGCCACAAGGGGCCGACCCTTCCCAGCCCCCAGCTGCCCAGCCGAGACAAAGGACCGTGTCGGTTCATTTAGTTCCTAACTTTGTCTACCATGGAGCCCGACACAAAGGAGGCTCCGATGGTCTCAAGTGTGCTTCCTTCATCCTTAAGCCCTCACTTTTTCTGTGCCCGGAAATGGTCACCCTCCACCAGAGCAGCAGCCTGAAGCTACCAGGCATACAACTGTCCCTGCTGCATTTTCAGTGGGCAAGAGTGGACATTCACCCTCCCAACCTTCCTCTGGGAGGACCAGAAATTTTAAAGCAAACGATGGGACTGTCAGGTCTCTGCCTTGTACTGGATGGTCTTGTACTGCCTTGGTCTCTGGGATGATCTACACTCTCTGTGAAGGCAGGAAACATCGGAGGGTCTCCTGCTCTCCCTTTCCAGGTCCATGCAGGGGAGAGACAGTGACAGTGCCATGGAAGGACATCAACAAGTTAGTATATTTTATTGCAGAGAAAAATGGTTTCAGATCATGCAGACTCGGGAAAACCCACTGTTTGGGTCCAACTAGAGGCAACACTCTCCTCCTCAATTCAGAGTCCTCTGGATGGTGGGGGGCCAGGCCTTTTCTTACTTTTCTTACGTGGCTCTGGCCGGAGCTCCAGGACAGCCCTCCGTCCAGCGAGGGCCACATCTGGGCCTAGCTGTGGAAGGCAGGGGTGGGTGGACACCGGGGTCCAGCCTCACTTCAACTACTTGGGTGTGACCCTGAAGACACGGATATGGATGGCCGAGTTGTTGCGGGTGCGAGTCAGCGGCTCCCGGGCATCAGTCTCTGGTTCCAGCTCATCGACGAGCTCCACCGTGGAGGTGTTGGCGGCCACCTGCAGGGCCCCGAAGCTGCCCGCCTGCAGCTGCAGGGCAATGTTGATGGCGCGGTTGATGGCCAGGCCCAGGCCGTGGATGTAGATCTCGCTGCAAGCGTTCTGCCCCCGCGCCCCTCCGTCCAGCAGCTTCTGGCAGCGGGCCAGCTGGGCCTTGAAGTCGGTCTTCATGTTGACGTAGATGTCATTGGGCCTCCGCGGCAAGCGGTGGGGAAGCCGCTTCCGAAGGGTGTACTCCACTGGGTCCAGTTCGGCGTCGACGGCCCCGCGGGGCTCCCGGTTTTCTGCCATGCTGGGGACCCTGGCTCGGGAAAGGGGCAGGTCAGAGAAGGGTCAGAAGCGACTCCGCATCCTTTCCCACCCCATTTCCAAAGGATGCCCCCGGGAGGGAGCGCACGCGACGCTCCTCTTTCCTTCCAGCCTCTCACCCCACTCCTCACGCTCCGGGATCCCCCACCCGTCCCCGGCTTTCCCCCAACCTCACGCCCCCGTTCCCCGGCTTTTCCGCGCCTACTCTCGGTTCCACAGGGCCCTCCACGCGCACGCTGCCGCTCCCCAAGCAGCCCACGGAAGCGTTGCGCCGGCCGGCCCAAGAGAGGCGCGCTGCCGGCGACCCCCAAACCCCAAAAGCAGGAAGAGAAAACAAGGGCGCGGAACAGACACACCAAGTAGGCCCAGCGAGCGCCCCGCTGCCGCACGGCCTGCGGACTGCGCAGGCGCGTCCCCGCCCCCCACGCCCCCTGCGGCCGGGACAGCGCGATCCGCGAATCGCCTTTCCCGCTCCTTTCTCCCCTCCCCTTTCCCTCGCGAACCGCCGGACCCCGCGAGGAGTTTGAAATAACGCGAGGCTTCCGGGAGCGAGGGGACCTACCACGTGGGCGCCCCGGAGGCGGGGCGAGGAGGGAGGAGGCGGGTACCAGGTCCCAGCAGGGGAGGAGCTAGAAGGGGGCGGTGCGCTCCCCCCGGCGAGTCCACGCTGCCCGCCCGCGGAGGGGCCCTGACTCGCGGGCAGAAGAGGCCCTTCGAGGGGCGTGGAGGGTGGGGTCTCCCCAAAGACAGGCAGGGAGGGGGGGTGAGTTCAGGAGAACGCCTTCAGGAAGGGGCCTAAAGGGAAGTCGGGGCTCCCGCGTCCATCGCAGCCACCTCTGACCAGAAAGGCGCGGGCAGAGTTGGCAGAAGTGACCTCCCACCCCAGGTTGCCCCCGTTGCCCAGAGACCGAGAGCAGGGATTGGACTGACTAGGCCGGGTCTCCACCTCGGCCGAGGGCCGCGCCCCGGGACCCCTCCCTCTTTCCTCAGGGGCCCAACCCATGAGCAGTAAGTCCAGCCCCACTCTGATGTAGCCTTCGTGTTTGGGGGGCCAGATCTGCACCCCCCCAGGGCACGCTGACCCGCCCATACCCCTCAACCCTAGGCCACCAGCTCTTCCGCGGCTGCCTGGGCTCCGAGAGCAGAAACGCGCGCCCCCTGGCGGGCAGGGCGGGTGGCGGCGCGCGCAGGGTTCCGGGTTCCCCCAGACCAGGTGGGAGGGGTTCCCTACCCCGGGGAGGGAGTGGTGGTGGGGGGTCTCTGTCTAGATCGATGTAGCTTCTGGAGCATTCCTGGCGGAAAGATACAGAGTTAGACCCGCGTCGGAGACCTTGAACTTTCCGCTGGAATTTCCCTGTCACCCAAACGGGGGGATAATCTTAAAACTATATTGTATTGTGAACTGCAAATTTGTAAACTGTAAGCCTACACATGGGAATTGGCATATTTATGCCCCTCGGGCGTCTTTGTGGTTTCTAGGGCGGTATCTGCCCCATTTGACTGGAGGTTGGAAAGAGATCGGTTTTTCTGAGCACTTTTCTCTGAGCCCCTTTTCAGTTCTGTAGTTCTCAGATTCTTTAGCCACAAGCTTGGGGTTGTGCAGTGGAGGAGGGTGGGGAGGAGATCCTGGCTCCAGAGCTTATCCTCCTGCCTACAGCCCTACTCTGCCTCAAAAAGAGATAACTGATCGAGGTTTTGGAGGATAAATAGGAATTCTCCAGGGAACCTAGAAATACAAGTGCATTCTAGAAATGCTGAACAGCATCATAGAGAGAGAAGGAAGCATAATTTAAACTTTTGCCTCAAAAACTAGAAGAAAATAATAAAGATAGGAGCAAATAAGCAAAATTGAAAAAAACAAAAATAGGGAAAATCAGTCAAACGAAAAGCTGGTTCTTTGAAAAGATCAATAAGCTTGATAAAACTCGAGCAAGACTGACAAAAAAAGAAAAGGAAGACACAAATATGATTATCAGAAATAAAAGATGGAAAGGCACTGTCGCGGCCCGTGAATGCTTCGCCAGTCCAGAGGCCAAAGACGACACTGGACACTTTCTGAGACATGAGCTTTTTATTCAGGGCTTACCTACAGGGTGGGAAGCGGGTACCGTATTTGCAGGGAAGTTGACCCCGCAATTAAAGGGGACAGCAAGCCAGTTATAAGGCTTTGAGACTAAGACATTCCTAAGGGAACCAGCATAGGAATGGAGTCTTGTGGTGTGTGGAGTGGGGTGGGGGTGGTGGTGATCGATAGATAACCATAAGAGTGTTAAAAAGAAGTAAACTATTAACACCTGATGGCAGGAAGTCTGGAGACCATTTACATCTTGATCCTTGGTGAGACCAAGAGTTTCTCACCTCCTGCCTCCTTCCCCTTTTAAAATTACATTTTAAGGTTAATTTACCATTTTCTCTCTACTGGTTTACAAAGGTGATAGGTTAAACACTAGCTGCCCAGGTCACGCAGACTGCTATGCGACTGCCGTGTGACAAGTTCCACAGGCCTGTTTTGCTCAGGCCAGGGGCTGCCACAGGCGCTAAAGGGACCGTGCTCTCACTAAGTATGAGTGACTACTGCCTACTAAGGGGTTACTACAAACAACTCTACATCCATGAATTTGATACCTTTGATGAAACGGATCAATTCCTAGAAAATCACAAGATAACAAAACTCACACAAGATGAAAGAGAGAATCTGAATACTCCTATACTATTAAAGCAATTAAATTCCTAGTTAAAAGCCTTTAGCAAAGAAATATCTAGGCCCAGTTGTCTTCACTGGTGAATTCTACCAAACACTTAAAGAAAATTCTACACAATTTCTTCCAGAAAATGAAAGAAAAGGAAACACTTGCAAACTCATTTTATGAGGCCAGTCGCACCGTAATACCAAAAGTGGACAAAAACAATACAAAAGAATAGAACTGCAGACTGTTAACTCTCATGAACAACTGAATCCAGCAATATATAACAAGGATACTACAACCAAATGGGGTTTACTCCAGGAATACAAGACTGGTTCAACAGAAGAAAACCAGTCAATGTAATCCATCATATTAACAGGCTAATGAAGAAAACCACATGATCATATCAATTGATGGAGTAAAGGCATTTAATGAAATTCAGCACCCATTCATGATTTAAAAATAAAAAAAGAAAAAGAAAAAAACCTCTCAGCAAACAAGGAAGAGAAGGAAATTCCTCACCCTGATCAAGAACATATACAAAAATTCTATGGTTAACATCATACTTGAGGTGAAAGACTGAAAGTTTTTCTCTTAAAATCAGGAAGAAGGCAAGGATGTCTTCTCTCACCACTCTTACTGGCAGTCCTAGCCAGTGCAGTAAGGCAAGGAAAGGATACAAATTGAAAAGGAAGGAATAAAACTGACTCTATTTGTAGATGACATGATTGTATACATAAAAAATCCCAAGGAATCTACCAAAAACTCCTAGAACTAGTAAGTGAATTTGTCAAGTTTGCAGGATAGAAGAGCAATATACAAAAATCAATTGTATTTCCATATGCTAGCAATGAATAACTGGAAAATGAAATTAAAAACACACTACATTTACAATCACTCCAAAAAACCCACTTAGGTATAAGTCTAACAAAAAATGTACAAGGTCTTTATGCTGAAAACTACAAAATGTGATGAAAGAAGGAAAAAAAAAAAAAAACCTACATAAATATCCATGTATTGGAAGACTTGAAATAGTAAAGATGTCAGTTATCCCCACATTGGTCTTTAGGTTTAATGCAATTCCTACAGAAACCAGTAAAAATTTTTGTAGCTACAGACAAAATTTATCACCTAAAATTTATCATCATTATGACTTACTCATTCTTTACAAATGAGTCCACAGTTAAAATTATAACCTAAAATTTTAGGCTATAAGTAAATTTTTGTTCTTATTCTTAGAACAAATAAAACCTTATTTTACTATTTAATGTAGAACTTAGGCTTCCATTTTCAGTGGATTCATTTAAATCGGCCCCTTTGGGACACCAAATCAAATAATAAGGGACATGTGTATGTGTGTGTGCACACTGACACAGATATTCTCATATTATCAGATTTCCTGAACATTAGTTTTCTCTCTGCAAATTAGATTTTATTTGCCTTCAAGAACAGGGAGTATATCTTAAACTTCTCAAGAGTTTGCCACGATACCTGTAGGGCAAGAAACATATAATAATAAACAGTTTAACATTTTAAAAAATTTATATGGATAAATAAAGGAAGTAGAATAGCTAAAACAATTTTGAAGAATAAAGTTATTGTTATCACACTACCTGATGCTATAACTTACTATATAAATACAGTAATCAAGACAGGGTGGTTTTGGCAGAGGATTAGACACGAAAATCAATGGGTCCGAATAGAGAACCCAGAAAGAAACTCACACAAGTATAGCCAACTGATTTTTGACAAAGGTACAAAAGCAATTCAATGGAGGAAGGAAAGTCTTTTCAACAAATGGTCCTGAAATAATTGGATGTCCATGAACAAAGAACTGAACCTTGACTCTCTGCAAAATTTAACACAAAAGGGATGGTAGATCTTAATATAGAAAGTAAAACTATAAAACTTTTGGAAAAAAACATAGGAAAAAAATTTCATGACCGGGGTCGGGCAAAGAGTTGCGAGACATACCACCAAAGCACATCCCTAAAAGAAAAATTTGTTAAGTTGGACTCCATAAAAATTAAAAACATTTGCTCCATGAAAGACCATTTTAATAGGATACAAAGACAAGCCACAGGCTGGGAGAAAATATTTGCAAATCAAGTATCTAACAAAGGACTTGTATCCAGAATATATGGAGAACTCTGTCAACTTAAGAGCAAGAAAATAATCAATCCTATTAGAAAATGGGCAAAAGTCTTGAATAGACACTTCAGCAAAGAAGGTAGAAGGATAGCAAATAAGCCCCCGAAAGATGTTCAGCATCATTTACTACTAAAAAAATACAAATTAAAACCATAGCAAGATACCAATACACACCTATTAGAACGGCTAAAATAAAAAATACTGACACTCCCAAGTGCTGAGAAGAATGCAGAGAAACTAGATCTCTCATACACTGCTTACAGAAATGTAAAAAATGGTACAGTCAGTCTAGAAAATAGAGTTTAGCAGTTTTTTTATAAAATAAGATATAAGCTTACTATATGACCCCGCATTCAAAAATCTGTACCTGAGTGTTTACAGCAGCTTTATTTGTAAGAGCCGAAACCTGGAATCAACCCAAGTGTCCTTCAATGGGGGAACGGATAAACAAAGCGAAGCAAGCCATACCAAGGAACGCTACTCAGCAATAAAAGGGAACTAGTGATATGATGGATCTCGAGGACACTGTACTGAGTGAAGAAAGGTTACAAATGGGATGATTCCTTTTATATAGCATTCTCAAAATGGCAAAATTAGAGAACATATCAGTGTTTGCCAGGGGTTAGGGATGTGGGGGTGTGACTACAAAGAGACAGTGAGAGGGGGTTTCTTTTGTAGCAATGAACAGTTCTGTAGCTTGACTGTGATTGTGGTTACATGAATTTATATGAGAAACACACACACAAATGAGTGCACGTGAAAAATGGTGAAATCCAATAATGGTTTAGTTAATAGTATTGTACTAGTGTCCATTTCCTGGTGTTGCTAATGAACTATGGTTATATAAGATGTTACCACTGGGAAGGGGGGGGGGTGCCCAGGACCTCTCTAACTCTCCATAGAATTTTTGCAATTTATTATGAGTCTCTAATCATCCCCCACCCCCACACACACACCCAAAAAACGAAGCTGACCAACAGTTATGTTTTCCCAAAACTATACACGTGCAGTTACCTATAGGCTATTTCCACTTGAATTCCTTTCTTCACACATTCTTTTCATTCACTCACTATCTATTGATGGAGTGGCTACTTTGTGTCAGACCCTGTGCTAGGGGCTCAGAATTTAGCAGTGATAGAGGCAGAATCCTGCCTCAGTAACCCTTTTCTGGCGCTAATCCTTCGCCAGGCATCCTTCTACATGCTTTCGATGTAGAACTCGTTTTGTTCTAGGCGCCACTATGGGCCCTATTTTAGAGCAGAGGAGGTCAGGAGATAGTGGGACAAGGGACTGTGCCATACCTGGAGGTCACTGTGAGGATTCTGGCTCCAATCTGAACGCAAGGGAAACGCTGCAGAGTTTGGAGCAGAGGAGACTTGATCTCCTGAGGTTGCAAAAGGGTCCCCCTGGCTGCTGTTCCAAGAATGAACTGCAGGGGGCAACGGTGGCTCCAGGCACCCTGCGAGCTGCTGGAATCGTGGTTGGTTATATTACGTAACCCTGTGTTATGTGGGTTTGTGGGAGAGACCAGATGAGCAGGAGGGTGTGACCTGTACATGCAGGGGACATGTACAGGATGCTGGGGACACCCCTCCAAAAAAAGGGTGGGGGGAGCACAGCAAACCTGGTCAGAGCATCCAAGGTTTTCCAAAGGAAGTGATGGCCAAGCTGCAGCGGGCCTGTAGGCATTCCTTCCACCTCACTGCCTCCCCCCAAAACCCACCCCGGCACCCATCCACTGACCTGCCAGCAAGCGGCGCCCATCTCCTGGGCAGTCCCCTCCTGTCGCAGCGGGAAGGTGTTGCAGGACAGGGCCCTGGGGCACTCTGCCATCAGAGGCTGGGGCGAAGAGGAGGGACCAGCGCCGCGAGCAAATCTCTGAGCTAGCCAGGTGGGAGGAAAAGCAGCCAGATGGAGGGGGCGTGGCCGCTGAAGATAAGGAGAGAGGTGGGGACCACTGGATTTAGCATCGGGGGCTCGATAAGCAGTTTGGGGTGGGGTGTCGGGTGAGCGCCTGGCTGCAGAGGATAGAAGACAGGAGGCAAGGGAAATGCAAACTGCAAGTTAGGGCTGTAGAGGGGCCCGCAGAGATAAGCAGCAATTTGGAGGGGCCAGTGCAGTCAGGAGAGGTCTTTTGGGTTTTTCCTCTTCTTTTTGTCAACGGGAGAAAGAACAGCAAATGCTGATGAAAGTGATCCAGTGGAGAGGAAACCTCTGAGGGCTCCGGCTTTATTAACAGCACACCTGACATCTGTAGCCGTTGCACCTGCCGTGGCTGCCCGGGCGTTCTCTCACCCCATCCTTGCACTGACCCCTTGAAGCTGGTGGTATCCAAGTATAAAGAAAGCTCCATACTGTTTCAAGTTATGAAATGGTCAGATGCACTTTTACGTCAACCTCTATAGGAAGGGTAACTACAAAGGTGCTTTTTCAAGTGTTGGAAATACTACAGCAACTTCTATAAGGTAGGTAGACCAAAGAACTTGGCTCATGGCAGAAAGTAATTCTGAATGCACTAAATTAATTTTAAGGCCCATTATGTCTGAAATAATTAACAAAGAGCCCAGTTTATGAACTATCACCACATTACTCAAAGTGCGTGTCTTTTCCTGATAGCGAAAATAGGCTTTACCAATCTGATATCCAAATAAATAGAAAGGTCTACAGTTGAGGTGGGGGAAGCCACTGCTCTGTAATAAACCAATTTGACAACAATAGAGCCCTTATCTCTTTACACCTCACTGGGAGGAGAACACCAGAGAGGAATCCACCATTAAGAAAAAAAGGCAACCTTGGCTATTTCCTCCTGCCAAGACATCCCTTTCAGCTCCATTAACCATCTAGCCAAATCTCTTTGTTTAGTTCAAAAGCTTGCAAATTTAAAACAGCAAAGACCGAGACATTTTACAGCATGGCATCTGAATAAATAAAAGTATTTAGGTCCAAATGGCTTCTTCATCATCTTTTTCCTTAATTCAGTCTGGAAGATTCACACTTCCAATTTCTTAGTTTCCTTTCTCAAAGAGGGAGCTTCTGTGACTCGTTTTCCACAGTGCCATCAGTGGCAGGGTCCCCACTGTACAGTCAGGGGAGACTAAACGACTCGCCCAGGGTCACACACTGAGACACAGAGGATCCCAGGTGATCACTCCAATCCTCTGAGCTGGAAAGTCTAGTGTGCTTTCCCCGACATGCTGCATCTACAACGGATGCAGATCAAAACAGACTTTCACGGGGCATTCGAGACCCTCAACCAAAGTTTCACTTCACTTCTTATTCATCTTGCAATCTGAGTTCGCCTCTGGTCAGCCTGAACTGTCACTATTCCCAAACCCATGCCCACTTTTCCTAAATCTATATACTTCCCTCCAGATCCACTCATGCCACCATGTCCCTGCCTGTTTCCACCTCCTTCCCCCCCCCCCCCCATAGCCTGCAATCTCACATTTGCTTATCGGCTATCAAAACATGCTAAGAGCCCACTCGTTCAGAGGCGGGGTTGTTGGTAACACAAACCTCCCAGGACACAACTCCAATCCAGAAACAGAACCAACCAACCACTACCAACAACAAAAGCTACTGAGTTAGGAAAAAAAAAACAGCTGTCATGAGGTTATCTGCCAGGAGAAGGGTCTCTGTTGATACATTTTCATACAGTGTTAACAGCCTTGAATATTGTGTTTCACTGGTCAGGTTGAACCAGAAGCCTCTACTAGCTAACATTTGTGGAGTGCTTGCCCTGGGCCACCCACAAGTGAAATCACTTGTTTGAGACCACAGCCAGCAAGGGATGGAACCAACACATAAGCTGTTAGTCTCTCAACCACTGTGTTTTCCAGCCTGGGGGCAAGCCACGGAACTGACAACACCCAAAGCAAGAATCCTGACCGCAAGGAAAGCCACCAGCGGGAGGGAAAAGCAGCCACTAAAACTCCCAAGTGCATAGAAGCCGGCCTGGTGTGCAGAGTGGGCTCCATTATAGCACAACACCAGGGGTTCAAGGTCTTACCTGGACTTACCTGGGAGCAGTCCTGAGGAATGCAGAGTTTTGGTAACAAACGTTTTAGGAAGCAGGGAAGTAAAGTCTACATTCTGGAATGACTTCCAAAGGGAATGGTGAAAACACATACAAATTTTTTCATCTTAAAAATTTCGGCGACCCAGAGAAGTCATTCTTGAAAAACCTCTCTTTTCAACAATGGAGGCTTCCGTCTAACGTCTCACATCTGCCAGTGGTTTATCTCTTTCCAAAGCCTTTCACGTTCAGCTGTTTTGATTCTCACAGCCATCGGTGATGCAGGCGGGGATGGGAAACGGGGAGAACAGCATTTAAGACACCTTCTAAAAAAAGAGAAACCCGAGGCCCGAAAGCGTTGTCACCACCTCATTCGCCTGGTGAGGGTAGCTAGTCCGTGGCTGGGGCAGATCGGAAACCCTAGGTCTCGCAAGCCACGGCCGCCTCGAGCTGCTTCTAAATCCTAGGCCCTTCACTTATCCCATAGAGCCCAGGACGTGTAAGGAACACTTCCTCGATTTTACTACTTCTTCTCCTTCAATCCAGGAGGGCTTCCTGGAGGAAGCCGACGGGCCACGAGAGCCCGATGATGCCACTAGAGCCGCGACCCTCAGTCCCGACGGTCGCGCGTCACGTGCCGGGGGCCAGCGCGGGGGAGCACAGGGAGAACCCCGGGGACCCACCCCCACCCCGACTCTCCCGCGGTCCGCCGCAGGGCCCGCGTCACGTGAACGAACCGGGCTCCCGGGTCACGTGCCGAGGGCTCCAGGGACGGCGGGCGGTCGCGGCCGCGCCCCGCCGGTTTCGCCGGGAGCGCCGGAGGCCGTGCGGGGCCCGAGGCGCGGAGGTAAGCCCCCGCCGGCGGCGGCGGCGGCGGAGGGGGGCGGCCCCGCGTCCCCGCGTCACGCGTCACCGTGGTGCGAGGCGGGCAGCCATCTTGCTACAAACACAAACAGAGAGGAGCGGCCGCCGCGGGAGCGCCAGCGCCCCCTCCCCCCCGCCGCCGCCGCCGCCGCCGCCGTCCCCGGCCCGCCGCCCCCCGCCCCGGGACCCGAGCCTCGCGCCGCCCGCGGTAAGCGCCCGGCAGCTCCGCGGACCCCGGCCCGCAGCCGGGCCTGCGGCCAGCCCGCCCCCGACGCTGAGGGCGGGCCGCGCCGAGCTGCGAGAGCCAGAGGCAGAGCGCGGGCCGCCGGCGCGGACCCTCCCCCGTCTCCTCCCCGCGGGCCGCCCGCCGCCCGCCGCCCGGTGCGCCCGCCCTCCCGGCCTCTCCCCGCCGCCCCCGGGATGCGGCTCGCGGCCCCGGGCCCCGGGGGGCAACCCGCCCGCCGCCCCCCCTGCCCGCGCACCTTGGCGGCCCCCTCCCTGAAGGGCACGTTGTCCTCGCCGCCCGGGCCTCCGCCTGCCCGGCCGCGCTCGTAACGGTGGCTCCTGCGGGCCTAGCCCCTGTTCTGTCTGCCCCGGGCGCCGCAGCCCGCCCCGCCGAGGGCGCCGCGACCCCCATGCCCCACGTCCCGGGAGAGTCCCCCCATCCGGGGTGCTTGGCGGACTTAGCTGGGGCTGGCGGGGTCGTCAAGTCCAAACGTGCCGTGTCTGGGGCCAACCTCGACGCCTTTCCCGTTAGCCAGAGCACCTCGGCGGCTTCTGCCCCGAAAATTCCTGCCGGCGAGCAGCGTTGGTGCTCGCTCATGGGGTCACCCGCCTCTCCTTGCCGGCCGGGCCGGACTCCTGCCCCAGCAGGGCTGGGGCTGCCCGCCCCCAAGCCAGGCCCCCTCGGCCGCCTTCCCGACCTGGCCCCCCGACACAGCAGCTCTCGGGCCACAGCCCCTCACACTCGGCCTTTTCTTTTTTTCCAAGTAACTTCAATGAGCCCTTCATCTCTTTCCCCTCTTACCCAGTCATCATTAGAACTCCCCGCCAGCGTGCAGGTCTGCCCCGGCGCAGATGCTGAGGAAATACCTGTGGCTGCTTCTCGCCTCCACCCACCCCAGTCTGGCTCCCCTCTGGCTTCTCTCAAAGTGCTGCTTTTCCGAAGCTCCTCTGCCTCCCCTGCGCGGCCCCTTCGAGCTGTTTCCACTCACCTGGCCTCCCCAACCCAGCCACTCACCTTTGCAACTGAAACCCCATCGGCACCCATGCACCAGTCAGTCCCCAGGGGCCCTGCACAACGTTTTGTCTCTGGCTCTTCCTTCCCATTTCCATCTGTTACCCTCACAGTCCTAGCCCTACTTCCCCCCAATCCAGCCCCAGTTTTATTTCCTCCCCATCTGTCTTAATCCTCTGTTGCCTGTCATGTCATTGGGCAGCACTGGGGGCAGAGCTGGACTTGGTGTCCCTGACGTTTCCTGGGGACTAGGGCCCGGAGCACCCCCCTTGGGTGATTAATGGTCAAATGAGTGGTGTACCGGGGCTTCTCCACTAGCTCTGTCGGTCAGCAGATGCATTGGTGTCGTGTGTGATCTCAGAGATACAGGACCCCAGTTTGGCGTCACTTTGATGTGTGTCATTAGAGTTTGAGGTAGAGAAAATAGCCCTACTTTGGAGGAGAGAGGGTGAGAAGAAGAGGCTGTGTGAAGAATTTCAAAAATCTAATAAGAAAATAAAAGTGGCTTAAAACTCACGAAGTATGGCCTTGAGCTTGAGATGGTTACTGTTGATGGTGAGCCTTGTCTCCAGTCTTGGATGGAGTGTTGAGGGAGGTTGGGTACCCCATCAGGGCAGCTGCAGCTCCTCTTGTTTTCCCCAGCTGGAGCCCAAGAGTAGGCAAGTGGGCAGAAGGGATCAGATGAGATAAGGGGCACAGGAGTTTTGAAAACTGTTAAAATAGCACATAAATGCCAAGTGGTGTTATTTATCATGATGGGTTGAGCCAGTAGAGGAGCTGGTGCCAGCTGGGTAAATACAGGTTTATTACTTTTTTTTAAGCTTCAGCGTTATGGCCCTACCATGTCTGGAGAATTTTTCCATCCTGAGAAGGGGGCCGAGGCCCCTCCACTGGACTCCAGGCCGGGCAGTTGTTCCAAAATGCTGGGGAGCTGGAACATCTGGGTACCAGTCTGCTGGCAGTGGTACCCTCTATGCCGAGAGACATTGCCCTGGATTGGCGCTGATTTTAGGGGTGATGGAGTGAGGAAATAATGTTGTTAACTTAATTCATGCTGGCACTGCCTGTCCTCTGGGGTCTTTTCGTTCGCCCCGTGAATTCTGAACCCCTAGAAAACAGCCCCTCTCTTTTCACACAGGCCTGGTGTGAGCCCCGAGGACCAGTGCTTGCCTCTCCCGGGTCTCCAGCAGGGGGCAGCCTTTTAGCAGCAATAAGCCGGGTGCTAGGGGGAGTGAGGGTAGACTGAGGCCCAAGAAAGAGAAGAAGGTGGGGAGGCAGCAGGGGCCTGGAGACGGTGGATAAGCCGGAGGGGCCGGCGGGAAGGAGCCCTTTGCATCTGGTAGCAGGGAAGTGGAAGACAAGAAAATTTGGTGCAGCCCCTAGTCCTGTGCCTTGACTTCTCCAGGTTTTTCTTTCGTAGGGAAGGTGCCAAGCGCTTGCTTTTGAGAGTTTGCGATGCAGAAACTTAGGACAGGTGGTTTGTTTGGTTTTTGTTTATTTTTTAGTCTGTTTTCTTCAGGATTTTTCTCCTGGCAGGATTTTGGATTTCACTCGCTGGACGGTGTAATTAGGGACCGGGAACTCCGGGGTGTGGGGGGGCTCTCCCGTGCTCATAGCGCAGCAGAGTGTTCTCCACAGTGGTGCTCTCAGCATTTGGGGCCAGGTAATTCTTTTTCGGGGACTGTCCTGGGCATTGTTTCAGGAGCATCCCTGGCCTCTACTCATTAGATGCCAGGAGCAGTCCCCCAGTTGTGACAGCCAAAAATGGCTCCAGAGATTGTCACATGCTCCCTGGAGAGCAGAGTCACCCCAGTTGCGACCCACTGGCTCCCAGGCGGCGTGTGGAAAGGACGCACCAGGGTTGGGAGGGCTGGACGTTGGGGGGTGGCGTGCATGCTCCTACACAGTAGTTCCTTTGGGCAGGGCAGGGGGCCAGGCAGCCCCCCAGCTTCTGGGACCAGACCCTCCTCCGGCTGGGCCCAGGGTCTTAGACTTTTCCTCCCAGCTTCTCTCCAAGAAGGGGGATCGGCTTTGGCTTTCCCCAGCCCTGTGCTTCCCTCCCTCCCCTTGCCCCTGCAGCTTCCCGTCTCCTCGGCCTGGTGTGAGCCGCCTTCCCTCTGTCTGCTCCTTACAACCCGGGACACAAAGGTGAGGCAAGAAGCAGAAAACACCAAGGAGAGCTGCGTTTGTCCACTCCCTGGAAGGGGGGAGGGTGAGTCTCCCCCTTCCTCTTCTCTTCTTCTTCTCCCCTCTCCCTGCCACCAGGGCTGGTTTCTGTCCCTCTAGAGACAGTGAGCTGGCTGGGGAGGGATCTCAAGACTCCTGAGGTGTGTTGGCAGCGCCGCGGGGTGTTTCTTGTCGTGGGGAAGCCTTAGGTACGCGGCAGGTGTCCCCAGGTGTCTCCAGGGTTGCAATGCAGAGAAGGCGTCACTCGGCCTCTTGGACCTGAGGGAACCACCTTTCATTCAGCAAAAGGAAGAGCTTTCTGACAGACCTGTCGCCTGCAATGGTCTTGAGTGGGCCGAGGGCAGTGCCCAGCAGCAGCTCTTGTGGAAGAGATGCCACGCTGGGGTGGGGGTGGGTGTGGCCCACTCGGACCCTCTGAAAGCCACTTTTTGCCTACGATGTGGAGTCTGCAGGTGGCTCCCTCTCTGGCAGTCAGTCCGTTTTGCTTCATCTTCCTGCCAGTGGCTGAAGCTGAGAGCAGCTTTGGAAACTCCTTCCTCCTTCCTTCCCAGAACCGAGGCACCTCGGAGTCGATGGGCACCTAGGGGGTCCCGCCTCCCTCCCAGCTAGTGACAGAAGCCCCGGTGCAGCTCCTGGGACGCCCTCTGCCCCCCACTTGGGCACTGCTGGGGATGCGCCACCTCCTGAGAGGCTCCTCTGTTGTCCCCTAGAGGAGCAGCGCACTGCCACTTCTCCTGTGTCACATCAGAAACTCGGACTGTTCGTGCTTCATGGTGAGAGACCCATTCTCCGGCTTCTGCTGTAACAGTGTTCTCCTCTGCTGCGTGTGTCCTTACGATCATCTTTTCCGAACCTGGGGTTGGGGGTCCAGGCATTTATTCCCGCTTGGCCCACCAGTCCCTGGATGCGTTCCCAGACCTGCCTGCTGGCCACCTCTGGTGTGAGCCCAGCTTTACCCTGGGATAGTCTCCCTGCTCCCCGCATCCTGGTTTCTCCCCAAACTGAGTTCCTGCCTCCTGGCCTCCAGCTGCCAACCCTGACTTTTTTCACAAGACATGGTTTTGCTCCCGGGTTTATGTCTAATCCTTCTTTCCATAACCAGACCTTTTCCCCTTGCATATCTGAGGGTTCCGGGGGTCCTTTGTCTGTTTTTGGTCCTTGTCCCCGAATGTCTGCACACACCATGACCACCCCCTGTGTAGCCTCTGCACGCACCTCCCGGCTCAGCCTTCCACCAAGAACGCTGATGGCCCGGAGACCAGGCTGGCAGGCTCATCGCCCGCCCTCTAGCGCCTGCTCCTCGCCTGTCCGTTGGGGGTGCTCGCTGCATGTTGGTGAATGAATGAAGTGCCCACGAGGCGGGGCAGGGCTGAGGGCTCTCCAGGGCACCCCATCCGACCCATTCATCTGACCCTACCTTCTCCCCCACCTCCACGTCTCGGGAAGGATCTTTCCCAGATGTGAAGGTTCCTCCCCGGGCGTCCTGAGGCCAGTCTGGGATCCAGTAGCTTGGGGACTGCACCTCACCCCAGCCTAGGCCCTTGCGTGAAGAGAGCCCCGCCCCGCCCGCCTGCTTCCCAGGGGCAAGGCTGCCAGGTGAGTGGGCCAGAGAGGGGGGGCGTGCCTGCACGGAGGTCCCTGCGGGGGCTGGAAGGGGTTCCAGCATCCCTGTTTTCCTCTTTCCCCAGGTCTTTCCCCCATTTGGCTCATCTTTAACTCATGGTTTGTGTGGCCACGTGGCTGGCTTAGGTGAGTCCATTTGGTGCCCGCGATCCCTCTGTTAGCCTGAGGCTCGGACCTGTGCCCAGCCAGGTGGCAGTCACACCTGCTCGCAACCCTCTGGAGGGTCTCCAGGCCGGCCATTCTGCAAGGCCCGTGTTCCCGCTGCCTCCACAGCTACTTGGAGAGTGAACGCCAGGCACTCCCTCTTCTGCTCCTTCCCTCCAACCTCAAGGAAACATCCCCAGCTCTACGATGGCAGCAGAGACCCTCAACTTTGGGCCTGAGTGGTGGGTCGGGTGTGCTCTGGGTGGCATGGAAAAGCCAGGGAGAAGAAGAGGGCTGCTGTGACTCCGTCCCTCTCCCCCCTTCACGCCTCTCCTAGGCTGAGGGCCCTTTCCAGCGGGGGTAGCGTGGCCTCCCCACCCCCATCCCCCGCCATGCCCAAATACAAGCTGGCCGACTATCGCTACGGGCGAGAGGAGATGCTGGCTCTCTACGTCAAGGAGAACAAGGTAGGGACGTGAGGACGGGTGGTTAGGTGTGGGCAGTCTGTGGCCACACTGCCTATTGGGCCTCAGCCAGTGGAGAGGGCCTGGGAGCCTGTGGGGCCTCAGCTCTCCTGCCCAACCCACAGGTCCCAGAGGAGCTGCAGGACAAGGAATTTGCTGCCGTGTTGCAGGAGGAGCCTCTGCAGCCCCTGGCCCTGGAGCCTCTGACTGAGGAGGAGCAGGTGGGGTCGGGCCAGGGGCCGGGGCAGCAGGCTCCCAGGAAGGGTGGGGTGTTGGGTTGGGTGGGGGGCAGGAGGGACTGATTGGGAAGGCAGCGGGTAGGGGCAGGCTGTGGTTCTGGGCAGGATGGGGGTGCCCGGGTGCTTGGGTCCTCACTCCCACCCCTGGCTCCCTCCTCAGAGGAACTTCTCCCTGTCAGTGAACAGTGCAGCTGTGCTGAGGCTGATGGGAAAGGGGGCTGGGCCCTCCCTCGGCAGCACCTCTCGGGGCAGGGGCAGCACGCGGAGCCGAGGTAGTGGGGAGTTAACTAAGCGTTCTGGGGGGTGGGCAGAGGTGGGGCCCGAGGGATTGAGGGGGATTATCTGGCAGGTTTCCCACCACCTGGTTTCCCATGTACGTTTCACTCCTCCAGGCCGTGGCCGCGGTGACAGTTGCTTTTACCAAAGAAGCATTGAAGAAGGCGATGGGGCCTTTGGACGAAACCCCAGGGAGATCCAGCGTAGCCAGAGTTGGGATGACAGGTGCGGGAGGAAGGGCCCGGCCTGGTGGCAGGATGGGTTGTGGCTTGGGTCTTTGTCATGAGGGGGCAGCAGCGAACCAGATAGTCCCTTGTCAGAGAGCTCTCTGCTCTTGCCCTTCGACCTCTGCCCCTTTCCCTTCCGAGGCTCTTAGGGCCCATTGGTGCCTGTGACCTCCTGTTCCAGGTGCCCCCTTGGGTTCTCTTCCCACAGTCTCCCCTTCCCCGAGTCCCCAATCCCCTCCCTCCCTTCACCTTTCTTGGGACACAGCGGGCAGGGTGCAGAGATCCCACAGGTCCAGGAGGGCGAAGGTGTGCCACTCTGGCCGACACGTTTCCCTCCTGCAGAGGCGAGAGGCGGTTTGAGAAGTCAGCAAGGAGGGATGGAGGTATGGAGTGATGAGGGTGGTGAGGGTGGTGTCCAGGGCCTCGAGGTCACTGCGCAGTGGGGAGGGTTGAAATGGGAGATGTTTACTGTGGGGGCGGGAATAGTGGGTCTGGAGTGGGTTCCTTATTCACCGGCAGGGTTGACGGTAAGAACCTTCCAGGGATGTGGCTCCGAGGCTGCTAACGGTGGGTTCCTTCTCCCACCCCCAAGCCCGATCAGGGTTCGAGGAGGGAGGGGCTGGCCCGAGGAAGGAGCATGCCCGCTCCGACAGTGAGAACTGGCGTTCTCTGCGCGAGGAGCAGGAGGAGGAGGAGGAGGGCAGCTGGCGACTTGGGGCTGGACCCCGACGAGACAGCGACCGCTGGCGCTCAGCCAGCCCTGGTGAGAGGGGCCAGCTGGGCATGGGGGGTGGCGGCAAGAACTGCCCCCTAAGAGGTGGGCTCCCGTGACCACAGTGGGGGAGCAGGAGCAGAAAGCTCTCTGGAGTTGGTGGGTGGGAACTTGGTCTCAGAAATGGTGGCTGGTCCCAGGGGCATCCTGGTGCACAGCAGGGGAGTGGAGACTCTGGCTTGACCAGGGTGCCAAGTCGATTCTCCTCCTCTGACTTTTCCTGCCCAGATGGCGGCCCCCGCTCTGCTGGCTGGCGGGAACACGGGGAGCGGCGTCGCAAGTTTGAGTTTGATCTGCGAGGGGATCGTGGAGGGTGTGGTGAAGAGGAGGGGCGGGCTGGGGGGGTCAGCTCTCACCTCCGGAGGGCCCGAGGGCCCGACGGCTTTGACGACGACAAGGATGGGCTCCCAGAGTGGTGCCTGGATGACGAGGATGAAGAGATGGGCACCTTTGACGCTTCCGGGGCCTTCTTGCCTCTCAAGGTACCTGTGAGGAGGCCGGGGCGGGGTGTTGCTAGAGGTCGGGGGAGCCTGCCCTGATTGGGTCCCCTCACCCACCCTTTTATTCTCTGCCCTTCCACTTCCTGTCATCTTCCCTAACCCTATACAGAAGGGCCCTAAGGAGCCAATTCCTGAGGAGCAGGAGCTGGATTTCCAGGGTCTGGAAGAAGAGGAGGATGAGCCTTCCGAAGGCCTGGAGGAGGAGGGGCCGGAGGGGGGTAAGGCTGCCGGGGAGGGCGAGGCAGGCTGGGGGACCCCTCGCCTGGGGGAGTGCTCAGACGCCCCTGGGCTAAGGCTGCTCAGACAGGAGAGAGAGAAGCAGATGCTGACAGATGTGGGGGAGGAACCCAGAAACAGCCTAGCTGTGTCATGTCAGGTAAAAGCCAAGCATAATCCGAACGACCTGTGAAAACCCCTTATGGAACCTGTAGAACGCAGGACTAAGCCTGGGGCACAGAGCGACATGGGTGCGTGTGGTGTGTCCCCGGCTGTGCGGGACAGAGGAGAAAGCGTGCACGGTGACGGTGCTGTCAGTCTCCCTGAACGTCGGGTTGCACTGACCACAGTGAACTGGGCGTCCCATGGCCCCGGTGCCCAGATGCCTGAGTTGTGGCCACAGGGAAGGGCTTCTGCAAGGTCAGCGCTAAGGCCTTCCACCTCGTGGGTTTTGAGTGGAGGGGCTTCCTCTTCTCTTGCAGGTGGGAAGGATGTGACCCCACTGCCGCCTCAGGAGGAGAAGCCCAGCTCCCCGTCCCCACTACCTGCCTTGGGCCCCCTCTGGGGAGCCAGTGGGGAAGGTGACGAAGCTGTGGAGAAAGACCTCCCGGTGGCAGAAGGTGGGCCAAGAGGGCAGCCAGCTCTTCCTCTGGATGCAGGTCCTTGGCGGTGGGGTGGGGGCTGTTCCGACTGGTCTGGGCTGGAGTCCACTTTTCTGCAGTGAGGGTGGGGAAGGGCCGTTCCTGCCTCTTTCTCTGGACTGCATCCCCATCCTACCCTCCTTCCTTTCCTCCTTCCAGGAGATGACATGGGGGGCATCCAGCTGAGTCCTGGGGTGGGCTCACCCCCCGGCCCACCGGGAGATTTGGAAGATGATGAAGGCTTGAAGCACCTGCAGCAGGTGTGGGAGTGCCTGAGATCCCTGGGGATCCTCCCTGCAGGGAGGCCTGTGTTCATCTGTCCCTCCCTGCCCCGGATTCTGAGCTTTTCCCACTTCTCTCCTGCCCCCGTGCCTGACCTGACCTCCTGCCCCCAAGCCCAATCCCTGCCTGCCCTGATGTGCTGTGACCAGCTGACCCTCACTTTCCTTCCTGGGCTCCAGGAGGCGGAGAAGCTGGTGGCCTCCCTGCAGGACAGCTCCCTGGAGGAGGAGCAGTTCACAGCCGCCATGCAGGCCCAGGGCCTGCGCCACTCCGCGGCCGCCACTGCCCTCCCGCTCAGCCATGGCGCAGCCCGCAAGTGGTTCTACAAGGACCCGCAGGGGGAGATCCAAGGTGCCTGCGGCATACAGCGGGGAGTGCGGGGGTGCAGGGAGGCCGTTCTTATTCAGGGCATCCGAGGTTTGCCTTCTAGCCCGGTGGACATTCTCCTCCCTGCTTCCTTCTCTCCCTCGGTCAGGCCCCTTCACAACACAAGAGATGGCAGAGTGGTTCCAGGCTGGCTATTTCTCAATGTCACTGCTTGTGAAGCGGGGCTGTGATGAGGGCTTCCAACCCCTGGGGGAGGTGATCAAGATGTGGGGTCGCGTGCCCTTTGCCCCAGGGCCCTCACCCCCACCTTTGCTGGTGAGCATGAAGCAGGGAACCCGGGGGCTTGGGGTTGGCCCGGGGTGAGGAAGGGGCGCTGCACTGCAGGACCCCAGGAGGACCCTGCCCTTGCGCCTCCTGCTGTTTGCAGCGGGAACACTCTCGCCCCTTCTCCCAGGGAAACATGGATCAGGAGCGGCTGAAGAAGCAACAGGAGCTGGCAGCGGCCGCCTTGTACCAGCAGCTGCAGCACCAGCAGTTTTTTCAGCTGGTCAACAGGTGGGGACTGGGAGGGCTTGGAAGTAGCTGGGGCACTGGATGCGAGGCCTTGTGCCACTCCTGTGCTCTGCTGTGTGCCCGCAGCCGCCAGCTCCCTCAGTGTGCGCTCCGGGAAAAGGCAGCTCTGGGAGGCCCGCCGCCGCTCTCGGCCTTCCTGCAGCAGCTCCAGGCTCTCAAGGCCCCCAGGTCTGTGGGCGTCTCTTGAGGCGCGCACCAGCGCTCGGGATAGGTCGGGGCACGGGGTGGACCAGAAGTGGATCACAGGGGCCTGAGAACTGGTGCTTTGCCTTGCAGAGGTGGGGACCAGAACCTGCTCCCAACGATGAATCGTTCCTTGTCGGTGCCGGATTCGGGCTCCCTGTGGGACATACATACCTCAGCTTCATCACAGTCAGGTATGTGATGCCAGACCTCTTGTCTGCCCCGGTTCCCTCCCCTGCGGTGACTGGGTGGGGGCGGGGCACAGGTCTGTTCCTGCCCTAGCGCTGCCCCCTCTGCCTCTGTGGACGAGGGGCCAGGCCGCTGCACAGGACAACGGAGCCAGGCCTGCACACTCTTGAAGACGCTTTGCCTGCCGCAGGTGGTGAGGCCAGTCTTTGGGACATACCAGTTAACTCTTCGACTCAGGGTCCAATTCTAGAACAACTCCAGCTGCAGCATAAAGTGAGTAGACATCCTGCAACCGGGTGTCAAGGGTTGGAGTCTACCCCAAGAAACGAGAACCCCAGGCTCGCCGCTGATCTTTTTGCGGCCTCAGTTCCAAGAGCGCAGAGAAGTGGAGCTCAGGGCGAAGCGGGAGGAGGAGGAGCGGAAGCGCCGGGAGGAGAAGCGACGGCAGCAGCAGCAAGAGGAGCAGAAGCGGCGACAGGAGGAGGAGGAGCTGTTTCGGCGCAAGCAGGTTGGTGCCTGGCAGCGCCCCCCGGGCTGCCCGGCTGAGCTTGGGGCCAGGTCAGCTGCCCTCACCGTGGCTCTCCTCGGTTAGGTGCGGCAGCAGGAGCTCCTGCTGAAGCTGTTGCAGCAGCAGGCAGTGGCCACCGTGCCCGTGCCCCCTGCACCCAACTCCCCACCCCCACTCTGGGCTGGCCTGGCCAAGCAGGGCCTCTCCATGAAGGCGCTGCTCGAGCTGCAGCTGGAGGGCGAACGGCAGCTGCACAAGCAGCCCCTGCCTCGGGAGCCATCGCGGACTCAGGCCCCCAACCACCGTGTGGTGAGCAGGCTGGGCCCTTCCCCGGTGACTGGAATGTTCTGGGCTCCCAGGATCCCCCTCTAGTCCACCTCCAGGGTGACATCGGGGAGGAAGCATCGCTAAGCCCAGATTTCTGCATGCCCCTTACCTTGCCCACCCAAACCACCCAAACCAACCTCCCTGCCTAGTTCCCTCGGGCGCCCTTGTTGGGGCTGCCCTGACTTCCTGCCGTCTGTAGCAGCTCGGGGGCCTGGGCAGCGCCCCCCTGTCCCAGTGGGTGTCTGAGGCTGGGCCGCTCTGGGGCGGGCCCGACAAGAGTGGGGGCAGCAGTGGCGGCCCGGGGCTCTGGGAGGACACCCTCAAGAGTGGCGGGAGCCTGGCCCGCAGCCTTGGCCTGAAGAACAGCCGGAGCAGCCCCTCGCTCAGGTGGGTGCCAGGGCCCTGGGTCTGGCGGGTGGTCAGGGTGGAAGGGTGCGTGGCGCCGGAGCCCATCTGGTGCCCCTCCCTCACCCTGGCCTTGCAGTGACTCGTACAGTCACCTCTCGGGGCGGCCTGTGCGCAAGAAGACAGAGGAGGAGGAGAAGCTGCTGAAGCTGCTCCAGGGCATCCCCCGGCCCCAGGATGGCTTCACCCAGTGGTGTGAGCAGATGCTGCACACGCTGAGCACCACGGGCAGCCTGGATGGTACAGGCGGGTGGGCCCCAGGGCCAGGGTCAGCCAGGGGGCCAGGCCTGGATGGTGGACCCTGACAGCCCCCTCCCACCCCCTAGTGCCCATGGCCGTAGCGATCCTCAAAGAGGTGGAGTCCCCCTATGACGTCCACGACTATATCCGTTCCTGCCTGGGGGACACGCTGGAAGCCAAAGAATTTGCCAAACAATTCCTGGAGCGGAGGGCCAAGCAGAAAGCCAGCCAGCAGCGGCAGCAGCAGCAGGTGAGGTGTTGGAGCTCTGGACCATGGGGTGCGGGTGCCCGGCTGCTCTCCTGACTCCCGGCCCTGCGCCCCCTCCCCTGCCTGCAGGAGGCCTGGCTGAGCAGCGCCTCCCTGCAGTCAGCCTTTCAGACCAACCACAGCGCCCCGCTGGGCCCCGGGGAGGGCAGCAAAGCCAAGAGGCGCGCCCTGATGCTGCACGCGGACCCCAGCATCCTGGGTAGGTCTGGGCGGGGCCAGCGGAGGTGGCTCCTTTCCGGGACAGGGCAGGCGCAGCCCGGGGACAGCACTCCAACCTGCTTCTCCCCGGCTTCAGGGTACTCCCTGCACGGCTCCTCTGGAGAGATCGAGAGCGTGGATGACTACTGAGCAGCCCGTCCCACCGGCCCCCCTGGGCTCCAGGCCAGGGCCAGCGGTAGCAGCTTGGACCCTTGGGTCCTGAGCCTGCAGGCTCCCCACAAGGAGCATAGGAGGCGGCAGGGGCTGGGTCCCCAGCACTTGTTACAAACCACACGATGCACCTTAACTCACCCACCACGAGGCACTTTACAGATTGCGGGGAAGGGTTATTTTTTCTTTTACATTTTTTAATTTTTTTTTTATTTTGAACAACATTGAAGAAAACGTTAGAGGAGACAAAAAATGTTTAAAAACCTACACTCTAAACACCCCTTTGCCCTTTGCCCTCTGGGGTAGTGGGGGGAAACAATGAAAGGTCCATAGAGGTTCGATTTTTTTTTTTTTTTTTTAAGAAAACAGAAGAAAAATAATGAAAAAAAGAAAGGTTAGGAGACTGAAAGAAAAAACACACTGTTACTTTGGGGCAGTGGGGACCCAGGCCCCATGGACCTGTCCTGCCTGGCGCCCAAGGCTGCGCTTACCCTCCCTGCCCCTGGAAGGTGGGCCAGCAGGGTAACTGGAAGCTGGGGTGCCAGCAGTTTGCACAGGGGGCCCCTCAGAGCCCCACCTGCCGGACCCGCTGTGAATGGCCCCCTCGCCGCTGTGACTGGCGGGGGTGTGCGGGCTGGGGTCCGTGGCCCATGGCCCCTTGGTGTTGCTGCTGTGGGGTACGTCGCACAAATCGGATGAGCCGCCACCACCCTGCAGGCCACTGTCCTGCACCGGCTGCCGGGAGGTGGGCAAGGGCCGGGGCAGTGCCAACCTGGGCTGGCTGGCGGCAGCACCTGGCCACTGGCCCGGCGAGGGGCTTCCCCGCCGCTGCCATTTGGGGAGGGGGCTGGGTGTGGCGCCGAGGTCCTGGTCCCCTGCCTTGCCACATGAATGTATTCTCTGGGCCCCGAGCCTCTGCCTCGGCGGCCTTGAGCGGGAGCTGGAGGGGTGTCACCTCTTCACCGCCGAGCTGCCCCTCCTGCCACGGGGAGAGAGGGCAGGGAGGGGGCTGCCTGGGCTGCGACCGCCCTACCCGGGGCTCTTCCTGCCCCCCACCCCCCCTTGCAGCTGCTGGGGTGGGGTACGGACCACCCAGCTCTGCGCAAGCCCCCTTCCTCTGACCAAATGGGGGAGGGGCGTGTGCCCTCCCTGCCCCCCGCCCCCCCCCCCCCCCCCCCCCCCCCCCCCCCGGCGAGCTTGTTTAATGTTGAGTAGGTTGAGGGTGGAGGAGAGAAGCGCCCCGAGGTCGGGGTGGGCAGCCCTGCCCAGTCCCGCCGCCTCATCGCCCACCTGTGTGGTCTCCATCCTTTTTTTAAAAAAACTTGCTAGTTTTGTTTTCTCGTCTTTGGGGCTTCTCACCTGACCTCTCCCGTGACCTCATAGTTCAGAGGGCAGTTCTGGGGCCAGACACATTGCCGCCGCCGTGAATGTATTTATCCTTCCTGCCCTGGGGAAACCGCGGAGTGGCTTCTCCCCCGTTTTGCGTTCCCGTTCATCCCCAGAGACATTTTTTCTTTTTTTTTTTTTTTTGCACCAAAGTGGCAACTGGGTCAGTGTTGGGGTACAGAGCTGGCCTTGGGGGTTGAAGGGCTCCCTCCAGCTGCTTCTCCCTGGTTTCAACAGTGTTAGCGTCCATGAAAAGACAATATTCTCTCTAAAGCAATAAGGGGGTGGTGGGCCAGGGGGAATGTTTGCTGCTGCTGGCCCCCCCAGCTCCCCCTTCCCTCTCGCCAGTATTTGGTGGCGTTAGAGGTGGGGGGGGCTACTGTCGTGACTGAATGTAACTGCCCCCCCCCCCTCGCTACAGCCAGTGCAGGGGGAGGGCGGTGATACTCTTCCCCTCTCTTCCCTCCCCTTCCCCTAGCTGAAGAGACTTTGAACTTAGGGGGCCCTTGAGCCTGGAGAGGCCTTAACCCTGTGAGGAAGTGTAGGGGGAGCCCTCTCCCACCCCCATCCCCTTCTGAGAGTGGTCAATGTTTACAAGCCCCTGAGCCCCCCAGCCCAGGGACTCAGACCCCCATCGCCCCTTTCCCAATCCCAGTCTTCCACGGCCCCGCTGTCTCCCCACCCTTCCTGGAGTCGGGGTGGTGTGGGGCAGGGGTCATCTTGTACTCCCTTGTCTGCCTTGTGTCCCAGTTCCCCCCTCCCCACCATGTGACTGCCTTTCCTTTTACCTGCCCCTGTAAATACTTCCCTCCCCCCCAATAAATCTCGGTGTGTTCTCCCTCACTGCCTCTGTCCTTATTTGGGGGCGGGGCAGGTGGAGGGCACTAAGAGCTGTGGGCAGGGGGCAGCCTGGCCAGGTGAGCCCCAGAGGGCTGGGTTTACACCTGGCTGCGGGTTACCAGCCCTCATCACCCTCACCCGCCCCAGCCTGCCTGCCCAGGTGCAAAGAGCTGGAGCAGGAAGACACAAGCATAAACAAAGGTGGAGACCAGGTACAGAGTTGGAATTGGTTCCTTTATGGAAAAACTGAAAATATAATAAAAATTAAAATTAAACCAGTTTTAAAAAAGCCAGCCCCTGGGAGTTTCCACCGCCTGCCTCTGGCCTCCAGAGGGATGAGGCCCGACACCAGGCAGCGAGGGGAGAGGGCTTTCTGCCGCTGCCTTCCCATCCCATTCCATCTTCATCTCCACAGCGGGGCCCCGGGAGGAACCAAGCCTGGGGGAGGGGGGAGCAGGGACCCGAGGCCCCATGGCCCGGGGAGGGAGGCTCAGGGTGCACCCAGCCCCAGGGCTCCCGGCCTGTAGTGTGGGCGTGGGCAGGGCCCTCCCAGCCTGGGCCCGGTTGGGGTTGGGGCAGTTAGTTCCAGATCTTGAGGAAGGAGTCCCAGGAGCCTGTGGCCACGGCCATTCCATCATCAGTGACCCCCAGGCAGCTCACGCGGTTGTCGTGGCCAGCAAGGACACCTGGGAGGGAGGGGGAGAGGGGGCCATGAGAACTTATCTGGTCAGATGGCCCCGCCTGCTGCCCCCCAGGCCCCCCAGCCCCCACCCACCGGCACGGTCGCCCTTCATGGCGTCCCAGATGTTGCAGTTGAAGTCATCGTAGCCAGCGAGCAGCAGCCGGCCGCTGCGTGAGAAGGCCACAGAGGTGATGCCACAGATGATGTTGTCGTGGGAGTACATAAGGAGCTCCTGGTCCGCTCGCAGGTCAAAAAGGCGGCACGTGGCGTCGTCAGAGCCCGTGGTGAAGGCGTAGCCGTTGGGGAAGAACTGCAGGACACAGGACCCAGTGAACAGAGGGAGGGGGACAGGGCGCGGGGAACAGGGCGAGGGCAGTCCCACCCCAGGCCTTACAGCCACAGCGTTGATGTCGGACTCGTGGCCGATGAAGGTCTGTCGGCACATGGAATCCCGCACGTCCCACAGCTTGATGGAGGCATCACAGGCACCCGACACAAAGGTGCGGCCATCGGGGGCCAGGGACAGGGACATCACGTCCCCACTGTGTCCCGCAAAACCCACGGTCTGCTGGCCTGTCTCGATGTCCCACAGGGCACTGGAGAGGGGACAGGAAGGAGAGAAAGATTAGAGATGAGTTAAAGGACAGACTGCCTGCCCCCTGACCCCCACCACTGGACCCCGACAGAAGGAAGGGCCCCCAGAGCCACGAGATCACAGACACCTGCTCTCACCCCAGGTCAGAGAGTCTTGGGGGGAAGGAGTGGGCATCTCTCCCCCACCCCCCGTCATGCCCCCCATAAGAGGGAGGAAAGGTGCTCAGAACGAGAACTGTGCCCTGGCTAAGACCCAAAGTCCGCGGTCCCTGAGGCAGGAAGTGTGGGTGAGCCCCAACTCCCCAGCCTGGCAGGGTCTCACCAAGTGGTATCGCCCGAGCTGGTGATGATTTGGTTGTCATCCAAGAAGCGGCAGCACGACAGGTAACCTGGGGAAAGGGGCGGGTCAGCCAGGTCGCAGCAGGGCTGCACCACCCATCACGCTCCCCGCAGCAGCGCCCGCCAGGCTGGGCCCTCTCACCAGTGTGGCCAGGCAGCTCTCTGCTGACCCTGACGTTGCCCTCACGGGTCTTGAGGCTGTAGATGGAGCAGATGTTGTCCAACCCCCCACAGGCCACAAAGTTCCCTGAGGGTGCGTAGGCACAGGTCATGACCCAGGAGGAGCGCAGAGGGATGGCGTGGACCTAGGAGGAGTGGGGGGCCCAGGGTCAGAGCCGGCCCAGGCCCCGCAGCCTGGCCCGTCCCTGGCCCAGGCCCAGCCTCTACCTTGTTGGTGGTGTAGCTGTCCCAGATGATGAGCTTCCCGTCCTGGGAGGCGCTGACCAGCAGCCTGTCGGAGAGTGACAGGAAAGAGGGAGCAGGGTCCCGGCGTGAGCCCTGCTCTGGAGGCAGGACACCCTCCCTCTGCCTTCTGGTGGGAGAGCCTCTGAGATGAGTTCCCTTTGGGAGGGCCCTTGTTTTCCCAGCTCCCACGGGGGTATTGGGAGTCACAGTCCTCCCAAGTGTACTCCAGCTCCGTGGGCATCCTGTATGTCCCTGAGGACTCGCCAGACTCCCCTTCCCCCCCACTCTACCTGCCAGGAAACCAGCCCACGAGCACCTGAACAGAGTGTCCCCTTGGCACACAGCCCAGCCCAAGGCCGCACACACCTGGAATCGGTCCCCCAGTGCATGGCATAGATTTTTGCCAGGTGTCCACGGAGGGTCCTCCGAGTCCTCATCTGGATTCTCCCCACTGGGTCCAGCCCAGCTGTGATCTGAGGTGGAGGCAGCATGAGCTCAGGCAGGGTCAGAGAGCAGGGCACCAAGGATCAGGGCTCCATCCTCTACCCCCATCCAGCCCTGGCTGCTCACCTGGGTCAGTGTTGAATCCCCACATGCTTTTCGGGCATCCTGTAAGAGACAGTGAGCCCGTGAGCCCATAAGAGGGCAGAGGAAAGGAGAAAACAGGAGGGAGGGGAGGAGGGAGAGGCAAGGACAGAGGAGACAGGCAAGTACAGAGGAGACACTGAGAGATTAGGGTACCTCCTCCCCCCTGCAAAAGAAACCCCTCCCGGGCCCACTCCAGGGCCCTGGGCAGCAGTGCACCCAGGCCCCAGCTTCCCAGCCAGGCCAACCAGGCCCTCACCCGGATCTGGTTCCGGAGCTGCTCAGCCTCCTGTCTCAGTTGCTCCAGCTCACTCATGGCGCCGGGCCCGTGGGGCGGGGTTGGGGGCGGCTTGGGGCCGCGGGACGGGGGCTGGGGGAGGCAGCTCCTCGCCGCTGGCCCGAGGCCTGGGGGATGCAGGGCTGACGTCAGGCCCCAAGGCCGCCGGGGAAGAAGGGGGAAAGGCGGGGTTGACGCGCGGCCCGGGAGGGGTAGGCACAGGCGGGAGGTGGGGGGGGACGGCCGCGGTGGCCGCGGAGCCCGGGGCAGAACCCGGGTCTCTGGCACAGGAGGGATATTGCCCAGGAATCGCAGACTTCCCCAATCGTCCTCCCGCCCCCCGGAAACGGAGCGGGAAGTGCAAGAGGAAGCGCAGGGGAAACCCCTCCCTCGGACAGCAGCCGGGCGGGACGCCCGCGGCAGGAACTGGGCTGGGGGGTGGGGTGGGGAGTCCCTTCGAAAACAGACCTGGCGTCCGCCCCAGCCGGCACAGGCACCGCCCTCCCGGCACCTAATTCTAAAAGGGGCGGTGCCTCTTTAAATTCACCCCCACACGCCGCCCACCCTCCACGCACACACCCCCACCACCACCAGCTTTGACGCGGGGTGGGGGGAGAGCCCAGAGGGAGAAGCTGGGCTGTTCGTGGGGTTGCCTAGGCAACCGTCACCCGGACTGAGAGCACCTCATTGGTGAAGTGCCCCCACCCTAGCCTCGGTTGCCAAGGCAACCGCATCCACGGCAGAGACCTGTAGGGTGGGTGACCCCACCCCCGGCCCCATCGCCCCCGCCGGGCCTAGGCTCCCGCCCCTCCCCAGAACCGGCCAGGGTGGCTGTTTACAGGATTTGGGAAAAGCCGATTGGGTACTAATAGGTTCGGGACGGCTCACCCCGGATAATCTCCGGGCCGGCTGCGACCCATTAGCCGTCGGCGGCGGGAGGGGACGAGGGTGGCGGGGAAGGCAGCCCCTCGCCGCCTCTCCCTCGCGGCGCCGAAGCCGCCCGCCCCGCCGCGCCCGCAGACGGCCCATGGGAGCCGCTCTCGAGTAATTAGGGCTCCGAAGAAATGTCCCCGGCCCCGAGGCGCAGCGCTGCTCTCTCCCAGGCGCCAGCGGCGGCGGGCGGACGGCCCCAGGCGGCCCGTCCCCGGCGCCCTCGGCACCCCAGGAGCCCAGGCAGCGAGGCTCTGCGCTGGGGCCCCGGGGCCGGGCTGGCTCCGCTCCAGGACCCGGAGTCCTGCCCCCCTCCCTCGGTGGACACCTGTGTGATCCGGCCCTGCACCCTGCACCCTGCCGACCCACGATCCCCCACCCAGCTCCCACTTCCCCCAGGCCCTGGGCGTTCCTCTTCCCCACTGACATTTCCCCTCGCTAACTTCAGCTTTCTACGCCAGGGCCAGGCGATGCCCCTCCCCCAAGAGAAAAAGAGGGGCGACGACCCCACCCCCCCACCCAGTTCCGGATACAGCCCCTTCCACCCAGCAGCCAGCAGCCCAGAGCCGGCGGCAGCGCCAGCGGTCGGGGGCAGAAGGCAGCAGGCCCCGAGGAAGCCGCTGGGGGCGGGGGCGATGAGCCCGGCCCTCGGCCTCCATCACCGTCCAGGTTCCCTCAGCAGCCCCCCGGATTAAGGGAGACAGCAGCCGGGGCCCCAAGGAGAAACGAGGTGTCCGCCGCCTCCGCAGGTCTGGCAGGCGGAGGGGAGGGGACAGGCAAGGGTCCCCGAAACTGGCAGCTGGAAGGCGCGGGCCGGGGCCGCGCCGCCAAGCGCAGTGGGCCCGGCCCTCCGGCCCGCACGACCTCCATTTTGCTTAAAAGAAAGCTGGGCGGGGGCGCCGCGGAGCCAGGCTCGAGGCTTGGACTTATGGAGGGGACGGGGTGCCGAGGTCTCGGAGGGCCGGGGGCAGTGGGGCCAGAAACCGCGGGCAGAGCCCCAACCGGGGGTGGGGTGGGGACGAAGCGAAGAGTGGCCTCGCCGCCGGGCTTGCCTCCTCGAGGATTGTGGGGTTTTGCAAGGCTACTAGCGGTGGAGGTGCGAGACGGGAGGACACGGGGGTGCTGGCCAGGAACAGGCGGGAGGGTGGCGGTGGTGAGGCAAGGGGGCGGGACGGGGCCTAGAGGAAGCCCCGAATTTAGCCCCCCAACTTCTGCGGGAGCAAGAGGCAGGCGGGGCTGAGACAGGGCCTGGGGTCCGGCAAAATGCCGTCGCTGGTGCAGGGAACGCGTGCATTATTGGGGGTCCCGCGTCCACCCCCCTAGATCCCCTTCCGGGTTTGGGAGCAACGGGGCCGGGGGAAGGGAGGTCAGGTTTGGAGAGTTACGTCCGCTCCCAAGAGGCCAGACCGTGAAGAGGGAAGGAAGAGAGGGACCCGCCGAAGGAATTCGGGGCTGGGGGGACGAACACTCCTTTTGTCAGCGGAGGTACCTGTGGCGGTGGACTCTGCGGAGGGGTCGCTAGAGGAGCGCGGGAGGGCCTGTCTTCCTCCGCGACGGAGGCGGCAGCGGCGGCGACGCGGATGGATTTCTTCAGTCACCCCGACTCGGCCTCTCGGCGCTGCGCTCCCCAGAGCGGAGGGATCCCGCCCGCTGGTGACGCGGCCGTCGCCGCCGCGCCCAGGGTCCGGCTGGGCGAGACCAACTCCTGAGTGTGGGGAGGTCAGAAGAGGAAATACCGCTTCAGTGCGAGGGTTGACTCAGCCCCAACAAAGATTTTACTCCACGCTATTTCGACGCAAAGCGGACCAAAATAAATGGTTTGCTTCCCGAAAAAGAGCAAGATATTTCCCTCCCCCAGGGACTGGCAGAGGTGGTACCGTCACAGGGGAGGGTGAACCAGCTCGGTGGTCACGTGATAGATCTCCCACCACCACCCCCCTCCCGGATTAGGCGGCTCCAGACTGGGGAAGGGGAGCTCGACGCCCCAGTTCTCGGTTTGACCACGCCCCGCGCCTTGATGTGGCCCCGCCCCTCCTCAGGGGGCGGAGTCGGAGAGCTCTGGTCCCGGGCAGGGCCGGGCCCGCCACCAGGCGGCCGAGGGAAAGGGCGTCGATTCCCGGAGTCCCTGAGCTGCAGCGCAGGGGGACCTGTGCGGTCCTCTGGGAACGCCGTGAGACGCGTATTGCTGGGGCAGCTCCCCGCGCGCTGCCCAGGGGGCTTTTGAAGAGCCCTTTACAGGGCCGCATGACCCTGACATAACAACTCATATTTATCGAGTTCTTTGCTGATTTAGTCCTCACAATCCTTTGAGGTTAAGTACTAGCATTATCCCCATTTTACGGTAATGGAAACAGAGACTGAGGGCTGCAGAGCTGAGATACGACTTTCCCGTGCAGTTATACCAATACCAGCATCTTGGTGAAAACTCTCCTGTGGACCATCCTTGTACCGGGATGAGAATGGAAGCATAGGCCTCAGTTTCCGCTCCTGTAAAAGGAGGGTGTGGGTGGCTCCCCCCTCCCCCCAAGTCTCTTGGACTGCTACGAGATACTTGTGGATTGTGAAAATGTTTTGGAAAGTTCAACGAATAACCTTTGAGTCCTTGTGCAATTTGAAAGTAAAAGTATCCAAACCGACATTGTTCGTTTAGCTTCTGTCAAGGGCATTACAAATCATTTCTCAAAGCACAATTTTTTTTTTTTTTAGGAAAAACGGTCACATACTTTATTAGGCATAAATTCCATTTATGTGCACCTACCAATTCAATAACACATTAGTAGGTGATGATACACGTCAATCGGCTGTGAGAATTTGGAAGAGACCTCATAGATAATGGATTTCAATTTCCTCAGTTTACAGATAGGAAAAGCACTTGCCTAAAGTCACTCAGAAAACTAGCAGCCTAGGACTAGAACTCAATCTTTTTAATCTCTCCAGGGCATCTGTCACTGCTTCCTCTCACGTTGGCTTCTGTGCTAATATGCTTCCCTGTTTTAACTCATTCAATAAATCTCAAGCCCCAGCTATGTATCAAGCAGTGTATTAGGCCTGGAGGGTCTGACTGTGTACAGCGTGTGCACTATCTGCTGCCTGCAAGGAGCTTACAATCCAGACAAGAGACAGACGGTAGATAGTCCTTCAAATAACAATTAGTGTGTTACTTGGAAGTGCCATTTACTGAGAGCAGGGCCCTTGCCTCAGAGGGGGCACATTTAGGAAGGAAGATCAAGAGTTTTAGGTTGGGACATGTTAGGTTCGAGGTGCCTGCAAGACCACAAGGAGATGTGTTCACTTGGCAGCTGTAAAAGCAGGTCTGGGACTCGGCAGTGGAGTCTGGGTTGGAATAGCGCCTTGGGAATGAGTGGCCTATTAGAGCAGATGAAGTCATAAAGAGGTTCAGGAAAGAGACAAGATGGCCTACGACCAAGCCCTGAGGAACTCCAACATTTAGAGGTCAGGCAGCGGAGAATGAGCTGCCAAAGGAGAAGCCAGAGAGCTAAGAAGAAAATCAGGAGAATGTGGAGTTCTGGAAGCCAAAAGAAAAACATGTTCCCAAAAGGCAATGGTAAACTGTTTTGGATGCTGCAGAGGGATGAAGCAAGACTGGACTGAGAAGTGTGCGTAGGATTGAATGACGAAGAGGCCACTGGCGGGTGCCTTTGCCAGGAGCATTTTCAGTGGCTGGTAGGGTTAGGAGTCTGCTCTCAGTGGGCTGAGGGTGCAGGAGAAAAGAGGCAATGGAGACAACCAAAGTGGCCAAGCCATTGGGAATCTTGGCTTGGAGGGGGGTGTAGAAAGATGGCACAGCAGTGGGAGGAGAATGACAAGTCAAGGTATTTGTTTTTCGATGGGATCTCCTAGATCTTGTTAAGATGCCAACGAGAAGAAGAGGGAGAGATATGCAGGATACAGATACGCAGGATACAGAGAGGTAAGAGATGGCCAACGGTTGACCAACTTCCCTGAGAAGGCAGAAGAACTTGCTCTGATGGGTCCTGGGACACTTCCTCCTTCCTCTTACTGCTCTTTCTCAGTCTTCTCCTTGACCTTCTCCTCCTCAGGGCACCCTGTAAAAATTCCCATGATCTTGACTTCTTCAACCTCTTTCTCTTCTCACTCTCTGGGTTATTCGTGGGTGACTTCATCCACTAAGGTGACTGTACCCCCTAATTGCTCACAACTCTCAGATCTCCATCTCCAGCCCAGCTGTCCCTGCCCAGGTGCGGACTTGGTGTGTGTCCAACTGCAGACCGAATATCTCCATTTGGATGTGCTGGAGTCAGCTTGTGCCAGCTCATACACTGTACACCTCTCTTCCCAACTCCTTGTTCAATAATGTCACGTTGAATGTAGGGAACTTGAAATCAGCCATGGGAGGAGTATTTTCAAAATGGAGATCAGATCAGGGCTCTTTCCTCTCCTCCACTGCCCCAGAGCTGGTTGCTAAAACATTTACAACACAACCGTGGTCACAGGCATCCCACACTCAACATACTCAGAACTAATCATCTTTCACTGCACTGCACCCTGCCCCACCCTGCTCCTTCCCAAATCTCTTGGCCCAGTTAAGAGCACCACCATCCATCCAGGATCTTCCTCCTCTCCTGTTTCCCATATACAAAGGATGATCAACTAGTTGGATATAGTCTGAGCTTCTAAAACAAAGAGGCCCAAAAATACAGTGGCCTAGGCAACAAACCCCAAGGTAGCCACTCTAGAACAGTGGGGCCATCTCTGCCATCCTCAGCACGTAGCTTCCATCTCTGGGTCCAGGGTGGCCCAGGCAGCTTCCACCACCATATCTGAATCTCATCCACTGGGAAAGGGGGGATGGAGAGCACAAGTTCTTTCCTGTTTAAAGGCAACACAAATTTCTGTTCAGAAGTTGACCAGATATTTAAACCGAACCTTTCTGCTACTTGCCAATTGCTGTTACCTAGTTTTTGCCTATTTCCTGGCCGCTAGGATAGTCCCTCCCTAATCGACCTTCCAAATAGCTGCCAGAGATATCTTTCTAAAATGCAAATTGGATCATATAACTTTCTTGTTCGAAACCATGCAGTAGTTCCCCAGAAATTCCAAGAGAAGGGCCAAACTTCGTTGCATGACTCTCAGGCTAGGTCTTGTCCCCTCCACCTCAGAATGCCTTCTACCTCCACTCCAACCACACTTCCATGTCATCTGGAAAAATTCAGGTCATTTTCTTGGGCTCAGTCTAAATATTGCCTCTCCTTGAAGCCCTCCGGGACCATGCTGTTGAAGTTTGAGCTGAATCATGAAGGATGAATAGGAGTTCACTGATGAACACAATTGGAAAGGTGTTCCCCACAGACAGCAGCATGCGTGCAAAGCTCTAGAGACACAAAAATAGTTTGGGCACGTGTGGGAATAATTAGGAGCTCAATCTAGAAGGGAGACTAGACATGAGCTGTTGGCAGAGGCCAGTGTCATTGGAGGCTGAGACTAGACAAATTGTCAAAGACTAGCTCTTTCATGTCTGTAACTCCATTTTTATTTAGCAGACACAAAACATCTCCTATGCGCCTTATAATTATTAAGCCACTGCAAGACTGGCTCTGTTCCTCTGGTAGCCTTCTCTGGACTTGGCTTATTTTTGGGGATTTGCCACCTGCACTGAGCCAGAGGCTCTCTGCGAAGCCAAAGCACACTTTTTATCCGGCAGAATTCTGGGTGACAGCTCAGCAAGCGATGAACAGACCCCCAGAAGATGCCAACTCATTTCCAAGGTATGGAGTCTGAGAGGCCTGCTCCTACCTCTTTGGATGTCATTATCAGGTGCTTAGGTTTGCCCATCCTGAATGTGAGCGTGCAAGACCAGAGGTCTTTATTGAATTAATTGTTTAAGCACCCACCCTCCTGGATAGACATTAAACTCCAGGAGAGTCGGATTATACTTTATTCCCATTGCCTGACAGACACCTAGGGGACATTTGTGGAAAGAGTGAGAGCAATAACATTTGCCCCAGGAGCAGCATTTTTCGTATGTTCAGTCAGATACCACCTCTGTCACCAGTTGAGTGGCCTTGGCCAGTCACTTAACCTCTGTGCCTCTGTTTCCCCATCTGCAAAATGGGAATAAATTAAATGACTTAATAATTGTAAGGCACATAGGAGATGCTTTGTGTCTGCTAAATAAAAATAGTTACAGATATGAAAGAGCTGGTCTTTGACAATTTCTCTAATCTCAGCCTGCAATGACACTGACCTCTGCCGACAGCTCGTCTAGTCCTCCTTCTAGATTGAGCTCCTAACTATTCCCACACGTCCCCAAACTATTTTTGTGTCTCTAGAGCTTTGCACGCATGCTGCTCTCTGTGGGGAAAACCTTTCTAATCATGTTCATCAGTGAACTCCTATTCATCCGTCATGATTCAGCTCCAAGTTCCCTTCTAGAAGCCTTCCTGGGCTCTCCAAGACAGGTAGTCCCTCCCTCTTCTGGGTCTATGTTGCACCCCACTTTCATGCAGGTCTGAGCTCCAGCTCCACACTGCACCAAACTTCCTTGAGAGTGGAGATACGTCTTACACACCTTAGTAATCCCTGCCTAGTACTGTGCCTGGCACCCTGGTAGGTATAAAAAGAAGTCTCGTGAGTCAATGAATGGGCAAATGAAATATATTAGCTACCTTCACTTTAACCACCCCCATAATACAGTGGACTCTCATGTCAGATCCCATGACCAATGAAAATTGGCCATAGTAGCTTGGGAGGTAAACCAAGTCCAGCCCTGTAGATAGCAGATTGTAGCTTTTCCACCAACCTTGAAAAGAAAATTCACTTCTCATTAACAGATGAACTACAGAATTCTGACTTATGCATAATAACATTAAAGTCTCAAAAACTTCCCAAGGACATCTGAAGACCCAATGACTACTGAGTAGTCCCAGTGCCCAGCTCTTTGCCAGGAACTTGTTTCTGGTCTCAGGCTAAGTCCCGACAACTAGCCATTCTACAGATGAGGACAGTGAAGCTTGGAGAGGAAGATGGAGCTGTTGTGAAACAAGTTCATCTCTCAAGTGGCCAACAGGAGATCTGGGCTCTGTCCTGGCCCTACCCTCAGTGGGCCGCATGAGCCAAGACAGGGCTCTGCTGCTATCTGGGGAAACCCCTGTAAAATCTTGTTCTGATAGGAATGGAATTGAGTCATTCATCAATTCATTTCAAACAAAATCCCAAGATCCCATGTAATGGGAAACTGATCCATGTCCAACCCTCTAACTTTCCCAATGACTCCCTATACACCTGATCCAACTGGGGCACTTTTTGACTCTGAGATGTCTGCCCCAGGGGGTAGTGGGAATTGAAAGGTGAATATCAGTTCTGGGAACTGAAGATTACATCATTTAAATAACAAAAGGACAAGCACAGGCTGTGAATGGAATCACTTTCCCCTCCAGGATTCCTTCAGTCCTCACCTCAACACTTTGGAAGATGAAAAGATGCAGGCTCCAAGAGGTTAAGTGGTTCATCCAATTCATCTAGGCCTCAATTTATACAGAGGTCAGTGACTGATGTGGGGTCACTCGGGAGAGACTTAATCTCCCAGCTTCCTACATCACACCTTCCCACTGTGCTTGGATCCCGCCAGCTTGGGGAGCCAGTCCTGGACTTGGGACCAACCCCAGGCAGGTCAGATGCTCTGTCGCCAGTGGGGGAACCAGTGAGACAGCTCAGACCATCTATCCTTTGGCTGGGGAAGGGAGGAGCTTCTTCCAGGGTGGGCGTCAGAGAACCTTCAGGGACGCTGTGACTGTACTCGTGCAGTACGCTCTTCGTCTGCCATCTCTGGTCTTAAAACCCCCACCTCCAACCTCCAAACAAGCAGGTGGGAGTCCCCCCAATACACATTTACATACACACACACATATGTACACAGAGATATACACGTGCGCACACAGGCACACATAAAACAAGTACACACAGGTGCACACCTACACAATGTTATACAAGAGGCTCTTGGCTAACACAGGATGTAAGAGCCACTCCTTCACCATTACTTTGAATACCGCTGTGGAGGTGGTGTCTTGCCCCAAGCCCAGGCGAGCCAAGAAGCTCCCTATCAGAAAACCTGCTTGAGAAATGCCTCCTGAGCAGAACAAGGGGATGAACAGACGGGGACAGCGAAAGGAAGCTGAGCGCCTATGTGTGAGCATGTGTACACGTGTGTATATGTGAGGTCCAGGCACTAGGGGACGGGGGAGAAAAAGGGGCCATCAGAAGGACATGAGTGGAAAGAAGCAGAGACGATGGACACACCCCCTCCAGGACCTCTCTCTTGGCTTCTCCCCTCTCCTCCCTCTCCCGGCGATTTCTCTCGAGCCCAGGCTTTGCAGCACCACGTTCTAGAGCTTGGGGATTGACGACTCTCCCGGACTGTGGCGCCTTCCTCCCCGACCCCATTTAAACAGCAAGGGAGCAGGGACCCCGCCAGACATGGTGCGGAGTCCTGGTCTCTGGATGAACGAGGAGTCCTTCCCTTTCCTACGCGTCCTCTCTGTCTACCTATCTCGCAGGGCCGGTCCCTACGTCCCGGCCATCTCCTCACCCTCTCTCCGCCGCCCGCTGTTGAGGCTTCTGCCCCTTTAAAGCAGCGTCCCCCGGCCGGTTATTGTCTCGCCTCGCAGCCAATCGGCAGCGCCGTTGGGGGCGGGGGATCCGGCCTCCCGATTGGCCGCCGCGCGCCCCGCCCCGCCCGGGATCCCGGGAGCTGTCCGGCCGCCTCGGTGCTGATCCCGCCGCCGCCCACGGGCCGCCAGCCGCGCGGAGAGGGCACTATGAGCGGGGGCGTCTACGGCGGAGGTGAGCGAGCCTCGGGCTTCCTGCTGGAGCCGGAGCCCTGGGCCCCGAACCCGTGCGACCCCAGCTCCGGGCACCCCGAGGCCTGTCAACTTGGCGCTCGAGCGGGCACAGTCCGGGGCTTGGGTCCCGCGCCACCTCTGCCTTCTGTCCTCCCGGGACGCCTCGCGGGCAGCGAGTCCAACCTCTCCACCATTCAACCCACCGCCGCCGGGACCCCGGCCCCCTCGTTTCCCTCCAAGGAGAGTGGCCTGACCAAGGCCACTCGGCGAGACGGGACTCTGTCTGGGTTGACACCCGCTGCCAGCACCCCGGACTCCAGGCCTAGCTCCCACCTGCCCCGGGGGGCGCTGAAGGTGGCGAGACCGTGGCTCTGTCCCGCCCTCCTCTCCCAGCTGTCCCGGGGGAGAGAGTTTGAGGGAGGGAACCTGACAAATGTGTCTCCCCGCACAGATGAGGTGGGGGCGCTGGTCTTTGACATTGGCTCCTTCTCAGTCCGCGCTGGGTACGCTGGGGAGGACTGCCCCAAGGTGAGCCTTCCAGCCCTCTCCCCAAATCCCAGGGGCTCCGGACTCCCCTCCAAACTTTCCGGGAACCTAGGGCTCTCACAGCCCAGCCTCTGCTGAGCGGGAATGTTGGAGAACCCCCTGGGTGGGGCTGCACGGGGGGCACGAGTGTGATCCCTCTCCCTGCCCCTCCTCCCCCCTCAGGCTGACTTCCCCACCACGGTGGGGCTGCTGGCCGCGGAGGAGGGGGGCGGGCTGGAGCTGGAGGGGGAGAAAGAGAAGAAAGGGAAGATCTTCCACATCGACACCAACGCCCTGCACGTGCCCCGGGATGGAGCGGAGGTCATGTCACCCCTCAAGAACGGCATGAGTAAGGGGCTCCTACCCACTGCCTCCTGACACAGACCCGGAGCCCACTCCCCATGACCTAACACACACGGAGTCCTCCTTACAGCTTCCCAACCCAGGGGCCCACCGGATTCCTGGGAGGGGGGCGTTTCTGCAGGTGCAGGCCTCACTTCCCCTCCCCTGGACTTGGCCTCCTTCCTTCCTCCTTCCTTCCTGTTCCTGACCCCTGCCTGCCCACCCACATCTCTCCACGTCGGCCTCCTGGCCCCAGTTGAGGACTGGGAGTGCTTCCGCGCCATCCTGGACCACACCTACAGCAAACACGTCAAGTCCGAGCCAAACCTGCACCCGGTGCTCATGTCCGAGGCCCCGGTGAGTGCCTCGTCCAGCCCCTAGCCCAGCCCTGGGGCCCAGGCACTTCATTTCCGCCAGTCACCCTTCACCTCCTGCCTCTATCATCAGTCATACTGCCTCCTCCCTTGTCAGATTTTCCTTCCAACTTCTCAGCTAGTCAACCACTTCCTTTCCTTCCTGGCTTAGTCTCCACCCCTCCCTCTTTCTCCTCCTCTATCCACTCGCTCTTCCCCCAATCCATCTTAAACATGCCCTTTTACCACCCCCACACCCCCAATATGTACATAAAGAGTCAATTTGCTTTATAGGGTGTTTTAAGAAAAAAAAACTGCCATTTCTACCCCCCTCCTTTCAAGTCCCCCTTCCCAGAGGCAACTGCTTTTATCTCTTTTAGCTAAATTTTTGGGGGGTGTTTCCTTCCATGTCTCTAAATATCATGCTTAGATTGCTGCTTGTAGATTTTTTATTTTTAGGCATTATCTATGGACTTCCCACTATAGAAAATGAGCATTTAGTTTGATTTCCTCCTCTAGTTCACACTGCATACATTCCTCATTCCCCACCTTTAAGTATAGTTGCATTTTAATTTGTTTTCTTCAAAGATCAGTATTCAGTGTTTACTCCCTTATTTCTATGTATGCTAATGAAGGCTGAGCCAGGCAACAAACTATGATTACATTTCTTTTCCTGCACAACTTTTTGTTCTTCCTTAAACAGATATTTGCTTGGTTTTTACTTTGCTTAGTTTTCTGTTTATCAATAATGTGACCTTCAATTATCCACCAGTTACTACATCTTCTCTCAAAATACTGATTCCTTTAGGTATGCTATCAATTTCATTTTCTTGAAAAAATCACTCCAGGAGCCCACTGACCTTCTCCGCTTTAGACTATCTGCCCTCTACACCTGACATCTCCCTTCACCATCATCTTAGGGAATCCTTTTCCTTCTCTCCTATGTTAGAAGCTCTGTTTCCTGTATCTCATGAATCCTTTTGATTTACTTCCTTGTTTCAGCTGCCCAAGTCCCAGGGACCCTTCTCACAGATTCCCACAGCCACCTAATTCCCAGTTTAGGGGCCCAGTAACTTGAGTAACTTCCTTAAAAAGGTCATAGGAAGTAAAATTTTTAAGATCTTGCATGTCTGACCTTAGACTGATAGCTTGGCTAGGTATAAAACTCCAGATTGGAAATTATTTTTCTTCAGAATCCTGAAGGCACTTCTTCATTGTCTTCCAGCTTCTGTTGTCATCATTAAGAAGGCTGAAGCCATTTGATTCCTGATCACTTGATGTGGTTGTTTTTCTTTCTGAAAATTTATAGAATCTTTACTTTGTCCTCAGTGTTCTGTAATTTCACAATGATGTGTTTTTATATTGGTCTATTTTCATCCATTGCTGTAGGCACTCAGTATGTCCCTGCGATCTGGAGACCCAGGTCTTTCAGTGTAGCAAAGATATTTTGAATTATTTATTTGATGATGTAGTTCTCTCAATTTCCTCTGTATGCTCCTTGGGAAATTCTGTTATTTGGATTTTATGCCACCTGAATTGGTTCTCTAATTTCCTTTTCTTTTCTCTTCTGTTTTCCATCTTTTTATCTTTTTGCTCTAGTTTCCAGGGAATTACCTCTCAATTCCAACTCTTCCTCTGAGTTTTTCATTTCTGCTCTTGTATTTTTAATTTCTAAGGACTATTTCTTTTTCCCAAAATGTTACTTTTTATTCTTGTTTCATACATTCAATATAATCTTTTATCTCACTAAGATATTACTGGTTGGTTTGTATTTTTTGGAGGGTGGGGAGGCAGTTTTTGTCTCCGTGTATAGTCTCATTGTTGTTTTGTTTCAGTACCCACCACTATTTTTTGTCTCTATTTCATTTTAGAGGCTTAGCTCAATTTTCTGGGAATCCTTGGTTATTTGCTTATGTTTAAGTGTGGGAAGAATAAAAAGCTTATTAGAAGCTGTGAGGCATGGATAGGGATTGTTGACTGTAATCTTTCCTATAGGAGTGATCTGATGGGGCCATTTGTTTGGCTGCCTCTGATATCAGCATTTTTGGATCTTTGGTCTGATCCCACAGAGAAGACTTCCAGGCTGAAGAGAGGCTTGGCCAGCCCCTTTCTGGGAGCCAAGTGAGGGAACAGGGCTGGGGTTCTCAGCATTCAGTATGCACAGTGTGACTTAATTTTCCTGTTTAAAGTACAGTGTCCTCACTTCCAACTGTGACAAGTGTTCCAACAGTTCAGAGACTCTTTGTTTTATTCTCTCCAGAGAATAAACCTCCAGTCTTCTGCTGAGGTCCAGGTAGGGCAAAAGCCCAATGATAAGAAGTTGGAGAGAAAGTGTTGGGATCTGTTACTTGAATAACTTTAAACAATCTTATATTAGCTTTCCCTTCACTTCTACATCCAGACAAACCTGAAACTACCAATTTATGAGCCCTTTGAGGACTCTGCAGTTTAAAACAGAGTTGTTTCTGGCTTTTTCCACTACAAGCTTAGGAGTCAGCTTTCCTGAGTCTAAGTCTATTACCATTCACCTATCTGCTTTCCAACTTTCAAAATTTTGTTGCTATTTTCTCATTTCTTATTATTCCCAACCTTGAGAGTTTTTCTTTTATAATTATTATTATTATTGAGATGAAATCCACATAATGTCAAATGAGCCATTTTGAAGTGACTAGTTAAGTAACATTTAATGTATTCACAATATTGTGCAACCATCACCCTCTATCAGTTACAAAACATATTTATCATCCCCAACAGAAACCCCATACTCGCTAAGTAGATAGCATTTCCCCAACCCCAGCTTCTTGGAACCACTAATTTGTGTTCCATCTTTGTGGATTTACCTATTCTAGATATTTCATATAATTGGGAACACATAATATGTGACCTTTTGTGTCTACATCTGAATGTTTTCAGGGTTCTTTTCACATTGTAGTATGTATGAGTACTTCATTCTCTTTTATCACTGAATAATATCCTATTGTATGGGTATGCACTCTTTTGTTTATCCATTTGATGGACATTTGGGTTGTTTCCACCTTTTGGCTCATGTGAATAACACTGCTAAGGACATTCCTGAGCAAGTACCTGTTTGAGTCCCTGTTTTCAATTCTTTTGGGTATATACCTAGGAGAGAAATTATGGGGTCATATGGTAACTCTGTGTTTACTTTTTTTTTTTTTATTAAATTCAGTTTTATTGAAATACATTCACATAGCATACAATCATCCATGGTATACAATCCACTGTCCACAGTATGATAACATAGTTATGCGTTCATCACCACAATCTATCTCTGAACATTTTCCTTACATCAGAAAGAACCAGAGCAAGAATAAAAAATGAAAGTGACAAAAGAACACCCAAATCATCCCCCCATCCCACCCCATTTGTTCTTTAGTTTTTATCCCCATTTTTCTACTCATCCACAGCAGTTGATCCATTTTACATTCTCACCAGCAACTTACGACAATTCCCATTTCTCCACATCCTCACCAATACTTATTTTGTTTGTTTTTATCACCATTCTGATGGTTGTGAAGTGGTATCTCATTGTGGTTTTGATTTGCGTTTCCCTAATGGCTAATGATGTGGAGCACCTTTTCAGGTGCTACTTGGCCATTTGTGGGCTTGACTTTTAAAGTTGCTCCTTTATCATAATTTTGCTGGGATCTTGGGAGGGAAAAAAGGTTAAATGCTTGTATTCAATCCACCATTTTTTACCCAGAATCCCTCTTCCCCATCCCTCTTGCTTCTTAGTTGATTAGAATGGGGAAGAAGGCTGGGAGCAGGAGGAGGCTAAAGTGTGTGTCGTACAATAAGGAGCTATTAGGATGGGAGGACAAGAACCTGTGACTCTAGATCCAGCTCTGCGAAGAGTTTTCTGTGTGATCTTGAGAAAGTTACTTTCCTTCTCTGAGCTTTGTTTCCCTTAACCAGGTTTGGACTCTGACCTTTAAAATTCATCACAGTTCTCACATTCTAAAGGTCTGTGTGGATCAAGGGGCCTGACCCCTGTCCCCCAGTCTGTCATGTGTGTGTATGTGTGTGTGTGTGTCCTTGGGTCTGTACCTCTCTCCTTCCTGAATCCTCCCCTCCTGCACTTTCTCCCCAGTGGAACACACGGGCCAAGCGGGAGAAGCTGACAGAGCTGATGTTCGAGCACTACAACATTCCTGCCTTCTTCCTATGCAAGACGGCTGTGCTCACCGCGTATCCTCTGGGTTGAGCTTCCCTGTCTGGGTGGAGGAAGGACAGGGTGGGGTGCACGGTGCTCTGAGCTGGGGCTGGGCCTGATCCTCTGAAGCTCAGTTTCCTGGGTGGGCAGACCCCTCCCCTAACCTCAGCAGTGCAGAAAGCCTCTGGGCTAAGTGCCTTGGACCCTGGGGTGACCAGATTGGAGCCCCTTTCCCATTTCTTGGCTCGGGTTGAGCCAGGTGAGACCTCCAGGAAGAGAGAGGGTTGGGCCAAGCAGGCAGTAGGTTCTGAGTCTGGAGAGAGGGAGGGCATGGGTGTATGATACTAAAGCGTTTCTTTCCCAAACAGCCCATCAACAAAAACTTGAAACTTTAAGGATCTGCCTTGCAGTGAACCCTGTGTTCAGCACTGAGGCAATATGGACCCTAACTGCAGGGATCCCACAGGGCCTAGACCCAAGAATAAAGTGGCTAGGAGCTCAGAGGACAGGACTAGAGGGAGAAGTTGTCATTCAGACAGGAAGTGACTGGGTCTCGGGAGCCTTTCTCCAGGAGACGGGTCATAGGCAAGATCTGCAGACTGGGCTTGGGGCCTGGGCCCCAGAGAAGCAGAGAGGGACAAAGCCAGCCCTGGGTCCCAGCCCCTTCTCTAGCTGCCACTGTCTCTTTGACCTACGTGACCAATGCCAGCTTCGCAAACGGACGCTCTACGGGCCTCGTGCTGGACAGTGGGGCCACCCACACCACGGCCATCCCAGTGCATGATGGCTACGTCCTGCAGCAAGGTGGGGCCTCGGCAGGGGTCGGGGGGAGGGCTTGGGAGAGTCAGTCCCTGACACCTGCTCCCCTTCCAGGCATCGTCAAGTCCCCCCTGGCAGGGGACTTCATCTCCATGCAGTGCCGGGAGCTTTTTCAGGAAATGGCAATTGACATCATACCGCCTTACATGATCGCAGCCAAGGTGGGGCCTCTGGGGAGCCCCAGAGCTGCAAGCTCAGGGTGCTGGGCACCATACAACCGGCCACCACTGGCCCATCAGATAGCAGAGCAGAGGGCAGCAGGGCTCCCAGAGGACCCCGGATCCGGTTCCTCATTTTGCAGTCGAGGAAGCAGAGCTTTGGAGAGGCTGAGGGACTTGGCAAAGGCACACAGCCAGCTGGTAGTGCAATGTGTGGGGTCCAGTGGGGACGTGGGGGGTGGTACTGGGGTTCAGGTGCCATCTCTGCCTTTTAAGCTCTGCGTGACCTAAAGCCTGACGTTCAGGCTCCCGGAGCCTCAGTTTCCTCTCCTGTAAGTGGAGATAAAGCAGACAGGTCTGTTGTGAGTGTTCATGAGATACTGCATGTAAAGGGTCTGCCCTGGACCCCCACGGGAGGCCCTGCTCAGCATGTGGGGGCCCCTTGGGCCTCTGGGCTCCCACTGCATCCCCTGGGCCCTCAGCCTTCCCTGACTGGGGCCTTTCAGATCAGCGGTGCCCCTGGCACGTGTGGCACACAGGGGACAAGCTCTCCCTGTTCTTTCTTCTCTGCCAGGGAAAAGATAGAAACATTTTCTATGCAACAGACCCCAGCGCTGCTTGGCCGCAGAGCCAGCCGGAGGCTGGGAATGAGGCATGTGGTCCGAGCAGGCTGGTTGAGTGTGGGATGGGGCAGGGAGCTCACTGGTTGTGCCCCCACAGGAGCCTGTACGGGAGGGTGCCCCCCCAAACTGGAAGAAGAAGGAGAAGCTACCCCAGGTTTCCAAATCCTGGCATAACTACATGTGCAATGTGAGGCACTGGAGAGGGTCCCCCTCCCCCAGTCCCCCGCCCCTCCCCAGCTCCTAGTCACCTGCCATGAGTGGGGGTGGGGTGGAGGGGCTCAGGAGGGAGGCAGTGCCCTCACCTCCTCCCTGGGTTCCCAGGAGGTGATCCAGGATTTCCAGGCCTCCGTGCTGCAGGTCTCCGACTCTCCCTACGATGAGCAGTGAGTGGGGCCCAGGGCCAGGGCGGGGGAGAGGCCAGTACCTGGTGCTGGGACAGCTCGGTTGTGGCCCCCCACCCGGTCCTCCACGAGCACCCCAGGCAGAGTCTCGCTGCTTCTGGGCAGGGTGGCGGCACAGATGCCCACAGTGCATTACGAGATGCCCAATGGTTACAACACGGACTATGGCGCTGAGCGGCTCCGCATCCCCGAGGGCCTGTTTGACCCCTCCAATGTCAAGGTCTGGCTGGCTGGAGTCCCTGGATCCTGGGGAAGAGGGGAGTGGGGTGAAGGCCTGTAGTGGGGGCTGGGAAGATGGGTCAGAGGGCCCCACGCCCAGGTGGCCTTTCTCCGCAGGGCCTGTCCGGGAACACTATGTTGGGGGTGGGCCACGTGGTGACCACCAGCATTGGCATGTGTGACATCGACATTCGGCCGGTGAGGCCCGAGGCTGGGGCGCTGGTGGGGGGGGGATAGTGGGGGTGGGAGGGACTGCTCCCTGAGTGCTCCTGCCCCCTCCCTTCCCCAGGGCCTGTACGGCAGCGTCATTGTCACCGGTGGGAACACACTGCTTCAGGGCTTCACTGACAGGCTCAACCGGGAGCTTTCCCAGAAGACCCCGCCGGTAGGATCCCACCCCCGGCCCACCGCCCTGGGCCCCGGGCCTGCCCCTGTCCTGCAGGACCGAGCCCTCCCCCCTCTTCCCACACGTCAGGGGTGCCAGCCACCAGAGCAGACCCCCTGCCCCCGTGGCTTCCCAGCTGTCCCCTCCCCAGCCCTGTCCCTTCCCAGAACCCAGGTGTCCGCTTCCCCCAGCCCCTCTCTCCCCGCAGAGCATGCGGCTGAAGCTCATTGCCAGCAACAGCACCATGGAACGCAAGTTCAGCCCCTGGATCGGGGGCTCCATCTTGGCCTCGCTGGTGAGAGGAAAGGGGCCTGGCCCCCTGGGGAGGGGCAGACCCGGTCGGCTCCCCACTGCCCCACCTGCCCCCTCTTTCCTACATTCAACAAATATTTGGTTTAGAGAAAGGTCAGTCGGTGCCCCCAGAGGGACGAATTTTCAGTTGGGACACAAGTCAGGGGGCAGGGGGACAGGAAGCTGGAGAGGGTGGTTGGGGTGGGAGCATGCTGCTAGCTTTGGGTGCCTGGGAGAGACACCCGCTGTGCTGGGAAAGCAGAGGGAGACGCCCGAGGGCCAGGCCAACGGAAGGCGGCGGCCACAGGCTTGCTGGGGGAAGACTACATCAGCCTGCGCAGGCCTCAGACTCGGGGCTGGTGTGCGCTGGGGACCAGGGAAACTCGGGACGAGGCTCCTTCTGTAGTCTGGGAGTCAGAGAGTGGGCGCTAATGAGGCAAATGGAAAAGGGAGGCAGGGAGGTTGCCTCGAGGGCAATGGGTGCTGGGGGGACAGAGGCAAGATGCCGAGCCGGGAGCTGGAGATGCAAACCGGATCTGGCCGGTGACAGTTGCACAGAGGGGTCCCCCCAAAGAGACAGCAGGTGGGTCAATCTAGAGGGTGAGACAACTAGACAGGAAGTTGTCACAAAGGGTGGGGGTGTCCTTTCAAGGGAGGGGACCTGATCTAGTTCAGGGGTCGTGAAGGGCCTCGGAGGAGAGCCGGCCTTTCAGCTGAGGGGGTTAAGTAAGAACTCAAGAAGCAAAGAGGAAGGGAGGGTGCAGAGCCAGTGGGAAGAGCTCAGGCCAGGCCCAAAGGTAATGGGAGATGTGGTGGGATCTGGGTTTAAAAAGCTCACTGGGCTTTTAAAAAAAATAAAAAAAATAATAAATATAAAAATAAATTTAAAAATTTTTTAAATAAAAAACTAAATTAAATTTAAAAAATAAAAAATAATTTTTAAAAAAGCTTACCGGGGGCTGCAGAGCAGAATGGAAAGCAGGAAGGGGGCCACTGGGGTCTCGGCTCCAACTGGGGTACAGCAGAGGGGTGGAGACAGGTGTGGGTGGAACTGGGAACTTATCAGGAGGGATGGCTGACAGAATGAGGACACTGTTTGGATATAAGAGCTAAAACGGGGAGGAAAACATCGTGGGAACATCAGGGGAGCCACATACGCCATTTCAAACTTTCTAGTCGCCACATTTAAACAGGGTAAAAAGAAACATGTGAAATGAACTTTTAACAATACATTTTATTTAATCCATCCAATATATCCAAAATATTATTACTTTGGTGTGTGTTGGATATAAAAAGTTATTACTGAGATATTTTGCATTCTTTTTTCAGTAGTTAGTCTTCAAAATCTGGTGTGTATTTTGCACTGAGGGTACATCTCAGTGGCCACATTTCAAATGCTGGTGCCTGCTGCATGGAAGGGGAGAAAGATCAAAATGGCCACAGGGTGTCAATTCAAGGGTGGACATGTTGAGTTGGAGGTCCTAGGGAGAGGCATCTAAGACACAGTTGGGTATTTGGGTCTGGAAGTCAACGCAGAGACCCGGCCTGGAAATAGAAGACTGGGGGCATGTGGTGAGCTCATGAGTTGAAGCCAAGGAAGTGAATGAGATGGGCCAGGAAGGCGTGTTGTGTAAGCCAAAGAGAAATGGGGACAGAAGCCAGGGACAAAGGGATGCAAACCATCAGGCAGAAGCTGAGCAACCATCCAAGAGAAGGGGCAGCCAGATGCCCAGCGCAGGAGACCCTCTGGTGGGGGGTGGGGGGGTGGGGGGCCAGAGTGAAGCCAGAAGTTAGGTGGTGACGGGATGGCCAGGGTGGAGAAAGACTCTTCTTGGGAATGAGGGAGACTTGACATGTTCCTAAGCAGGGGTGGAGAGGGGAGACCCGATGGGGGAGGCAGGTGAGGGGACGAGGTGTTGGGGTGCAGCTTGGCTGTCCCCGGCTGTAAGCTCCATCACTCAGCTCAGGGACACTGCGGGGCCCAGAAGCAGGTGGAGGCTCAATAAATATTTGTTGAATGAATGAATGACTGATCAAACATTCTGAAGGGGGGTATTCTCCTTCTGAATATGGAGGAGGGGCCGGGAACAGGGGCGGGGAGTCTTGGGGAGGCAGGTTGGAGGCGGTGGAGGGTTTGAGCGGGCTCAGCGGGGGTGTGAGGGTGGGGAAGGCCGCCCCCTCCCTCCAGGGCCTCCCTGGTCACCGAGTTGTCCCCTCCACCCAGGGCACTTTCCAGCAGATGTGGATCTCCAAGCAGGAATATGAGGAGGGCGGGAAGCAGTGCGTGGAGCGGAAGTGCCCCTAAGGGCCCCCCCACAGGCCCGTCCGCAGTGGGGGGTGGGTGGGAGGGATAAGGTCCCCCACCCCCGGCCTCCAGGAGCTCAAATCGAAGCTCCCTAACCCCTCATGCTCATGTCCACATGCCATCCCTCTTCTCTTCCTCTCTCTTCCTCTTCGATTGTGATGTTTCTGAGTTGAAAGGAGTAAAAATGTTTTAAGAAAAAAACTAGTTTGGCCTCCTTGGGGTGGGGAGTGGGGACAGGGTCTGGAGGGAGGCGAAGGGAGGGCCACACTTGCACACACCGAGGAATCCCACGGTGGACGCCTGGGGACAGCCTGGGGGCGGGAGCTGGGCCCGGGGAGCAACCGTCCCGTCTGGATTCAAAGGGGCCGCAACCCAGGGAGAACCGCGCGGCTGCCGGAGGGAGGATGCTGCGGCGGGGGCGGGGCCAAGGGAAGGCCAGCCCCCGGGGCGGGATCTGGGCGGGGCCTTGGGTGGGCGTGGCCTCGGCGCCGGGGTCCCGGCTCCCGAGAGGCGTCGCCCACGCGCCCGGGCCCAGCGGCTCAAGTGAGCGCACGCGGCGCTGCTGTCTTTCTTCTTTCTTCCCGGGCTCCCGGCGGTGACTGAAACGGGGCGGGGACTCGGGGTAGGGGTGACGCTTAGAACTTCTCTCCGGACCTAAGTAGGAGCCGAAGTCTCCCAGGGGAGATCCTGAAGGGACCCCTGAGCCCTTCTGCTCCAGAGCTGCTTGTCCCGGGGTCCTCGGCCGGGCTTGGGGATCTGCGCCCCCTGCCTCAAATTGTAGGTAAAACTTAGTGGTGTGTGTCTGCGATGGGTTTCTGGGGATAAGGCCTTTCATCAGGCTCTGCAGAGGGGCTGAGACCGCCAGGAGGCAGAAAGCCGGGTGATCCAAGTCTTTTGATCCCCCATGATTTGTTGCTGCCCAGGGAGGACCGTGACTGGTCCAGGGTCACCCAGCTCTGCCCGCGCCCTGGCAGGACTCTGCCACCTCAGCTCGTGGGCTCTGACCCACAGATCCCAGACTCTAGGACCCCCCCTTCCATCCTGGAGAACTGGCTCCCTCCCCAGCCACCAGCAGGGGCTTGATTCCAATGACGCAGACATCCACACGGCCATGCTAACCCCCCAGATCACACCACTGAGGCCCCTTGGCTGGGAATCTCACTGGGCAGGCACCGGGTCAGGAAGGACAGCTCACCGTCACAGGGCCCAGGTGCCGGGGCCTGCAAGCCAGGTGAGGAGGGGGCGGTGGTCCTCATGGTGGCCTTCAGGGGAGCTGGGGGGCTTAGGAAGGGGTCCCCAAAGACACTGGTAGGGGTGAAAACCAGAAAGGGGAGGGGGCTTCCATCTCCCAGCAATCCCTAGCCATCAGCCTCCCTCCCCCACCCCTGACGGGAACTAGGAGGCCAAAGTCTGCCCCAAGGTCAGAAAATTGATTGTTTTGCAGGGAGGTGGCAGGATTGGGGCTGCGGAGGGTTTGGCAGGGGAGGGACCAGCCCCTTGTGCCCTGGTCTGGGCTGGGGGGCCGAGTCTGGAAGGCTGGATTGAGGCCAGGACTCTCCCCCCCACCCTTGGGGGTGAGGGGTGGAGAGGAAGGGCTTGGGCTCAGGCTGCCTGCCAGGGCTGATAAGGGGCCCTCTCAGGGCTCCTACAAACGGTTTATCACTGGGGCTTGGGGGGGACAGCTTGCAGGGCTCAGGAGGGGGGTACCAGCATGGAGCAGCTTTGGGGTCCACTCCGGAGAGCGGTAAGATCAAGTGGGGCTGGGGGACACCACAGGCCTTCTCTCCAGGTCCCTCAGACACCCCACCCCCCAACTCTCAAGACCGTCCCCCCCTCCCTTCAGCCTGCCTCTTGGGCCCCTCCTTTCTGCCTTGTAGTCATTTGGTACCCCAAAGCCACTGACCCCATTGTTGCCATGTCCCTCCCCACCCTGTGGACCTCTTCCCCCTGTCTCATGCCCACCCCCACTGACAGCGAGGGTTGTCCCCACGGTCCTCTCAGACCATCTACAGGCGTGTGGAGGGCACCCAGCGGGGGCACCTGGAGGAGGGGGACAACGGGGATGAGGGGCCCGAGCCGCCGGCCCCCTTCTGCCCCATGGAGCTGAGGGGCCCCGAGCCCCTGGGCTCTAGACCAGGGCAGCAAAACCTCGGATCCTGGGCAGCCGCAGGACGGAGGGCCGCCCCTTACCTGGTCCTGATGGCCCTGCTGATCTTCACGGGGGGTGAGGCTCCCCCTGCCCCCATGAAAGGCCTGGGCTGGGGGAGGTGGTCCCATCCAGAGGGGACTCCAGAGTAACCCCCATCTTGCCACGTGCCAGCTTTTCTTCTGGGATATGTGGCCTTCCGAGGGTCGTGCCAGGCCTGCGGGGATGCAGTGGTGGTGGTGAGCGAGGATGTGAACTATGAGCCAGGCCCCGACCCCCACCAGGGCACCTTGTACTGGAGCGACCTCCAGGCTATGTTCCTGCGGCTTCTGGGGGAGGGGCGCCTGGAGGACATCATCAGGTGAGGGTCAGCCCGGTCCCCTCCTGGTCCCAAGTGTCCTCCTCTCACCCACTTGGTCTCAGCCTCCCCCACTCCTCATTCAGGACCCCAGTTTCTGGGTTCCCCTTTGAGCCCTTTCACCTGTCTCCCTGCTCAGAGGTCCTGGGAAGGGTGGCAGGTGTCAGGAGTCGAGAGCAGGGAGGGGGTTCTGGAGGGGAGGATGATGCTGGCCTCTGTGGGAGATGAGGGAGCTGACTGTCCAAATGAGGACAGAGCGTCCAGCATCGGGACTTGAGGTGGGACAGCCCCAGAAGGGCCCCATCTGCCACCCGGGGGAGATTGGATTTTGATCTGTGGCATCAGAGAGATCTGGGGGCTCTGAAGAGAGGCATTTTAGGGAATCAGAAAATAAGCAAGCAAATGCACCTGTGGGCACGGACCATCCCTCACCCCAAAATTCACATAATGGGGAAGGCCAGTCAGACACAAGCAGGCCTGTGGGTTTGGGATTTTTTAAACTTTTTATTTTGAAATACTTTCAAACTTTTAGGACAGTTGCAAAAATAATACAAAACCCATGCAGAGAACTCCAACATGCCTCCTCACCCCACCCAGATACCCAGATCCACCCACTTTTAATATTTTGCCACTTGCTGTATCATCGTATCTATCTATCTATCTATCTATCTATCTATCTATCTATCTATCTATCTATCTATCTATCTTCTAAACATTTGAGGGTGGGTTGTATGCTCCTCGAACTGTCATGCTCCTTGAATACTTAATATTTCCACGTACATTTCCTAAGAACAAAAATATTCACTTAATGTAATCACCTCAAGTACAATTATCAAGTTCAAGCAATTTTACATTGATATAAAGCTTATAGTCTATTTTCCGTTTTTTCATATATTCCATTAATGTGCTTTGGGGCCTTTTCTCCTCCATTATTGGTTGCATTTAATTTTCATTGTGTCTTTAATTGCTCTCTCTCCTTTCTTTAATTGTAGAAACATATAGACAACATAAACCTTCCATCTCAACTGCTCTCAAGAATCCCTGGGTTTCTTTTGTCCTGCTACAGAGTCACTTTTCCCTGCTGGGAAGAAGCTGCCCAGATAGAGGGAAGGTTGGACCAGCCTGTAGCCCTCTTTTGGTTCAGAAATAGTTTTCTAGAGGATTCTTCTGGGTCTTTTCAGTAGACAACCATATGAGCTATAGGTAGTGAGAGATGTATATCCTCTTTTCCTCTTATTTACTTTTCATGTCTTATTGCATTGGTGAGGACGTGAATGGTAATGGTGATTGCAGGTGTCCTTGTCTGTTTCCTGACTTTAATAGGAATGTCTTTATAATATTTTATCACTGAATATGAACTTTGATCCAGGCTCTGGATTGCTTTTTAAAATCAAATTAAGGAAGTTGTCCTTCTCTTCTTAGCTTACTGAAACTTTTTTTTATTTTTATGATCAGAAAGGAGGAACAAATAGGGCATTGTTACAAAATGTTTTTCCAGAATGTAGTGAGATGACTGTATGATTTTTTTCTTTAATGTTTATGTAGTAATTTGTATTAATAGATTTGCTCACCCTTATGAGATCAGTGCTGAACTTGATAAAGGTGTATTATCCTTTGATAGACTACTGGGTAAAACTTGCTGAAAAGACCTTAAGTTTGGGGCATCGACTACATTCAGGATTTATATATATATATATATATATATATATTTTTTTTTTTTTTCTTGGGCAACACCTGGCAGTTTGAGTGTAGGCTGGGCAGGTGGACGGTTTGACAGGTCTAGGGGTGGAGCGTGGCACTGTGGGTGTCAGCAAAGGCAGGGAGGCAGTGGGTGGGGCAAAGCAATGGTGCAATGCATCAGCTCTAAGCTGAACGGGGAAGATACAGAAGCCAGGGAGGAGCTGACAGATGGAAGATTAGAAAGTCTGGAGCCCTGACGGGGATGCACAACAGGTATAGCGAGGGTAAGGGAACCACTTAGAACCTGAAAAGCTCTGCTCGGTGAGAGGGATTCTTGAGCCTTTAAGATTTATCTGATAAATTGTGCCCTATTTATTGTGGAGTCCCCGGAACTTGCCACAGTGCTTGGCACTTAGTAGATGTTCAGAAAGCCTCAGTGGAAAACCCTTGCAGATATGGAGTTCCGGGTAAAAGCAAGAGCCAGGGTGTGGCCCGGGAAATGAGGGGCTGGAGGGAGGGGCCAGTCTGGCTTCGATAAGATCATTCATTCATTTATTCGACAGATATTTTTTGAGCACCTACCACATGACAGGCAGTGGTAACATAGCCGAGAACCTAGGAGTCTGGACCTTGCCCTCTTGGGGCTTACAGTCCATGGGGGAATCAGTATCCAACTAATAATTAGGACTGGGATCACTAAAGGATGTGAGGAATGATGATGGGGGGATCTGATTTAGGGTCAGAGAAGGCTCCCTGGAGGAAGGGACAAGCTGAGCCCTGAGGGATGAGTAGCTCGCCAAGGCAAAGAGTGTGGAAACAGCACGTGGAAAGGATCTGGAGCGGGAAGATTGTGGCCTGTTTGAGGGAGTGAAAGAAAGTCAAGCAGCTAGCAATGTGGCATGGCCCAGGCCCTAATGGGATACACCGGCTCCATGAACTGTAGCATGAAATGGAAGTTGCCAGCAAAAGAGTATTATGAGCAGGGAGTTTTGTTTTGCTTTTTTTTTTTCAGTGTTAAGCGCAAAGGCTGAAGTTGATTTTTCTCAGCCCATAGCCTGGTGTCCTCACTGGCCATCGCAGGGCCTTTCTGTTTAATATCCCTCCCTCATCCCTGAGTACACCTCCCAATCCCCTCCCTATAAACATCTCATGCCTGATGTGTGCCTTTAACTTACGCATGTGGCTTTGCATATATGTAATGTCCTTTTATGTGTATCTATCGATTTAAAAAACATTACTGTTACTGTAAAATTGCCATAGCTTTATTATTTTAAAATTGAAGCAACGTGGAAACAAATGATCACCCCAAGACCCACACTATTCAGAGATAACTATCTTTAGTGTGTGTGTGTGTTTACAATTTTATTGTGATAAAATATATAGACCATAAAATTTGCCATTTTAACCATGTTTAAATGGATAACACAGTGGCATTAATTACATTCCCAATGTTGTGCGATTGTCACCACTCTCTATTTCCAAACTTTTCCCTCACCCCTAACAAACTTTAGTGTCTGTTTTTGGGACAAATTTATTGTTATCATTTAAAACCACTGTGTTGGAAAGGCCCACCTGCACTGCAGTGCGGACGTCTAGTTTATTGTTTTTTCCCATGATGTTCATTGCTATATTTTACACAACCATTTCGTTGGTAATGAACACCAGGATCAGGTGAATTTTTGAACAAACACTTGAGCTCCTGGATGGGGACAGGAGGGGACAGGAATGGAACCCAGGAAGCCACTTGTCGCATGGGTCGCAATCGTCCTTGTGAGCACTGCGAGGGGTTGGCTTGGACTAGGGTGCCTCACCCACGTGGATTTTGCTGGAGTGCAGGAGCACAGTGGTGTGGAGTGCAAAACCATATGCTAGAGTCCTCGGGGAAAGAGCAGCAAGAAGGGGTACAGAGGGTGGCAGAGTTGAGGACACAGGCTTCAGAGGAACAGATTTACCTGTGGAGGAACCACCAGAAATTTGGAAAGTGGAGCCAGGAGTGTGCCTCCACTCCCAGCCCCGGGTGTGAGAAGCTGATGGCTTTCTCCCAGGAGTCCCACAGGGGAGACTTGGCCTCCTGGATGGAGAGCCGGGTTTCTGCCAAGGCAAGAGGTAGGAGGGGTGTGGGTGAGGATGTTGCAGAGGAAGGAGAGTTTCCTTGCTATGAAAAGGGCGCCGGAGAACTGACGACAGGGAGGCTATGCGGGAGCAGCCAGTGGCAGAGGTGAAATGGAGGAGCAGGGACAGTTCAGGTGACAAAGAGGCTTGTTAGATGGTGTCTTTGGCAGAAGACAGGGCAAGGTCTTCAGAGAAACAGGGGATCCCACCTTTTCATCTAGAGGCTTGGGGTGGCCCGGGTGGAGGATGGGGAGATGGAGAATCTGCTGCCTCAGCACAGGGTCAGCAGATGGGTTGGCAAGTTTGGTCTCAGCCAGGAAAACCCTGAGGGAGGTGGACGGGACCCCTGGCTACCCAGAAGCTAAGGGGTTAAGCAGGAGAGCCGTGGAGACCCTCGGGGCACCCCACATCCGCCTGGTGACGGGGTCAGCAGGGTCAAGGGAGAGCTTTTTCCAAGGCTGAGGAGCCCCTCCCCGCCCATGGCCTAGGAGGCCCCCCGTGTCCGGCAGCCTGCTCCCCTCCCAGGCCCCAGCCCGCCCCAGTCGCTCCTGTCCCCGCTCAGGCAAACCAGCCTTCGGGACCGCGCGGCCGGCTCAGCGGGGATGGCCGCCCTGGCCCAGGACGTCCAGGCCGCGCTCTCGCGCCAGAGGCTGGACCACGTGTGGGCCGACACGCACTACGTGGGGCTGCAGTTCCCCGACCCGTGAGTGCCGCGGCGGGGGCGGCGCTCACCTGCCGCGCCCCCGGGCTCCCCCCCAGCACCCCAGCTCGCGGGGCTCACCCCCACCCCTCTCCTAGGGCTTATCCCCACTGCGCTCCTAGGGTTCACCCCCAACCCCGCTCCCCAGGGCTCACCCCCACCCCACTCCTAGGGCTCACCCCAACACCCTGCACTGGGTCGATGCGGCCGGGAGGGCCGGCGAGCAGCTGCCGCTGGAGGACCCCGACGTCTACTGCCCCTACAGCGCCACCGGCAACGCCACGGTGAGCGCCCCGTCCCGCCGCCAGGATGGGGGCAGCTCGGGCCTTCCCCTGGCGCCGGAGGCGGGGCGCGGCGAGCGTGCCTCAGTGTCCCCCCCGCCACCCCCACCCCTAGGGACAGCTGGTGTACGCCCACTACGGGCGGCCGGAGGACCTCCAGGACCTGCGGGCCCGGGGCGTGGAGCCGGCGGGGCGCCTCCTGCTGGTGCGCGTGGGGATGGTCAGCTTTGCCCAGAAGGTGAGGGTCCCTGCACGGGGGGATGGGAGGGTCTGGGGGGACCCGAGGGTCAGGGCAAATAGGAGAAAGCAAAGAACCAAGTGGATTGTAAGAAAATGTGGGCAGGGAACGAAGACAGGAGGTTCCAGGGAAATCCGGAGGGGTGAGGGGAACAGAAACTCAGGGTGACCCCGATCTGGGAGGGTTGGAGGTATGCCAAGGCCCTGCCAGAAGGGAGAGACCAGGGCTGGTGCTGCCGGGCAGAAGGATTCTCCAGCCGGATGGGATCCGTGGGTGCAGATCGTGGGCATTGCCCCATTTCACTTGTACTGGCTTCTCCTGCCCTTACAAATGGCTTTTCTCTGGGGGAAGCCCTGAAGCCATCTCCCTCCCCCAGGTGGCCACTGCCCAGGACTTTGGGGCCAGTGGGGTGCTCATTTACCCGGACCCAGCGGAATTCTCCTGGGACACACACAAGCTGGGCCTGTCCAGCCACCGGGCTGTGTACGGACATGTGAGTCTGCGGAAGCTGGCAGCAGGGGCCTGGGGTCCCAGGGCGCCAGCTCCTTGGCTGGGGTGGGGCTGCCATGCTACGCACCTGGGAGTGTAGTTTCAGCAGGGGCCCCCCTCTTCCTACAGGTGCACCTGGGGACCGGGGACCCCTACACTCCTGGCTTCCCTTCCTTCAATCAAACCCAATTCCCTCCAGTCCAGTCCTCAGGCCTGCCCAGCATCCCAGCGCAGCCCATCAGTGCCGACATTGCCTCCCAGCTGCTGAGGTGAGCCGGGGAGAGAAGGTGGCAGACAGAGGGGGGGCTGCAGCCAGCCCACAGGGCACCTCTGGGTCAATTACAAAAGGCACCCCTTCCCCTGAGCTGACACAGCCTCTTGCCAGGGCCAGTTTGGTGAGTGGAGCTCAGCTGCATTTCAGCCACCGCCACCCCCCTCTCCGATGGGCATCCTTGAGCAGGACACAACCTGCGCAACTGTCCAAGGTGGCCCTGGCTGTGTTGCCCCCCCTTTCCCTCCCACCCCCACGCAGGGTGCAGAGGCAGAGACCTGGGGCCAGGGGATGGGAAGGCAAGAAAGAGCAGAGAGCGGGGTTGGGGCTCTTCTATAGCCTGGGCCTCTCTGCCAAATCCAACCCTTTGTGACTCCCCTGCCTCCAGGAAGCTCGAAGGCCCTGTGGCCCCCCAAGAATGGCAGGGGCACCTCCCAGGCTCCCCTTATCGCCTGGGCCCCGGGCCTGGCCTGCACCTCAGGGTCAACAACCGCAGGGTCTCCACCCCCATCAGAAACATCTTCGGCTGCATCGAGGGCCACTCGGAGCCAGGTGTGCTGCCCCCCCGGCCCAGCAGCACCCACAGCCAGCAGGAGGGGGCCACTTCTCCCCAGGCCTGGCTGGAGGGTGGGGCGGCTTTGACTAAGGTGGAGGGTGCGGAAGGGTTGGCATCAGCAGGGATGGAAGCCAGCAAGTCAAGGCTGAACTGGGATGACGTGGGTGGCCCCAAGACTTCACAATCCCACCCATCCAGAGATGGAACGGGCAGTCTTGCATGGTAGCGAGTTCCCTAGCACTGGGAGGGAGCAAGCACTGGTTGGATGGTGCTAGAGCAGAGACCTGGTGCAGGGAGCCCCGGGATGAGGCTCGGATTGTAAGGCTGGTGGTGGGAGTGGGTGTATGTGGGGGATAGTTAGGGATTTAAAGCCCATCAGGGCCTGGTGACCAGTGGGATGTGGTCAACCCCAGGTGACCTGTGGGTGGAGCGGGCCATCTGGGGAGGGCCCTGGGCGAAGGAGCAGCGGAGTTTGCAGGGCTGGAGTTGCAGACCGAGGTGGGGGGCTGTGAGACGGAGACCCGTGGAGGCCCAGGGAGCACCCGGGGGAAGGAGAAGCCTTTGGGTCCCTCCAGTATGAGCTGAGTCCCAACTGCACCCTCCCCCAGACCACTACGTCGTCATCGGGGCCCAGAGGGATGCGTGGGGCCCAGGAGCGGCCAAGTCTGCGGTGGGGACGGCCATTCTGCTGGAGCTGGTGCGGACCTTTTCCTCCATGGTGAGCAACGGTGAGCAACACGGAGGGCCTGGGGCGAGCAGGGGGTTGCTCCAAGCCTGCTCCTCCACCAGGGACCCTGGGAAGGTTACTTCACCTCCAGTTCCTCATCTAACAATGAAAGTAACAATGCCCCAGCAGCCCGAGGGAAGATACATAATGCAATCTCCATCACTGTTATCATGGGGTCCGAGTGGACTCAGGGCAAGCCCTGGGCTGGGCTGGAGGTCTGTTGGGAGGGAAAGAGAGACCCCAGGGAACCAGGACAGTCAGAGGACAAAGGGGGTCTTGGCTTGCTCCCCAGTCGAGCCCATCCTCCCTCTCCCCCATCCCCCCAGGCTTCCAGCCCCGCAGAAGTCTTCTCTTCGTCAGCTGGGATGGAGGCGACTTTGGGAGTGTGGGCTCCACAGAGTGGCTGGAGGTGATGGCTGGGGGTGGGGGTGGGGGTGGGGAGTCCTGGGCAGCGTTGACAGGTGGTGGGGAGAGGCATGGGGGTTTCATACTGCACACCCCCCACCCACAGGGCTACCTCAGCATCCTGCACCTCAAAGCCGTCGTCTATGTGAGCCTGGACAACGCAGTGCTGGGTGAGCCTTGGCAATGCCACCACCTGGGGCCTGGGCCCACCCCAGCCCCCCAGCCCCAGGGCCAAGCCCTGAGCCTGGCTTCCCTCCCCTCCTCTCTCTTCAGGGGATGACGGGTTCCACGCCAAGACCAGCCCCCTTCTGATCAACCTCATCCAGAACATCCTAAAGCAGGCAAGGGCTGGGCCAGGAGTAGGAGAGGCCAGGGGAGAAGGGAGGCTGGGGGGTGGGGCGGGGCCTCACCAGTGCCCCCCACCCTGCCCCCAGGTGGACTCTCCTAACCACAGTGGGCAGACCCTCTACGAGCAGGTGATGTTCACCAACTCCAGCTGGGATGCTGAGGTGTAAGTGGGGGTAGGGGAAGTTAGGGAGTGAGAAGGTGGGGGAGCCTGGGCCCACAGAGCCCCACAGAGCTCCCCTCCCCAACCTGCCCCGGCCAGGATCCAGCCCCTGCCCATGGACAGCAGTGCCTATTCCTTCACGGCCTTTGCGGGGGTCCCTGCCGTGGAGTTCTCCTTCATGGAGGTGAGCCTTACTCCCCGGCCCCAGAACCTCGGGCCCCCCGCCGGTCTCTGGCGCGCCCCTGACCCAGCCCCCCACGCTGTCCCGGCAGGACGGCCAGGCGTACCCGTTCCTGCACACGAAGGAGGACACGTATGACAACCTGCACGCAGCGCTGCGGGGCCGCCTGCCCGCCGTGGCCCAGGCGGTGGCTCTGCTCGCCGGGCAGCTCCTCATCCGACTCAGTCACGATCACCTGCTGCCCCTCGACTTTGGCTGCTACGGGGACGTTGCCCTCAGGCACATGAGCAGCCTCAACGAGTTTGCGGGGGACCTCAAGGTCCAGGATGCAGACCCCGCTCCCCGCCTCTGGGGTTGTGGGGGGGAAGGGGGGTGCTTGATGCCATCCAATGCTGCCCAGGCCAAGCCTCTGGTCCCTCCACCCCCAATCCCGAGACCCCCATGCAGAAGATGGGAGCTCTCTTCCCTTTGGCAATGAGAAGGGTGAAATCCAGAAAGGCTGCCAGGAGGAGGTGACATGTGAAAGTTGTACAAGATGTCACTCCCTGGCCAGTCCCTCTTGCTCAGTTTTGAATATTTTGTAGCCGCCCCCCCCAACTCCAGTTCCAAGCCCCCCTCTTCCTCCGGGCCCCTTTACCCCTGCCTGCCCCAGTCCCCTAGGCCCCTAGGCCCCAGCCGGTACCCAACCCTTAGTCCACCCCAGCACACCCGACCCCCCATACCTCTCTCCTCCTGCCAGGCCCGGGGTCCCAGCCGGGTCGTCCCCCAGCACCTCGATCCTCTATCCCAGGCAGGGTGGGCTGGCCAGGCCGCTGCTGCCCGCCCCAGCCCGCGCCTCTGCCCTCAGGCCCGCGGGCTGACCCTCCAGTGGGTGTACTCCGCGCGGGGGGACTACATCCGGGCGGCCGAGAAGCTGCGGAAGGAGATTTACAGCTCCGAGGGGAGCGACGAGCGGCTGATGCGAATGTACAACGTGCGCATCATGCGGGTGAGCGCCCCCTTTCCTTCCCATCCCCGCTTCTCCCCATTCCCCCCATCCCGGCCGCGCGCCCCCGCCCCGACGGTCCCACTGCCGCCTTCCGCGCTGCTCCTCCCTCTTCCCGCAGGGCTGGGGCCCCTTTCCCCGGCTGCTGGCGCTGCCTGGTCTCTCCTCTCCCCTCCTTTTTCCTCTTCTCCCCGAGAGCGTTATGGAAGGAACGCTTCGGGCTGGCTGGTGCCAGTCCCCGGGGCGCTCCCAGTCCCGGCCACAGAGCGCTCACAGACAGGCTAGGCTGGGAGGACCAGAGGCTCTCCAGGCAGGCCCCTTGGCCAGTCACTCTCACCGGGCAACGTGGGGTGGACCTGGGGTGAGGTCCCTCCCTCCACCCCCTGCATAGCCCCACATGGCACCTACTTCCTCCCCGACCCTCTGGAGAGACAAAGCATGGATCCAGTGGGCCCCAGTAGAAGGGTACAAAGGTCCTGGCCTGGGAAGTGCAAAGGGCTAAAGAAATGCAGAAAATGGGAGCTCTCTTCCCTCCAGCAGTGAGATGGGTGAAATCCAGAAAGGCTGCCAGGAGGAGGTGTCATGTGAAAGTTGTACAAGATGTTACTCCCTGGCCAGTCCCTCCTGCTCAGTTTTGAATACTTTGTAGCCCCCCCCCCTCAACTCCAGTTCCAAGCCCTTTTCTTCCTACCATTTCCTCACTCCATGAACTCAACCCCTCAACCCTCTGATCATGGGAAAAGGATTGGTGGGGAAGGCATGATGCAAGACTTATAGGGCAAAAGTATAAGCAAGATGTCCTCAGGGAGTGTGGGGTGAGGACCCTCTCTAAGCACCCATGGGGACCATAGTGCACATGTATGCACCGTTACCTGTTTGTGTTTTTCCTGCTTGTGCCTTTGCCTGTCTCCTTAGCATCTCTCATTCCTTCTGTTTACAAACCTGTCCCTCTTTCTCTTTCTTCCTTGCTACTTTCTCCTGCTCTCTCCTTCTCTTTCCTCCTTAGTCTCCTCCTCTTCCTCTCCTCCTACCTGATCTCTCTTTCTCTCCTTCTCCCCTTCCCTTTGCCCTCCACAGAGACACTTGTGACCCCTGTGAGGCAAGGGACAGAGGCATGGCTCACTCCTGTTCATAGACCTTGCCTTGACCCCTTCTGTGCCAGACCCCAGGAACACAAAAAGACACCCCCCCCCAGCAGTTGTCCCCCTCGAAGGGATAAAGGGCACCTCCTGTGTGTAAGGTTCAGGGCTCAGGCTCATGGATGGAGGGGGAAACATGCAAGACTTCTGGGCTGGGACCCAGGGCTGAGCCAGACCCAGAGAGCTCTCTGGCTCCAGATGGGCAATTGGCAAACTGTGGCCCCCTAGCCAAATTTGGCCTGCCGCCTGCTGTTGTCAATACAATTTGTATTGCAGCACAGCCATGCTCACTGACATACATATCGCCCGTGACTGCTGCAGCCCTACAGTGGCAAAATCAACTGGACATGACTGCATGGCCTGCAAAGCCTAAAATACTTGCGTTCTGGCCCCTTACAGGAAGAGTTTACCGATCCCTGCTTTAGACTTTGTCTTGGGCCTTGGAGAACAGAAGATTTGGGTTGGGGCAGAGAAAGGAAGACATTCCCGGGCAGAGACCCAGAGTCAGGGTGTGGCAGTGAACCAGGCCTGGCTTTCCCCAGGAAGAGGGCGCATGGAGAGGCAGGTGGAGGGCAGCAGCCACTGGTGGCTTCAGGCTCAGCTGGGGAGCCTTGAATGCCAGGATAAACCTGGATTTGTAGGTTCTGGGCATCAAGGAAGTGCGGAAGGGTTTTAAGCAAGGTAGTAAAATGGGGGCAAACTAGAGTTTGGGGTAAGATTTTGGTCAGAGTGTAGATGGCCTGAAAAGGGACTGAAGTTAAAGACGCTGGGCTCCAGGTGAGGGTAGGAGAAGACCAGACTGTGTGAGGCGAACAGGCAGACCGGGTGTTGGGGGGAAGAATTTGAGAATGGTCATAATAGCTGCCATTTATGTTGTGTGCCAGGTGCTTGGCTTCATTTTCTTCCATAGTCTTTCCCCAAACCCTGTGAGGTTGCTAGTATTGTATCCAGAAACTGAGGCTCAGCGGGGCTGCGTAACGATCTCCAGACCCCTTAGCCAGTAAGTGGTGGAGGCGAAATTAGAAACCAGGCAGACAGGCCCAAAGCCTGTGCTCAGCCCACTCGCTCGCCTTCGAGGCAGAGACTCTGGGGCCTTTCTGGAGGAAATGCAGGCGCAAGGCTCAGGTCTTGGAAGAGGTTGGTGCTGACGTGTGTGAGGTTCTGTCCAGGAGCTCCCCTGCCCCGTTGCACAGGATTCCAGTGCATCATGTGTCCCCCCCAGAGGCCCTGGTTGGAGCCAGCGGCGTGGGTAAGCTCTATAAGTGACTGACGGAGGCACTGAAATCTCCCAGGAGCCTTAGAAAGAAGGGTGGAGGCATTCCGGTCCTCTAAAAACCGTCCCAGGTGACTCTAGTATGCAGCCAGGGTTGAAACCCATTGGCGTGCAGGTAAGGAGAAGGGCAGGGGGTAGAGGTGGGACCTTGACACCTGCCCACAGGTGGGAGCAGAAGGAACCTGAGAGGCTGGCAGAGAGGGGGGAGGAGAACCAGACCAGCAGCGAGGCCATCTCAGGAAGGATGGCACAGCCTCCGGGGCAGAGGGTGAGGGCGCGGAACCGGGCTGGCTGCTGACCTTTGGCTCTGGGCCGAGGGGCTTGGCGGAGGCGGGGCCGGATGGCAGGTGTGGGGAGGGGTGGGATCCAGTAGAGAAAGAGCAGGACAAGAGGCCGTTCTTTGAGACATTTGGCAGGGAAGCGAATAGGTGAGGAAGGAAGACTGGGGAGATCTAGATGACCTAGATGAGCTTTGGAGGCTCCGGGGATAGAAAGGGATGGAATCCAAAACGCGGCCTAGGGGATGCCTCCTACTTGGTTACTGGTGACGTCACGGAATGGCCACTCCCTGATTGGGTAGCCAAAGGAAGGTGGGGCTTGAGGAAGCGGCTCAGTATCGACCCATCCATCCGTCTGTCCGTCCATCCATCCACTCCCCCCGCCCCCAATTTACAAACACTCTAGACTCACCAAGAAACAACCCCTCCGCCCCTTCCTGGTAACCTCTAATCTAAACAATATTTATTATTAAGCGCCCACTAGACGCCAGGCTTGGTTTGGATCCGCCGGCGGGCGGGAGGGGTGGTTCCGGCCGGGGCCCCGGGGACGGAGCTGCCACCCGACCCGGCCCCGCCCCCGGTGCAGGTGGAGTTCTACTTCCTGTCCCAGTACGTGTCGCCGGCCGACTCCCCGTTCCGCCACATCTTCCTGGGCCGCGGAGACCACACCCTGGACGCCCTGCTCGACCACCTGCGGCTGCTGCGCACCGAGGGCGCCGGGGGCTTCCAGGAGAGCCGCTTCCGGCGCCAGCTGGCCCTGCTCACCTGGACGCTGCAGGGGGCCGCCAACGCGCTCGGCGGGGACGTCTGGAACATCGACAACAATTTCTGAGCCCAGGCCCGCTGCCTCCTCTCCCCACGGGAGCGATTTCAGGGTGACGGAGGAGCCCTTCCGGCCCTAGCGGACAGACCCCCCACACGCACACACCCCCGGTCCTGCCCAGGTCGTGGGTGCGCAGGGCCTTCCATCGTGTGGCGCGTGCTGTCAGCTAATCAGAGAGCAGCGACGCTGGCTCAGTCACGGCCCCTTCCCCCTTCAGGAGCAGGGTCCACCATGCTTGGGAACAGCCCCGAAGTGGAGGGTGGGGAGACGCTGGGACCATCGCCTTATGGCCACCAGGTGGTCTGTGGGGGGAGGCACGTGGGGTTCGGACTTCAGTAAACCACCTGCGATACCTGTTGTCTGTGGGCACCTTTAGGCTTCCCCCTCACCCTTAGCCCCACCCTGGAACTGCCAGAGAAAATAATAAAGGCTCATCCTCCAAAGACCACCAGGGTTGAGGGTGGGCGTGGGCGTGGGCGTGGGGGTGGGGGGAGACTGGCCCCTGTGAAAGCCTGGTCTCTTGGGACCAGGGCTGCAAGGCCCAGAGGAAAATGAAAACACACAGCAAAATGGAGATGGCGAGGTGTAAACTACACGAGGACAGGAAATCACCAGTGCTGCTGGCGTGACCAGCCTTCAATCCGGGCCTTCGGAGGCTGCTGCCCAGTCTTCACACCTAGAAGCAGCCGACATAAACCCAGGGCCTATCGCAGCCTCCTGGGTCCTCCCCTGCTCCCGGTGTAGACAGGGAGGTCTTCCCCAGCTCCTTGGGGCACTGGGAAGTAAAGGCCTCTTGGTCTAAGGCTTGGGAGGCCCCAGGCCCTTGGCTCCACAATGAGACTAACAGCCCCTTTCTTCACCCCCCAGAGCCTGACTTGGTGGGTTCTCAGCAGCCTGCACCAAGGTCAGAAACCTCTGTGACTGTTTGCTTCTCTGATACACACAAACCCAAACAAATTTTTCAGACCTCCTGCCGGGGAATCCTGGGTGTGAGACAAGGTTCCCAGGCTATGGGGCAGATCCCCAGGCCCTCAAAGTAGAGCTGGAGCAACTGATAACCTTCCACGGGCATAACAGACTGGGCTTGTCTTAACAAAATTATCTGGTTTGATTTTTGTTCCCACTTGGCAATCTGCCCCAGGTCATTGGCTGCCCCTCGTCCTGTCCTTCCCCTCATCCTGCCTTGGAGGGAGGGAGGGCGGGTGGGCAGCCAGCCTGCCTTTTGAGGATCCTATTCCTTCCTTGTGCTTGGGTCTCCCCCTGCCTGGCGAAGGCGGATTATGTCAGGCAAGGTCCCCCATCTTGGTAGAAATCTTGGTGCTTCTGATCCAAGGGAGCTGAAGTTTTTTTAAAGGAAGAGACAAATAAACAGATAAAGTGGGCAAAAGGCAGGAAAGCATGCTGGGGGCTGTCAGCACACAGGTCACTCTTACAAGAGGCTCTGGTGGCTATGAATAGTGAGGCTGGATTCCTGCAGCAGGCAGCGCTCTTGTGTGTTTGTTTCTTTGGAGCTGTGGTATGGTGGCTTAGGGACAGGAGCCTATTTTAGGGCTAAGGGAGATCCTCAGAATCGATTTGCCCAATCAGCTCCCTCATCTTAGAGGTAGAAACTGAAGCTCAGAGAAATAAAATGACTTGTTCAAGGCCACACAATCTTTGCCACGCAGTGCTAGAACCAGAACCCAGGTCTGCGAAATCCTCCCTGGGCCCCTCCACTGCCCTGGACATCGGGGTCCCCTGGGACTGGAAGTGCAGGTTGTCTGGGTTCCAAGAAAGAAGTGGGAAGAAAGGGGCATGCTGGCTACATTTCCCATTTGAATTTTAAAAATTTATTTTATGTAACTTGGAAAATGAGTACAAATCCCTGGGTATCTTTTTGCAGAGGGTGGGGCCAGGAAGGCAGGAGAAGAGGGCAGGGGTTGAGGCCAGGGTCCAGCAGGAAGCTCAGGCCCGGAGGAACACCATGGTGAGAAGGCCTGGAGGTGGGGAGAGAGCAAGCAAGGTCCTCTCAGCGATGTCAGCATCCCCCGCAGACACCCCAGAACCCCCTCCTCTGGGACCCGGATCCCCAGCCATTACTGTGCTCACCCAAGACATAGGCTGCCACCAGCTTCTGTCCCAGGGAGACATGGAGGACTTGGGGCAGCTGGCTGCCGAGTTCGTCCTGCAGTGGCAGCAGCAGGAAGGCCACAGAGACGATGCCCGCCAGCGAGAAGAGGAGGAAGGAGCTGGTGGCCAGTTGTGGGTAGGGGTCTGGGGAACAAGGCTCGTCAGAAGTCCCAGCCCCCACACCCGCCCAGCCCAAGCCTGACCTAGGGTCCTCCAAGGAGAAGCTGAAAATGGAGGGTGTGGCCACTTTCTGTTGCCCACCCAGGACCCACTTCAAGTGTTCACCCTCCATTCCTGAAACCTCTGTCCCCACAGCCACGAGAAATCCTCTCTCTGCTCATCCTTCAGCCTTCTTTTTCTTTCTTCACTCTTCCCTCAGTACAGTCTGCCATGCACCTCTATCTCCCACATCCAGCACTCAACTTGGTGCAAACATAATCGCTCAAGTACATGTTTCTTGTCAAACTGAACTGAGCTGGCACATGATAAGAAGTACTGACGTTAGAGCTAAGAAAGAACTTTTTCACTAAGTAGAAACCAGAAACTACAAAGTCTTTTTTTCTGCTAACCTGATATAAAATCTGAACTCACCAGTTGAGTTCCCACCAAGAGGCACGAGAAGGCCTCTTCCGATCTAGTTCTGCTCATCTCTAGGTCCACGCCAGTCCCTCCCTCCCAAAAGAACTCAATATTCCCCCAGCCCCCCAACTCACTCTCCTGGAAGTGTCTGGCCGTGGGTGGTGGTGTAGAGGTAGGAGGCCTTGGGTGGGGTGCTGGGTCAGGCTGTCCCGGAAGCTCGAGGGGGTAGGCCGGGGCCCTCAGAACCGAGGGGATGTCCTTGCGCCCCACGACTCGGCCCTCAGCCCCCTCCTCAGACAGCTCAATGCGGAAGCGGTCCTGGACATCATAGTGGCTGGGAATGGGGGCCACGTGGCGAATCACACTGGTCCCAAGGTAGGAGGGAGGACATGGAGAGGAATGAGGGGGAGGTAATGACCCCAGGAGCCCCCTGGGACCCTCTCCCTCAGGCATGCAGACAGAAGGTGGGGAAGACAGGTGCAAGAGGACGAGGGCTAAGACAGGAAAGGGGGCTTCCCCTCGGGCTTCCATCGCCCCCCCCCCCACCTCCCTACTCACATGTCAATGCAGGACTGAGGCTTCACATAGCCTTCTGCGTCAAACACTGTGTATTTGGCAGGTGCTGTGCACAGGACTGGGGTTAAAGACACACAAACACACCTACTATTGCCTCATAGACGCCACACAAGTCCTGCCCCTGGAGGGACACTACGATCCCCCTTGCCTTCTATCCCAAGGCGGGACATCTGACCCTATCCCTCCGACTCCTCCGGCCCCTCAATGTCGCCAGCCCCCAGACCCCTAGCACGAGTGCCCGCCCCTTCACCTCGGAAGCGAAGTGCAACTCCTGTGGGGTTATAGAGAGTCAGCAGCTGTCGGGGGCCGCTCCGCTGGTCCGCCCTGAATACTAGATCCGGGGGAAAGACGAGGACCGGAACGACGAGACCCGCGGGAGGAGGGGCGCCCCGGGACCCCCGCCCCGGACCCACCAGCTCCTGGTCCTGGGGCGCCCCACGGCGCATGCAGACTCTGGGCGGTCGGACATCCGAGGACAGAGCTCAGGGCACAGGGCCTGGGGTCTAGAGCTGGGGGGAGGGGAAGGACGGAAGCAAAAGGGGACGGGATGAGATCGCGGGGTGGGGGGTGTGGCCCTGATCTGACGCGGCCGCCGCCCCGGAGCCCCGCTAGAGGGGCCCCCCGCAGCCCCAGGCCTCCGCGCCCCAAGCGCTCCCCCTTTTCCAGCTCTGCCCGGGTCCCTTCAGGCCCCGCCCCCAAGCCCCACCTAAATGGTCACGCCCACTCCGCTAATCCGGGTCTTCCAGGCCTCCCGCCCCCTCCCTCCACCCAGAGGCGGGCTCGTCTGGAGTTGCCCTTTACGCCTCGTGGTCCCCCCGGGAACCTGCATCTGTGGCTCCGCTGCCCCCTGAGCTCCGGCCCGCGCTCCTTTATGCTTCGGCCTCCGAACGGCAGCTCTTGGTAGTCAGCTCACCTTTTGGTCAATGGACCTGCCAATCAGCTTGCGGCCAGATCAAGGGCGCCATCTTCCGAGAGCCCTTTTCCGCATTTCCGCCGTACGGCTTCTGCCATTGGTCAGGACGGCCCCGTTTCGGCCAGGAGCGTACACCGATTGGTGCGCTTAAATACATAACAGAGCGCCCCCTCTTGGCGCCGTGATTGGCTGGGCTCCAGTGACGTCAACATTTTACAGGCGTCGGGGGCTGGAGTCGGAGAGGCGGGAGGCGGGACTGCGAGCCGGGCTTTGTTCTTCTCTCCCCGCCCTGGAACGGTTGGTATCGCTGGGTTTTCCGCGAGGACGTGGTTTTCCTCGCTTCCATTCGAGCGTGCCCAGAAACCTCTGCAGCAACCGAAGCCTGATTTCGATAGTGGTAGCTGGAGGTTGCTCCCGGGTGGAACGCGGGTCTCCTCCCCTGCAGCTCTCCTTACTGCGCAGGGAATGAGCATTTTCCAAATGCCGCCACTTACATCGTCTCGTTGAATTTTCAACAACTGCATTGTTATTCCCCCTTTATAGACTAGGAAACAGCCTCGGCATGATGAAGAATCTCACCCTTCCGTCAGAGCATTAAATAAAAGTGGAGCAAAAACAGTGTCGTTGGTGATTTTATCCAAGAGCCTTCTCTAAATCTCCTTTCCTTCTGTCCCCTCACCATATTTTATTTTCTTCATAGCTTTTATAGCACTATTTGATGTCATAGATTTAGTTTATTGTTTATCCCTCCTCCAGTAGAATGTACTCTCCCCAAAAGCGCAGACATCGCTTTGTTTTCTGTTGTATTTTCACCACCGCAAACATTTGGGGGACAGTGCTTTTTTAAAAAAATTATTTATTTTTAATTGTGATAAATAGATACACGACAAAAATTATTTTAACCATTTTAAGTGGACAGTTCCTAAAAGTTGCCAATACTGTGCAACTTTCAACTATTTCCAGACTATTTTCATCCCAAACTAAAGCACATGCTCATTTAGTAATAACTCCCCATTTCCCTTTCTCCCCACTCCTGGCAACCACTATTCTCTATGAATTTACTGTTCTAAGTATTTCATATAAATCTGACAATATCTGTCCTTCTGTGTCTGGCTAATTTCACTTCACATGATGTGTTCAAGGTTCATCCACGTTGTAGCATGTACTAGCCTTTCACTTCTTTTTATGGCCCAATAATATTCCATTATACAGATACACCACCTTTTATTTATCTGTTCATCTGTTGGTGGTCACTTGCGTTGTTTCCACCTTTTGGCTATTGTGGATAATGCTGTGATGAACACTGGTGTACAAATACATCTGAGTCCCTGCTTACAATTTCTTTATGTCTATATCTGGGTTGAAAGTGGTTTCTCCCATTCTGTAGGTTGTCTTTTTACTTTAAAGGATTTACTTCTGCCTTTTAGATATTTCTTTTTAGTATGTCTGGTATGTTTTTTATTCTTTAATTACCTCATTACTGTCTCTTTTTTTTTTTGTATTTAGATGCTTTTTTTAGTGTGACATTTTAATTCCCTTCTTTTTCTTTTCTCTATATTTTTTGTTTATTTTCTTAGTGGTTACATTTGTAATTACAATTAACGTCTTAAACTAATAATAACCTAGTTTGACTAGTACCAAGCTAGTTTCGGTAGTATACAAACTCTACTCCTATATATCTCCATCCCTTTTCCTTTATGTTTTTATTGTCTCAGATTACATCTTTATACATCATATGCCCATTAACATAGACTTAAAATATTACTTTACACATTTGCCTGTGAGTCGTATGGGGGGTGGGGAGTAGTTACAAATCAAAGTACAATCATATAGAATTTAATATTTACCTTTCTAAATATTAATATGACCAATGTTCTTTATTTCTTTCTGTGGCTTTGGGTTACAGTCTAGTGTCCTTTTATTTCAGCCTAAAGGACTCCCGTTAGCATTTCTCAGAGAGCAGGTCCTCTGGTAATGAACTCTTTCAGCTTTTGTTTATCTGTAAATGTTTTAATCTCCCCTTCATTTTTGAAAGATGCTTTTGCAGGATATAGACTTCTTGGCTGACAGTTTTTCTTTAAGGACTTTAAGTATGTCATTCCACTGTCTGGTGGCCTCCATGGTTTCTGATTAGAAATCTGCTATTAATCTTACTGGGGAATCCCTCATACATGACAAGTCACTTCTCTCTTGCTGCTTTCAAAATCTCTTTGTCTTTGGATTTTGATAATTTCACTCTGATGTGTCTTGCTGTAGATCTCTTAGAGATCTTGGAGATCACTGAGCTTCCTAGATGTGTATATTCATGTCTTTCATCACATTTGGGAAGCTTTCATTCCTTATTTCCTCAAATACCTCTTCCTGCCCCTTTCTCTCCTATCCTTCTAGGATTCCGGTGATGTGTATGTTGGCATGCTTGACGGTGTCCACAGGGCCCTCGGACTCTGTACGTTTTTCATCATTTTTTTCTGCTCCTCACACTGGATAAGGTCAATTGTCTTGTCTTCTAATTTGTTGATCCTTTCTTCTGCCTATTCAAATCAGCTGTTCAATCTGTCTAGTGAGTTTTCCATTTCAATTACTCTACTTTGCATCTCCAAAACTTCTGTGTGGTTACTTTTAATAATTTATATCCTTTAATTTTAATTAGACAATGTTTTCCTAATTCCCATTAGTTCTTTGTATATGGATTCCTTCCTTTAGCTCATTGAACATAGTTAAGAGAGTTGATTTATTTATTTATTTATTTATTTTATTTTTTTTTTTAAATCATCATTTTATTGAGATATATTCACATACCACGCAGTCATACAAAACAAATTGTACTTTCGATTGTTTACAGTACCATTACATAGTTGTACATTCATCACCTAAATCAATCCCTGACACCTTCATTAGCACACACACAAAAATAACAAGAATAATAATTAGAGTGAAAAAGAGCAATTGAAGTAAAAAAGAACACTGGGTACCTTTGTAAGAGAGTTGATTTAAAATCCTTGGCGCTAAGAGTTCCAATGTCTGAGCTTCCTCAGGGATGGTTTCTAGCAAATTCTTCTTTTCTTGTGACAGGGTCATAATTTCCTACTTCTTTGTATGTTTGTAATTTTTTTGGTAAGAACTAGACATTCTGAGTATTATGTGAGAACTCTGGAAATCTAGTTCTGCCACTTCTTAGTGTTTTTTGTTTTTGGTGTTTTTTATTGTTGTTGTTGAGGGCTGGAGCCATTAATTTCTGACTTTTCCAAACTATTTATGCTCTCAAATGGGGAATGGAAAAAGAAAGGAGGGAAAGAAAAAGAAAAAATAGGTTCTGCCTCTCTAAGACTCCCCTGCTGCTTGTCCCTGAGGGGGTTGGAACAGAGTAGGCCCATCAGTAATCTGAAATAGCTGATTCTGAAATATTAATATGTAAATTCATAGACATAAAATCTAGAATATGAATTACCAGAATATAGAATGAGGCTAGAAAATGGGGAGTGGTTGCTTAATATGTGCAGAATTTTTAACTAGGTTGAACTTAAATATTTGGAAATAGAGGTGATAACATCTTATTGTGAATATAATTAACCGTGCTGTATTGTGTGTTAAATGTGGTTGAAAGGAGAAGTCTGGAGTCATGTATGTCACCAGAATGAAAGCTAGAGGTTAAAACATGGGAATGTATACTACAGTGAATCTTGTGGTGGATGATGACTGTGATCGTACAAATATAAAAAAATTCTTTCATGAACTAGAACAAATGTACAAGACTATTACAAGGAGTTAATAATACAGTGGTATATGGGAAAAATGTACCTATTGCAAACTGTGGACTAGAATTAGCAGTAATATCTTAATACTTTCTTATCAGCAGTAACAAATGTACCACACCAATACTAGGGATCAATAAAAGGGGGGGAAATAAGAGGTATCAGATGTTTTTGGGGTTTTCTGATATTTATATTTTTATTTTTTGAGAAATAACATTCTAAAATTGATTGTGATGAATGCACAACTGTGTATCGATACTGCGAGTCATTGATTGTATACTCTGAATGGATTGTATGGTATGTGACTATATCTCAATAAAATTGCATTAAAAAAAAAAAGCAGTTATCAGGGATCAGGCCACTCCTTGGAAGTCTGGAGGACTAGGTCCTTACAGACCGTCCTGGCACCAGCAAGTTGCGCTAGGAGCCCAGTTCAACGTGGCCACTGCTGGACACCCAGTTGGGGGTTGGAGTGGGGTTAGCCATTGCCCGGAGGGAAAAAATCGCCAATATTTATGGCAATTTACTAGCCCTTCCTCCAGGTCTTCCCTGGATGCTGTACAGTGTTCTACCAGACTCCGAGTTTCAAAGTAGTTGATTTAGACAGTTCCTGTAAATTAAATGGTTGTTTTCGTTTAGGGACTGATTCCTAGAGCTTCCTGCTTTTCCACTGACACCAACAATTATTTTTCAATGAACGAATGAATGAATGAGTAAATAAGATGAACTTTGAACCAAGATCTGATTAAAGTTAGGAAGTGAGCCATGGAGCTGTCTATGGGAGAGAATTCCAGATAGAGGGTACAGCAACAGCAAAGCCCTGCAGCAGAACTATACCGGACACGTTCAAAGAACAGTGAGGAGGCCAGTGTGGCTGGAACGGAGGTGGCATCGAGGTGGCAGGCAGGATGCAGATGAACTAGAATTTTATAACCCACGGTGAAGCCTTTGGGTTTTATTCTGAGACTGATGGAAACTATGGGAGAGCTCTGAGTTTGTGAGAGGCTCTGACTTAGATTTCAAAAACAGGTTATTCTGTACAGTAAATGTCTGCTAAATGAATGAATAAGTGAACATAACCCCCCAGATGAATCTTAAACCATAGAAATGGAGATTGCACCCCTTCCTCAGTCAAGAACCATTTATTTGGATGCAAAAGGGGGCTTGTGGGGTGGGGGCCTAAGGCCGGCCTGGGTCTCAGGCCTGGGACCTGGCAGGCGGCCGGGTCTAGGAGGTGCACTTCTTGCTCAGGTTGGTGAGGATCTGGTCCTGGTTGGACCGGTAGAGGATCACGAAGCTCTCTGGGGGAAGGACGGGGCCTCTGTCCTCTTCCACCTGGCCCATCAGCAGATAACTGGCTCCTGGGGAAGGAGGAAGGATGGAGAACTCATGTCACTGAGACCCTGTCAACACAGCATCTCCTCTGAGCCCCTCAGAGCCCACCACCCCTCTCAATCTCACATGGCTAGGTCTCCCCTCCCCATTTCTCCCACATCTCTGTTACCTTTCTTCAAAGGGGGGCACTGCTTGCAGGGCACGTAAAGCTTCAAGGGAGCATCAGTGGGTGGAGACGGCAGGTCCAGGCCTCCGGTTTTGTAAGCACCAATGAGACTGACGGTGACAGTGAGGCCCTCACCTGGGCCTCGAACCATGGATTTCACTGTTGCGGTCACCACTGTGGGAGGGTGGGGGTGGGAGGTGAGGAAACAGGAGGCCAGGGCTGGACTGGAACCAGAAGGAAGAGGGGCTTTGGGGGGCTTGGGGCTGGGTTAGAGGAGCTGGGAGCGCAGGGCTGGGGGCTGCGGTGGCTTACCCAAGCTGCTGGCACAGAAGTTACTCTGTAAGGTGCCTGTCCGCCGGCACTGTTTTGGGCAGGGGACGCTGGGTGCATCTAGGAGAGATGGGGTGCTGTTTGTAGAGGGCGAGCTGCCCAGCAGGAAGAAGGAACCACTTTCCTGGTAACAGCCTATTGATTTGAACTTGTACTGAGCCCTCTCCAGTTCTGGGTCTCAGCACCCAGTGCCAGCCATTGGCACAGAAGAGGCATCCGTGAGTGTTGTATAGATGAATGGATGAATGAAAGAATGAGTAAATGAATGACAGAGCCCAAGATGGAACTCTTTGAAACACACCCCCTTCAGTCCGTGCCCCCTTCCTCCCTCTTCCCAGCCTCACCGGGGTCCATCCCAGTCCCCTTGGCCTCAGGTGCGACCTTTGGCTTCTCTGCAGGTGAGAGCTGGGGCGTGGTGGGGGGCTTAACTTTGGGCCCGGCTTCCGGCTTGGGACCCGGCCCTTCTTCGGCAGTGCCCCTTGGCAGGATCCGGTAGTTGGCCGAGAAGCCATCGGCCGTGACACTGAGGTCCGAGACGAACTGGACGAGGAGCTCATTCCCCTCGGAGGAGATGGGGCTGCGGACGGCGAGGCATTAGGGGAGAGGGGTCAGGGCGGGTGGCCTTTTAACCTCTGCCCCTCCCTTCCCGACCCTGAGGCCCAGAGTTGGGGCGCTGAGCCTCTCCCTTGGCTGGGACCCGGGGTTCAGGTCCCGCCCCTCCAGCTAGGCCCCGCTCCTCCCGACAGCCGCGGGGTGCCCGCAGGTACCTGGGGACCTGGAGACGCCCCGACCCCGCCCGCCCTGGTCCGGCCTCCTCACCCGGGAACCTTGTCCCCGCAGAACTTCCCCAGCCTCTTGGCGTCGTCGCTCACGGCTCCGTTGAACACGCTGACCGAATCGTAGCGGCAGTAGGTGTCGGGCTCCAAGTCAAACTTCACGAAGGTCAGCAAGATCATCTGGCGGCGGACGGACGGGTGGATGCTGGCAGCAGCCTCTCCCCGGCCCGCACCCCCTCGATCCCCGTCCCCGCCGCAGCTCCGAGGAACCCCGCGCCCCGGGAACCCCGCAGTGGCGGCCATCGCCGTGGGCAGCAGGGTCAAGGCCCGGCGGGTGCTCACGGAACAGACCCCCGCCCCCGCACGCTGCGTGGGTCTCGGCCTCGGTACCTCGCCTTCCTACGACTCGTCACGGCTGTAATTTTACATGCTTTGTTTGCATGCAAGCAGCTCTGGGTCTGTTTTTTGCTCGTCACCAGCGCAAGCTCAGGGCTCGGGACAGAGCAGACATTCACTAGATCTTTGCTGGCTGCAGGCTGGAGGCCGCGCCTGGGTCCCCGAGGGCAGACTGGGCAGGGGTGGGTACCTGGCCCAAGGGCGCGATGATGTGCCAGGAACAGCTGATGCCCGGGGGGTAATCGGACTCGGGCCAGTTGGGCGTGGTCAGGGTTCCCTGGGCCTTCTCCAGTCGCCCCCCACAAAACTGGTGCTCTGGGGAGGGGAGAGAGGAGCGGGGGTGGGGGGCAGTAGAGACCGTCGGTCAGCTCGGGGAGAACTGCAGGCCGGGAGCCCGTGCAGGAAGTTGGATGTCTGGGTCTCAGGATGGAGGGAGGAGAGGAGGGGGAAGGCGGGGGAGTTAGCAGAGAGCGGGGCTGGGAGGAGCGGGGCTGAGCGGAGTCCTGGACCGCGGGGCGCCCAGGCGGGCGGTGGAAGGGGGCGGGAGGAGTTGGCGGGACAGGCTCCCTTCTTGCCCCTCCCCCTGACCCGCAGCCTCGCGCTCCTCTTCCCCTGGGAGATCCCATCTCCCCGGCCCGGCAGAAAAGGTCCCCTTTGCAGGCTGGAGAGCCACCGCGCTGGGACGGTGCCCTCCATTTGGGGCGCAGCCCCCGAGGTCTCTTTGCAGCGGTACCTCCCTGCAAGATTTTCAGGGAGACTTCTGCCGCCAGGCAGGGGCAATGGGACCGCAATCGGGAGCCCGGTCTGGGTGTAGGGGCTCCAGGTCGGGGGTGCCCCCTAGCGCCCGTTTGCGGGAGCCCGATTGCGGAGGAGGGCGGGCAGTTACTCACCGTCCCAGTAACCCCAGGCCGCCCATTCCACCCGCGGGTCGGTGACCCATTTCCGCCTCGCGCCTGGGGGGGGGCCTGGAAGAGGGGTTGGGTGGAAGCGGGAGGGGGGAGAGAAGACGGGGAGGGGGGACTGAAGGGGCAGTTAGTGAGGGAAGAGGGGAAGGGAGGTAATGGGGGCCCTAGGCTCTGGGGCGAGGGGTGGTCTGGGAGGGGGAGGTTAAGGCCAGGGGCGGGGCCTGCGCCGGGGGAGGGGCCGGGGCGGGGGTGGGCGGTGGCGAGGGAGGGCTCACCAGTGCCGGAGGTGGCCCGCCCGCTGTACCAGAGCAGGAAGCCGCGTCCCCCGGTGCCCTCGTCCGCCGTCATTCGCAGGGTCACCTGGTTGCCCGAGGCGACTACGGGCGCCGGCCGGAAGGTCCCGCAGAAGCGTCCGAGCCGTTTGCCCGAAGTCCCAGCCCCGGCAAAGATCTCCAGAGCATCGTAGAGGCAGGCTGGGTGCAGCTCCAGGTCGAAGACTCGGAAGGAGAGGAACACAACCTGACCCTCAGGGACCTGGCGGGGTGGGGGTGGGGGACAGGGGCGGGGACCCTCAAAGCCAGGCCACACACAACCCAGGCAGAGGGCATCTCCCCTGGAAACTGGATCTGAACGCGAAGAGGGCAGTATGGGGAACCGGCTGGGATGCAGAGCAGAGGGCATGGGCTCTGCAGCCCCGGCTTGTGCAGGGGCCAAGACCCGAAAACGGGAAAGAAGTTGGGAACGGAGAGTCCGGGTTTGCCTTCCGGTAGGTGCCCTGGAAGGGTGAGGGCACTCACCATGTGTTCCTGTTGGGGCTGATGCTAACAGTGACTGGAAGGGAGAGGGTTTGGACTTTCCCAGGTTGACAGGGAGTACTGGGTCTTTTCTTAGTTAGGCCTTTGCGGGCCAGACCCAGGCTTGGATGTGAGGAATGGCCGGGGAGCCTTCTCACCGTTATGATCCAGATACACTCCTTGTTGGGGGGGTAGAGGCTGGGGAAACCCTCACTTGCCACGTAACCTGACTCCCCAGTCACGGCCCCTCCGCACAGGAACACAGGTCTGCGGAAAGGAAGAAGGAGCAGTCACGAGTAGGAGCAGGGCCGTGAGGATGGAGAGGCCAGGGGCAGGGAAGCCTGGGGGTGGGGGGGGGAGTGGGAGAAAGACCTAAGGGATCTGGAGCAGCTCCAGCCAGCCAGGATGGGACTGGGGTGGGAAACACTCCAGCAGAGGATAAGGAAAAAGCGGGGTCAGCGACTTGGCCATCCCTCCAACTCCCAGAGCCCCCACCCCCACCCCAGCTGGAATTCCCGGAATCCTCACTTTCCCTCCCCTCCCCCTGCTGCCGGCCTGGCAGACAGCGTCAGGAGCCGCCTAAGCACTTCCAGATGTGGACACAGCCACGAGGCAGTGGGGGGGCGGGGGCGGGGAGAAGAGGGGAGAAGCAGCAGGAAGGGCCCTCACAGTGAACCTGGAGGTTCCCTGAGCTCCCAGTCCTCGCCCCACTCCTGCCCAGGTCTCCCACTCGCTGACCCCGCTTCCCCCCTCAGTCTGTAATTCCCGCCTGGAATCCAGATGTCAGCTACCAGGCAAGTTCACAGTCTTGCTCTCTTGGTTTCCACAGGCAACTAAGGGACTGGGTGGATGGGGAGACTTGGGGGACAGAGGGCGACGGTGGAGGCATGGGGAATGGAGGTGAACTGTGGAGACTTAATGGTTTTGCAGCAGCGTGAGGACTTGGGGGCTAGAGGCAGGTGGTGGCCATGGGTGAGCTGAGGAGTGGTGTTAGCAAAAGCATCCACAAGACGCACAGGATAATCCCCCGGGAGTCAGGGCTTTTGAAGCTCACTCGAGTTATCTGGAAGGTCCAACCAAGAGACGTACCTGGTGTAGTTGGTGGCCTGGCCCTGGGCGAGGGGCAGCAGCGCCCAGGCAGTGAGGAGGGGCCCCAGGAGGGAGGCCGTGGCACGCAGCATGGCCGGAGGGGAGAGGTGCTGGGGTCCTCGGGACAGAGGCAGCGGCCGAGCTTCGCGGCAGCAGCGGCAGCGGCAGGAGGATAATCAGTGCCAGATGAGGCAGCCCCGGGTGTGGGCGTGGGGACCGGCCAGTGGGGCGGGGGGAGGCGGGACAGGGAGGGCAGAGCCGGGACAGTGGCGAGCCCAGGGCCCTCTCTAGGTCTGGGCCACATATTGATCTAGGTAGGGGGTGGAGCGGTGAGGGGCAGAAGCCGGGCATCAAGTGACGGCAGCTGGAACCCCACTGTCCAATGCCCAAGTATCCTGCAAACACAGACACTGGTCCTTCCCCAGGACTCTGCAGCCCACCTGACCTTCTCCATTCTGGCTCCCTCAGTGCCCAGAGGAAGTCCATCCTTGGACTCCCAGCCCCCTAGTACCCCCTTCCTGACCACCACCTGCCCTAGCTTATTTTCCATTCAAATTTCTACTGCCCTTCAGATAGGCCAGGGAGAAAGACTTCTGCTCACCCGTTTTCTCTTCCAAATATTCGAAGGTACAGGAGCATGACAGGGAGTATTGAAACTTTAAGTGGTAAATTGAGTCTGCTTTTCTCACCCAGGGCAGCCAGAGGGATGGAGGAAAGGAGGACACTTGGGGGTGGCTGAGGAAGAGGGGGACAGAGACCAAAGAAGGAGCAGCTGACTGTACCCCATACCAAAAGGGAGTAGAAAATAAGGGGAATGAGGGACGTGCTGAGAGCAGACCTGGGAGGTGAAGAGGAGGGTGGGGGTGGGGTGGACGTCACAGGAATGAAGGGAAATGGGTGGGAAGCTTTCTGAAGTCAGAAGGAAGTGGCCTTCTCGGGATGGGGCTAAGTCTGGTAGACAGAGGATCCACATGGGGAACCGTGTAGTCTGATGGCAGAGCTGTTCCAGAAGGCGGGGTCAGGACTCTCGAATCAAAAAGAACAGGTTGGGTGCAGAAAGTGGGAAGGGGAAAGCAAGCTGAAGAACGCAGGTGCTGTCAGCTCAGCAGCAACTGAAAGCCTGAAGCACTTCTGCTTGGCCCACCCCCTACCCATGCTGCCACCTCTCCCCATTGAACCAGGCCCCTGCACCCCACCCCTGGCCCCCCATCATCTCCTGCCCCAATTCACTACCAGGCCCCAGGATTCCAAACCCAGCCTTGCTTCAGCCTTTTATTCTATTTGTCCATCAGATTTCTTGTCCATGATGGGTTGGGGGCCCCTCCTGGGCAGCCCCCTGAACGTTTTACAAAACAGTTCCATGCCTAGAAGTCCCCACCCCTCTGTGTCCCCCTTCCCACACACGCACTTAATGTTCACTGCTACCACTCCATCTCTCCTTAGCCCCTGGCCCAGGGCCAGACTGTCCTTCCAGGGGTCAGGCTAGGAGAGAGGGGGATCAGCCCTCAGGGCTCGGGGGGGTCTGGCAGGCCAACCCCTCCAGCAGCCCTCTGCAGCATGTCCAGGGCCTCCCAGAAGAAATCCTTCTGTGCGGCCATCAAGGGCATCCAGCCCACGATCTCCTTCATCTTCTCCATGCGGTCCTGCAATGTGGGGCAACTGTGGATCTGGCTGAGGTACTCCTCACAGGCCCAGGCCGCCCCCCCAGGGTCCTGGGGTACTCCAGCCCCTAGGCTGGGCTCGGGGGTCCCCAGCACCCTGCTGGCCGGCAGGTCCCGATAGGTGACCTGGTGCTCAATGTCATGGCTGGACAGCATGTAGAGGCACTCTCGGGTGGAGCAGAGGGAGCAGACGCACCGAGGGACCTTGGAAGAGGAAAGGGCATGGCTGAGTGGGGCCTGCACTGCAGGGGTTCCCAGGAAATCTTGCTAATCAGGGCTCTTGTGTTTCTCCCTCCCAAACCAGCCCTGAGCTGGCAAGTGAGCTGACGGCTGGCTGAGCCACAGGAGTTGTGTAAGGTCAGAGAGAACCAGAAGCTGGGGTGCGTGGCAGGAAAGGGAGGTGGGATGGTGCTGGGGAAATGGAACTCCTGGGTCCCTGCAGGAACCCCAGCTACAGTCCTGTGGGTTCCCTGGCTCTATGGCTCTGCCCTCCCTGGCTGTCCGCTCACCTGGCCTGACCCTGCTCTCACCTTGACGTGCAGCTTGACGAAGGTTGCACTCCCCTTAGGCCAGCCGGGGAGCCGGCCTCCAGCCCCACAGCCACAGCCCAGCAGTTCCTTGTCAAAATCTGGGCCCTGGCTCAGCACCAGGGAGTGGTTGAGGCCGCACCAAAGGGCAATGGGGCGTTGCAGATAAGGGACCTGGGGACACAGGGCCAGAGTTCCTGAGGGGGAAACACCAGGTCCCTGGGGGCCCAGGTCAGCGATGGTTGACAGTAAGGCTCCGGGCAGGATGGAAACTAGAGAGGGAAGAAACAGGACCCTGGACATCCCAGAAAGTCTGTCCTGCTGAGCGCAGATCCCTTCTGGTACTCCTGCGGGGCCTGGGCTAGCCACACGGGGCCCAGAGCCTCTGGGGGTCCCTCACCTTCGCTCCCCAGAAAAGAGGTACCTCATTCTCACCCCACATGTCCGTGCCCACTGAGTCCAGCCTCTCAACTTGCCTTCTGGCCTCAGAGAGGAGCAATATAGTTAATTACCTTCCTCTTCTCTAGGGTTCAAGCCTCTCTCCCTCTGTGGAATTCCAGGTCAGCTCCCAAGGAAGGGCTTTTCTTCCGCCTATTTCTCCCTCAGGAGGATTTTCAACGAGTCATACTGCTACCTTCCAAAGTGGCCACCCTACTTTGAAAAGTCGCTACCTGCTTCCTGCTGCTTCCTACCTCCGTCTTAAAGAGCAGAACTGGGTACCCTGACTGCCGGGGCTTGCCCACGCTCCAGTCCCTCACCACCTCTGGGCTTTCCTGAGCCCCCCTCAGGATCTGGCTTCTCTCCCCACGAGGCTGACATGCTCTCTCCAAAGGCACTTGACCGGCCCAGCAGCCAGATCCCAGGGCCTGTCCTGTATGCTCATTCTCCTGAGATTGTTGGCATTTTAACTTTGAAAACAGACATCAGTAATTTATGGTACTTATAGAAGAATTACAAGCTATTGACAAGCAAAAACTAATTTAAAAAATCACTAGAAATCCCACCACCCACTCCTAGCATCTTGGTGGATATTCTTCACTGTGTCCTATGCAAATATACATATAATCAAACATTTTTAAACAACAGTGGGATTATGTTAAGTAATCCATTTCATAAACAGTTCTTTTCACCTAGAAGTATGTTATGAACATCTCATCTTGCCACATCAGTAAATCCATGCCAACATTATCACTGCCACCATCAGCCACCTCTCCTGTTAGAACCATTCTGCTCCCGTGACTTCTGGGATACGGCATCTGTGGGGTGGGCTGCCCATCTCAGGGACGGCTCCTCATCCCCCCTGCCTGCAATGGTGGCTACTACCCAGGATTTGCTCCTTTATCTCCACTTTTGTCATTTAACCTTGTTCCAACTTGGGATATCTAATTGCCAGCTAGACGGATGCACTTTTGTGTTTTCCTATCACTGTAAAAAGTCTGAATTCACACTCATGCTCTCTCAAGCCACCTTTCTAGAGCCAGCTCTGTTACACCCCTCCCCCAGTTGAAACATCTCCTGTGTCCATTCCTTTCCATTCTCGCTGACCCTGATCTGGTCCCATGCCCTTGTCTCGAGAGCTGCCATCACTCAGCAGCCTCCAGGAGACCTCCCACAGCCAGCCTCCTGTGCACTGCTGCCAGGCAGCCTGTCCTTAGCCACCCCACGGGGGCTGCCTTCTGCAGATCCCACACCGACTCTTTCCCTGATCAATACCTGCCGCCCTAGACTCTCATCCACCTACCTACTCAACCTCATTTCTCACTGATTCCCTCTCTACTTCAGTCAGGCCAGTCTTTCCACAGTCCCAGGTATGTGTGAGCTTTGCTGCCATTCTGATTGCATGAACCCCCTTCCCTACCGCCCTCAGTCCTGCCTGACCACTAGGGCTGGTTCATATCTCGCCTCCTCTGGTTACTCCAGCCCACCCAGCTCCCCCTTCACTAAACTCTGCTGCATGTAGAGCACGCACTGCAGAGACCAGCACTGACGTCCCTGCCCTGAGAAGTCAGGCAGCAGTGACACAGCCATTACCACTGACTGGCTTAACTGCCCTAGGGAGGAGAAAGTGGAATCCATGGAAATTGGAGAGTGGAGAGATCCAGAGGTTAGGGTATTGCAGGAAGGGGTGTCAAGATGCATTTGCTGGGAAATGGGCTCACCTGAGTGGGTTCCCCTCGGTCCATTTTGTCCCCTGTTCCCAGTTGCCCGTATCTGTTATTTCCCTGCATGAAGATTCGGCCAAATTCGTCTACCAGGCCAAGGTGGTTGTAGCCAAGGGCACAGAATAGGATCTGGGAGGTGAGATGGAGGAACTCTGAGCTCCTGAGTCTCCCAACCGCTAACCTACCACCCCCAGCACATTGCTGGCAAAACTGCCTTCTGCCTTAACCCTCTCCCTCCCTGTTCAGTCAACTGATTCCTGCCTATACTTCAGACCCTTGGCACCTTCCTATCCCTAAGGCCCCTCCCTGTTTGTTCTGCCCCGTCCCTCTGGGATCCTACCTTGGCAGGCAGTGAGAGAGCAAGCGGCATCTGCTGGTCCAGGGGGTCAAAGGCTTGAAGGGTCCCAAACAGATCACGATACACCCCTGGGGTATGCACCTCAAAATACACTCCTCCCTGGTCTGGGGGGTCAGGAGCCCTCAGCTCAGCAGCTTTGGGCACCCGTTTCCTAGCAATAAGGCCCCACGTGAGAGGAAAGCTGCATGATCCAGTGAATCTCACACCCACCAAAAATGTACCAGAGTTCTGCCTGGGAAGCTGAACCCATCTTTTTACAAGAATGCCCTGAGGGATTCTGTGCAGGGAATAGGGACGGGGCTGTTGGCATCTGGGAAGGTCTGTCCAACACTGGGTCTCGAGAGGAAGGGAGGTGGTTCTTACCCGTGATGTAGAGGGTACTGCTCTGGTTGGAAGCCATGCAGGCCACACGCAGGTGAGGCAGGCAGCGGGACACCTTTCTCAGGGCCAGCTGCACGGTGTAGGAGCGGGGCTGGTCCAGTTGGGTTTCATTCACCACCAAAGAGTAGATCTTTCCTTCCTCTGGGGGAGGGAGGCCGACAATGACAATTATGCGAGGAAGGGGACCCTCCAGTAGCTATGCTACCTTCCCAACAGCCTCCTGATAAGCCCTACAGGATGAAACATTTACTGCCCTGGAGTAGGGCTGGAAGAAAAAGGGTAGAGATGAAATAAGGCAACAGTGCCCTCAGACTCTAGCCCCTTATACCAAACCCAACAGTCAGATTTAGAAGAACCCAACTTGAGTGTCGGGAAGAATGATGTTTGGAGATTTAGGGTCCTCCCTGGCATTGAGAAGTCCAGAGGGTATCAGACTGTGGGGCATGGTCAAGGTTAGAGGCCCACTGAGAGTTGGGGCAGTTTGGGGTATAAAGTAAGTTCCCTGGACTGGAGATTGGGAGATTAGAATCTAAAAAATCAGGTGTTCACTAGAGCAGTGGTTTGCAAACTTTTTTGGCAGCAAGGCCCTTTATTCATATGAAATATTACACAGAATTCTAGACTAGGAGACGGGTCAGAGCGGAGCTATCTGGTTTCAGACCAGGATGAGGCGGCATGCAGAGCCCTGACTGAGAGGCGTCCCTCCCTGTCCCCTGTAGTGGGTCCTGGAGCATCTGCAGGAAACCATCTGAAAACCACTGCTCTAGGCCAGACCTGTGAGGAGCAGTAGAGCCCGCTGGGTCTCCTGACCGACCAGCACAATCTGTTTGAAGTTCATGGAGTGATGGAACGTCATCTTGAAGACACGCTGCCCGCTGGACTGCAGGTAGACCTCAACGCAGTCGCAGGCCCGGCTGCTGGTGGTGCCCACCACACCTGCCTGCTCCCGGGTGGCCAGTACATAGAGGTATTTGCGGTAAACTGTGTCACATCTTGGGTCCGAGGCAAACTGCGGGAAAAGATGTGGATGTTTGGGATCTCAGGTCTTGGGGTGGGATGAGGCTGGGGCAACTGGATCCTGGAGTGGGGAGATGAGGTGTTGGGTCCAGGCATGAGAAATGAGGACATGTTTTCAGGTTGCTGGTAATGGGAAGGCAGACATCCAGAGCGGGGTGCCCAGGACTGGTGTGGGCCCTGGTGTCCCGGAGAAGGTGTGAGTTCTCGGCTGCCAGGGCTCCACTACTCACATCCTTGGCTCCCCGACACAACACAACATAGCGGCAGGCCCGCTTCCACTGGATCTGGCCGAAGGTGGAGGAAACCAGGGCATTTTTGAAGAAAAAGAGGGTCCCGGCATAGTCGAGAATGAAGACGTGGTCCTTGGTGGGCAAGAAGCGGCGGTAGCCATGGGCTAGCAGGGGAGCCACGCTCTTGCTAAGACAGCGGCGGCGGCCCCCAAATGCCTGGAAATACAGTCCCTTAGTGTCTGGGGGAAGAAAGGAGATGGAAGTTTCAAGGGATGGTGTGACACGGAGCTGAGTCAGAGCTTGGGCAAACTAGGCTTTGCAGACACCAGGGTATTTAGCCCCTCCCCAACCCCAGGACTAAGGAAGGATACCTTCCGACAGAGCTAGGGGAAACTTATAGATTTTCTCAATTATTCCCCATGTCTGAACTCTGGTTCTTGGCCCCACCTCAGCCCAGGGTGCAACTAAGTGAGCACTGCTTTGGTCCAACCTTGCATCAGAGATATCAAGGGAAATATAAGGATAAACACATAGAAAAGAGGCAGAAAAAGGAGTGAAAAGGAATGAGAAAGGCTAGTAAACCTTCTTCATGCCCAGCTCTGGATCTGCTACCTGGAAGCCAGTATTCTCCACTAATCTTCCAGGGTGAGAGAAGGACTGGATAGGGGCTCCCTGGGAGGGGAAGGGGTTTGGAGCACGGTTCTCTACCTGGGGGTGATGCTGTCCCTCAGGGGACATTTGGTTGCTGCTACTGGCATCTAGTGGTTAGAGGCCAGGGATGCTGCTAAACAACCTACAATGTACAGGACAGCACCCCACAACTGAGAATTATTTGGCCAAAATGTCAGTGACAGAGTTTTGGGAGTGGGGGTTGTCTCTTGGGTAAGATTTGGAAGACTTTGTATATGGAGACTGAACAGGAACACCAGTAACGGGGTTTCTCTCAAAGGTGACTCTAGAGACTTCAAGGAAGTATTTAATGCAATGTGCTTGAGTCTAACAAGTTTCTTCCAGAGAAAAGGGCCTTGGGAGGTTGGCTGGGAGAGCTGAAGTTATCAGGCAACTCTATGGAGCAGGAGGGATCCCTTAGTAGGACAGGGGCAAGGGCTGGAGGCTCTGGGGAAGGTGTACAGTTAAGGATGGCCGCTCTCTTCCAGGGCCGGACCCCAGAACCCTGCTCTCGTAGGCGGGGACTGAGCCTGCGACAGATGCGTCTCCACACGCCCTCAGCGTCGCACACTTCGTGGAAGTAGCGGCAGGTCTGGCCTAGGGCGACTACGTCTCTGACTGGGAGGAATGAGATGATATGTTCCACCTAGGGGGCAGGAGGGAGGAAGCAGGGGTCATTGGCACCCCGTCATGGTCTGGCTCCCAGTCCTTTATTCTCAATACCTCTCCCCAAGGACTCACCAGCTCTGGGGGAAACGACTGAACAGAAATAGGGTTCCCTCTCCCTTTCTTCTCTTCACCCCCAGGCTCTGGGCCACAGGAAAGGCAGCTCCGCTTCACCTACCCAAGGAGAAGGGGGAGCAGAGGGGTTCCCTGGGGTCATGCCTCTTTTGTTCCCTCTGTCAGCCTGTCTTTCACTCATTTCTATTTGGGGGTTCATAACTGACTTCCAGCTCTGTGCTGTCAAATCTCCCCATCGCTGTCTCCGCACTCTCCCCCGTCTGCCTTGCGACTTGTCTCAGCTGCTCCCAAGAACCCTTCCCCTGACCTCTTGGTGCCATCTCCCTGCCCTTCCCTTGCCTCCCCCCTCACCCTGAGCCCCTCTGCCCATCCGAACAGCCTGATGAATTTTTGCAGCTTCAGTCTCCAGCTTTTCCTCACCATCCTGACTGCCCCCTCCCTGCTCCTGCCCTCATCTCTCCAGGCCCCTTGGAACCCGTACTCAGCTCCCTGGCCCCCACCCCTGTTGCCTTTCCCACACCATGTCCCCTGCCTAGGCTTGGGGGATTTCTGGGGCCCCTCTCCCTCTGGAGTCCAGGGCAAACAGACCTCTCTGTGACCTCACTGTCCTGCCACTATGACCTATTTTCCCCAACCAGGCCCAGGACTTTATCTCTTAGACAGCTCCTGGGTTTTAGCTTCGCTCTAGCCACCCAATGGCTCAAGGAATATGCAATTTACAGGAGAAATAAAGTGTGAACACTGGTAGATGTTTTTTCTTTCAGGGAGTAGTAGGAGGGCTTTCCATGTGACCCCAGTCAGCACTAACTTTGTAGAGAAACACTGGTGAGTTCTTCATACCCCAGCCGGCCAGGTCCCCAAGATTTGTAACTCAAGAGTATAAACTCAAAAAACGAAAAAACAAACAAACATATATATATGTATATATATACATATATATATAAACTCAATTTGACAGGCGAGGGGGAAAGCAGGTGACCTTGCTAAGGACCACCTAGCTCACAAAAGCATGCACCAGCTGGAGGTGAAAAGCCATCAGCACCAATGCCTGCAGTCTCCTGAAAAACACATCCAAAAGCAAACTGCCTTCCTGGGACAGTAACATCATTGCATGTGTGAAGGGCAACCTGTTAAGGTGGGAGAAAAGGACAGATTTAATTCCTTTCTCTGGAAGCTTGCGGTGTCTCCCAGAGCCTCAGCTATGGCCTTACTGTATGAGGGGTGACATTTATGAGAAACGGCAGGAGGGGGTCGCCTCTGTAAAGCTGGGGGGTGTGGTGGGGGGGAGCCCTGTGCCAATAAGCCGGAGGAGGAGCTGGCCGCAGGCTGCACAGCACCATAGGGACACTCTCGTTTGGCTGCGTCAACCCCAATCCCCCTTATTTATGATGCCTATAAACAGTTAGGTTGGGATTCCTAGAATGGGATTTTAATAATTTAATAAACGTTTAGGAACATCAACATCTGGGGTGTGACTTCTGAGAAAGCAACTGTGACCATATTAAGTGGAACAGACTGAGGACGAGGGGTGGGGCGCAGAAAAAGCGTGTTCGGCCTCTTCTCGTATCTGGGTCTCCTCCAGCCACTGCTGCACCCCCGAGGCCAGCGAGTCGGAAAAGCCCCCCGGGAAAGCGGATGGGGTGGGAAAGGGCGCTGGGGCGGGGACCAGACCCCTGCCTTTGGCTAGCCCACTGACTCCCCTCCGCGCCCGTTTCCTCATCGGTCAAACGAGGTCGTTTCGGGACGCTCGCACCCCCAGGCCCCTTTCGCCCCGCTGCTGACCGGGCGCCGGGCTCGCCGCCCCATCGGGACTCTCCCCTCAGTTCTCCGCGAGGCCGCGGCCCCCGGGGACCCGGAGCCCCTCGCGGCGGCCAAAACCTGCCCCCGCGCGCCGGCTCGCTCTGGGACACCCGCACTGCTCCGGACCGGCCCCGGAGCGCCGCGCTCCCATTCTTTACCTCAGCCTCAAAGTTCTAGCTCACCCGCCTCCTTCTTAGCGAAGGGACCGCCTTCTCGCCCATGCTATTGGTAGGTAGAGCCGTCCCTCAGGGAATGAGGCCAGGTTCCCTCCGGAGAATCTAATTGGCCTTCTTGACAGTCACTCGCCTGTATCTGTCTTGCGATTGGTCTCCGGCGTGTGGTCTCTCGGCCTCCAGCCCTTCTAGTCGACTGCCCGCGACCCCGCCTCCTGGTCGCACCTGATTGGCTCCACCTCCAACCCTAAGCATTGTGATTGGATGCGGCTGCGCGGGGCGGGACGGCCCTGAGCGTCGGCGGTTGGCGAGCGCTCCGTTCTCTTCCCCCCTCCCCTTCCCTCGCCCCGCGCCCGCGCGCGAGCCTCCGCCCCGCTGCGGGTTTTGATTAGCCGCTCCCGACGCGTCTCGCGACCGCGATTGGTCCGCCGCGCCCCTGAGCCGGCTTCCTCCCCCTGGAAGCCACTACGGCGGCCCCGAGGAGGGGGAAGGGCGCGGAGGGACGGCCGGTCCCGTCAGTCAGGCAGCGGGAGCCGCCGGGAGCGGATGGCGGCGGCGGTAGCGGCCCCTCTCGCTGCCGGGGGCGAGGAGGCGGCGGCCACGACCTCCGTCCCGGGCTCTCCGGGACTACCCGGGAGCCGCAGCGCAGAGCGGGCGCTAGAGGAGGCCGTAGCCACCGGGACCCTGAACCTGTCCAACCGGCGCCTGAAGCAGTTTCCCCGGGGCGCGGCCCGCAGCTACGACCTGTCAGACATCACCCAGGCCGGTGAGCGCGCGCGGGTCCTGCCCGGCCGGGACTCATTTGCATAGCCCCGCCCCCTACACCTGGCTGTCGGGGCGCTGGACCCTCTCTCTTTGCCTCGGCCGGTCACCACCGCTGCAAGACCCCCTGGCCATGCAGGAGCTGCTCTTCGGCACAGACCGCCCAGCTTCTTTTTATCTAATAGAGACCCCGCTTCTCTTTATTTGCATATCTGCGCACCTGTGGGCTGGGCCCGTCCCTCACCTGCTTGGCTCATCTGCATGACCTCTGGCACCACACTTCCGACCGCTCCATGTCAAGCAGCCCCCACGGGCTTCTCTAGCCCATCCTTTGTCCCCCTCCTCTTCGTCTCCCGACTCCTTCGCCCGGGCGCCGCGAGCCAAGCAGGCCCAGGCCCCCCTTCCACGGACGCGCCCCTAACCACCTGAGGTTTCTGCTCACTTTGCTTGTAGCCCCGCCCCCTAAGGGCCCAGCCCCTCCCCACGGCTCACCCAGCCAGCCCGGGGCGAAGAAGTAAGTCCCCTACCTCCCCCAACTCTTTTCTCCCCGGGCTCTTCTTCCTACTATCCCTGATCCCTGCGTCGAGACGTGGGAGGTCACTATGGGGCCTTTGACCTCATAGAGACCCTGGAATTCCATTCCCGTTTCTGCTTTCCCTAGAGGGAGGGGCTTGAGGCTGATGCTGAAAGAAAGGAAATCTTATCTCCGAGCTGGGAGTGCTGGGAAACCAGAGACAGCCCCTTCCACTCCCCTACTCTCGGGATCCCTCCAAGCATGCGTCCTCCACCCGGGTGCCTGCTGGCGGTGGGGGTGGGGACCCCACTGGGACAGGTGAGTCCAGTCTGGCCTCAGCTGCTCCAGAGGCGGCCGATGACCTCGGGCTGGCCGCCGGGGTGGGGGTATGGGGGCGGGACTGCATTCCCGAAGCCCCACCCCAGCCACCACCGCCCATCTTCAGGGTGCGGGGCCTGGGGCTGGGTGAAAGAGTGGCCTCCTAATGACACTGCCCTGGGAGTGCCTTGCTGCCCGAGCAGGTGTCTGCTCACCTGCACACGCCTTCTTTCCCCTAGTCTTCTGGGGAGAACCAGCTTAAACCTGTCTGTTTTCCTTGGGTTGCTGGGTAAACTAACTTGCCCACGGTGCAGTGAGCGAGCTCAGGGAATGGGAGAGCCCCAGGAGCCATCCCCTGGCCCTGTTGGTCACCCCCCCCACCCCGATCCATGCCCAACCCCCAGGCTCCAGATTGACCTCAGCAGCTGTGTGACACTCGCCTTCAGTTCCCCTCCCCCTTGCTTGTTTTTTGACAAAGACCAAATGTTAGTCTTGACTTCCTTAGGGCTCTGTCTCTGTCAGTGGACTCCTGGGGAAAGCTACCAAGAATTCCCCAGCCCCTCCTTCAGCATCTGTCCCCTCTCCTCCCCTCCCCCTCCTCTCCCGGCATTCCTGCTCGGGGTGCAGCCTGTTCTCCTGTGTGTGAGCTTCCTGAGAACTCCTGTGTGTCCTGTTCTCCATGCAGGAATCCTCAGTCCTTTCAGGGCCCAGGTTCTCAGCCGAATGTGCGTGGGGGGTCCTTCTTGTCCAGAACTCTCTCTTCTTTCCCCTCTCCTCAAGCAGGGTGCCTGTAGCCTGGGGTGGAAAGGGGAAGTGACCAAAACCCAGTGCGTTTTTGCCCTTCACACCTCCTTGCCCACCAATTCAGACTCCAAGCTTCGACGTTCTGCTGCTGCAATCATTTTGAACCCTCTCCCCCTGCTTCCCTGGCTCCTGAGCCAGTGACTTCCCAAGCACGTCTCCTGTGGCCCAGGTCCCTGTGGCCTTTGGACTCTGTTCCCTGGGCCTTAGGAAGAATCCTGGGGTGGGGGAGGAGGGGCCACTCTAGCAAAGGAGAAGTGTGGCTCATTCTCTCACAGACCACATCCTGTGCCTCCTGTGCCCTGCCTCCTCCAGCCTGGCCTCCCTTCCTCTGCTCGCTCTTGTCCCCTGCCACCCACTTACCCCGTCATAACTCACTCTCCACCCCTTCATCTGCATCCATGTTTGTGGACGTGGAGAAGCAGGTCGCTGGAGGGTGAGGGTGGGAGTACCAGGTGCAGTCCTCCCACCCTCTCCGGAACTGTCTTCTCCTGTGACGGATCTTCTGTCCATATGTACCAGAGTAGGGGGCAGAGAGGGAGAGAAAATGCTTTCTGGGGCATCAGGCTGTCATTCGCCCTCACAGACACGGGGGCCCACCAGAGACAGAACCCGACAGATTGCTTCTACTTCATTTCCTGTCACAGGACTCATTTCCTTAGGGGATATACCCTAGCCCCCTCCCCTTGGTGTTTGGCTCACCCCTCCATGGGGAGGCACTTCTAAGAAGCTCACCGGAGTTCTGATGCCTGGGACTTCCCCTCGCAGGACTGGGCCCCTCCCAACACAGGTTGAGCAGAGGAAGAAACAGAAACCCAGGCTTCTGGGGGTATAAGAAGTTAGCATCTCCAGACTGGAGGGAATCCCAGGGTCCAACTCCGTGCATTGAAATAGAAGCCACCACTTGAGATAAGGGATGGTAATGGGCTTTACCCTTCTCTCCATCCTCTCCACTCCTTACCCATGCCCAAGACACAGGCAAAGGAGCTGGTCTCTTGAAGTCTGGGTCAGTACGAAAGGAAGTAGAGGAAAGCTGATGGGGCATGGAAGATGGTGGGAAGGAGGTCCACTCTGGGGAAGGGGGTGCCCAGCTGGGAGGGACCCAGGGACTCCAGGCTCCCGCCTCCAATCTGGTCTGCTTGCCCTTTCCCTCCTGGTCCTCGGGACCTGCACAGTCCCTTGGGTCTGGTTTGCTGGTCCTAGGAGCTGGTGTAAAACTGTTGTCGCATGTCAGGAGCCTTACTTCCTCTCTAGCGCCAGGATAAGGTGGCCCGTGGTTTCCCCCTCATGGCCCACTGTGTGGAAAATAGGCTGAGGTTGGGAGGGAGAGCCCTGGAAGAGGAATGGGCTCTCCCCCAGGGGATTTCCATATTCTTACCTTGAGCCCCAGACCATCACCTTGCTATTTTCTCTCAAGCACCCACCCTCTCCTACCACCACCTTTTGCCTTCCACCTCTTTTGGCATCTCAGAACAGGAGGAAGTTAGTGAATCCAGCCACTCTTCCAGCATAGCCCTTCATTTGTGTGTTTGAAGACAGTGTTCATGGCTCATCCCCCCAAGTCTGGGTTTCTCCAGCCTAGTAACCCTTTGCCATCTGATGTGCTCAGAATATCCTTCAGTTTGCAGAAGGCTTTGTTATCTTCCCAGGAAGCCCAAGTTTTGGGGCCTGATTCCTTAGGTCTGCTGGAGGGCACACAGCTGGGCTGGCCCTGGGGAAGCCTGTGGTCCCACTGTCCAGGGCTGGGCCTTTCCATAGCTCTCTCCTGACACCTGCTTCCCCCAGACCTGTCCCGGAACCGGTTCCCTGAGGTGCCTGAGGCAGCGTGCCAGCTGGTATCCCTGGAGGGCCTGAGCCTCTACCACAACTGCCTGAGATGCCTGAACCCAGCCTTGGGGAATCTCACAGCCCTCACCTACCTCAATCTCAGGTAGGAGAGGCGGGGCTGGGAAGGGTGGGGATCTTGTCTTCAGCCTCAAGTGCCAGTGACCCTTCTGGCCCTGAGAGGAGGGCTGTGCTGGGGTCCACGCCTGGAGAGCAAGCCCACTGCCTTTTTCTTTCCTCAGCCGAAACCAGCTGTCATCATTGCCACCCTACATCTGCCAGCTACCCCTGCGGGTGCTCATTGTCAGCAACAACAAGCTGGGAGCACTGCCTCCTGACATCAGGGCCTTGGGAAGCCTGCGACAGCTTGTGAGGATGGGTAACAAGAGCAGCGGGGAGAGGGGCCGTGGAGCCAGGAGCGGGGACCTTTCAGAGGAAAGTGGGATGGCTCTGGGGAAGCCTCAGGGGAAAGGCTTGGACCAGAGGCTGGCAGCAGACATGGGAGGGCTCCGATGTGGTGGGGCTCCGTGCTCCTTCCCTGCTTCTTTCCTGCTTCCAGGATGTAAGCAGCAATGAGCTGCAGTCCCTCCCTGTGGAGCTGTGCAGCCTCACTTGCCTGCGGGATCTCAATGTCCGGAGGAACCAGCTCAGCACCCTGCCCGATGGTGAGAAAACAAAGAACGGGAGGGTGTGTGTGCACGCGTGTGTGTCCAGCTTGGAGGAGGCACAGTCATGGAATCTTCAAAGAAGAATCGGGCCATGTTTGCCCAGAGTTTTACAGTGTGTAAATAATCTGTAAATCATTTTATTTGGTTTTGAGCACCAACCCTCTGAGGATGGCAAAACATGGATTCATTCTGTTTTTAAATGTGGAAAGAGGCCCTGAAAGGGGAGTAGGGGAGTGCACCTGCATCATGGGGGATCTCACGTTGGAAGAGGCCTGAAAGGTCATCACTGCTCACTGCAGCAGCGACAGGTACCTGGGCCACCTCCCCCAGAGATTCTGAATCAGTGGGCTGTGCTGGGGCCCAAGCAGCCCCCTTTGAACAAGTTGATTGAGACTCACACCAACCTTTGACTGCCTCGCTTCTTTTGTTCAGCCAGCATTTTTGTTGTTGTGTTTCCTGTATTTTAGGTGGGGCTGAGGTAGGTGTGGAAGATGACAGAGATCTGGAGCCAAGGCTTAAGGATTTAACGACTTAAAGGGGGAGAGACAAACATGTAGAGGACACTAGGGGAGTGCCAGGGCAGGATGCGTGAAGTGCCGTGGGAGCTAGAGGGGGGCAGTGTTCAGCTCTGCTTGGGGAACCTGGGGAAGACTTCACCCGGAAGGCGCAGCAGGAGCCGGCGACTGTTAAAGGCAAGTCCTGCTCCATCTGATCCCAGCCAGAGGACCATGTGCAAAGCATGGAGGTGGTCAGGGAACGTGGTCCATGGATGTGATGAGAAAGGGAAGCCGGGGCTGGGGCAGGAAGGGCCTCATGCTACGCTAGAGCGTGAACTTGGTTTTGACGATCAAGAATGGGGAGTCAGACCTCGTTTTCTCTGTCCCTTCCCCCTTTCTGCATTGACCTTCTTTTCCTGTTTCCAAGTCAGTAGGGGTACACATAAGCATTTGGTCAGGGCTCTTTCTGGGCCATAAAAGAGACCCAAGCAAAATGCCCTGGGGACAGAGGAAGGAGCAGTGGGTTCCAACTTGAGGTATCTGAAAGATTCATGGAGGGACTAACCCTTGAGCTGAACCTTGAAAGATGTGAGGATGGAAAAATGGAGTCCATCCAGCTGAGCAAACAGCATGTGGAAAGGCCCAGAAGCTGAAGAACTGGATGATTATGTGATGGGGTGGGTGGGTCGGGGGCTATGCGTTGACCAGGCTGGGCTAGAGAGCTGGGGTTTCCTTCTGTATCTGGGGCTACCACACTCCATACTGTGCTGCTGGGGAATTATAAAAAGGTGCCCCTTCTTGCGGGTGGCAGGATGCAGGGCTCGGCCAGGAAAGTGCAGGTAGCATTTCAGCCCCCTTGTAATTTAATCCCAGCTGCCCTGTCTGCAAATCATTAAAGGTTTTGGAGCCATGGGGTGTCCCAGTTTGGTTTTCATCTTGTGACAGTCACTAAGGAAGAAAAGATTGGTTGGAGTGTTGAGTGGGCAGGCGAGGGGGCCAAGGCTGGGAAGCACCCATGGGTGGGCTGGAGCTGAGGTCTGGATTGGCCTTTTGGGGGAGGTGGAGCAGATTGGAGAGGAAGAGGAGCTGGGCGGGCTGTTCTTAAGAGGGTGACCTGAGCCGGCTGGGGCAGAGGCTGGCAGGGACCCCCTTGTGTCCGCACAGTGGGCGTAGGAGTGAGCCCAGCCCCGTCCTTGGGCACACTTCTGACTTTCCTCACCCGCCTCCAGAGCTGGGGGACCTTCCTCTTGTCCGCCTGGATTTCTCCTGTAACCGTGTCTCCCGCATCCCGGTCTCCTTCTGCCGCCTCAGGCACCTGCAGGTCATCCTGCTAGACAGCAACCCCCTGCAAAGCCCCCCAGCCCAGGTGAGACAGGGAGAGGGGGCGGGAATAGGGGTTGGCCCCTCTGGCAGCCAAGCAGGATCTGGGGAGCCACCCCTCCCTCCCCCTAACCCCCCATGTGCCTCCTCATGCCCAGATCTGCCTGAAGGGGAAACTTCACATCTTCAAGTTCTTGTCGACAGAAGTTGGGCGGCGCGGGGGGTCTGTGCTGGGGGACCTGGCCCCTTCCCGCCCCCCAAGTTTTAGTCCCTGGTAAGTCCAAGTGGGAAGGAAGAGCTATTTGGATATTTGATGCCCCTTTCTGGCACCAGAGCCCCCATGGTTTCTGGGTGGGGGCGGGGTGCTGCCCAGTTTGGGGCTGACCAGCCCTCCCTGGCTGACCCCAGTCCAGCTGAGGATTTATTTCCGGGACGTCGGTACGATGGCGGGCTGGACTCAGGCTTCCACAGCGTTGACAGTGGCAGCAAGAGGTGGTCTGGAAATGAGGTAAGGGCCTCCTTTCCAAGGGAGTTTGGGGGGTTCTCAACCCCAGGAGAGAAACTCTGAGCCCGGGACCCTCAACTTCAGAGTGAGAGCTGGTAGCTAGAGCTGTCCTGTTCCTTCCCTGTCCCAAGTGTCCCGGGGCAGGCTGGCTCGGCAGCAGGCCCCAGTCTCAGTCCCACATGGGTCTCCCCGGACCCTCCAGCATTGCTGAGGAGCTGTCTCATCTCTGCCTCTCTGCCTTTATAGTCAACAGATGAATTTTCAGAGTTGTCATTCCGGATCTCGGAGCTGGCCCGGGAGCCTCGGGGGCCCAGGGAACGGCGGGAGGATGGCTCTGGTGAGTAGAGGAGTTGGGGCCAGGAAGCCAGGGGCTGGGCAAGGGCCTGAAGGCCCCTTCTGCTGGCTCATGTGCCCTTGGCCCCCGCAGCTGACGGAGACCCTGAGCAGATTGACTTCATTGACAGCCACGGCCCCGGGGAGGACGAGGAGCGAGGCGCTGCCGAGGTGAGGGTCCAGCCTCTGTCCCTCGGCCATGAGCGGGGTGAGCCACAGGGAGCCAGTGGGGGCCTGGGGGCGCAGGCACCCCGTTGAGCCCTCTGCCGTTCTTTCCTCAGGAGCAGCGGCCACCGGAATTAGGCCCTGTGGCAGGGGACGGGGAGCGGGCACCGAGCAGCAGGTATGGCAGAGCCACCTGAACTAACCATTCCTCCCTCTTCTCCCAGCCCCCCGGACCCCCCTCCCTTTCCCCCTGGTCTAACTGTCTGGTCCCGACTTTGCCCATCAGGCGGGAGGAGCCGGCAGGGGAGGAGCGGCGGCGGCCGGACACCCTGCAGTTGTGGCAGGAACGGGAGCGGCGGCAGCAGCAGCAGCAGAGTGGAGTGTGGGGGGTCCCCAGGAAGGACAGGTAGGGGTACAAGGTCAGGGCTGGGCCCTGGAAGCAGGTGCTCCTGGGGCCCCCATCCCCCTTCTTGGAGCCACTCTGGGTGGCTCTCGCCCATGGCTTTCTCCGCCTCTTGGGGTTGGTGGGCCCTGGCCTGGCACCGCTGACTCCACATCCTCTACTTCTCTTTCTAGTTTTCTGAAGCTAGGGATCAGGACCCCTGGGGGAGGCGCTGCTGCCCCGTCCACTCAGGCCACCTCCAAGTAAGTATGTTTCCTCCCAGAGCTTCTCCCTGCTTGCCCACCCCCTGACCTTCCCACCTAATTCCCTTTCTTCCTCTTCACAGCGGTGCACCTAAGCCCACTGCCAACCAACCGGGACCTCCAGGGGGGCAGGGAGCCCCTGCCTCTGTCCTCTCCTCCCAAGAGCCCCTTCCTCTAACAGGACCAGGTGGGACAGGGACTTTGGGAAGAGGTGGGGGCCCATGTAGGTGATGGGGTAGTTGGGACCTGGTGGCCTGAGGAAGGAGTGGGACCCTGAGGGGTTGTCTCTCACCTGCCCTGTCACCTGGCTCTGGCTCCAGCAACAGCACCTGCGCCCCGGCCACTTGGCTCCATCCAGAGACCAAACAGCTTCCTCTTCCGTTCGTCCTCTCAGAGCAGCTCAGGTGGGTCTCCCTCCCCTCCCCAACCCGGTACTAACCCCGGGCTTTGGTCACCGCTTCTGGCCTGGGAGCTTCCTTTGTGTTGAAAACCCATAAGCAGAGGTAGAGGTGGGGGCCGGAGCACCAGGACCCAGCTACAAAGTTGACGCGTGAAAGTGGAGACAGCCCCCGTAACTGCTTCCTTCTCCCAGGCCCTTCCTCACCTGACTCTGTCCTGAGACCTCGGCGGTCCCCCCAGGTTCTCGATGAGAAAGAATTAATGGCCCAACTGCGCCAGGTAAGGAGAGGAAGGAGCTGCATGGCTCCTCCTCGAGTTCCCTGTCCTCGGGACCTGGCCTCCCTCCACACCCTCTTACCTGCCCCCGGCCCCGCTCCTTCCCCAAGGGTGGAGAGGAGCAGGCCTGAGCCCCCTGCTGGCCCTGAGGCCCTCCACCCCCCAGGTCCTTGAGTCCCGGCTGCAGCGGCCCCTGCCCGAGGACCTGGCAGAAGCTCTGGCCAGTGGGGTGATCCTGTGCCAGCTGGCCAACCAGCTCCGGCCCCGCTCCGTGCCCTTCATCCACGTGCCCTCACCTGCTGTGGTCAGTCGGGCCGAGGGGGGAGCAGGGCGTGGGGCAGGGGCTCCTCCAGCGTCTCCCTGACCCTCTTCTCTCCTTCCCTTCCTACCCACCTCCAGCCAAAACTCAGTGCCCTCAAGTCTCGGAAGAATGTGGAGAGTTTCTTAGAAGCCTGTCGAAAAATGGGGGTGCCTGAGGTACGGGGAAGGGCAGCTCTCAGGAGCCGGGGGCCGGGCTCTTGTAAAGAGTGGTGGGTTCTGGGCTCGGCTGAGCACTCGGCGTGGGTGGGGGTTCCACCCCCGGGATGCCTGCTCCGCTGAAGGAAGCACGTCTTCATGCCCGCCCTGCATGCTCCCTTCCCTGCACGTCCGCGCTGGAGGCTCTGGCCCAGGCACGTGAGGGGCAGGGGCAGGGTTGGGGGTGCCCTGCTGCTGCTGCTGATGTCTACCGCCTGTCCTTGTCCATTTGTCCTACTCTCCTTTCCCAGGCTGACCTGTGCTCGCCCTCGGATCTCCTCCAGGGCACCGCCCAGGGGCTGCGAACCACACTGGAGGCCGTGATGCGGGCGGAGGGCAGCACCCCCCCACCCCTCTGGCCCCCCTCTGGTCTGGGCGGCTTCGTCCTCTTCTACGTGGCCCTCATGCTGCTGCTCTGTGTCGTCTACACTCGGCTCCTGGGTTCCTAGGACCCGAAGTCATTCCTGCCCCCCTCCCTGGCCCTGTTTCTATTTATAAGACTCCTGCTCAATGCCCCCCGCCACCAGTGGTGCCTTCAGCCCCCGCCAAAGACTAGTGCGCCCCTCCCTCACAGACTTGACCTCAGAGGCCCCACTCTGGTACCCCCGGACCCTGGGCCCCCCGCCTCTGGCCGCCCTCCTGTAGCCCCTCACCGTGGCCCTCACACTCACTGCTGATGGTGCCTTGGAGCGTTCTCCCTGCCCCTGTCCCCCTCTGTTCCCCCAGAGTGGGCAGGAGCTTGAATCCTTCCCTTCCTTGTTGTCCCCTCCCACCCACCTTCCCCCTGGCTTACTCGGGGGACTAAATTATCTATATTTTGTAGAGAGAACTCTATATTTGTAGGAGATGCAGGGCCCAGGCTGGGCCCCTGCCTCTGTGTATAAACTGTACAGACTGTGGCTGCCTCTGTGTGTGTGTATGTGTGTGTGTCTGCTGCTGTGGCCAGGCCGGGCCTGGCGTGCCCTCGGGCTCTTTGTGCCATCCTGTCCTGCCTACTCCAGCACTTCCCTCTGGAAACGACAGGCCTTTCCTCCCCTGAGCCTTAGTCCCTATGTCAGCTCTCCCCTCTGTTAGCTGCCAGCAGCTTCCTTGCATCTCATTTGTCCCCAAGCTGTGGACCCACAGTAGTGTGTGTCCAGGATGCCTCTGGCTTTGCCTTCCTACCCCTTGGAGGGCCTGGGGTAGGGACTTTGGGACTTTGGTCTCAGACACCCTGTCCGGGGCAGGGAAGCCAGTGGGGAAGGTGACAAGGGGTAACTTACCTGGGCCCCTCCCCCCAGGAGTCCCTGTGCCAGCCCCACCACATCCTGGAAGAGGAGGGGGCCCCGGGAAGGGGCCTTCCCTACATTGCTGCTGTCGTCCATGCGCTGCTGGAACGGCCTTAGGGGTTGAGGTAGGGGCGCAGGGCCCCGAGGTGGCCGGCTGGGATCCCAGGAACCGAGAAGATGGACGGCAGCCGGGCTCTCCTCCTGCTAACGTGGACTCTGGTGAGGGCGGTCTTGGGCCGGCCCTGTTCCTTGGGCAGCCCTCGGATCTGAGGGTCCGGAAGCAGGGCCTGCCCCGCGAGGACCGCGAGGAGGAAGGGGGCTTGGCGCCTCCGGGTGGGGCTGAGGGTCCGGCCTGGAAGACAGGGTGGCTGGTGGTGTGTTGGGCGCAATAAACAGAAGCCGGAAGTCCTTGCTGGCCCTCGGATGTGTGCGTGTCTGAGCTGCTCTCGCCTGCACGTCGGGGTTCTGCAGTTCCTTACTGCTCCGCGCTATTTTCCGGCCCTTGGCGGGCGCCGTTGCCCAGGGCGGGGCAGGGGCGGGCGGCTGGGACCCCGCGCGACCCCGCCACCAAGGGGCGCCCGCGGCGCGGAGTCCCGGCGGGAGCGCGGGCCACGTGGCCCGGGAACGCGCGGGCGCCGGCGTGGCGCGAGGCTCCCGGAGGCGGTGGGCGCCCTCGGGCTCGCAGGGGGCGGCGGGCAGCACCCGGGCCGCGGAGGAGGGTTTTTGGCCGGGAAGGGCCAGGCGAGCCGGGGCACGGGGGTGCCGCCCTGCGCTCCGCCGGCGCGGCATGCTGCCCTCGGCCCTTCCGCGCTGGGGCTCAGGAGAGGAGGAGACGCTGGAGGGACGAGGCCCCTCGTCGGGCAGTGACCAGGGCGAGGCCTGGAGCTCTGGGGAGGAAGCCCCGGGGGAGCCACGTTCGCCCCCACAGGACAGGTGAGGGGCGCGGCCGGCAGGAACTCGGGTGGACATCGGCTTGGGGGGCTCATTCGAATCGGGGGGTTCTCGGTGCCCTGGCCCGGCGCTGTGCATCAAATTGAGAAAACCTCGATCGCCCAGCCTAAGGAAAGGGTTGGGGGATCGCTGGCCGTAGGCTGTGTCTCCCGCACCAGGCACCCTTGGGTCCTACCTCTGGGCTCGAGGAAATATTCGGACCTGGAGGCGGGAAGAAGGATGCGGGAGCCGGTGACTGGAGCTGCCCAGTCCCTGAGTCCTTCCTGGAGCTCCAGGGAGCAGCTGAGGCCCGGTGGCCCCCCAGGCCAGGCTGCTGAGTGGTCTCCAGGAAGCCCAGGTAGGCACAAGGCCCTGCAGCTTTAAATACCCTCCAGAACCTTCACTCCCCCCTGAGCCTGGTTTAGTCTCAAGTCCCGCCCACCTCCCCACCCCGCTGCAGTTCCCCTTTCGCCCCAGGTGGCCCCCTCAGGGACAACCCTGCTACTACCCTGGGACCCCAACTACGAGACTGAAGCAGGACCTGGGCTGGTGTGGGTGAGTTGGGGGCACTGTGTGGCCCCGGTATGGGGGGCGGGGAGCAGCCATGCCTTGGAAAGGCACTGAGGCCCTGGGGGTCTTCCCTGCTCCCCCCCAGGGGTTCAGCTGCGGGTCGGGGGCCTCCTTCTCCACCCGGACTCTGTGTCATCCGTCATTCTGGCTGCTGTACGAGGCAGCCTCGGGCAGGGCCCTCAGGCCCCTGGCCCCAACAAGGCGTCACGATGGAGAGCAGGTGCCCGGAGATGCAGGTGGGTCCCTGGTTGCCCCAGCAGGTGGCCATGTGCACCCTGGGTCTCCCACAGTGCAGAGATTGCTGGGTGGGCACCCCCAGCCCAGACTCCAGTGCTGGCCGAGCAGTTTCTCCTCCCCAGGGTTCCCGGTGATGGGCTGTGAAGATGTCTTTTTCTCAGACCCTCTGCTGCCCCGTGGGCACCGTGTTCCCTTGTACCTGTCTGAGGCCCCCCAGCAGGTGAGACCTCTTCCTGCCCTGGCTTCACCCCAGCCTTGGGGCAGAGCCTGGGAGGAGACGCTACCCCCTCCTCTTTCCTCAGGTGATGGGCTCCCTGCGGCTGCTGCCCCCACCCCCGGTCATGTCCCCCTGGGTCCTCCCCACCCCGTCCCCTGGCTGCTCCACCACCTGGCTCAGTGGGCCTGAGCTGATCGCCCTCACTGGCCTTCTGCACATGAGCCAGGGGGAGCCAAGACCCAGCTCCCCAGCGGCCCCCTCGCCCCCTGCTGGCTCCTCTACCCCTGGCTTTGGCCACCCACATCCCAGTGGTGGCCCCAGCAGTTCTCACTGCCCTGACCCATCCCTCCCTCAGACCCCGGAGACCCATTCTCCCTAGCACCCCTGGGGCAGAGTGGGTCCCCCACTCCCTCCCCCAGGCGGGCTCTGTTGACAATAAAGCAGTGTTGGTTTGCAAAAGCTGCTCCCTGTGGCTGGTGGCAGAGGGGGCATGGAGGGGGGCGGGGTCTCCTCGTCTACAGTAGCACCAGCCGTCCCCTCAAATTCTGCAGGGAGGCAGGAGAATCCATGAGCCTAAGTCCTTTCCAGGCTCACCAAGCAGGGCATCTTTAATTGGGGGTGAGGGGTCCCTGGTACATCCCTGAGGCTGAGAGTCTAGGAAGCTGGGACTTCACTGGCTCTGCCAGGTCAGGGAGATGGAAGGATAGTGCGAGTCCATGGAGAGAACTAGGAAGTTAGAGGGTGGCACAGCATGGGGGAGGGGGGTAAGACACGTGGTGCTGTCACCCCTCTTGTATTGGGGCCCCGGCCTTTGTACTGGGTATGGGTGGGCTGAGGGTACTTTTCTGGCTCAGAGGAGATGCAAAGAAAGCATTGCAGGCATGGGGGGCACCGCTGGGAGAGGGGGTGGAGAGCAGGTCCATGTGGGAGGGTCCTGGGTGGTGGGGCAGGGGCCAAAGCCCACCTGAGGCTCTTGAATGATACTGCAGGAACTGTGGGGAAACAGAGGATCAGGGTTGCGGCTGAGAAAGCCCAGAAGTTTGTGGTTTGTGGTGGACAGGCGGGGATGGGGTAGGGTGGTTCTAGAATTTTCTTCCTTACAAGAATCCAACTTTTTGGGGAACCTTCTCCTGAAGATTTCCCTGCACCACAGCTGGGAAGAGGCTGAGTGGATAGTGGGCCCCAAGGGGCAGCTCAGTGCTTCCACAGGCCACCCTCTAGGAGGTGTCTGGGCTTTAGAGCCCCTTGATCGTGGGCACAGGGGTGGGGAGGGGTCCTTAACTTTGCCTGGTTTCCTCCCCTCTCCTCCACCCCCTATTAGACCCGGCTGCTGAGATGCCAGGGCCCCCCAGGCCCCTTGGGCAGCTGGATGGGGCTGGCTGCCCTGGGCTCCTCACCAGCAGCCCCCCACCCCCACCCCCCGCCCCCCGGAGCTTCTGGAACTCTGGGCGCGCAGAGCTGAGCGGGAGGGCCGGGCGTCATCCTGCGCCTCCAGAGGCGGGACCAGGTCAAGGCCGGCATCATTGAGGCGGCCGTCGGTGGCCTCTCCGACGGCGGCTGCGAGCAGGGCTGAGCCTCCGGCTGTCCGCGGCGCTAAGATGGGCGCCCCGGAGCCAGGTCCCTGGCCTCAGGCCTTTAGGAACCGGGCAGAGACCGGGAAAAGGACCCAGTGGAAAGAAGCTCATGGGCACTTACTCGGTGGCCCCCTCCCCCATGTCCTGGAACGGATGGCGGAGAGTGCGTGCCTGGCGACTGCCTGGGGACGCCATCACCATGTAGCTCCCGCTTCGCCGTTCCCCAGGAGCTCGCAGCCAATCGGGGCCCCACAGTTACGTAGCCTCTGCCGTGCGCCAACCCCTCAGGGTACGGGGCGGCAGCCCCGCTCACCCAGGCTACCTGACTGGGCCGCGGAGCCTCGGGTCTCCTAGGGCTGGGGGACACAGGGTCTGGACGCGCACGTTTGGGGTTCCCTGGGCAGTGGCTCAGCCCTGCCGCCTGCGCCGTCGCACGCGAGGCGCTTCATGGCGGCCAGGACCGTCCTGTGAATGCTTTGGGCCACCACAGCGTCGGGCGACCGCAGCCACAACTCCCGAGCCCCGTGGGGGCCAAGCGGCCGAGCTCCAGGAAGGAGGAGTCCCGGTGGCCTCTGTCCCCGGGTGTCCACAGCAGGCACAGCGGCCCGGCCCCAGGTCCAGGCGGTGACCGCCGCTGCCCAGGCCTCGGTCTGGTCCGGCCCGCCGTCTCGGGCCGCAGCGTCACGGGCCAGACGTCCTGAAAGAGAGCGAGGATCCAGGTCTCGGGGTCACCGTAGGGGACCCTGGGTGGTCAGAGGGGCGCCTGCGCCCGGACGTTGGAGTTATTGTCCCTGAGAACCGCAAACGTGCCCACTTGTAATGTTTGAACTTGAGTTCTGTGACCTGGGGGAAGGGCCGGCCATGGAGAAACCGAATCCACGAGACCCCAGACCCTCCCTCGCGTCCGCCCGTCCCGGGCTCGGGCTTCACTCGCGGCGGCGGCGGCGGCGCGCACCTGGGGCCAAGGCGCGGAACCCCGCCGGCCGCCCCGCCTCGCCGGGCGCGCGTGGGGAGAGCGAGAAGGCGGCGCCGCCTGGTGGTGCGCGCGCCCGCGGAGCCCGAAGAAGCGGCGGCGCCGGGCCGGGCAGAGCCAGAGCAGCGGCACCGGAGGGGCACGACGGCCGGCTCGGATTCCGGGGTCGCCGTGGGGCCGCTGCCGCAGCCGGGCGAAGGTGGCAGAGTGGCGAGAGGACCGGAGACGGCTGGGAAGAGAGCAGCAGCAGTGGGGGCCAGGCGGCGGTCCCGGGGAGTGGAGGCCGCGGCCTGGCGGGCTGCGCCCCGTCTGCGTTCCCAGCGCCTCTCTCCTGCTCTCGACTTGAAGTTTGGGGCAAGGGGTTTGCAGCGCCCCTCGCCGCGCACAGCCTGTGCCCCAGCGGCCACCCCGTGGCTTGGGACAGCCGGGGCTCCGGGCTCTCCCGGCCTGCCCCGCGCCTCTCTCTCGCTCCGGTCCCCGGAGCCCCGTCGATAGCTCCCGAAGCCCCAGCCTCGCCAGGGTGGCTGGACGGAGTTTGAGTTGGGAAGTTTAGGAGAAGTGCTCTCCGCTCCCGGGACTGAGTTTTTCTAGGGGTGTGTGGGGGCGTCTCTACCCATCTTTGCCGGGCCGGGGGAGCTGAGAAAGCTTGGCGACTTGGTGAGATGCGTGGGAATAGCATAGTGTCCGCGGTGATAGCTCAGGCAGCGCGCCCGCAGTCCTGGCGATTAGAGGGCGCCTAAGCGCCCCCCACAACCTCGGGCTCTGGGCGGCTGGTACCTGTGTCCCCCTTCCCACCCACGAATGAGTTTCGTACTCTTCCTTCCCAAGTAATCCTAGGGGCCATGGCTGCTGAGCCTTGGGTTCTGTTGATTTCTGAGGAGCTGGGGGTTCATTTTCTCCCTGGGTGTGGGGTGATGGGTGTCTCTGGAAAAGTGAACTTCTGCCTTGATCGCTGTGCACCGACCACGCTCACCAGAATCCCAGCCAAGTGGCCACCGAAGGAGGGCATCCTGCACGCTGCCCATGGTCCCCATCCCCTCCCCTCCCCCGCTGCTCACACCACCACCCGGGGGGGCCCGAAGTGCCAACTCCCTGCTGGAGGCCCGCCTTGCCCTTTGCACCCTGAGGTGTGAGATGGGGTTGGAGACTGGACATTTTGCACCCAGTTCCTGATCCTCCCAAGGGCCACAGACTCATTTGGGGCGATAGTGCCAGTCAGGGTGAGACATCCCACCCGTTGACACGGTGGGGCAGGGCCTCATGACGTCACTTTTACGGCAGGTGAGATACCTAAAGGGCATGTGGTGGGAGGGAGGACAGCCGGCAGTCTTTTAAAGATGGTGTTTAGGGAGGTGCTCTGTCAGGTCAGGAACAAGATACATCAAGGATGTGGAAAAGCAGGGAGACCTGCTCTTTTTCTTAGATGACCCCATGGGCCAGGACAGCCTGCTGAGGTGGCCAGGACTTCCTACGCACACACTTCACTCCCAGGCCTGAGGAGGAAGAGGTTCATTTGTGAGCTGGGGTATGGGGGAAGCCGGTGGTGTATGCTGTGTGGTAGCTGGGACTCCCAGACACCTTCTCAAGGGTCACGTTGGGGATGGGATGCAGAGAGCCAATGGGCACTGGGAGCCCGGGCATCAGGACCAGCAGGCAGGCGGTGCCCAGGGCCTGCTCCGGGTGCTCCCCGTCAGCCAAAGCCCCACCAGGTGCAGGAGAGGAGATGGAGAGAGGAGATGGAGAGGAGAGGAGAGGAGAGGAGATGCTCAGAGGGTGATGCAGCCACAGTCGCCACCATGTGGCACTGGCCAGTGAGAGGCCGCTATGCAATGGAATCAAAAGTGGCCACCAAAGAAGACAATGTCCAAGGCCTGAGCTCCAGTGTGGCCAAGGGCCGGAGTATAAGCACCATGTAGGAAGGTGCAGAGACACAGAAGACCTCGTGTCTGCACACCCGTGCTCCCCACCCCAGCTTTGGCACTGCCTCACCAGCGGTATGTCCACGGGGCCCGCGCCTGCTCTGCTCCTGGCCTGGGAGCCTTACCCACCCCAGGCTTGATTTGAACTTGCTCCTCCCTGATCCCCATCAACTAAGGCATGTTGCTGCACCCCAGTCCTTACAAAGTCACAGGGGCTGTCAGTGCAGTTCCAGACAACCTTGCGGTTTTGAACCCCCAGGTGCTGGGTGAAGATAAAGGGGGAAGCAGTAGGGGCCTGACCGCCTGGGTCTGGGTGAGCCGAGTGGCAGAGTGTGTTGGTAATCAACGCTCGGTGAGCCACGTGACCTTATTTAGCCTGCTGGGTACCAGGAAAAGCCTGGAGTCAAACCACTGGCCTAATCTGTTACCCTAGCAACGCAGCCCCAGGTCCCACCCAGACCAGACTTCTCTTAGCCTGTTGCCTTGGTAACTTGAGTTTCTACAGAGGGGCAGGAACTCAGCTCTGCCTGGTAAAAGCCCCTCTCCCAGCCCGAGTGGCCTCTTTTTCCACCCCTAGGCCAGGTGCTGGGCAGCCCCAGCGTGGGACCTCCACATTTGATGTCCATTACCTGGGGCAGAACTATGAGGAGGGGACGGGGTACTTGGGCTGGGCCGTTCCCAGCCCCCCCCCCCCCCCCATCCTGAGCTCCTACCCCCGGGGGGAGACATGGGGACAGAGCCAGACACCAGGCGGCCTCCACCTGCAGCCCTACCCTCTCCGTGGCTCCTGGGCCTGGCCTGGCAGGCACCAACATGCAGAGTGGCGCCCCTCGGAGGGGTCCGGGGCTGCTCTCAGTTCCTCACCCACAGGCTGGGCCCAAGCCCGAGGCTGGCTGGCTGTGAGCACAGTCACAGCTCTGGCCAGGCCATGTCAAGGACTTGGTCCGAAGCCTGTGAGCGCCCGGGGGAGTCACTGTAGCCTCGTGGGGTGTACACACAGTGGGGTTCAGATTTGCCACCACTGAGCAAGGCAGTGCAGGGACGCCCTTGGGCGCAGGGCAGGACGCACACAGCCTAGTCAGGCAGACATTTTCGGTTACACCAGGGTGTTTTCCTTTCTTTGCCAGGAGCCCAGAGAGGAGGCCCGACAGAGGCCCAGGCAGGCGCTGCAGTGCTGGTCTGGCCTGTGCCCCGGGAACTGATTTTCCTGCTCTGGGGTCTGAGGCTGAGCCCACCTGACCCCCCACAGCTGGTGTCCACGCTGGAAGGAGGGGCGGGGGCGGGGGGAAGGACAGCGGGGAGGCCCTCGGCCCAGGTCCAGGGCAGTCAGGGGACCCCCGGGGAAAGAACAGAAGCATACAGGAAAAGGCACTTCCCTCCTGGGGAGGGGGGCTGGGAAATGAAAGGCTCCTCCTCCTAGTGCACCCCAACAGATTTCAGCTCCCCTCCCCTCCCCAGCTGTAAACAGAAAGAGAGGGAAAGAGGAATAGATGGGGAGAAGGGGACTCTTTCAAAATAGGAAAGATCCTGGGAACAAAGAAGGGTAGTCCGCCCTGGGAGGTCCCACCAGGAAGTGGAAGGTGAGTAGAGGCTGGGAAAACAGGACAAGTGGAGGGCACTGTTCTTTGAAAAGAGGGGGAGTGGGGGGGTGGTGGTGGCAGCCAAGGCTGGCAGGGAATTTAAATTGCAGCAGCCAGAGGTATTTCCAGAATTCCCAAGGTCAAAGAAACTGATAACTGAATCCCCACATCTTCTGTAAGGGGTTATTGGGTGGAAAGACCCAGAGAAACCCGAAGAATGAACAGCTAAAAGGCAACCGTGCAAAGGGAAGGAATTTCTCCTGGTCTTGGGGCTACAAGGTGGGGCCTGAGGGTCCTGGGCTTCCCCTCGGCCTGTTGGGTGTTTGCCCCCAAGCAGCCTGCCTTGTCGCCACACAAACAGATCAGACACCATGGCTGTTGACACCACACCCTCAGATGGAAACAGCTCAGGCTAAGTGCCTATCCCATCTCCAGTTGGCACCATCCTGGTGCCCACCTCTTACCCCGGCAGGAACTGCCCCCACCCACCACACAGAGACCTCACCGCAGCCCCTTGCAAATTTTGCCCCCTCCCACCTCCTTCCCCCTCGCTAATGTGGTGAGTCCCATCCTTGGCCGAAAGTAGCACTGCCACCAACCCAGGAAGTCCCTACTGATGGAGCCAAGTCATGGACACGGACGTGTGACCACTCAAGCTGGCATAAAACAAGACCACAAGAGCCATTTTCTTTTTCTTTCAAATGCAGTTCTTTTCCAACATTGCCTGCAATGAGCTTTGGTGCAGAGATTTGGGGGTGGGGGAGGCACGTGGAAAAAAGAAAGGGAAAAAAAAAACAGCCAATTGCAAAAAGCCTTTCCCTGGAAAAGCCCAGTCCCTGGGGTGGTGAGGACACGGCTGCCCTCCCCTGCCCACTGCTCAGGCTTTGGCGGTAGAGGCACAGATGGGAACTCGTCCCATTCCCCGGTAAAAGTGCTGCCTGGGAGAGGGAGGATGGCTGTAGTTTATATACATGTGTCCACGTGTGTACATGTATGTATATAATAGGCTATATTAGAAAATTCTCTCTATATAAATATAAAATACTGGTATCCAAACATGACACCAATGACTAACTAAAGTGCTTGATGGGAGCTGGGCATGGATATATGTGGGTAAAACTAGTCATCCCAGGCGGCCAGGATGAGGGAGGGGCCTCCTGGTCAGGTGGGAGGTGGGCCCTGGGGCTGGCAGGTCACTCTCCCGACACCCCGCCTCCCCTCCGGCCTGTGCCTTGGAGGCAGCTCCCACGGGGAGGCCAGTCCGGAAGGTGAGCTGGTGGCAGGGGCTCACAGCCACCTCTGCCCACCAGCTCAGGGGCGAGGGGAGCGTGCTGGGTATGCTGAGGGCAGGAAAGGAGGAGGAGGATTCTTTCCATCATCATTAATAATGTGAAAAAACAAACACCACCACTCCTCTAGCCCGGGCCCTCCTTCACTCCTCAGCCTCCTGCTGAGCCAGGGCTGGAGGAGGGAGGAGGGAGGAGGGAGGAGGGAGGAAGGCTTTGGGGCGGCTGACCCTGGAAGCCCCCGCTTTTTCTGCAAGCCCCAAGCAAAGCATTAGCACCTCCACCATCCCCGTGACTCCTACTCTGCAAAAGAAGGCTCGGACCCTCAGAAATTCTTACAGGCAAGTGGTCACCAGAGCTGTGGAGAGCAGAGGGGCCCCCAAGAGCAGGGCAAGCCCCCCCACCTAGGACACAGTGCTACAAGAATGGGTTGGTGGTTGGAGGTTTGGAGGCAAAGGGGCTCGGTGAGGATCCAGTCTGAAAAGAAACGACAGAAAAAAATATCAGCGTGGGGGAGAAAAGCTAGAAGCCAAGGAAGAAATGCGGTTCAGGATTCCTTTCTCCCTCAGAATTACTCTGCTAGGGCAAGTGGGAAAGTGAGGGGGAGAGAGGCAACGCAGGGGCAAGAGGGGCTGGGAGATGGCAGGGCCAAGACCAGCTGAGGCCCGAGAACCAGCCCGCTGTGCCCTGGAGGAAGAGACATGAGTTCCACCCACTTCTCCCTCTTCTAGAAGGATTCTGCCCCCACCCACCCTGGCGTGGCCCCAAGGCCCCTCCTCACCATGAAGGGGTTGGTGGCGCTCCCGGAGGGCTGGCCTGGTGGCCTCTGCCCCAGCCTGGCTGATCCTAAGTCCCCAAAGGAAGAGCCTGGAAAGCAAGAGTAATAACCCAGTGGCGGGAGGCTGCCCCTCGGCTGGCGCCCACCGACCCCGCCCCACCCTTGTAGCACGGGCACAGGCTACACCCCAAGGCTGGCAGCCCGAGGCAGCCGAGCCCAAGCGCAGAGGCAGGTCTGTCGCTTCCTGCCCTGCCACTGGTGAAAAAGCAGGAGGAGCTCAGAAGTCGGCCTCCCTAGAGGGACGCACATTGAGGCCCTGGGGTGGGGGGTGGGGTGAGAAAGGAGGTGTGATCCGACCCCCTTACCGTTCTGCTGCTGGGCCATCGAGGTCTGCGCAGGGAACAGAGGGGGTGGGAAGCTGCTGGCAAAGCCCCCCGTGGGGTGCACGGTCTGGGGGAAGCCAGGCCCCGCACTGCTCATCCCAAAGCCAGGCCCTGTGGAGTGACAGACATGAGGCTCGGGTGGACTTCTGGAAGGCAGGCTGGGAAAGTTTTTCCTAAATCTGTTGGAAAATGGGATATAATTTTTCCCTAACAAGAGGTACCCAGGGGAAGTCTCCTGAATTGGTCATGGAACTCCTTAGCTTCTCATACAACCTCCCAAAGCTGCCCCTCGCAGCCCACGGGGGCTGGGGGCATGGAGAGGGAAGCAGGTGGGAGCCCCGGCACGGCACAGAACTGGGTCTAGCTTTCTGCTACCTGTAAAAGCGCACAAACTTAAGCAAACTACTGACCCTCTCTTGCCTCAGTTCTCTCATCTGTAAAATGGGTAAAGCCCCTACCTCAGGGCTGTTGTGGAAAGTAAACAGTGAGTGGAAAGCCCTCAGCACGCTGTGTGGCGGTGGGTCAGCTCTGGGAGCTGTTTTTATTCTCTCTTGCTGGCCTCAAGGTTCGGGAGAGTCAAAAGGCAGCCAGGAGGCACAAGTTCAAGGAGAAAAGAGCAGAAGCTGGGGAGGGGCACACTGGGAGGGGAACACAGGACTGACCGATGAGGGCAGGGAACAGGGTTGTGGTTTCAGGAGGCTGAAGCTTGGGACACAGAAGGGGAGGGGCTGGCCCCCCAGAGGGACACTGCTGAGAGTGGCAGGAGGGAGAATCATTGTTGCTACCAGTCAGCACTAAAAGCTAAGGAGCAGTCTGGTTTTTTCCTAATTCTAGCGTTCTGGAAATTAAACCAGATCTGGCCGGGCTGGTGCAGCACTGGCAGGAAGGAGATGTGCAGAAGGACCGTGCTGGGTTAAGGCTGCCCCACGTCTCCTGCCACCCCCCAAACCCTGATGGTGAGAGATGTGGGGAGAAGAGAGAGCTACAGGGGAATCTGCAACCTGGAGAGTCTAAAAGGCCAGGGCCAGGGCCAGGGGACAGTCTGGAAGGCTTACCTGTGGCCAAGCCGTTGGGCTGGAAGGGGTTGGTGGAAGGCAGCTGGGGGTGAGCAGCCGGGGCCGTGAAAGGGTTGGTGAAGGCTGATCAGGGTGGAATGGGATTGAGGTGGGAGAACGACATCATTATTTTTTTCCTCTCATTTGAATACTGTGGTAACTGAGCATGTGTCTAAATCTCGTGCATCCCACTCCACTCCCCTCCCTGTCCAGAGTTCCCAATTTCCTCTTGGCCTTGGATCCCCTCCCAGGGTCTCCACAGGCAGAACTCACCTCCAAAGGTAAGTCCTGTGCTGCCACTGCCACCAGTGGTGGCTGACTGGAAAGTGGGGACCTGGCCAGCCACCCCAAAGATGCTGCAAAATGGGGAGAGAAGTCAGCAGGTAAGGCCTCTGTGATCACCCCCATCCTCCCGAGCAAGGAAAAGATGGGGGAGCAAGGAGAGGCAGACAGGACAGAAGCTGAGCAGCTCGGGAAAGTCAAGGCCAGGGTTCTCAGTCAGCTCTCCTGCCTAAGGCAGCCCCCCAAGGTCTGGACCCACCTGCTAGGGAGAGCTCCAGCCGCAGCCCTGGGTCCCGGGGTGCTGCCCACATCCGTGAGGCTGGGTGGCTGGCCGGCAGGTGCAAGGGGAGGGGCACCACCTGGTGGCACCTGGCTGCTCCCTGGGCGAGCACAGGAGATAACAAGGTGGCACTCAGGATGAGGCAGGATGGAAGGGGCAAAAGAGATGGAGGGGGTGCCGGGGAGAAGTGGAGTGGTGCATGGCGGTAACGTGGCTCCCACGGGCCAGCCCGTTTTCCCATGGCCCCCCCACGCCACCCCCCGCCAGTTCAGGAGGGCTTTTCTCCCACTGGGAATTCTAGGCTCAGGCTTTCTCAATCTCCTGAGGGCTCAAAGCTACCACATCCGAAAGGAAAGCAGTTCTTCCTTGTGTCAAGTCACCTTTCCTGCTCTAGTTGGGCTTACATTTCCCATTTTTTCTAAGAGATGGAAAAACCTGCCCTTTCCCCAAGCCAGCATTTCCATTTACTGATAAATGTATGAGGGGGGTAGAGATGGGGAGAGGAGTTGTGAGGGACAGAAAATGGGGGACACTCCGGAGGCTCCCATGGACTGTGGAGGTACTGCCGGAACTGGGAAGCAAACACCTTCAGCCGCCAGCACCCTTCCCACTGCTGCCAGCGCTGGCTCCACCGGGGAGCCCACCCTGACACCATGAGTGTAATCAGGGCTTGAGCCCACTGCTTGTTGGGTCAGGCCCCTGTGAAGTCTCACACAACGGCCTGAGGAGCAAGAGTCTGGGGAGTCCGAGCACTTCTGTCTCATGGGAAGAGGCCCAAGTTCCTGTTATCTTAAGAGTCTCTCTGTGCATCAAAGTCCCATCTGTATAATGGGGTCCTGCCCACCATTCTAGGCTGCTGGGAGGATAAAATATGCCCTCAAATGGGAAAAGCCTTTATTGGATGAGTGTTGGTAGGCTCACTGTCACTGAAGTACAACACACTTTGCAAAGTGCCTGTCTCATGAGGGTGCTCACTGATTGAGCCAAGACCCTCCCCTGAATCGTCAGCTCTGGCCTCTGCACATCCCCTCCCCTCTCCTTGAGCAAGAGGCCCCAGCCATGGCCTTGGCCTGCTAACCCTCCTTGCTCTTTAGATCGACCAGTGGGCCTTCCCTGACCCACCAAGCTGCACCTGATCCCTGCTTTTCCTCTCATGCTCAACGTATTTGTAGTGATACATTTTTGTTTATTTATTTCTGAATATTGACTGTGTCCTCACTAGAGAAATTCCACTGTTAGGACTTTTCTTACAGACATAACTTGCAAATGTGCAAAACATAATACATAACAGGGTTATTTACTGCAGTGCTGTTTAATAGCAAAAGAATGGAAACATCCTAAACATCCATCAACAGGAGACTGATTAAATATATTATGATGTATACTTATGATGGAATATTATGCAACTATAAAAAAGAATGAAAAAGATCTTGATGTACTCCTAAGAAAAAGATCTAAGAGTACTGTTCAGTAAAAGGAAAAAAAGCAAGGCACAGAACAGTATGTCTATTATGCCATGAAATACATTTAAAAAAAAATAGGAAAACAAGAAAATAAAAAATGGGCCAGTGAAGGCCACAGGTTCGCCTTCATAAGAGGCATGGTGTGGAGGGAAGGGGAGATGACCAGACTAGCCTAGGTATGGCTTAGGAAACAATTTGTAGGATGAGAAGCTTTAAGCTTATTTGTAGAGAAGGGGATCCACCAGCACGGGTATAGAGAGAGGGGGTGAAATTCAGATAAGAGCTGATGGAATGAAACCCCGCAGGAAGTGGGAAAGGATGAGATGGTCAGCAGTGGTGAGGGGGTGACCCTCACAAGGGAAGATACTTTTTTTCTCAGAGACAAGAGGAAGAAAAAGGGAAAGGAAAAGAGAAAGAGACATGAGACAAGGAAGGAGAGGGCAAAGCCAGGCTGCTTCTCAAATCTCCCTTGCTCTCCTGCTTCTCAAATCACAGCTGGGTTTCCTGTCAGTCCAGTTTTGGGCTTTTTTCTGACTCCCACAGAACTGTGATGTGCACCCCTATATGCGTCCCTTTCTAAAGGCCTGGGCTGTACTTGGCCCCCAAACTGTTAGAGGGGTTTCTTCCATGTGCTAGGCCCTGAGCCTGAGCCACCACAATGGGGGCTCAGGGCAAAGCAGAGGGTACAGGCGGAGGGGACAGCGCCAGCTGCAGCCAGGCCTCTTGCTCAGCTGCTGAGGCTGCTTTGGCGTCAGCACTTCGAGACAGTTCACAACACTGTGAACCTAACAGACAGCGCTGGATTATATACCTGAATGTGGCTAAAAGGGAAAATTTTAGGTTGTATATATATATTACTAGAATAAAAATCAAACAAAAAAAAATCCATGGGACTGTACAACACAAACTGAGAACCCTAAGGTAAACCATGGACTACAGTTAAAAGGATGATTATAAAAATGTACATTCATCAACTCTAATAAATGTACCACACTAAGGCAAGGGCATAATAATAGGGTGGGATATGGGAACACTGTATTTATACATGATTTTTCTGTAAACCCACAACCTCTCTAATTAAAAGAAAAAAAAAAAAAAAAAAAGGAAAGAGGAAAGGAGGAGACAGTTCTCTCCCTGCTCTCTCTGGCCCAAGCAGAGCTCTGGCTCTGAGCCCCGTGCCCTGCCGGGCTCCCAGGGTCTTGCTGGGGCTTGGAGAAGCCTACAGGGCGGTGGTGGATCTCCCACTGACTCTCCAGGCCTTCCCCCGGCCTGGCTGACTCGGAGAATCTGGAATTTCCCAGCAGACACAGCTCGCTGCCCTCGAGTAGGCCAGACTCTTCCTTGCTGCGCTGGGCCTGCGCGCTCAAGGAGCTCCCCCAGCCAGGCCCAGGGCCTGAGCCCCAGCCGGCTGCAGGGCTGCTGTGTGCCTCTGCGGCCACGAGAGGGCAGGGCCGGCTGGAGCCAGGCGGGGTGGCATCCTGCACCGGCAGCACATTCTAAGAAAGGGGGCGGCGGCCACTAGGAGCACCGCGCTGTTGTTTGCTTCTTACGTATTTCCAGAGCCTCACTCTGCGCTGCTAGATTTGTACCCATACCTTAGAGCAGTTTCAGGGGAACCTGCAGTTTTTGAAACTTCCCCTCTCCGTACTCCCCCTCAGAAATATATAAATAAAACCAGGCTTGTCAGAAGAGACCCACCTCTCACCAAAACTCCCTTCCTACTTCAGAGCCAACAGTTCTCGGTGTCACACTCACAGAAATGCCCTCACAATCCTGGTGTGGTGGAAACCAAATGGGATCTGCTGCTTGTCAGCCATGTGACTTTGGCCAAATCCCTGGCCAAGCGGAGCCAGTTTCCTCAGCTGCCGAGTGGAGCTCTTGCCTTCCTCATGGAGACATGGGAGGCCGCCGGGGACATGGCAGAGCCTCCTCGATGTTGTTGGGCTGTGGGTCTGCCTTCTCTCTGTGCCCTCACTTAGGCTCTGGCCTGGAAAGCTCTGTCTTCAAGGCAGTCGGCTATACAGTGAACGCATTTCCTAAGGGACTGATTTATAACAACCCTGTATAGACTGTTTTGTTTAGCACTCCCAGTTCCAGAACACACCCCTCTTGCTAAACTGGACATTCCTATACTAATTTATACACCTACCAAAAGCATACCAAAGGGCCCATTTCCCTGCCCAACACTTGCCATTATCCATCGTTAACATTTTTGTCAATATAATGTATAAAATTGTTATCCTGATTGGCATTTTCCATAATTGGTTAGGGTGAGCATGTTTTCATATTTTTCTGGATATTACCTGCTTGTATCTTCATCTATCATTCTATTGTTTTCTTATTTATAGGAGTTTTAAAGACTACATTATGAATATTAACTTCTCGCCTGTCTTCCATGCTGTCAGCATCTTCTCTTTATCTGTTTCATGCCTTGAAGTTTTGTTTAGGATGCTATCTTTCATAATATAGAATGTGACCTATCCAATTTCTTTATGTTTGAATTAATGCACATTTTGTTTTCTAGAGTATGGTCAAATTATATAAGGGTTATATGTTTAGAAATAATATTTATTCTATCTTTTGGGTACAAAGTTCTACTTATATTTCTTAGGTCAAACTTGCTGCACTGTTACTCAAATCATCTACTTTATTATTTACTGATCTGCTCGATCTATTTTGTGAAAGTGTTACAGTCTCCCACTCTGTGCCTTTACTTATTAGATTCTCATTGTGTCCATTAATTTTTGCTTTCTGAATCTCAAGGTTATGCTTTAAGTTCATGATTGTGAGAACTTCTTTGTGAATTTTAAGTTTTATCAAACTAAAATGTCTCTTCTTGTCCCACTCAAAGAAAACAGAAATGAAAACAAAAGCAACCAGCAAGTTCACAGTGGGCAGAGTTGAGAGTCAAGAAGCCTGGGCTCTAAACTGTAGTCTATCCATACAACGGAATATTATGCAGCTGTGAAAAGAAATGAACTTCTGATAAATGCTACAACTTGGATGAGCCTTGAAGACTTCATGTTGAGTGAAATAAGCCAGACACAAAAAGACAAAAACTGTAGAATCTTACGGATACAAAATACAGTAAGAAAACTCACAGTTAGAAACTAGAATACAGGTTACCAGGGGCTGAGGAGGAGGTAGGGAAATGGGAAGTTAATGCTTAATTGGTACAGAATTTCTGTTTGGGGTGATGGAAAAGGTTTGGTAATGGATGATGATGATGGTAGCACAATATTATGAATGTAATTAACACTACTGAATTATATATTTAATGTGGTTAAAAAGGGAAATTTTCTGTTGTATATCTGTTACCAAAATAAAATAAAAATAAAAGAAGCCTGCTTGCCCAGCCCTGTCACTCTGAGGGCTGTGTGATGAGGTAAGGTGCTTAACTGTCTCATCTGTCAAATGGCTAAACTCTAAGGTTCCTTCCAGACTGTAACTTTCTATAGTCAGAGGACATGAGACAGGCTTCTACCCTTGAGTAGGCCATGGAGTAGGAAGGAAAACTTACCAAAGCTGTAGCTTCCAGTTAGCATCCGACTGGCTGGCAGGGAGGGGGCAGAAGGGAAAGGACAGGTGGGGAAGGGAGAAAGAGAGTGTAAGCTGTCAGTCCATCACTGGCTTTCCCCAGACACCCTGTCTTCACAGCTCTAAGCTGCCCTCCCAGCCTTCAGGATGGCCACAGGAAGTAAGAACTTGATGTCTGGGAGTTAGGGAAAAATGGAATGCTTTAAGACAGATTTCATGGACTCTTTCAATTGCTAAACACCACCACAGAGAATTCACAGCTTTTTGCTCTTAGAGGGATGTGTGGACTCTGGGGACTACCTTGAACTTTGACTCAATTCCTTGTCTCCTTCAGGCAGTACACTAACACAGACCATCAGAGCACATCAGAGAAAAGGTCATGCCCATTCTCAACTGTTCTAGTACTCAGGTCTTTCATACTTTCCAATCAGAAATTCCCTACTGTATAAACTGCACAGCTCCTCTATAATTGCAGCCATTTTCTTTACATGAAAAAATAGAGTAATAGAGCCCCTTCCTCCTGACAAGAATGTCTGTCAAGATCCTCTCATCCTTTCTTGAGTTTCTTCTCTTTGTCCTTTGTCCCCTTTACACAGTCTGTTGAGTTAGTACGGACGTGAATGAAGGGTGACACATGGATGTGGAAAACTGGCTGCAACTGGAGAGAGAAGGGAAGCACTGGAGCAGAGTTTACCTGTGGCCGCTGGCTGGACCTGGAATGGGGCTTGGCCACCTGGAGGAAGGCCTCCAAATGCAGAAGAGCTGCCAAAGGCATCAAAGTTGGCAAAGCCTCCATGGGAAGGTGTCTGGCCTACAGATAGAGAGAATAAAGAAGTCATATAAATCAAATGTATATCTAAATAATATAAATTTCTAATTCCAAAGGCCACAGGCAACTCTCTTGGGTGACATCTGCCTGTCCACACAGTCCTCTTCAGGGGAGAGGGCAGGAGCGGCCAGACAAAGCTGGGGGGAAAGGGGCATCTCAGAGGCCTCCAAGTTCATGCTCCATCATCCTTAATTGATGAGGAATTAACATTTTTACAGGGCCTAGTATGGGGCGGAATCACGTAGGAAAAAAAACTGTGTGGGGAGAAGGTGGTTGAAAAGGAAAAAGGGAAACCAGACACTGCTTTCCTACCCTCCACTGGCTAAGGTGCTCTTTGGGAAGAGGTCGGGGGAAACAGAACACAAGACAACTCTCCTCCCAATTGTCATACCAAGAAAAAGCAATAAAAAGGCCTCTTCCTATGTTCTACAATAAATGTTCTGGGAGATTCCAACGACAGTGTTTTACAGCTCAACTCCCCAACACAATCCCTGCTGGACTTATCTGACCCCCAGCCCTCTCAGCCTTGATGCTCTGGGGTTACCAACATGTTCATTCGCATGAAGACATCTAGAGCCATGTGAAACTTGTCACCCCGAGGAAGTGAATCCCTGTGTTCTGGGAACATATGCTGTGGGAAGTTTGTCATTCCAAGTCCCACTTACCCCCAAAGGCTGGGAATGCAGCAAAAGCTGGTGCCACCTGGGGAGCAGCAAAAGGGTCTCCGCCGATGTCCGCCAGCAGGTCAGTGCTGGCTTTCTTGACAGAGGACTGGGGAGGCGGCTGGGAGCCCCGGGGCTGGGATATCCGGGCCTGGGACTGACTGACAGACTTGGAGGAGAAGGAATTACATACAGTACTTGGAACCCCAGAAATGATCCAGGCCCCTCCCTCGCTCCCCAGACTGCCCCAAGATAGGCAAGTGGATGGAGAAGAGAGCAAGAAACTGCCCTCAGCTGAGAGGTTCCCAGGCAGGATTCGCCTTAGCCCCTCTCGTACCTAATTCCTCTGATTTCTCGGTACATCAGCTCCCAGAAGCACACATTTTGGAGTATATTAGTCAAGGTACTCCTAAGATATATAGGAATATTGCCAACCAGTTTCCCTCATCTGTTACCTCCCCATCTTTCCCAGGTATTTGAAGCAGTGTCCTACCCTGATATCCTTTCTGGGTTTCCTTAGAGGGATGGTCAGTAGGTTTGGAGTGGATAATGACCTCCCTAAATTCCACTTCCTGTTGGGTTCTTTCTTCCAAAAAGGTAGGAGTGCAGAGGTGCCAGATGCAAGATACAGGTAACAGCAGGACTGAGAACCAAGTCACAGCTCTTACACTGCTCTCTAGTTGTTCAGAGGATTGGATTTAGGAAACTGACACCCATCTCCCAAATCCCAACATCAACTTAAAGGACAGACCTGATATTTACCTGACTAGAGGAGGAGGCAGCAGCTGACAGAGATGGCAAAGGATCACCTAGAAGTGTCCGCAGGGGCTTCCCTTCTGGCACGGAGCCCTGGATAGCGGTAGAGGCACTGCCTTTGGTGTAAGTGGTTCCCTTGACTTGGTCTGGGGGGACATACCTTTGAGAAAGAACAGTTAGGCTATAAGGAGAGGGGTAAAACCTTGGACCATCTGTGGCTTAGGTGCTTCAGAAAACAGAGGCCACAGCAAAGTCTATTCTAATCTTTTCTCTACTAATTCCCTTTTTTTGAATTAAATGGGATTTAGCAACTTAGCTAAGTTCTGCACATCCTGAGCTTCCTCTTTGCCATCACCAATGCACATGTCTACTGCAGGCATGTTTGGTTTGCTCTGGCTGGCTTGTGCCTATTTTCTCCTTCTCTTTGCCTCCTCCTCTTTTTGATACCTCAAACCATCTGGGTTTCAAGTTTCGACACCATGCAATAATGCTGAAGGACAAGCAACCCTACTTTCCAAACTTCCTAGTCTAGGTCTCCCTTTTTGTTTCTTCAGATTCCTCCTTCTCAGTCTCCCAGAAAAGGTTTCTGCCACCTCATCCTGTAAGTGCTCACAATCTGAACTTCTGTCCTGTCAGCTCCTGCTACTTCTGAAAAATCCCCTTCCACCACAGTTTATGTGATGCCTATTCTGGAATCTTCTTTATCCTGAGGACACCCCTAGCAGGGACTCCCATACACTATTATACCCACATCAATGTGCTTCTCTTGCATTCCCTTCTCCATCCTATAGTTACCCCTCAACTTGCACAAAGCCCAGAGATCAAACAATAGAAGTGATGCTAGGGGAGAGAGAAGGCAAGGGAGAATGCAGATGCTGTTTTCTTCATCAGGAAAACAGAATTAAGACATATAAATCATGAATTAAATTACGGGTTAAAAACATAAAGCTATAATGGAGTTGAGAAGTCACTCTGGTGGACATTCTTACACACTATATAGATAAGCCTATTTAGGTTTTAATCTATTGGTATAGCTAGAAGCAAATACCTGAAACTTTCAAACTCCAACCAGTAGCCTTGACTCTTGTAGACGATTGTATAAAAATGTAGCTTACAATGGGTGACAGTGTGTGAAAACCTTGTGGATCATACTTCCTTTATTCAGTATATGGATGGATGAGTAGAAAAATGGGGACAAAAACTAAATGAAAAATAGGGTGGATGGGGGGATGATTTGGGTGTTCTTTTTTTACTTTTATTTTTTATTCTTATTCTTTCTGGTATAAGGAAAATGTTCAAAAATAGGTTGGGGTGATGAATGCATAACTATATGATGGTGCTGTGAACAGTTAATCGTATACCGTAGATGACTGTATGGTATGTGAATATATCTCAATAAAACTGAATTTAATAACAAAACAAAACAAAACAAAACATAAAGCTATAGAAAGTGTGCTTCCCAACATCTCTACCCATATAAGAGATCAGCTGAGCCATAAAAACTACAATGTACTCCCACAGGCTTACCTCACCCCTAGAGAGGGGACAGCAAGTTACAGAGTCAGTGACTAAGAACAAGTTGTCCTTTCAAGTAGACTTATTATTTTGAAGTCAGACAGAATTTAGCTCTAACTTAATCTGAGTGGAACAGACTTAAACAAAGTCTAGCCTTTGAGAAAACCCCAAATTCAACTCTGGAAACTGGACTGTCAGATGAAGCATATCTTTGACAATGGCTCCACAGAAATCTCTCTTCTTCTCCTCACCATCTCTTCTTCTCATATTTTTCCTGGAGAAACTCCTTCACCTTCTGAGGATCCCTGGAATCTGGTACTAAAGAGGTCCGAGCATCAAAAAGACCCAGCCAAATCTTCCTGCAAACCTAAAGGAATGGAGTCAGGTGACACAGGAGTTGGAAAAGAAGGCACGCAATGGGGAAGACACCACTTCAACGTATTCATCAGTAACTGTTTATCGAGCAGGGACAGTGCTAGGACTGGGTATAGTGACAGGGCAGACATGCCCCCTGCCCTCACAGAGCTTTTAGTGTAATGGGAGGTCACAATTTTCAGAGCTGGGGCTTCCGGGACATCCTCCAGAGACCCCTGTTTGTACCCTCCAAGTAAATCAATGACCTGTAAGCTAGAGGTACTGCTAACACCAAGGCTGGCAACCTACAACCAGCTGATTTAGCTGGGAAGGGGTTTAACTTTCAAGTAAATGACATGGACTTCAACCAGGGTTGCCCAGGCTCAAGTCAAGAGAGCTGGCTCCATGGAGATCTCACTCAGAGGGGGCAGCCCAGTCAACTCTGAGTGCTCGACCAACAGGAATCTCCAACCATTTCCCCCCTAGAGTGCCCAGGTGCCTAGGCAAGATACCTAGACAAACCCCACTTTGAAAATCTAAGAGTCCATAATATACAAATATCCATAAGACAAGAATTCTTACGTACTAAAAAAATAAAAGAAACTTGACCTAAAAGAAAACTGTAGGGTTTTTCTATAATCTTGAGGCAAAGCTCTGCCAGCAAATTCCACAACCACAGCCTTCTAACTGGTCCACCTTTGGTGGCTCACCTCATTTCCACGAGATTGGAGGAATACGACTTCAGGCTCAGTGAAAGTTGTCATGGAGATGGACTTGACACGATGAGGGGGGTTCAGGCCTCTCCTGTGGGAGAGAGGCAGAAAGAACCAGAAGTTAGCACTGCAGGTCTGCTTACAGGAGAAGCAAGAGGGAGAAAGGATAAAACAATAGCACACAAATTCAGCTCAGAGAGACGCCCCTTCCTGAAGCTACTTCCTATTTCAAGGAAAGAAGGGAGACAAGAGGCAGGGAAGAAATCCTCAGGAACACACTGTGACCTGGGCCTTTCTGGAGAGGGCGGGCAGAGCCTGCCCACCCAGAATCCTTCACCTTGGCTCAGACCCTGACAGTTTCAGTGTTCAGCATGCACACCACTGGATACTTCAGGGAACTCAGACATGCAGCCCCTTCCCAGTTCCTGTTTTATCACTGTTTTGAACTTACAGAGCTTCCCCAAGGTCTCAGAACCAACAAAAACACCAAGCCACCAAGAACGAGGGAATGCAAAAATAAAGGCTCAAAACTATTCCTGACAACACTAACAAAGATAGGATCTGGTGACACCAGAGTCTCTAGGCTGGCTGCCCCTCCTCTTGTCTACACAGTGGTGGGGGGTGGAGAGGATCTCTCTTTCAGGAAGAGATCTCTGGGGAAAGAAATGTTCCAGACTTTCTTATTTCTAGATCTTTCAATGAAGCAGGAAAAAGTGAAGTTCAACCCTCAGATGTGAGATTGGTACATGCCAGGAACATATGTCACATAGTGACGCTTTTGTGCCTGCTCTGTACAATCTGTTAGCTCCCTGAGAGTCCTCTTCTGCCCACAGAAACCCTGTGGCGATTAAGGCAGAAAATATTCCCTTGCGCCTACCCCTCTGGTCTCCTGAGTGTTCTAACAGGGGACACTTGGGGCCGAACCAGGCAGTCCCACAGGTTCTCCTTTCCCTACACTGCAAGTTTTACTCTGATCTAGACCTACTGCCCTCATTGGGTTTAAATAAAACTGATCAACCCCCCTGGGACCTAGGAGCGGAGGAGGACGACAGGAACTCAGAAAGACAGTCTCAACTGATAAGGCCTCTTTAGACTTTCACTCTCCTGGGGAAAAAAAATGGGCAAATCAAGAGGTTAAAATAAAAGTAACTCTAGAATAGTGCCCCGGCTGGTGTCATCGGGAAAGCAAAGGGAGAAGCAAATCAAGTAGACATCCTAAAAATCCTAAAAATTCATCAAGAAGGTGGGGAAAGCACACACTTAGGCTTAGAGGCACACACCCAGGAGAAAGGTGCTCCTGCCAAGTCTGCGAGAACAACAGCATATTTATTAGTGTAAGTGGTGGCTGTGGGGGCGGGTGGGGGAACAGATGACACGGTACAGAGCGAACGGTGAAGGGCTGCTCTTGGGGATGATAAATTACTGACTGTGGAATTCTAACAAAGGACCGGACACTGGAGGCTATAACCAAGAGTGTTTTTCAGCAATTCTGCTGCTACATGTTCAAGTAAAGGGTCTCCAAATACCCCTTTCAAGGACAAGCAACATCAAAGAGGACTGATGCCTCAAGGAAAGAGCATGGAAAACCAAAAGGAAGGTTCTCTTACTACACATCAAACAAGAGCTCTTTGCCTTCCTAAAGTCTAGCCAGAGCCCACCTCTCTATCTCTCTATCTCTATGACCCCACCAACAAATATTCATTTACCAAAATACAAGGCACTGTGGTAGGCACTCTGGGGGATACAGAAACAACAGGGCCAGACCCCTGAGCACCAGGAGCTCACAGGGAAGGCCCAGAAGCCTGGGCAAAGGGCACTTCTCAACGTGGCAGGTGCGTTCAGTCAAGTTCGGGCAGCTCAGGGAGTCTGCGACTCCAGGATGGGGGGAGGGAAGAGAAAACGGTCACAAGAAAAGTAAAACGTGTTGTTTACACTACAAAAACAGATTCCAAGCCTATCACAAAGAGGTCACTGACATTTCCTGAAAGGACAACCGGAACTGTTGGCAAAGTACAACGTAGCAGGGCGGTGAGCCTCCTTGTGGGGGAGGGAGAGGGTGGCCACCCAGGCCTCCACGAACAGGGGCTGCTGAGAACAGCACAACTTCCTCCGGCAGAGCTGGCACTGGAGGTTTTTTTGCGGGGAGGGTGGGGTGAGAGGAAAGGCAGGGAAAATAAGAAGGGATCTAGATGCCTTGGGCCAAATGAGTCTGATGGAACAGGATGTTTCCACAGCACAGTACAAAAAGCACTGCTCTGACCTTGATATCTGTGGACTGGATTATGTATAACCAGAGCCACGGTTTGGGGGCAGGGAAAATTCTCCACGAGGCAACCCTCTGCAGCCCAGGAGGATGGCCTTGTTACATGGCCTATGAGTCAGAGTGTTTGTGTCTGAATCATAGAAATCACTGCAGGCTGAGAGAATTCAATTTAGAAACAAGAGCCCCTCTCCTCCCAGTAGCCGCAATCGAATCATCTAGGTGTGCTATGTTTCACTGGACACGTACCAGGCCATGCAATGGGCCAGATGTGAGCCACTGGCTTGGAATGAACAAACCCAACTTACTCTCCAAGCCCACTCAGTCTCCCCTCCGTTAACTGTCAGATTCTTCCTGAAAGAAGTGAGAACTAGAAGGAGATACTACTCTTCCAGTTATCACAGTAAATCCATTTTGTTATTTCCAACCAGGAGGTGGTGGGGAAATAGATATACTTATTTTTCCAGAGTAGGGCAAGCTTTTCTAATGCACAGAAAGTAAGCTGGTCAGAATGAAGTCACGTTTCCCCAGTCCTACCTCTTGATCTACTCGAGTTTCTTTTTCACATGGCACTTAAATGGCCTTTGCAGTGCTCTGAATCACTCAAAATGAAGCCACTTGTAGATCCTAAAGTCTGCCCAATTCTTCCTCTTCCCCTCTTTCTCCTCTCCCCTTTGATTCTATTAAACATACAACTGTTTTCACAAATACCCCACCTTTTGTTATTCTGTGGTCATCACCCTCAAGCTGGCCTGGATTTTGCTTCTATCTTGCTCCATAAAAGCGTCAAACCTGCTCAGCTGCTCAAAAAAGGTTTTGCCAGGTCAACAATGGAAAAAGCCAGTTCCACCCAACACCCCAGTTCTTTCATCTGTGCCAAATTTGGACCTAGGTATTCTTGGCCTCTAAATATTCAAGTTCAGATTCATATACCCTAGATTGTTTCTTTGCTCCTGGGATGCCTCGTCTCTGTCTCTAAGCAGGCTATAGATAAAATCAGCTTAGCTTGTATCTTGACCTTAACCATCACCAAGAAGAGTCCAAGGCCCCCTTTTACTTTGCTCCAGGGTCAATTTCACTAATTTTAGGAAACCTCTTTCTAATCCAAATTCTCCTGCTGCAACCTCTTTCCTTTAGTTCGTCCCCAGTCTGTGCACTCTAAATCCATCTCCCAGCCAGTGGAGTCCTGATAACATTACCACTTGCCATCCTCTTCAGGCTCGATTTACACCCCTCCCTCCTCCTTTGGTAATCTGTTCCAACCTTCTGGACTTTTCAAGTTGTCTAGGTACCCCTTAAGAGAAAGTGCCTAAATCTGTAATTTAGTGAGACTCTGTTCACCTCGGCCTTGTAGCACAAATAGGAAAGGCGAGGTGGGAGGGGATGGGGGGACGGGACTAAAATAGGGGCCAGGTACATCTGTACCTCTCCAACCCAGACAGATGGAAAAGTACTGAATTATTGAACTACTTACTGCACTTTCCCTTCTATGGAGATAAAAGTGCCTCAGCTAGGAACAACTAAGTGAGCAAGACAGGGAAACTAAGGCATGAGGAGGGTGAGAGCTTGTCACAAAAGCAACAGCTGTCAAACGCATCTCTTGATACCGGGTCCAGAGCTCCTTCTACCTTGATTTGGACTCTTCGTTATCAGAGTCAGGTTGTGGGAGGTAGAAAAGACTACTGAGCCTTGAGGGCAATGGCGTAACGGACAGCCCACAACAGCAAGATCCGGGGAGCATGGTGCACACTTGGCTGAAAAAATTGAGCATCAAAGGACAGTGTCCATCCCTGAGGTCAATGTGATCTCAGGCCTGAAGAAGAGTGGTTTATCCACAGAGAGATCTAGGCAAACCAGAACAAGAAAGAACATGTGAAGCAATGCTGAGAAAATAGATTCTCTTTAGCAATAAGTTTTACCTCATTCTAAGCTTCAAGTAACAGACTCACCTTCTAATAGAAGAGTCAGAAGTATAACTAAACAAGCAAGCGTATGTATATGTTGGGAAAATAAAAAGGATTCATATCCAGGTTAAGGAAAGTAGGAATTGGAAGAAAACCAAATGAGTAAAACTAGGTCAAACTGGGGACCTACAATTGTGGTAGCATGTCTGTAAATTTAGAAAATGGCAGAGACTAGCAGCCTCTCTCTCAGGCCCTCACACCAACGCTGTGGGTTTTTGCTACAGCTGAGAAAATTCTTCTAATTAAAACAAAAAGAAGAGCAAGAATGAGCGCACACATTCAGGGATGAAGGAACAGTCACACCCACCCACCAATTTTTAAATCTGAATTTTCCTTCAGATCTTGGGAAATTCAAATTCAAATTTTGCCACATCAGCCAGTCTAGCCACCTGGGAACCCTGGCAGTTCTGCTCCCTGTCCCCAGAGGACTCCATACCCCCTAAAGTAGACATAATTGTGACATACTCAGACAGAAAACTGGCTTTTAAAATACAGCCAACTCTGCCGTCTCCTTTTTCTGGCTACAGTGCTAAGTATGGTTCTTCAATATTTTTCCCCTCTTCATTTTAACAAAGAATATTTCCTGTGTTTTCGCCATATTTCAGTGGGAGTTGCCATCACTCTCTAGCCAATACTTCACAGCACTTATCATTACCTGAAATTATATATTTAATGATTTATATATTGTCCATGGCTTCCAAGAGGATGTAAGCTAGAAGAACTTTGCCAATTTTGTTCACTACCTTAGTATCTCCAGTGCCTAAAAAAGCGGCTGAGGCTTGAGAGGCATGCAATATTTGCTGACTGCCTGAATGAACAGGCAGGCTGTTGGACTAGCTCAATTTTCACTTTCTGTGACCACAAAATCCTCATCTATGGCAATCATGCCTGCGGATGTCAGATGCTAGCTGGTCCCCTGCGTGCCACCCTGGAGCCATGCCCCTGCACTGCCCGCTGCACTGTGGTGCTCTGTCACTTTGCCGCGAGCAACCAGCAGCTCCTGCCTCGCACAGTCTACCCATGGCTCACATGTCAGCTCCCAGCTCTTCCTGCAGCACATGAAAGGGACAGAAGTCATATTTTGTTAAGACCCCTTTAGAAGGTTCATCTGCCTTGCCTGAGTTCATGCTAATTAGAACTCCAATTAGCAAATAAGAGGTACCCTCAAAACCCAAGCCAGGCATACCCAGTCATTGCCAGGGAAACCACAGCTTTCAGTTAGACTCGCTTCTGATATCTTTCTCCTTATCTCCACATGCCTTCAGTTCAGCTTCATTTGTTGACCCAGCCTCTTGGTTCTTTACTCTACTTCTCATTTCCTGTTAACAAAGGGTTGGTTTTAGCTTCTCACTTACCAACTACCAAAATATGTTCCCCTAGTCTACTACCCCAAGAAGCATTACCTGTGGGGAGTATGTGGGAGTTCTCTGTATTATTTTGATATTATTACTTTCAAATTTTAATATTATTATTTATTTTCCAACTGTCCTTTAAGTTTATAAGTATTTCAAAATAGAAAGTTAAAAAAGAAAGAGAGAAAGAAGACACTCACTTCCTAAGTAATGCTCATAATACTCTACCAAAATACTGAACAAAAATTCCTTCCTAGAATCTTTGGAAACTAGAAAAGGGCTGGTATAGTCCTCCTACTTGGTCCCATGGGACTTAAGTTTCCACGAAGCTAGACCCTCAGCTTAAGGTACAGACAAGCTAGTAGGAGTCAGGCCTCTTTAGGGGCACTTTCCTATTGAACTAACTCAATCCTTGGGTCAAAACACAACCATGCATATGCCCTGAGTGCAGGTGTTGGAGTCTGATTAAGGAGATCAACAACAGTGACCACAGGGAGCAAGTAGTAAGTTTCTGCAAACTGTGCACCGACATTTGAGGCATTCACTTTTCCAGTAAAGGAAACCAGGTTTTTAGTGTGTCCCAGATCCCTTGGTCCTCCTTCTGCCCTTATTAAGGGATATTTGTTATGGAAAGGAAATGTTATTTATGGGGTACTTTAGAACAAGAGCTATAAAATAATGACTGATGTCAGCACTTCTCATTTATTCAGCATTTATCTTTCATGCCATCACAGCTAACCGTTGGAATGCACACTGTTTTCTGACATTCCTTCCTAGGACCCAGACTCTGATATACCATCAGTTTTATCCCCCTGCTTCTCTTCTGGATTTTATAATCAGATTTTCCTTTTTATAACATGATCTTCAGGAATCTGCTCTTTCCCTTCCTATCTTACACTATAAATACTCCTAAATTTTGCTCCTTTTTCTCCTGAGAATATTTGCCCCAGTCCTCCAGTCTCTATCCTCTTGATTCACCTGAATTTCTGTCTCAAATATTCCTGCTTTGGTTCTAAATTAACCTCCCAAGACTTAGACTTAGACCAAAGTCAAGTCCATCCTCACAACACACAAGTGAGGGTGATCAGAACAGGGAGCGGAGTTTGCCAAAGGAGGTAAAAACCGAGTAGAGAAATCATCCTAAACCCTATCTTAGGACACCTGGATCCTATTTCTGGCCTGCTATGATATGATCATAACTAATATCAAACAACAAATGTTCAGAACAGCAACCCCCCCCCCCCCTCAGATGGCATGGAATAAGTTACTAAACCTCTCTTAGCTTCTGTTCTCCCATCTGTCATGCAAAGAGAACAATACTGCCTCCTCCTTATCTCCTAAAGGTGTAAGGAGAGAAGAAACAAGGAAAGCTTCACCTGATTAAAAACAGAACTCTGTATTAAAATAATACTAAAAAAAATAATCTAAATAAATCCTCTGATAAATTTAGATCCAGAGATCCAGGTCTGGTATCAGACGGTACAGGACCACCGCCAAGTGGAGAAGTGAGGAGTTTAAAACAAACACCCCACTCCACCCCCAATCTGGAACGAGTTCTCTAGGTGCTTCCACGAGGACCCAGCCACAGCAACTAGGAGCTTAAAAGGAAATTATGATACTTAAAGGATGGCTCATTCAGATCTCCCAGCCTTTGGAAAAGCTAAGCTCTCTACCAGGGAAAAGCATCTCTTCCACTTCCTAAGAAGTCTACCCTCTGGGTAGCATTCCAAAGCCCTGCAAGATTAGATCTGCCCCCAAACATTGGAACACGATGGCTCCTTAGCCGCCACTATCTCTCTGCTGTCAGCCTGGGTTAAATTACCTCTTTTAAACTGGTTTCATCTCACACTCCAGGGATGGGCATAAGCCAGGAGGCAGATAGGTACTGAATGCCCTCAGCTTGCGCCCAGCTTGCCCTACCGCTCTCCTTTTTACCCTCCACTTAGAGGAAGCTCCCTTTAAATGTGTATGTCATTCCTTGGCTCTTTAAAAACCTCCCCGCCCCCCCTAGTTCCTTTCAATTCTCCCCACTTTAGACCCACTTTCAGTTCGCCTCGCTTACGGACTTTCTCCGTTACTCTCCGGGTTCCCTTCCTTTCCAGCGGCGCCCGGGAACCCGACTCTAACCTCCTCCGCTCCGTCCCTCTCCCCGGCCCTCCCAGGACACCTCTGCAGCAGGCGACCCTCTCCCGTCCCCTGGCCACGCTCGCCGTCCGGCGCCCCTCAGAGCTTGGGCTTCCCGCCCGGCCCGGGTCCCTGGGGCCCCCACGCCGTCTCGCCGGCCCACTCACAGGAGGCCGGAGCAGGTGGTGCAGACGAAGCTGCCCACGGTGATGTCCACGTAGGTGACTCCGCGCTGGGCGCACTCGAAGCAGTGGCGGTTCCCGGCCTGGCTGCAGCCGCCCAGCTCTCGCACTCGGCGACACCACACCTCCGAGGCCGCCTCCGCCTCCGCCTTGCCCCCGCCAACCCCGCCGCCCGGGCCGGGGCCCTTCTTCGCCGCCATCACCATCGCCGCCCACTCGCTCGAACCTCCTCCCGGCAATTCAACAATCACCCCTTCAACCGCTGTCGCCTTCCCGCCTCCTCTGCCGCCTCCGCACGCCCCGCGCAGCTGACAGAAGCTCGCAAGGCGGCGGCGTCCGCGCGAGACTCCTCACCTCCCCACCTCCCTATCCTGCACGCTGATTGGCTAGTCTCCTCCCACCTCCTCACGCCGATTGGCTCGGCACTGAACGGCTGGGCTGCGGAAGCCGTGGACGCCACGCCCCACTCTCTTAAGGCCTCAGGCCTCTCCCATTGGCCGGAGGAGAGGCGGGCGGGGAGAACAGAGAGTGTCCGCTCTTTGTCTCCTCCCCCTCTCGCCACCACTATCTCTGTAGCCCGCCTCCCAGCTTCGATTGGTGAGTCCTCTCGCAATTCTCTCCGACGCTAACTCTGATTGGCTGGCAAGGCTGCAAAGTTAGCGGGCGAGAAAGAGTAGGTGTCTCGCGCGTGCGCTGTTCTCGTCTTCATGACAGATGACTTTAATTCCCGCCAAACTTCAAATGCCAACTCTCAGTCAGACTGCGGAGAGGTGTGCAGGGCAGAAGAGAAGTGCCTCTGTGAAGGGCTGAGGGAGAGGAAAGACGGGAGTTCTCAGGAAAAGAAAGTACTTTCTAAATGATATTTCTCTATGCCATAGGTATAATCCCCATTTCACAGAGGAAAAAGCAGTCTTAGGAGAAACAACATGCTGTATAGCACACGTTGTGGTTCGGCCAGGATTCTAATCCGGGTGTTTTAACGTTAGAAACACTTCACCACCACATTATTCATGGAATAGTACTTGATTATTCATTTGACTTACTGAGCGTCTATTATGTTTCAGGCACCGTTCTGGACGTTGACCCTGAGAATCAGCAATGAACAGAACAAACAGAAGTTCCTATCCTCCTGGAGCTCGCATTCTAGTGGGGAGAGGCAGACAATAAAACAAAAAATCGTCAGTGAATGATAAGTTTTATGCCAAGAATTGCAGTAATGTATTGTAAAAGAGAGAGACATTTGGGGTGGTTCAGACTGGGTTGGTCAGGAAAACTATTTGGTTTAAGCTGAGACCTGAATAACAAAAAGGAATCAGCCATGAGAACACCTTGAGGAGGAGAATCCCACGCAGAGGGAAAAGCCAGTGTAAGGACCCGAAAGCAGGAAGAAGCTTGGTGTGTGGAAGCAGCAAAAAAGAAAGCCAAAGTGGTTGGAGCACGGTGAGTGAGGGGAGAGTGGTGGGGATGATACTGGAGTGGGACCAGATCACATAGAACTTTCCAGATTTTGGTAAGGTGTTTGGATTTTCTTCTAAGTGTGCTGGGAAACTGTGAGTTAGAATTAGGTCCCACTATGACAGGAAACCCTAAATAATTGGGGCTTAACCTAGATGAAGTTTCTTTCTTTCATATGTACAAGTCTAAGTAGGCATTCCAAGACTGGTGAATTGCTCCACCACGTCAGGAACCCAGGCTCGTTTTACATTTTGCTCCCCAGTTGCATTACCTCCACTCCCAAGTTCATCTCATGATCTATTCCAGCTTTAGCCATCACACCTGCATTACAGTTCACTTAAAGACCTTGCAGGACACTGAGCACAAACGAATCAATTCATTGGCTGGAGTTTAGTCAAATGACCACACCTAAATGCAAGGAGGGATTCTGAAAAATGTTTTCTTTCTTCTGGGCTTCCATGGGCTCCTTTAAACTTCAGAGGTCCTATTATTGAGGTAGAAGGAGAGGCGAGATGTTAGGATAAAGCCACAGTCTCTGTCACAGAAGCCAGTGGAAGGATTTTTTTTAACTGAGATTCTTCACATGCCATACAGTTATCCAAAGATCCAAAGTGTACAATTGGTTGCCCCCAGTACCATCATACAGCTATGCATCCATCACCACAATTAATTTTTTTTCAATTTTTAGAACACTTTCATTACTCCACAAAAGAAATAAAGACACAAAAAAGGAAATTCAAATTCTTCCATACCCCTAATCACCCCTCTCCATTGTTGACTCACAGTATTGGTATAGTACATTTGTTACTGTTGATGAAAGAATGTTAAAATACTACTAACTGTAGTATATAGTTTGCAATAGGTATATTTTTTCCCTATATGCCCCTCTATTATTAATTTCTAATTGTAGTGTCATACATTTGTTCTGGTTCATGAAAGAGATTTCTAATATTTGTACAGTTAATCACAGACATTGCCCACCACAAGATTCACTGTTTTATACATTCCCATCTTTTAAGCTCCAACTTTCCTTCTGGTGACATACATGACTCTGAGCCTCCCCTTCCCACCACATTCACATACCATTCAGCACTGTTAGTTATTCTCACAGTGTACTGTCACCTCTGTTCATTTCCAAACATTTAAGTTCAACTTAGTTGAACATTCTGCTCATAATAAGCAACTGCTCCCCATTCTTTAACCTCATCCTATATCCTGGTAACGTATTTCATGTCTATGAGTTTACATATTATAATTAGTTCATATCAGTGAGACCCTGCAATATTTGTCCTTATGTGTCTGACTTATTTCACTCAATATAGTGCCCCCAAGGTTTCATCATCAACCCATTTTTTTAAAGTTGGTTTTGCTCACATACCATACATTCCATCCTAAGTAAACAATCGCTGGTTCCCTGTATAGTCATGTATTTATGTATTCACCACCCTCACCACTATCTATATGAGGACATCTCCATTTCTTCCACAAAGCAGGAGGAAGAGTCAAAGAAGGTAGAGAGACAAAGGAAAAAGAAAAAAGAAAAAGAGAAAAAAAAACCATGACATCTAGGAAGCAACAAAAGAAAAGATAGCATTAAAGTAGAATAAAGAGTCAGAGAACATTACCAATACCAAGAGTCCCATACCCTTCCCTTATGCCCCCCTCTTATATGCATTTAGCTTTGGTATATTGTCTTTGTTACATTAAAGAAAGCATAATACAATGTTTCTGTTAATTATAGTCTCTAGTTTGCATTGATTGTATTTTTCCCCCAATACCTCCCTATTTTTAACACCTTGCAAGGTTGACATTCATTTGTTCTCCCTCAGGAAAAAACATATTTGTACCTTTTATCACAATTTTTGAGCACTCCAGGTTTCACTGAGTTATACAGTCCCAGTCTTTATCTTTCCTCTTTCCTTCTGGTGTCCCACATGCTCCTAACCTTTCTCTTTCAACCATATCCATAGTCATCTTTGTTCAGTGTACTTACATTGCTGTGCTACCATCACCCCAAACTGTGTTCCAAACCTCTCACTCCTTTCTTTTCCTGTCTATCTATAGTGCTCCCTTTAGTATTTCCTGTAGAGCAGGTATCTTGTTCACAAACTCTGTCATTGTCTGTTTGTCAGATAATATTTTAAACTCTCCCTCATATTTGAAGGACAGTTTTGCTGGATATAGGATTCTTCATTGGCAGTTTTTCTCTTTCAGTATCTTAAATATATCACACCACTTCGTTCCTCCTCCATGGTTTCTGCTGAGAAATCTGCACAAAGTCTTATCAAGCTTCCTTTGTATGTGATAGATCACTTTTCTCTTGCTGCTTTCAGGATTCTCTCTTTGTCTTCGATGTTTGATAATCTGTAAGTGTCTTGGTGTAGGTCTATTCAGATCTATTCTGTTTGGGGTACACTGTGCTTCTTGAATCTGTAATTTTATGTCTTTCATAAGAGATGGGAAATTTTCATTGATTTTTTCCCCTATTAGTGCTTCTGCCCCTTTTCCCTTTTCTTCTCCTTCTGGAACACCCATAACATGTACATTCATGTGTTTCATGTTTCATTCAATTCCTTGAGACTTTGCTCATATTTTTCCATTCTTTTCCCTATCTGTTCTTTTGTGTGTAGGCTTTCAGGTGTCTTATTCTCCAGTTCCTCAGTGTTTTCTTCTGCCTCTTGAGATCTGCTGCCGTTTGTCTCCATTGTGTCTGTTGTCTCTTGTGTTGTGCCTTTCATTTCCATAGATTCTGCCAGTTGATTTTTTTGAACTTTCAATTTCTACCTTTTGTGCACCCAGTGTTTTCTTTATAGCCTTCATCTCTTTTGCCATATCTTCTCTAAACTTTTTTAATTGATTTAGCATTAGTTGTTTCAATTCCTGTATCTCAGTTGATGTGTAAGTTTGTTCCTTTGACTGGGCCATAACTTCATTTTTCTTAGTATAGGTTGTAGTTTTCTGTTGTCTAGGCATCTGGTCTCCTTGGTTTCCCCAGTCAGATTTTCCTAGACCAGAACAGGCTTAGGTTCCAGAAGGAGGAAATATTCAGTATCTGATTTCCCTGAAGGTGTGTCTTAGAAGATTGACACACCCTGTGAGGCCTCAAGCCACTGTGCTTTTCCTAACCTGCCCAGCAGTTGGCACCTGTCAGTCTGTAGCTCCTGACTGGTGTAAGGAGGTGTGGCCCATGGCTGTTTTCCCCCAGGCTCTGGGGTCTGGTCCTAATGGTAGGCGGGTAGTAGAGCTGGGAACCATCTCTTTCCTCTTAAGGAAGATACAGCCCCTAGGGAGTTTTAACTTGCATTTAAATAGGTTCTTTGTCTCTCTGACTCTGCTATCTCCACCCATATCTGGGTCAGAGCACTGTGAGCTGAAAATGGCTGAGGCTTTCTCCACTGAGCTGCTTGGGTTGAGAGAGAGAAAGAGGGACAGACAGCCCCCTTTCAGGGTCAGTCCACAGCCCCCAGTTTCACCTGTTGGCCAGAGATAGCACCTGGTCCTCTGGGTTCCCCCTTCTGAGACAGAGAAGTCCTCTGGCTCTTCAAGGTCAGTCATCACTAAAAGCCTCTGTCTGCTTGTAAGAGATTTGCAGCTTGCATTGAGCAGTCCATGTTTGCCAATTAAAATCCCAGTTGGAGCTGGACTGAGGTATATTCGCTTCTTCAGAGAGTGCTGCTTTCTATCACAGTGAGGCTTTGCTGTTCAGCCTGCCATGGGGGGAGGGGGCTTCCAGCTTGGATCTGCAGTTTCTACTCACAGATTCCATGCTGCAATCTCAGACATTCCTCCCAATCCAGGTTGGTGCACAATGTGTGGACAGTCATGGTTGTCTGCCAGCAGTTATTCCAGATCATTTACTAGTAGTTCCTGGTTGTTTATTAGTTGCTCCAGAGGGACTAACTAACTTCCACTCCTCTCGATGCCACCATCTTCTTCTATCTCTCCAGTGGAAGGAATTTTAGCAGGGGCAAGACATGATTTGATTTTTGTTTTTTGAAAAAAATCATTCTGCCAACTGTAGGGAAGAATGTTATAGGTGAGGATGATTGAAACCAGGGAAGGCAGTTAGTAAATAGGTTCAGAGATCCAGGTTATTTAGGTGATGTTGGTATAGGAGTTGCTTGGAGAGTAGTGGATTGATTCAGGGATGTTTTAGGGATAAAATCCACAGGACTTGCCAATGGTTTAGGAGGGAAAGAGGAAACAATGGGAACCTCTCTAGAGAAGTGCTGTCCATAGAACTTTCTGTGATTGTGGAAATGTTCTATATCTGACTGTCCAATACAGTAGCTGCTAGTACATGTGGCTACTGAGCACTTGAAATGTGGCTAGTAAAGCTGAGAAACTGAATTTTACATTTTATTGAATTTTAATTAATTAAATATAAATGGGTGCATGTGGCTAGTGGCTATGATATTAGACAGAACAGCTCGAGATTTCTGTTTTGAGCTGCTGGGTGGCTTATGGTACCATTTATCAAAAAGGGGGAGTTGGAAGGAGGAGCCAGTTAGGGGGTGCTGATAACCAGAAACCAAAGGTTTGCTTTGGACATATTGATCTGAGGTACTATGAGGCTTCCAAGGGGAAAGATCGAGTGAGCAGATGGACATGTAGTCTGGATTTCCATGGTGAGGCCAGAGCTAGAAATGCAGGTTTAAGGGTCATCAGTATATAGAAGTTATTTAAAGTCATGTGACTGGATGAGGTTGCTTAGGGAGAACATATACACAGAGAAAAGAAGAGGGCTCAGAAGTAAGCCCTGGGATGCACCTCTTGGTACTTTGTTCCATTTCTCTAGTTATTGTGGCCATAAATGCACTCAGCGTCCCTAAAAGGAGGCAACACCAAGTCATATCCAGATATGAAGATGTGATATCTCAGAACACTAAACATTCCTTCGTTTAGAGTTCACAATTTCCAAGAGCTGCCTTTTCTTCCTATAATTCCTCGTTAGCCAAAAGGTATTTCTTACCATCCTGAAACCTTGAACAAATCAGTAAATTTAGCTATCCCCAAATCCCCATGTATTTGATTGTGGGGGAAGAAAATTAAAACGTTAATATAGGTTGTGACAATTTTCTGTTAATTTTTCCCACTGGGCATGGTAGTGCAAGGAGGCAACCACAGAGCTCCTCCTTCCACCTCTACCCCTCCCAGGCCCTATGAGGGAGTAACAACCCTGTTTCCCCTTCATAATCAGGGATAACACAGCCAGCACTGGGACACCCTTCTCTGCCATTGCCCAAGTGGGAGAAAGAGTCCCAAAAGGCCACATGGAACTCTTATTGGGTTCCCTGGTGAAGACACCTAATCCTTGGACAGTTAAAGCCATAGAACATGAATGACTTAGAGGATGGAAAGCAAAGAGAGAAATAATACTGAGAGCTGCCACCTCTCCCCATCCCAAACCTTGGTTTCTAGACCCCTATTCTGGCTTGAGGGAGGACTGTCGATGCGTTTCCCTCACTGTTTGAGATCATGTATGACTTTCTGCAGGAGAGCATCCAAGCCTCACAAAGGATGGTGTTCCAGTTTGCCAATGCTGCCAGATTGCAAAACACCAGAGATGGATCCGATTTTATAAAGGGGGTTCATTTGGTTACATAGTTACAGTCGTAAGGCCATAAAGTGTCCAAGGTAATGCATCAACAATCAGGCACCTTTAGTGGAGGATGGCTAATGGCGTCCGGAAAACCTCTGTTAGCTGGGAAGGCACATGGCTGGCATCTGCTCCAAGTTCTGGTTTCAAAATAGCTTTCTCCCAGGATGTTCCTCTCTAGGCTGCAGCTCCTCTTCAAAATGTCACTCTCAGTTGCTCTTGGGGCATTTGTCCTTTCTTAGCTTCTCCAGAGCAAGAGTCTGCTTTCAACGGCTGTCTTCAAACTGTCTCTCATCTGCAGCTCCTCTCTCAGCTCCTGTGTGTGTTCTTCAAAGTGTCCCTCTTGGCTGTAGCTAGCTCATTCCTTCTGTCTGAGCTTATATAGTGCCCTAGTAAACTAATCAAGGCCCACGCTGAATGGGCAGGGCCACACACCTCCATGGAAATTATCTAATCAGAATTATCACCTACAGTTGGGTGGGTCCCAACTCCATGGAAACACTCAATCAAAGAATTACCATCTAATCAACACTAATATGTCTGCCCACACAAGATTGCATCAAAGAATACGGCTTTTTCTGGGGGACATAATATATACAAACCAGCACAGATGGTGTTCCAAATACTTCTGGATCTGTTTTCAGTAGAACATTTCATTGTTCTGTGAGGTCAGCTGCTTCTGGTGGATGGGAAATATGGTAAGACCAGTGAACCCAAGGTTATCAGATTGTCTTATTTCTTTCACTGGGAAGTGAATTCCTTCATTGGAGACTGTTGTGTCTGGACCACCTTTGTTATGCAAAGTCAATAATTTCAGGGATGGTGAAATGGTCAGAGGTATGACCTAAATCGAGAGGAAAATCCAGATACTGAATAAATGTCTCTTCCAAAGTATGTAAATCACCATACCCTCTATGATTGAGTTGACCTGCCACTAGATCCAGGACAGATTCCCCGCCAGGCTGGTGCTATATTAGTGCCTCAGGATTGTAACCAGCCTCTTATGAGTTCACTTACTATCCCTATGGAATTCACTTATTATTTAAAGTACTTTTCTTTTCAATTGATTTTCTTCATTTTCCAAGTATAGATCATATTGTTGTCAAATAATGATAGTTTTAATTTCTCCTTTTAATTTTTCTATCTCTAATTACTTATTCAGATTTTCTGTTTCTTCTTGAGTCAGTTTTGGTAGTTTGTGTGTTTGCGCAAATTTGTCCATTTTATCTGGGTTATCTAATTTGTTTGCATACAATTGTTCATAGTATTCTCTCATAACCCTTTTTATTTCTGTAAAGTTGGTAGTAATGTCCCCACTTTCATTTCTGTTATTAGTAATTTGAGACTACTCTTTTTTTCCTTAGGCTAGCTAAAGGTTTGTTAGTACATCTTTTCAAAGAACCAAGTTTTGGTTTCATAGATTTTCTGTATTGTTTTTCTAGTCTCTATTTTGTTTATCTCCACTCCAGTCTTTATTATTTCTTTTCTCTGCTACCTTTGGGTTTAGTTTGCTTTTCTTTTTCTAGTTTCTTCAGGCAAAAAGTTAGGTTATTGATTTGAGATCCTTCTTCTTTTTTAATGTAGATGTATACAGCTATACATTTCCCTCTGAGTACTGCTTTTGCTGCATCCCATAAGTTTTGATATGTTGTATTTTCATTTTCATTGTCTCAAAACATTTTCCAATTTCCTTTGTGATTTTTTCTTTGACCCATTGGTTGTTTAAGGGTATAAAGTTTAATTTCCATGTATTTGCAAATTTTCCAGTTTTCTTTCTGTTATTGATTTCTAATTTCATTCCATCATTATAGGAGAAAATACTTTGTATAATTTCAGTCTTTTAAAATTTATTGAGACTTGTTCTGTGGATTAATGTATGGTCAATCATGTAGAATGTTTCATGTGCCCTTGAGAAAGTGTGTCTTCTGCCATTGGTTGGCATGTTCTATATATGTCCATCAAGTCCAGTTGATTTATAGTGTTTTTCAAGGTCTTTATTTCCTTATTGATCTTCTGTCTGGTTGCTCTATCCATTATAGAAAGTGGGGGTAGGGAAGTCTCCAACTGCTATTGTAAAACTGTCTATTTCTTCCTTCAATTCTGTCAATTTTTGCTTGCTATATTTTGGGATTCTGTTGTTAGGTATGTATATGTTTATTACATCTTCTTGATGAATTGACCTTTTTATTAATATATAATGTCTTTCATTGTCTCTTGGAACAATTTTTTTTTTATTTAAAGTCTATTATGTCTGATATTAGGATACCCACCCTAGCTCTCTTTTGATTATTATTTACATGGAATCTCTTTTTCCATCCTTTCACTTTCAACCTATTTGTGTCTTTGGATCTAAAGTGAGTATCTTCTATATATAGTTGGATAATGTTTTTTTTTTCCTACTGATTCTACCAATATCTGTCTTTTATGGAAAGATTAATCCATTTTCATTTAAAATAATTACTGATAAGGAAGGACATCCTTCTGCCATTTTGTTATTTGTTTTCTGTATGTCTTATACCTTTTTTGTCCCCCATTTCCTCCATTACTGCTTTCTTTTGTGCTAAATTGAGGTTTTTTTGTTTGTTTGTTTGTTTTTGGTATGCCATTGTGATTCCCTTCTCACTTCCTTTTATTATTTTTTTTCAATATTTTCTTAGTAGTCATATCAGGGATTAGAAATAGTATATTAAATTTATAACAATCTAGTTTGAACCAATAATAACTTAGCTTCAGTAGTATATGAAAACTCTGCTCCTACACAGTTTTGTCCTTTCCCCTTTATGTTGTTATTGTCACGACTCACATCTTTTTTATTGTATGTCCATTAACTTAGAGTTATAATTATTGTTTTATACATTTGTCTTTTAAATCACATAGGCAAAAAAGGAGTTACAAACTAAAAATACAATAATACTGGCTTTTGTATTTACCTATGTAGTTATCTTTTCCAGTGTTGTTTGTTTCTTTATATAGCTTCAGTTACTGTCTAGTGTCCTTTCATTCCAGTCTGAAGGACTCCCTTTAGCATTTCTTGTAGGGCAGGTTACTAGAAATGATTGTTATCTGGGGATGTCTTGGTTTCTCTTCATTTCTGAAGGGTAATTTTGATGGGTATAAAATTCTTGGTTTGCAGTTTAAATTTTTAGCACTTTAAATATGTCATCCCACTCCCTTTTGGCCTTCATAATTTCTGATGAGAAATTGGTGGTTAATCTTATTGAGGATCCCTTCTACATGACGAGTCACTTCTCACTTGCTGATTCCAAGACTCTCTTTGTCTTCGACTTAAACAGTTTGATTATAATGTGTTTCAATGTGAACCTCCTTGTGTTTATTCTATGTGGAGTTTGTTGAACTTCTTGGATGTGTATATTCCTGTCTTTAATCAAATTTGGAAAGTTTTCAGTCATTATTTCTTCATATATTCTTTCTGTTCGTTCTAGCTCTCCTTTCTTTCTGGGTCTCCCATTATGTACATGTTGGTATGCTTGATGGTATCCCATAGGTCTCTTTTCTTTTTGCTCTTCTGGATAATTTTAATTGACCTATCCTTAAGTTCACTTATTCTTTCTTCTACCTGCTCAAATCTGCTGTTGAAACCCTGTGGTGAATTTATTGTTTTAATGTTTCTACTTTTCAGCTTCAGAGTTACTATTTTTTGTTTAGTTTTAAAAAAATAATTTCTATCTCTTCATTGATATTCTCTATTTTTTTGAGATTTCATTCTCCAAGTTTTCTTTAGTTCTTTGTCCATGGTTTCTTTCCTATATAAGACAGTTGATTTAAAGTCTTTGTCTAGTAAATAGTCCTCAGGGACTATTTTTATTAATTTCTCTTTTTTCCCCTGTGAATGGGCCAAACTTTCTTGTTTCTTTTCATGTCTCATAACTTTTTATTGAAAACTGGATATTTTGAATATTATAATATGACAATTCTGGAAATCAGATTCTTCCTCCACCTCTGGGCTTGTTGTTGTTGTTGCTTGCTGTGGGTTGTTGTTGCTTGTTTGTTTAGTGAGTTTTCTAAGCTATTTTAGAAAACTGTATTCTTTGTCACCTGTGGTCTCAGAAATCTATTTCTTTAGCTTGTGGTCAGCTAGTCATTTGACAGAGTTCCTTAAATAACTAGAGCAACAAATAAAAACAAACAAACAAACAAAAAAAAAAAAAAAAGGAAAAGGAAAAGGAATAAAAGAAGAGAAGAAAAAAAGAGAAAAAAAAAATCTCCTGATCTTTGCAGATTGCTTTTGTGTAGGGACACTTGTTGCTTAGCCAGTGTGTTTACAGCCCTGCCTTGGCCTTCACTTCCTACTTTCACTGATCCTAAAGGTCAACTGGAGGCGAAAGTTTATGGTATTCTCAGGTGGATTTAATGGACTACATACCTCTAGCACCACTGGGTTGGCAGGGCCATAAAGGCTGAATAGCAGCAGGGAAACTTGTACTGCAGCCTGAGCTAGTTTCAATATTTCCTTTTTTCCCCCTCTTCTCCACCCAAATGGACATATTTTGGGGGCCAGCTAGTAAATGAGTCAAAGAAGGACTCTTAAATAAGGTTTTTCTATGCATGTAGGTCATGGCATCTTCCATGCCCACAGATACTCTATGGGAATCGACCTGTCTGCTCATAGCCCCTGATGAAAGGGCAGCCCATTGTAGCAGAAGTGTTTTGTACTAATTGACTCTAGCCACAGCTAATTGGAGGGGTGAAGATCTGTGATTCTAACACAGAGAAATCATAGAATGGCCTGTGGCTTGTAAAGTTGTCTGATATGAAGAGAAAAGCATGCTTCCGACCGTGATGGAACAACAGGTACTGGATTTAACCCCCCATTTTAAAGAACTAAAAAGATGGACAAAATATATAAAACAATTGTTTGCAGACACTGAACAACAGGAAGCACAGGACAGTGATCCCTGAGAAAAGAGAAAATGGATGATTCCAACCCTACCATCACCTCAGCCGATTTCCTGGAGAGAGTTCCCAGTCTGCAGAGTAAGGAGGGGGATCCTGCACAGAGCTCTGATTCCCTGAATTGTAGAGACAGAGCTAAAAATTCAGGGAAGCCAAGATAGCTAGAGTTTACAGGGCAAAATATTGGAGGCAAAGCTGGAGAGAAAGGTAGAGAGATAGCGCCCTTGAGATCTGCAGAGGGTTCCTTCTGAGTTTTCAGCTAGTACTTATCCACACGTGTCAGGATGTGCATAGGTCCTAATACTTGAACATCAAGTGTTTTTATGAATTACCCAAGACTGGGTAAAGAATCACCAGAAAGGAGCGGATGAAGGAATTTCTGGCTATCACATGAACCTGGGAAGAATTCACATTCCAAACAGCCAGAGTGGAGAAACCTCACAACACACAGGTTCTCCAAAGTATATTGCCCCAGAAGTATGGCCAAATTAGTCCTAGACTGAAGGCTTCTTTGGCTCCAACTGACAAAACTTAAAAGTAAGACTTGAAAAAAATCACAAACTAATTCCAAAAAACTTAACTGCATCCCTGAAGGTAAAGCAAAAGTATTTAAAGGAACACAAAGAAATTCAGCACCTAAACATAAAATTCACAACGTCTGCCATCCAGTCAAAAAATGTCAGAGATGCAAAGAAGCAGGAAAATGTGACCTGTAATGATGCAAAAAAATAAAACAATATAAATGGACCCAGAAAGAATACAGATGATAGAATTAGTAGACAAGGATATTAAACCAGCTATTGAAAATATACCCCATATGTTGAAGAAGGTAAAGGAAAGCATGAGCATCATAAGGAGAGACATGGTGGATATAAAAAAAGGAAGGCCCAAATCTAACTTCTAGAAATGAAAAATACAATATCTGAGGTGACAGATACAGTGGATGGGTTTAATAACAGAGTGGACACTGCAGAAGAAAAGATTATGAATTTAAAGACGTATTAATGAAAACTATCCTAATTGAAACATAGGGAGAAAAAAGACTGGAGAAAAAAAACGTACACACCAGAACCTCAGTGAGCCGTGGGACAGCTTCAGGTGGCTGCCTCAGGATCATTTCAGTGGCAAAAAATACCTCAATAGCAACTTTGGAAGCTAGAACCCTAACCCTAATGGATTCAAACTCTAACCATAACCCTAAGATATTCAAAATTATTTAGGAAAATAATTTTCAGACTATAATTCTATACACAGCCAAACCATAATTACAAATTATTCTAGAATAAAGACATTTTCAGTAATTCAGGGTTCAAATGCAAGTGACAGAAAATCCAAAACAATAGTTACAATTTTCTTTCTCTCTCACATGAAAGTCCAGGTCACTGGAGTGACTATTCCATGAAACCCTCAGCAACCCAGGTTCATTCTGGCTCCCACTCTGCCACATCCAGCATGTGGACCTTATCCTCATGGTCCAGGATGGTGGCATCTGAGTACCAGATAGCAGGTGGAGAAGGAAAGATGGAAAAGGAGGAAAGTGCTCTCTTCAGGAACTTCCTCAGAAGAGGCAACATAACACTTCTGCTTACATCCCATTAGTCAGAATTTAGTCACATGGCCACACCTAGCTGCAAAGAAAGTTGGGAAATATAGAAACATAGACTTTATTTTGCATGGCCTTGTACCCAGCTTATTATTATGGAAGAACAGAAAACCAACACTGGTGGGATACATAGCAGTGTTTCCCACATGGTCTTGAAAACTTCCTGACACTTTTTACAGGAAGCTACTGGTGGAGTGCATCATCAAAATGAAAGGGTTAAAAAAAAAAAAAAAAAAAAAAAAGGAAGGGTAAAGTAAAGCAAGACAGAGGAAGAATTGGGGTCCATGAACCAGGGATTCTGTGCCAGTTTGTATATATTATGTTCCCCAGAAAAAGCCATATTCTTTAATCCAATCTTGTGGGATATCTGGATTAGGTTGTTTCCATGGAGATGTGACTCACCCAACTGTAGGTGATAATTTTGATTAGATTGTTTCCATGGAGGTGTGGCCCCACCCATTCAGCATGGGTCTTGATTAGTTTACTGGAGTCCTTTAAAAGAGCCACACAGGTCCAGACGCTTGCTGACGTCGATGCTTAGACATGCTTGGAGATGCAGCCAGAAGGATGTTTAGCTAAGAGATGAAGCCCAGAGTTTACCCTGGAATATGCTAAGACAGGACTCCCAGGCTCTTAGAGAGAAATGTCCTGGGAGAAAGAACCAAGAATGCATAGGAGCTGAGAGGAGAGCTGGAACACAACCTGGGACCAGCAGACGCCAGTCACATGCCTTCCCAGCTTACAGAGGTTTTCCGGACTCCAATGGCCTTCCTTCAGTGAGGGTATACTCATGTTGATGCCTTAATTTGGACACTTTTATGGCCTTTGGACATAAATCTGTAACCAAACATACCCCGTTTATAAAAGCCAATCCATTTCTGGTATTTTGCATAACAGCAGCATTAGCAAACTGGAATAGTATCCAATACAAAAAAAAAAAAAAAAGATGAAGGGAATCCCTAGGATGATGGTGACAGAAGATCCCAAGGTGACAGCTGAGCTGCAGGCCTAGAAGGCAGCCAGTCCAAGGTGGAGGTCAGGAGGTTCTAGGAGAAATTTCTTCAAGGAGATGAAACTGAGAGAAGAACTGAATAATTTACCTTCAGCTGGTAGATGCAGCAAAATACCTTCACTGACCCATGACAGTCTACTCCATATATTTGAACGTAATGAGAAAACATTTAAACATCGGGGGTACAATTAGCAATAAATACCTAGAAAACTAGGTGAACAAAAAGGCGAAACAATTATCAATCCTAGGGAAAATGAAAGGAAAAGTAATAACTTTACAATATATGAAAAGCATTGACATAATTATAAAATTGTGAACTCCATCTTTGTAACTAAAATTACAAACATATTCAGAGGACAGTGGGATGGGAAGCATGTGTGTGTGTGACTGGGAAGTGAAAGAGAGCTAAACCTCATTGTCCACAGTGGTAAGTCAATAGGTAAAGACTAAAACGGAAAGATCAAAAACTAAAAACATCACCATATTATTAAGAAATATGGGCGGTCAATACCAAATACCCAAAGAATCAGTTTCAAGAACTGCAACAGTGCTTGCTTCTGAGGAGCTGGAGATGGAAGACAGTTGGAAAGGGGTCTGCTGTCTTTACTAACAAGACTTTGGAAGCATTTAGCTCTTTAAATTATGTGCATGTCAAACTTTATTAAAAATAAAACACAAACTAAGAAAAAAGGTAAATTAATCATATTCCCTTTTTGGACTTTTCAGGTGGGAAATGTGGAATCAGGTTTAGGAGACAAACACCAACAGGAGTAGGAGACAATAGCTGAGCCCCATTAACAATCTGGAATATAGGGAAAATCTACAAATTTCTACTGGGGAGCACCCTGGAGTCTTCCTAGACCCAGAACTCCCTTGAATTTCACTCTACATGAAGCATGACCCCACTGTGGTCCCAGATGTGGGAGATTCGGTCTCTCCCATCTCTGTTTCCCCTTGCCTGAGCTTCATTGAGTGAACGTCTGTTTCTTGCAGTGAAAGAAGTCCTGTGAAAATAGAGGCATGTGCTGCTTCCAAAACTCCTCATTAATTGAAAGGGTATAAGATGTAGCAACTTGTCCTTCATACCCCCGTTCACTTTGGTGGGAATATTCCATTATACTTTATTCCAATGATCTCCTAAAAAATTCAATGATATGGCCAGTCCCAGTATTTTGGCAAGTTGTATCTCATACCCCCTAGACATTCATTTCAAGAACACTTGCTACTTCCTAATCTCCAAGGCAAATCAACACAGTGTCATCAATGTAGAAAATTAGGGTGACATACTATGGAGGGATAAATTACCGTGACCCACCATCTCTGTTTGCCAGACCAAGGGGTATCCTGGGATACAGGACTTCTAGTGCTGTAATGAAACAGTCCTAGGCAAACCTGGGTGGTTGGTCACCTTGGGTAAAGTGGACTAGATGTGCCACTACACCTGCCAGGTGGAGAAAAATAGCTTTTGATGGAGTGGGTAAAGAGAAGCAGAAAAAAATGCTTTTATCAAACCAAAGACTGCACATCAAGTACCCACCTAATTAAGCTTGAGGTACCCCTACATTATTTTCAGGGCCTGGCAATCTTTGGCATCCTGGAGAACTGAAGGAGGTAGGAAGTTTCCTCAAAAGTTCCCATCTGAGAACACCTTCTTGACCAAAAGGGGGATGTGAAAGGAAATGAAATAAGCTTCAGTGGCAGAGAGATTCCAAAAGGAGCCGAGATGTCACTCTGGTGGGCGCTTTTACGCACAATATAGACAACCCTTTTTAGGTTCTAATGAATTGGAATAGCTAGCAGTAAATACCTGAAACTATCTAACTACAACCCAAACCATTGAATCTTGAAAACGATTGTATAAAAATGTGGCTTATGAGGGGTGACCGTGTGATTGGGAAAGCCATATGGACCACACTCCCCTTTGTCCAGTGTGTGGATGGATGAGTAGAAAAATAGGGGCAAAAAAAAAAAAAGGCGCCCAGTGTAATTTTTACTTTAATTGTTCTTTTTCACTTTAATTTTTATTCTTATTATTTTTGTGTGTGTGGTAATGATGTTCAAAAATTAACTTGGGGGATGAACGCACAACTATATAATGGTACTGCGAACAATTGAATGTGCATGGTATGTGAATATATCTCAATAAAAAATAAATTAAAAAAAAAAAGTTCCCATCCTCCTCTTCTAGGAGCTCTGGGCCTATGAACTGACTCAGGGAAGGCTACTGGCAGAGGGATTGGCAGTTAGGTCTTTGGCTTAATCCTTGAGTTAGATCTTTGTTCTTTAAACCAAGGAATTATTTTGCTGTACAAATCAAGCAGAACTCAGGCCTGCCCTTCTGTTCTGTTCCTGCTAACACCTCAAGCAGAAGCCAAAACCTCAACTCAATGTGTTAAGCCATTTCTTGTACCAAAATTACCACATATACTTGGCACTTGGCTGCTTTTTTTTTTTTTTTGTGGCCACAGCTAGGGGTGATATTCAAAATATTTTGCAGCTGGTTACCACATGGGCCACCAGCCAATTAGAATAGACTCTGACTTTAGCACTGAATTATTCCGGAGGCTAACAGTAGTGCTGAGGTTAACCCTCTGGTTGCAGGAGGAGAGCAAGGTCCGGTGCCTGGAGGAAGGGAGATGGGGGCGGGGCACTTGGGAGTCTCTTGGCATCAATTTACCAACTGATGGGAAAGCAGCTCGGTATTTTAACAATTAGAATGTCCCGACAGCCTGGCCTCACAGGGCCGCAGAGCCTGAATAATCCACCTACTTAGCTTTTTAACAACTGCTGCTCTTGGGTCTGACTGCCTACTTTTCTCCTTCCCCGGTGTTCTCAGTGATATCATTTTGGTTACCCACCCTCCTTTCATGTTCTGCTGGGACATGTCTCTTCCTCTCTGACTCTTTCTCTCCCTCATCTCCAGTAGGGGGCTGTGCTAATTAGTCTTTCATCAATGGTGAATTTCTGGGTCCTAAAGATGCACCTAGGGTTAGACTATTAGACTGCCGTTGGGGGGGGAAGGGGAGGAGGCAGTGATGAGCAGCTCATGGGTAAATAAAGACCTTCCCTTCTCCTTCAATCTTGTATTTATTCATCTATGATGTGCCAAGAGCCATGGGGCTCTTCAGTATCAGTGCAATGAAGGGGTGTAATCAACCAAACTGTGTGCAGGAAGAGAAGGAAAATGGGAGTGTGGGGAAGGAAGGAGAGAGAATGGGTAGAAGGAAGGGAGAGAGAAAGTAATATTTTATCCCCCTTGATTGGGTACCTACAGGATTCAAATCCACATGTTCACATAGTCACTCCTTGTGCTGGTTTGGATGTATTATGTCTCCCAAAATGCCATGTTCTTTACAAATCTGTTCCAGTTTGCTAATGCTGCTGTTATGCAAAATACCAGAAATGGATTGGTTTTTCAAAGGCGGCTTATTTGGTTACAGATTTACAGTCTGAAGGCCATGAAAATGTCCAAATTAAGGCACCAACACAAAGTATACCTTCACTGGAGAAAGGCCATTGGTGTCTGGCAAACCTCTGTTAGCTCAGAAGGCACGTGTCTGGCGTCTGCTTGCTCCCAGGTTGCGTTTCAAAATGGTGTTCTCCAAAATGTCCCTCTTAGCTGCAGCAAGCATCTGGGCCTGCATGGCTCTTTTTAAAGTACTCCAGTAAATCAATCAAGACCCAGGCTGAATGGGCGGGCCCATACCTCCATGGAAATAATTCAAAGTTATCACTTACAGTTGGGTGGGTCACAGTTCCATGGAAACATTCAATCAAGTGGTCACACCCTAATCAGAAAAATTAATCAATCTGCCCCTACAAGATTGCATTAAAGAACATGGCATTTTGAGGAACATAATACATCCAAACCAGCACACTCCTATAACAACCTCTAGAAAATTCCTGCAGTTCATTTTGCCTCGAATTCCTCTCTTCCCTGCTAGGATTTTGCACATCATCCTTCCTTGGTTTCCTTGTATTTCCAAACTCCTGGGACCAGATGTTCCTCATTATGAGGTGAATCATCACATTTGCTTGGCAATGGGGAATGCAGTGGAAATTACTTGGAGGAGCCCAGGCGACCAGGGAGTCCAACTCCCTCAAGATGTTGCTATTCCAACTGCCAGGATTTCAAGAAATCAAGACCTTAGTTGTACCCAGAGAAACCCAGCACAGTTGTGAATTTAACAAATTCTATAATTGGCAATACACAGTATCATTTTTTTTTAAAAATATTTGATAGAGAGTTTTGATCATATTTGAAAATATATGAAAGAATATCTAATATACATTTAAATGATGATGGGTAATAGTACATGAATACTGGTAAACCCTCTACTCAAGAAGTAGAACATGATCAGTGTTCATTTTGGGGATCTAATTTTCAGTGGTTTCCAACCACTGGCTGATAGTAAAAAGTGTGTGGCTCAAATATTGTTATCTGATTCCATCCAGATACCCTGGAAATAAAATTTGTACAACTAATTCTATGAAAAATGTCCACCTGACCCTACATTCTTTACATTCTTTATTTCTTTAGAATGTCTCTGTGATGTACTTTAAGAACAACTGGGAAGATATAGAATCCCTATACAAAAATCAATATATTTCTGTACACTAGCAATGAATAATCTGAAGAAGAAATTAAGAAAACAATTCTATTTCCAATAGCACCAGAAAAAATAAAATACTTAGGAATAAATTTTATCAAAAGGCACAAGACGTGTACACTGAAAACTACAAAACAATTGTTGAAAGGAATCAAACAAGAGTGAAATAAATGGAAAGACATCCTTCTGATTGATGGATTAGAAGGCTTAATATTGTTAAGAGGGCAGTATTCCCCAAACTGATCTACAGATTTGAGGCAATCCCTATCAAATTCCCAGCTGGCTTCTTAATAGAAATTGGTAAACTGATTCTAAAATTCATATGAAAATTCAAGGGACCCAGAATATCCAAAACAATCTTGAAGAATAACAAATTGGAGGACTCATACTTCTTGATTTCAAAACTTACTACAAAGCTATAGTAATCAATACAGTGTGGTACTGGTATAAGGATAGTCATATAGATGACTGGAATAGACTTGAGAATCCAGAAATACTTACATTTATGGTCAACTGGTTTTTGATAAGGGTGCAAAGACAACTAAATGGGGAAAGAATAGTCTCTTCAACAAATGGTAATGGGGCAACTGGATCTCCACATGCAAGAGAATGAAGTGGGACCCCTGCCCACACCGTGTACAAGAATGAACTCCAAATAGATCAAAGACCTAAATGTAAGAGCTAAAACTATAAAACTCTTAGAAGAAAATAAAGGTGAAAATATTTGTGACCTTGGATTAGGTAATGGTTTTTAGATATGACACCAAAAGTACAAGCAACTGAAGAAAAAAATAGAGATATTGGACTTCATCAAAATTCAAAACTATGCATCAAAGGACACCATCAAGAAAGTGAAAAGACAACCCACAGAATGGGAGGAAACTTGTGCAAGATGTACATCTGATAAAAGACTTGTATCTAGAATATATAAAGAATATTACAACAGAACAATAAAAAGACAAGTTACCAGTTAAAACTGGGCAAATGTTGTGAAGTAATTAATACTATTGTATTGTACACTTAAAAGTGGTTAAAGTGACATATTTTGTATATATTTTATCACAATAATTTTTAAATTCAGTTTTATTGAGATATATTCACATATCGTACAGTTATCTGCTGTGTACAATCAACTGTTCACAGTACCATCATATAGTTGTGCATTCATCACTCCAATCTACTTTTTTAACATTTTCCTTTTACCAGAAAAAGTAAAAATAAGAATAAAAAATAAAAGTTTAAAAAAACACCCAAACCATCCCCCCCATCCCACCCTATTTTTCATTTAGTTTTTGTCCCCATTTTTCTACTCATCCATCCATACACTGGATAAAGGAAGTGTGATCCACAAGGCTTTCACAATCACACTGTCACTGATAATTTTTTTAATGGGCAAAATTTGGAATATAGATTGTAAGCTTTATATGAATGTTAAATATCTTGAACCTGATAACTGCACTTAAGGAGATTACATAAATGAATATCCTTGCTCCTAGGAAATGTATGTGGAAGTATTATGTGTTCAAGGAGTATGATGTGTTCAACCTGCTCTGAAATATTCAGAAAATAGATGGATAGCTAGATAGATAGATGGATAGATAGATAATAGAATAAGAAGGCAAAAGTAGCAACATGTTAAAATTGGTAGATCTGTGTATCGGGGGAACATTGCTATGTCTCTGTATGGGGTTTATATTATTTCTGAAACTGCCTTGTAAGTTAAAATTATTTCAAAATAAAAAGGTAAAAAAAATACATAAGATTACAATGAAAATAAATTATATCAAAATAAATTTACCCAAAATTTTTAACATGGGCAAAGGCTATGAATAGATATTTCTCCAAAAATATATACAGATGGCCAATAATCACATGAAAAGATGCTGAACATCATTAGTCATCAGGCAAAAGCAAATCAAAACCACAATGAGATATCACTTGACAACCACTAGAATGGCTATGATAAAAAAGGTAGATCCGTTCTAAAATTGATCATGAGGTTGTATGCACAACTATGTGAGGATACTGTGAGCCAGTGATTGTATACCTCAGATGGTTTGTTATGGCATGTGAATATATCTCAATAAAACTGCAGTAAAAAAAAAAGCGAATGAATAACAGTCAAAAAAAAAAAAGATAGATCATGAAAAGTTTTGGGGAGGATGAAATGGGAACCCTCATGGTCTGCAGTGGAAATGTAAGGTGGTGCAGCCATTTTAGAAAACAGTCTTACAGTTCCTCAGAAGGTGAGAACTCAGCAATTCCATTCCCGGTATAAAAATTCGTACGTGAATGTTCATAGCCAAAAAAGTGGAAACAACCCAAATGCCCGTCAATTGATGATGAATAAATAAAATGTGATCTATTCAGACAATGGAATATTATTCAACAATAAAAAGAAATGAAGTACTTATACATGCTACAACATGAACCTTGAAAACATTAGAATGAAAGAAGCCAGACATGAAAGACCACGTTTTGTATGAGTCCATGTCTATGAAATGTCCAGAATAGACGAATCCGTAGTGACAGAGAGGGCATTAGTGGTTGTCTAGGGCTAGGGGTGGGGGCGTAGGGGGGTGAGGGGGCTGGGATGCGACAGCTAAAGGGTACAGGGTTTCCTTTAGGAGTGATGAAAATGTTTTCAAATTGATTGTGGTGATGGGTGCACAGCTCTGCAAATATACTAAAAACCATTGAATTATACACTTTAAATGGGTGAATTGTATGGTATATGAATTATATCTCAATAAGGCTGTTAAAAAAATATCCCAAGGCTGCTTTTTCTTTAGAAGTTGGGTGCAGTGTAACTGGTATTCTGTCCCAGACAGGATGCCAGCATGGGGGAAACGGAGTTCGACAGTGGCAACAGGAAGGGAGATGCTCAAATCAATAGTGAGTGGTGATTTGATGCACATGGGGACCGAGGAAAAGGGATAGATGTAGTAAGAATCTCTCTTGCACTGCACGTTCAATTGGTTGCATCATCTTGTTGACTCCTAATAGCCCTCCCTCTTGCCTGTCTCTTCCCCCATTCAATCCATTGCCACCATAGTTTCCTTCCTAAAATCCAATCCAATTTTGTCAGTCTTTCTCAAAGTCCCTCAAAGAATCTGAACCCATCTTATCTCACACAGCTTTCCCACAACCCTCCCCCCTTGCACACAGGCGAGTGCACACACACACACACACACACACCCTTCACTCCAGCCTTAGGGATCCACGCATCTTCTTTGATCTTGCCATGTCCCTCAAGTTGGAATGTCCTTCTGCCTCCACAGCCATAACAGTTGAAATTATTTCCATTCTTCAAGGCCTGATTATAATTCTATCACCTTCATGTAACCTTTTTTTTTCATCCTACTCCTCACTCTTGGAGCACACAGCCTGGTAGCAGAGATAAACGAGACAATTGAGCTCTGTATTACCATGTGATAATGCTCTAGCTAGAGTGTGCACAGCGTCCTAGAGGACCCGGGAGGATGGTCAAAACTGTTCAGTCAGTTGAAAGATTGAAAATTTCCCACTCAGGTTGACTTCCCAGTCTTAGAGCTCAGAGCTCTGTGAGGAGGCAGTGATTTGCGCTTAATGGATAACTTTCCACTAATCTGTTTCTTAAAAGCAGGGGCTATATTTTAATTTCTGTACCTACAGTACCTAGTCGGGGTCCTGGCCAGAAGTGATGACAATAATCCTTAGAGAAGGACCGAATGTATGAGAAAGGGCGTCTAACTCACTTGGAGAACAGGCAGGAAGTCTTTCCTAGTGGAGGTGACATGAGAGTTATCTTTGATAGGGATGAGCCAGGGGGTTGAGGGGAGGGTGTTTTAAGTAAAGGAAATGAGCAATGGCATGGAGGTGCAGGAAACCCGGCCCCCTTGGGGACCTGGAAGGAGGTCAGCAGGGCTGAAGCAAAAGTTCTGGAAGAGAAGGCAGAGATCAGTCTGCAAAGAGCCAGATCACGAGGGCGGTGAAAGCTTTGTGCATGAGTTTGAACTTGATGCAAAAAGCTGTGGGAGGCACTTCCTCTGATCATAATGGAATGAAGCTGGAAATCAATAGCAGGAAGGGTAACTAAAAGGGTGAAAAGAGAGACAAAAATAAGATATGACACATAAAAGCAGTGGATGCTACTGGAGGGTTTTATGAGAGAAAACTGGATGGGAGTGAATGCTGCTAAGGAGACAGAATGTAAATCCTCCAACCTAAGAAGGGGGAGAATGCCCCTGTTCTAGTTTGCTAATGCTGCCCGAATGCAAAACACCAGAGATGGATTGGCTTTTATAAAAGGGGGTTTCTTTGGTTACACAGTTACAGTCTTAAGACCATAAAGTGTCCAAGGTAACACACCAGCAATCGGGTACCTTCACTGGAGGATGGCCAATGGTGTCCAGAAAACCTCTATTAGCTGGGAAGGCACAGGGCTGGCGTCTGCTCCAAGTTCTGGTTTCAAAATGGTTTTCTCCCAGGACGTTCCTCTCTAGCCTGCAGTGCCTCAAAAATGTCACTCTTAGTTGCACTTGGGGTATTTGTCCTCTCTTAGCTTCTCCGGAGCAAGAGTCTGCTTTCAGTGTCCGTCTTCAAACTGTCTCTCATCTGCAGCTCCTGTGCTTTCTTCAAAGTGTCCCTCTTGGCTGTAGCTCCTCTTCAAAATGTCACTCTCAGCTGCACTGAGTTCCTTCTATTTGTCAGCTCCTTTATATGGCTCCGGTGATTTAATTTAGACCCACCCTAAATGGATGGTGTAACACCTCCATGGAAAATATCCAATCAGAGTCATCACCCACAGTTGGGTGGGGTGCATCTCCACGGAAACACTCAAAGGATTCCAATCTAATCAGCACTAAAATGTCTGCCCCCAAGATTGCATCAAAGAATATGGCTTTTTCTGGGGGACATAATACATTCAAACTGGCACAGCCCCCTTCTTAAAATTTCAACTTAATTTAGTTTTGACAAATAGGCAATACAGCCACATGATTCAAAAATCCAAAAGGTACAAAGGGGTATATTGTGAAAGACCTCTCTTTCTAGCTCCAATTTCCAGACTCCCCTCCCTGGAGGAAACCGAGTTACCGGTTTCTCTGTGTACTATCTATCCTTCCAGAGGTGATATAGTCATATGTACACATTGGAGCCCACTGATACAACTTGCTTTTTTCAGTTAACAAAATAGCCTGTTATTTTATTATTTTTTTATCTGTCTATTTTTTTATGTATCTATCTTGGAGATGGCTCCATATCAGCCCTTGATGAGTGTCCTCATTCTTTTTCATAACTGTCTAGTATTCCATTGTATGGATGTTCCACAAAATACTGCATTTGGCTCACGTACCAGTATATCTGTGGCACTAATTTTAGAGATCTCTTTTTAGTACCAAAAAGTTTCCCTGACCGCCCGCCCCCAGGAAGATAGTTGTGCTGTCTATTTTAAAAAATGCACAATGACAAAAGACAGCTCTGAATTCATAATACTTTTAGGTGACTTTGTACTTTATTGATTAACATGTTATTTATATCAGTTGAAAACCACGTATGGGTGTGTAAGACATCACTGATTCAGTCCATAGACAATGCTCGGTGTGCCTATGGATTCAAACCTGCACTAACTGCGTGTTTTCTCCATGGGTCCCTGCCCCTGATCTACAAGACTTGGTGCCTGAATGGTTGTTGGGGGAAGAAGAGCTGGGAATACAGAGTGGTGCCTGGGTCTTTTACGTCCCTCAAAGGGTGATGAGCACGAAGGGAGCAGTGGGTATGGGAAAGGGGCAGACTCTTGATTTGCACGTGTTGAATTTCCTCTGTCTCTGAAATATGCATGTTGGATTTTAGGCTCTGCAGCATTATACTTCATATCCCATCTCAAACCTAGAAATGTCCTAACTAAGCCTGAGGGATCTTCTAGGAGAGTGTTGAGGGCATTTAGAGGAGAGGGGAGGTAGCCTGGAACACAGCATCCCAGTTGCCCAAGCCCCTTCTCAAGAGCCAGAGAAGGTCCAGCTGCCCCACTGTCAGGGTGATTGCGTTCGCTGATACCCAAGCAACAGTTAAATAGCCACTGGGCACCTCCTCAGTGCCAGGCCCTGTGCCAGAGCCCTCTTGTGGGGGTGTCCTCAGAGTAGGAGAGGATACACAGAGAAACATGTAATTAAGTATGTAGCGTATACTGGTTGTGGTGGTTCTAAGATAAGTCCATAAATTCTGGGATGCTCCTCCCTTCGGAAAGAAGAACCTCATTCCCCACCCCTTGAATGTTTATTGGACTTAGTGACTCTCGTCTAACAAATCAATTGTGATGGAAATGATAGTGTGTGGCTTCTGAGGCAAGGTCATAAAAGATATTGTGCTCCCACCTTGCATACTGTCGGATAGCCCATCCAGGGGTAGCCAACCGCCGTGTCATGGAGACATTCAAGCAGCCAGTGGATTGGCCACATAGAGAGGAACTGAGGCCTCCTGCCAATAACTAGCACCAACTCGTTTGCCTCGTCAGTGAGCCATCTTGGAAACGGTTCCCCCAGTCTTGGTCAAGCCTGCAGGTGATTTCAGAATCTAGTCTTCCAGGGGAGGCCTCAGACATTGTGGAGCAGAGACAAACTTAATCCCGCCATTCCCCGAATTCCTGAGCCACAGAAACTGGGATAATAAATGATAATTGTTATTTTAAGCTGCTGTGTTTTGGGGTAGTTTGTTACACAGCAATGGATAACTAATACAGTGGTGGTACATGCACACAGAGCGCTATGGGAACACAAAGAATGGAAATCGAGCTCAATGTGTGAGGCCTAGGAGACTTTCTGGAGGCAAAGAAAACTTGAACAGAGACTTGAAGTGTACATAAAAATGGTCTGGAAAGGTACACAGGGTTTCCCATGCAGAGGGACTGGTAGAGGTAAAAGTTGGGAGACCTAGAAGAGTGTGGATTATGGAGATGAGCTGCATAATATGACTTACCCCCTTTGAACAGGGTCCCAGATGAATCTGCTCTAGACCCAGTTCTGCTCTAGAATAACCTTGATTGTTACAAGTTTCCTTTCAGTGAATATACTTAGCATGTGATGGAGTGTCTGAACTTTTTCATCTGTTGACCTTTCCTGAAAAGAATTTCAGAAGTTCAAAAGTCTCAGACCACACACGGTTTGACATATTAATTTTTTAATCCTTGGAGCACTCTATCGAAAGAGATTTCCAAACCTCGATGAGCATCAGAATCACCTGGGAACTTGAAAAAAAAATTGGATTCCCGGGACCCCACCTAAACCTATTAAATCATATGCGGGTGGCGCTCAGGACTGAATCCAGTCTTCTCGCTTTACAGATGAGGAAAGAAGACTCTCGGGGCAGAGTTGAGATTAGAACCCGGGTGTTTTCATTTCTGTTTGTGGTCTTGCTGCCTTTCTTGTCACCTACCAGAGCTCTTTCGCTCCTAGTTCCATGTCCAGTTCCAGCTGCATGGTGGTTAAAAGCTTTTTGAGTTACAGGGGCTTCGCTGGCAATGCAGACCCTCATCTTTGACTCTGCCTCTCCATAAGGCATTACAAAAAGGGGATTTGATGTACTATTATCATAGTGTTATGTCTCTTACCTTTAAATTTTGTCCTATCTTTCATTCTACTCTTAGTCACATATATATGTATCTATTATTGAGAGACAGTCACATACCAAAAATCACCATTTTCAAGTAGCCAGGTCAGTGGTTTCTAAAACATTCACAAAGCCATGCACTCATCACAATCATCTAATTCCAGAAAACTTCCATCATCCCCCAAAGAAACTCTGCCCCCATTAATGGTCATTCCCCATTCCCCCCTCTACATCCCTTAACAACCACTAACTCACTTTCTGTCACTTTCAATTTCCCTGTTCTGGGCATTTGATATAAATGGAATCATACAAAATATGTCCCTTTGTGTCTGGCTTCTTTCACTTAGCATGTTTTTCAAGGGTCATTCCTGTTGAAGCCCATATTAGAACTTCATTCCTTTTTACAAATGAATAATATCCAATTGTCTGGATAGACCACATTTTGTTTCCTCATTATCAGTTGGTGGACATTTGTGTTGTTTCCACTTTTTGGCTCTTAGGAACAATGCTGCTATGAACATTTGTGTACAAGTTTTTGCATGGACATATATTTTCAATACCCTTGGGTATATGCCTAGGTGTGGAATGGCTGGTCCTATTGTACCTATGTTTAACTGTTTGAGAAACTGCTCGCTATTTTCCAGAATCATATATAGTTTTACACTGAGATAATAAAACATTTTTTAAAAAATCAAGGACCGCTTACCTACAAGAGAAAAAAGTCAGAAACCATATCACTCAGAAGTAACACGATTTGAGACACTGGGTAAATATCGAGGATTCATCACTCATGTTTTCCTCTACTCTTTCCTGAAACACCAATAAAATTATAGTAAAAGAGAAGTTCTTTTAAGATGTAAACCCTCAAGGACAAAGAAGACAGAAAGGGGATGTTTTGAAGTTGAAAAGCAAATGGACAACAATAACTGAGTTTCAGCAGAACAGAGAACGCTGGGACCTCAGCCAGCAACGGGAACAGCCCAGAAACAATCTGACTGGCCTCTAAGTACCCTAGAAATGCTCAGGCATTGGAGATACCAGGTGTCCCTGAAAGTGGGCGTTTAAAGTGAGGATGAACAAAAGAAATTCAATAAAACTCTATAAAGGTATCAAGAAAACAATTCTATTTACAATAGCATCTGTTTTTGTTTCCTTGTTGCTAGAGCAAATTCCATGCAATAGGTTGGCTCAAACAACAGGAATTTATTGGTTCATGGTTTTGAGGCTAGCAGGAGTCCAAAATCAAGGCATCGTTAATATGATGCTTTATCCCAGAAGACTGTGACTTTCTGGTCCTTGACTTTTATGTCACATGCCAGAGCACATGGGGGCCTCTGCTGGCTTCTCCCTTCCCTTTTGGGTTCCACTGACATTCAGCTTCTGACTGCTCCCTCTGGCCTCTCTCTGTGACCTTTTCTATAAGGCCTTCGGTAATGGGACTAAGACCCATCCCACCTGGGCTGGGCTGCACCTTAACTGAAGTAATCTCATCAAAAGGTCCCATTTACAAGAGTTCACACTCACAGGAATGGGCCAAGTCTAAGAACATATTTTTCTGGGGTACATAACTCCAAACTACCACAGCCTCTAAAAGAATAAAATATCTAGGAATGAAAGTAACCAAGGATGTAAAAGACTGGTACACTGAAAACTAGAAATTAAAGAAGACCTGTATAAATTGGAAGATATCCTCGTTCATGGATTGGGAGACTTAATATCATTTAGATGCCAGTACTACCTGTGATGGTTAGGTTCATGTGCCAGCTTGGCCAGGTGATAGTACCCAGCTGTCTAGTCAAGCAAACACTGGCCTAACCATTGCTGTGAGGACATTTGTGGCTGGTTAATAAACCAACAGGCTGGTTTATTAAATCATCAGTCAACTGACTGCAGCTGTGACTGATGACTCACCAAAGGGCGTGTCTTCCACAATGAGAGAATGCAATTGGCTGGATTTAATCCAATTAATCAGTTGAAGGCTTATAAGCGAGACAGTTAGAGGACCTTCACTTCTTCTTCCGCTGCCCAGTGAAGCATTTTCTGAGGAGTTTGTCGAAGTTGCCGGTTCGTTTCCTGAGGAGTTCATCAGACATACTCCTTGGAGTCGACAGTTTGCTGACTGCTCTACAGAGTTTGGACTCATGCATACCCACAGTTGCATGAGTCACTTTTACAAATCTGATAGAGACACCTCTCATTGATTCTGTTTCCCTAGAGAACCCTAATTAATACATTACCCAAGTGATTTACAGATTCAATGCACTCTCAATAGATATGACAGCAGCCATTTTTTGCAGAACTGGAAAAGCTAGTCACCAAATTCAAATTCCCAATACTAAAACTTACTACAAAGCTACAGTAATCAAAACAGAGTGGTACTGGCATAAGACAGACAAATAGACCAATGAAATAGAATTGAAAGTTCAGAGATTAACCCACATATCTATGACCAACTGATATTTGACAAGGGTCCACTCAATGGGGAAAGAATAGTGTATTTGATAAACAGTGTTGGGAAAACTGGATATCCACATTCAAAAGAATGAAATTGGACCCCTGCCTCACACCATATACAAAAATTTACTCAAAAGACATCAAAGACCAAAATGTAGGAGCTAAAACTATAAAACTCTTAGAAGGAAATATAGGTGTAAATATTGGTGGCCTTGGATTTGGCAATGGTTTCGTAGGTATGACACCAAAAGCACAAGCAACAAAAGAAAAAGTAGAAAAATCATACTTCATCAAAATTAAAACCTTTTATGCATCAAAGGACATTATCAAGAAAGTGAAAAGACAACCTAAAGAATGGGAGAAAATATTTGGAAGCCATATATCTGATAAGTGTTCAATATCCAGAATATAGAAAGAACTCCTACAATTCAACAGCAGAAAGACAAGCAACTCAGTTTTTAAAAAAATGGGCAAAAGATTTTAATAGACATTTCTCCAAAGAAGATATACAAATGGCCAATAAGCACATGAAAAGATGCTCAACATTATTAGTCATTATGGAAATGCAAATCAAAACACAATGAGAAAAAAAAAAGACAGGAAAAACCCCCCACAAAACATATCACTTCATGCCCACTACGGTAGCTATTATTTTAAAATTGGAAAATAACAAGAGTTGATGAGGATTCAGAGAAACAGGAACCCTTGTGCATTGTTGGAGGGGATGCAAAATGGTGCAGCCACTGTGCAAAACAGTTTAGTGGTTCTTCAGAAAATTAAACCTAGAATTATCATATGGTCTGGCAATCCCACATCTAGGTATATCCCCAAAAGTATTAAAATCAGGGAATGAACAGGTATGTGTTCACCAATGTTCACAGAAGCATTATTCACAATAGGCCAAAGGTGGAAGCAACCCAAGGGTCCATCAATAAATGAATGGATAAACAAAATGAAGTCTATCCATACAATGGAATATTATTCAGCCATAAAAAGTAATGACATTCTGATATATGTCACCACATGGATAAACCTTGAAGACATCATGCGGAGTTAAATAAGCCAGACACAAAAGGACAAATATTATATAATTTTACTGATTAGAAATATCTAGAATAAGCAAATTCATAGAGAAAAAAAGTATATTATAGGTTACCTGGAACTGGGGGCAAAGGGGGGAGTTATTACTTAATGGGTACAGAGTTTCTGTTTGGGGTGATGAAAAAAGTTTTGGTAATAGAGGGTGGTGATAGGAGCACAATACTGTAAGTGCAGTTAATATCACTGAATCATACACATGAAAATGGTTAAAATGGGAAACTTTGTCTTGTGTGTATGCTACCACAGTAACAAGATTAAAAAAAAAAAAAACTATAAAAGAAACAGATTCCCAGTTCCCCTTCCCCATCCTGTGCAAGAAGATGGTCCCTCCCTCCATGAAGGCTAAAGATGGGATGTTTACTTTCTGGGGAGGTTAAAAAAGCGGAACTCATATTAGGGTTGGCAGGGGCTGGGAGTGGGTGGGATGGGGAGTGGCTGCTAATGGGTACAAGGTTTCTTTTGGTGGTGATGCAAATATTCCAAAATTAGATTATGGTGTTGGTTGCCAACACTGTAAATATACTCAAAACTCATGGGATTGTACAATTTAAATCAGTGAGCTTTATGGTATGTAAATTACATATAAATAAAGCTATTAAAGAATGTTAAAAAAAAAAAAAAAAAGGAGGCACTCTGGACCAGGGAAAATACCACCACTGGAAGCAGTGGGTTTCACAGGCCAAGGGCCACCTCCAGCCAGCCCCACCCTTCCCCCACCTTTCCAAGTGTTGGAAGCCAGGGTTCTTACCTCTCTTCCCTGCAGATAGATGACTGGGCAGAGGGGGTTGGTGTGCGGTTCTTCTCTGGAGTAACTCACTGGCCGAAGACCAACGGCCATGACCATCGAATACTGATATATAAATAGAGAGCTGCAGGTCACATCAGCCTTTGAAATGAAAGACAGAGACCAAAGCAGCAAAGAGGAAAAATGACCCTGGAGGAAGCAGGAGCAAGAGTTGAAGAAAACAAACAAACAAGCAAAACCCCACATAATAATTATTTTGGGATGGTAGGATATATAAGAATATTTTATCCTTGAAGCAAATACAAGAGATCATTAACAAGGAACATTCAGAGAACAAAAAATGGCTCTCGGGAATTAAAAATATGTTCTTTAACGTGAAAAATTCAGTAGAAGATTTGTGAAATAAAGATGAAAAAAATCTCTTGGGTAGAACAAAAGGACAAAGATGAAAAATAGGAGAGAAAAAAAAAAGAAAATACAAGGATCAGTTCAGGAGGTTGACCCATCTTCCAAAAACAGAAGTTTCATAAAGAGAAAAACAGAAGGGAAGAAATTATCAAAGAAATAATGCTAGAAACATTTCCAGAATTGAAGAATCTAAATTTCTAGGTAGAGAGGGCTCTTCTGTATCCTATACAATGGATTAAAACAAACCCATATTATGACAAATCATCTTGGAATTTCAGAACACTGAAGCCAAAGAAAAGATCCTGTAAGTTAGAGAGAAAAAATAAGGACTCTGAATGACTTCAGACTTCTCAACACCATCATTGAAAACCAGAAGACAGTAAAGCAATGCCTTCAAACTTCTGGGGAAAGATGAGTGCATATCTTGAGTTCTGTACCTAGCCAAACTATCAGTACAGTTAGGATAGAAAAAAGACATTTTCAAACTTGTGTGGTCTTTAAAAAGTTATCTCCCAGGCATCCTTTCACAGGAAACTACTGAAGGATAGACTCCAACAAAATGAGGGAATAGTCTAAGAAAGAAGAGACATGGAACTCAGGAACAGGAGCTCCAGCTGTGGGAGAGGAGAAAGGTGAATCCCCAGATGAAGGCTATGCCACAGCCTAGAGCAAACCTTCCAGAGTCCAACAGGAGGATGGAGGGCTAAAGGACAGAGAGTTCCAAGAAAAAGGCCAGGCTGATCCACCACCTGACGGGACTGAATCAGTAACTAGACAAATAAAAGATGGAGACAACTCCAGGGAAAGAAAACTCCAAGAAAGAAAATGCAATCTTAGTTTATCACATGACTCTACTATAGATAATATTTATATAATTATAATATAAACACTGAATTCTGATCTAATAAAAAAACTATGATACAACTGTATCGGGAAGATGGGGAAGGGGAAGATATGTGTGTGGGAGTAGGATGAGGCCTAAGAGTCAAATCACATATTTGCTTTAAGAAGTCATAGATCATAACAAAACTTAAAAAAAAAAATCAAGAACTAGCTGTTCAAGCATGTTATTTAGAAACATGGAGGAACATACCAGAAGAAAGCTGAAGGACTTGGGAGTGGTGGCCTCTGAGAAGGGGGGATCAGAATATGGGGAGGTGGGTTTGCTTTTTTCATGATAAGCCTTTTAATGCGATTTTACTTTTTTAAATTATGCATCTAACTTTATAAAAATAAAAACAAATTAAATAAAGGGCCAGGGGGAAGGAGCAATAAAATGGAAGAGAAGTTTAGGTGATGTAGTGGAACACTGTTCCCTTTGCATTTTAAATTAGTGGTAGGGCACATCAAACTATTGACTGTGTGTAATGAATGATACAGGATATACTTAGAATTTATATGTGACCAATTATAGAACAAACATACCGGGAAAGGCAGGTGATGGGGGAGAAAAATAAAGAAAGGAAGGAAGGGTAGCAGACAGGGAGAAAGAAGAAAAAAATGCCAAGACACAGAAAGACACAGCCAGACTCACACATAAAATGAGACACGTGGAAAGACATGACAGAAAGGAATCCACCAGTACGCTGAGGAAGCACACACAATTACGTAAAGTCAGAGACTCAAGCCCTCATGGACACCTCAGGCTTTCATTAAACAGCACAGAATGAGATTATTGCATCTAACCATTTCCGCCATCTTGAAATTAACCGTCTTCTGTTTTCAAGACCCAGCTTAAATCCCTTCTTCTGTGGGAGCCTTCCCAGGCCACACCAGCAACTTCTAGAAAAAGAAGGTCTTGCCTTTCCATTCATTTGGCAAAAAATCCTAAATGGCTTTGTGACATTCTTACATAGATGCATTGAAGTGTGCTGATCTCTTGAACTGCTATTTGGGTTACCATTGTTCAGACTGCCCTTTTGCTAGGTTATAAGTGCATTGGGGCAGAGGAATCAAGCCTTATTTATTGAAGAATCTTCCACAGCCAAGTTTCCAGGGAGGCTCTGGAATCAGACACCCCAGTTTTGAATTCCTTCTCTGCCACTCACTTGCTGTGCAACTTTGGGTAAGTTTCTCAGCTTCTCTGTGCAGCAGAGTTGTTTTTTTATTTTTTATTGTGAAATATAACATATATACAGAAAAATGATAAATTTCAAAATATAGTTTAACAGGTAGTTATAGAGCAAATTTCAAAGTATAGAATGGGTTATAGGTTCACAATTTCAGGTATTTTCTTCTGGCTGTTCTAACACACTAGAATCCAAAAGGAAATATCTATATAATGATTCAGTAGTCATAATCATTTGTTAAATACTAACTTCTCTGTTACAGCTCCTCCCTGTCATTTGATCATTTTCTCGATCTTCAGGGATATTTAGGCAATGACCATTCTAACTTCTTCATGTTGAAAAGGGGTGTTGACATTATGTGGTAGGGAAATGCAACTGGTTGATGTTCTTGGAGCAACTGGTACTTCTGCGTTTCAGGGCTTATCTGGCATAGGAACAACATGTAAATTTTAAGCTTCTGGAAAACAAACTTTATAAGTAAAACTTTTATAGAGTCTTAGATAGAGCACTGGGTTTTCTTTAGGGTTTTCAGGAATACTGTTGGTTGGGGCTTGACATACCGTGGCAATTTGTAATATCTGGCTGAAGCTTGCATGAGAGTAACTTCCAGAATGACCTGTCAACTCTATTTGAAACCTCTTAGCCACTGAAACCTTATTTTGTTACATTTCTCTTCCCCCTTTTGGTCAAGAAGGCTTTCTCAATCCCATGATGCCAGGGCCAGGCTCATCCCTGGGAGTCATGTCCCACATTGTCAGGGAGACTTGCATCCCTGAAAGTCACGTCCCACATAGTGGGGGAGGGTAATGAGTTTATTTGCAGAGGTTAGCTAAGAGAGAGAGGGATCACATCTGAGCCAACGAAAGAGGTTCTCTGGGGGTGACTCTTAGGTGTGTTTATAAGTAGGCTTAGCGTCAGCATTACAGAAAAATAATAGATATACACAGCCACACATAAAAGAAAACCCCCAAACATCCCATATCTCTTATTCCCCCAGCCCCCAATTATTTACCTCTAGTACTGGTGCAGTACTAGTAAGGTATTGCTGTTAAATATAGTCCATAGCATGCAGTAGGTAATTTTTCCCATATGCCACTCTATTATTAACTCTTTGTACAGGTGTCATGCATTTGAAGTGGTTCACACAAAAACTTATTTATACTTTTAGTATTAATTGGTGAGATACATGTCTTTAGACAACCACTTTTAATCATATTCACCTTTAATAGGCACTATTACTTATAATCCCAATAATAAACTACCATCATCTCTATCCATTCCCAAACATTTAAGATCAACCTTATTAACAAATCTGTACATATTAGGTAACGCTTCCCCTTCTCTAGCTTCTGTCTATCTTTAGGTCCCCTATATTCTACATTTTAAGACTCTGTGTTTACATTTTCTAGATGGTTCATATTACTGAAATTATACAATATCTTTCTTTTTGTGTCTGAGTTATTTTACTCAGCTTTATGTCTTCAAGTATGTTGTTGCATACTTGAGGACCTCATTCCTCTTACTGCTGCATAATATTCCATCATACATGTATATCATATTTTGTTTATCCGCTTATCTGTTGATGGACATTTGGATTGTTTCCATCTTCTGGCAATTGTGAATAATGCCACTATGAACAACGGTGTGCAAATGTCTGTTCGTGTCACCGCTTTCAGATCTTCTGGGTATGTATCGAGTAGCAGAATTGCCGGGTTGTAGGGCAAGTCGATATTTAGTTTTCTGAGGAACTGCCAAACTGTCTTCCGCAGTGGCTGTACCATTTTACATCCCCACCAGCAGTGAATAAGTGTTTCATTTTCTCCACACCCTCTCCAACATTTGTGGTTTCCTGATTGTTTAATAGAGGCCATTCTTATTGGTGTGAGATGATATCTCATTGTGGTTTTGATTTGCATTTCCTATATAGCTAATGAAGGTGACATCTTTTCATGTGCTTTTAAGCCATTTGTGTTTCCTCTTCGGAAAAAATGTCTATTCATAGCTTTTGCCCATTTTATAATTGGGTCATTTGTCCTTTTGTTGTTAAGCTATAGGATTTCTTTATAATACTGGATGTCAAACCCTTATCAGATATATGGTTTCCAAATATGTTCTCCCATTGAGTTGCCTGCCTCTTCACCTTTTTGACAAAGTCCTTTGAAGCACAGAAGTGGTCAATCCTGAGGAGTTCCCATTTACTGATCTTTTCTTTTTTTTGCTTATACTTTGGGTGTAAGGCCTAAGAAGCTACCTCTTATTACTAGGTCTTGAAGATGTTTCCCTTTATTTTTTTCTAGGCGTTTTATGGTACTGGCTCTTATATTTGGGTCTCTATCCACTTTGAGTCAGTTTTTGTATAGGGTATGAGGTAGGGGTCCTCTTTCATTCCTTTGGATGTGGATATACAGTTCTCCCAGTCCCATTTATTAAAGGGACTATTGTGTCCAGTTCAGTGGATTTGGGGGCCTTGTAAAAAATCAATTGACCATATGAACTTAAGTGTTTGGAAATGGACAGGGGTGATGGTAGCATGTTGTGAGAATAACTAACAGTGCTGAAAGGTGTGTGAAGTAGTGGAAAGGGCAAGCTCAAAGTCACGCATGTCATCAGAAGGAAAGTTGGAGGTTAAAAGATGGGATTGTATAAAACAAGGAATCTTGTGGTGGACAATGTCTGTGATTAACTATATAAATATTAGAAATCTCTCTCATGAACTAGAACAAATGTATGTCACTATAACTAGAAGTTAATAATAGAGAGGCATATAGGGAAAAAATATATACCTATTGCAAACTATATACTACAGTTAGTATTTTAACGTTCTTTCATCAACAGTAACAAATGTGCTATACCAAAACTATGAATCAATAATGGAGGTGGGTGTGGTTAGGGGTATGGGAGGATCTGAGTTTCCTTTTTTTTGTCTTTATTTCTTGACTGGAGTAGTGAAAATGTTCTAAAAATTGAAAAAAAATTAATTGTGTTGATGGATGCACAGCTGTATGGTGGTGCAATTGATTGTACACTTTGGATCTTTGGATAGTTGTATGGTATGTGAAGAATCTCAATAAAAAATATATTTAAAAAAAAACTGAAAAAAAAATCAATTGACCACAGATCTGGGGGTCTATTTCCAAACTCTAAATTCAATTTCATTGATCAATATATTTATCTTTGTGCCCATACCATGTTCAGCAGAGTTTTTAATCTGTAAAGTAGAGCTACTATTAGGTTGAATTATATGAAATTAACAATATTCTAACATATTTCATTGATAAAAATGGCAATTTTAAATGGTTCAACCTAATAGAAGCCCTACCTCTTAGATAATACGAGGATTAAAGGCAGTGCCTGTTGCATCATAAGCTGGCACTAAATGTTAGTGTGATGGCTAATTTCATGTGTCAACTGGCCTAGGGTATGGTGTCCAGTTGTTTGGTGAAGCGCTGGCCTGTTTATTACTGTGAGGGCATTTCATAGATGGTACTTACAGTTCATTGCATCTACAACCAACAAAGGAGATCGCTCCCACCAATGCGAGGAGTTTCCACATCCCTTCAGTTGGAGGTCTTAAAAGCCAGAACTGAGGATTTCAGAGGTCAGGAGATTTTCTGCCTCAACTTCAGCACAGGCTTTTGCCAGAATTTACCACCAGCCAGCTTCCCCCAGGGAATTCGGGCTAAGGACTTCACCATCACCTTTATCGGAGTTGCCACCTTGTGGCCTGCCCTATGGAGTTCAGACTTGCCAGCCCCCATGGTCACAAGAGCTGGTTCCTTATAATAAATCTTTATATATCCTGTTACTTCTGTGACATTACTGGCCAGTGGGACGTTAGCAGAAGTCATGCCCCTAAATAGTGAGTGTGTGCTCTCTTTTCCCTCCTTTTACCATCCTGCTGCATGGTGAGCCACTCAGACATTGTGGAACAAAGGCCATAGCCTAGAGGTGGCAGAGGGACAAAATAGAGAGCCTGGACCCCTGAGATTCTGGATCAGACCTGCTCTGGACTGCTATGTCAGGATGCTTATAGGAGCAAGAGATAACCTCCCATTTAGGGTGAACCACTGGAATCTGGATCTGTTTGGAAGCAGTTAAATGGATGTCTTAATTCACAAAGGGGGAGTGGGAGAGAGAATGGAATCACATATTTCTATAAAAGGATTTCTGCTTTGGGATGGAGGTGATGTCATTGACCGAGATGGGCTAAGACGCAGCTGGTGGTCTGGGGGAAGGAGAACGGGTTCAGTTGTGGGCTGTTGGTTTTGAGGTGGGTTGAGGGGAAACTGCCCTGTTCTTGTGGAGTTTAGGAGAGAGGTTGAGGCCGGAGACACTAGTTTGGGAATCACATGTGTACATACGATTATTGTAACTCTGAAAAGGGTGAGATCATCCCGGGAAGGCATGTGGATACAGGATAAAAGGACTCTACCAGCCAAGTATATCATGAAATGGCAAGAACATTGATGAGCACAACTTTAATTACCGTCAATGAAATACTTCTCCATGTGCCACCCAGGTGCTGTGCTAAATACCTCAAGTGTGTCATCAATTTCCATCCTCGCAATGACCCGTAGGTGGATATTATTAATCTACCTTTACTGATGGGAAGAGGCTTCTTAGATGGCAGCGCTGGGATTTGAACCCAGGTCTGATTGACTTCAAAGTCCATGTCTTTAACCATGGCTCCATACTTGTGTTAACAAGCTTTTTAAAACTTGTGGTTGTAGCTCAAACTCATCAAACTATAGACTTAAAATGGGTACATCTTATTGTATGTAAATTATATGTCAGTAAGAGTGATTTGAAAAATAGAAATACGATTTCAGAGCTTTCATTGTGCATGCATCAGGGGTCAATAAGTTGCTGATGAAATAGAGATAACATAAACCTGAAATGTTAGCCAGTGACTAAGGTTAGAACTTAAGAAAGGTTTTGTGTGTGATCTCCTCCCCTTACCGGTCTGAATTCGAAATAAAATGCCTTCCTGGCACACTCAAAAACAAATAAACAAGACCTTGTGGATGGAATACAGGTGCTAGGTTTTACTGTAGGATTCTAAAGGCACATGTTCTCAGTGTGAAGATACTCTAACTCAGAGTTCTTAAAACTCCGGGGTTCTTGACCTCAACACGGTTGACATTTTGGACCAGCTAGTTCTTCGCTGTAGAGGGCTGTCCTGTGCATGGTAGGATATTTAGCAGCGTCTCTGGTCTCTACTCATCAGATGCCAGTAGCACTCCCCACCTCCACTTCCAGTTGTGATGACCAAATTTGTCTCCAGATGTGGTCAGATGTCCCCTGGGCAGCAGAAGCGCCCGGGTTGAGAACCACTGCTTCAACTCACCGATTACCCCGACACCTGGCAGGCACAGCTTCCTCTCGCGCTGCAGTACCACCGCCAGCGTGGCCCGAGGTCACTTTCTGGCCATCTGGGCTCTTCCCACTCCCCCTCCTGGGAGGGACAGCTGCTTCTCGCCTCCTTTGGCAGGGAGCCCCCACCACTGTGCCCTTCTGACCAGTCCCGGCCCCGGGTCCTGGGTTCTGTGCTGCTTTCCTCCTTGGCACCCGGGAGCCTGATGTTGCAGGAGCAGTGGTTGGCCCCTCTGCTGTCCTCGTGTGTCCTCCCCAGCCCCATGCGCACTCCGGAAAGCCTGTGTGGTCTCCCCTCCAAGGTGTGAAGAGCAGTGATCTGTTGGTTGATGGGGTCAGTGTCCCTTGTCCCTTCAGAATGTCAAAGGAAGGGAACATCACCATCCACTGTGGGAAGAGTGGCCGGGGCTGGCCTCTCCGAGAAATGATTGGGGGCAAAAAATTTGGGTGGGGAGTTTCCTATGTCTTTTCAGGGGAAGAGGGTGAGTGACAACCCTCTACCCAGGAGGGAATTCTAGAAGCTAACTTGACCCTCCCAGGTCTGTTTTATTATCAGAGGCTCTTCCCACCCCAGAAGCATGGGTTTGTTTGTGTATGAAGTTCCTATTAGGAACTTGTCTTAGGACCTTCCATGTGGGAAAAGAAGAAAGAAGAACAAAGGAGAGAGGGAACTTTTCCCCACAGATCTTTTTACTCACCCAGCTTCAAACTCAGAATGGGGGAGGGGAGGGAGAATTCTCTATTACAAAAAAAAAAATTCATATCTCTAAGTAAACCAACCACAACAGTTTCATGACGAAAATGCAAGGATACATTTTGTTACCAAGCCAGCAAAGTGACTTCAGATCTGAATAGGCAGTGAAGTAACTAATGCACATGTCTAGTTCTAATTTTACCAGGTTTCCCCTCATTACTCTGAAATTTCTGGAATGTCTATAACTCTCTGTCCCACCCATCTCTGGGCTCTAAAGCAGGAATGTCAGACCTAATCAGCATTAGGTGACCACTTGGTCAGTGGAAAATTTTTTTAAATGGCAGGGATGCTCTCTCCAGTGTCTCCACCTGGGGTTTCTGGCTGCCAGCCATTTCTAGTGACATTTGCCCTGGGTGGATGTCAGTGCGTGGCCTGGATAAGTCCGCAGCCTACACGCTCCTCACCCCATCCTGGGGGCAGTCTGGAGGTAGCAGCAGGGCAGCAGAAGCTGAAGGCTCAGCAGTGCAGGGACGTGGGTCTGATCTCACAGGTAAGTGGCACCTGGAGGAGGCAGCCAAGCACATGCAGGAAGTGTGACATTCTGCAGGACAATCGGCTCAGTCTCCTCCACCAGGCAGGGTTTTGGGAACAAAAGGAAGCAAAGATGATGCGCCAGGTTAGAAGAGTTGAAAGAACACAACCACCACATGTGATGCATAGTTCTGAAAAGAATCCCAGTCTGAATAAGTGCAACACGCCAGGACACTTTGGGGGACAATTAGGGACATGTATATATGGCCTGAATATTAAATAAGATGGAAACAAATTGACATGGGAGGTGAGCTCATTAATGAGGAAAAGCAGCTTATAAAATAGCACATGCAGGGTGATCTTGTTTTGTTATAAAACATACACACACACACACACACACATATATATGCAGAGAAAAAGTTCTATAACATTATATAGTAAGTTATTAAATACCATCCTCTGGGTGGTGATGATACCATGGTGTTTTATTTGTTTTTAATTTTTGCTTTTCAGTATTTGATACTTTTCTATAATGTGCATATATATATAAATATATATATATAACTTTTGTAAAAATAAAAGGTTATTTTTAATTGGAGGGGGAGTGAGTGAGTACACTGGGAAAGGCTTCCTAGATCATCTATTCCAAACTCTTATTTTTTTCAAGGAGGAAATTTTTGACTCATCACACTTTTTTCCTTAACTTTCTATTGTGGAAAATTCCAAACAGACCCAAGAGTAGACAAAATAATATAATGAATGCTCACATACCCACTATCCAGCCTCAACAATAATCAACTCATGGCCTTTGTTTCATCACTTCTCCCAGGCACTTTCCCCCTTCCCATTTTATTTGCAAGCAAATTCCAGATATCAAATAATTTATTCCATTAATATTCAGTAAGTGCTTCTTTAAGGATTCTTAAAAATGTATCACCAAGACACATTATCACAGCTAAAAATTAATAAACTTAATAATTCCTTAAAATCACCCACTATCTAGTCACTGTTCATATTCCCAATTATCTCAAAAATATGTGATTTTTAAAAAGTTTGATTGAATCAGGATCCAAATAAGGTCCACAGATTACAATTGGTTAATATGTCTTGTTTTAGTCTCTTTAATCTACAGGTCCCCTCTCCATCTCTTTATTTTTCCCTTACAATGTATTTGTTGAAGAATCCTGGTTGTTTTTGTTTGTCTGAAGGAGTTTCCCACAGTCTCAATTTTGCTGACTGCATTCCCCTGGTGTTATTTAACTTGTTCCCCCTTTCTCTGCATTTCCTGCAATTGGTAATTGCATCTAGAGGCTTGATCATATTCTCAGGATCAGTCTGGGGAGGGAGGGCAGGAACATTTCATCGGCAGGGGGTTGTTCCTGTTTGCTAAAGCTGCCATTATGCAAAATACCAGAAATGGATTGGCTTTTATAAAGGGGATTTATTAAGTTATAAACTTACAGTTCTAAGGCCATAAAAGTGTCCAAACTAAATGTTCAGAAATAGACTGGTGATAAATGCATAACTGTATGATCGTACTGTGAACAGTTCATTGTACACCATGGATGATTGTATGGTATGTGAATATATTTCAATAAAACTGAATTTAATTCGGAAAAAAAGTGTCCAAACTAAGGCATCAGCAAGAGGATCCCTTCACTAATGAACAGCCAATGGCGTCCAGAACAACTCAGTCAGCTGGGAAGACGTGGCTGGCGTCTGCTGGTCCCAGGTTGTGTTTCAGCTCCTCTCTCAGCTCCTGTGTGTCCTTAGCTTAGCATCTCCAAATGTCCTTCTGTCCGCAATTCCAAGCATCTCTGAGCATCTCTGTCAGTTCCCAAGTGTCTCTCCAAAAGTCTCTCTTAGCTGCTCTGGGGCATTTTATCCTCTTAGCTTCTTCGGAGTAAACTCTGGGCTAGCATCTCTAAGCATCAGCAAGCATCTCTCCAGAAGTCTCTCTCAGCTGCTCTGAGTGTGAGCTCCCTCTAAAGGACTCCAGTAACCAATCAAGACCTACCTTGAATGGACGGGGTCAAATCTCCATGGAAACATTCAATCAACAGGTCACACGCTAATCAGAAAGATTAATAAATCTGCCCTCACGAGATTGCATTAAAGAAATGGCTTTTGGGGGGACATAATATATCCAAACTGGCACAGGGGTGTTCATCCATCAAGAGGCACATACTGTCTGTCCATCTCTTGTGATGTGTGATATTAGCCGCTGTTGATTCTCAATACCTGGATCCATTATTTCCTGGTGCTATTCCAATTCTAACATTCCTTCTTCATTTCTTTTTTTTTTTTTTTAATCTTCATTTTATTGAGATATATTCACATACCACGCAGTCATACAAAACAAATCGTACTTTCGATTGTTCACAGTACCATTACATAGTTGTACATTCATCACCTAAATCAATCCCTGACACCTTCATTAGCACACACACAAAAATAACAAGAATAATAATTAGAGTGAAAAAGAGCAATTGAAGTAAAAAAGAAAACTGGGTACCTTTGTCTGTTTGTTTCCTTTCCCTATTTTTCTACTCATCCATCCATAAACTAGACAAAGTGGAGTGTGGTCCTTATGGCTTTCCCAATCCCATTGTCACCCCTCATAAGCTACATTTTTATACAACTGTCTTCGAGATTCATGGGTTCTGGGTTGTAGTTTGATAGTTTCAGGTATCCACCACCAGCTACCCCAATTCTTTAGAACCTAAAAAGGGTTGTCTAAAGTGTGCGTAAGAGTGCCCACCAGAGTGACCTCTCGGCTCCTTTTGGAATCTCTCTGCTACTGAAGCTTATTTCATTTCCTTTCACATCCCCCTTTTGGTCAAGATGTTCGTCCCACGATGCCAGGTCTACATTCCTCCCCGGGAGTCATATTCCACGTTGCCAGGGAGATTCACTCCCCTGGGTGTCTGATCCCACTTCGGGGGGAGGGCAGTGATTTCACCTTTCAAGTTGGCTTAGCCAGAGAGCCTTCTTCATTTCTTAGCTGGAATATTTCCACAAAGAGAAACTTCCTTTCACCTACTATTTGTCAAAGCATGGTTTCTTTCCTTTACTTACCCTTTTCAAATAATCAGTTGATTCTCTAATATACTCCAAAGATGAGCAACTTTTTTTTTATCACCATGAACTCACAGATTTAAACACATTTGTGTTTCAATCCACTGCAGTTATTCCCTTCTCGGTGTTTGAATTATCCCATCTGTATTAGTTAGGGTTCTCTAGAGAAACAGAATCAATGAGAGGTGTCTCTATCAGATTTGTAAGAGTGACTCATGCAACTGTGGGTATGCATGAGTCCAAATTCTGTAGAGCAGTCAGCAGTCGACTCCAAGGAAGATGTCCGATGAACTCAGGAAACGAACCGGCAACTTCGACAAACTCCTCAGGAAATGCTTCGCTGGGTAGCCGAAGAAGAAGCTAAGGTCCTCTATCTGTCTCGCTTATAAGTCTTCAACTGATTAATTGGATTAAATCCAGCCAATTGCATTCTCTCATTATGGAAGACACGCCCTTTGGTGAGTCATCAGTCACAGCTGCAGTCAATTGACTGATGATTTAATAAACCAGCCTGTTGGTTTATTAACCAGCCACAAATGTCCTCACAGCAATGGTTAGGCCAGTGTTTGCTTGACTACACAGCCGGGTACTATCACCTGGCCAAGTTGACACATGAACCTAACCATCACACCATCCTTGGGTCTCTGGGAGCCTCTTCCAGTTCACGCCGGAGTTTTATTGATATGCCCCTCATAGTCTTTCATAGAAATCTCTCTTCAGAGCTGAAGTATCATCTAAATGGGCCAAATGGGCCATGGAAACAGGCAGAGTACTATTTGGGAGGCATTTCTTTGCTCTCCCCATTGATTTGAGTCCTTGACCTCACCATGAAGTCCTCCCACACTTGGGCTCCTCTCTCCCTCGTGGCCTGAAGGTGCCAGGGCCGCTCACCTTTGGCCGTGTGTGCCCTAGAGGTCCCTGCTTTGCTGTCATTCCGAAAGGCAGAAAGCCAGCTTTGGGAGCGCCCTGGTGACCATCTGGGTGAGTCACACCCCAGGAGGGTGGTGAAGACCCCAGCGAGCAGGAGGACCCGGGCTGACTTTCTAGGACATGCACTTGCCTCCGTCCCTCCGGGGAGGGGTAAGTTGCAGTGCAGCCTGAGGTCTTTAAACTTGGAGCTCTTAGCAGATCTCAGCCAGCAGGAGGGCTGGGCGCGCTGGACCACAGCTGGGTCACGGCAGCCTCCCACGCCTGCCCTCCCTCCCTCCCTCCCTCCACTCCTCCAGACACGGGCTCTGGCTCTGCGAAGGTTCTAGCCTCTTTCCGACCTCAGCCCGTCGGTCTCTATCCCTACGCCTCTGTCTTCAGCCTAGAACGAGGCGTCGCCCTTATTTCATCTCAACGATCCTCTCGTTATCCCCATTTTACAGATAAGAGAACTGAGAAATTTGGCTCTAAGCACCAGGATTTTGAACCCAGATCACTGACCACAATCCCCCATTCCCTGACTTCATTCTCCTTGAACACCTGACTAATTTTTTTCTTTGTAAAAATAGTACATTTTTCTGATTTCCTAATGAGGACTTATATACAAAAATTCAAGCAATTTCTTTTTAAAAGTAAATCAAGTCCCCTCCCATCTCAGACCTTAAAAATAATCACCACAAACTATTTGGTGTATATCCTTCCAGATTGTTTTCTACATAAATATATTTGCAAATAAATACATTTCTTCCAAAAAACAAAGTTTTTCTTTATGTACTTTTCTGCACCTTGCTGTTTTCCCCACTTACTTATTGTAAACAGCTTTTTGTGTTTAGAATAGTGATACCATCTACGTTTTTTTTAATGGCTTCAGTTTTCCACTGTCACTGTAAATTATTTAGCCAGCGCCACACTGATGGACTTTGGGGAAAATTGTTTCCAGTTTTTCATCATTTCAAGCAATGCCCCAAATAGCATACCTGTACACTCAGCTTTGCACACATGTGTAACTATTTCCATAGGATAAATTCCTGGCAATGGAATTTCTGAGTTAAAAAATGCACATTTAAATTTTAATAAGTATTATTAAACTGGCCTCCAAAAAGGCTGTACTAATTTAATTTACACAATTAATGCTTGTTTTCTGCATATACTTGCCAGATTGACTTTATCAATTTTTTTTTCAGTTTCCTTTGATGAGTGAAAAATATTTTATTATTGCTTTATTTTGCATTAGTTAACTATTGTTCAGGTTGAACTCATCTATTAGACATTTCTATTTCTTTGGAGAATTGTCTGGTCCACTATGACAATTCACATTATGTCACACTATGACAGAATGGTTCACATTTCTTTGGGTTGCTTTTTTCTTTCTCAACATCTCATGAGCCCTCCTTACATATTACGAGTATCAATTTTTTTCATGTGTTAGGGAATATTTTCCTGGTTACTGTTTGTAGCCTGATTCTGCCATATAGACATTTACATTAGTGTGATCAAATTTACAAATCTTTTGGTTTATTTGTTTCTGGTTTTCATGTCATTTTAGAAAGCCCCCCCCCCCCATCCCAAGGTAATGAGAACATTCACCCACTTTCCCCTTAGTGTTTTTTATATTTTGTTTTTCCTTTTAAATCTTTTGGCGTAAAATATGAGATGGTGCTCCAGTTTCCCACTACCCTCCTGATTATTAAATAACTAATCATCCTCCCCCCCATTAAAAATACCACCCTTATCCTATAAGTGCTAAATTCCCACATGCATTTGGGGCTGTTTCTGGACTTTTTATTTGGGTGGATTCTACTGTCCTGTGCCAGTCCCAGCAGACTATGATTTTATTTCGTATTTTATATTTGGTAGGGCAGATCCCCCTATTATTCCTGCTTCAGAATGTTCTGGTTTTTCTCACTATCACTCTGGATGAACTTTCTAATTATTTTGTCAAGCTTCCCAAAAAATCCTTTTGGGATCTAGAGACTGCATTGAATTTATGGATTTTGGGAAAAAGCGACACCTTTTATATTCTCAAGTCTTCCTATCTAAGAACAAATTATTACTCTTCCCTTAATCAAGTCTTCGTTTTTTTTTTTTTTTAAGTAAATCTCACAAGGACTTTAGCTTCATTGATTGAATGCATTTCAGTCCTAGACATTGCTTATTAAAACTGCTCCTAGATATTTCAAATTTACAAATCTTTTGGTTTATTTGTTTCTGGTTTTCACGTCATTTTAGAAAGGCCTCTCCCATCCCAAGGTATTATTGCTTTATTTTGCATTAGTTAACTATTGTTGAGGTTGAACTCATGTATTAGACATTTCTATTTCTTTGGAGAATTGTCTGGTCCACTATGCTCTTAGGAATCGGATATTTCCTAATATTAACTTCCAACTAGTTAAGGCAAAGCTAATGCTTGGTTTTATTTTGTAAGCCACCCCTTTCCTACCCATCTATAGCCACACTTTCCCTTCTAGAGCTCACTGTCGTGGCTTCCGAGGGCCATTTCTATACCAGTGACTCCCAGTACCCCCAATCTTATCCTTTCTCCCAAACCTGTCATCATTTAACCTCTAACTTGATATTTCCTAAATCTCAAAAATTCTCATATCACCATTCTAAGATTTCATCTCTGCAGACTGCCAGTACCATTATTCATTTGCTGAATATTTTTCTTAAACCAACTGATTAAAAACAAATTCAGCCTCTTCCTGAGCAGTCATAACCATGACATATCATCTAGCCCAATAATTTTTCTAATAGATATGATAAACACAGAACTATTAAAGGTTCCAAAGACGTTCTTCACGCCACCAAACATCACTTCTGGTACCACCCACCACCACATTTTTTGAAACTCAGTCCTAGTTGGAAACAAACCTTTCTACCCGAATACGTCACCACTGCTTCCAATTCCACATTCTTCCTCCAAACTCAGGGTGATGCCACCCTTTCCCCAATCCCACGGGCTCCAAGCCATTGTGACGACCAGTTCCATTCCTTTATCCCCATCCTAATGACGTTTCCCTTTACCCACTTCTGGCAACTGTCCCTTGCCCTGCACTCCCAAGACGGCCTCCTGATCCCCGTCCCTGGTGATGAGCTGGCCGCCCAGCGGGGTTGCCCTGGCTCCGTCCTAAGCACCTGCACCCTGCACTGGGGCCAGTCTTCCTGCACCAGCCTCCCCGTGCAGCACACGCTCGTTAACCTGTTTACTGATAACTCCTTGCTGCCCCCTGGGGTATTTAAACACACTTCCCTGCCCACTGCCCCATCTCCTGCTGGTCCTCAGAACTCACTGCGACCTGGAGGCTTTCCATCTCCCCCACCTGCTCATCCAAACCTTACCTGTCCTTTCAGGCTCACTTCCCAGGAAGCCTTCTTGGTTGATTCCAGCCCTCTCCCTCTCTTACTCCTGCAGCCTTGCCTACCGTTGTTGCAGGTATCTCACCTGCCCGAGGAGACAACAGGCTGCTTGAGGGCAGGCTTCACGTCGGAATATTCCTCCCACATCAGGTGCTCTAGAAACACTTCCTGCCTCACGGCCCGGTGACGTTCCCGAAGACTTACCTGGGACTTCACCTCTCCCCGCCACTTGCCACAGCCACTCACCCCTCCCCGCACAACGTTCGGCACCCACCAACCACAGGCAAGAGGGAAAAAGAAGCAAGCGTGAGAGAGGCGGAGAACACCGTGAAACATAAGAAGCCACTGCTAGGATCATGAGTCTTTTAATATATTATTCTGAAAAGAAAGGAATTAAAAAAAAGTTCCTGACATCTCTTCTTTTTTTGTTTTGTTTTGTTTTAATTTAAATAAATACCCTGCCCGCCCGTCTTCCCCCCACCCCGGCTAAAATGTCCCTCCTACCCCGTCCTCCTGCCCATCCCTGGCACCAGACCCTCACCCTGGAGCTAAGTAAGATGCCTGCTTCAGAGCAGGCCACGCTCACTAGCAACTTCTAGCAACTAGTAAATGCTGCAAATGATTCTGCAGCCCTTGGCTCACCTGAGCCCCTCCCTCCATCCCACTCCACTCCCCACGCCAGGACATCCTAGGTGGGCATGGAAGGTGGGGCTTTTAGGCATTGGGAAGAGTACAAACTTGGTTTCCCTTTAATTTCCTTCATTTCCCCCACTCAGGAATAGGCAAGAGCCCAGAATTGCCCTCCAGACTAAATAAATAGCAAAATAAATACCCCCTTCCCCATTTCCGACTCTCTCTCCCTAAGAGCTCCTCCACCTCCCTCTCTTTCATTTGACCCACCCTTTGGTCCTCCCTAACCCCCATCCTTCCCCATGCTCTGACCTCTGGCTTGACCTTTGCCCTCTCAGGAGGAGGATCCACATGGGCTCAGTGGGGAGAGCTGAGGAAGGCCTCCTTCCCACCCTCAAGCAAACCCTCCTCTTCCCCCAAACTTCCAGGGGTGCTGCTGGCGCCCCAAGCCCACAGGCCTGGCGGACTCCCTGGGTCCGGGGGTCGGGGTGGAGGGCAGGGGTTCTCCCTGGCTCTCTCTCACCTGGTCCTTCAAGTGTCTCTCTCTCTCTCTCAGGGCAAGTCCCCCGGGAGAGACGGGGCATGCCGCACCCCAGCCCAGGTGCCCCGGCCGCCCCTCAGATGGCAGTGTCCCAGAGGACCGTGTGCTGCCGGCGGCAGGGCGGGGTGCCGGACTTGCGGGGCTCGGGCCCCCGCCGCCAGCTGGGGAGGATGGGCATGCTCTCCTGCTTGCAGAGGCTGCGGTCGGGCCGCTGGCGCGCCTTGATCTCCTTGCACACGCAGCGCTTGCGCTCAATCACCTCCAGCAGCTTGCCATCCCGCTCGGGGGCTGGCGCGGGGGGCAGGGGCAGGGGCAGCGGCAGTGCAGGGTGGGTCTGTGTCCCTCCCTCCCCGCCACCGGCCAGGGACGGGGTGGGGAGAAAGGAAAAAACAAGGGGAGTGGGTCAAGCACCTTGGTGTGATCGGGCCCTGTCCCCACCGAGCAAACCAAGGTTCTCCTGCAGACGCAAGTCCTCTCTGGCTCCCTAGGGCCTCTGTCCTAGGCCCCCGAGACCCAGCCCCTGCACCCTTGCTGGGTGGGCACCCTGGGGGGCCAGGCTGGGCCTGTCTCACCCCGAGGGAGGGGCGCCTTTTTAAAGCTCCTCCTAGACCCACGCATTCTTCTAATCAGTCCACCCAGACAGGGCATCTTTTTCTACACTGCAGGAGTGGCGGCCATGACAGACTCCAACTGAAACCCAGCCTGGAAGCCCCTCCGCTTGGGTCTGGGGGGCCCTCCTGTTTTGTCTCTCCCCACCAGGCCATCATCTCTACCTGCTCCTAGGCATGTAAAAGGAAAACCCCAGCCTCTCCACCACCACCTCCTCTTCCTCCAGGGCCTCACCTGGCTCAGGGCATCCCTGGGCTGGCTGCAGGGCCGGGGGGTGTGGAAAGCGGCCTGCCGGACTCCAGAGGTGGAAGCTGAGCGCCCCAGGCGGTAGCCTCCCGTGAAGTCTGGGGCAGGAGGGTAAAGGGTGAGGGGGGAAGGGGCCTCCGGGTCCCCCCTTCCCCAGGTCCCAGAGGGGAGCCACGCCCAATGTCCCGGGATTAAGATTTAGGGCCTGGAATGTGGACTTGTGCAGGTGGGAAGTCAGGGACTAGACCCTGGTGAGTCCCCCAGCGGGCAGGCAAGGGGTGCAGGCGGGGGGGCAGGGGGCACCTCCGTTGCGGTGGCAGGCTGGGAAGGTCTGGCAGGGCACGGGCAGCGCCGGGCGGCTCCCTCCTCTCTCCCCTCCATGGTGGATCCTGGCCAGCAGGCCCTCCGCCCCCTGGCTCCTCACTGGGATTCCTGAAGCCAGCAGGCCCCTGTCCTCCCGCTCCGCCTGGCCTGGACCTTCGGCACTGCCGTTCCAGGCCCGGGCACCCTCCTCAGCCTCTGCTGGGATGACAAGAAGAGCTCAGCACCCAGATGGGGAGGGGAGGGGGGTTGAAGGGGCTCCCGCTGTTCTCCCTAAGTGCACACACTGCAGCATGGATGCATCCGAAGGTGAACTGTCCCTTTGCAAGCCACTGCAGGGTTGGGAGGGAACCTGCTTCACACACACACACACACACACACACACACACACACACGCACCCCCACCGACAGGATGGGCCCCAGTACTGACACCCCTTTTCTACCCACTGGAACCATTCCCCTGGGGCTGACAGTCACGGACATGTGCTGCTCCTAAATCTTTTTCTCTGCTTCTGGACCTCCAAGGGGTCTCTCCTACCCCAACATTAGCTGCAGAGCTCCTCCACCAGCCCCCAAGATGGAGCCCAGGGACGCTGGTCACCGGGACAGGGAGAATCCCAAATCCTGGGCCAGGGGGTGCTGGGGATTGGGAGGGCGGACTGCCTGTGAACTCAGCTCATCTCTGAGAGCAGGCCTGGCAAAGCATTGCGTTGCCAGGCAACGGCAGGGGCCTCCCTCTCCTCCTGTCTGGATGGGTTGCCATGGTAACAGCTGGGAGGCAGCTGTGTTTAGCTCCTCGTGTGTGCACACTCACAATCACAGCCCTGCAGCCCGGGAAAGGGAGAGGCAGGCAGGAGAGTAGGTGGGGGGACAGCAGGGGGAGCCTGCTCCCGGGGGGGGGGGCTGGATTCCACCCCTCCAACACACACACACACACACACACACACACACACACACACACACACACACACACACACACGAGGGGCTCCCCATGTCCCTGCAGAGCTGCCGCTGCCCCCAACCCTCGTCTCCTGGGAGACTTCCCAGTTGAGGACAATGGGCTGTGCCTTCCCCAGGACCCCTCCAACAACCCACCCCCAAAGTATCATCACCAGCACCCCCTCTAAGCAATCACCAGCACCCCCTCTAAGCAACCCCCAGCCCCTGGCCCCGCACTCACTGTCCTGCTCCTTTGCTTTCCTCCCTCCATACAGGACTTTCCGCTGCAGAGCCCAGCTTGCCCCAAATGTCGTGGCACCCATCTCCTCATCCTCCTCCTCTGGGGTCCCTGCGCTGGCGATGACATGGGCGCAGGAGATGCTGGCAAAGGCACCCCCATCAGCCCCTTGTTCCTGCAGCTGGATCTTGACCAGGGGGGATGAGGCCCCCACTCCACAGCCCTTACTCAGCACTCCCCCAGCCTTGAGGCTCTCATAGGCAGGGGGTCTCTTGAGCCCAGCTGCTGTAGCTGGGTAGGTCCAAAGTGGGGTCAGGGGGCCTGCCGTGGGGTCCGGAAGGCCGTGGGGAGAGGCCAGGCAGCCACGGTGGTGGAGGACCCCAGCTGCTGCCCCCAGGGCTCCGCCGTGGGGGCTGCACTTCCCCGGCATGGGGGGTCTCGAGCTGGTGCACAGCATCCCGTGGAGGACAGAGATCTCCTTCTCTGCCTTGGGCTCCCCAACACCCAGGGGCGGGCCCACCGGCAGGACTGAGTGTGTGGTCACCTTGACCGCCGAGTACACCATGGTGTAAGATACCGCCTTGTCCTTGGGGGCCCCGGGGAGCAAGGCGGCCGGGCCAAGGGGGGCTGCCGGCACCCCCACCACCTTGGGGCAGATCATGCTGTGGGAGTTGGGGAGCTCCCGCTCTCCCCGGGGCTGGCCAGAGCCCTGGGGTGGCAACGGTGTTGAGTGGCTCCGAGCCCGGCCTGACGGTCCCAGCAGGAGCAGGTTGGCAGCAGGCGGCGGGGGCGGTAGGGGAGGCGTCTCCCGCTCCCGTGCAGGCACTTGGGGAGCTGGGGTGGAGCCAGCTGGCTCCTTGGAGTAGCAAAGGACCGGTAGCCTCGAGACCCCATCGCCGGGGGTTCGCGAAGCAGACTTGGCTTGGGGGAAGGCCAGGAGTGGAGGACGGTGCTGAAGAAGGTTGGGGAAAGGCGGGGGGATCTCACAAGGCATGGCCTTGGGGGGCGTGCTGTCCCTCCGGCTCGGGAGGGCTGACGCCGGTCGGCGGTGGGCATGGGGCTGGTGTGGCGGGGAGGCTGCCAACAGCGGGGGGCCCCCGTTGGCCCGGCCTTCCCCAACCTCCTCTGGGAGCGGGTACTTCATCTCCTCGTAGATGGCCTCGCTCTCTTCCGAGTCCGAGTCGGGGCCAGCCGGAGGGGTCGGGCCCCCACCCCCAAGAGGGGGCCCACTCAGGCCCCCTCCACTTCTTCTGCCTCCCCTGAAGACATCCCCCACCATCTCGATGTACACAGGCTCTTCTTCCTGGGCACCCACATCAGGGTCCCCAACTACGTGGGACCCCCGACTGAGGTGCTGGAGGGGCAGGTTCCCCCCTCGAGGAGAGGGGGCTGGGGGGCAGGACTCGTCGAAGGAGACGGACAGCTGGGTGTTGGGGCTCCGCCTGGGCTTCTGGGGAGGAACCTTCCGGCTGGACTCCCGGCCTTCTGGGGTTGGCTTCTGGGAGCCTGGCAGGATGAGAAGGAGAGAAACAAACTGGGCGCTTGGTGGGGGAAGGACACGGGGGGCCCTTTTTGACCTCTTGATCCACCTGTAAGAACATTATCTGCCTCTTCATTTTTCCCACGCACCCCTCAAATTACACAGCCCCCAGTCTTTCTAATCTACTCCCCAGAATCTGCAGCTCCCACCCTAAATTCTCTCCCACCTTCATCTCCCTCTGAGGTCGCCCCTTTCCCAAGCCTGGGCTTTTGGGGGAGCTTCCCCCACCTTTGCTCAGTTCGTCTCAGGCCCATCCAAAAAGGAACCCCCCACATGCCCTCTGAGAATGGAACCTTCCACTTCCTGGGTTCTTCCCTTGATGAACTCTCCCCGGCAGGCCTCCCCCGCCCTGGAATGGATCCTCCCAGCTCCCAGCAACACCTGGGGAGGGGTCTCACCTGCTTTCTTGCACGGGGGCGCCTCTGCCCCCGACCCCGCCATGCTGAGCTTGGTGCTGGGGTGTCTCCGGGGCTTGGCAGGGGGTTCTCCGGGAGCCCTCTGTCCTCGGCCAGGCTCCCGCCGCCGCCCCCGGGCCCGCCCCCCACGCTGTCCATGCTGCCCACCGAGTGGCAGGAGAGGGAGCGCGGGGCCATGGCGCTGCGGCAGGGGTGGGGGGTGTGCTCCTGGGACGCGGGCATCGTCATGAAGCCCATCCTGAGCGAGCGGCGCAGCGAGGCGATGTCCCGCACGCGGACGCCGGGCCCCGCCGGGCCTGCCCCGGGCGCTGCCGGGCCTGCGGGACCCACTTCCTTACTGGAGCTGGGGAGAGAAGCGCCCCCGGTGGGGGGGGGAGGGGACAGAGGTCGGGCCTTGGGCCTGGGCCTTCCTCTCCTCCGCTCCAAGAGGCCGCTGCGGCCCTGTGGCCTCCCAGGGCGGAGGAAGGGAGCCTGGGGTGGCGATGGGGGGAGCTTGTCAGGGCAGTTCTGGGGGCTTTAACTCGGGGGGCAGGGGTGGGGTGGGTGGGTGTGCGGGAGCGTCCCTGGGGCTGGCGGCCCCCTTGCTGGGCATTGCCGGCACACAGCACATGGCGCCCTGCCTCATGCGCGGTGGAGCAGCGGCGGCCCTTCCGGACAGGCGCACACCTGCCACCACGGCCCCGCTCCCTTCTCCTGCTCTCGCACCGGGCCCGGGGCCTTCTCTCTGGGCCCTGGTCGCGTCCAGCTCGGCGCCTGCTCCCCGACGCCGCTCCTCCGCCCCCAGATGTAGTCCCTGCCGCCTCGCCTTGCCGTAGCGGCCTCCCCAGGCCGAGGCTCGCTGGTCCTCCCTAACTCGCTGTCCCGCAGTGCTGCCCTCTCCCCGTCACCCTTCCTGGCTCACTCCCCTTCCCTTTCACTGTCCCCGAGCCGCTGCCTGAGGGAAGAGGGGCGGCTGGCAGGGGAGAGGGGAGGACCGCTATGGGGTGGCTCTCATTAAAGCCCTGTCTACTAACCCTTCATTAGGGAGAGATCGCTGCAGTGATAGCTCTGATTAATCTAATTAACAAGAAGAATTAAACTCCACAGTTGCAAGGAGGGAGAAGGGAGCAGGGAGCTGCCTCTGACTCAGGCTTAAATGGGAGTGAAAGGAGAAGGGAGTGAGGGAGAGGCCAGGCCCCAGGTCTCTGGGAAGGCAGGGAGACAGGGCAAATTGGGGGTCGGGTGGGGGGAGCGCCCCATCCCTGATTCATCTGCAGGGCCTTGCCTGCACACCACCCCCCACCCCCAGCCCTGAGGCTTGACCACTCACCTCCCCAGCAGAGGACACAGGGCAGGGGCCAGGTGTATCTTCTCTGATGCCCCCTCCACGGACCACCCCAGACCCTGCGGGGTCAGTGGGGCCTGGCCCTTCCAAGGTCAGGTGACAGGGGAGCCAGGAGCCAGCCCCAAATGGACAGAGGGGAGAAGACCACATGCTGAAGGCGAGTCAGGAAGGAGGGTCTCGGGCCTCTGGGGAGGAAGAGCCCCGGGGGGAGGGCTTGCTTGTGGGCTGGAAGCCCATAGGAGGCCAGGACAGGGGTCAGAGGCAGGAACAGGGACCGAGCACAGGACTCGGAGCCCAGGGAGGCTCAATGATGACAAGGCTGTTGAGACCCAGGGGTGGCAGAGGGCTGTGGCCCAGAAAAAGGGCAGCTGAGGTGTGGCCTTACCTCCTCTTGGCCTCTTCCTCCTTGTGCTGCCTCCACTCCAGCTTGGTTTTTCGGTAGAGGAGGTTCATGTCGTGGGGCAGGAGGTGGGGGCTGGGGGGCCCTGCTCAGTGCCACCAGGCCCGGGGGGTGGCCCTCCCTGGGTCCCCGATCCACTTGGTGGGGGGCGGGAAGGAAGGGAAAAAAAAGAGAGAAAGACGGGGAGGGGGTCAGGAGTGAATGAGAAAGAGAAAAAAGGGGCAAAGAGGTGACTCGGGTCCTCAGGGAGAGGAAAACAGACAGAGGCACAGAAAAACCCAACACAGCCTCCAGGACTCACAGACAGACGGACAGACAGACATGTTGTGTACAAGGAGTCAGACACCCTGACAAAGAGGTTCAGAGCCACAAATACCCACTCTGGAGAGAGCGGGTCGATGTGCAAATACATCCCGATACACCACACAGACAGGCCCCACGAACGGCCCGCGGTCCCCAGCACACCACCAAGCCACAGCCTCACATCTGCAAACAGAGGGGCGGGCACTCAGGTCGGCACAGGTAAACACAAACCCAGGGACAGGCGGACACACACAGACATAAACACCCACAGACACACCCACAGACACACAACCAGCACACACAATTCTGCTTCCCAGGACTGGACACACCTACAGTCAAGGAGTTCTGTCCGGGGCCTATTTGTGTACAGACTCCCCACCCCCTCTTGGGTCCTGAGGCTCGGGGTGTCAGGAGGGAAGGGTGGGGGGATTCAGAGTTGGGCATCTAAAATGCCACCCATCCATGCAGGTCTCTTCTCTGCCACCGTCCTCCCGCCCCAGTCCCTTGCGTGGGCCTGGACCCCCGTCCACCCCAGGGTCCCAGGCAGTGGTCCCCACCTCCCTCCCTGATGGCCCAAATCACCTTCTTCCTCCTCCAGGATTTGGGAGGCTCCCGGCTTCCCCCTTCCGGTCCCCGCCCCTCAGTCCGGGGGGCTCCAGCCTGGCCCTACAGCTCCATCCCGAGCTGCGGCCTCCATATCTGCTCTGGTTTCCCTTCCCCCAAACACACCCTCTCCTTTTCGCCTCCAGCCTCACCTCTGCTGCCGGGCGCCCCTCCTCACTCCGGCCCCCCCCTCCCCCTGTTTGTTCCAAAATTGGCCTGCTCCATCCCCCTCTCCATCCCGGGCCCCAGTTCCTGGGTACCCGTCCCTTCCCCTTGTCCTGCCACCCTGGGTTTCTCCACCTCTCGCCCCGCCAATCCTCCCTGCCCCTTGCTCCCCCTCCCCGCTCCCCGCTCCAAGCCTCCCCAATTTCTACATCACCGTACCTGGCCTGCCCGGCGCCGGCCCCCCCATGCCGGGCTCCGCCCGGAGCAGGAGGACGGAGGAGGAGAGACAGAGAGAGACCGGGGGGAGCCGAGCTGGGCCCTGCCGCAGAGACAGCCCCGCCTCCGGGTCCGCCCCCAGACCCGCCCCCGGCCCCAAACCCACCCTTCCACACCCTCCAAGGACCGCGCGGGAGCGGGAGCGGGAGGGCCGGGCCGCGCCGCGCGGTGAGGCTGGGGCAGGGGACGCGGGCACCGCAGACCGAGAAGCGGCTGAAGATCGTGGGGCGCGGAGGGCCCGGCGCCAGCCCGCACCGCCTTGGGGCGCCCGCCCCTCGCCGCCCCTCGACCCCTGCCCGGCCGGGCCGCGCTCGCTTGGGCCTCCTGGGCCCCGGCGGAGCGGCGCACGGCGGCGCCCCCCAGCGGCAGCCCGGGACCCGCACCCACGCGTGTACCCGGTGCGCCCGGCGCTCCCGGGGTCCGCACCCGGCGTTGGGCCCGGGCGACGCTGCGGCTACGGGGTGCGGGGTGCAGTGAGGCGGGGAGGCCGCCAGGGGGGGGCCCCGGCGCCCCGGGCCTCGGGGCTCGGAGGCTGGAGCCGGACGATCGGCCGCCCTGCCCAGCAAGAGGCGTGCTCCCCGGGCCGCGCCCCCTCTTCGCGGCCGCCCGCCAGGTGCGGGGGAGGTCTCAGAGGCTGGCTCGCTGCGGCCCCCCGCCTCCCGCAGCCTCCCAGGCGCCGGGACCGCGCTGCTCCTCCTGGGCTCAAAGTCTTCCTCCCGTCCGCCCCCGCGGTCCAAGTCACCGGGCCGTAACCTTTGACTCCGCCGGCGCCGCCCGCCGGGACCTGGGCGCTCCAGGGTCGGCCTCGGGTTGGGACCACTGAGGCGACCCCACCCCTTCCCGGGTCACCTTTGTCGTCAGCTCCCTGAGAAATCCCTCCCTCGGAAGTCTCTTGAGCTCACTCCCCTGTCTTAGTGTGAATTCGCTGCCGGGCGACCTCGGTTCTCCCGCTAGCTGGCTGTGTGACCTTGGGCAAACCGCGCACCCTCTCTGAGAGGCGTCTCATGCGAAACCCACCTCAATAGGGTTGTTGGGGGAGGGGTGTGGTCGGTAGAATAATAAAATGCAAAAGGGCTTGTAAGTCCTAAAGGGCTCCAGGCTTTCAGGGCTATTATAAATCCCCCCAGGAGAAGTAACACGGCCAAGTCTTATCTGTAGTTTCATATTTACCCATTGATTAATTCACATTCATTCATTCAACAAATATTTCCCAAAGACCTCCTAAAACCCAGGCACTCCATGGATTAGAGTCCCAGTGGCTGAAAGCCTGAGGCGTGAGAAGGGGTCGCCAGAGTCAGAGGGGAGAGTCCAAGGATGAGTTTTGAATAGTTTGTAGTTGAGTCAGTGCTGAAGTAAGGAGAGCTGAGGCCCAGCCAGAAGGGCTGTGTTGTCGGATGGGAGAGGGTTCTGGAGGGAAGGGGCGCTTGTGGGAGGCTGCTTTCCTGATCTCAGGACTTGAGAATCCTCAGGAACTCCTTATGTAGCTATTACTATGGCTGATGGGAGAGAGGCAGAAGGCCAGGTGCATTTTAGCAAACAGATAAGGAATAAATTTATAAGTGGGTGGGGAGAGGGTGCATTATTTAATTTTTTGCCTAACCCTAAAGGGTGGTTAGAAATTTCCAGGAGCAAAAGCTGAGGGAGGAGGGATATGGGAGAAAGAGGGGGTGGTGGGAGGGGCTCTGGAATAGGAGTCATAAAGCCAAGCCTCATTTCATTCCCTTTGAATCTTAATGCCAAATGCCTCTGAGCCTCAGTTTCCTTTGCTGAAACACCGGAGCTCAAAACCCACCCCATCTCCTCTCAGGGCAGTTTTGGGAAATCAATGAAGATAATTCTAGGAAGTTCACAAATATGAGAAGCCATTCCCTTCTGCACCCGAAAGACAGATGTGGCCATTAGAAACTGCTTTTGCTAAAATGATCCCTCTTGGAATGTTAGTTGCAGGTGGCAGAAAAGAGATGTCAACAGCTGGACATTTATTTATTCTTTCAGGCCAGGCACTTAGTAGGTGCTGGTTAAATGTGTTAAGTGGTTAAGCTGGTTAAGTGTGTGGATTGTCCTTCAGGTTTGATGGGAGAGGTGGGAAGGGTTAGGGGTAGCAGAGGGGTGCAGGCTGAGGCATCTGGGTGGGTGACTGTGTGGTGGCCAGCAGTTGGAGAGAAAGTGCAAAGCAGCACCTGCATCTATGTGTCTGTCCAGGAGGGCCGGGCAAAGCAGTATGTCCCTGCTTTGCCACTGGGAGCCTTTTTAAACCTGGGTCTCAATTTCCACATCTAAAAAAGGGGGGATAACATGATGTCTGGGATCTGATTTCAAATACTCCAGCAAAACACAACCAAAGATATGGGGGTAGGGGTGAAACGTAGATGAGCTGTGAGTTGATAACTGTTGAAATCGATGATGGGTGCCTGGGAGTTCATACAGTCTTCTTTCCACTTTCGTGCATGTTTGAAAATTTTCATAATAGGCTTTTTTTTTTTTTTTTTTTTTAAATAAGGGGTGGGGGGAATAAGAGCATCTGCCGCATACGGTTACTGTAAAAACCAAATTAGAGATGACGATAACAACAGGGGCGCATCCCGGCCTGTACCAGGCTCTTAAAGGGTACGAGGCACCCAGCACGAGCCTGGTATGTTCCTTCCCGAAGACGGGGTGTCTCTAGGCCCAGGGCGCAAGTGCCTGCAACTCAGGGAATCCCTCGCCACACTGCAAACTCCTCCCCTTTCCCTCCGCCCGCCGAGGCCCCTCCCACCGAGGAAGAGCTGGGCTCGGGCCCAGCAGGTGTGGGGTTAAGGGAGCCTGTTTTGGGGCCCCGGGATCGGCAGCGGCAGCGGCTGTGCGGCGGCTGGAGCTGGGCTGGCCCCGGGCCAGCTGGCCGGGAGCCCTGGGAAGGAGGGAGGGAGGAGGAAGGGGAGGAGGGGGCCGGAGGAGGAGGAGAGGAGCAGTCAGCAGGCCCGAGGAGGCAGGACTTCCTGGTGTGGGGGTTGTCAACAGCCCAGAAGGAGAAAAGAGAGACTGGAGCGGAGGAGCGGAGGGACAGAGCCAGCGTTGCCACGCGGGAGGGCACCGGGGAGCCCGGCTCAGCGAGACCACCGAGGCCTGCGGCGCCCGCGGCGGCTTCCCACCTGGAGGAGCGGCGGGGCTGCGCCGCCCCCTCCCGCGGCGTTCCGGAGAGACCCCTGGGGCTTCAGAGGAGGGCCTGGGCTCCATCGAGGAGGCGGGGGTTCCTTCTTTTCCGGGGAGCAAACTTTCCACGGAGATGCCTTGCGGGGCCAAGTGCGCCCCCCGAAGAGGATCGGGCAGCCCCTGAGCGCCCTCTTGCTTTCCCCGAGCTCCCTTAGGGCCAAGAGGCCCTAAGGGAAGGACCCTCAACATCTTCGACGGGGGGATCCCAGCTCAGCGCCGCGGCCAAGGCCGGAGAGGTAGGGCTCTGGGCTGGGCGGGGCCGGGCCGCCCTGCTGCCCCGGCCCCAGGGATGTGGGAGCCGGGCTGGGGGTAAGGTGGGGGCCCCCGGGAGGCGGGCCGGGCTGAGGAGCGCCTCCACGGCTGTTCACCCAGGCCCCGGGGCCCGTGCTCTCGCGGCGACTCGGGTGCCGTGAGTTCGAGTCCTGGAAAAGAAATGCCAAACTTTGGGTCTCAGCTGCTGCTTCCTGCGCTGTGCGCCCGCGGGGATCGCCATCGCCCGGTCCCTGCCGTCTCCCTCTCTGCCTGTCTCTTTGTCTCTGGGTCTCTGGTGGTTTCCCCTTCCTCCCCCATCCTGCTCCCCAGAGAGGAAGCCCCGGAGGTGGCCTGCCTGCCCACTGCTCTCTCACGCGCGCGCACACACAACATTCTCTCTCTCTCTCCCTTTTTTCTAGTTTGCAAACTCAGCTCTGGAGTTCAGCAGCGACATCAGCAGGAAAAACCTGCCCCTGCCCCCCCACCCCCGCCACCTCCCCTACCCTCTTCCTTCAACAACCAGGCACCCCCAGTTCCCACCAGGCCCTCCCGCCATGTCGGACCCAGACATCCCCAGGGGCCCCGATGTCCCCGCCATGTGGCCCCCTTGTTCCAGGGGTGCCTGAGCCCCCGTGCAGAGCCCCAGCCGCCCCCCACCCCCACCCCTCTCGGCCCAGGCCTGAGCCCCAAGGACCATGAGCGGGGGCAAGAAGAAGAGCAGTTTCCAGATCACCAGCGTCACCACGGACTATGAGGGCCCGGGGAGCCCAGGGGCTGCAGAACCCCCCACCCCGCCGGCTACAACCGGGCTCCCGCCCCGCCTGCCCAACGGGGAGCCCAACCCCGAGCCAGGGGGCAAGGGCACCCCCCGGAACGGCTCCCCGCCGCCCGGGGCCCCTGCCTCCCGTTTCCGGGTGGTGAAGCTGCCGCAAGGCCTGGGAGAGCCTTATCGCCGAGGTCGGTGGACATGCGTGGATGTTTATGAGCGAGACCTGGAACCCGCTAGCTTCGGCCGGCTCCTGGAGGGAATTCGAGGGGCCTCGGGGGGCACTGGGGGCAGATCTTTGGATTCCAGGTTGGAGCTGGCCAGCTTGGGCCTGGGCACCCCTGCCCCACAGCCAGGCCTGTCTCCGGGCCCCACCTCCTGGCTCCGCCCACCCCCCACCTCCCCTGGACCTCAGGCTCGCTCTTTAACTGGGGGGCTGGGTCAGCTGGGGGTGCCTGGCAAGGCCAGGGTGGAGACACCCTCCCTGTCGGTCCCCCCATCCCAGCAGCGCCCCCCAGAGCCCGGGGCCGGGGAGATTTCGGGCGCACCCCGGGGCTCCGCCCCCCTGCCCTCCCTGAGGGTGGAAATGGAGCCTGGGAGCTCAGCAGGAGGGACCCCACTGTCTCGAAGGAAGGATGGAGCCCTGCGGCTGAGGATGGAGTTGGGTGCTCCGGAGGAGATGGGGCAGGTAAGAGCCGGGTCCCGAGGTCCAAGAGACAGCCGGGACCTGGGTTGGGTACCTGTCCATTTTAGCCTCTGCCTAACCTCTACTCTGGGCCTCCCTGCCTCCACCTCCACCTCTGTTGTCACCTATCAGATCAGCCAGTCCCTCCTTTCCTTTCCCTTCCATATCACCTGGAAGTCCATTCCTACTCCTCCCTGCTCTCCCTGGCATCCTACACCTTCTTTCTCTTTGGTCTTGTCCCTGTATCGCCCAGTCCCAGCCTCTCCATCTCTGTGGGCTCCTCACTTTGGCCTTCACCTTCTTTCTTGGTCTCACCCCCCTCTGGCTCCGGGAGTTGAGGGTGGGAGCTCCTGCAGGGCTGGGGGGCTGCACTTCTGAGTGAGGAGCTGCAAGGGTTTTGAGGGTGAGGGTGGGAACAAAGGTCAGTATTCCAGGCCCCCCCCCCAGGAGGCGGGGGTCTCCTTCCTATGAGCCCCTCTCCAGCTTTGGCCCAAGCCAAGTTTCTCGTGCTCAGGAACTGGGTGTGAGGAACACGTCAGAAGGATGGGGGGCTTGCTGGTTCGTACTCTCCACCCCCAGTGCTGCATCCCCGTTCCCTACCTCTGGCTCTCTCCAGGATTGATAACTGGGGGCGACCACCTTGGAGGGCTGGCTTTCTTGGGGAGAGGTAGGAAGCAGCTGAGAAAGAGTTAAAGCATCTGCTCTTTCTGCTTCCTGTCTCCAAAAGAGGAACAAGTCCAGGCTGGGGGGCAGGATGCCTGGTCCCTGGGGGTGGGGGGTGGGGGGTGGGGGGTGGGCAGCCAGGGAGGTGGGGGCTGGAGACCGCTGTCCTGGAGGAGAAAATAACACCTTGGGTTGCAGCAGGGAGGTAGGGCGCTCGGGGATGGGAACTTTTCCCCCTTCCTGGCCTTGGGCACAAACCACAGTATAAAAATAACCTGAGACTGGATGTCTGGGCCCTGTCAGGACCGGTCAGGACCGGCTCCCCCCACCCCCTCCTGGCCTCCAGCTCACATCTCTCACACACACACCCCCACTTTTTTTGAGCTCTGCTATGCAGCTCCTCTCCCCGAGAGAGAAGATGCTGTTTCTTTTACAAGTCTCTGTCCCCCGACTCCCTTCTTTCAGAGAAGGCCCCCTCTGCCCCCAGCCTCTGCCCTCCATCCTGAAGCCCTGGGGTCCACAGACCCTGCCCCTCTCCCCTTAATGCCCCCCAGCCCCCCTGCCTTGCCCCCATGGCCTAAGCCCTTCCGTCGGGCGGGCGTCCGTGGGCTGCTTCTCTGTCCCCCATGCCCCTCTGTAACCTGGGCCCCCTTGCTCTGCTCCGTCCCTCTAACCACCTTGGACTCGCTGTTCTCGGCTTTTCCGAGAAGCCAGGCCTCCTCGGCTCTGTGAGGCCGGCTTGTTCCTGTCGCCCCCGCCCTTGCAGCCACCCCCAGCGCCTGTTGGGTGTCGTGGTCCCCGCCCAGGCCCCGCCCCCCATGGCCGCGACGCCCCCACTCCCTCCAGCGGGGGTAGAGAGCGGGAGGGGGGCTTCACCTGGGCCCTGAAGGTTTGAGGGGAGACACTGGGATGGTGGGTGAGGGTGACCAGTTTCTGAGGATTCATTCATTCTACCAATAGCTGTTGAACCAACCAGCAGCCCTGTCCCCCAGGAGCTGACCTAGCAGGGGAGACTTAAATACTTTAATTTCAGATCATGTTAAGAGCTTAAAATATATATATAAACAGCTCAGTGGACTAGGGAATGATGGGGAAAATGCTGCATCTTGTAGAAAGTGACATTTAAGCAGCTGATGGAAGGCAGACTTTCTTGGGCTCAGCTGGAGAAGGGGTGCTGGGGAGCCAACCAAGGCCCCTCTCTGATACCCCAGGAACCAATGTCCAAAAGCCTCTTGCCCCCATCCTCAGGAAGGACATATTTCCACTGCTTCTAGTCCCTGCCCAGTGCCTCCACCCGGGGCTGGGGGAGAGAGGGGCTGGCTGGGCCAGGAGTCCTGGGTCCTTGGAAGGGAGCAGGGGTGTGTGGGGAGGGCTGGGAAGGGAGGAAGACGGTCAGGCAAGTTGTAAGACGCCTGGTGTCCCCATCTTTTGACGCAATGGCTCCTATCTCCACCTCCAGGTGCCCCCACTCGACTCTCGCCCCAGCTCCCCCACCCTCTACTTCTTCCCTGATGCCAGCCTGGTTCACAAGTCTCCAGACCCCTTTGGAGCCGCGGCAGCTCAGAGCCTCAGCCTGGCCCGCTCCATGTTGGCCATCAGCGGCCACCTGGACAGCGATGACGACAGGTAAGGTGGGCTCACGTGGCGGGAGTGAGATTGGGTCCCCACCCCAGCACCCTGGGTGTCTGCGTGACACGGCCAGAAAAGTGTTTCCCACCCCAAGTCGAACTCGGGGAGGACTGGCCAGACAGAGTCCATTTGTGGCCCGCTCCCTCTCTGGAGAGAGCTCGGTGGGACCTGCAGGCGTAGGATTGTAAGGTGGTTGACTCTCAAGAGTTTGATGGGAGTCCTTGTCACATTACCCCAGAGCTGGTGCAGGTTTAGAGGTGACCTGGCAAATATCTTGGAGACGGGCCTAGGAAATCAGCCTCCTCCCAGTTCTCCTCTCCCTCTCCCCCTTTCACTGAGGGGAATGGGACCCCTGCCCTGAGCCTAGGGTTTTCCAATACCGAGAAAGCAAATCCCACAGATTCTGCCCCAAGAGGTGTGCTAGTGCGCCCGCAGGCTGCTCTTTAAGCGAGAATGCCCTGTGCATTGGCGGGGTGGGCAGAACTTCCTGTTTCAAGGGCCAGGTTTCAACACAGGAATGTCAGCAAGCTGAACGGGGAGGAACAAAATTGCACAGCAGATAGCTGGGCTGCTCCCGCCTGGCTGTGGACTGATAGGAGCAGGGGTGTAGGGCCCGGGTGGGAGGAGTGGGGCTCCCTGTGGGAGGCCCTCGCGGGGAGGGACTTCCTGTGTGGAAGGCCCAGAAGGGGTGGGACTTAGCCAGTGGGTGCTGGAGTCACCTCTTCCAGATGGGAGCCTCTCCCCTGGAGTCAGGGGGCTGAGTCCCACCAAAGAAAAGGGCCTGAGGCTTTGCAGACACAGGGGAACGGGAGCAAGCAAGTGGGATGGAGGGCAGGTTGCACCTGTGTTCTGAGCTCAGGAATGCGTGAGGTGTGATGTGGGCGAGGGCCTGGAGAGTCACCTGCCCTGTGGCTTCTATTCTCATCTCTTCCCACCCGCTCCTCCTCCCACTTGAGGTTCTCTGGCAAGGCAGCCCCGTCCCTCCCCCACCCCTGTTGACTTCAGAGTCCTGCTTTCTGTCTTAGAAGTTCTGCCTCCACAGGCCTCATCAGCTCCATTCTTTTGGCTTGTCCCCTCCTTCCCTCCCTCCGTCTCCCTGGCCTGTCCCACCCCCTTGCTTTGCACACCCTAGTCTGACCGGTCCGGCTCCCGGCCTCCCCTCCCAGCTCCGAGGTTCCGGGGCTCTGGCCCAGCCCTGCCCCTCGCGCCCCACCTTGCTGGGCCAGCGGGTTTGGGTTGGCCATGCCCCCTGCCAGGAATGGGGTGTGTAGACCTCCCTCACCCCTCTGGGGGTGCCTGGAGCTAGCAGGAGAGCAGGGCCCAAGTGGGCATAGAACCTTCCTTTTGAGAGGGAAGTAGGCTGGGGTGTTTAGTGCCTGGGTCCCAGGAAGATCCAGCATCTGTAACAGGGTGGGCAGGAGCCTGCTGGATTCAGACTGCTCACCTGCCCCTGGGGCCGAGGATGCTTGCTGTACCCGGTCAAAGTCTGACTAAGTGAATGAATGAATGGATGGCCAGCCTGGAGGATCCAGCCGTGGAAGGCAGTGGATCCCAGAGACCTGGGAAGGAGGAGGTCCGTTTGTGAATCCAGGGCCTCCTTGGGGTCAGGTGCTCCCAATATCATCTCACGCAGTCCTAAAAGCAACCCCATGATCCCCACTTTCCAGATGAGGAAACTGAGACTTGGAGAAGGAAGGTTTCAGAAACTTGCCCAAAGTCACCCAGTGAGTGAGTGGCAGGATTGCTGTCCGAACCTGGGTCTGACCCAAAACCCACACTCTCTCCATGGGCCCCTGCTGGGATCCTGTGTCCCGGGGGCAGGGGAGGAGGCACCCGACTCCAGGATGCCATTTCTCTCCAGGACAGGGGCTGGG